>NC_134707.1:83160446-84380282 GCF_043290135.1 Rhipicephalus microplus | reverse complement strand
GATGTTGTTCCGGCGCCAACGGTTTTCGAAATCGTCGAATTTCGAAGTAAGTTTACAGACTGATTGCCTAAGAGAGACAATTTCGGAGTTAAGCTTGTCGTACACTGCACTGCAGTCAACAGCAGCTGTAGAAGATTCCAGTGAAGATACGTACGCTTCAAGGGCGTATCCGGATCTGATCAGCATGAGATCTGATCAACATGATCCGGATCTGGTCAAGCATGAGACACTAATTCCGGAATCCTTTTTCGTTCGTCTGACAATAACATTTCGGGGAAGATCTTCTTTCGGTTCGCCTTTTTATTTTGAAAATGATAAAAGGGGGCAGCTTTGTTCGATGGGCTGTGCACGCGAGCATCAATGTAAATCATGAATTTCCGTTGTCAAGAACTTCATCTGGTTGGATGTCTTAGTGGTCGTAGGCATATCGAACAAGATCGGAGTTTCGTCAGCGTTGTCCATGTAGCAACACTGTCGGCGAAGCGCTGATACTCGAGCAACTCTTTATCGAAGTCTTCGGGCAGTTTTTGGCACACGGCAGCACGCCGCTCAGCGCTAAGTCTTCCCGCTTCATAAATCGGCGTACCCACGATGACGGGCCCTTGAATTGCACCCTCGTGAGCGCAGAGTCTCGCGCTATCTCGAGAGCTTTCACGCGGATGCACTTCGCTGTTGCGGGTGGCGACCTTGCACGCAGCTGTCGGCCAAATTAGGCGAGTCGCAATGCCAGCACGGGTGCACTGTAGTATGTCCACGAAATGAAGCTGTCTTTTTTGGTTGCTGCAAGTTGTGATGAGCTGTTTTTGGCTCCTCCCGTATCGGACGCTATTCTCCGTTGCACCGAATTCTCGCACAGTTACCTGGATGCCACCGAGCGCTTCAGCATTCTCGATAACATTTTCTTCGTGAACTGCCGTCCACTACCACTCATTTCTTTAGGGTATAGAAAACATAAAACAGGAGACTGTCAAAGATAACCGAAGCGAATTGGCGTTGCTAATACACTGTAGGCCTAGCCCAGCTCTCAATGGCGCCGCGGCTGAAGCTCACGATGGCAATGGAGGCTTTTCACTTCAGCTGCCCATTCGTGCGAGAATATCTTTTTTTTTTTTGGCCAATAACCGGTATGTATGAAAATTGTCGACTTTTCATCGCGTTTTTTGAAATACCAATTCAACATGTATATTTCCGTAAATGAAAAACACCAAGGACACAAGGGAACCGAGCCTGATGCCGGAAAACGAATCGAGTTATCAGTAATAAAACGTCTCAGAATACCATAGCAATAAATAACAGCGTAACACAATGCGCATTGCGTGACCAGTGGGTCATCGAATTATCCACCCCATTATGACCAATCGTTACTGAAAGAATCTAGTAACGTTGATTATGCCATCTTCAAGCATAAATCTTCCTCGTCGTCAGCCACAGCACAAAGATTGCGCAAGATTCCTTCGAATTGCGACACATAATTGATGCTCTTTACGCCTCTATCTAGCAGTTCGCAAGTCTGTGTTCTCTGAAGTGTTTCTTAAGGATAATGTCCTACCTATATAATGTCGTCTGTATTTCTTTATTCTCGGTGCACAATAGGCCAAATCGTTTATTTAAAACATTTCGCGCCACAAGAAATACATTTTGTTTACAAACACAGATCAAAAGACGCATCATGCAAAGACATGCAACAAAAGAACACTAAACTTCGTAAAGAAAAGAATGGTCTGTATCTTAAAGTGGCTCTTCAAAGACCTCCCAGTCAACGTCCAGCCAAATGGCTAAGGGCGCCCCGCGTACTGGCTAGACGTCACCGTGGTCTTCTTCCGAGGAGTTGTCCTGAAAGCCGCTCGGTCCTGGTCTGGGCTCCAGCGTATTCAAATCGTCCGTGTCACCTCGCCGCTCGCCAGGGAAGTTGTCGAGTTTGCGACACTTGCAGGGCTGTCTGGCGTCGTCATCTGAAAAAAACGGTAAAACTCTACAGACGGTATCAGGTCCAGTAGACGCCTCTGCATTACCTATCTCGACTCCAGCGCCAGAAACAGCAGGTGCTGAACCCGCGCCATCGTCAGTCGACGAGTCATCGCTCCATGAATCTTCACTGGACGAGTCATCGCTCGATGAATCGTCGCTTGAGGAATCGTCACACGGGACCCATATCTTCAGACTCTCCGCGAGCAAGGCGTACCGAAGCAGGCTCGAGGTCTTTTGCATCTTCCCTTGAGCCTGCGAAACAACATCGTCAATAGTCGGGGCACGCTTGACGGGCATAACGGTAAAGCGGTGTACCTACGGGAAGTACTCCTTCTTTTTCCTTCCAACGCAGCGCACGCGCGTTTCACGCTGAGGCCACCAGCCGACTGAAGACCGAGCTCTTCTGTGTTCTCTCCCATCACTCACGCAGTGCCGTCACGGGCAGCGCCAAATAATAAGGTCCGCTCTCGATGATGGAACACGTTCTGGTTGGCTAAAAGTGTTCCTGCGGCTGGGCATTGGCCTCGAGGGCGACAACCAGAGAGGCTGGTGCTGCTGTTGCTGTGACGCAGTAAACGACATCACGTGACTCACCTATTCATGGCAATGTCAATGCAGTGCACTTGCTCTCAACCACGAAACGGCAAATTTTCATGCCAAACGGTTTGTTTACTGATAGAGGCCGCAGTGCCAGACACATTGAAGCGAGCCTAATATGAATGAGCCCTTCCAAAACCTCGCGGCAGCCACATACATGACTGATAAAGCTCAAATTGCCGAAAAAACTCAGCTAATATACTGAAGTGTTTAGCCCATTCGGGAGCAAGCCCCGACCCCCTCCTCTTTTTTTATCGCTCGTGCACTCACGAGGAACTTTGAAATAAGATGTTTATAAATATAAAGGTGTAATTCACGGATCTGTACGCATAGAAAGAAATGTATTATGGGATAGAAGGGCCGGTTGCCGAGTCGTGGGAATGCAGCAACCATACCTTTTGCTCTTGTATGATTGCAAGAACTCATGATGTGGTCCGTACTTCACACTGTGGTGCGAGTTTTCAGGCGTACCCCAAAAAGCAGCGGGTTCATTCAATAAAGCTGCGGTTGCGGGAAGCAACACTGCCTTCATTATCCGGGTGTGGTGAGCACTTTCGGGAAACAATTTCGTGTACGGCGTTGATGCTGAGATCTTCGGTGAGTACGCCGTCAAATATTGCTGGAATATACATGAAGAAAGTTGTGATAATAATGGACGCCAGGTTTTATACAGCTGTCTTCAGCACATAGACGGCATGAATGATTCAGTGCTGATGCTGTTCTTTTGGGTTGTATATTCGGACGTCTCTCTTTTTCTTAGCAACCGTAATGTGCTGATCTGCTATTGCACTATTCGGGTGCCATTATGAAAGTTCGTGCAAACACAAAGGGACTGTCTACCACTCGGAAAAATTTTTCTGATTGTGGCACAAATGAAAAGATCGTTCATCGTATTGGCGCGAACTAGCATGCTTTCGGGCCAGAAACAAGGAATTATAATATATACCTGATGTTTACCTGATATATGGTAATATGATATATGATGATGATTTACCTGATAATATTTACCCAACATCGAATGTGGTCAGTCTTGGCAATCTATTGGCAGGACAAGAAATTCTCGCAAGCAAACTTATTTTGCTTGAAACAAACATGTTTAACTTGAAATTGCATTTTAATCAATAGAGGGAACTTTAGGTTGCGCTGGAGACAATTTTTTTCTTTTTTTTTTCTTACGTGCTCAATTAGGCGCACGGTGGCGCGGCGAGCAATCTATTCGCTTGTCTGCATGTCTGCCTGCAAACGGTGGAGAAACGCGACCACGGCGTCCAGCGGCGCTCATTTGAACAACAAAAGGTGTGTGTGCCTAAAACGACCACTGAGATATTTATTTTATCATTACCCAAACTTAATGAAGCCTGACATTTGAAGCCTGACTTAATGAAGTTTTCGACATTTACCGGCACCGAACAGTGCTGCGGGGACACATTCCACCAATAGAAGGAGCATTACGCGGACAGAAAAATCCTGTTTTAAAGATTTCTACGCACTCTCCAGAGAAACCGCTGCAAGGTTGGACACTTCACATGGTACGCTTTTAATTGCCACACAAAACAGGAGAGCAATGAAGGATGATAGACAGTCCTTTTAACAAGCATTGAAACATATCGCTCACTTTTGGCTTTACTTGAGACCGCTCTGAAAACTGGTTTGAGGTGTCGCCTTCAATAGCGGGTGCCATGAAGTCCACGCAGACCAAGACGTGTACCTCTGACCACGCACTTTGCGCCAGAAAGTAAGAGACAGATGCGTGCTGTGGCGCTTACTTCAGCAAACACAAATGTACGCGAAATGTGGGAATGTTTCGATTTCCAGGAGACTAGTTGATTTACAGAGCAACTCGCCTTTCACCAGAGCAGTTCTTCACGTTGGTCGTCCGTGGCGCCTCGCACTCCGTCGAAAGTCCACGACGCAGCGATGACTGCTCGTTGCCTCGCTAAAAATATTCCATAGCAAGCACTCTTCGGTAATACATAATACTCGCAGCTAATACATACCCAAACAACTCTTGCAAAGCGAGAAAAGCCGTGGCTGAACAGTCGGAATCACTGGAGTTGTCGAACACAGTCGGTACCAAGTGATGTCATTCTATACGTCACAGATTGCGCCCTATACGTCCTCGCTTCCAATATTCATGCAGAAGTGCTGTGTGAGCCTACATTATATCGAAAAAAAGCTGGCAATCGCTATGCCCTGAAAGTATATACCGCAATCACACACACGCTCCGAATGTAACCACTCTGTTTTGCTGGCGCAACGATGAAGTGTCCTTGCACAACACTGTTTGGTCAGTCTACAGTGATGTAGTAAAGAGGCCGTCGTAAATGGCTACAAAAGATATCACTAAAATTTTTTTCTAGCAAGCACTCGAGTTTCCATAGGAGCTACTAACAACGCTTGCAAAGCCGCAGCGGGATATCCTAAATCACTTTAGTTGTAAAACACTCAGCACAGTAGGTACGACGTCATGTCTTTTCACGCGCCACAGATAGATTACAGCAGATTCGCCATTGTATATGCCGACGCCGATATTTACACAATAGCGCTGCGAGTGCCTGCATTGAGCCGGTATAGAAAAATTCTGAAATCGCCTTGCTCTAAGATATGTAGAGGTAAGACAGGCTCAAGTTTGCGAAGCGCCATTCGCTGCCCTAGCGGAAAGAAGGCAAAGCTCTAATCGCTCGGATGGGCCCCGCTTGCTGGGTTTTCCCTTTGCCCATGCGTGGGCGCTTACCTCGCATTTTACAGGCTATGGGCACCGCTCCTTCGTCATACGGGAAAGCAGGCACGCACATATACTACTGCATTGTGAACAGCTACAAATGTTTACACATGACGAAGACCTGAAAACTGCCCGTCAATTTCTACCATTTCCAATGTAAGCAGTGCAAGAAGTTCGCCGATACTTTGCGGTGTCGTTCGTTAGAAAATTTTTTTGTCGTGCTCAGTGCTATAAACTATTATTCAACTCAAAGATACGCGATAAGCAGACTAATAATAGAAAGCATGTTTGTAAACTGAAACTAAATGGCCAATCACTGTACATGTCAGAATTGGGCATTAGATTTCGAAGACAACCATTTGTAGTGCGACAGTGACGGAGCTTGCTAGCGTAATACACCACAGATAAAATACCATACCGTGAGCATGGCTACCGTTCCAGCTAGCCAGAGATGTCGATGCGCAAGCCGTCCTGCACGAGTGCTTGGACTGCGCGCACATTCTAAGATGGCTGCCTCCAGTGCTGACATGCACGGTGAATTCACGTTGTTCTGCTCAGCAAAAGCCGCAAAAGTTCTTTCGCATAGACGGATATTTTTTTTTGCTTACTTCAAGTCATCGATTGAAGGAAAGTGACACAAAGTGAAAAACATGGCACACCTGATGAAAACATCGCTGATGCGTTCCGGTGCAAACGTATTGTAATAACTCTGGAACGCAACCTCTGATTATCCCATGGCCCCATCGCTGTGGTCTATATTGTGGCTAAGGCACTCGGCTGCTGAGCCGCAGGTCGCGGGATAGAATCCCCGCCACATGTTCTATAGAGGATAGAATAGTGTATGCCCGTGTGCTCAAATGTGGGTGCACGTTAAAAAAATCCCGGGTGGTCAAAATTTTCGTAGCTCTCCACTACGGCGTCTCTCATAATCATATGGTGGTTTTCGGACGTTAAACCCCACATACCAAAGCCCTTTGCCCAAGTTCAGCCTTCTTGACTGAATTGATTATGGCGTGGCTCTCTTCAAATTGACGCTTTATCTTTTTTTTGATGAATGGACTGGTAACACATTGTAAGAGCAAGTCTGAATTCTTGGCGAACACGTGAGTTATGCATACTTGCTTTCTTTTTTAAAAGTGACAACACGGTCTATCATTTTTATTAGGAAGGCTGAACTTGGCCACAGGGCACTCAAACTAAGCAACTAGGCCAACAAGTTCTATTTCAAACTGTTGAAGTTCTGCTCCGGAATGGAAAACACATAACTGAACGAGAAAATCTTGCGGGCCAAACTAGAGCGGGCCTTACAATGTCAAACTAAAACTCGCTGTTGCCACGCGAACCACAGAGGCAATCACCCCCCCCCCTCCTTAAAAAAAACCTCAAAACATAGTGATTTGCTTATTTGGAAATTCCCATAATTTGTTCCGCTGCACACGAATACAGCTACTCGAGTGGTTGAGGGAGATAGTATGCCTAATATGGCCGCTACATGGTGGAGTAACATCACTTTTCCCAGTTTTGGCGCGAATTCGAAATTTTCAGAGGAACAGACACTGCCAAAGCCTGAAAGATGGAAACCACAGCCTTGCCGTGCTTGACAACTATTGTACTGGAACAATAAGGAAGAAATCAAAGTAAATTTAGACAATAATTTTTTTTTTCACAAGATTCAAGAATAACCAGCGAGACATTAAAAGAACTTGTCTCCCATATTTGCCTTTGCTTTTTTCAAAAATGAAAGACTGAGGCGAATATCCTCCTGCACCATTTCTTCTACGTATACGAAAAAAAAAGCCAGAATGCCATGTTGAAATTACTGTGTAAATCAGACAATAGGGAGTATCAAAATAAGCTTGTGGAATCTGTGTGTGCTCGAGCTTCGGTGAACGCTCCTAAGTACAGACCACCGCTGACTGGCATCTCGGACAACCAGCACCTGCACAATAGCAACACCACACCTACACAAAATACGGCAGACAAATATACTCCCCCCCCCCCCCCAAGATCGACGCACGAAGACGGAAAGCTACCCCGTCGTTCTCAATCTGTTTTTTTTCTTTCTTTTTTGGATGAAGACTTGAGCCCAGCAGCTCAGGTCCTGACCCCTTTTTTGTGTTAGGTGTAGAAGAGACGTCATAAATGACATTTTCTTGTTATGACTCTATCTAGCGATTCTTATGTCTGTGTTCACACAGGTGTTCTTTATCTGTAATGTTTTAATTATTTCGTTTTTATCGATTTATTGGCTGTGTACACTAGACGTATTCCTTTATTATTAACAATTTGCGCATCATGAAATATACTTTTATTCGCAAAAACAGATCAAGAAACACAGCATGCAAATCCCTACCACAAAAGAACCCTAAACGTTATTGTGAAAAAAAGATCCATATCCTCAAGAGGCTCTGCAAGGACCTCTCTAAAAATTTCCACCCAGTCCGGCAAAGGCGCCGCTCGAAGTGGGTAGGCATCGCCATCGACTGAGAAATCGTCTGTAAAGCCGCTGGGTCCCTGAATGGGCTCCAAGGTCCCCGAATCGCCCACCTGACAATGCCACTCGCCAGGGTAGTCGTCCAGTCTGGGACGCTTGCACGTCGGTTCCGCCTCGTCATCTGAAACAGAAGGCAAAGCACTTGCTGTATCAGGTCTTTCGGACATCTCAGTGTCACTTACCTTGAGTCCAACACAAGGAGCCTGTGCTAGATTTGTGCCATCGGCGATTGATGATTCATCGCTGGATGAATGGTCGTACGATGAGTCGCCGCACATGGGCCACTTGTTGAGGCACTCCGTGAGCAGGACGCGGCGGTGGAGGGCCGAGCTTCTCTGGATCTTCTCATGAGCCTGCGAAATAGCATTATTAACGTTCGAGGCACGGTTGACAGGCATAACTGTGAAGCAGTGTACTCAGAGGAGCGTTCCTTTTTTTCTTTTTTTCCCGACGCAGCACACGTGCTTTCCACGCTGAAGCCAGCAGCTGACTGAAGACTACGCTCTTGTCCCCTCCCTCTTCACTCAAGCAGTGACGTCCCCGGCAGCGCCCGCCAATGAGGCTCTCTCTCGATGTCGGAACAGGAGCTAGTTGGCTAAACGAGTTCTGCCGAGGACAACCACTGGAGAGGCTGTCGCTGTGACTCTAAGTGCCTTGATGCCCGCGCGCTCCACTCGCGTCGAGGCACTCTATGTGACACAGCAAACGACACCACGTGACTCGTTCTTGCCGTCGTCCGTGCAGGACGGTGCCTTTGAACCCCAAGACAGCTATTTTTTGAGCTAACCGCTTTGTTTACCGATGATACCGCAGTGCCGGACATAATCGAGTGAGTCTAATTTGAATCGGCAATACCAAAGCGCCATGGCAGCGATACACGTGCCTCACAAAATTGAAATTGGCGACACAAATTTGCGATCGTACGCAGGCATTAAACTGAGTCACCAGGCAATTTTTTTAGCGTCCATGGGTTCGCTAAGAATTTGCGTCTGCTAATAGACTTTAAACGTTCAGTATGTATTGAAAATCGCCAAATATCACTGTGCACCCTTACTTTGATAAATACGTTACACAACTAGCTGCAATATGACGTTTATTTTTATTTTGAAACTACTTTCACCTAGTCAAACGCCGGAAGGCCTCAAAGTGCTATCACTAAGTCTTGTTCAAACTTGAGGGCGACGACGTCTATTCCTCTTTATAGTTACGTCCCACAGTGCATCGACCTGCATTCTATCCAATGCGTTGCTGATGCAGCAATTGCGGAAAGACTTGCGCACCATATCTTCCGGGAGAGATTACCTAGTTGACGCCCTCAGCAAAAAATGGTCTATGGGCCGTGGAAGTTGTAGGCGCTGAGCATCCACTCACTGTAGAATCTCCCGCACGCGATCTCGGAAGGTCTTATTCAGCACTACGTCCAGAGGCTTGAGGATTGAGGTTAGTCCCCTAGAGATCACGACATGGTCCTTCTGGCCATCGGACAGAACTGCGTTTGAATTGTCCCTGAGGCGGCCTCTAAATGAGTTGAGCACCAACATGCTCGGTCGCTGAAAACGCAAACGGGGTCCCTGATTTCACATCATCCGGATCATCTCAAGCATGAGAGACTAATTAAAGAATTATTTTTCGTTCGCTCTCACAATAGCATCTCGAGGAGGGTCTTCTTTCAGTTGGCCTTTTCATTTTGAAAATGATAACAGGGGGTAGCTTCGTTCGATCGGCTGCGCACGCGAGCACCAATGTGAATCGTGAATTACCGTTGTCAAGAGCTTCACTTGATTAGGTGTCTTAGCGATCGAAGGCATATCGAACCAGATCAGAACTTAGTCAGTGTTGCCCATGTAGCAACACTGTCAGCGAAACGCTGATACTCGACCAGCTTCTTATCGATATCTTCGGGCAGTTTTTGGCAAATGGCAGTACGCCACTCAGTGCTAAGTCTTCCCGCTTCATTAATCGGCGTACCCTCGTGAGCGCAGAGTCTCGCGCTATCTCGAGAGCTTTTACCCTGTTGCACTTCGCTGTTACGGGTGGCAACCTTGCACGCAGTTCTCGGACGAATTAGGCAAGTAGCATTGCCAGTACGGGGTGCACTGCAGTCTGTCCACGAAATGAAACTGTCTTTGTTTTCTTCTTTGCTCGCTGCAAGATGTGATGAGCTGTTTTTGGCTCCTCACGTATGAGATGCTTTTCTCGGAGGCAGCGAATTTCGCCACGATAACCTGGATGCCACCCTGCGCTTCAGCATTCTCGATAACTTTTTTCTTCGTGAACTGCCGTCCACTACCACTCATTTCTGAAGGGTATAGAAAACATAAAACAGGAGACTGTCAAAGATAACCGAAGCAAAATGGCGTTGCTAATACACTGTAGGCCTTGCCCAGCCCCCAACGGCGCCGCGGCTAACGCTCACGATGGCAATGGAGGCTTTTCAATTCAGCTGCGCATTCTTGCTAGAATTTCACTTTTTTTTCTGCCAATGACCGGTATGTGAGAAAAAGGTCTACTTTTCATCGCGTTTCTTAAAATAACAATTCGACATATATATTCTGGTAAATGAAAAACACCAAGTACTTACGGGGATCGAGCCTGATGCCGGGAAACGAATCAAGGTTTGATGAGTAATAATACGCCTTAGAAAACAAAAGCAACATATAATGGCGTCACGCAATGAGCCTCGCGTGACCAGTGGGTCATCGAATTACCCACCAATTATGACGTCTTCAGGCATACTTTTTTCTCGTCGTCAGCCGCAGCACGAAAATTCCGCAAGATTCTTTCCAAGTATTTAGTGGGTACCACGCTTCTCCAAAAAATGCGTATAGTCAATTCCTGCCTACCGCATAGAAATTACGATGATTTACGGTGTAATAGGCACACTGCCAGTGTGTTCGTAGCAATTACCAAAAGAGTGTATAACAAAAAAGCACTGAAATGCCGCTCTTCACACTTTCGTTGTGACTGTGCTGCGTTTCCGCGAAGACCTGGCAATTTTATCTGGTACCCTTGCGATTTGCTTAGGAAAAAAAAAGCCAGAGGCGAATATCTTACCGCACCATTTCTTCATATGTACGAAACAAAGAATGCAGTGTTTAAAGCGCCGTGTTAGACTGACGCAAGGGCATCTCAAAAGGGGCATGTATTTTCTGCGGGAGCAGGGCGTGCTGAAACCCCTCTAACACCACCACCCAAGCACTCCGTACAAATGGTTAACCAGCGAAAGCTGGAATGTGCAGCCCCGGTCGGCCTCCCGGGCCTGTTTTCCGTCCCGGACTGCACCATATGCCTGGCGAATGCGAGCCCTTTCACGTTCCTACTTTCCGCGTTTTTCTCGGGTGTTCCGTGGCACACCCAATTAAAATGTTTCAGGAGAAGCTATCGAGCATGCTCGGCTACTACAACAATCTATGAAACAGGTATACTCCGGACGTACCGTCATCGTAGTGTGCATCCGCAGATACGTACGTTGCCTGTTCCGCTTACCATACGCGTGCTGTTTTACCTAAAACATGGCGGCGCTGTCGGACGCCCACTTTGAAGTGACGTAGTTGTTGAAAGATTCACTTTCTTTCACGGCAAACGGCTTTCTGAATTGGCTTCGCTTGCCTACAGTTAGCTTCTACGAACGAGCATTACAAATAGGTTGGCACAGTCTTTGAGATAGCTTCCCATTTCTAACGTGTTTAGGCCTAACTACAACATCAATGTAAACAAATCGGAAACTTGGAGTTTTTCGCGTTTGGTGCGTTGTTCATATTTATTTACTTTCAATATTACTATTACTTTCATTATTACGGAGTGTTACGGATAAGTTGGCGTAGTTTCTGAGATAGCATCGCATTTCGAACGAGTCTAGGCCAAACTACAATATATAGGTAAACCAATCGGCAACGTATTTTTTTCGCGTTTGATTGGTAGTTCAAACTTATTTCCTTTCATTAATACTAAAATAAACTTGTAACCATACTTCGCGTGGTGACACAGGCACACATTCTCAATTTCCTTCTCCAAGTTCTTACTTCTCAACCCTCTGATAGGTGGCGCCACCATGCGAGCTGGGTCACGTAAACGCTGTCCCGCTAAACTATAAGGCGCTATCCGCAACAAACGTTTGCTGCATGGTAACGGCATTCTTTTAACCTCCGCTATTGCGCTGAGGGTAAACTCAAAATGCTGCCGACGGCGTGCGTACGACGCTGCGAGCGATTTAACTGATAAAAAGAGCCAGTAGGCACCGCTAGACAGATTTTCGTTTCTACAGCTTATGCGCAGCTTTCACCGTAGAATGAACCGCCAATGTGCACTTATTGGCATCTCGGGGAACTTCACTTGAACGAATGGCCGACGATGAATATAGAACCCGACGATAAATATAGTGAAGTCAAATGCACCCCCCCTTCCCACTTCCAGATGGACGAAAGCGGAGGGTGCCTCTATCGTTCGTAATCTGATTTCGTTTACTGTTTTGGTCAAGAGTTGAACCCAAGAGCTCAGATTCTGACCTCTTAATTTTTGTGTCTGGTGTTAAGTGTATATCTGATGTCATAAATGATGTTTTTACGCCTTTGTCTAGCAATTCGTATGTCTGTATTCTTTAAATGTAATTTCCTACCTACATATTGTCGTCTGTATTGCTTTATTCTTGTTGTACAATAAGCCTAATCGTTTATTTAAACATTTCGCGCCACAAGAAACACACTTTATTTACTAACACAGATCAAAACAAACATCATGCAAACACATGCAGCAAAATTACACTAAACTTCTTCAAGGAAAGAAAGATCTGGATCTTGAAGTGGCCCTTCGAAGACCTCCCCGCCAATGTTCAGCCCAATGGCTAACGGCGCCCCGCGTACTGGCTTGGCGTCACTGTCGTCTCGGTCTGAGGAGTTGTCCTGAAAGACACTCGGTCCTGGTCTGGGCGCCAGGGTTTCGGAATCGTCTGTCAACGTCGCCACTCGCCAGGGAAGTTGTCCAGCCTGCGACGCTTGCATGCGATCCGGCGTCGCCATCTGAAACAGACAGTGAAACCCTACAGACGCGATCAAGTCCATTAGACGCCTCTGCATTACCTACCTCGACTCCAGCACTGGAAACAGCAGGTGCCGAACCGACGACATGATCAGTCGACGATTCATCGATCCATAAATCTTCACTGGACAAGTCATGGCTCGATGAATCGTCGCTTTAGGAATCGTCCCGCGGGACACATATCTTGAAACTCTCCGTGAGCAAGACGTGGCGAAGCAGGCTCGAGGTGTTTTGCATCTTCCCCTCAGCCTACGAAATAACATCTTCAATTGTCGGGGCACTGTTGACGCGCATGACGGTAAAGAAGTCTACTTACGGGAAGCAATCCTTTTGTAGAACGCACTGCTCATGTGTTCAAAGCCGAAGCTAGCAGCCGACTTGTGGTGGTGGTAGTGGTTAGAAAATGAGAAAAGGCACCTAATTTATGCAACATGGTCGGGAGCACGGCGAAGTGCCTGCGGGGAAGGGAAAAGGGAGAAAAGTGGGGAAAAAGCCGACTGAAGACCGAGCCACCGAGCTCTCGTCCCCTCTTTGCTATCACTCACGCAGTGACGTCATGGGCAGCGCCAGCCCGTAAGCCACGCTCTCGATCAGAGAACAGGTTCTGGTTGGCTAAAGATGTTCCTGCGGCTAGGCATTGGCCTCCCGGCCGATTACCAGAGAGGCCGGTGCTGCTGTTGCTGTGACCCAGAAAACGACATCACCTGACTCACCTATTTATGCCAATGTCAGTGCAAGGCGCTTGCTCTCAGCCCCGAAACAGCAAGTTGTCGAGCCAAACGGTTTGTTTACCTATCGAGGCCGCAGTGCCAGACACTTTGAAGCGAGCCTAATGTGAATGAGCCCTTCCGAAACCTCGCGGAAGCCAAATACATGACTGATGAAACTAAAATTGCCGAAACAACTCGGCTATTATACTCCAGTGTTTAGCCCATTCGGGAGCCCCTCCCCCTGTTTATTTATTACTCGTGCACTCACGAGGAACTTCGAACGAAAATAGAAATAAATAAAAGTAAGAGACATTGAGGTTAACCTAGAAGAACTGGTTTGCTAGGGTGGGGAAAAGGGTCGGAAAGAGGATAGAGATATAAAAAATAACTTTGAGCTAAAATGTTCGATAATGATAATGGTCTGACTCGTGAATCTGTAATCATAGAAATTTTTGTTTGGATGGAAAGGCCGATCGCCTTTACAAACTTCAATGAGTACGAAAACGCCGCTGCGTAAAGCTATATTCCCACAAGTGAATATTACAAAAAAACAAGGATATCATCTGCAGAGAAACACGTGTAATGTTTATTTCATGATAAAGTTCTCATCGCAAATAGTGGGACCAAGAATGAAGGGCAGATACAATACCAACCAAGAGCAGCAAGCAATGTTTACGAAGTGAAATACGCGATTCGTGCACATGAGAATCAGGCATACAGCCGTCAGCGTGTCTTTTGCTTACACAAAATTGGTGCCGGAACAAGTTATGCCTGTGGGATACCGGCTGAAAACTTACGTTGTGAATGGATGATCTCTTTGTCGGATGCCACTTGTCATGTTTGATTTTCACTGTTTAAAAGGCCTTCATTTCGGGTCTCTTGAGAAACGATACAGCTTCCAGATTTTCTTCAATGATTAGTGTCCTGCAGCACGCAATACCCGCCATGGTGACGGAAGCGAGCGCATTAAACCGGAAAAAAGCTAGCGCTGGCACAATTACCCGGGAGCAGCGAACACGCAGAAGTGACTGAGCGGAGTCAAAATGGTGGCCATGCAGCCGCTAAGGCCAAGGAGGCGGCACCTGTTATTTCAAACGCCGAACCCACTCTTAGCGGGGGCGCGCGCATCGAGGTAGTCTACGCCCGATCACCCGATCTAAAGAGTACAGCCATATCCCTCCATCCTAGTTTGCAAGTTTTCAAAGGACCGCTCGCTGCCCTAGCACAAAGAGGGCAAAGCTGTGATCGCTCGGATGGGCCCCGCTTGCTGGGTTTTCCGATTGCCCGTGCGAGGGCGCTTACCTCGCGTTTTACACGCTATGGGCGCCGCTCCTTCTTCATTCGGGAAATCAGGCACAGCCCTATACTGCTGCATCGTGAGCAGCTACAAATGTTTACACATGACGAAGACCTGAAAACTGCCCGTCAATTTTTACCGTTTCTAATGAAAGCAGTGCAAGAAGTTTGCCGATACTCCGCGGTCTCGTTACTTAGAAAAAAAATTTGTCGTGCACAGTACTACAAGCTATTATTCAAATGAAAGATACGCGATAGGCAGTGAGTGAGTGAGAATTTATTAGAAGGCAGAGAGGTCGGGCTGAGCTAGTTCGCTCTAGCTTGGTACTCTACACAGGAGATAAGGGGGAAGAAAAGAGGGATGATGGGTGATGATGGGAAGAAGAAGGGGGGGTGCGTATGTACAGTAGCCACTTACAATAGTACCTTAGAGTCTAGTATATAATGAAGTGTTTTTATAGAATCTAAAACAGCCTTTGTAGCAGTTTTCGACATTGTTTGGTCGTTCATTGCTGACAATATGTGGCTTTCACTTAATGGTGTTCGTCCAATGCTTGCCAACGTTGCAGTTAGCATTTCTCTTTGTGCCACGTATAATGCACAGTCACAAAATATGTGAGCTATCGTTTCGCGCACTTGGCAGCGTTCACAATTTGGGCTGTTCGCACGGCCGATTAGGTGGGTGTAGTGACGAGTAAAGGCGACGCCCAGGCGGATTCGGTGCAGTATATTAGCATGTCTTCGGCTGATTTTATCTGGAAGACGAAAAGTCATACTGGGGTCTGTTTCCCGCAGGCGCTTGTTCCGGTGATCTGGTAGCAACCAGTAAGTGGCAGCGCATTCGCGCATAAGTGATTTCAACAATGTGTTGACGTCACCTCGCGAGTAGGGTACTTTGACGTACATAGGAGCGTTGTATATTGCCGCTCTTGCTTCGCTATCGGCTGTTTCGTTGCCAACCAGGCCGCAGTGTCCAGGAATCCATTGGAGTGTAATCAAGTGACCGCCCCTTTGTGTTAGGTCAAATGCTTGGAATTCCTAACGTTAACTCGTAAAATTGGCCTCTTTTTAAGCAAGAATGGATAGCTTGAAGCGCTGATTTTGAATCAGACAAAATCGTCCATTTACGCGGTGCTTGGTCGTTCACAAATTTTATGGCTTCTTGTATAGCAACAAGTTCTGCAGCTGTCGAAGATGACCTATGATCTAATTTGTACTGTCGGGAAATACCGAGTTGAGGGATCACGAAGGCTGCAGCTGAGGCGGATGAAGTTACGGATCCATCGGTGTAAATGTGCACAGAGTCGCTGTATCGGTCATCTAAATGTGCCAAGGTGAGTTGCTTGAGGGCAATATAAGAAACATGCGACTTATACGAAACTCCACGTATGTGAAGGCACACTAGCGGTTTAGTCAATGTCCATGGAGGCACTGCAGGGATAATGGCAGGTGCAAAGCCTGACGGGATCATGTGCCTATGCGTATTGAGGCATCGCGAATAGGTACAGCCTGGTCGGTCCACTTTTAGCGAAGATAACGGGTGCTGTGCATGTCGGGTCAGCAGACGAAGGTGCACTCGAAGAGGCTCACAGGACGTGTAGACCTGTATAGGGTAGGTGCGTGACTCCTCTATAGTGCCAGACGTAGATGTGCACCGTGGTAGGCCAAGGCATATTCTCAGTGCTCGTGCCTGAAGGCTCTCTAAAGTACGAAGGCACGTTGCCCGCATGCTGGAAAGCACAGGTGAGTTGTACCTTATATAGCCCACAAACAATGCCTTGTATAACTGCAGAAGACTTTTCTCCGAAGGGCCCCATCTCAGTCCTGCTATAACACGAAGAACATACACAAAACTGATTAGTTTGTTTCTCAGCACAGTCACATGCTTTGACCAGGACAGGTTGCGATCAATTACGACCCCCAAAATAGCGGTGGTGCTTAACCACGGGAATCACTGCTCCGTGAGGGAAGATTGGGTACCGCGACATTGATTTCTTCGTAAATGCCAATGCAGCACATTTTGCTATTGAAAGTTCCAGGCCTTGACGACGTAAGTACTTAGATGTTATTGATGTGCCTTGTTGTAGCCTTGCTCGCAGTTGTGGTCGCGTTGCTCCAGATGCCCATATGCATATGTCGTCCGCATACGCACCGATTCTGACAACGTCGGGAAGCGCAGCTTCAAGGCCAATGAGTGTTATGTTAAAAAGCATGGGGCTCAGGACGGCGCCTTGCGGAACTCCACGGCTTACGAGGTGCCTGGCCGTGTCACCGCCGGATGTCGACATAAAAATGGTACGTCCTCTGAGATAGCTCCCTATCCATGCGTGTAGTCGGCCCCCTACGCCGATGTCTTCAAGTGCATCAAGAATGGCCTCAAGGTAGACGCTATCGTACGCGCCCTTTATATCTAAGAAAATCGCCCCTACCAATCTCCGACGTTGTCTTTCCTTTTCAACAGAAGAAACTAGATCTACAACACCATCAATAGATGATCTACCTCTACGGAAGCCATTTATAAAATCTGGTAAGCCGACATTATTCTCCAGCAGCCATTCCAATCTTGCCAGCACCATGCGTTCCATCACCTTACCGATGCAACTGGCTAGGGCAATGGGTCTATAAGAAGACAACTCGTGTGAACACTTGCCTGGTTTCCATAAGGCCACTATGCGGCTGCACTTCCAACTCTCTGGTACTGTCGCTGTTTCCCACGTAGAGTTGTAGAACGACAAGAGAGCCTGCCTTGCTTCCTGGCTGAAGTGATATAGAGCCGAATAAGTAATTCCGTCAGGCCCTGGTGCGGACGACCGTCGGGACGTAGAAATCGCAGCGTCGAGTTCGTGCATTGTGAATGGCAAGTCGAGGCGATCGTCGCTGGATGGCGGTGAGGCTAAAGCAGGCACGCACACATACTGCTGCATTGTGAGCAGCTACAAAAGTTTACAAATGACGAAGACTTGAAAACTGCCCTTCAATTTCCACCGTTTCCAATGTAAGCAGTCCGAGAAGTTCGCCGATCCTCCGCGGTGTCGTTACGTAGAAAAAAATTTGTCGTGCACAGTGCTACAAACTTTTATTCAACTGAAGGATACGCAATGGCCAGTGAGTAAGTGAGAATTTATTAGAAGGCAGAGAGGTCGGCCTGAGCTAGTTCGCTCTGGCCTGCTACTCTACACATGGGATAAGGGAAGGGGGAAGAAAAGAGGGATGAAGGGGGATGATTGGAGCAACAAGAGGTGGTGCGCATGTACAGTAGCCACTTAGCATAGTGCCTTAGAGTCTAGTATCTAGTCCAGTGCTTTTTATAAAATCTAAAACAGCCTTTGTAGCAATTTTTGACATTGTTTGGTCGTTCATTGCTGACAATATGTGGCTTTCACTCAATGGCGTTCGCCCGATGCTTGCCAACGTTGCAGTTAGCATTTTTCTTTGCGCCACGTATAATGCACAGTCACAAAATATGTGAGCTGAAGTTTCGCGCACTTGGCAGCGCTCACAATTCGGGCTGTCCGCACTGCCGATTAGGTGGGTGTAGTGGCGAGTGAAGGCGACGCCCAGGTGAATCCAGTGAAGTATATTAGCATGTCTTTGGCTGATTTAATCTGGAAGACGAAAAGTCATGCCGGGGTATGTTTCCCGCCACCAGATCACCGGAAAAAGCGATGGGCATACTCATAATAAAAAAAAGCGCGTTTGTAAAATGAAAACGCAGCAAGTAGACAACCACGGTACATTTCGGAATCGGGCATTGGCTTTCCAAGACAACCATTTGTAGTGTGACAATGGTGAAGCTTGCTATTCTGATACACCACATTTAAACTACCATACCGTGAGCCCCTCAAGTGTTTTATTCAGCTAATCGCTGTAGACTTCTCATCGACACCCAATGTATATATATAGACAGATTTATGCGGCGTGTTCGCGCTGAGGGTCTATGCGTACAGGTCTTGCAAACAACGCACACCACTAAGTTAGCAGGTTAATGTGTTGCTTTGCTAGGAGCGAAGTCCTCAGTTCGATTCCCGCATAGGAAGGCTGCATTTTCATGGGAGCAAAATGTAGTAACACTGGGCTTATATTTAGGTGTAAGAATGATGAGCGAAGGCGTCTTAGTTTTCCCTATTTAGCGCGTAAGGCGGTTTAACGCACTTTGTAAACACAAGTCGGACGCTGTGTGCACACCTTCTGTCCGCTGTCGTCATGGCGCCTTACATATAATACAGATTAAAGTGCACGTTTAAAAAAAAGCCAAGCGGCCGAAGTCGATCTGGAATCTCACACCATGGCGTGACTCCTACTGATTTGACGGTTTTGGCTCCTCGAATGAAGTACATTAAATTGGAAGAAAAAGAAGAACTCCCTTGAGCGTTTTATAAAAGAACCGACCTGCTTCCGGTGTCTCAATCACTGCGGCAAGACCTCTGTTTTGACCTCGTGACAATATGACGAAGGCCAAGCTAGCTGTCCAAAAAACCAAATCGACATTCGAATCGGCGAACACGCTGTGGGATAAGGCGTGCATCTTATCCGAAAGGAAACGTGCGCTTCAAGAACCACGCATGGTCGAAGTGGACATAAAATACTTTTTTCTGCGCATAATCGTATATATACTTTTGAAGGAGCTGCCAAAAAATCAAAGGTGTCATTGAACTTACGATACGACATTATTAATATCTGACGAAAACCTCGGCAAAAGTGAATTTTTTATGAAACTTGACACTCCGCATTCAAATGATGCCAGAGAGACTACAGAGCAGACGTAATTTTACTCTCTTCACACTAATCTCCTAATTAAATTAAAGCCACGTGACCAACTTGGCAATAAAGCAACTGAAATCGGAACTCTAAATACATACGCACGCGAAAGCGTGGTGGTGGTTTGCCGAAAGCTCCGAGAAGACACGAATGCCCCAGCAAATGTGCGTTTACAGGTATATACATATAGAACTCGCGCTGCCACCTCACTTTTGCCTTAACTGAGTGGCGTGAAAAAAAATTGAATACCAAAGAAAGACACAGCGCACCTGTGCGCTGAAGAAAAGCTGCTTTGTGTGTGCGTCACACCTTTGCATGCTCCGCTTAGCAGCTGAAGGCCCATTCGTTTAGCCTGCACTACGGGAACCGGTTCAGGAAGGCGCTGCACTTTGGCATTCCTTACACCAGTTCAACATGGCGCTAGCAGCATCACAGTATTCGTTTCGGAAAAGTGAAGCTGTCAAGCAAGGCTAGTTGATGAATTCCCTGCATCTGCTCATGAGGTAGTGCTGACTCCGTTCAGCACAGGATGGCTGCAGCAGACGAAAACATCGCTGATGCGTTCCAGTGCAAACGTATTGAAATGGCTCTGTAACGCAACCTCTTTGATTATATCGTGGCCCCGCCGTGGTGGTCCAGTGCCTAAGGTACTAGGCTGCTGACCCGCAGGATCAGATTCCGGCTGCATTTTCTATGGAGGCAAGAATACTGCACGGCCATGTGCTCCGATGTGGGTGCAATCCCGGGTTGTCAAAATTTTATGGCTTTCCACTACGGTGTCTCTCATATACATATGTTTGTTTTCGGACGTTAAACCCCACATACCCAAGCCTTTTGCCAAGTTCAGCCTTCTTGAATGAATATAATATGGCGTGGCTCTCTTCAAGTCTACGCTTTATTTTTTTTGATGAATGGACTGGTAACACATTGTAAGAGCAAGTTTGAATTGTTGGTGAACACATGAGGTATGCCTACTTGCTTTTTTTTCTAAAAGTGAAAACACGGTCTATGAATGTTATTAAGGAGGCTGAACTTGGCCAGAGGGCACTCAAGCTAATAACTAGGCCAACAACAATTTCTATTTCAGACGATGGAAGTTCTGCTCCGGAACAGAAAACGCATTACTGAAACAAGAAAATGTTGCGGGCCAAGTTGGAGCGGGCCTTACAAATGTCAAAATAAACTCTCTGTTGCCCCGTGGCATACGCGAGCCACAGGAGTAATATCCCCCCACCCACCTTGAACAAAAAACAAAAAAAAACCAAAGCGAGGTGATTATCTTATTTGGCTAGTCGCATAGTTTTCTTTCCACTCCACACGAATACAGCCACCAGAGTGGTTAATGGGGGTGGCGGCGGAAGTAGGATTTTGAATATAGACGCTACATGGTGTAAATAACATCCCTGTTTTAATTGTGGCATGAATCCGAAATTCACAGAGGCACACACACTGTCAAAGCCTGAAAGATGGAAACCAGAGCCTTGCCGTGCATGACAACCTTAATACTAGAACAATAAGGACGAAATCAGAAAGTAAGTTTAAACAATTCATTTATTATTCGCAAGGCACAAGAATAAACAGCCAGAGGTTTAAAGGAGAATTTTCCTTTCATATCTGTCTTTGCTTTTTAAAAAAATGACAGACTGAGCCAAATATCTTCCTGCGCCATTTCTTCTATATATACGAAAAAAAAAGAACGAATGCAGTGTTGAATAGGCTGTGTAAATCTCACGATATGGGGTCTCAAAAAAAAAAAAAAGCTTGTAGTCTCTGTGGGTGCTCGCACTCTGGTGAACGCCCCTAAAACCTGGTATTTCGGGCAACCAGCACCTGGAAAATAGCAAACCACACCTACACTAAATAGGGCAGGCAAATATAACCCCCTCCCCCCGATGAACGAAGACGGAGGGCGACCCCGTCGTTATGAATCTGCTTTTTTTTCTTTTTTTGGATCAAGACATGAGCCTAGAAGTTCAGGTTCTGACCCTTTTTTTGTGTCATGTGTAGTGGTGTCATAAATGACATTTTCTTTTTATGACTCTATCTTGCGATTCGTGTGTTTGTGTTTACACAGGCGTACTTGAACTGTAATGTTCAAATTATTTCGTCTGTATTGATTTATTTGCGGTGTACACTAGACCTAATCTTTTATTAAAAATAATACGCGCATGATGAAACACACACTTTATTCGCAAACACAGATCAAGAAACACAACATGCAAATACCTACCACAAAAGAACACTAAACTTCATGGTTAAAAGAAATATCCGTATCCAGAAGAGGGTCTTCAATTACCTCTCTGAATATGTCCAGCCAGTCGGGTAAAGGCACCGCTCGAAGTGCGTGGGCCTTGCCATCGTCTTCGTCCGAGAAATCGTCTGCAAAGCCGCTGGGTCCCACAATGGGTTCCAGGGTCCCCAAATTGTGCGCCCAACTTTGCCACTCGCCAGGGAAGTCGTCCAGTCTGGGACGCTTGCACGGCGGTTCCGCCTCGTCATCTGAAACAGAAGGCAAAGCACTTGCGGTATCAGGTCTTTCGGACGTCTCAGCGTCACTTACCTCGAGTCCAACACCAGGAGCCAGTGCTGGATTTGCGCCATCGGCGGTTGACTATTCATCGCTGGATGAATGGGCGGTCAATGAGTCGTCGCACCTGGACCACTTTTTGAGGTACTCCACCAGGAGGACGTGGCGGTGGAGGGTCGAGCTTCTCTGGATCTTCTCATGGGCCTGCGAAATAGAATCATTAACGTTTGGGGCACGGTTGATGGGCATGAGAGTAAATCAGTGTACTCAAGAGAGCGTTCTTTTTTTTCACCAACGCAGCGCACGTGCTTTCCACACTGAAGCCAGCAGCCGACTGAAGACTGAGCTCCTGTCCCCTCTCTCCCTTCACTCAAGCAATGACGTCACCGACAGCATCCACCAATGAAGCCCACTCTCGCTGTCGGAACAGGAGCTGGTTGGCCAAACGAACTCTGGCGAGGGCAACCACGTGAAAGGCCGGCGCTGCTGTCAAGCTGACGCAGCAAACGACCACACGCGACACGTTCATGCAGTCGTCAGTGTAGCACGCTTCCTTTCAACCCCAAATCAGATATTTTTCTTGCTAACCGGGTTTTTTTCCACACAATACGACAGTGCCGGACAGAATTGAGCGAGTCTATATTGAGTCAGCCTTTCCAAAACGCCACGGCAGTGATACACTTGCCTCACAAAATTGAAATTGGCGAAACAAATCAGCCATCATGCTCGGGTGTTAAACTGAGTTGGCAGCCACTTTTTTTTGCGCGTCCGTGCAGTCGCTAAGAATCTTCGTCTCTTATTAGACTTCAAATATACGGTATGTATTGAAGAATTGCAAAATATTACCGTGCACCCTTACCTTGATAAATACGTGGCACAACAAGCTGCAATATGACGTTCCTTTTTATTTTGAAACTACTTTCACCTAGTTAAACGCCGGAAGGCCTCAAAGTGCTGTCACTGAGTCTTGTTCAAACTTGAGAGCAACGACGTCTATTCCTCTATATAGTTACGTCCCACAGTGCATCGACCTGCATTCTATCCAATGCGTTGCTGATGCAGCATTTGCGAAAAGACTTCCGCATCATATCTTCCGTGAAAGATTCCCTTGCTGACGACACTCAACCAAAAACTGGCGTGGGGCGGTGGACGTCGTATAGGCGCCCAGCATCCACTTATTGTAGAGTTCGCGCACGCAATCTCGGAAGGTGTTATTGGGCACTACGTACAGAGGCTAGAGGATTGATGTTAGTCCCTTAGAGATCACGACATGGTGCTTCTGGCGATTGTACAAAGCTCCGTTTGAATTGGCCGAGAGGTGGCCTCTAGATGAGTTGAGCACCAACATGCTCGGTCGCTGAAAAAACTCACTGGGTCACCGATTCCGCATGATCCCGATCCTTTCAAGCATGAGAGACTGACCCCCGTATTCTAGAACGTCCCTTTACTCAACGCTCCACCTTCACTTGAGAAAGCCGATGGGAGCGTTGTCTCTAGTCGCGACCAGTCACTGCACATCAGCGATAATCTGCGGCGATTCTTGATTAGCGCAGCGCCATTTTCAGCCGAATGGTGGCACAGTGCTCAACTCTGTCAAGTGGAAGGTGAAAGTCGAGGAGCGTTTGTGAATACGGGGGTGATTCAAGAATCGGAGGTGCTACGGTCGCCAGTGGGAGCAAACGCATGTCACATCGGCTCCGTCGATTTCTGAATGTTTCCGGAGATTTTTCAAACTCTACCCTTGAAAGTGGCACACCATCGGACAGATGAAGTCATCGCGAACCTATGGATACCAGCTTTTTGGGTGAGCGCGAGCTTTACGAGCTTTAAGGCTTGCAAACTGCACGAACTATACGAGTGAGCGTCTAGGCCTAACGGTGGTTGGGTCTGGCGCATACCGCGTCTAACTCTAATACTGAAAGAACAGCCGAGATGAATGTAGATGAGGCAGAGACAGGGAAGCCACGGACCACAGAACTGAACAGACAAGACGTGTTTCCACGAGTGAAGACGAAGACGCTGACAGCGTTGCAGATGGCTGGATTGAAGTTGCACAAAAAAAAAGAGGACGCGCGCGCCAAAACAAGGTGGTGAGACAAGAAGACACCCGTTCACAAAGCCCGATGCGCCAAGGCCGCCGAAACATTGTCAGCAAGGTTCTACGAGCAAGCAAGATGCCCAGACTGCCCAGGGACGATATCAAGGTAATATTTCGACCGAGGGATGGGCTGAATGTAAGGAGCACGTGTGGTGCGAGTCTTGATGAGGCGATACGCAACGGAACAGGAGTGGGCGACAACGAGATGATCACGATGTGCCCCAACCCCACGCAAAACATTTTGGTGATAAGCACACCGGAGGAAAGCACAGCGACGAAAATCACCAAGATGAAGGTTTTGACTATCAACGGAAAGAGGTACGAAACGAACGCATATGTTCCAGCGCCTGAAAATATGACAAAAGGAATAATACGGAATGTACCTCTTAAATATAATCAAGATCAGCTCGTGGAAGCACTAGTGAATACAAGAAACCGCTCTCTAACGTATGCGAAGAGGCTCAGTAGTACAACAGATGTGATACTGCTCTATGAAGGAAACCGAGTTCCTTCATGGGTTTACTTCAACAGCGTTATGATAAGAGTATCTCTGTACCGGAAACAGGTAGACTTCTGCAAGAAATGTGGCAGGCTCGGCCACAGACCTGACGTGTGCCCAAGACCAGATATCAAACTGTGCCCAATTTTTGGATAAAAGAACCCCATCAATGGACACGAGTGTACGCCCCAGTGCCGAATATGTGGTGAGGCGTACCCCACGGCTGACCGGATGTGCAAGGCCAAATACAAGGTGCCGCACATAGTGAAGCAGAGAAGGTTGGAGGCCAGGTTCAGAGACTTCCAAGAGCGAACCCCGTCACCATCGGATAGTAATGCTGGTGCGATGGAAGGAGGCCGCCCTAGTCGCTCGAGATCCAGAACCCGCTCCCAACAGGTCATGGGTCGTTCAACCAGATCCGGATCCCCCTCGCCGGTAAAAAGGCGGAGCAAAAGTCGTAATACGAGCAGAAGTCGGAGTCGGAGCAGAAGCCGCAGCGAGAACCGACACCACCCCCAACAAGACATAGGAGGGGCCACACCTGGCGGGAAACAGAAAGGGCCGCGCAAAATCACCTGGCGTGACATAGTCACGGGAACAAAGCTGGACTCCGCACAGGGTCACCCTCTCTCCGGCCGTCCGCGGGCAGCCGCCGACCCCAGCCTGGCAGCGAGGATGGAGAACATGGAAAAAGAGAATAGGGAGCTTAGACAAGAGTTGGCCAAGGCTAGAAAGCAGAATTAAAAATCAACGCGGAAAATTGAGGAGCTACAACAGACACTGAACGAAATCCTCAAGCGAATGGGAGGACACCCCGCAGAGACCCTATCCTCTGGCGCCTTCTTGTCCCACGGAGCTGCCGATGAACGCAACCCAACTTCAGCAGTAGAAGACGGGGACACGGACATGGGCTGTGGATGTGAATATGAAGCGCCGGTGGCGGTGGGCTTTAAGCGTAAGAGCACAAGTGATTCTCAACATTTTGAAGGCGCTGAAAATCACACGCAAGAACCGAAGTGGGCACGACCGGCAGGCCGAAAGATAGACGTGATCGAAGAAATGGTAGACCAACTAACCAACAAGACAGAGCGACTGTTTGAGACGCTCCTCATTCGGCTGAACGGGTCTGACACTGAAAGGAACGCACAGTATGCCACGGTCAATAATCAACATGCGGCCGTGAATAAGCGCATCGAATATCTGGAACGCGGGACGGCGCAGTTCCAGCAAGAAGGACAAGGCCACGACGAATTGGGAGGGGACACATCGACCATTCTCAACAGAAGCAGCAATGTCAACACCACCCACACGGAAAAAGGAGGGACGCACGGGCAGTCGCGTTCCCCCAACGCCTTTGAATAGCGACCATGGCTGCGTCCCGCAAGTTGGTCGGCAGACGCACCGTCTGGCAATGGAACTGTAGGGGCTTCAAAAACAAAAAAGCTACAATGGTGCAATATATGAAAACTCTCTCGAAAAGCAAACTTCCCGACGTGATTGCTTTGCAAGAACCCTTCGACCGGGCTCACTACCAGGCTATGTGACATGTGGCTCTCCAGGTGAATGCACGCGGAAGGACATAAAGGTGTGTACCCTAGTTAAAAGAGGGACGGCCTTTATCGACCATTCACATGATATCAGCGAGGAGTCAGACATATACCACAACCTGATTGAGGTCGTGCCCTGCATTGGAAACCGGAAGATCGGCCTATTCGTGCTTAATGTGTACAGCCCCCCTTCAAAAAGGGGCCTCACGCACAACTTTGGTGCCCTTTTTCGTGAACCGATGGCGAAAGCCACCTCCAGTCCCCTCTTAATCTGCGGAGACTTCAATGCACCGCGCACGCAATGGGGTATGGAGCCGACTCGCCCAAAAGGAAGAGGCTAGCCGTACTGATGGATGAGCTTGGCTTGGTTCTACTCAATGAACCAGCATCGAACACCCGGATTGGACAGGGCGCGTGCCGCGACACGTTCCCTGATCTCTCCATTTGGTCAGACGTGGGCGCGATCACCTGGTCGAACACCTTTGAAGATCTGGGGAGCGACCACAGAGTCCTGTGCATGACAATGGGAGAGGATAGAGGCAAAATGGACGGCTGCCAAAAAGCTAGAGTTGTGGACTGGGACAAGTTTCGAGAGCAAAGAGAACGATAGAAGCAGGAAGGGCCAATCGAGGATATCGGGGAATGGTGCAGGAAACTACTCGCGGACGTAGAAAAAGCTACAAAAGAAATAGAATGACCAGACAGGCGAAAAGAGCCTGAAGATGGCTACAGGCCCCGCGGAAGCGTCGACGACAGCGTTCCCGAGCCGTCCAGGGTGGACAGCCGGCTTGCGCATCTTGTAGAGGCCAAGAAATCTATGCAGCGAAGAGCGAGTGAACAGAAACTGAACAGGAAGATACGCAAGAAGATCGCCGATATCAACCGAGAGATTGAGGCCCAGTGCGTTCGTCTGTGCGAACAGGAATGGCAGGAGCTGTGCGATACGATGGATGGAAACATGAGTGCAGGGCGCACATGGAAGATTCTGAGGCACCTGCAGGATCCAGCCAGCACAAAAACGGCGACTCGTGTCCAGATGGGCAAGCTGCGACACAAGTACAAAGACCACCCGCAGGCCTTCGTGGAGGAGATCATCCAGACGCACCTCACTCGCCCGGCAGGCGAGAGTCACATGGAATACTGTGGGGCTCGCAGCGAAGAACTAGACGCGGAATTTTTCATGCAGGAAATTAGAGCAGTCCTCCAGCTACTGAAAGCTAAATCGGCGCCCGGTCCTGACAAGATCACCAACCGAATTCTGAGGAACCTGAATGATGACGCCATCGAGAAGCTACGTCAGTATATGAACGCATGCTGGAAAGAAGGCCGTATTCCACAACAATGGAAGACAGCGGATGTCATACTAATACCCAAGCTAGGTAAACCACTTGAGGTTCGAAATATGAGGCCGATATCTCTGACGTCCTGCGTCGGGAAAGTCATGGAGCACGCCAGCCTCAACAGGGTGACGACGATTCTCGAGAAGCGGGATGCCTTCAGCACTCACATCATCGGCTTCCGCAAAGGACTTTCGATGCAGGATGCTATGCTGCAAATCAAGGAACAGGTCATGAACGCACCAAGCACACACGTGTGCGCCCTGCTGGGGTTAGACCTCAAAAGCGCCTTCGATACAGTATAACATGCTGTCATTTTGGACATGATCAGCCAACTAGGTCTTGGTTCAAAGTTCCACCGGTACGTCAGCAGCTTCCTGACCAGACACAAGGCGATGGTGAAGGTCGACGGTGCCCCACCACGAACAGTTGACATGGGGGGTGCGGGTACGCCACAGGGCTCTGTGCTCTCTCCCGTGCTTTTCAACCTCATCATGATAGGACTACAGGACCGTCTCGACGCAATAGAGGGCATCAATCACACGATCTACGCGGACGACGTGACCGTATGGACCACAGCGAATACGAGCGTTGGTGAAATGCAAGAGAGAATGCAGCAGGCCGTCCGGGCCGTGGAGCAGCACCTTGAAGGCACGGGACTCGTCTGCTCTCCCGATAAATCGGAAATACTCCTGCATAGACCACGCAAGAGAGGACCTCACCCGCAGGCTGTACTGGACGCCCGTCGCTTGGGCATCCGCGTCATGACGAAGGAGGGGACCCGAATACCAACGGTGTTCAAAATACGAGTGCTCGGCCTGTGGCTGGAAGAGAACGGTGCGAACCACGAGCTGGTAGCACGACTGCAAAAGAAAGTGGCCGCCGCAACGCACCTTGTGCGTCGGGTAGCGAAAAAAAGAAAAGGGCTAAAGGAACACAACGTGACGAAGTTCATACATGCGTATGCGCTGAGCCACATAGCGTATGTCGCCGAGTATCCCGACTGGAACAGAAGCGAAACCGAGAAGCTGAACGCGGCGATTCGTCGAGCGTTCAAGGTAGCCCTGGGTGTGCCCCAGTACACGGAAACCCGTCGGCTTCTGGAACTGGTTGTGCACAACACCCTCGACGAGATAGCAGAAACGCAGAGGATCGCGCAGCTCGAGAGGTTGTCTGGCACAAGAACGGGAAGATGCATTCTCGATCTGCTTGGGATTCGATATCACGAGGCGCGTGGACTGAAGGAAGCATTGCTACCGGAAGTCAGGGACGCCATACTGACAGAAAACATCCCCAGGAACATTCACCCCGTTCACGGGTTCCAACGACGCAAATGCAGAGCTGCAGCAATTTTGAAGGCGCATGGAAGCCAAGAGGCTGTGCTCTTCTTTGATTCGGCCAGGTATCCACTGTCAGACAGCGGGGGCGATGGGGGACGCTCGGAACCCCCGCCGCTATCCGTGAACGAGCAACGCAAAGTCGAGGCGCTTACACTACCACCACTGCTACTGCTACGACAACAACGACTGCAGTGACAGCGGCAACATCAACAGCGAGTCCGGTCAGTGGCGGAGAGACCTGCTTTCTCTATGGCTGTCCTGGATATAACAGGAAAGGTTCGCGTCACGGCATCAGCATGGCTGCCATCATCCGAAGCTGCAGAAGAAATGGCCATTGCTTTAGCGGTACTCCACAGCGGTGCAGACGACAGCCTGATTATTAGCGATTGTAAATCAGCGATTTGGAGCTATATCAAAGGGTGGGTGTCCGAGGAGGTGGCACGCATGCTTAACGCCAGAGCTGGGGAGTTCGCGTCAGGCAAGATTACCGACAAGGCCCTCAAGTGGTTTCCCACTCACATGGGGGACAGTGGAACTATCAACAACAACAGCCGTAAAACTAGCAGCAACAACGCCAACAGCCAAAGACTAACAGGCATCGCACCCAACCATAACGAGCGTGCCCACCTCGTCGCGAGGCAACTTACCCACCGCGACGCAGCCACCCAGGGAGTAGCCGCCACCGTGTTTGGGAGGAGCACCGGCCGAGGCACGGTGGTGGCCACAGGCACTGGCAATGCCGAAATTACCACCCCCACCACGTTCGTTGCTGCAGCAACTGAAGTTGGTGCAGAAGAGGCGAGACAACAAAGGTGCGCCGACTGCTATGGAGAAGAATTTCCTGCCATGTACCACGACGTGCTTGCGAACTGTAGGAAAGACCGGAAGAAAATTCCGCAACCCCACGTGCACCTGGACAGGTCGCCGGCGGTGGCCCGGAGAAGGCTGCAGACGGGTACGTTCACCAACCCCTATCATCTGCACCGCTTAAGGCCCACGCTGCATCCGTCGCCTGGCTGCCCGTGGTGCGCGCACGACCGGGCCGATATGGTACATATACTTTGGCAATGCGAAAGAGATGAAGATAGGCCACCAGAAAGGATGACGTCAACTGAGGGACCCACCGAAATGGGTCACCTTGTTGAGCGATGGCAAGCCGTCCTTCTCAGCGAGGCCCTCGAAGACCAGGTGTGGGCCGTCGCCGAGGACCTCAATAGATGTTCCTCGAACGATGTGTCCCTGGCAGCCTAGCCCCGGGCACAGCAACAATCTTTGGGCAAATAAAGTTTATTCAACTCAACTCAACTTCAAGAATCTTTTTTTTCGTTCTCTCTCACGATAACATCTCGGCGAAAGTCTTCTTTAAGTTGGTCTTTTTATTCTGAAAATGATAAAAGGTGGTAGCATCGTTCGATCGGCTGTGCACGCGAGCATGAATGTGAATTCCCGTTATCAAGAGCTTCACTTGATTGTATGTCTTAGCGGTCGAAGGCATAGCGAACCGATCGGAGTTTCGTCACTGTTGCCCATGTAGCAACGTTGTCGACGAAGCGCTGATACTCGACCAGCTCTTTATCGAAATCTTCGGGCAGTTTTTGGCACACGGCAGTACCCCGCTCAGAGCAAAGTCTTCCCGCTTTATAAATCGGCGCACCCGCGATGACGAGTCCTTAGATTGCACCCTTGTGAGCGTAGAGTCGCGCGCAATCTCGAGAGCTTTCACGCGGATGCACTTCGCTGTTGCTGGTAGCGACCTTGCTCGCAGTTCTCGGACAAATTAGGCAAGTAGCATTGCCAGTACGGGGTACACTGCAGTGTGTCCACGCAATGAAGCTTTCTTTTTTTGGTTGCTGCAAGAAGTGATGAGCTGTTTTTGGCTCCTCGCGTATCAGACGCTTTTCTCCCATGCACCGAATTTCCGCACGGTAACCTGGATGCCAGCGTGCGTTTAAGTATACTCGATAACTTTTTTCTTAAGGTGTATCTTGAACTTCCGTCTACTGGCACTCATTCCTGAAGGAAATAGAAAATATAAAACAGCAGAATGACAAAGATAACCGAAGCGAAATGGCGTTGCTACTATACTGTAGGCCTTGCCCACCCCCCAGCTTCGCCGCTGCTGATGCTCACGATCACAATGGAGACTTCTCACTTCCGCTGCCCATTCTTGCGGGAATGTCTCTTTTTTTCTTTCTGCCAATGACCGGTATGTAAGAAAAGCGGCAACTTTTCGTCGCGTTTTATTTGAAATAACCATTTGACCTTTATATTCCGGTAAATGAAGAACGCCAAGGACACAAGGGAATCGAGTCGGATGCCGGGAAACGAATCAAGTTATTATGAGTATTAAAACGTCTTAGAACACCATAGCAACAATAACGGCGTACACAATGTGCATTGCGTGACCAGTGGGTCATCGAATTATCCACTCCACTGTGACCTCCGTTGCTAGAAGAATGTAGAAGTGTTTATTATGACATCTTCAAGCACAAATGTTCCATGTCGTCAGCCACAGCACAATGAATGCTCAAGACTCCTTCCAATTATGTAGCGGATATCATGCTTCTACGAAGAATGCCTTATTGTGAATGCGTCCATAGAGCATACAAATTACGATGATGTATGGCGTAACTGGCACCTTGCAAGTGTGTTCGTATAGCAATTACTGAAAGACTGTATAAAAAAGATCTGAAATGCTGCTATTCACACTTTCGTTGTGACTGTGCTGTGTTTCCGCGTAGAACTGGCGGTTTTATCTGACATTTTTGCGCTTTGCCTAGAAAAAAAAAACCCAAGCCAGAGAGGAATATCCTACCGCACCATTTCTTCCAACGCACGAAATAAAGAGTGCAGTGTTTAAAATGGCGCGTAAACCTGACGCTAAGGCATCTCAAAAAGGGGCATGTAGTCTCTGCGGGAGTAGAGCATGGTGAAACCCCTTTAACATCACCATTCAAGAACTCCATACAAATGGTTAACCAGGAGACATGGAACGTGCAGTTGTGGTGTTTCTATCCGTGTTCAACCAACAACACCTAGACTTTTTGCAAGGCCTCGGCAAGTCTCGTCAGCGTGACGTCGCTGCTGTGAGATCTGTGAGAAAGCAACGCTCGACTGGCTGGGGTTGGAATGGCTTGCGGCTTCTGTTCGCCAAATAGACAATCTTTTTTGCTTCGAAACAAGTTTTCACTAGGCAACTGTAGGAAATTATTACCTACTATCTAACAACACAAGCTTAGCAATATTTTATCTTTTGAATGATGTACTTATTTACTTCATTTATTCACGCTTTAAACATTTTTATGCACAGCCGAGCGAAGTAGGCAGTGCATGACAGTGCGTCTGGCCACATTGATCTTACGTGCTCGCTTGCTCTGCTGGCTGTTGTGGTTGTAGGCTAGTTGCATTTTGTTACCGCTCACGCTGTTTTTTCTTTCTCTTTCGCTGTGTGAGCATGGTTGGGTAAACTACGCAATATGCCTGGATGCTGCTGTGCACCGGGGTGCAACTCTAACTATGCTCATGGACCTAAAGCACGCGTCTATCGGTTTCCGATGGACGCCGACCAAAGAACCGCATGGACGAGAGCGATCCCTCGCAAGGATTTTGCGCCCACAAAGTACAGTGTGGTAAGTGCGTTCTTTCACTTGTCGCAGGTGCCTGCGCATGTGTACACTCACTCAGCTGTGCAACTAAAAACCTTTCAATTTTCATTATTTGTGAGCTATGCCTACGGGACACTTGCAGCATATGTTACGAAGGACATGAGACACGTAGTATTAGTAATCGTGCTGTTTGCCTAATTTTTGTTTCCGTGCGACCAGTCTTGAAAAACAGGTACTTTTCTCGCAATCTCACGCCTATTTGATGGCCTGAGTCGCTCTAAACGGACTGCAGCGCCTGATCAAATCCTATGAGAGTTAGATTTAAGAAACAGCGCTCGCCTGTTGGGCCGCCTAACAAGGCATTGCTACTATGATAATGCCTAATATTACAGCCACATTTTCTGATATGTAGTTGACGAATCTCCACTAACTTTTTCTTGCTTGATGCTATAAGCTGTTTCATTTTTTTTCAGGTTTGTGAGAAGCACTTTAATACAAGTGATTTTGTGACCACTTCGACCTATCAAGATGAGAAAACCGGACATGTACTTGAACTTCCTCTCCAGCTGAGACAACTCAAGTCTGGTGCTATCCCGAGCCTATTTCCAAACTGTACTTCGTATCTTTCTCGTCACAATACATTGTTCCGGCAAGGCACTGAAGAGAAGCGGCTTCGTCTAGAGGGAGAATCGCTACAGAAGGGAGTAAGACAGTCTGCTGAAGCTCACGAAGAAGAGAAGAAAAAGAATAACATCAGTACTTTTGAAGACTTGCTCACCGCTTTGACAAGTTTCCAGACAAACACCTGGACAAAACTTGTTACTCACGACAAAGTCCTCTTCCTAAACTTCGATTCTCAAGAAGCTCAAACTGTGCGTTTTTCTGCGACAGTGTCAGCTGATTTGATTGTGAAAGTGTTCGTTGGTGACGTGCAGCTTAACAAGCTTGGGACCCTCGTGCTTCCTGTTTATTTGTGTGATCTCTGGGAAATCAACAAGGTCCTTATTGCTGTGCAAAGTTTGGCAGGAAACTTCTCCGACAGCGAAGAACGCTTGCAGATTGTCATGAAGAAGACAGTGGAAACACTGGATGAATTAGCGTCACAAAGTTTCCCACATGACTGGCAAGTGAAAGTTGTCAAGTTCGTAAAACAGTAAGTCGGCATTTTACTGAGCAGAACTTCGAGATACCCTGTGGACTTGCTGGTATTTGCTAGCCTTGTGTTCAAAATGTCTCCACATGCGTACAGACTTATTAGGTCCACATCGAGTTTGAAACTTCCACATCCCGACACAATTAGACGTGTTTGTGGGTCATACCATGTGAACCCTCATACCGTGTAAACCCGGTCATACCGTCTTAGCAACAAGATGCTTTATTTCTGTCGTATGCAAAGAGGCTGGCCGTAGGAATAGATGACCATGAAAAAACTGTGACGCTTGTCATGGACGGAATTCATCTGCAGCCCTACATTGAATACAAAGGTAGTGGTCTAGTAGGAATGGCTACAAACAGTCAAAACGCAGCAAAAACTACATATGTGTTTATGATTCAAAGGCTCCTGTCGTCAAGCAAAGACGTAGGGCACATCCTTCCAGTGGCAAAAATAGATGCAATACAGCTGCATCAATTTCTTCGTGAGCTCATTAATGGGCTGGAGGCAACAGGCTTTCGTATAATCGCGGTTGTTTCAGACACAAACTTCATCAATGGGAAGGCAATGCCATTTTTTTCAGAGCCACGGAAGGTTTATACGGTCTACAAGCATTCATGAGACCAATCAAGACCACTGTTTTTTTATTTTAGATTCTGTTCATGTTTTCAAATAGATACGAAACAATTGGCTTAACCAGCGTAACAGTGGTAAATGTATGTTTTTTCCAGACATCAATGGACTACCTGACAAGCCGTGCGTGCTAAGAGCTTCATTCAACACGCTGCTAGAGCTCCATGAGAGAGAGAGAAATGAGCTTGTACGACTTCCTCCAACATTGTCTTTGAAGGCACTGAAACCTTCGAACTTAGAGCGACAAAACATAAAACTTGTTCTCAGGGGGTTCAACAGTTTCACAATCGCAGCTCTCAACAGTGCACGAGCAGCAGAACTGCAGCATGCCAAAAACACGGCCGATTTTATCAGCACTGTCGTAATGTGGTGGCGCATAGTGAATGTTAAGACGCCGGATAAAGGGAGGCACCTTCAAGATGACTTACAAGAGCCCATAAAGGCAGTTTGTTGCCCCCAAGTCAAGTTTTTGAACAAGATAGTCAGTTGGCTCGACTACTGGAAAACCCTCAAGCATGACACTGGTAATTTCAGTCATGAGACGCACAATGCATTGCTTCACACGCCTCTTGCCCTAGTTCAGGTGACAAGCTACTGCCTTAAAAAGCTTGGATTTAGGTTCGTCTTACTGGGGAAATTCCAGTCGGACTGCCTTGAAGACAGGTTTGGCAAGTACCGACAGTTAAGTGGCGCACAGTACCATATCTCCATACGGCAGATGTATGAAGCGGAGCACAAATCGAGGCTGCAGAAGGTCCTTGAGCTGCCAGAGAGTGACGAGATTCCTCTATGTGCCTCCACTGATGTATTTCGTGATGCTTTAAAGCAATTCCAGATTGTAGTTGGAGAAGAGGACATTGCTGCAAAGCAGCACACACTTCCAGCTACAACTTACGTCGCTGGTTATTGCGCACATGCTGCACTCAAGAAGATTACGTGTGCATTTTGTAAAGAGAATCTAGTTGTTGAGAGTAGGACTCTTACAATTAAGGCAGACGAGCTCATAACAAGTATCGCAAGAGGTGGACTTAAGTTTCCCCAGGCCGTCGTTGTGAACGCCATACTGATGACGAATATTGTTCTCGAAAAACTGACAAGTGAAAAACACGCACCCAAATTTTATGGCTGTGAAAAGCAGAAAGGACTGCTTGTTTCAATGACAACACTCTTCCTTGAGTGGAATGAAGATTTGATGTTTGTGACATTGGCCAAACGCCACATGTAGTGATGGGAGACATACTTAGTGCAGCAGCCAACACTTTGTTAAACAACCTTTGCAAACGAGAAAACAACAAGCTGTCTGAAGCCAAAGCAGCTAAACAGAAACTGAAGACACTCCAGTCGTAATCTCTCGCACATAACTGATGATGTGTCCTGTGTATTTATAAAGCCAAATCGTTTGAGCTCCATGTTTCAACACCTTCTACAAGATCATTTTAAAAATGGTAAAAGCTTTATCTCCACAATTTTTTAAAGTATTGTCACATTTTTCGTTTTGCTGTGAACATTGCCTTTCTTTTGGCACTTGAGCTGTTATGTGGAAAAATCATTTGAAGATTTAAATGGATAATATCTAACCCATTTCGTGTGAGTTCAATTACAACTACTGAAAATAAGTCAACTAAGTGTCGAAAAGATTTTACAGGTAATGTCATGTTTGCTTTATTTTAGTTTTTATGAAAATATCGTACGTGAAAAACTTCGCACGAATCCTCGTTCAATGGTTTTATTTCATTGTTGGTTTGTTTTTAAAATCATTTTATATAATAAAACATGCAGTCTTGTTTTGACATAAATCTTCTGGTCCATTTACTGAAATGCGAAATAGACCCTCCAATGCCTTCAAGAACTTCACATAAATCAACGAGTCCGATAACGCGCCTTACTTCCGTATAATCATAACTATCTGAGGCACACTTTCTCACGTGTGGTAATATAGCCAATAGACTTATTTTCATTTCCCGGTACCACTGCTCTGCTGCTAGGTGTGAACTTGTCCGTTGCGTGATAAGCTCATCACAAGGTTCTGCTACAATTGTAAATATAGGTGTAAATATCAAAAACTTTTCGGGGTCTATAACATTCACACCTGTTGCTAACAAAAATTCCTTCTAGGCAGGCCCGTAGCCAAAAATTAATTTTCGGGTGGTGGGGCACCCGTTGAAGTCCTTGAAAAACCCCTATTTTCACTATTTATTCTTAGTAAAACAGCCCCCTCCATCCGAATTTTGTGGGGGGGGGGGAGTGGGGCCTCCCAACCCCTCCCCCCTGGCCACGGGCCTGCTTCTGGGTGTAAATCTGAGAAAAAAATGCTACGAGTGCAACTGGGCCGCGGAACGACAAAACAAGGAACCTGTGCCGGTAATTTGAGTGAAGCCAGCTTCCAGGCAGATCTCACACTGATGACGTCACGTAGGCTTGCGGAGGCCTAAAAAAAGTCTAGGTGGTGTTGGCTCAACCTCTCGTGACAATGAAACCTTTCACATTTATTTGTTACAGTTTCGTGCCTCTTCATGACGTCAGACGCATGTTTGGCGTGGGTTTACCAGTCTTTATTGAACATGCTGCACGTTGGGCCTCGTATGAGGACGGTCATGTAGTGTAACGACGGGTTGTAGTGACGGGTTGAAGGGTAATGTAGTGTAATGCGCAGTGCGTGAATAATAGTGGTGGTTCTCGAACCACAGGCGGTCGTAGCCGGAGCCAATGAAGCGCTGGAGAAACACCCGCCGAAAGCTGGCTTCCACACTGATGCACCACGTGGACGGTGCAACGACGTTGCGAACGTTTGACATCGCGAATGCACTTGGCGGCGTAGTGTGCAGGATCTTTCCGTCACAAGCACCTGCATTCGCGTTGGCTATTTAGCTCTGCTTCGGAGGTTCCTGGATTATCCGTACGCAGTTGCTGCCGGCAATCGGCCTACCGGGCCTGTTTTTGTGCCCGGACTGCACCATCAGCCCTCCCAATGCGAGCTGTCTCGCCTTCTCACTTCCGGCATTCTTCTCGAGTTGTCCGGGGCATACCCATGTGGAAGGTCACAGGAGAAGCTCTCGAACACGCTCGCCTGCTATAACTGTCTATCAAACAGTTAGTGTAACCCGGGCGTACGGTGATAGCGTGAAGTGAGAATGCGCAGATACGTATATGTTACCCGTACCGCTTACTGAACATGCGCTATTTAACGCCAAACATGGTGGCGCTCTCGGATGCCCGCTTTGAAGTGACGTGGTTATTGAAAGATTCACTTTGCTTGCAGCAAACGACTGTTTAAAGTGACTTCGCTTGCCTTCAGTTAGCTTCTACGACCGAGCATAGAAATAGGTTGGCGTAGTCTTTGAGATAGCTTCCCATTTCTAACGTGCTGATGCCTAGCTACAACATCAATGTAAACAAATCGGAAACATGGAGTTTTTCGCGTTTCGTGCGTTATTATTATTTATTTACTTTTAATAATAATTCAATAAACGCGTAACAATACTTCGCGGGGTAACGCAGGCTGACAATCTCGTTTTAATATCCTTCTCACTGTTCTTACTTATCAACACTTTGATAGGTGGCGCCACGATCCCGTCCGGGGCACGTAAATGCTGTACCGCTAAACTATAGGGCGCTGTCCGCAACTAATGTTTCGTGAACGGTAACGTCATTCCCTTAACCTCTGCTATCGCGCAGAAATTAAGGGAATGACCCAAAATGCTGCCGACGGCGTGCATACGACGCTGCGGGTGATTAACTGATAAAAGAGCCAGTGGAGACCGCTCGTGACACCACCGCTATACGAATTTTTCGAGTTATACACAGCTTTCACTGTAAAACGGAGCACCAACGGAAGCTTTCTGGCGTCTCGGGGAACAGTGGCGAGACCACTCGACGAAAAATATAGTAGAGTCAGATGCGTCCATCTCCCTACCCCCCTTCTATATCAACAAAGGCGGAGGGCGCCTCTATTGATCTGAATCAGTTTTTTTGTTTTTTTGTGTGGTCGAGACTTCATCTCAATAGCTCATGTCCTGACCTCTTTTTTAATTTTTGTTAAGCGTATATCTGATGTCATATATGATGCTATTTACGCCTCCATCTAGCAGTTTGCAAGTCTGTGTTCTTTGAAGTGTTTCTTGAGGATAATGTCGTACCTATAAATTGTCGTCTGTATTGCTTTATTCTCGATGTACGATAGGCCTAATCGTTTAATTAAAACTTTTCGCGCCACAAGAAACACATGTTATTTACAAACACAGATCAAAAGACGCATCATGCAAAGACATGCAACAAAAGAACACTAAACTTCGTGAAGAAAAGAAAGGTCTGAATCTTAAGTGGCATTTCAAATACCTCCAAGTCAACGTCCAACCAAATGGCTAAGGGCGCCCCGCGTACTGCCTAGACGTCACCGTCGTCTTCTTCCGAGGAGTTGTCCTGAAAGCCGCTTGGTCCTGGTCTGGGCTCCAGGGTATTCAAATCGTCCGTGTCACCTCGCCACTCGCCCGAGAAGTTGTCCAGTCTGCGTCGCTTGCACGGCGGTCCGGCGTCGTCATCTGAAACAAACGGTAAAACCCTACAGACGGTATCAGATCCAGTAGATGCCTCTGCATTACCTACCTTGACTCCAGCGCCAGAAACAGCAGGTGCCGAACCCGCACCATCGTCAGTCGACGAGTCATCGCTCCATGAATCTTCACTGGACGGGTCATCGCTCCATGAATCGTCGCTTGAGGAATCGTCACACGGGACCCATATCTTCAGACTCTCCGCGAGCAAGACGTAGCGAAGCAGGCTCGAGGTGTTCTGCATTTTCTCTTGAGCCTGCGAAATAATATCGTCAATGGTCGGGGCACGGTTGACGGGCATGACGATAAAGCGGTGTACTTACGGGAAGCAATACTTTTTTTTCCTCCCAACGTAGCACACGTGCGTTCAACGCCAAAGCCAGCAGCCGACTGAAGACTGAGCTCTTGCCTCTCTCTCCTTTCACCCAAGCAGTGACGTCACCAGCAGCGCCCGCCAATGAGGCCCACTCTCGCTGTCGGAACAGGAGCTGGTTGGCCAAATGAATTCTGGTGAGGGCAACCACTGGAAAGGCTGGCGCTGCGGTCGCGCTGACGCACCAAACGACCACACGCGACACGTTCATGCAGTCGTCAGTGTAGCACGCTTCCTTTCAACCCCAAAACAGATATTTTTCTAGCTAACCGGTTTTTTTTACCGCACGATACCACACTGCCGGACACAATTCAGCGAGTCTATAATGAGTCAGCCTTTCGAGAACGCCACGGCAGCGATACACTTGCCTCACAAAATTGAAATTGGCGAAACAAATCAGCCATCATGCTCGGGTGTTATACTGAGTTGGCAGCCACTTTTTTTTGCGCGTCCGCGCTTTCGCTAAGAATCTGCGTCTCCTATTAGATTTCAAATTTACGGTATGTATTGAAGAATTGCAAAATATTACCGTCCACCCTTACCTTGATAAATACGTGGCACAACTAGCTGCAATATGACGTTCCTTTTTATTTTGAAACTACTTTCACCTAGTTAAACGCAGGAAGGCCTCAAAGTGCTGTCACTGAGTCTTGTTCAAACTTGAGAGCGACGACGTCTAATCCTCTTTATATTTACGTCCCACAGTGCATCGACCTGCATTCTATCCAATGCGTTGCTGATGCAGCATTTGCGAAAAGACTTGCGCACCATATCTTCCGTGAAAGATTCCCTTAATGACGACACTCCACCAAAAATTGTCGCGGAGCGGTGGACGTCGTATAAGCGCCCAGCATTTTCTTATTGTAGAGTTCGCGCACGCAATCTCTCAAGGTGTTATTGGGCACTACGTACACAGGCTGGATAATTCCGCGTAGACGTGGCGATTGTATCTGATACATTTGCGCTGTGCTTAGGGGAAAAAAACGAGAGCCAGCGGCGAACATCTTACCACACCATTTCTTCATATGTACAAAACAAAGAATGCAGTGTTTAAAATGCCGAGTAAATCTGACGCCATGGCATCTCAAAAAGGGCATGTAGACTCTGCGGGAGCAGAGCATGGTGAAACTCGTTTAGTTTCTACACTCATGCACCACGTGGACGGCGCAACGACGTTACAAACGTTTAACATTGCCAATGTACTTGGCGGCGTATATAGTGTGCAGGATCTGCCCGTCACCAGCACCTGCCTTCCCGTTGGCAATGTAGCTCTGCTTCGAAGGTTCCTGGATTATCCGTACGCAGTTGGTGCCGGCACTTGGCCTACCGGGCCTGTTTTTGTGCCCGGACTGCACCATCAGCCTGCCGAATGCGAGCTGTCTCACCTTCTGACTTCCGGCATTCTTCTCGAGTTGTCCTTGGCATAACCATGTGGAAGGTTACAGGAGGACCTCTCGAACACGCTCGCCTAGTATAACTGTCTATCAAACAGTTAGTGTACCCCGGGCGTACCGTGAAGCGTGCATGCGCAGATACGTGTATGTTACCCGTACCGCTTACTGTACGTGCGCCATAACGTCAAACATGGTGGCGCTCTCGGATGGCTGCTTAAGTAACGTGGTTGTTAAAAAATTCACTTTGCTTGCCGCAAACGACTGTTTAAAGTGACCTCGCTTGCCTTCAGTTAGCTTCTATGACTGTGCATACGAATAAGTTGGCGCAGTCTTTGAGATAGCTTCCCACTTCTACCGTATTTAGTCCTAACTACAACATCAATGTAAAGAAATAGGAAACTTGGAGTTTTTCGCATTTGGTGCGTTGTTCATATTTATTTACATTCATTATTACTAAAATAAACGTGTAACAATACTTCGCGCGGTGACACAGGCTGACAATCTCGTTTTAATATCCTTCTCACTGTTCTTACTTATCAACACTTTGATAGGTGGCGCCACGATCCCGTCCGGGGCACGTAAATGCTGTACCGCTAAACTATAGGGCGCTGTCCGCAACTAATGTTCCGTGAACGGTAACCTCATTCCCTTAACCTCTGCTATCGCGCAAAAATTAAGGGAATGACCCAAAATGCTGCCAACGGCGTGCATACGACGCTGCGGGTGATTAACTGATAAAAGAGCCAGTGGAGACCGCTCGTGACACCACCGTTATACGAATTTTTCAAGTTATACACAGCTTTCACTGTAAAACGGAGCACCAACGGAAGCTTACTGGCGTCTCGGGGAACAGTGGCGAGACCACTCGACGAAAAATATAGTAGAGTCAGATGCGCCCATCTCCCTACCCCCCTTCTATATCAACAAAGGCGGAGGGCGCCTCTATTGTTCTGAATCTGTTTTTTTTTTTGTTTTTTTGTGTGGTCGGGACTTCATCTCAATAGCTCATGTCCTGACCTCTTTTTTAATTTTTGTTAAGCGTATATCTGATGTCATAAATGATGCTATTTACGCCTCCATCTAGCAGTTTGCAAGTCTGTGTTCTTTGAAGTGTTTCTCGAGGATAATGTCGTACCTATAAAATGTCGTCTGTATTGCTTTATTCTCGATGTACAATAGGCCTAATCGTTTAATTAAAACTTTTCGCGCCACAAGAAATACATGTTATTTACAAACACAGATTAAAAGACGCATCATGCAAAGACATGCAACAAAAGAACACTAAACTTCGTGAAGAAACGAAAGGTCTGGATCTTAAGTGGCATTTCAAATACCTCCCAGTCAACGTCCAGCCAAATGGCTAAGGGCGCCCCGCGTACTGCCTAGACGTCACCGTCGTCTTCTTCCGAGGAGTTGTCCTGAAAGCCGCTCGGTCCTGGTCTGGGCTCCAGGGTTTTCAAATCGTCCGTGTCATCTCGCCACTCGCCAGAGAAGTTGTCCAGTCGGCGACGCTTGCACGGCGGTCCGGCGTCCTCATCTGAAACAGACGGTAAAACCCTACAGACGGTATCAGATCCAGTAGACGCCTCTGCATTACGTACCTCGACTCCAGCGCCAAAAACAGCAGGTGCCGAACCCGCACCATCGTCAGTTGACGAGTCATCGCTCCATGAATCGTCGCTTGAGGAATCGTCACACGGGACCCATATCTTCAGTCTCTCCGCGAGCAAGACGTAGCGAAGCAGGCTCGAGGTGTTCTGCATCTTCTCTTGAGCCTGCGAAATAATATCGTCAATAGTCGGGGCACGGTTGACGGGCATGACGATAAAGCGGTGTACTTACGGGAAGCAATACTTTTTTTTCTCCCAACGTAGCACACGTGCGTTCAACGCCGAAGCCATCAGACTACTGAAGACTGAGCTCTTGCCTCTCTCTCCTTTCACCCAAGCAGTGACGTCACCAGCAGTGCCCGCCAATGAGGCCCACTCTCGGTGTCGGAACAGGAGCTGGTTGGCCAAATGAATTCTGGTGAGGGCAACCGCTGGAAAGGCTGGCGCTGCGGTCGCGCTGACGCAGCAAACGACCACACGCGACACGTTCATGCAGTCGTCAGTGTAGCACGCTTCCTTTCAACCCCAAAACAGATATTTTTCTAGCTAACCGGTTTTTTTTACCGCACGATACCACAGTGCCGGACACAATTCAGCGAGTCTATAATGAGTCAGCCTTTCGAAAACACCACGGCAGCGATACACTTGCCTCACAAAATTGAAATTGGCGAAACAAATCAGCCATCATGCTCGGGTGTTAAACTGAGTTGGCAGCCACTTTTTTTTTGCGCGTCCGTGCTTTCGCTAAGAATCTGCGTCTCTTATTAGATTTCAAATATACGGTATGTATTGAAGAATTGCAGAATATTACCGTGCACCCTTACCTTGATAAATACGTGGCACAACTAGCTGCAATATGACGTTCCTTTTTATTTTGAAACTACTTTCACCTAGTTAAACGCCGGAAGGCCTCAAAGTGCTGTCACTGAGTCTTGTTCAAACTTGAGAGCGACGACGTCTAATCCTCTTTATATTTACGTCCCACAGTGCATCGACCTGCATTCTATCCAATGCGTTGCTGATGCAGCATTTGCGAAAAGACTTGCGCACCATATCTTCCGTGAAAGATTCCCTTAATGACGACACTCCACCAAAAATTGTCGCGGAGCGGTGGACGTCGTATAAGCGCCCAGCATTTTCTTATTGTAGAGTTCGCGCACGCAATCTCTCAAGGTGTTATTGGGCACTACGTACACAGGCTGGATAATTCCGCGTAGACGTGGCGATTGTATCTGATACATTTGCGCTGTGCTTAGGGGAAAAAAACGAGAGCCAGCGGCGAACATCTTACCACACCATTTCTTCATATGTACAAAACAAAGAATGCAGTGTTTAAAATGCCGAGTAAATCTGACGCCATGGCATCTCAAAAAGGGCATGTAGACTCTGCGGGAGCAGAGCATGGTGAAACTCGTTTAGTTTCTACACTCATGCACCACGTGGACGGCGCAACGACGTTACAAACGTTTAACATTGCCAATGTACTTGGCGGCGTATATAGTGTGCAGGATCTGCCCGTCACCAGCACCTGCATTCCCGTTGGCAATGTAGCTCTGCTTCGAAGGTTCCTGGATTATCCGTACGCAGTTGGTGCCGGCACTTGGCCTACCGGGCCTGTATTTTGTGCCCGGACTGCACCATCAGCCTGCCGAATGCGAGCTGTCTCACCTTCTGACTTCCGGCATTCTTCTCGAGTTGTCCTTGGCATAACCATGTGGAAGGTTACAGGAGGACCTCTCGAACACGCTCGCCTAGTATAACTGTCTATCAAACAGTTAGTGTACCCCGGGCGTACCGTGAAGCGTGCATGCGCAGATACGTGTATGTTACCCGTACCGCTTACTGTACGTGCGCCATAACGTCAAACATGGTGGCGCTCTCGGATGGCTGCTTAAGTAACGTGGTTGTTAAAAAATTCACTTTGCTTGCCGCAAACGACTGTTTAAAGTGACCTCGCTTGCCTTCAGTTAGCTTCTATGACTGTGCATACGAATAAGTTGGCGCAGTCTTTGAGATAGCTTCCCACTTCTACCGTATTTAGTCCTAACTACAACATCAATGTAAAGAAATAGGAAACTTGGAGTTTTTCGCATTTGGTGCGTTGTTCATATTTATTTACATTCATTATTACTAAAATAAACGTGTAACAATACTTCGCGCGGTGACACAGGCTGACAATCTCGTTTTAATATCCTTCTCACTGTTCTTACTTATCAACACTTTGATAGGTGGCGCCACGATCCCGTGCGGGGCACGTAAATGCTGTACCGCTAAACTATAGGGCGCTGTCCGCAACTAATGTTCCGTGAACGGTAACCTCATTCCCTTAACCTCTGCTATCGCGCAAAAATTAAGGGAATGACCCAAAATGCTGCCAACGGCGTGCATACGACGCTGCGGGTGATTAACTGATAAAAGAGCCAGTGGAGACCGCTCGTGACACCACCGTTATACGAATTTTTCAAGTTATACACAGCTTTCACTGTAAAACGGAGCACCAACGGAAGCTTACTGGCGTCTCGGGGAACAGTGGCGAGACCACTCGACGAAAAATATAGTAGAGTCAGATGCGCCCATCTCCCTACCCCCCTTCTATATCAACAAAGGCGGAGGGCGCCTCTATTGTTCTGAATCTGTTTTTTTTTTGTTTTTTTGTGTGGTCGGGACTTCATCTCAATAGCTCATGTCCTGACCTCTTTTTTAATTTTTGTTAAGCGTATATCTGATGTCATAAATGATGCTATTTACGCCTCCATCTAGCAGTTTGCAAGTCTGTGTTCTTTGAAGTGTTTCTCGAGGATAATGTCGTACCTATAAAATGTCGTCTGTATTGCTTTATTCTCGATGTACAATAGGCCTAATCGTTTAATTAAAACTTTTCGCGCCACAAGAAATACATGTTAGTTACAAACACAGATTAAAAGACGCATCATGCAAAGACATACAACAAAAGAACACTAAACTTCGTGAAGAAACGAAAGGTCTGGATCTTAAGTGGCATTTCAAATACCTCCCAGTCAACGTCCAGCCAAATGGCTAAGGGCGCCCCGCGTACTGCCTAGACGTCACCGTCGTCTTCTTCCGAGGAGTTGTCCTGAAAGCCGCTCGGTCCTGGTCTGGGCTCCAGGGTTTTCAAATCGTCCGTGTCATCTCGCCACTCGCCAGAGAAGTTGTCCAGTCGGCGACGCTTGCACGGCGGTCCGGCGTCCTCATCTGAAACAGACGGTAAAACCCTACAGACGGTATCAGATCCAGTAGACGCCTCTGCATTACGTACCCCGACTCCAGCGCCAAAAACAGCAGGTGCCGAACCCGCACCATCGTCAGTTGACGAGTCATCGCTCCATGAATCGTCGCTTGAGGAATCGTCACACGGGACCCATATCTTCAGTCTCTCCGCGAGCAAGACGTAGCGAAGCAGGCTCGAGGTGTTCTGCATCTTCTCTTGAGCCTGCGAAATAATATCGTCAATAGTCGGGGCACGGTTGACGGGCATGACGATAAAGCGGTGTACTTACGGGAAGCAATACTTTTTTTTCTCCCAACGTAGCACACGTGCGTTCAACGCCGAAGCCATCAGACTACTGAAGACTGAGCTCTTGCCTCTCTCTCCTTTCACCCAAGCAGTGACGTCACCAGCAGTGCCCGCCAATGAGGCCCACTCTCGGTGTCGGAACAGGAGCTGGTTGGCCAAATGAATTCTGGTGAGGGCAACCACTGGAAAGGCTGGCGCTGCGGTCGCGCTGACGCAGCAAACGACCACACGCGACACGTTCATGCAGTCGTCAGTGTAGCACGCTTCCTTTCAACCCCAAAACAGATATTTTTCTAGCTAACCGGTTTTTTTTACCGCACGATACCACAGTGCCGGACACAATTCAGCGAGTCTATAATGAGTCAGCCTTTCGAAAACACCACGGCAGCGATACACTTGCCTCACAAAATTGAAATTGGCGAAACAAATCAGCCATCATGCTCGGGTGTTAAACTGAGTTGGCAGCCACTTTTTTTTTGCGCGTCCGTGCTTTCGCTAAGAATCTGCGTCTCTTATTAGATTTCAAATATACGGTATGTATTGAAGAATTGCAGAATATTACCGTGCACCCTTACCTTGATAAATACGTGGCACAACTAGCTGCAATATGACGTTCCTTTTTATTTTGAAACTACTTTCACCTAGTTAAACGCCGGAAGGCCTCAAAGTGCTGTCACTGAGTCTTGTTCAAACTTGAGAGCGACGACGTCTATTCCTCTTTATATTTACGTCCCACAGTGCATCGACCTGCATTCTATCCAATGCGTTGCTGATGCAGCATTTGCGAAAAGACTTGCGCACCATATCTTCCGTGAAAGATTCCCTTGCTGACGACACTCAACCAAAAACTGTCGCGGGGCGGTGGACGTCGTATAAGCGCTTAGCCTCCTCTTATTGTAGAGTTCGCGCACGCAATCTCACAAGGTGTTATTGGGCACTACGTACAAAGGCTTTAGAATTCCGCGTAGACGTGGCGATTGTATCTGATACATTTGCGCTGTGCTTAGGGGAAAAAAACGAGAGCCAGCGGCGAACATCTTACCACACCATTTCTTCATATGTACGAAACAAAAAATGCAGTGTTTAAAATGCCGAGTAAATCTGACGCTAAGGCATCAGAAAAAGGGCATGTAGTCTCTGCGGGAGCAGAGCATGGTGAAACCCGTTTGGTTTCCACACTCATGCACCACGGAGACGGTGCAACGACGTTACAAACGTTTAACATTGCGAATGTACTTGGCGGCGTATATAGTGTGCAGGATCTGCCCGTCACCAGCACCTGCATTCCCGTTGGCAGTGTAGCTCTGCTTCGAAGGTTCCTGGATTATCCGTACGCAGTTGGTGCCGGCACTTGGCCTACCGGGCCTGTTTTTGTGCCCGGACTGCACCATCAGCCTGCCGAATGCGAGGTGTCTCACCTTCTGACTTCCGGCATTCTTCTCGAGTTGTCCTTAGCATAACCATGTGAAAAGTTACAGGAGAAGCTCTCGAACACACTCGCCTACTATAACTGTCTATCAAACAGTTAGTGTACCCCGGGCGTACCGTGATAGCGTGAAGTGTGCATGCGCAGATACGTATATGTTACCCGTACCACTTACTGTACGTGCACTATTTAACGTCAAACATGGTGGCGCTCTCGGATGGCTGCTTAAGTAACGTGGTTGTTGAAAAATTCACTTTGCTTGCAGCAAACGACTGTTTAAAGTGACCTCGCTTGCCTTCAGTTAGCTTCTACGACCGAGCATACGAATAAGTTGGCGCAGTCTTTGAGATAGCTTCCCACTTCTAACGTGTTTATTCCTAACTACAACATCAATGTAAATAAATAGGAAACTTGGAGTTTTTCGCATTTGGTGCGTTGTTTATATTTGTTTACATTCATTTTTACTAAAATAAACGTGTAACAATACTTCGCGCGGTGACACAGGCTGATAATCTCGTTTTAATATCCTTCTCACTGTTCTTACTTATCAACACTTTGATAGGTGGCGCCACGATCCCGTCCGGGGCACGTAAATGCTGTACCGCTAAACTATAGGGCGCTGTCCGCAACTAATGTTTCGTGAACGGTAACGTCATTCCCTTAACCTCTGCTATCGCGCAGAATTTAAGGGAATGACCCAAAATGCTGCCGACGGCGTGCATACGACGCTGCGGGTGATTAACTGATAAAAGAGCCAGTGGAGACCGCTCGTGATACCACCGCTATACGAATTTTTCAAGTTATACACAGCTTTCACTGTAAAACGGAGCACCAACGGAAGCTTACTGGCGTCTCGGGGAACAGTGGCGCGACCACTCGACGAAAAATATAGTAGAGTCGAATGCGCCCATCTCCCCCCCCCCCCCTTTTAGATCAACAAAGGCGGAGGGCGCCTCTATAGTTCTGAATCTGTTTTTTTTTCTTTTTTTGTGTGGTCGGGACTTCATCTCAATAGCTCAGGTCCTGACCTCTTTTTTTCAATTTTTGTTAGGTGTATATCTGATGTCATAAATGATGCTATTTACGCCTCCATCTAGCAGTTTGCAAGTCCGTGTTCTTTGAATTGTTTCTTGAGGATAATGTCGTACCTATAAAATGACGTCTGTATTGCTTTATTCTCGATGTACAATAGGCCTAATCGTTTAAATAAAACTTTTCGCGCCACAAGAAATACATGTTATTTAATAACACAGATCAAAAGACGCATCATGCAAAGACATGCAACAAAAGAACACTAAACTTCGTAAAGAAAACAAAGGTCTGGATCTTAAGTGGCGTTTCAAATACCTCCCAGTCAACGTCCAACCAAATGGTTAAGGGCGCCCCGCGTACTGCCTAGACGTCACCGTCGTCTTCTTCCGATGAGTTGTCCGAAAAGCCGCTCGGTCCTGGTCTGGGCTCCAGGGTATTCAAATCGTCCGTGTCACCTCGCCACTCGCCAGAGAAGTTGTCCAGCCTGCGACGCTTGCACGGCGGTCCGGCGTCGTCATCTGAAACAGACGGTAAAACCCTACAGACGGTATCAGATCCAGTAGACACCTCTGCATTACCTACCTCGACTCCAACGCCAGAAACAGCAGGTGCCGAACCCGCACCGTCGTCAGTCTACGAGTCATCGCTCCATGAATCTTCACTGGACGAGTCATCGCTCGATGAATCGTCGCTTGAGGAATCGTCACACGGGACCCATATCTTCAGACTCTCCGCGAGCAAGACGTAGCGAAGCAAGCTCGAGGTGTTTTGCATCTTCCATTGAGCCTGCGAAATAAGATCGTAGATAGTCGAGGCACGGTTGACGGGCATGACGATAAAGCGGTGTATTTACGGGAAGCAATACTTTTTTAGATGCGGAAGCATCTTATACTCGCGCCTTGTAGTGCGCCGTCCGCACCGCTTCTCGAACATTCGACAGCTGACGCGCGCGCATGCGCCGTCGCCCACTCTTCCACCATCTGTGCATCCCTTCCTCCTCTACACACCGCGCGCGCTTCACTCCTCCACCATCTGTGCACCCTTCCTCCTCTACACACCGCGTTCGACATCTACAATTCTCCTGATTCTCCAGTGGACGCGCATGTGGCGTCGCGCTTCGAGAACATTCAACAGCTGACAGTGCATGCGCCGTCGTGCTGTATATATACTCAAGGTCGGCGCTCGCTCGCTCAGTTGCCGCTCGTCGGTTGGTTTGTACGGCGCGTCGACGTCCAAGGTCGCGGTGAAATGAATTCCAACGAATCCACAAACACAATGATCGACGTCCCTTCGACCAGCGCCGCCCTTTCGCATACGTGTGTACGTGTTCACTCATTTAACACCCCCTCCTACAACCACGTTAACCAATTTAGCCATCGACCCAAGTAAGTCGCAATTTAACACCCCATTTCACAACCACTTTAACCAATTTAGCCATCGACCCAAGTAAGTCGCACTTTAACACCCCGTTAACCAATTATATGCTCCGCATCCTCCTCAGTGTTCCCCCGAGGGAAGCTGCGGGCAATTTTTTTTTCTCCCAACGTAGCACACGTGCGTTCAACGCCTAAGCCAGCAGCCGACTGAAGATTGAGCTCTTGTCTCTCTCTCCTTTCACTGAAGCAGTGACGTCACCAGCAGCCCCCGCCAATGAGGCCCACCCTCACTGTCGGAACAGGAGCTGGTTGGCCAAATGAATTCTGGTGAGGGCAACCACTGGAAAGGCTGGCGCTGCGGTCGCGCTGACGCTGCAAACGACCACACGCGACACGTTCATGCAGTCGTCAGTGTAGCACGCTTCCTTTCAACCCCCAAACAGATATTTTTCTAGCTAACTGGTTTTTTTTACCGCACGATACCACAGTGCCGGACATAATTCAGCGAGCCTATAATGAGTCAGCCTTTCCAAAACGCCACGGCAGCGATACACTTGCCTCGCAAAATTGAAATTGGCGAAACAAATCAGCCATCATGCTCGGGTGTTAAACTGAGTTGGCAGCCACTTTTTTTTTGCGCGTCCGTGCTTTCCCTAAGAATCTGCGTCTCCTATTAGATTTCAAATATACGGTATGTATTGAAGAATTGCAAAATATTACCGTGCACCCTTACCTTGATAAATACATGCACAACTAGCTGCAATATGACGTTTCTTTTTATTTTGAAACTACTTTCACCTAGTTAAACGCCGGAAGACCTCAAAGTGCTGTCACTCAGTTTTGTTCAAACTTGAGAGCGACGACGTCTATTCCTCCTTATAGTTACGTCCCACAGAGCATCGACCTGCGTTCTATCCAATGCGTTGCTGATGCAGCATTTGCGAAAAGACTTGCGCACCATATCTTTCGTGAAAGATTCCCTTGCTGACGACACTCCACCAAAAACTGTCGCGGAGCGGTGGACGTCGTATAAGCGCCCAGCATTTTCTTACTGTAGAGTTTGCGCACGCAATCTCGGAAGGTGTTATTGGGCACTACGTACAGAGACTGGAGAATCCCGCGTAGACGTGGCGATTGTATCTGATACATTTGCGCTGTGCTTAGGGGGGAAAAACGAGAGCCAGCGGCTAACATCTTACCACACCATTTCTTCATACGTACGAAACAAAGAATGCAGTGTTTAAAATGCCGAGTAAATCTGACGCTAAGGCATCTGAAAAAGGGCATGTAGTCTCTGCGGGAGCAGAGCATGGTGAAACCCCTTTGGTTTCCACACTCATGCACCACGTAGACGGCGCAACGACGTTACAAACGTTTAACAATTGCGAATGTACTTGGTGGCTTCTATAGTGTATAGGATCTGCCCGTCACCAGCACCTGCATTCGCGTTGGCAATTGTTGCAGTTGGTGCCGGCACTTGGCCTACCGGGCCTGTTTTTGTGCCCGGACTGCACCATCAGCCCACCGAATGCGAGCTGTCTCACCTTCTGACTTCCGGCATTGTTCTCGAGTTGTCCTTGGCATACCCATGTGGAAGGTTACAGGACAAGCTCTCGAACACGCTCGCCTACTATAATTGTCTAACAAACAGATAGTGTACCCCGGGCGTACCGTGAAGTTTGCATGCGCAGATACGTAATGTTACCCGTACCGCTTACTGTACGTGCGCTATTTAACGTCAAACATGATGGCGCTCTCGGATGCCCGCTATAAAGTGACGTGGTTGTTGAAAAGTTCACTTTCTTTGCAGCAAACGACTGTTTATGGTGACTTCGCTTGCCTTCAGTTAGCTTCTACGACAGAGCATACAAAGAAGTTGGCGCAGTCTTTGAGATAGTTTCCCATTTCTAACGTGTTTAGACCTAACTACAACATCAATGTAAACAAATCGGAAACTTGGAGTTTTTCGCATTTGGCGCGTTGTTCATATTTATTTACTTTCGTTATTACTAAAATAAACGTGCAACAATACTTTGCGCGGTAACACAGCCTAATAATCTCGTTTGAATATCCTTCTCACTGCTCTTGGTTATCAACACTTTGATAGGTGGCGCCACCATCCCGCCCGGCGCACGTAAATGCTGTACCGTTAAACTATAGGGCGCTGTCCACAACTAATGTTTCCTGCACGGTAACGCCATTCCCTTAACCTCTGCTATCGCGCAGAAGTTAAGGAAATGACCCAAAACGCTGCCGATGGCGTGCATACGACGCTGCGAGAGATTAACTGATAAAAGAGCCAGTGGAGACCGCTCGTGACACCACCGCTATACAAATTTTTCAAGTTATACACAGCTTTCACTTTAAAACGGAGTACCAACGGAAGCTTACTGGCGTCTCGGGGAACAGTGGCGAGACCACTCGACGAAAAATATAGTAGAGTCGAATGCGCCCCTCCCCCCCCCCTTCTAGATCAACAAAGGTGGAGGGCGCCTCTATAGTTCTGAATCTGTTTTTTTTTCTTTTTTTGTGTGGTCGGGACTTCATCTCAATAGCTCAGGTCCTGACCTCACTTTTTTAATGTTTGTTGTTAGGTGTATATCTGATGTCATAAATGATGCTCTTTACGCATCCATGTAGCAGTTCGCAAGTCTATGTTCTTTGAAGTGTTTCTTGAGGATAATGTCGTACCTATAAAATGTCGTCTGTATTGCTTTATTCTCGATGTACAATAGGCCTAATCGTTTATATAAAACTTTTCGCGCCACAAGAAATACATGTTATTTAATAACACAGATCAAAAGACGCATCATGCAACGACATGCAACAAACGAACACTAAACTTCGTACAGAAAAGAAAGGTCTGGATCTTAAGTGGCTTTTGAAATACCTCCCAGTCAACGTCCAACCAAATGGCTAAGGGCGCCCCGCGTACTTGCTAGACGTCACCGTCGTATTCTTCCGAGGAGTTGTCTTGAAAGCCGCTCGGTCCTGGTCTGGGCTCCAGGGTATTCAAATCGTCCGTGTCACCTCGCCACTCGCCAGCGGAGTTGTCCATTCTGCGAAGCTTGCACGGCGGTCCGGCGTCGTCATCTGAAACAGACGGTAAAACCCTACAGACGGTATCAGATCCAGTAGACGCCTCTGCATTACCTACCTCGAGTCCAGTGCCAGAAACAGCAGGTGCCGAACCCGCACCATCGTCAGTCGACGAGTCATCGCTCCATGAATCTTCACTGGACGAGTCATCGCTCGATGAATCGTCGCTTGAGGAATCGTCACACGGGACCCATATCTTCAGACTCTCCGCGAGCAAGACGTAGCGAAGCAGGCTCGAGGTGTTCTGCATCTTCCCTTGAGCCTGCGAAATAAGATCGTCAATAATCGGGGCACGGTTGACGGGCATGACGATAAAGCGGTGTGCTTACGGGAAGCAATACTTTTTTTTTCTCCCAACGTAGCACACGTGCGTTCAACACCGAAGCCTGCAGCCGACTGAAGACAGAGCTCTTGCCTCTCTCTCCTTTCACTCAAGCAGTGACGTCACCAGCAGCGCCCGCCAATGAGGCCCACTCTCGCTGTCGGAACAGGAGCTGGTTGGCCAAATGAATTCTGGTGAGGGCAACCACTGGAAAGACTGGCGCTGCGGTCGCGCTGACGCAGCAAACGACCACACGAGAAACGTTCATGCAGTCGTCGGTGTTGCACGCTTCCTTTCAACCCCAAATCAGATATTTTTCTAGCTCACCAGTTTTTTTTTATCGCACAATACCACAGTGCTAGAAACAACTGAGCGAGTCTGTAATGAGTCAGCCTTTCCAAACGCCACGGCATTGATACACTTGCCTCACTAAATTGAAATTGGCGAAACAAATCAGCCATCATGCTCGGGTGTTAAACTGAGTTGGCAGCCACTTTTTTTTGCGCGTCCGTCCTTTCGCTAAGAATCTGCGTCTCTTATTAGATTTCAAATATGCGGTATGTAATGAAGAATTGCAAAATATTACCGTGCACCCTCACCTTGATAAATACAAGCACAACTAGCTGCAATATGACGTTTCTTTTTATTTTGAAACTACTTTCACCTAGTTAAACGCCGGAAGGCCTCAAAGTGCTGTCACTGAGTCTTGTTCAAACTTGAGTGCGACGACGTCTATTCCTCATTATTGTTACGTCCGACAGAGCATCGACCTTCGTTCTATCCAATGCGTTGCTGATGCAGCATTTGCGAAAAGACTTGCGCACCATATCTTCCGTGAAAGATTCCCTTGCTGACGACACTCCACCAAAAACTGTCGCGGAGCGGTGGACGTCGTATAAGCGCCCAGCATTTTCTTATTGTAGAGTTCGCGCACGCAATCTCGCAAGGTGTTATTGGGCACTACGTACAGAGACTGGAGAATCCCGCGTAGACGTGGCGATTGTATCTGATACATTTGCGCTGTGCTTGGGGGGAAAACACGAGAGCCAGCGGCTAACATCTTACCACACCATTTCTTCATACGTACGAAACAAAGAATGCAGTGTTTAAAATGCCGAGTAAATCTGACGCTAAGGCATCCGAAAAAGGGCATGTAGTCTCTGCGGGAGCAGAGCATGGTGAAATCCTTTTGGTTTCCACACTCATGCACCACGTATACGGCGCAACGACGTTACAAACGTTTAACATTTGCGAATGTACTTGGTGGCTTATATAGTGTACAGGATCTGCCTGTCACCAGCACCTGCATTCGCGTTGGCAATTTAGCTCTGCTTCGAAGGTTCCTGGATTATCCGTACGCATTGTTTTCCGGCACTTGGCCTACCGAGCCTGTTTTTGTGCCCGGACTGCACCATCAGCCCGCCGAATGCGAGCTGTCTCACCTTCTCACTTCCGGCATTCTTCTCGAGTTGTCCTTGGCATACCCATGTGGAAGGTTACAGGAGAAGCTCTCGAACACGCTCGCCTACTATAACTGTCTATCAAACAGTTAGTGTACCCCGGGCGTACCGTGATAGAGTGAAGTGTGCATGCGCAGATACCTATATGTTACCCGTACCGCCTACTGTACGTGCACTAACGTCAAACATGAAGGCGCTCTGGGATGCCCGCTTTGAAGTGACGTGGTTGTTGAAAGATTCACTTTGTTTGCAGCAAACGTCAGTTTAAAGTGCCTTCGCTTGCCTTCAGTTAGCTTCTACGACAGAGCATACAATTAAGTTGGCGCAGTCTCTGAGATAGCTGCCCAGTTCTAACGTGTTTAGGCGTAACTACAACATCAATGTAAACAAATCAGAAACTTGGAGTTTTTCGCATTTGGTGCGTTGTTCATATTTATTTACTTTCATTAATACTAAAATAAACGTGTAACAATACTTCGCGCGGTAACACAGCCTGATAATCTCGTTTTAATATCCTTATCACTGTTCTTAGTTATCAACACTTTTATAGGTGGCGCCACCATCCCGCCCGTCGCACGTAAATGCTATACCGTTAAACTATAGGGCGCTGTCCGCTACTAAAGTTTCCTGCACGGTAACGTCATTCCCTTAACCTCTGCTATCGCGCAGAAGTTAAGGAAATGACCCAAAACGCTGCCGACGGCGTGCATACGACGCTGCGAGTGATTAACTGATAAAAGAGCCAGTGGACACCGCTCGTGACACCACCGCTATACGAATTTTTCAAGTTATACACAGCTCTCACTGTAAAACGGAGCACCAACGTAAGCGCACTGGCGTCTCGGGGAACAGTGGCGAGACCACTCGACGATAAATATGGTGGTGGTAGTGGTTAGAAGATGAGAAAAGGCACCTAATTTCTGCAATCCGGTCGGGAGCACGGCGCAGTGCCTGCGGGGAAGGAAAAAGGGAGAAAAGTGGAAAGAAGAGGAAAGATTAATTGAGCAGTGGATCGGTCGTCATCAACAGAAGCAGCAGTCCAGAAACAAGGGTAGGGGTGGCAAGGGCCCCATCCTCATCGGTAGGCCACGATTCCCGTCTCGTCCAGGAACTCCACCAGGCTCCGGAGTGCTGGTAGATGGGGACGAGATGGGAACAGTAGGTGCTCTAGGGTGGTGGCAGGAAGGCCATGTCACCGGTAGGCTGCGGTGACCCTCGAGCGTTCCTGGTCTAAGGCAGGGCAGGCACAGAGGAGGTGCTCGAGGGTCTCAGGGTCGCCGTAGCGACTGCAGGCTGGGGAGGCGCTGCATCCCTTGAGGTAGCGGCGGGCCGCAGTCCACACGCATCCGGTCTGCAGCCGCAGCAGGTTGGCTCGTTCTCTCCTGGTTAGGCCTGCCTAAGGAAGACGCCTGGGTCCCCGCCCATTGGCCACCCTTTGGTCTGGGTGGACTGAGGCGAGGAGCTTCTTGATACGGGCCTGCGAGTAGTCTCTCACCGCCACGGCTTGGGTGATGGGGGTTCCCAGCTGATGTGCTGCCTTGGCCAGCGTGTCCGCCTCCTCGTTGCCAGCTATGCCCACGTGAGAGGGCAGCCAGTGGAAGGAGACAGACGTCCCGGCTGCTGCTAGGGCCCGGTACTTGGTTGCCAGGAGACTCCCCGTGAGCCCGGCACGGCGATGGTTGGCCAGTGTCTGCAGGGCTGCCTTGCTGTCGCACAGGACTGCGACCGGTTGAGCGGGAATGTCCTCGGCCAGCAGGTCCGCCACCAGGTGTAGCCCTGCCAGCTCCGCAGCCGTCGAGCTCGCCGGGAAGGGCAGTCGGCACTGCCTGCTGATGGCCCGGGATGGGATGACGCAGGCGGCTGCCGCTGAACCGTCTGGCATGACGGATCCGTCAGTGAAGACCTGGAGCCACCCTGCCAGTTGCTGCTGGAGCTTGGAGACGGCGGCCTGTTGCAGTGCTGCAGCAGGCGTTCAACGCTTGGTTACCCCGTCCAGGTGCAGGTGGACCTCAGGCGGCTGGTGGTGGGGTGGTGGAGGGGCCACCGGGACTGGCAGGTCCGGGACCATCTGATGGTAGAGTGCACAGAGACCACCCATCCGTGACCTCGGCTGGCTGCGAAGTCGCTCCAGGAGTGTTCTGCCGTCGGCAACACGGTGAGGCGGTCTACGTGCCCCAGAGCACGCTGGAGCATGTGCAGAGACAGGGGCCACTCTCCAGCCTCGGCCAGGGTCGCTGCCACGGGGGAGTACCTGGAGAGCCCCAGGATGGCCCTCACTGCTCTCCTGTGATGTCCTTCCAGGTCCAGTCTCCTGGCAGGCGTCAGGTCCACCAGTGGAAAGGCGTACAGCAGGACTGAGGACGCTGAAGCCTGGTTGAGTCGAAGCGCCAGCTTGGTTGAGCAGCCATGTCCACGCTGCTGCAGCTTGCTGATGGCTCCCTGGACTCGCCGTACTTGTGTGCAGGCGACCTTGGCAGCTGGGACCCAGGTGAGACGGTGGTCGATGGTGAGCCCCAGGTACTTCACTGTCAGCTTCCAAGGCAGGTTGCGGTTGCCCACTCTCAGCTGCTTCACGTAGCGTCGTGCTGCGGCCAGCGGGTGGATCAGCAGGGCCTCGGTCTTGGTTGCGGAGATATTGAGTCCGATGCCACTCAGGTAGGCGGACACCGCATCCAGGGCCGCCTGCAGTGACGTCCTGATGGCTGGAATGGACCGCCTCGGTCCCCGTGCCCAGAGTGCCACGTCGTCGGCGTAGACAGAGCAGCGGGCCGCGAACCTGGTGCCTGTCGGAAGAGAAGCGGGGAGTCCTGCCATCGCCAGGTTGAACAGGAAGGGGCTCAGCACGGAGCCCTGTGGTACACCTGCGGTGATGTCTCTGGGTTTGCTGGTCTCCTTGCCAACTCGAACCCGGAAGGTCCTGCCGGTCAGGAAGGCAGTCACGAAGCTGCGGAGGCACCCGTGAACGCCAAGTCGGTCCAGAGACGTCTCGACGACCTCGTGTGGGAGACTGTCAAAGGCACTCTCCACGTCCAGAAGGAGCAGCATGGCCACGTCACCACAGCTCTTGGCATCCTCGAGGGTGGCGACGACGTCGGAAATGGAATCAGCTGTGCACCAGTGGCGCCTGAAGCCAGTTAGTTGTTCCGGGAAGAACTCGAGTTGGCCAGCAATCCACTCAAGTCGCTTCAAGGCCACCTTCTCCAGCACCTTGCAGGGTGCCGAGGTGAGAGAGACTGGCCTGTACGAGGAGAGGGCCATGGCTTTCTTCCGGGGCTTCAGGATCGGGGCGACGACCGCAGTGCGCCATGACTCCGGTAGGACCCCACTGCTCCAGACGTCATTGTAGTACTCGAGCAGGTGCTGGCGGCCAGCTCCGTCCAGGTTACGGAGCATCTGGAAGGTGACACCATCAGCTCCCGGGGCACTTCGTCTTTTCGATCCTGCAAGGGCAGCCTCCAACTCGTGTTTCCTGATGGGTTCGCAGCACAGCTCTTGTACTTCTGCAGCTGTCCACCCAGGATGGTGGCAATTGTCAGGATACTGCAGCGCAGCAAGGGGAGGTGCAGCAGGCAGCTGGGCAATGTCCCTCGCAGAAAACTGGTCAGCCAGCTGTTCTGCCAGGTCCGCTGCTTGGATGGAAAGGTGGACGGCCAAGGACATCACTTGGTTGAACGGCCGTGGCACCATCAGCAGGCACTTCAGCAGGCGCCAGGCCTTGGTGCTATCCGGTGATCGGTCGATGGAGGTGCAGACGCCCACCCAGCCCTGCTTCCTGCGCGCTCGGGCGTGGCGTCTGCAGGCGGCGTCGACCTTCCGGAACACTGTCCAGAGCTCTGGTTGTCCCTTCTTCAGAGCCTGGCGTTCTGCCCGCCTCCGTGCTGCTCTCAAGGCTAGGTGCCGGATATCTGGAACAGGCTGCCCTTGCTGCGCCTTAACAGCGACGGTTGCAGCCCGGGCACTGTCAGCCACCAGCTGCATGAGGTCCTTGTCACCGGTGTCCTGCCTGAGCAGCTGCCGGTATACCCGCCAGTCTACCACACGGTACTCTCGATCCCTGGGGGCCTTGCCTCGGTAAGGGGTGAGAAGGATGGGCAGGTGGTCCGAACCCCAGGTGTCCGGGAACGGTGTCCAGGTGTACCGGCATCCCTCCGTAGCCACGCTGAGGTCTATGGCTGTGGTGGTGCTGTTGGCTCCGCGACGCAGGTGGGTGACGGCCCCTGTGTTCAGGATCACCAGGCCCAGCTGCAAGAGGACGTCTCGCACCTCTCGCCCTCGTACATCGGTCCTGCGGCCGCCCCAAGCTGGATGGTGAGCGTTGACGTCTCCACACAGCAAGAAGTACTTCCCCAGTTGGTGCGCAAGCTGCCGAAGACACCCGGGGTCCCATGGTTCCTTGGGTCTGATGTAGACGCTGGCCACCGCAGTGTCAACACCGTCGAGGCGGACCCGGACGGCGCCGCACTCGAAGGGCCCTCCGGCCAGGTCGGCCACGAATACCTCCGCCTGCAGCAGGTCCCGCTTGACGTAGATGGCACAGCGGGAAGGTCCTTGTAGGTGGTTGTCGTCCAGGCAAGGGGCAGCACTGCAGTCGGTCAGGGTGCAGCTGGTCCGGCTGCTGTAGCCGACGTAGCCGTGGGGTCGGAGCTGCTCTGCCTGGGTGTAGACCTCCTGGAGTGCAAGGACGTCGTAGTCGTTGTGGAGCAGGTGTTGTGCGAGGTCGTCTCTCCGTGGTCCCAGCCAGTGGACGTTCCACTGGAGGACGCTCGGGCGTCGGAGCTGACGTTGCCTGGTGGGAGGACTAGCCATGCTGGTTGTTCTGTTGCCAAGTCCCTGCCTGCAGGCAGATGGCACGAAGCGGGTGCTCTTGTGGAAGCAAGGCAGCGACTGCCTGCAAGGAGAGCAGAAGGGGGCCCAGAAGCTGTTCCACAAGAAGCGTCGGGGCAGAGGTCTCAGCAGGCTGGGCCCTGGGAGTGGCGGCTGCAGGCGTGCAGACCTGAGCTGGAGGTCGGACAACAGGAGCGGCCGGGTCTGCAGGCTCAGCTGGAGTGTTGGTTGCAGCTGCGGGGGTTGGCCGGCGGAGGGTGCGTGGTGCTGGGGTTGGTCTGGCTGGTGCCGCGTGGCCCTTCACTGCACTGGCATAGGACCGAACCTCCCTCGTCTCTTCCCTCACAACTGCCGCGTCTGCTCGTCTGGAGAGGGCTGTGGTCGAAGAGGCCATGATGGTAGCCACTTGTCTCTGCTCCTGCCAGCGAGGACAGTCTGGTGTGTCAGCACGATGAGGGCCCCAGCAGTTCACACAACGGAGATGCTGCAGTCTGACTCTCCTGGGTGAGACCGGCCGCAACGGATGCAGCTGTCTGGCCAGTTGCAGGTCTCCCTCACGTAGCCGTACCGGCCACACTGCCTACACTGGAGTGGCCGTGGTCTGGCTGGTCGGACTGGGAAGCGTACTCGGAACAGTGTCACGTGGTCTGGGGGAACTGGGCCCTCGAAGCGCAGCGTGACGGTTCGGCCTTCTCTAGATGCCGAAAGGACCCGTACAGCCGACTGGAGTCCGGACAGCAAGTTCTCGTCAACAGCGTCGCCGTCCACACCGTGGAGGAATCCCATACTGGTTCGGCGGTCGGCAGGCTGCCTGGTGGTCACTGGTATACCCTTGAGCTCTGTGAGGGCCAAGAGCTGAGCAAGGCAGTCCTGGGAAGTGGCGTCCACTGCTACCACGTTGCGGTGTTGGTTCACCCGGATGGCAGCGACTCCCGGGTTCAGCGAGAGTGCCTGGGCTATGGTCAGTCTGGGGCAGTTCCGGAACGAGCCTCCAGCAGAAGCAGGCCGGTAGAGCACTGTCCCCTTCACCGCAGGGTCTACAGGAAGGGCTGCTGAAGTCAGGTTCCTGGTACGACGAAGGGCAGCCTTAGAGCGGACTGTCTGGAATCCCTCATGGTCAACTGTCTCACTGGTAGGGGGAGCTGCATGTCTGAGGGCAGTATGGGGCGTGGCCACATGGTCTGCTTGCACTGGCTCCCAGAAGAGGGTGGGGAAACCACTGCACTCTGCAAGACTGGTACAGTCCTCCTCCTGCACCGATTCCTGTTTCTCTTCGTCCGAGGTTTCCCAGTGGTGTCGGCACTTGTGGCATCCTTCAGGAAAGCCGCGGCAGGGTGAGGGGACACGGTCTCGTGGTGGAGAGCTTCGTCCATTCCTTCAGGAGCATCAATGGCAGGTAGACCTGCAGGGCCCGAAGTCACAGTATGGGGGTCTACTTGGATCACCGAGGCCACCCCAGTCGCAGTGCTGCTTGCAGAACTGTTGGTAGAGTTCTCGGTGTGTTGGGAATCATAGGACAGCCGGGAATCCGAGCTCTCGGCACTGCTGTCACTCTCTCCTTGAGGGTTGCCTTGGGCCAGCTTGCGCGGTGTATCCGATTCGCCGTCGCTGCTGTCTTGAGGGCGGGGACGCTTCCGTGACGCGGACATGTCCATCTACTCTTCAGCAGAACAGGGGCACTGGTACACATGGCGTCTCCGCGCGAGGCCTGCGACAAGCGTCGTACAGCATCTGCGGCAGCAGTCTTCCACGTCATGACCATGTTGTCTCTGGACTCCTGTAGCGTCCAAGATGCAGGCTTTCCAGCTGGACGAATGGAATGCCACCAAAACTTGCGCCACATTTGTGCTTGGTGTTTCGCACAGGTCGGGCCAGCAGTGCTCCTGGCGGCGGCATCATAGCTTGCGCTAGTGCCTTCGCGTCCTCGGAAGGTCTGTACCTATCCTGGTCGTCCATGATCGTGCAAGGGAGCTGACTGAGGTGTGTCGGTTGTGCACGCACTCACCCGCAAACACTCACTCGCGTGCACACACACACTTTCACTTACAGCACTAGTTGGCAGAGTTCTGGAAGGAAACACTTCTCGGCAGAGCCGGTGGTTATCGTGAGGGGGAAAGCACTGTTTAGTCACTGAACTCGCTACACGTAATGTAGTGCACTAAAAAAAAACCACACGAGCACGCGACTATACACGCTGCACAGAGGCAGAAGACACGCACTTCAGCGGAAGGCAAGAACGCAAACAAGCACAAACACAAGAACTAAAAACGAGTCAAGTAAACGCTGGCACAAGGCACACTTGCTAGGAGTAGTCAAACACCAAAGGTACTCACACTAAAAGTAGCCGAGAGGCACAAGAACACACTTCCTATAATTAAAAAGCGCCCTGTAGTGAGCTCTCTAGGACACTACAGGAAAGCGCGAAAAACAAACTCGCTTGTTAATCAACAAGTGAGCAGCTACCAAACAGTAAAAAAAACGGAGAAGGGTACCCTGAAAGGAAGGATCGCACGGGTTCCTGAAAAGAAAGCGCACACGCCCACCTGAAGAAAAAGATAACGCTAGGCACAAAGCACACTCACGATACGAGATCAAAAACGCACGTCACTTGCGCTATCAGTGGCTCGAGAACACGCGCTGAAAGTAAACAAACCTTAGCAGAGCGCAAGCTACGGCACTATAAACACAAGAACAGGGCACGCGGGTTAAATGTAACTAGCGGCTAGTGACTATCAAAGAGCCTGAAAAGAAAAGTCAAGCTCGTTCCTAAAGAACGCTGGCGTTCCTAAAAAACAAACACTCGCATTTCTGCAAAAAAACGAAGCCTGAAAAGAAAGTAAGACCGCACGTGTTCGAGACCGCTGTCGTCACACGCGGTGCGATGAGCCGCGCTAGTCGCTACACTCACTAGTCGAGCACAAGAAAGCGCAACAGTAATAAAGAATCACTCACCAACCAGTCGACGCAGGCTAGAAGGCAGGGGCCGAACTTCTGTGTCAGTTATCTAGGGAACAGGCGCAGGGCACACGCGTTGAACCACGGGCACGGCGGTGCTTGCGGCGTGCGCGAGTACGGACAGCGTACTCGCGTGAGGCACCGGTGAAGCGACCGCACTCCTCGGTGGACTACGCACGCCCGGCGCGAGTCACGAAAACAACAGCTGAGGAGCGCGCGTAAACACGACCTTCCCCTTCGGCTGCCGAAACGGCTCTCCCGATAAATATAGTCGAGTCGAATGCGCCCCCCTCCCCCCCCCTTCCAGATGAACAAAGGCGGAGGGCGCCTCTGTAGTTCTGAATCTGTTTTTTTGTGGTCTGGACTTCATGTCAATAGCTCAGGTCCTGACCTCTTTTTTTAAATTTTCTGCATTAAGTGTATATCTGATGTCATAAATGATGCTCTTTACGCCTCCATCTAGCAGTTCGCAAGTCTGTGTTCTTTGAAGTGTTTATTGAGGATAATGTCGTACCTTCATAATGTCGTCTGTATTGCTTTATTCTCGATCTACAATAGGCCTAATGGTTTAATTAAAACATTTCGCGCCACAAAAAATACATGTTATTAACAAACACAGATCAAAAGACGCATCATGCAAAGACATGCAACAAAAGAACACTAAATTTTGTAAAGAAAAGAAAGGTCTGGATCTTAAGTGGCTTTTCAAATACCTCCTTTCAACGTCCAATCAAATGGCTAAGGGTGCCCCGCGTACTGGCTAGAAGCCACCGTCGTCTTCTTCCGAGGAGTTGTCCTCCCTCACCCCCCAGATCAACAAAGGCGGAGGGTGCCTCTATAGTTCTGAATCTGTTTTTTTTTTGTGGTCGGGGCTTCATCTCAATAGCTCAGGTCCTGACATCTTTTATTTTTGGTGTTAAGTGTATATCTGATGTCATAAATGATGCTCTTTACGCCTCCATCTTGCAGTTCGCAAGTCTGTGTTCTTTGAAGTGTTTATTGAGGATAATGTCGTACCTATATAATGTCGTCTGTATTGCTTTATTCTCGATGTACAATAGGCCTAATCCTTTAATTAAAACATTTCTCGCCACAAAAAATACATGTTATTTACAAACACAGATCAAAAGACGCGTCATGCAAAGACATGCAACAAAAGAACACTAAACTTCGTAAAGAAAAGAAAGGTCTGGATCTTAAGTGGCTTTTCAAATACCTCGCAGTCAATGTCCAACCAATTGGCTAAGGACGCCCCGCGTACTGGCTAGACGTCACCGTCGTCTTCTTTCGAGGAGTTGTCCTGAAAGCCGCTCGGTCCTGGTCTGGGCTCCAGGGTATTCAAATCGTCCGTGTTACCTCGCCACTCGCCAGGGAAGTTGTCCAGTCTGTGACGCTTGCACGGCGGTCCGGCGTCGTCATCTGAAACAAACGCTAAAACCCTACAGACGGTATCAGATCCAGTAGACGCCTCTGCATTACCTACCTCGACTCCAGCGCCAGAAACAGCAGGTGCCGAACCCGCACCATCGTCAGTCGACGAGTCATCGCTCGATGAATCGTCGCTTGAGGAATCGTCACACGGGACGCATATCTTCAGACTCTCCGTGAGCAAGACGTAGCGAAGCAGCCTCGAGGTGTTCTGCATCTTCCCTTGAGCCTGCGAAATAAGATCGTGAATAGTCGGGGCACGGTTGACGGGCATGACGATAGAGCGGTGTACTTACGGGAAGCAATACTTTTTTTTTCTCCGAACGTAGCACACGTGCGTTCAACGCCGATGCCAGCAGCCGACTGAAGACTGAGCTCTTGCCTCTCTCTCCTTTCACTCAAGCAGTGACGTCACCAGCAGCGCCCGCCAATGAGGCCCACTCTCGCTGTCGGAACAGGAGCTGGTTGGCCAAACGAATTTTGGTGAGGGCAACCACTGGAATGGCTGGCGCTGTGGTCGCGCTGACGCAGAAAACGACAACACGCGACACGTTCATGCAGTCGTCAGTGTAGCACGCTTTCTTTCAACCCCAAAACGGATATTTTTCTAGCTAACCGTTTTTTTTACCGCACGACACCACAGTGCCGCACACACTTGAGCGAGGGTATAATGAGTCAGCCTTTCCAAAACGCCACGGCAGCGATACATTTGCCTCACAAAATTGAAATTGGCGAAACAAATCAGCCATCATGCTAGGGTGTTAAACTGAGTTCGCCGCCACTTTTTTTTTTGCGCGTCCGTGCATTCGCTAAGAATCTGCGTCTCTTATTAGATTTCAAATATACGGTATGTATTGAAGAATTGCAAAATATTACCGTGCACCCTTACCATGATAAATACGTGGCACAACTAGCTGCAATATGACGTTTCTTTTTAGTTTGAAACTACTTTCACCTAGTTAAATGCCGGAAGGCCTCAAAGTGCTGTCACTGAGTCTTGTTCAAACTTGAGAGCGACGACGTCTATTCCTATTTATAGTTACGTCCGACCGTGCATCGACCTGCGTTCTATCCAATGCGTTGCTGATGCAGCATTTGCGAAAAGACTTGCGCAACGTATCTTCCGTGAAAAATTCCCTTGCTGACGACACTCCACCAAAAACTGTCGCGAAGCGGTGGACGTCGTATAAGCGCCCAGCATTTTCTTATTGTAGAGTTCGCGCACGCAATCTCGCAAGGTGTTATTGGGCACTACGTACAGAGGCTGGAGAATTCCGCGTAGACGTGGCGATTGTATCTGATGCATTTGCGCTGTGCTTAGGGGAAAAAAACGAGAGCCAGCGGCTAACATCTTACCACACCATTTCTTCATATGTACAACACAAAGAATGCAGTGTTTAAAATGCCGAGTAAATCTGACGCTAAGGCATCTGAAAAAGGGCATGTAGTCTCTGCGGGTGCAGAGCATGGTGAAACCCCTTTTTTTTCCACACCCGTGCACCACGTAGACGGCGCAACGACGTTACAAACGTTTAACATTTGTGAATGTACTTGGTGGCTTATATAGTGTACAGGATCTGCCCGTCACCAGCACCTGCATTCGCGTTGGCAATTAAGCTCTGCTTCGAAGGTTCTTGGATTATCCGTACGCAGTTGTTGCTGGCACTTGGCCTACCGAGCCTGTTTTTGTGCCCGGACTGCACCATCAGCCCGCCGAATGCGAGCTGTCTCACCTTCTCACTTCCGGCATTCTTCTCGAGTTGTCCTTGGCATACCCATGTGGAAGATTACAGGAGAAGCTCTCGAACACGCTCGCCTACTATAACTGTCTATCAAACAGTTAGTGTACCCCGGGCGTACCGTGATAGCGTGAAGTGTGCATGCGCAGATACGTATATGTTAACCGTACCGCTTACTGTACGTGCACTATTTAACGTCAAACATGGTGGCGCTCTGGGATGCCCCCTTTGAAGTGACGTGGTTGTTGAAAGATTCACTTTCTTTGCAGCAAACGACTGTTTATGGTGACTTCGCTTGCCTTCAGTAAGCTTCTACGACCGAGCATACAAATCAGTTAATGCAGTCTTTGAGATTGCTTCCCATTTCTAACGTGTTTAGGCGTAACTACATCATCAATGTAAACAAATCAGAAACCTGGAGTTTTTCGCATTTGGTACGTTGTTCATATTTATTTACTTTCATTATTACTAAAATAAACGTGTAACAAAACTTGGCGCGGTAACACAGCCTGATAATCTCGTCTTAATTTCCTTCTCACTGTTCTTAGTTATCAACACTTTGATAGGTGGCGCTACCATCCCGCCCGGCGCACGTAAATGCTGCACCTTTAAACTATAGGGCGCTGTCCGCAACTAATGTTTCCTGCGCGGTAACGTCATTCCTTAACCTCTGCTATCGCGCAGAAGTTAAGGGAATGACCCAAAACGCTGCCGACGGCGTGCATACGACGCTGCGAGTGATTAACTGATAAAAGAACCAGTGGAGACCACTCGTGACGCCACCGCTATATGAATATTTCTAGTTATACACAGCTCTCACTGTAAAACGGAGCACCAACGTAAGCGCACTGGCGTCTCGGGGAACAGTGGCGAGACCACTCGATGATAAATATAGTCGAGTCGAATGCGCCCATCTCCCCCCCCCCTCTTCCAGATGAACAAAGGCGGAGGGCGCCTCTATAGTTCTGAATCTGTTTTTTTTTGTGGTCGGGACTTGATCTCAATAGCTCAGGTCCTGACCTTTTTTAGTCTTAAGTGTATTTCTGATGTCATAAATGATGCTTTTCACGCCTCCATCTAGCAGTTCGCAAGTCTGTGTTCTCTGAAGTGTTTCTTGAGAGTAATATCGTACCTATATAATGTCGTCTGCATTGGTTTATTCTCGGTGGACAATAGGCCTACTCGTTTATTTAAAACATTTGGCGCCACAAGAAATACATTTTATTTACAAACACAAATCAAAAGGCGCATCATGCAAAGACATGCAACAAAAGAACACTAAACTTCGTAAAAAAAAAGGTCTGGATCTTAGGTGGGTTTTCAAATACCTCCCAGTCAACGTCCAACCAAATGGCTAAGGGCGCCCCGCGTACTGGCTAGACGTCACCGGCGTCTTCTTTCGAGGAGTTGTCCTCAAAGCCGCTCGGTCCTGATCTGGGCTCCAGGGTATTCAAATCGTTCGTGTCACCTCGCCAGGGAAGTTGTCCAGTCTTCGACGCTTGCACGGCGGTCCGGCGTCGTCATCTGAAATAGACGGTAAAACCCTACAGACGGTATCAGATCCAGTGGACGCCTCTGCATTACTTACCTCGACTCCAGCGCCAGAAACAGCAGGTGTCGAACCCGCAGCATCGTCAGTCGACGAGTCATCGCTCCATGAATCTTCACTGGACGAGTCATCGCTCGATGAATCGTCGCTTGAGGAATCGTCACACGGGACCCATATCTTCAGACTCTCCGCGAGCAAGACGTAGCGAAGCAAACTCGAGGTGTTATGACTCTTCATTTGAGCCTGCGAAATAAGATCGTCAATAGTCGGGGCACGGTTGACGGGGATGACGATAAAGCGGTGTACTTACGGGAAGCAATACTTTTTTTTTCTCCCAACGTAGCGCACGTGCGTTCAACGCTGATTCCAGCAGCCGACTGAAGACCGAGCTCTTGTCCCCTTTCTCCTATCAGTGCTATCACTCAGGCAGTGACGTCACGGGCAGCGCCAGCCAATAAGCCCTGCTCTCATTGGCGGAACAGGTTCTGGTTGGCTAGAAATGTTTGCTCGTTGGCCTCGAGGCCGAACACCTGAAAGGCTGGTGCTGCTGTTGCTGTGACGCAGTAATCGACATGACGTGACTCACCTATTTATGCCAATGTCAGTGCAGCGCACTTGCTCTTAACACCGAAACAGCAAAATTTCCAGTCATGTGGTTTGTGTACAGCTCAATACCGCAGTGCGGGGCATACTCGAGCAAGCCTAATGGGAACGAGCCCTTCGAAAACGTCGGTGTAGTGACATACATGACTGATAAAACTAAAACCGGCGAAACAACTCAGCTATCATACTATAGTGTTGACCTCATCCAGCGGCCATTTTTTTTAGCATTCGTGCACCCGCAAAATGTTCGAGTTAGAATGACCGTATATTTCGTGAATTGGGCGCATATGATCTAATGATCTTTGTTTACTCTAAGGCTGGAAAGACTAATTCCCAAAGCCTGGAATCACAGCAACTCCACTGTAAAGCCCTTGTATGATTAAAGGAACTCGTGATGTGGTCAGTACTTCACACTGTGGCGTGACTTTCCCTGCTACCCCGATACCTAAAAGCAGCAGGGTGCATGAACAATAAAGCCGTTGTTGCGAGAAGTAACGCTGCTTTATTGTCGCGTGTGCGATGAGCACTTTAGGGAAACAATTTCATGTACTGCGTTGAGAATAAAATGTTCGGCGAGTACGACGTGGAACTTTGCTGTAATGTGCGCGAAGACATTGGTGAAATTTGTTCACGCTTGGTTGGCAGGCTTTATACAGCAGTCTGCAGCACAATGGAGGAGAGAATTATTCGGTCCGAATGCTGTTTTTTTTTCTTTTGTGATGCATACTTGAAGGTCACTGCTTCTGTAAGCAACCGTGTTGTGCTGAGCTACTGGTACAATAATTCGATGCCCTTATGAAAGGTAGTGAGAGCTTAACGAGCACTGTTTATTATCGTTCCCTTTCGGCTATACTTGATACCGCTCTGAAAACTGGTTGAGGTGTTGCCTTCAAACGCGCGTGGCATGCAATCCATGCGAAATAAAACGTTTATCTCTCGGCCACGCACTTTGCACGCAAAGTAAGAGACAGGTTCACGCCATTTCGCTGACTTCAGTGAAGACAGATGCACCCGAAACGAGTGAATGTTTCATTTTCAGAAGTCTAGATGATTTACACAGCTACTCACCTTATACCAGAGAACCTCTTCATGTTGCTCGTCCGTGGCGCCACATGCTCCGTGGCTCGCTAAAAATCTTCTTTAGCGAGCAATTAAACTTGTTTTGTAGCTAACACAAACCCAACCAGCTCTTGAAAAGCAAGAAAAGCTGAGGCTGAACAATCTGAATCACTGGAGTGTTCGAACACTTCGCACAGTCGGTACCATGTGATGTCCCTTCGTACGTCACTGGGGGCGACATGGTATCATAGAACACCTATATGCTTCCCAATTGATGGTAGCATATAGTATGTCCTGTCCTCCAGTACTTATGCAGGAGCGCTGTGCGTGCCTACATTATATTGAAAGAAAGATTTGAAAATCGCTATGCGCTAAAGTATACTCCGCTCACTCACAAACTGGCTCCGAACGCAACGGCCCTGTTTTAGGGGCGAAGCACCTTAGGGCGTGGGCTGTGCGTCCCCTGTAGCCTGTATGTAGCCACCTCTAGTTTAGTTCTTGCAGTGTTCACTAGATGGCGGTACCGTCTCCTGTATGTACATGCTAAGCAGCGGGGTGAACCGACAGATGTTGAAAGAAAATGGGTAACCTTTCTAAGCTGTAGAAGGGATGCATCCCTTCTGATCAATGAAAAGATTAGAAGGAAGGGAGCTCAGTGGCTGGCAGAAGTACATAAAAAGATAGAAAGGCAGCTGCGAAATTTTGGAACCATCTAAACTCCCTAAAAAATTAAACGAGCCTAGAGCAGAGATTTATAACTACCGCCCAAGGTGCTAGGCTAGAAGGGGACGAAGCTATTGAATATATAAGAACAAAAGTGACAGAAAAATTTCAACAAAGAAGTACTTTATGCACCACAATAGACGAGGACGAATCAAGTGGTGCAATGGCTCCATTTTCACAACAAGAGTGGGAAAGGGCTGAGAAAAGGGTTCCTAGTAGTACATCAACAGGCCCAGATGGCATTCCAATTAGGCTGATAAAGACATTAGGTCCGAAGTCTAAGCAGGCTTTGAGAGAGGCAGTGAGCACAATAATAATCGATGGTGAAGTTCCCGATGGATGGAAACTTAGCAGGATGAGCATGATCTATAAAGAAAAGAGGGACAAAGCTGACATAAACAACTACCGTCCTATAACACTGACATCAGTGGTCTACAGGCTGGCAATGCAGATTATAAAGGAAAGACTGCAGGCGTGGATAGAGGATGAGGGGGTGCTGGGGGAACTGCAGAATGGGTTTCGGAAACACAGGAGGTTGAAGACAATCTGTTCTCACTGACGCAGTGCATCGAAATAGCAGAAAAGGAACACAGGCCCCTGTGGCTAGCATTTTTGGATATCAAGGGAGCATACGATAGCGTGGTTCAAGAGGAATTGTGGGGAATACTGGACACACTAGGCGTGGAACATGTAGTCACTAATCTTTTAAAGGGTATCTATAAAGGTAACAAGGTAGTTATAAAGTGGGAAAAACAGGTATCCAAGCCTTCAGAGGTAAAACGGGGGCTTAGGCAGGGGTGCCCCCTGTCACCCTTATTATTCATGATGTACCTACAAGGATTAGAGGCAAAATTAGAGCGAAGTGGACTGGGCTTCAACCTCTCTTTAGTCAAACAAGGAAAACTTATTGATCAGGCACTACCAGCATTTTTGTACGCAGATGATATAGTGCTAATGGCCAACAACAAGGAAGATTTGCAGAGATTGATGGACATATGCGGTAATGAGGGAGATAGGTTAGATTTTAGATTCAGTAAGGAAAAATCAGCAGTCATGATTCTCAATGACAACGAAGGTAGTGCGCTTAGAATACAGGAGGTCGCGCTAGAGATAACAGATAAATACAAATATCTGGGCGTATGGATAAGCAATGGGACCGAGTATCTGAGGGAACACGAAATATACGTGACGACTAAAGGTAACAGGAATGCAGCAGTCATGAAAAATAGGGCACTGTGGAATTACAATAGGTATGATGTTGTGAGAGGAATATGGAAAGGGGTCATGGTTCCTGGGCTGACGTTCGGCAATGCGGTCTTGTGCATGAGATCAGAAGTTCAAGCAAGATTAGAAATTAAGCAACGTGGAATAGGTAGGCTTGCTTTAGGAGCTCACGGGAATACACCAAATCAGGGAGTACAAGGTGATATGGGATGGACATTGTGGTGAAAACATTGCCCCGGAGAGTGTGCGTCGTGCTCTGACGTAGAAGATCGGTGTTCGGGGTCGATTTATTTGTGATCGGTGAGCGGGACCAATTTAGTATTCCAGGTGCGTGGAGTTACCATGATGGTGATAGCGGTGAAATGATGAAGCTCACCTATGGGCGTGCTCGTGCGCGTGCCTCGTGAAAAGCTCCCGAGCCACGGGGACAGCTCGGCTAACCCCAGAGAGCAAGGACAAGTTCGGGCCACGCCCCGGCTGCTCGTTCTGACCCTCCGTGTCCGGGCCTCGTCCCGGCGTTGAAGTCCTCGGGTGCCTCCTGGACTGGGCATCGCCCCACCTCACCCCAGAGAGCAGAGCGCAAGGACAAGTTCGGGCCACGCCCCGGCTGCTCGTTCTGACCCTCCGTGCCCGGGCCTCGTCCCGGCGTTGAAGTCCTCGGGTGCGTCCTGGACTGGGCATCGCCCCACCTCGCCACCCACGTTGGTCTGAAGCGGCGTTCGTCACGGCCAGCTGCTGTTCTGGTCTCGGAGCGAGACGCTGTCCCAGGTCTGTTCGCGGCAGACGGGCGGTACGCTGTTCTCGGTTGTGTACAGGCAAGCCCAGGCGTTGACCACCGTACTGGGATGCCCCTGGCGGTTATCTTCTAGACCGAGCCCCGCCTCGGTACGAACTCCGCAAGCACAAGGCACACCGACTCCTGACTGCCAGAGAGCTCAACGTCAAGCGCAACGTTCACGACCCAAGAGTAGAACGTGAGTGAACGAACAAGAACGTTAACTCCCTTCCGCGCAGGACCGTGAACTCGTGTATATATGTGTGAGTTTATGTTGTGTGTATCCCCTTGTCCGTCTTCGTGTATATAAAAGTCTCTCGTTGTCATCGAACGTCCTCTGTCCTCATCTGGCTAACCTGCGCCCACAGTTTCCCCACAAATTTTGGCGAGCCTTGCCAGGATAGATGCCGGGATAGATGCCAGGATAGATGCCAGGATAGATGCCAGAATAGATCGGCCTTACGTTCTTGCCGAGAGCCAGACGGGCGGGACGAACCGATGGATTTAGAGAAATTGCACGCGATCGGAACGGACATGGGCCTTGCCAGGATCGGCACTCAACATCTTTCAGGCGAGAATTGGTCGCACTCAGGATGCCTGTAAACGTGCAAAGACTGCTTTGTATTGGAGAGGAGGTCGGGTGGTCTTGCGCCGACTTAGAGCGAATGTTGCAAGAAGACCTTGATGAGGAACAAAAGAGAATTGATTTCGAACTGCGGTACATGTGCAAAAATGACAATGAGCGTGTGCGTTTGCGACAGGAAGGAGAGAAGCTGTTGTCTGAGATCAGCACAGCTATCTTGGAAATCCGAGAGATTGCAAATAGGGTAGCGCCTAAGGAGGTTAATGAAGAGGACCAAGTCAATAATCTCATGGATGAGATAGTTATCCATGATGTGGACACAAGTCTGTCAGACACACTCGAAAAAGTGTATGTTGGAGAACATGAGGATGTAGCTCTGTGTACACGATCTGCAAGTGAATGTGTTAAGCATATACGTGATGGCATTGAAGGTGACAGAAATATGGAGCAGCATGGCCTCTGCAGTGGTCAGGTGAAACCTCTCGGCCAAGGAAAGAGCACGTCATGCGTATCTGAGACTCTTGCTTCGGAGCCCAACGAAAAGCGAGTGGCAATGACAAACCCTAAAATAGAGCCAGAAGATGATCATAATTCGAGCAAGAGGGGCCGGAACTCCAAAAGTAGAAGTGGAGGTAGGAACGCTGTGAGCCCAAAACATGGTACTCCGTACCATGCGGAGGCAAATGAACTTCGAGACAACCGAAAGATGTGGCGTGCTTTGGACTACGTAGCCTGGCGCTCAGACCCCGATGTTTTGATCGAACATTGTTCTATCTACGTAAATATCGGGAAGCCACCGCGGTACACAGAAGCACATAGGAAGAAAGAGCTCTGGTTTTGCGCTAGTACATGGAAGAAAAGGAGAAAGAATACAAACCTGGTTGACCGATTCTGAACTGAACTGCGACACGACAATGGACTTCGAACTGCACGTGGAACCGATTTCTCGCGCGTACGTAATGTTTGCCCGACTTACTGGGCGTCGATGCTTCCAAGCTTGACTCGACGAATTCATCGTGCTGCCCGGTGCCTGTGTTCGCCGCAACGGCATGAGTGAGTGGTCGTTGGGCTAGGCATCGAGTCACGAGCGTGCGGTGCCGTGCATTCCGTGTGTGGACGCCCTTGGTACATCGTCAAAGACAAAACATTATCATCGTTGAATGTGTTCAGTATATGCGTATTGTGTCAGTTATGTATGTCTTTCAGTTTTGCTCCGTCTTACTTGATAATGTATTTTCTGTGTTCACGGTCACGGCTCTGTGCGTCTGAGTTCCTGGGTCCACCAACAATCACAGTCACCGAGAATAATTGTCAGCTAAGTGAAACCAGCTGTACGCTTTTTATATAGCAACCAAAGTGTCTATCTGACACCACCTCTACATCCTTCGGCATCGTCATACTGCACGCTCTGTGAACTAGTTCAACACCAGCTGCCACAGTGCATGCAACTTTCTTGAACTGGGGGGAAGATGTGGTGAAAACATTGCCCCGGAGAGTGTGCGTCGTGCTCTGACGTAGAAGATCGGTGTTCGGGGTCGATTTATTTGTGATTGGTGAGCGGGACCAATTTAGTATTCCAGGTGCGTGGAGTTACCATGATGGTGATAGCGGTGAAATAATGAAGCTCACCTATGGGCGTGCTCGTGCGCGTGCCTCGTGAAAAGCTCCCGAGCCACGGGGACAGCTCGGCTAACCCCAGAGAGCAAGGACAAGTTCGGGCCACGCCCCGGCTGCTCGTTCTGACCCTCCGTGTCCGGGCCTCGTCCCGGCGTTGAAGTCCTCGGGTGCCTCCTGGACTGGGCATCGCCCCACCTCACCCCAGAGAGCAGAGCGCAAGGACAAGTTCGGGCCACGCCCCGGCTGCTCGTTCTGACCCTCCGTGCCCGGGCCTCGTCCCGGCGTTGAAGTCCTCGGGTGCGTCCTGGACTGGGCATCGCCCCACCTCGCCACCCACGTTGGTCTGAAGCGGCGTTCGTCACTGCCAGCTGCTGTTCTGGTCTCGGAGCGAGACGCTGTCCCAGGTCTGTTCGCGGCAGACGGGCGGTACGCTGTTCTCGGTTGTGTACAGGCAAGCCCAGGCGTTGACCACCGTACTGGGATGCCCCTGGCGGTTATCTTCTAGACCGAGCCCCGCCTCGGTACGAACTCCGCAAGCACAAGGCACACCGACTCCTGACTGCCAGAGAGCTCAACGTCAAGCGCAACGTTCACGCCCCAAGAGTAGAACGTGAGTGAACGAACAAGAACGTTAACTCCCTTCCGCGTAGGACCGTGAACTCGTGTATATATGTGTGAGTTTATGTTGTGTGTATCCCCTTGTCCGTCTTCGTGTATATAAAAGTCTCTCGTTGTCATCGAACGTCCTCTGTCCTCATCTGGCTAACCTGCGCCCACAGTTGCCCACAGACATCATTTGAGGGCAGGGAAGCTAGCAGCAAGATAAAATTTGAGAAGCGATTGAGAGAAATGGGGGAAGAGCGTTGGGCTAGGAAGGTTTTCAGCTACTTGCACATGAAGAATGTCGATAAAAAATGGAGGAAGCGAACCAGGAAGTTGACTGGTAAGTACTAAGAAAACAGCAGGTGGCCAAACCAAAAAGAACTATCGGTTAAGAAGAAAGTGAAGGAAACGGAGACTGACATGTGGAGAATGGGCATGATAAAGAAGTCCGCACTAGAGATCTATCGAACGTTTAAGCAGGAAATTGCCAAGGAAAGGATCTATGATAATACTCGGGGTAGTTCTCTACTGTTTGAGGCCAGAACGGGAGTACTGCGAACCAAGACATATCGGGCCAAATACGAAGGGGTAGACACAGTATGCAGTGCGTGTGGAGAGGAAGGAGAAACTGCCGAACACTTGATAATGTTCTGTGAAGGGCTTCACCCTATAGTTCAGGATGATGGCGCAGAGTTTTTCAAAGCACTTGGGTTTAGGGACCGGGAGGGCAAAATAAACTTTAAGCGGGTAGACTTAACTAGAAGGAGGTTATCTGATTGGTGGCTAAAGTCAAGGCACGAGTGAAAATTAAACTCTTCACTGCAAAGTACGAATCCTCAAACTCTTTCTTTTTTTCTTTTTTCCCTTTTTTTCTTTTTCTTTTTTTTCTTTCTTTAAGGAAAAAAATATAGTTTTTGGTTCATTAGGTATTACGGCTTGGTGGCGCTAGCCACCGCCCGATCTAAAGGGTACAGCCATATCCATCCATCCATCCATCCATGTTGCCACCTCTCGTTTAGTTCTTGTAGTGTTTACTAGATGGTGGTACTTGTAGATGATGATGAAAAGATGCAAGATGTTATAAACTAGAAAGCGGTACTTGTAGTTGATGAAAGACGCGAGATCTTATAAAATAGGAATGATATCACATATGGCGCGTGTCATGGGTTGAAGGCAATCGTTCGATTTAGTGCGGCGACGTACGCTAGGGGGAGCGTTGTAATAAAATCCGTTCGCTGTTGGCGCGCGCTCGGAGTCGCCGGATGGATAAGGCTGCACAGCGGAGAGAGCGCAAGGCGGCAGCAGCGCGCGCTCGCAGACAGAATCCCGATGTGCGAGCGCGCGAGGCAAGGGACATCGCAAGCCATCCATCGTCTAAGAACAAATAAAAGTTGATTTGTGTATATACACACACAGCGTTTCTCACGTCTTTACATGATGATAGACTGGGCGAATTACACGGAAGATTCACAGTTTACCGATGAATCCCTCCGGAGCTTCGCCCATTCATCATCATTCACCCCGTGAATATGCCGTAATTTTTTTGCTGACGCGACGATGAAGCGTTCTTGCACGACAGTGTTAGGTAAGCGTACAGTGATTCAGTAAGGAGGCCGTCGTCAACGGCTACAAAAGATATCTGCTGTTCGTAACCGAATGTTGTGCATTTTCATGGCGCCGAAAGGATGGGAATTCCCCGAACTGGTTCGCTCGCGAAACTTTCTGAATAGCTGTCGTGACATTTGCACTGCTTCGTTAGTTCGCTGTGCCTCATGCCTCCAACGTGCTTTTTTTGTATCATTTTGGTGATTTAGACTCGATACACCAGCGTGCAATGCGCGTTGTCACTTCATAAAGATAGAGCCGTAAAAGACAACTTAGCGGGTAAATGAAAAGAAGAAAAACAGAACCTTAACTCCGAGAGCTTCAGAGGCTTGTGCGATCTCTGTTGCGTAGCGTATATTTCGATTTAGGTATGTTTAAAACGTGCTGTGGTGATCATTCTGGCAGCTTAACCTTTAAACTTGTACTTGGCGCACTAGGCTCCATAACCGAAACAACAACGCTCAGCCTTTTCGTCACTAGGAACCGCCACCATACTGTTATCGCTGATGTTGCCTACCGCCAATGTATCACCCTGTGTGGTCGCTGGTAATATGGCTGACCCGCAATCCGAGCCTTTCAAGATATTTTTCGACCAGATGCCCCAACATATTAAGGCACCCATCGATTGCTACAGGTAAGCGAATGACCAGGCTTTGTCTGGGACTTGAACCGGAGCCTACCGTACGTCTCGGTGGTGCCTGGGAGGCCAACTAGTCTGTCTAGGGAGATGCGCCTATCGCGTGATAGTGTTTCTCCTTTGGGAGCGCTCGTGATTTTGGTAAACTAATACCGGGCATGGAATCGGGCGTCGGACACGTTAGCCGCTTTTGAGGACGGGACGGGCTGCTTTTGATTTCGTCAAAAACTGCGATACCGTTCGTGGTTTCGTGAAGCTGTAACCGCGCGTTTTGCATTACGCTAAATGGTGCTGCTGTGGTCTACCCATCCGTTTTTACCGTTACCTAAGGGTAAAGCCCCAACTCCACGCACGCGTTCGCGCGCGAGATTCTACGCGCTGGCGCGCTCATGCGTTTGGGGCGCCTGTGAAGGGGGAGGGCGAGCAACCACATGAGAGGCGCGTGAGCGCTCACCGCCCCGCGCTCGACTTGCGCAGCCCAATGTCGCTAGACCACACTGGCCAGAACTGCCTGACTACAGACACATATGCGCACTACTAACAAGCCGCATAATAGTTACTAAAACGCATAAAAGCATTTCTTTTTCATTTTGAGACGCCGAAAAAACTGTTTCTTGTCGACGCGAACTATCGACACGACTTGACACACACACACAGCAGCCGAGCCTAGCCACGAGCCGAGCATCCGAGCCAAGTCGGCGGTTTTGTTTACTCGGTAGCGCAGTGTTTCGACATCGCCTCGTCTGGTTTTGCTTACCGCTCTTTTCAAGCCCGCTTCCGTTTATCCTGCTTCATCGAGGGAAAATGGTCGCAACGCTGACTCGCTGCCATCTGTTCCTGCTAGCTACGCGAGTAGCGAAGGCAATCGTCAGAAGGCGGCAGCGAAGGCAACGAGAGCACCGTTGCTGGGTGCGGCCTGTCTTCTTGGCGCGAAAACAGGAAGGCCTGTACCACACAGCCGTGAGTATCGTGTTGCTATTTCGCAGTGCATTAATGCTAGCCCTATTATTGTAGGCATGGTTAGCTGAGTTGGTTAGTCACAACGGGAATTTTCGTTTGTGTTTTCTGAAAGCTGTATAGCGTCATGACCAACAGTGGGGTGCACACGTTGTAAGCGCTCGCTTCTCGTCTGTTGTCGGCGCTTTGTTTGCGCGAGCGAAGCATTCCGCCGCCTTGTAACCCGCAGCTAGCGTGTTTCTTTTTACGCAAAAGAGGTTAAACAATGTGTGCCGCGCTAAGAAAACGTTTAATGCGCTTCGTATAAATTAAAATAAAATTCCAGAGTGTTCTAGATGCCCCATTTTATTCACCAGATTTTGTAGCTGCGACATGAGCTAGCTCCCTTAAAGATAGTACCTGTGCATCTTGTAAATGCATGATGAATTATCTACCCTTTTCATAGCCCGTTGGAGCTGGCTTACCCGGTGTACAAGTAACTAAAATGGTTGTGTCCATCTTCAACAGTACACTTTCTTTCTCCCTATAGATGCGTCGAATGCGGGAAGGCGACCAGCAGTTTTTTTTTTAAGTTTTAACGCATGTCACCCGCGCTGTTCGACAAGTTGCTGGGCTTTGTTACTGCGGACTTGACACGGCAGCACTTCATACGAGAGCCCCTGGAGCCAGGCGAAAAGCTTGCAATAACCTTGAGGTTGGTACAGGTTGGGTTCCGATGCTGATGCAAGAACATAAACATGTCAGTGAACAGATCATAGATGCATACGTCAGCTTATACAAATGGCTTTTGCATTGTGAAATGGCGAAATGGGCGTTGCAATCATTCATGCTTTCTCACATTGGCCAAGTCTTCAAACTTTTTTAATATAGATGCCCCTTCGTGTCAGAAAGCAATATTACCATTTGCTTGTTACCTAAAGAGGCAATCCTGTTCAGAGTTTGCATGTTATCAAACACTTTTGTTGCAGTTGTGCTGGCCATGTATTGTGAATCGGAGAAGAAATTACTTTTTTTGTGTTGCAGCTACCTGGCTTCAGGGCTGGACATCTGCAACGTGGCCCTCGCCTACCGTGTCGGCATTGAAACTGATCGGAGAAGCATTCACGTGACCTGTAGAGCCATTTGGGCTTGCCTGAAGGACCACTTTATGAAGGTGGGTAACGTCAGAGCCTGTATAAAATTTTCTTTCAGTAAATGTACACTTCATATCTGCAGTACAAACAATTCCTTTGAAGACTCTGTTTAAATGAAAAAAATTTTATTATTAACAGTGCCTAAGGCAATTGTGATTAGCAAATACAGTATATCCCTATGGGCTTTGAAAGCCTGGTGAACTATGTCTATTTGATTACTCTGGCTTTCAAAATGCAGTAATCACACCTTTGTGTTGTCGAAATAAAAAATGGGGTGGTAAAATGCACTGCGTTGACCGTGTACAACTGGGCAACAAAGGTGACACCATGCCTTCAGCATGATTGGAAGCTTACACCTTGTACAAAATTTGGTTCACCATGCCGTGGATCCATGCCCAAAGAGCATGCACAAGAAAAAAGTGAATGTCATTTTTTCACATTCCACCTCACAAAAATATTTAGCTAAAAATAGGTCTGTTTGGCCTACAAGTTTGTTCCTGGTTTCCAATTTATTCCAGGTACCAACAAAGGCTGACTGGGCCAAGATTGCTGGCGACTTCACCCGGCGTTGGCAGTTCCCAAACTATTTGGGGGCTGTTGACGGGAAGCACGTCGCCATCACCTGCCCGCCGAAATCTGGAAGTGCCTTCTTCAATTACAAGGTAAGTCACTCTGGCCATTTATGCACGTATACTGAAACGAACAGCATTAATGCGGGAGGGGTAGTGTGCCCTTGTCTGCTGGAGAATGTGTGGTGGCAACATAGACAGCCAATGTGCACCACCCATTTGTAGGGGTGCGGTGCCAGTAGCGTAACTGTGACAATTAAAAAAGAAATGTTGCTAAGTGCAGTGGTATAAAAAGTTGTCTTAGTTATTTTCATTTCAGTAAGCTTCCAAACTCTGTAATGCAGGAAGTTGCCTAAAATTCTTCACCCCTTTCTTAAATTACCTTCTAATTTAAAATGCTTGGACAACGTCCAGAGCCTTGCCCTGCAATGCTATACTTTTTTTTCTTATGTACCACTTTTGAATGGTGCACATGGGCTCCAGAAAGCAGAGAAGAGAGGGAGACAGAGAAGGGGACTGAGCTCGCAGTTTGCCAAAACGAAGGAATACAGCCCCGTGGTCTAAGTCGTTTTGCCAGAATACTTCATGTATGCAGTATTCTTCCAGTGCTGCGGCAGGTACTCATGACAGCTTGATTTGATGGTTACTTTGAAATTTAATTTCAACAGAGGTGTTTTTCAGAGCCCTTATGGCTAAATTAAATTATCACTGTGCATGCCAGAAATCTTTCACAATGAGCTGGTACAAATAAATGCGTGGCCAGCATAGGTGATTTTCTAAATTTTGTCATACTTTTTCTTTGTAATCGCTTATTATTGTAGGTCCCACCTACACATACAACTTTACATGTGCTAATGTTTGGTCTGACGCCTACTGCTGCAGGGTACTTTCTCCATTGTGCTGATGGCCGTGGTCGACAGCTCTTCGAAGTTCGTGCTGGTCGATATTGGGGCAGAGGGCCGCCAGAGTGACGGCGGAGTGTTCAAGAACACGAAGTTTGGGAAGGCCCTAACGGAAGGGCAGCTTGACATCCCCTCACTGGGGCAGCTCCCAGGCACCACAAAGGTGGCGCCGTACGCTTTCGTCGGGGATGAAGCGTTCCAGCTGCGGCGCGACTTTATGCGCCCTTTCCCTGCTAGACTCCTTGAAGATGAACGAAGAGTGTTCAATTACAGACTAAGCCGAGCACGGTATGATATCAGGCACTTTTTATTGGGTATGCTGAGCCTGCCATACTCAATTTTATACAAACACAGAAAGCACTTGAAATAACGTTTAATGCACACTTCGCATCAAGACATCGATGAAGAAAAATAAAAACAATGAACACAAAATACATAGCTTAAAAACAGTGGCTCTAATTTCACAATATAGTGCATATAGTCAACCCCGTAGCTCAAGAACCGTGGCTCTAACTTGCGGACAAAGCAGCTGAACGAAAACAGTTCAGAGGAAAAACATCTAAAAACAGAAGGGGCACATAGAAAGCTCACCACACTTAGTACAAACCATCATTATGAGAAAACGATCTCGCAAGCACAAGTCAAATTGAGGTGTGCACCGTGCACAATGTTTGTGACCCCATCTCAATAACAAGTGTCCTTTACCCAGCTCAGAAAAAATAGGGCATGCGTAGCAGCTTGTGCGACTTGTGATTAACCTTACATTACAAACATAAATGCTGAGTTGAATTAGCTGTTCACGTTGCTTCTCTAAAAGGCCGTACAGAAATAAGCGCAAAATATTTCTTTATGTACAATTATAGAGCATAGGGCTTTTATTTTAAAAAAAACGCGAGCTTATGAGCACTGTGCCCATTTTACGTTGCCATTCTTGTAGCTGCAGTTTCAAAAATAGTCTAATGAATCGGCTTTGAAAGGTGGCTGCTTCTAAAACCTGTTTTGTACTATTATTTCATTTTACCAGGAGGTGTGCTGAAAACGCCTTCGGCATCACAGCGGCCAGGTGGCGCATACTGCTCCGCACCATTCAGCTTCTCCCCAAGAATGTGGATTATGTAGTGAAGGCAGCATGTATACTGCATAATTTCTTAGCGGTCCTAAATGAGGAATCGGACCAGATCGTCGACCAAGAGGACAGGTTCGGAAATGTGGTTCCAGGACGGTGGAGGCAGGGCATCCAGCAGACGTCGGGGCAGGGGCATGTGGACCCCTGCTATTTCCCGCTTCAGGGATCCCAGTCACGGAACTTCAGTGCAGATGCTGCGGATGCCAGGACGCTTTTCTCGGCCTACTTTTGCAGCAGCGCTGGAGAGGTACCGTGGCAGTGGCACCAGCCCGGAGTCTCCAAACAAGGGGCCCTGAAGCGCTTGGAAGAGCAGGGGCTGCACCCATTTTGCTGAAGCTAAACTTCTCCTTTTATAGCAAAGACACCCTGAATCATGTTTAGCCATGTAATGTTGGCCCACTCATATTGCACCATGCCTCATAATGCAACATGCCTCATTCTCTATGCCCACGCTTTGTCAGCTCTAAGGACAAGAAGCACCACACTTCAGCTACTGTTTAATTGCCGGATCACTTCCAGAATCTTCATGTGCATGCGCAAGTGGTCTTCCTCTTTTACTTTTCTCATTGATTTCACGAGCGACAATGCAAAATAATGATGGTCGTCCTGGTCCTCTAGACTGTATGTAAGTTTTCCAAGGTGCTCTACAAGTAAACTGTCTTTGTCGTCTTTCTTTTGTCTTTTTTTTGGGTGGCTGCATGACAGACATGCTGGCAAGGCTGGACCCCTGGCTTTCCAGTGACGTTGCCGCCAACCCAAGCGGTGAAGCAGTTCCCAGCGGTGATGGTGCCGACTCACTTGACTGCGTCGCTTCAAGGGATTACATTCCTGGTTCCAGCAGCGACGGACTACACTCAACTGACACCGCCGGCGCTGGATAGAGATCGGCGGGGTCATCAGTCTGATCTAACTCGATGGTGTCAAACTGGCTCGGACACATGTCTCTAAAAAGGGTTTCCGGGGTCTCCTGCCGTGCCACCTGTTGAACATCATCCTTCCTTTGCCTCCTCTGGGACTCGAAATTTCCAGAAGTCCTGCATAGCAAAAATGAAGGTGTATGTATTAGGGTATAGGTGTGTAAAAAAGTGTCAATGTTTGCCCTGAAGGATGGCAAAATATTCCCACTGTTAATAAATGTATGCTTCTTACAACCATAGTTTGTGTACTAGCACACTCATTGCTGCATTGTGTTATACAGAACGCCTCATGGATCTCGCATGCCATTCTGAGTTCCTTTTTTAACTTGCGGCTGCCGGCAGACCCTTTCAGCAAGTTAGTGTGTTTACACAGGCGATCGTTAATGCAACGTCAAACATGCCAACGTTTCCATTGTTAATAAAAGCATGCTTGTTACACTACAGCATAGTGTGTGCGAACACTATAATTGTTTTGTTTTTCATTATAAGGGGGGAGAGGGAAAGTAGATTTCTTTGTCCAGTTTAGTAGGGCTAGCCTTCCATCCTAGGCATCAGCCAGGTGCCTTTGGGTCCTAGTAGAGTCTTCGGCTAACTGAATGTCCCAGAACTGATCTGCCGGATCTGAGCTGAGGAGCAGTCTCCCACTGCTCATCACTAACAATGATGTGGTTCTAAGAGATAGCTCGAAGCAATTCCCATAATGTATGTGCAAGATCTACCCCCTGTTTGCATCCTCTACAGCTGTCTGAAAGATGTCCAGCATAATGACTGTATGCAACAGGGTTTGGGCACCTTTGGCACCACTTGTACATCTGAGTAGTGTAGAATTTCTATATGCTTCCAAGAACTGCAAGGTAATCACTTCTGCATCTGGACAAAACTGCTTCTCTAATGAGCGGCCCCACCAATCACTGTGAGCAATAAAATGCTCACTTTTGTTGGCTTCAGCGTGACATAATCAAGCAAGTTTTAATTACTTTAAGTTTCCACTTTTACAGCATCCCTAGTTTAAACCTCGCATTACACCGCACGTTACAGATGCGGTTTTGGTACTGTTGCAAGCAATTTTTAGCTTTCAATAATCAACACTATTCTGGTGCGGGAACGCGGGGCACGGCGCAAAAGTATGCACATTGGGTGTGTACAGGACAGAAGTACACATACGCAAGAAGCACTCTTTGTGCGTTCTTACCTTTACTCGTCGCGTTTCGTGTAAAATTTTGTGGCGTATTAGCAACTTTCGCCAGCATTCCCGAAAGCGGCAAGGCGGCTCTCAATCACAAGCTACTTTATTCAACGCGAAATATACGCCAGCTTTTCTCTTTCGCTAGTTCGTAATACCAATAAAAGCGTCAATAAACTTACTCTCGGAAGGTCATGGTGTCGCGCAGGAACACCAGCTGCTCGTAAAAGGGCCACGAAGCCGGCTGCACTGGACTGTCGGCAGGCGGGTTCCCTTCATCGCCCTCATCTTCGGTGTCGGAGTCGGCGTCTTCCGTGCCCATGCCGCTTTTCTTTTTTTTCTGGGCTAGCACGAACAGCCTTCGGAACTTGTCCCGCAAAAACTTCCAGCGCTTTTGCAGCGGAGTGATGCACTCTGCGTAGACGAAATGAAATGTCAGCCACTGCTTTCAACACAACCTGTCAAGCCGTCGGAAACGCGCCGTACGTACCTTTGCTGGCCTTCCCCGTATACATTATTTGACCCACTTTTTTCCACAGGGCATCTTTGACTTGCCGATTCTTGTGGTCCTTGTGCGTGGCCAGCCACAAGGATGTCCGGCTGGCCACACAAGAGATTAGTTTTTCGTTATCGACCGTCATCGCCGACAACTTGCAGAGGGCGGCCATTGCGGCTGAGAGACAGGAGGAGCGGAAGCCCGCGGCAGCGGCGTTTATTGGCTGCTGCCGAGGGAGCAACTTCCGGCGCGTGTAAAAATATCTGGCATAGCCAGATCTTTCCGAACGCGCGCGCTTCGCCTGGCGCGCCGTCTCCGGCCGTCATGTGGTAGCGCATAGGCGCGTGAGCGCGTGGAATCTCGCGCGCGAACGCGTGCGTGGAGTTGGGGCTGAACGTTCGGGGCACGGTTGACGGGCATGACAATGCCCGTCAACCGAATGCAATGCCCGTCAACCGAACCGTGTGCTCAGGGGAGCGTTCCTTTTTTTTTTGTTTCGAACTCAGCGCACGAGCTTTCAATGCTGAAGCCAGTAGCTGACTGAAGGCTGAGCTTGTGTCCCTTCTCACCTTTCACTCAAACAGTGACGTCACCGGCAGCGCCCACCAATAAGCCCCACTCTCGATGTCGGAACAGCAGCTGGTTGGCCAAACGAGTTCTGGCAACGGTAACCACTGGAGAGGCCGGCGCTTCAGTCGCTGTGACGCAGGAAATGACACCACGCGACTTTTTAATGGCGTCGTCAGTGTAGCGCGCTTCCTTTCAACCCCAAAACCGCTAATTTTCTAGCTAGCGAGTTTTTTACCGCTCGATACCGCAGTTCCGGACACAATCGAGTGATTCTATCATGAATCAGCTCTTCGAAAACGCCACGACAGCGATACACTTGCCTCACAAAATTAAAATCGGCGAAATAAATGGGCGATTGCACTCGGTTGTTCAACTGAGTCGGCAGCCACTTTTTTTTTTTGAGTGCCTGTGCATTCACTAAGAAACTGCATCTGCTATTAGAGCTTAAATGTTTGGTATAGAAAAATTCCATGATTTTTTTAATATTGCACAGTATCGGGGCGCACCCTTGTCTTGATAAATAAGCGACACAACCACCGGCACTGTGGTGACGTTTGTTTCTATTTCCACACCAATATTATGTAGTTAAACGCTAGAAAGCCACAAAGTGCTATCAGTCAGACTAGTTCGAACCTCAGTCCGACGACGTCTCTTCCTCAGTATAGTTACGTCCCAGAGTGGATCATCCTCTGTTCCGTCCAATCCGTTGCTGATGCAGCATTTGCGTAAGGAATTGCGCAGCATATCTTCCGGGAGAGATTTCCTAGCTGCCGACACCAAGCCGAAAACAGTCGCGAGAAGTGGACGTCATATGCGCCCAGCATCCACTCAGTATAGAGCTCGCGCACGCGATCTGTGAAGGCGTTATTGAGCACTACGTCCAAGAGGCTGGAGGATTGATGTTAGTCCCCTAGAGATCATGAATGGCCCTTCTGGCCATCGGAAAGAGGTCCGTTTAAATCGGTCGTGAGGTAGCCTCTAAATAAGTTGAGCACCAATATGCTCGGTTGCTGAAAGAGCACACTGGGCGACCGACTCGACACAAGCGGGATCCACTCAAGCATGAGGAACTATTTCAAGAATACTTTTTTGTTCGCTGTCACGATAACATCTCGGGGGAAAACTTCTTTTGGTTAATCGTTTCTTCTGAAAATGATATAAGGGGGCAGCTTTCTTTAATCGGCTGTGCACGTGAGCATCAATGTAAATTGTGAATTCCCGTTGTCCAGAGTTTCACTTGATAGAATGTCTCAGTGGTCGAATGGATATCGAACCAGATCGGAGTTCCGTCAGCGTTGCCCATGTAGCAACGCTGTCGACGATGCCCGATGACGAAGCGCTGATACTCGACCAACTTGTTATCGAAATCTTCGGGCAGTTTTCGGCACACGCAAGTACACCCCTCCGCGCAAAGTCCTGCCACTTCGTAAATTGGCACACACACACACACACTATGGCGAGCCCTTGAATTGCAGTCTGGTGAACGTGGAGCCGCGCGCCATCTTCAGAGCTTTCACGAGGATGCACTCCGCTGTTACGGGTGGCAACCTTGCACGCAGCTCCCGGACGAATTCGGTGAGTAGCATTTCCAGTTCGGGGTGCACTGCAGTCTGTCCAGGAAACGACGCTTTTTTGTTGTTGTTGTAAGATTTGATGCGCTGGTTTTCGTTCCTCCAGTATCAGACACTTTTCTCCGATACACCGAATTCCCGCACCGTAACCTGGCAGCTACCATGCGCTTCGGCATACTCGAGAACTTTTTTCCTAAAGTCTATCGTAAACTGCCGTCAACTACCCCTCATTTCTGAAGGATATAGTAAACAAACAGCAGACTGAGAAGAATAGCTGAAGCAAACGGGCGTTGCTAATACACTGTAGGCCTTGCCCAGCCCCCCACGGCGCCGCTGCTAATGCTCACGATGACAATGGACGCTTTTGACTTCAGCTGCCCATTCGTCCGGGAAACCACTTTTTTCTCCCAATGACCGGTATATAAGAAGAGGGTTGACGTTTCATTGCCTTTTTTTAAATTAAGAATTCTGCCGATATTCTGTTTTATAGGTAAATGAGAAACACCAAGGACACAAGAGCATTGAGCTTCATGTCGGGAAAGGAATCGCGTTAGTACAACTAATCAAGTGTCTTAGAGCACAAAAGCAGCTAATATCTGAATCACACAATGCGCATTGCATGACCAGTGGGTCATCGAATTATTCACCTCACTATGACCTCTTCAGGCATAGTTTTTCCTCGTTGTCAGCCACAGCACATAAATTAGACAAGATTCGTTGCAAGTATAGTGGGTACCATGCTTCTCCGAAGAATGCCGTACAGTGGATGACTCCCTACCACACAAAAATTGTGATGATTTATTGCGCTATAGTTGGTACCCTGCTAGTGTGCTTGTAGCAATTACCGAAAGAGTGTATGACAAAAGTTCTGAAAGGTTGCTCTTCACACTTTCGCTGCGACTGTGCTGCGTGTGCCGCGTAGGCTGGCGCCTTCTTCTCACGTATTTGCGTTTGGCTTAGGGAAAAAAAAACGAAAGCCTGAGGAAAATATCTGACCACACCATTTCTTGCATATGCATGAAATAAAAAAAAGGCAGCATATTCAAGGAGTGAATGATGGATAGTGGGGCGAAGCATCCGTCCGCTCATTCGTTCTTGTTTCCGTCCATCGATGGGTGCGTCTGTTCGTGCGTCCGCACGTTCATCTGTGCGTCCGCTCCTGCGTCCGTCCATCCGTCCGTGCAGCCATCCTTGCGTCCGTCCAAGCATCTGTCTGTGCGTCCGTTCGTCCACCTATTCAACACTCCAAGTACTGTAATCTTGCATCTTTTCATCATATATTCCTCATATAGAAGCACGGTCATTCAGCGGACATTCCAAGGACTGAATGAGATGAGGCACACGCACACTTTCTTGCGCCTTGCGTTCATGTCTACTTCCCACCTTTAACCACCTCGAGTTCATGGTATATACTAGTTCACTGTATTTATGGCACTGCGACCCAACGCTCTCTAAACCTTTCTAAAACCTAGGAGGTTATGCCCAGCGAGTATAACGTAGCAACCTTTTCTTGTCTTCTGTGCGTTGTTGAACAATAAAAATTCGCAGCGTGCGCGTTATCTAAAAGCCGAATGCCCCTGTCTCTCTTTCTCCCTTAGCGGCCATAGGCATGTACATTGAGCACTATCTTTTATTGGCCAACAACGCACAGAAGAAATCTCTCACCGGCACCACCTTGGAGGTCAAAATGTGATACATGTTACACACTACTACTATGGCCACGAGGGACGAACGGGTGCCGGTATAAAGAGCTTCGCCCCTAATAAGGCAGAGTTTAAAACGCGGTGTAAATCTGACGCTAGTCGCAGGTGACGCTGCACGTGCAGGGTCGCCAGACAACAGCACGTGCGGAATGCGTGAACATGCCACGGCCGGGCTAGACTGCATCTGCGCGCGCTTCACAGGTGCAGTCTAGCCCAGCCGTGAACCTGCTGACACAGCACCAGCAGAAGGCGAAAGCGGGGTACTGAGCGACCGGTTTTTGCTAGACAGGCAGCGAAGCCCGCGTGGTGCAGCGCCCCCAGGCCGAGTTTAGGAGGCTTATACCCAACTCGCAAACTGGCTCAGAACGTAGCCGTCCAATCTTCACTGCCACCAGGAAGCGTCATCACAGGACACTATTAGGGCATCACATAATGATTTAGTAAGGAGCCGTCGTAGTAGATGAGTACAGCCACAAACAATATCGGCTTTTCGTAATTGAAGGTTACCTACTTTCTTGGCCCCAAAAGATTGCGAGTTTACCGAAATGGTTGTGCGCGAAACGTACGAAACGTTTGTCGTGACGTTTACCTTGCTTGGTTAGTTTGCTGTACCTGTCTTCGTATCTGTTTTCAACTCGATTTTGATCCTTCAGACACGATACGAAAATACAACCTACGAATGATCATTTTACAAAGACTGAGCCACACAAGCTATAACAATCTGATCTGTTATCAAAATTCACTGACATTTCTCGATTGCCGAGTTTTCAATGACACGTGGTGCCATTCACTGACATTTCTCGTTTGCAAACAACTTTACAGGGGCGATAGCAACCCCGCATCCTTTCAAACTTAACTCGAACCATATCCCGAAAAAAAAAACAGAAAAGAAATCGGCTACACAAGCTGTAACAAAAATGACAACACATGTCCCTGCGTAATGTCTGTGCACCACGGCACCGCCACTGGTCGACACTGCTGCACTGTCCGGCTCGACGACTTCACCTCAGTGCTAGTCCAGCAACAGCAACGTTGCCGTCGGCACGATGAACCATCACTTGCGCCGACACGTCTTCTGGTTGCGACCAGCAATCACGAGGGTGCTGGGCTGCAGGCAGACGCACAGGTCCCAGTCATGTACATCGCCTGGCCTCATGACCGCATTCCTGGCCAGCGGTGCTGACCATGTGCAGAAGACTGCCAGCCGCGGGTTACATCCCCCCAATGTGTACATTAAAAACACTCGAGACAACAATGCTGTAGAACTAAGGGAAGGGAGCTTCGGGCTCCTCGCTTAATGAATTACGAGAGCCCAGATGATGCAGTTCAAATCGACCTATAGAACCTAGAAAAAATTCCTTTCTCCTAAATGTAACCAAGGCATTACTAATGTAGTACTTCATAGCCCCTTTCATTCTAGCTTCTAATTTACTTTTGAACACAAATGAAAAAGCATTACCATCACACTCTTATTGACGATTCTTGCGTAAGCGCATTATGCAACGAGTGAGATGAATTATATCTTTATGGAACCATGGGTCTTTTAGCTTTATTTATATATGCTTGAGGCTCACCCTCTGATAGGCATTCACGAACAATGTCACAAAACTTAAGAAAGAGCACATCTATCTACGTTGGAAAATTCACTACAGCGTTGAAATTCCTCAATAGGTAAGGCTAAAACGCTCTATTGCCAGCACTTAAACAATGAGACCCCTCCGAGATAGTAAATAGGGCAGACAAAAATACGACACCCCCCAGATCTCTCCGTTCTGTCCAGATGCACGAAGATAGAGGGCTTCCCCCATCGTTCTGAATCTGTGTTTTTTTTTCTTTTTTTTAGAGGGGAGGGGTCCTGACACCTCTTTCTGTGTTAAATGTACAGCTGATGTTGTAAAGGACGTTTTTTATGACTCTATCAAGCAGTTCGTATGCCTGTTTTCACACAAGTCTTGTTTATCTGTAGTGTTCTACCTAATTATTTCATCTGTGTTGATTTATTGATGGTTTAGAATAAGCTTAATCGCTTAAGCAAATATTTTGCGCCACAAGAAATACACGTTTTATTCGCAAAAATGGGTCAAGAAACACGACATGCATATACATACGTCAAAATAACACTAAACCTCATAGTGAAAAGAAAGATCCGTATCTTGAAGAAGGCAGAAAAAAACTTCTATGGTTTTGCGAAATTGCACGCACTTATTGGAGGTAAAAATACGCGACATTATAAACATGCTCGATCCTAAAGTGCGTATTGTAATATATTATCACGTGCTTGTCAAAAAGAAATACAATGGCAGTTGTGCATGTGCCATGAAGTAAAATAAAATGGAAGAAAAAGAACCCTCTTGAGCGTTCTATAAAAGAACCGGCCTGCTTCCGCTGTCTCAAACACTGCGGCAAGACCTCTGTTTTGACGTCGTGACAATATGACGACCACCAAGTGAGCTGTCCAAAAAACCAAATCGACATTCGAATCAGTGAACACGCTGTGGGATAAGGCGTGCATCTTATCCGAAAGGAAACGTGCGCTTCAAGAACCACGCATGGTCGAAGTGGACATAAAATACTTTTTTCTGCGCATAATCGTATAATACTTTTGAAGGATCTGCCGAAAAATCAAAGGCGTCATTGAACTTACGCTACGACATTATTAATATCTGATGAAAACCTCAGCAAAAGTGAATTTCTTATGAAACTTAACAATCCGCATTCAAATGATGCCAGATACTCTACAGAGCAGACGTCATTTTACTCTCTTCACACTAACCTCCTAATTAACTTAAAGCCACGTGACCAACTTGGCATTAAAGCAACTGAAATCAGAACTCTAAATACATACGCACGCGAAATAATGGTGGTGGTTTGCCGAAAGTTCCGAGAAGACACGAATGTCGCAGCAAATGTGCGTTTACAGGTAACATACGTATACAATTCGCGCTGCCACCTTCATTTGCCTTAACTGAGTTGCGTGAAAAAAAATTGAATACCAAAGAAGGACACAGCGCACCTGTGCGCTGTGTCTGGGTGTGGTCTTCTTGTATTTCAAATTTTTCCCGCAACTCAGTTAAGAGGAATGACCAACTCGGCCAACAGTCCGTGCTTCTCACTTTGAATGCCATAGAAATGTGGCTGTTCACCATCTATATGCACAAATTTACATGCATTTGTTAAGGACCTCGTGTTTGACTCGCTGGGTCCCGCAAAGGTTGCCAATGATTCATTCTCGGTTCTGATAAGATTCACACCGTGAAAATGTTTTTACAATCTTTTTAAACCTTCGGAGCAGGTCACAGGTGACGCTGCACGTGCAGCGCAACCACACAACAGCACGTGTAAAGCGTTTGAACGTGTTGAGACATCGCAAGCAGAAGGCGAGAGAGCGACAGGTTTTTGCTAGAAACACGGCGAAACGCGCGCGGCGCAGCGCCCCCTGGCCGTGGTTGGGAGGCTTATGACTGGAAAATTGTTTTGACACGACAGCATTAAAGCGCTGGTAACGCAGAAATTGCCGCATCTGGGCTGGGCGCAAGAGTATTCGCTTGGCTCGCCAGATGCCTGGGTGCAAAATAAGCTTGCTCCGGGGTATATAAAATTAGGTGTGTAATACATTTGTTGATAACATTGAAGGCGGTCAAGGGCTAAGAGCCGGTCAATTGGCTCGGAATGGCCCCGCACCATAACCCCGAGTGTCACCGTTGTCAAAGGCAGGTATCGAGTCACACACTTCACAGCGGCCGCCACCCATTAAAAATGCTTGAACTTCTTTTCATCTCCGCATGCACTGCTGGTGCATTTAAAAATTATTTTTCTGCAGTTATCGCAATAATATAGCCAAAAACTCCGATTGGCCTGCTTGCCTATGACCTTTCTTAACAGCCACCTTGCCATGCATTGCCATGTTCCTGATCGACACAACTGAGCAGAAGTACAAATTATTTTCGGCAAGCCTGCTGTCCAAACTGTCCGTCGTGCCACCCAGAAATTTCTGCGAGCGCTGAATACAACGATTCGCTGAGAACTTGATCATTCTGTGAACTTCAAGAACATCTCGACTCCTTGATTAGACAGTGTGCTGGTAGCAGAAACTTTATGGCGACGCTGAAGAAATGCTGCTTTGTGTATGCGTCACACCTTTGCATGCTTCCCTTAGCAGCTGAAGGCCCATTCGTTTAGCCTGCACTACGAGAACCGGTCCAGGAAGGCGCTGCACTTTGGCATTTCTTACACGAGTTGAACATGGCGTTAGCAGCACAACAGTATTTGTTTCGAAAAAGTGAAGCTGTCAAGCAAGGCTAGTTCATGAATTCCCTGCATCTGCTCAGGAGGTAGTGCCGAGTCCGTGCAGCACAGGATGGCTGCAGCGGACGAAAACACCGCTGATGCCTTCCAGTGAAAACGTGTTGAAATGGCTCTGTAACGCAACCTCTTTGATTATATCGTGGCTTCGCGGCGGTGGTGTAGTGGCTAAGGTACACGGCTGCTGACCCGCAGGATCGGATCCCTGCCGCATTTTCTATGGAGGCATCTGCACGGCCATGTGCTCAGATGTGGGTGCAATCCCGGGTGGTCGAAATTTCCGTGGCACTCCACTACGGCGTCTCTCATAATCATATTGTGGTTTTCGGACGTTAAACCCCACATACCCAAGCCATCTGCCAAGTTCAGCCTTCTTGATTGAATATAATATGGCGTGGCTCTCTTCAAGTCGACGCTTTACTTTTTGATGAATGGACTAGTAACACATTGTAAGAGCAAGTTTGAATTCTTGGTGAACACGTGAGTTATTCATACTTGCTTTTTTTTAAATGACAACACGGTCTATCATTTTTATTAAGAAGGCTGAACTTGGGCAGAGGGCACTCAAACTAACCAACTAGTCCAACAACAAGTTCTATTTCAAACGATGGAAGTTCTGCTCCGGAACAGAAAACTAATTACTGAAACGAGAAAATGTTGTGGGCTAAGTTGGAGCGGGCCTTACAAATGTTAAAATAATCTTTCTGTTGCCGCGTGGCATGCCCGAGCCACAGCGGCAATATCTCCCCGCCCACCCTGAGCAAAAAACAAAAAAAAAACCAAAGCGAGGTGATTTTTTTATTTGGCTAGTCTCATAGTTTTTTTTCTACTCCGCATGAATACAGCCACCTGAGTGGTTAATGGGGGGGGGGGGAGTAGGATTTTGAATATAGGCGCTACATGGTGGAGTAACATCCCTGTTTTAATTGTTGCGTGAATTCAAAATTCATAGAGGCACACACGCTGTCAAAGCCTGAAAGATGGAAACAAGAGCCTTGCCGTGCATGACAACCGTAGTATTAGAACAATAAGGAAGAAATCAGGAAGTAAATTTAGACAATTCATTTATTATTCACAAGGTACGAAAATAAACAGCCACAGATTTAAAGAAGAACTTGGCTTGCATATCTGTCTAATTTTAAAAAAAAATGAGACTGAGGCAAATATCTTCCTGCACCATTTCTTCTATATATACGAAAAAAAAAGACAGAATGCAGTGCTGATAAGGCTGTGTAAACCTCACGATATGGGGTCTCAAAAAGAAAAAAAAACTTCTGGTCTCTGTGGGTGTTCGCACTCTGGTGAACGCCCCTAGAAACTGGCATCTCGGGCATTCAGCACCTGAACAATAGCAACACCACACCTACACAGAATAGGGCAGACCCCCTACCCCCGATGAACGAAGATGGAGGGCTACCCCGTCGATCTCAATCTGTTTTTTTTTCTTTTCTTGGATCAAGACTTGAGCCAGGTAGCTCAGGTCCTGACCCTTTTTTTGTGTGTTATGTGTAGAGGTGATGTCATAAATGACGTTTTCTTTTTATTACTGTCTAGCTATTCGTTTGTATGTGTTCAGAGAAGTGTTCTTTAACTGTAATGTTCTAATTATTTCGTCTGTATTGATTTAATGACGGTGAACACTAGATCTAATCTTTTATTGCAAATAATTTGCGCATCATAAAACGCACATTTTATTCGCAAGCACAGATAAAAAAACACAACATGCAATTACCTACCACAAAAGAACACTAAACTTCATGGTGAAAAGAAAGATCCGTATCGAGAAGAGGGTCTTCAAGGACCTCCCTGAAAATGTCCAGCCAGTCGGGTAAAGGCGCCGCTCGAAGTGCGTGGGCGTCGCCATCGGCTTCGTCCGAGAAATCGTCTGCAGAGCCACCGGGTCCCGGAAGGGGTTCCACGGTCCCCGAATTGTGCGCCCAACTTTGCCACTCTTCCGGGGAAGTCGTCCAGTCTGGGACGCTTGCATGGTGGTTCCGCCTCGTCATCTGAAACAGAAGGCAAAGCGCTTGCGGTATCAGGTCTTTCGGACGTCTCAGCGTCACTTACCTCGAGTCCAACACCAGGAGCCGGCGCTGAATTTGCGCCATCGGCGGTTCACCATTCATCGCTGGATGAATGGCCGGTCCAGCGATGAATGGTCGGTCGATGAGTCGTCACACCTGGACCACTTTTTGAGGCACTCCACCAGCAGGACGCGGCGGTGGAGGGTCGAACTTCTCAGGATCTTCCCATGAGCCTGCGAAATAGCATCATTAACGTTCGGGGCACGGTTGACGGGCATGACAGTAAAGCAGTGTACTCAGGGGAGCGTTCCTTTTTTTTCGCACCAACGCAGCACACGTGCTTTCCACGCTGAAGTCTGCAGCCGACTGAAGACTGAGCTCTTGTCTCTCTCTCTCCTTTCACTCAAGCAGTGACGTCACCAGCAGCGCCCGCCAATGAGGCTCACTCTCGCTGTCGGAACAGGAGCTGGTTGGCCAAACAATTTCTGGTGAGGGCAACCACTGGAAAGGCTGGTGCTGCAGTCACGCTGGCGCAGCAAAGATTCACTCACAGGATTTCAAGCTGGACGGCTGTGCCCTCACGATCTCCGGCATCAGCGTAGCTCCCGCCGACTGGTTCGCCCTCCGCGGTCTCCTGACGCCATTCAGCTCTCGCATTGTGGCGCCCCGCCCTTGGACTGCTTCGACCGAATCCCCACTTTCCTATCTCCTTCTTTTTTCCGCTGCTTGCCTGCCTTCTTCTCCGTCTATTTTCCTTCTATTATTTTTATCCCTCCTTCCCCCCACTCCTATAAGGCACTGCGCCGTGTCGCCTGAAGGCAGACGGAAATTAGGTGCCTTTTTCCTCTTCATTCTAACCACTACCACCACCACCACCAAACGCTGTACTCCCGACCGGGTTGCAGAAATTAGGTGCCTTTTCTTATCTTGTAACCACTACCACCACCACCAAACGACAACATGCGACTCGTGCATGCAGTTGTCAGTGTAGGACGCTCCCTTTCAACCCCAAAACAGATATTATTCTAGCTAACCGTTTTTTTACCACATGATACAGCAGCGCCAGACACAATTGAGCGAGTCTATAATGAGTCAGCCTTTCCAAAACGCCACGGCAGCGATACACTTACCTCACAAAATTGAAATTGGCGAAACAAATCAGCCATCATGCTGGGGTGTTAAACTGAGTTGGCAGCCACTTTTTTTTTCGCGTCCGTGCATTCGCTAAGAATCTGCGTCCGTTATTAGATTTCAAATATAGGGTATGTATTGAAGAATTCCAAAATATTATGGTGCACCCTTACCTTGATAAATACGTGGGACAACTAGCTGCAATATGACGTTTGTTTTTATTTTGAAAACTTTCACCTAGTTGAACGCCGGGAAGCCACAAAGTGCTGTCACTGAGTCTTGTTTAAACTTGAGAGTGACGACGTCTATTCCTCTCTATACAGTTACGTCCCACAGTGCATCGACCTGCATTCTATCCAATGCGTTGCTGATGCAGCTTTGCGAAAAGACTTGCGCACCATATCTTCCGTGAAAGATTCCCTTGCTGACGACACTCAACCAAAAACTGTCGCGGGGCGGTGGACGTCGTATAGGCGCTCAGCATCCACTTATTGTAGAGTTGGCGCACGCAATCTCGGAAGGTGCTATTGGGCACTACGTACAGAGGCTGGATAATTGATGTTAGTCTCTTAGAGATCACGACAAGGTGCTTCTGGCCATCGTACAGAGCTCCGTTTGAATTGGCCGAGAGGTGGCCTCTAGATGAGTTGAGCACCAACATGCTCGGTCGCTATAAAAGCGCACTGGGTCACCGGTTCCACATGATCCCGATCCTCTCAAGCATGAGAGACTGATCCCCCGTATTCTAGAACGTCCCTTCACTCAACGCTCCACCTTTACTTGAGAAAGCCGATGGGAGCGTCGTCACTAGTTGCGACAAGTCACTGCGCATCAGCGATAATCTGCTGCGATTCTTGATTAGCACAGCGCCATTTTCAGCCGAGTGGTGGCGCAGTGCTCAACTCTGTCAAGTGAAGGGTGAAAGTCGAGTCCACGAGCGTTTGTGAATACGGGGGTGATTCAAGAATCCTTTTTTCGTTCTCTGTTACAATAACATCTCGGCGAAGGTCTTCTTTCAGTTGGCCTTTTTAGTTTGAAAATGATAAAAGGTGGTAGCTTCATTCGATCAGCTGTGCACGTAAGCATGAATGTGAATTCCCGTTATCAAGAGCTTCCCTTGATTGTATGCCTTAGCGGTCGAAGGCATAGCGAACCAGATCGGAGTTTGGTCACTGTTGCCCATGTAGCAACGCTGTCGACGAAGCGCTGATACTCGACCAGCTCTTTATCAAAATTTTCGGGAAGTTTTTGGCACACGGAGGTACGCCACTCAGTGCAAAGTCTTCCCGCTTCATAAATCGGCGCGCCCGCGATGACGAGTCCTTGAATTGCACCCTCATGAGCCTAGAGTCGCGCGCTATCTCGAGATGTTTCACACGGATGCACTTCGCTGTTGCGGGTGGCGACCTTGCTCGCAGCTCGCGGACAAATTAGGCAAGTAGCATTGCCACTACGGGGTACACTGCAGTCTGTCCACGCAATGAACCTTTCTTTTTTGGTTGCTGCAAGAAGAGATGAGCTGTTTTTGCCTCCTCGCGTGTCAGACGCTTTTCTCCCATGCACCGAATTTCCGCACGGTAACCTGGATGCCAGCGTGCGTTTAAGTTTACTCGATAACTTCTTTCTTAAAGTGTATCGTGAACTGCCGTCCACTACCAGTCATTTCTGAAGGAAATAGAAAACATAAGACAGCAGAATGACGAAGCTAACCGAAGCAAAATGGCGTTGCTAGCATACTGTCGGCCTTGCCCAGCCCCAAGCGGCGCCGCTGCTGATGCTCACGATGACAATGGAGAATTTTCGCTTCAGCTGCCCATTCTTGGAGAATGTCTCTTTTTTCTTCTTTCTGCCAATGACCGGTATGTAAGGAAACCGTCGACTTTTCGTCGCGTTTTTTGAAATAACAATTTCACCTTTATATCCTGGTAAATGAAGAACACCAAGGACACAAGGAAATCGAGCCTGAGTCCGGGAAACGAATCGAGTTATTATGAGTTATAAAACTTCTTAGAACACCAAAGCAACAGATAACGACGTAACACAATGCGCATTGCGGGACCAGTGGGTCATAGATTTATCCACCCAATTATGACCAACGTAACTATAAGAATCTAGTAACGTTGATTATGACATCTTCAAGCATAAATCTTCCACGTCGTCAGCCACAGCACAAAGATTGCGCAAGGTTACTTCCAAGTATGTAGCGGGTACCATGCTTCTTCAAAAAATGCTGTATAGTCAATGCCTCCATACCGCATAGCAATTATGATGATGTTGGCGTAACTGGCACCTTGCAAGTGTGTTCGTATAGCAATTACTGAAATAGTGTATAACAAAAGCTCTGAAATGCTGCTCCTCACAATTTCGTTGTGACTGTGCTGTTTCCGCGTAGAACTGGCGGTTTCATCTGACATCTTTTCGTTTTGCCTAGGGAAATAAAACGAAAGCCAGAGGCGAATATCTTACCACACCTTTTCTTCAAATGTACGACATAAAGAATGCAGTGTTTAAAATGACGTGTAAATCTGACACTAGCGCATCTCAAAAAGGCCATGTATTCTTTGCGGCAGCAGAGCATGGTCAAACCCCATTAACATCACCGCCCAAGAACTCAGTTCTAGAGCTGGACGTTCAGCCCTTGTGTTTCTATCCGTGTTCAACCTCTCGTGACACTGAATACTTTCACAATTATTGGTCACAGTTTCGTGCTCTCATGTGGTTAGACGCACGTTCGGCGTAGGTTTACCAGCCTTTATTGCACATGCTGCACGTTGGGCCTCGTATGAGGACGGTCATGGAGGAGTGTAATGATGGGTTAAGCGCGTTTCGCAGTGTGGGAATCATAGTGGCGGTTCTCAAACCACAGGTGGTCACAGGCGTCGCAGCCAGAGCCAAGGAACCACTGCAAAAACACCCGCCGAAAGCTGGGTTCCGCACTCATGCACCACGTAGACGGTGCAACATCGGTGCCAACGATTGACATCGCGAATGAACTTGGCGGCGTAGTGTGCAGGATCTGCCAGTCCCCAGCACCTACATTCCCGTTGGTAATTTAGCACTGCTTCGAAGGTTTCTGGATCATCCGTACGCAGTTGCTGCCAGAACTCGGCCTCCCGGGCCTGTTTTTGTGCCCTTACTGCACCATCAGCCCGGCGAATGCGAGCTGTTTCACGTTCTTACTTCCGGCATTCTTCTCGAGTTGTCCGTGGCATACCCGTGTGGAAGGTTTCAGGAGAAGCTCTCGAACACGCTCGGCTACTATAACTGTCTATCAAACAGAAAGTGTACCCTGTGCGTAGCGTGAAGTGTGCATGCGCAGATACGTATACGTTACCCGTACCGCTTACTGTACGTGCGCTATTTAACGTCAAACATGGTGGCGCTCTCGGATGCCCGCTTTAAGTGACGTTGTTCAAAGATTCACTTTGTTTGCAGCAAAAGACTGTTTAAAGTGACTTCGCTTGCCTTAAGTTAGCTTCTACACTCTAAGCCATAATTTGGCAAAGTTGGACTAACTGCAGTCGTTAAACCAACGGACGAACGGTTCATCCAACAGGGACTAAATGCGTGGCAGTTCGTGTCGTGCGCAAACGCCTGGCAATGAAGAGACCAACGGGGAGGGCAACTGCGCCGCGATCGCCTCCTGTCGATGCTGCACTGCAATGCTCGGCGTGGTCGGCGATCATGAAAACAATTTATATAGGCTATACGCCACTGTGAAAGCGAAGCAATATGAAACGAATAGAAGATGTTATTAGAGGCAAGTAGTACAACATGCAGTCAGTGCACACAACAAGCGCCCTCGCGTTTTCACCATGCCGGCACGGGCGGGCCGAAACCAAGTGAAAACTGCCGAACACAGGCAATGCGGATAACTCGCTTCAAGGTTCTGAATTAGTTCGAACTACGATGAACACTGACAACGCTAATATAAGTAAGCTGTTCATCAGCGGTCGTGTACCCACACAGTGACCACAACTTCAAAGCGATATATAGAAAAAGTAGGCTTCGTACGTCATCGGTATCAAGCTGGCTGCCGGTGTGAGTGCATTGCCGGCACAAGCTAAGGAAACGTCGCGTACGAATTCACAAAAAATGTAGCTCAGACAAACTTATGTCTTTTTCTCCATGCGACAATTGTCATCAAAAATCCAGCGTGTAGGCGATCGCGGATACGACTAATTGTGTGGCCGGCGGTACACAGGGAGCGACATACCAGCACGATGAAAGAACCGTACCTGCGAACGGTCTCGTCGCTGTAAGTATACAGATATCTACATCACCCGGTAAGACACCACGAACATGGGACACTTGCCTATTGTTCATTTGTGACAATAAAATAACGACGACGAAATTTCCACGCGAGCCGCATGTTGCGATCACCGGTGGTCGTTTTGCCGTACTCGTCGTAAGCCTAGTGACGCCATCGGCAAGCCGACACGGTATGGCATCGGCGGGGCGCCTGGCTTCTTTGCCGGCTTTCCCACATAAGCGCCGCTGCTATGTTTGTGTTTGCGGACTCGCGCGCCAGCACTGCGAACGCTGGTTCGGCCGACATGATCGAATGCCAGCTGATAATTCGTAGTCTCGGGCTGGAGGCATGTTGAAGATTAGATGGATCCATATTAAAAGATCGGTGCGCATCGGTGCTACGAATTAGCCCATGTGAATTTTCGCGTTACGGTATCAATGTTAATTGTTTTTTTAAGCCGAGTAAAAGTCGCCCACTGGCACTAGATGGGAGGTGAAAATACTGTGCTATATGTACCCGATAGTCTGTTCTCGTAGTATAGCGCGGGAAGTCAGTGTTTGCGGTGTTTTACTTTGAAATAATAGTGCGTATGTATATATATATATATATATATATATATATATATATAAGTGTGTGTGTGTTCCATGAATAACACGCTATGTTTCTCAATGCTGATTAAATTGGAATAAACATTCAATATACTCCACAAACGTAGTGTCGCCATTTTTATTGCCATTGGTCCAGACGGTTCAACTGTTATTCTCGCTGGAGCATTCTACTGCGACCAACATTTAAACCAAGTGGAGTAAGTGCTTGGGGTAACAGTTGAACCCTTGCAGTTACACCCGCAGTTAGTGTAAAATTGGTTCAAAATCTGTGGCAGCGCATTTAGACCCCTGAAGGACCAATGGCATACCCCACTTTAGTCCTTTTCGGCTTAGAGTGTACGACCGAGCGTACAAATAAGTTGGCGTAGTCTTTGAGATAGCTTCCCATTTCTAACTTGTTTAGGCCTAACTAAAACATTAATGTAAACAAATCGGAAACATGGAGTTTTTCGCGTTTGGTGCCTTGTTCGTATTTACTTACTTTCATTATTACTAAAAGAAACGCGTAACACTGCTTCGCGCGGTAACACAGGCCGACATTCTCGTTTTAATATCCTTCTCACTGTTCTTACTTATCAACACTTTGATAGGTCGTGCCACCATCCGGTCTGGGGCATGTAAATGCTGTATGGCTAAACTATAACGCGCTGTCCGCAACAAAGGTTTCCTGCACGGTAACGTCATTCCCTTAACCTCTGATAAAAAAGCCAGTGGAAACCACTTGTGACACCACCGCTATACAAATTTTTCAAGTTATACACAGCTTTCACTGTAAAACGGAGCACCAACGTAAGCTTACTGGCCTCTCGGGGAACAGTGGCGAGACCACTTGACAATAAATATAGTAGTCGATTGCGCCCATTCCCCCCCCCCCCCCGTCAAGATGAACAAAGGTGGAGAGGGCCTGCATAGTTCTGAATCTGTTTTTTTTTTCTTTTATTGTGGTCGGGACTTGATCTCAATACCTCAGGTCCTGACCTCTATTTTTCATTTTCGGTGTTAACTGTATATCTGATGTCATGAATGATGCATTTTACGCCTCCATCTAGCAGCCCGCAAGTCTGTGTTCTCTGAAGTGTTTCTTGAGGGTAATGTCGTACCTGTATAATGTCGTCTGTATTGCTATATACTCGTTGTACAATAGGCCTAATCGTTTATTTAGAACATTTCGTGCCACAAGAAATACATTTTATTCAAAAAAACAGATCAAAAGACGCATCATGCAAAGACATGCAACAAAAGAACACTAAACTTCGTAAAGAAAAGAATGATCTGGATCTTGAAGTGGCTCTTCAAAGACCTCCCAGTCAACATCCAGCCAAATGGCTAAGGGCGCCCCGCGTACTGGCTAGACGTCACCGTCGTCTTCTTCCGAGGAGTTATCCTGAAAGCCGCTCGGTCCTGGTCTGGGCTCCAGGGTATTCAAATCGTCCGTGTCACCTCGCCACTCGCCAGGGAAGTTGTCCAGTCTGCGACGCCTGCAGGGTGGTCCGGCGTCATCATCTGAAACAGACAGTAAAACCTTACAGGCGGTATCACGTCCAGTAGACGTCTCCTCATTAACTACCTTGAAATCAGCACGAGAAACAGCAGGTGCCGAACCCGCACCATCGTCAGTCGACGAGTCATTGCTCCATGAATCTTCAATGGACGAGCCATCGCTTGATGAATGATCGCTTGAGAAATCGTCACACGGGACCCATATCTTCAGAATCTCCGCGAGCAAGACGTAGCGAAGCATGCTCGAGGTGTTTTGCATTTTCCCTTGAGCCTGCGAAATAAGATCGTCAATAGTCGGGACACGGTTGACGGGCATGACGATAAAGCGGTGTACTTACGGGAAGCAATACTTTTTTTTCTCCCAAAGTAGCTATGTGCGTTCGATGCCCAAGCCACACTCTAAGCCAAAAATGGCCAAAATGGGAGCAACGGCTGTTTTTACTCCTTCAGACCTACTGTTACTCTCCTAAAAGACCAAGCGGAACAAGATGGCCGACTTGTTCGAGAAGGGGGGAGCAACTGTATTCATCTTAAGTTTGTAAGGGAGCAACGGAAGGAGGAACCGCTGTAAATGCTCTCGTCACGCAACGGTTACTCCCCGGCAGGACACCGCACACAAATATGCATGCCGCCCACATTGATAATCATGGGCCAGAATATTGTTTGTTCTGTGTGCCAAACTTCACCAAACCAAAACAGTGATTTATTTTAGCATCCGCAGATAATAAGATAGCAGCGCTGGCTGAACACAGAAGGCCTGAGAATACAGCTACGGCAAGTACCTAACACACGCAGCAGCAGAATGGAGAGTTGGCACGTCAAAGCGGACCGAACACCGAAACACGTGCAAAACAACGATAAAAAAAGCCTAGACACGCCGTTCGTCCGCGAAGTAAGGGCGTCAAAGTCGATCAAGCACCGAAACACGTGCATAAGGAGCCCCCCCCCCCCCCCCCCCCCGGCCAGATATATCGGAGAAGAAAAAAAAAAAGCGTACCCAGACGCGCTTCTCATCAGCCATATACTTAGTAGCACGCTTCACCGTGTAGTTTGAGGGCAGAATGACAAATCTGCGCCATCTGCGCCCGCACGACAAATGTGGCGCTAGCGTAGCAAACGATGTAAGTTACAAAGTAATTTTTATTCAGTGTTTATGTTGACTAGCACTAAATAAAAATTACACTCAACTTTTTATATTTATTTATGAGTTTTAGTGTACCTCAGTTTTTTTTATAATTGTATTAGGAGAACACACTGAAATTATTGCGCTGACGCCTGTGCTGCCACTGCTCGACGTTTTTTTTTTTTCGGCGCAACTAGGTTCGCGTTCGCACTACTTACTCATTTTCATATGGTCTGTGGTTGGCGAGCACATGGACGTGCGAGCTTGTAAGCTATGTTTTGATCGTGTGTGTGTGTCGCAGATTTGCGTTTCTACTTATTCGTGATGAAGGTTAGTGTATATTTATCTTTATGGAGCGCGAAGTAGTTGTGGATTTTGCTGCTGGGTGGAACAAACACATCGTAAACACGTCTTCAGCTATCTGCAAGCCTGTTCGCTCGTCGGACAAAGGACTGTGCATGCATCAGCGTGCAGGTGAGTGGCATTTCCAGCAACATTTAATGCTCTTACAATACATTGTTTAGTGGTTGCGCTATTGAAAGAGAAATGATTTGCTCTTATTCACCGTATCCATTGCTAGCCGTATCGGACTAAATTACCTCTATTACCGCCTGCATACCCTCTTGCTTCCCCTGTCACCACTGCAGTGCCAGTGTACTTTTGCAGTTAAAACTTCATTTCCGCAACACTACCTCGCTTGAAAAAACATTGGGGCGGGGTTGTAGCTGCATTCATACTGGCACTTTTCTACCATTGGCTTTATGTAATGTTAACGGCTGAGTGTTGGGGCCTTGGGCCGCATTTTTTAGAGATGTAAAGTGTATGTAAATCAGTAAGTTAACAAATCATTGTCGCATCACTTCACTGGCATAGCCAGGCGGTTGCGCACAGAATTTTTTTAGGCCGGGCGTAGGGAGCCCAAATTGACGACCATATTCGCTTGCCCGGCCTATTCAGATAAGCGGACCCCCCTCCCCGCACGCCTAAAAAAAAAAAAAAAAAAAATCTGCCCACATCACTGCGTCACTTGCTTCACCTCTGCGCTGAACGTACTATTTTATAAGCGCACCATCAAGCGAGCAGTTTACATATTGACAGAACAATTGGAGGAGGAATGACCCAAATCTTTCAGATTTCTTTAGTGATGCAAAACCTTAGCAAAACTGAATATTGTAAAAGACAATCATAAATGCTGTACGTTCTCGTTAGCGCTGTCATTATTCTGCATCATGAAATCTTTATGCGCTGTGAAAAGTTGGCATGCCGTTGAAGTCACATATCGACGTTAATACCAATCGACGAAAATTTCGACAACCTCAATAACGCCGTTTGGGATTTGCCGCATGCACATAATTAGGCTGATTCCCACTTGGCTGTTCTTAACCTGACTTCACTGCTACCAAATGAAACAATATTTGATGCATGTCTTTTACTTTTTTTCAGGGATATGACACAAATTTGGTTATACTGCAGATAAAGATGCTCCCAACGATGCTAAAGTACAGAAAGCAAGTGAATTTTGGTAAGTGCAGACTTTTTGTACTACGTATATGAAAGCATCGCTTTTTAGGGGCAAACTGTGCATGTGTTGGCCAGAAAATAGTTTGTCATGCCACATGGTTACACTGGCACTGACAATTTCACATGGCTCCGCTGGCCCGTGTGTGTGCTCACACTGTTACCGTTAAGATAAAATGTTTATGTTTTCATTGCAGGGATTGCTGTTTGTACTAGAAAGCCAACTGCCAAGATTTGTTTACGCTGGTACTCCTAAAAGTATGCTTTCCCTATTTACATGGATTTTGGCTTGCACAAAGCATAACACTTGGGTCTAGATTCACAAAGCTGTCCATGCGCAGGCCTTCATAACAGCGTTTCTTGACTTGCCTTTACCCTGTTTTCTGCAGATGTTTCGTGGGTTTAAAAGTGCCACAGCATGTTGACCTCCCCCACTCCGAAATATTCGCGTTCAAAGTTCCGCAAGACTGGGCTTAACTTTCTTGTGCACCTCTTTGCTAGTCCAAGATACTGAAGTGTTATGTTCTTACTAGAGGTGGCAGTGTTTCTAATGTTTGTATTTCCATCACATTGACCAAGTATGCGATCTTGGCTTGACTGGTAGCACATCCTCAACAAATGTCTTTGTGGCACATGTAGAAGGCAGTACAAAATAAATAGGCAGACATTCACACCGGGAGCTAACTTCTAATAATGCTTTTTTTTTTTGGAAACCATGGTGTGCTTATTCCAATTTGTCTAACAAGCAGTAACCTGTTTGGCTGTGAACCAACAAGACCTTGAACTAATAAAAGCTTCACATCTTGTTGCTCTCAAATATATATGTATTGGCAAGCTATCTGTGACACTGTCAAACAAAGAATCAGAATATCTGTGCATGCCTTAAGATATATTGCTTCGTTTACATATCTCGTGGCTGTGACTCGTCAACCGAGTGAACAAATGCACCCTAGTTTTCTAAATTTAAAGCATTTTTTGAAGGTAGCACGGTCTACATTTATTTGTCTATAGTTTTGTCCAGCCGTTTGCATCAGGTACAAAGAAATATACTGAAGATTATCATGTAGCCTCTGCAAATGGTTGCTTTCAAGCAGGCTTTGCATGCTTGGCTTGTGCCTACAGGTATTGCACAATTCAAGACGCAGCAGCGTATGATAGAACAGTAGAATCGAGAGCAACTATGTGCACGAGCTAAATAAGTATTTTAACATGAGCGGACAGTACGTGTTATTTGCCACACACATGACCTCATTTAGAATGCCCATTGGTGAATGGGCTCATAGAAATGTCACTCAGCTGTGTATAGGAAACAAGTTAACTTAACCTAAGGGTATCTTTAACTGCTACAAATATGCCTTGTTGAGGTGCTGAACATTTTCTTCCAGAATATTGCTGTCTGAGACATCATGTGAAGAGCGTCTACCACATCAGCATTTATATGGCTTGCCAAGTAACGTTTGGCCGAACCTTCCTTTTTTTCACATTTCGTTTTGCAGTAGACATCCTAGAATGTAAGCGCTGCTGCAGTGTGTGTGACTCATTGTTATGAATTGATTCTGGCATGTTTAACCTCACACTTCTATTTTTTTTCTTGCAGCAATGAGATGCTTCACATATGCCTGCGGTGACGTTCTGCTGCGCTAGCCTGATGGAAACACCAGCTGCGAAACTTGAGTTCTTCAGAATTGGAGAAGTTGCCCTTCTGTCACCAATGATGACACAAACTGCCCTATGCTAGAAATTCAAGATTGTTTTTCCACGGATGACGCAGAAAACCTTTGGTGTATTATGGTGTTTGTTTAGTGCTGGCTGTGGTGTGGCGAAGTCTACTTTTATGTGTGGTCACACGTCGCCTCATAAAAAGAACAATAAAGCATTTATTTTCCTTTCAATATTGTCCACTTTTTGTGTTAGAAGCACCCAAGCAGTGCTCTTCCAAGGAGCTCTCGCCATGTGTTAAGCGTTTGACAAGCATACTCGAGATAAATACTCATTTCCCCAAGGAGTAACTGGAAGCATGTGCAGTTGGTTTTCAGAGAGTAACTGCGAACACGTGGGAGGAACGGTAAAGAGTAACTGTTGCTCTTAGAAGAGCAACTGGTGGGAGTAATGGTTGGTCGGCAGGGAGCAACTGGTGGGAGTAACTGTTGGTCTGCAGGGAGGAACTGGAGGGAGTAACTGTTCATCCCCCGAAGGAGGAACTGAAAGGAGAGCAACGGTTCCTCCCTCTGCAGTTACTCCTTTTAGGAGAGTAATGGGAGTGGCAATGCAATTGCTCCCTGAAAGGAGCAACCCCTATACCCCTGTTGCTCCGTTTCGGCTTAGAGTGCAGCAGCCGACTGAAGACCGAGCTCTTGTCCCCTCTTTGCCATCACTCAGGCAGTGACGTCACGGGCAGCGCCAGCCAATAAGCCCTGCTCTCGATGGCGGAACAGGTTCTGGTTGGCTAAAAATGTTTGTGCGGCTGTGCATGTGCCTCGAGGCCGAACACCGGAGAGGCTGGTGCTGCTGTTGCTGTGACGCAGTAAACGACATCACCTGACTCACTTATTTATGCCACTGTCAGTGCAGCGCGCTTGCTCTCAACACCAAAACAGCAAATTTTCTAGCCAAAAGGTTTGTTTACTTATCGAGGCCGCAGTGCCAGACACTTTGAAGCGAGCCTATTATGAATAAGTCCTTCCGAAATGTCGCAGCAGCCAAATACATGACTGATGAAACTAAAATTGCCGAAACAACTTGGCTATTATACTCCAGTGTTTAGTCCATTCGGGAGCCCCTCCCCCTTTTTCTTTGTTGCTCGTGCACTCACGAAGATCCTTGAGTTAATAGAGAAATAAATAAAAGGAAGAGACAGGGAGGTTAACCTAGAAGAACTGGTTTGCTAGCCTGTAAGGGGTGGGGAAAAGGGTCGGAATGAGGACAGAGATATAAAAAATATCTTTGAGCTAAAATGTTCGATAAATATAATGGTCTGATGCGCGAATCTTTAAGCATAAAAATTTTTTTTGGATGAAAAGGCCGATTGACTTTACGAACTTCTATGGGTACGACACCGCCGCTGTGCAAAGCTCAATTCCCACAAGTGAATATTACAAAAATAAAACAAGAATATCATCTGCAGAGAAACACGTGTAATGTATATTTCATGATAAATTTTTCATCTCAAATAGTGAGACCAAGAATGAAGGGCAGATACAATACCAACCAAGAGCAGCAAGCAATGTTTACGAAGTGAAATACGCGATTCGTGCACGCGAGAATCGGGCATACAGCCCTCAGCGTGTCTTTTGCTCACACAAAATTGGTGCCGGAACAAGTTATGCATGTGGAATACAGGTTGAAAACTTACGCTGTGAATGGATGATCTCTTTGTCAGATGCCACTTCTCATGTTTGATTTTCACTGTTAAAAAGGCCTTCATTTCGGGTCTCTTGGGAAACGATACAGCTTCCAGATTTTCTTCAATGATTAGTGTCCTGCAGCACACAATACACGCCATGGTGACGGAAGCGAGCGCATTAAACCGGAGAACAGCGAGCACCAGCACAATTATCCGGGCGCAGTGAACACGCAGAAGTGGCTGAGCGGAGTCAAAATGGCGGCCATGCAGCCGCTAAGGCCGAGGAGGCGGCGCGTGCCTTTTTGAAGGCCGAGACCACTCTAAGCCGGGGCGCGCGCATCGAGGTACTCTAGTTTGCAAAGGACCACTCGCTGCCCTAGCGGAAAGAGGGCAAAGCTCTGATCACTCGGATGGGCCCCGCTTGCTCAGTTTTCCCATTGCTCGTGCGAGGATGCTTACCTCGCATTTTACACGCTATGGGCGCCGTTCTTTCGTCATTCGGGAAAGCAGGCACGCACACATACTGCTGCATTGTGAGCAGCTACAGAAGTTCAACCATGACGAAGACCTGCAAACTGCCTGTCAATTTCTACCGTTTCCAATGTAAGCAGCGCGAGAAGTTTGCCGATACTCCGCGGTGTCGTTACTTACAAAAAAAATTGTCGTGCACAGTGCTACAAACTATTATTCAACTGAAGGATACGCGATGGGCAGTGAGTGAGAATTTATTAGAAGGCAGAGAGGTCGGCCTGAGCTAGTTCGCTCTAGCATGCTACTCTACACAAGGAATAAGTGAAGGGGGAAGAAAAGAGGGATGAAGGGTGATGATGGGAACAACAAGAGGTGGTGCGTATCTACAGTAGCTACTTAGCATAGCGCCTTAGAGTCTAGTATCTCGTCCAGTGCTTTTTATAAAATCTAAAACAGCCTTTGTAGCAGTTTTTGACATTGTTTTGTCGCTCATTGCTGACAATATGTGGCTTTCACTCAATGGCGTTCGCTCGATGCTTGCCAACGTTGCAGTTAGCATTTTTCTTTGCGCCACGTATAATGCAGAGTCACAAAATATGTGAGCTAAAGTTTTGCGCACTTGGCAGCGCTCACAATTCGGGCTGTCCGCACGGCTAATTAGGTGGGTGTAGTGGTGAGTGAAGGCGATGCCAAGGTGAATCCAGTGCAGTATACTAGCATGTCTTCGGATGATTTTATCTGGAAGACGAAAAGTCATACCGGGGTATGTTTCCCGCTACCAGATCACCGGAAAAAGCGATGGGCATGCTCATAATAAAAGAAAGCGCGTTTGTAAACTGAAAACGCAGCAAGTAGACAACCACGGTACATTTCGGAATCGGGCATTGGCTTTCCGAGACAACCATTTGTAGTGCGACAGTGGTGAAGATTGCTATTCTAATACACCACATTTATACTACCATACCGTGAGCCCCTCAAGTGTTTTATTTAGCTAATGGCTGTAGACTTCTCATCGCCACCCAATGTAGACAGATTTATGCTGCGTGTTCGCGCTGAGGGTTTATACGTACAGGTTTTGCAAACAACGCACAACACTAAGTTAGCAGGTTAATGTGTTGCTTTGCTTGGAGCGAAGTCCTCAGTTCGATTCCCGCATACGAAAGCTGCATTTTCATGGGAGCAAAATGTAGTAACACTGGGCTTAGATTTAGGAGTAATAATGATGGCGGAGGCGTTTTAGTTCTCCCTATTTTGCGCGTAAGGCAGTTTAACGCACTATGTGAACACAAGTGGCACTCTGCGTGCACACCTTCTGTCCGCTGCCGTCATCGCGCCTTACATTTAAAATAGATTAGGGTGCACGCTAAACAAAAAACCAAGCGGCTGAAGTCGATCTGGAATCTCACACTTAGGCGTGACTCCTACTGATTTGATGGTTTCGGCTCCTCGAATGTTATATCCTTGCATGCTACCGCACTGCGGGCGATTTGCACCTGTTGGTATGAAATTGAGTTGGAGAAAGAGCCAAGGCAGAAATAAAACTTCGATGGTTTCGCGAAATTGCATGCGGCTATCGGGGGCAAATCTACGCTAAAATATAAACATGCTCGATCCTATAGTGCGTATTGTATTATACGACGAAGACCAAGTGAGCTGTCAAAAAAACCAAATCGACATTCGAATCGGTGAAGGCGCTGTGGGATAAGGCGTGTATCCTATCCGAAAGGAAACATGCGCTGCAAGAACAATGCATGGTCCAAGTGGACATAAAATACTTTTTTCTGCGCATAATCGTATATATACTTTTGAAGGATCTGCCAAAAAAATCAAGGGTGTCATTGAACTTACGATACGACATTATTAATATCTGATGAAAACCTCGGCAAAAGTGAATTTCTTATGAAACCTAACACTCCGCATTTAAATAATGCCAGATACTCTACAGAGCAGACGTCATTTTACTCTCTTCACACTAACCTCCTAATTAACTTAAAGCCACGTGACCAACTTGGCATTAAAGCAACTGAAATCAGAACTCTAAATACATACGCACGCGAAAGAATGGTGGTGGTTTGCCGAAAGTTCCGAGAAGACACGAATGTCGCAGCAAATGTGCGTTTACAGGTAACATACGTATACAATTCACGCTGCCACCTCCATTTACCTTAACTGAGTTGCGTGAAAAAAAATTCAATACCAAAGAAAGGCACAGCGCACCTGTGCGCTGTGTCTGGGTGTCGTCTTCTTGTATTTCAAATTTTTCCCGCAACTCAGTTAAGAGGAATGACCAACTCGGCCAACAGTCCGTGCTTCTCACTTTGAATGCCATAGAAATGTGGCTGTTCACCATCTATATGCACAAATTTACATGCATTTGTTAAGGACCTCGTGTTTGACTCGCTGGGTCCCGCAAAGGTTGCCAATGATTCATTCTCGGTTCTGATAAGATTCACACCGTGAAAATGTTTTTACAATCTTTGTAAACCTTCGGAGCAGGTCACAGGTGACGCTGCACGTGCAGCGCAACCACACAACAGCACGTGTAAAGCGTTTGAACGTGTTGAGACATCGCAAGCAGAAGGCGAGAGAGCGACAGGTTTTTGCTAGAAACACGGCGAAACGCGCGCGGTGCAGCGCCCCCTGGCCGTGGTTGGGAGGCTTATGACTGGAAAATTGTTTTGACACGACAGCAATAAAGCGCTGGTAACGCAGAAATTGCCGCATCTGGGCTGGGCGCAAGAGTATTCGCTTGGCTCGCCAGATGCCTGGGTGCAAAATAAGCTTGCTCCGGGGTATATAAAATTAGGTGTGTAATACATTTGTTGATAACATTGAAGGCGGTCAAGGGCTAAGAGCCGGTCAATTGGCTCGGAATGGCCCCGCACCATAACCCCGAGTGTCACCGTTGTCAAAGGCAGGTATCGAGTCGCACACTTCACAGCGGCCGCCACCCATTAAAAATGCGTTAACTTCTTTTCATCTCCGCATGCACTGCTGGTGCATTTAAAAATTATTTTTCTGCAGTTATCGCAATAATATAGCCAAAAACTCCGATTGGCCTGCTTGCCTATGACCTTTCTTAACAGCCACCTTGCCATGCATTGCCATGTTCCTGATCGACACAACTGAGCAGAAGTACAAATTATTTTCGGCAAGCCTGCTGTCCAAACTGTCCGTCGTGCCACCCAGAAATTTCTGCGAGCGCTGAATACAACGATTCGCTGAGAACTTGATCATTCTGTGAACTTCAAGAACATCTCGACTCCTTGATTAGACAGTGTGCTGGTAGCAGAAACTTTATGGCGACGCTGAAGAAAAGCTGCTTTGTGTGTGCGTCACACCTTTGCATGCTTCGCTTAGCAGCTGAAGGCCCATTCGTTTAGCCTGCACTATTAGAACCGGTCCAGGAAGGCGCTGCACTTTGGCATTTCTTACACGAGTTGAACATGGCGTTAGCAGCACAACAGCATTTGTTTCGAAAAAGTGCAGCTGTCAAGCAAGGCTAGTTAATGAATTCCCTGCATCTGCTCATGAGGTAGTGCCGAGTCCGTGCAGCACAGGATGCCTGCAGCAGACGAAAACATCGCTGATGCGTTCCAGTGCAAACGTATTGAAATGGCTCTGTAACGCAACCTCTTTGATTATATCGTGGCCCCGCCGCGGTGGTCTAGCGGCTAAGGTTCTCGGCTGCTGACCCGCAGGTTGCAGGATCGGATCACGGCCGCATTCTCTATGGAGACAAGAATACTGCACGGCCATGTGATCTGATGTGGGTGCAATCCCGGGTGGTCAAAATTTTCGTGGCACTCCACCACGGCGTCTTTCATAATCATATGGTGGTTTTCGGACGTTAAACCCCACATACCCAAGCCTTCTGCCCAGGTTCAGCCTTCTTGATTGAATATAATATGGCGTGGCTCTCTTCAAGTCGACGCTTTATTTTTTTGATGAATGGACTGGTAACACATTGTAAGAGCAAGTTTGAATTCTTGGTGAAAACGTGAGTTATGCATACTTGCTTTCTTTTTTAAAAGTGAAAACACGGTCTATGAATGTTATTAAAAAGGCTGAACTTGGCCAGAGGGAAGTCAAACTAACCAACAAGGTCAACAACAAGTTCTAATTCAAACGATGGAAGTTCTGCTCCGGAACAAAAAGCTCAATACTAAAACGAGAAAATGTTGCGGGGCAAGTTGGAGCGGGCCTTACAAATGTCAAAATAAACTGTCTGTTGCTCCGTGGCATACGCGAGCCAACAGGGCAATATCCCCCCGCCCTCCTTGAACAAAAAAAGCCAAAGCGAGGTGATTTTTTTTAATTGGCTAGTCCCATAGTTTTTTTTCCACTCCGCACGAATACAGCCACCTGAGTGGTTAATGGGAGGGGGGGTGAGTAGTATTTCAAATATAGGCGCTACATGGTGGAGTAACATCCCTGTTTTTATTGTGGCGTGAATTCAAAATTCACAGAGGCACACACACCGTCAAAGCCTGAAAGATGGAAACCAGAGCCTTGCCGTGCATGACAACCGTAGTACTAGAACGATAAGGAACCAATAAGAAAGTAAATTTTGACAATTCATTTATTTTTCACAAGGTACAAGAATGAACAGCCAGAGATTTAAAGAACTTGCCTTCCATATCTGTCTTTGCTTTATAAAAAAAATGAAATACTCAGGCAAATATCTTCGTGCACCATTTCTTCTATATATACAAAAAAAAGACAGAAGGCAGTGTTGAAAAGGCTGTGTAATTTTTTTTGACAATATGGGGTCTCAAAAATAAAGGTTGTAGTCTCTGTTGGTGCTCGCACTCTGGTTAACGCCCTTAAAAACTGGCATCTCGGGCAACCAGCACCTGAACAATAAGAACACCACATCTACACTAAATAGGCCAGACCCCCTCCCCCACATGAACGAAGACGGAGGGCTACCCCGTCGTTCTGAATCTCTTTTGTTTCTTTTTTTTTAATCAAGACTTGAGCCCAGTAGTTCAGGTCCTGACCCCTTTTTTGTGTTATGTGTAGACGTGATGTCATAAATGACATTTTCTTTTTCTGACTCTATGTAGCGATTCGTATGTTTGTGTTTACACAGGCGTACTTTAACTGTAACGTTCAAACTATTTCTTCTGTATTGATTCATTGGCGGTGTACACTAGACCTAATCTTTTACTACAAATAATTTCCGCATGATGAAATACACTTTCTATTCGCAAACACAGATCAAGAAATAAAACATGCAAATACCTACCACAAAAGAACACTAAATTTCATGGTGAAAAGAAAGATCCGTATCCGGAAGAGGGTCTTCAAGGACCTCCCTGAAAATGTCAAGCCAGTCGGGTGAAGGCGCCGCTCGAAGTGCGTGGGCGTTGACATTATCTTCGTCCGCGAAATCGTCTGCAAAGCCGCTGGGTCCCAGAATGGGTTCCAGGGTCCCCAAATTGTGCGCCACACTTTCCCACTCGCCAGGGAAGTCGTCCAGTCTGGGACGCTTGCACGGCGGTTCCACATCATCTGAAACAGAAGGCAAAGCACTTGCGGTATCAGGTCTTTCGGACGTCTCAGCATCACTTACCTCGAGTCCAACACCAGGAGCCAGTGCTGGATTCGCGCCATCGGCGGTTGACCAGTCATCGCTGGATGAATGGTCGGTCGATGAGTCGTCACACTTGGACCACTTTTTGAGGCACTCCACGAGCAGGACGCGGCGGTGGAGGGTCGACCTTCTCTGGATCTTCTCATGAGCCTGCGAAATAGCATCATTAACGTTCGGGGCACGGTTGACGGGCATGACAGTAAAGCAGTGTACTCAAGGGAGCGTTCCTTTTTTTTCACCAACGCAGCGCACGTGCGTTCAATGCCGAAGCAAGCAGCCGACTGAAGACTGCGCTCTTGTCTCTCTCTCCTTTCACTCAAGCAGTGACGTCACCAGCAGCACCCGCCAACGAGGCCCACTCTCGCTTTCGGAACAGAAGCTGGTTTGCCAAACGAATTCTGGTGAGGGCAACCATGGAAAGGCTGGCGCTGCGGTCGCGCTGACGCAGCAAACGACCACACGCGACACGTTCATGCAGTCGTCAGTGTAGCACACTTCCTTTCAACCCCAAATCAGATATTTTTCTAGTTAACCGTTTTTTTTACCGCACGATACCACAGTGCCGGACACAATTTAGCGAGTCTTTAATGAGTCAGCCTTTCCAAAACGCCGCGGCAGCGATACACTTGCCTCACAAAATTGAAATTGGCAAAACAAATCAGCCATCATGCTCGGGTGTTAAACCGAGTTGGCAGCCACTTTTTTTTTTGCGCGTCCGTGCTTTCGCTAAGAATCTGCGTCTCTTATTAGATTTCAAATATACGGTATGTATTGAAGAATTGCAATATATTACCGTGCACCCTTACCTTGACATTCGAATCCCGGCTGCATTTCCGATGGAGGCGGAAATGTTGTAGGCCCGTGTGCTCAGATTTGGGTGCACGTTAAAGAACCCCAGGTGGTCGAAATTTCCGGAGCCCTCCACTACGGCGTCTCTCATAATCATATAGTGGTTTTGAGACGATAAACCCCACATATCAATCAAATCCTTACCTTGACAACTACGTGGCACAACTAGCTGCAATATGACGTTTCTTATTATTTTGAAACTACTTTCACCTAGTTAAACGCCGGAAGGCCTCAAAGTGCTGTCACTAACTCTTGATCAAACTTAAGAGCGACGACGTCTATTCCTCTTTATAGTTACGTCCCACAATGCATCGACCTGCATTCTATCCAATGCGTTGCTGATGCAGCATTTGCGAAAAAACTTGCGCATCATATCTTTTGTGAAAAATTCTCTTGCTGACGACACTCAACCAAAAGCTGTCGCGGGATGGTGGACGTCGTATAAGCACCCAGCATCCACTTATTGTAGAGTTCGCGCACGCAATCTCGCAAGGTGTTATAGGGCACTACGTACAGACGCTGGAGGATTCCGCGAAGACGTGGCGATTGTATCTGATACCTTAGCGCTGGGCTTAGGGGAAAAAAACGAGAGCCAGCGGCGAACATCTTACCACACCATTTCTTCATATGTACGAAACAAAGAATGCAGTGTTTAAAATGCCGAGTAAATCTGACGCTAAAGCATCTCAAAAAGGGCATGTAGTCTCTGCGGGAGCAGAGCATGGTGAAACCCTTTTGGTTTCCACACTCATGCACCACGTAGACGGCGCAACGACGTTACAAACGTTTAACATTGCGAATGTATTTGGCGGCGTATATAGTGTGCAGGATCTGTCCGTCACCAGCACCTGCATTCCCGTTGGCAATTTAGCTCTGCTTAGAAGGTTCCTGGATTATCCGTACGCAGTTGCTGCCGGCACTTGGCCTACCGGGCTTGTTTTTGTGCCCGGACTGCACCATCAGCCCGCCGAATGCGAGCTGTCTCATCTTCTCACTTCCGGCATTCTTCTCGAGTTGTCCGTGGCATACCCATGTGGAAGGTTACAGGAGAAGCTCTGGAACACGCTCGCCTACTATAACTGTCTATCAAACAGTTAGTGTACCCCGGGCGTACCGTGATAGCGTGAATTGTGCATGCGCAGATACGTATACGTTACCCGTACCGCTTACTGTACGTGCGCTATTTAACGTCAAACATGGTGGCGCTCTCGGATGCCCGCTTTGAAGTGACGTGGTTGTTGAAAGATTCACTTTGTTTGCAGCAAACGACTGTTTAAAGTGACTTCGCTAGCCTTTGGTTAGCTTCTACGACCGAGCATACAATTAAGTTGGCGCAGTCTTTGAGATAGCTTCCCATTTCTAACGTGTTTAGGCCTAACTACAACATCAATGTAAACAAATCGGAAACTTGGAGTTTCTCGCAATTGGTGCGTTGTTCGTATTTATTTACTTTCATTATTATTAAAATAAACGTGTAACAATACTTCGCGCGGTAACACACGCTGATAATCTCATTTTAATATCCTTCTCACTTTTCTTACTTATTTGTTTATTGATTTCTCAAAGGTCCCATAGGGACAATACATGAGGGGTGGGCATGACACGGCACTTGAAAGAAGGGTAACAACATGATGACGGCAACAGACTATGTACAGAAGTAATGGCGGTACTTCTATATAAGGGGTGCGGCACAATACTAGAAAGGAGGGTTACAATATCGTAGCGACAGCAACAGAATGGGTACATTAATTATGGGGGCACTACAATGGCGTGCTTGAAACGAGATTGGTCTATGATGGTAGCAACTTCAGCAGGTAGGTCATTCCAGTGCCGGGATGTGCGTATGAAAAGTGATTGTTGGAATGTATTAGTATGGGCACGTTCCGGATAGACTGCGTTGGCGTGGCTAGTACGGGAAATACGGTGGGCTAGTCGGATGTACTGATTTCTGAGTTGTTGCGAGTGAAAGAATTTGTGGTAAAGACACAGTCGAGCTATTTTGCGGCGAGATTGAAGTGAAGGAAGGTTAAGGTCTGCTTTTAACGCTGAAACACTTGAATAATGAGAGTAATCAGACAAAACAAATCGAGCTGCGCGATTTTGGACAGATTCCAGGGTGTTGATCAAATAGGTTTGGTAAGGATCGAAGATAGCGTTTGCATATTCTAATTTGGGCCGCACGAAAGTTTCGTATGCAAATAATTTTATTGAGGGAGGGGTTAGGCCAAGATTACGGCGCAGGTAGCCAAGAGCACGGTTACCTGAGTTCGTTATGTGGTTAATGTGACAAGACCAGTTTAAGTCGTGGGATATATGGACACCTAAGTACTCAACCGAGTCGGCAGAATTAATAGCAATATTGTTAATAGTATACTTAGGCTGCACAAAATTGTGGCGGCGGTGGAAAGAAACGTGCACAGTCATTTGGACATTTAACATCAGCCAGTTATTGCACCAAACCTGTACGCGAAATAAGTTTTCTTGTAGTGCGGATATTTCACAGGTGCTACTTATAGAGCGATAAATGACGCAGTCGTCTGCGAAAAGACGGACGTTCGATGTAAGATTTGTGGGGAGATCATTTATATATATGAGAAAAAGGAGTGGCCCCAGAACGGTTCCTTGTGGAACACCGAAAAGCACGTGCGTGAGTGACGTATGCGAATGCGTGGACAAATTGCTGGCGGTCATTTAGAAATGCCCTTACCCAGTTCAACACAAATGGGTCCAGATTAAGGCGAGACAATTTTAGCAGTAGGCGATTGTGTGGGACTTTATCAAATGCTTTTTCAAAATCAATAAAGATTGCATCAGTTGGAATGTTGCGGTCTAGGCATGAATGTACGTCATGAAGAAACATGGAAAGCTGAGTCACAGGAATGATCTTTACAGAAACCATGCTGATTAGGATTGAAGAAATTAACGAAATGCAAGAATTTGGCAATGTGCGAATACAATACATGTTCCATGATTTTAGTGCAGACACTGGTAATTGAAATCAGTCGGTAATTATTGGGGCTCAAATGATTTCCCTTTTTTAATACTGGTATGACCTTGCCGATGCGCCAGGGAACCGATCCTGTGTTCAGAGACTGTTGAACAATGAATGAGAGAAACAAGCTGCTCATGCGTTTGGTGTTTTTTAACACTTTAGCATTAATACCATCAATACCAACAGATGATGAATTTTTCAGCGAGTCAATTACTTTCACTGTGCCTTGTGGTTCAAACATAATACTCGGCATGGGGGGGTTATCACAAGAAGGGATAGTAGGAAGGTCATTCAAGGGTTCACGTGTAAAAACAGCGCTAAATGCGCTGTTTATTATATCTGGTACTTCACGGTCCGGAATAGGGAGTTCAGAGCTATCGCACAGGGAAACAGAGTTAGATGCACTGGTATTAATCGTTTTCCAGAAGCGCTTTGGATCAGTGCGTAGCATAGATGGTAATGTGACAGAGAAGAAACTTTGTTTAGCGTGGGCGGCTGAGAATTTGTAATCGTTTTCAGCGGTGTAATATTTTTGCCAGGCTTGATTCGTGTTGGAATTTTTAGCTGCCCTGAATAATCGCTTTTTCTTATTGTGTAAGCGTTTAAGGGATGTATTAAACCACGGAGAACTTGGGCGTTCCAATATCGCTTTAGTAGGAATATAAAGGCGTATTAGGCGTTGCATCTCTGATTTAAAAAGAAGCCAGTTGGATTCAAGTGAACGCTGCGCAAAGCTGGCTGAAAAATTTTCAAAGAACGTTGATAAATCCCGGTTCATACTGTCGTAATCCCCTTTATCGTACAACGTAAGTGTTTTTCTGGTTTTTTTACTTGTGAGTAAACTGCATGAGAATGAGGCATGCACAATGAAATGATCACTCAGGCCACGCAAGTAGGTGATAGGGGAGACGTTCTCAGGGTGCGAAGTTAAAACAAGATCTAATATGTTAGACGAGTGGTCGGTAACACGCGTGGGCTGAGAGACCAGTTGGGACAATCCGAAGGTGAGGCAAGTGTTGATGAACTCGCCAGGGGGGGTATTTTTTGATGACATAGAAGCAGTATCAGACCAATTTATACTAGGGAAATTAAAGTCGCCGAATAACAATATAGGACTGTTTGGGTGGGTCGTTCTTAGTTGGTTCAAATTTTCGTGAAGCAGACGTGAAAAAGAACTGTCAGTACTAGGAGCGCGATAACAAACTCCGATCAAGATGCGCGGGTGGGATGCGTGGCAGCAGAGCCAAACAATTTCTAATGGCGATGTAATATTGATGCGCACGCAGCGTAGGTCCCGTTTCGTGGCTACAAGGACACCACCACCACGCAAGTTGTTATCCCTGTCCTTGCGAAATATGTCGAAGTAAGAGAGACAAGGCAATATTTCCGAATCATCGACTAACCAGTTAAGCCACGTTTCTGTTAGTAGCACAATATTTGAAGATGAAGAATTTGTCAGGTCGCATAGCTTATCCCGCTTCGGAATGACACTCCGTATGTTGGTTAACAAAAATGATAAAGACTGATGAAAAGGACGTGACTCGCGTAGTTTATTTCTTGGCTGCTATGAGCTCTTTTCGACAACCGTATTTGAAGCATGACCAAATACATAGGTTTTGTTGTTTACGGTCAGTGTTTCATGGCGTAGCTTGAAGCTCGAGTTTTGAGTTTTCCCAAATTCAATTAGGCGCTTACGGGCAAGGCTGCACTAGGGGAGAGATCCTGAGAAATGCTGAAGACGGTGTCTTTGAGCTTACTGTTAAGTGATAGTATATGGTCCTTATCTTTAAAATGCTTGAATTTCACTATTATTGGTCTGCACTTTCCGGTGCGGAACGTACCTATGCGATGGGCCCTTTCAATGTCACGGGGTTGAACGATAGTTTGAAGGAGGCGATTGCAGTGCTCAATTACTATTTTTTCGGACTCTTCCCACGATTCGTTCTGGGCGTCCTGATGCCCATAAAAAACCAAGTTATTGCGCCTTGATCTGTTCTCTGCGTCATTGATTCGAGCAGTTATCAATTTTTTATGTTGAGCATTGCCATCAGCATCCGACTGCAAGGCTGTCAGTAGCGGCCTCATAGTCTCTAGGGAAGCGTGGTCTGACTCGATCTTATCTAGCCGTTGTTTCATCTCTCCGAAGGTCTTTTCATGCTCCACTAGTGTTGTCTGAATCGCTTTTAATTGCTCTAACATAACTGCCTGACCAGTTTGTAGTTCTTTAAGTACCTTGAGCATTTGCGACGAAACGTCGGCAGAGCCAGAAAAGTGGGGGGAGTCAGGTCCAGGGTTGGTCTCTACATCGCCAACTAACAAGAGAAGCTGCATAAGTGCGTTTGTACAGTCATAAGCAAACGTACAAAACCAGTGTGGGCTCGGCAGCACAACTAGGGCACGGTAACTAGTTCGCTTAGTAAAAAGACTATAGCGGTTTGTTACCTGCACCAAGAAGAGGCAAGGAAGTTTAGCTCGGTCCATTGCGGTGCTGCCGAGCCCGCTGAGCGCCGCGACGATCCGGGCGGGCTTTATGTCCGGGTTGAACGCATGCGCCGTGCTGGATGTCCCGGCTTCCAGATAGGTGCGGTATCGCCAAGATGGCACCAGATATGGCCAGTGGGAGTGAAGTGGCTGCGTAGAACTGGGTGCGCGGGGCTTTTCGGGGTCAGCAGCTGCCGCTTCGTCCGCCTTCCAAATCTAAAGACGGCTTGTGAACGGCAGACCCAGGGTGTCGACCACGGCAGGGCAAGCGAGGTGCACTCCGGGAGGTTCCGAGAGCTGTAGGCACCAAAATTCAAGAAACTGCACCAAGAAAAGGCAAGGAAGTTTAGCTCGGTCCATTGCGGTGCTGCCAAGCCCACTGAGCGCCGCGACGATCCGGGTGGGCTTTATGTCCAGGTTGAACGCATGCCCCGTGCTGGATGTCCCGGCTTCCAGATAGGCGCGGTATCGCCAAGATGTCACCAGATATCGACACTTTGATATCACCACCTATCAACACTTGGTGATGTCACCACCTATCAACACTTTGATAGGTGGCGCCACCATCCCGTCCAGGAAACGTAAATGCTGTACCGCTAAACTATAGGGCACTGTCCGCGACTAATGTTTGCTGCACGGTAACGTCATTCCCTTAACCTCTGCTATCGCGCAGAAGTTAAGGGAATAACCCAAAGCGCTGCCGACGGCGTGCATACGACGCTGCGAGTGATTAACTGATAAAAGAGCCAGTGGAGACCGCTCGTGACACCACCACTATACGAATTTTTCAAGTTATACACAGCTTTCACTGTAAAACGGAGCACCAACGTAAGCTTACTGGCGTCTCGGGGAAGGTGGCGAGGCCACTCGACGATATATATAGTAGAGTCAAATGCGCCCATCCCCCCCCCACCCTTCCAGATGAACAAAGGCGGAGGGCGCCTCTATAGTTCTGAATCTGTTTTTTTTTTCTTTTTTTCTTGTGGCTGGGCCTTCATCTCAATAGTTCAGGTCCTGAGCTCTTTTTTTTTAATCTTTGGTGTTAAGTGTATACCTGATGTCATAAATGATGCTCTTTACGCCTCCATCTAGCAGTTCGAAGTCTATGTTCTTTGTAGTGTTTCTTGAGGATAATGTCGTACCTATATAATGTCGTCTGTATATCTTTATTCTCGATGTAAAAAAGGCCTAATCGTTTAATCAAAACTTTTCGCACCAAAAGAAATACATGTTATTTAAGAACACAGATCAAAAGACGCATCATGCAAAAACATGCAACAAAAGAACACTAAACTTCGTAAAGAAAAGAAAGGTCTGGATCTTAAGTGGCTTTTCAAATACCTCCCAATCGACGTCCAACCAAATGGCTATGGGCGCCCCGCGTACTGGCTAGACGTCACCGTCGTCTTCTTCCGAGGAGTTGTCCTGAAAGCCGCTAAGTCCTGGTCTGGGCTCCAGGGTATTCAAATCGTCCGTGTCACCTTGCCACTCGCCAGTGAAGTCGTCCAGTCTGCGACGCTTGCACGGCGGTCCGGCGTCATCATCTGAAACAGACGGTAAAACCCTACAGACGGTATCAGATCCAGTAGACGCCTCTGCATTACCTACCTCGACTCCAGCGCCAGAAACAGCAGGTGCCGAACCCGCATCATCGTCAGTCGACGAGTCATCGCTCCATGAATCTTCACTGGACGAGTCATCGCTCGATGAATCGTCGCTTGAGGAATCGTCACACGGGACCCATACCTTCAAACTCTCCGCGAGCAAGACGTAGCGAAGCAGGCTCGAGGTGTTCTGCACCTTCCCTTGAGCTTGCGAAATAAGATCGTCAATAGTCGGGGCACGGTTGACGGGCATGACGATAAAGCGGTGTACTTACGGGAAGCAATACTTTTTTCTCCCAACGTAGCGCACGTGCGTTCAATGCCGAAGCCAGCAGCCGACTGAGCTCTTGTCTCTCTCTCCTTTCACTCAAGCAGTGACGTCACCAACAGCGCCCGCCAATGAGGCCCACTCTCGCTGTCGGAACAGGAGCTGGTTGGCCAAACGAGTTCTGGTGAGGGCAACCACTGGAAAGGCTGGCGCTGCGGTCGCGCTGACGCAGCAAACGACCACACGCGACACGTTCATGCAGTCGTCAGTGTAGCACGCTTCCTTTCAACCCCAAATCAGATATTTTTCTAGCTAACCGGTTTTTTTTTGCCGCATGATACCACAGTGCCGGACACAATTTAGCGAGTCTATAATGAGTCAGCCGTTCCAAAACGCCACGGCAGCGATACACTTGCCTCACAAAATTGAAATTGGCGAAACAAATCAGCCATCATGCTCGGGTGTTAAAATGAGTTGGCAGCCACTTTTTTTTGCGCATCCGTGCATTCGCTAAGAATCTGCGTCTCTTATTAGATTTCAAATATACCGTATGTATTGAAGAATTGCAAAATATTACCGTGCACCCTTACCTTGATAAATACGTAGCACAACTAGCTGCAATATGACGTTTCTTTTTATTTTGAAACTACTTTCACGTAGTTAAACGCCGGAAGGCCTCAAAGTGCTGTCACTAAGTCTTGTTCAAACTTGAGAGCAACGACGTCTATTTCTCTTTAGAGTTACGTCCCTCAGTGCATCGACCTGCATTCCATCCAATGCGTTGCTGATGCAGCATTTGCGAAAAGACTTGCGCAACATATCTTCCGTGAAAGATTCCCTTGCTGACGACACTCAACCAAAAACTGTCGCGGGGCGGTGTACGTCGTATAAGCGCCCAGCATCCACTTATTGTAGAGTTCGCGCACGCAATCTCGCAAGGTGTTTTTGGGCACTACGTACAAAGGCTGGAGAATTCCACGTAGACGTGGCGATTGTATCTGATACCTTAGCGCTGTGCTTAGGGGACAAAAACGAGAACCAGCGGCGAACATTTTACCACACCATTTCTTCGTATGTAGGAAACAAAGAATCCAGTGTTTAAAATGCCGAGTAAATCTGACGTTAAGGCATCTCAAAAAGGGCATGTAGTCTCTGCGGGAGCAGAGCATGGTGAAACCCCTTTGGTTTCCACACTCATGGACCACGCAGACGGCGCAACGACGTTACAAACGTTTAACAATGCGAATGTACTTGGCGGCGTATATAGTGTGCAGGATCTACCAGTCACCAGCACCTGCATTCCCGTTGGCAATTTAGCTTTGCTTCGAAGGTTCCTGGATTATCCGTACGCAGTTGCTACCGGTACTTGGCCTACCGGGCTTGTTTTTGTGCCCGGACTGCAGCATCAGCCCGCCGAATGCGAGCTGTCTCACCTTCTCACTTCCGGCATTCTTCTCGAGTTGTCCGTGGCATAACCATTTGGAGAGGTTGCGGCGATGGCGTAGTGGTTAGAACATCCGCCTCGCATGCAAGAGGTCCGTGGTTCAAATCCCGGTACCGCGCAGTTTCCAACCGGATTAAAAAAAAAAAAAACCCGCGTGTTGATGGAACTGCATTAAGAGGCCTGGGGTGCGGCCTCACCGGCAAACACCGCCGAGAACGCACTCCCTCACCAGAGAAGGATTGGCCACCCTGGTGCAGTATCTGGCCACTACCTCCCACATGCTTACGTCAAATAACTCACGGCCCTCAGTCCCCAGCAGCTGCGAAGCAACTGACCATGGCGGCGGTCAGATCTGCAACGCAGCAGAGGGTGCTAAGAATCTCTGGATCCGGACAGGCCGCCATTGGAACCTGAACTTGGCAACGTTTAATGCTAGAACCTTATCTAGTGAGGGAAGTCTAGCTGTACTATTCGAGGAGCTAGAGGGTGTTAAATGGGATATAATAGGGCTCAGTGAGGTTAGGAGGACAGATGAGGCCTATACGGTGCTACAGAATGGGCACGTCCTTTGCTACAGGGGCTTGGCAGACAGAAGAGAACTGGGAGTGGGGTTCCTAATTCACAGAAACATAGCTGGTAACATAGAGGAATACTATAGCATTAATGAAAGGGTGGTAGGTATCGTAATTAAACTGAATAAAAGATACAAGATGAAGGTAGTACAGGCTTACGCGCCTACATCCAGCCATGATGACGCTTCAGTTGAAAGCTTCTATGAAGACGTGGAATCGGCAATGAGTAAGGTAAAAACACAGTATACTATAGTGATGGGCGACTTTAATGCAAAGGTAGGGAAGAAGCAGGCTGGAGACCAGGCAGTAGGAGATTATGGCATCGGTACTAGAAACGCCAGAGGAGAGCTACTAGTAGAATTCGCAGAACGCAATAATTTACGGATTTTGAATACCTTCTACCGAAAACGAGAAAACCGCAAGTGGACATGGAGGAGCCCTAATGGCGAAAATAAGAACGAAATAGACTTTATAATGAATGCACAACCTGGAATCGTGCAGGATGTGGAAGTGATTGGCAAGGTACGATGCAGTGACCATAGAATAGTACGGTCTCGAATTCGCCTAGACTTGAAGAAGGAACGACAGAAACTGATACGCAAGAAGCCAATCAATCAGCTAGCACTGAGAGGGAAAGTACAGGAATTCAGAGTGTCGCTGCAGAACAGGTACTCGGCTCTTAGTGAGGAAACGAACCTTAGCGTAGATACAATGAATGATAATCTAACGAGTATCATTACGGAGTGTGCAGTGGAAGTTGGAGACAGGGTAGTTAGACAGGACACTGGCAAGCTTTCCCAGGAAACGAAGAACCTAATTAAGAAGCGTCAAATCATGAAAGTGTCAAGTACAACAGACAAAATAGAACTGGCAGAGCTTTCGAAGTTGATTAATAGACGTAAGGTATGCGATGTAAGAAGGTATAACATGGAGAGAATTGAACACGCTCTGAAAAACGGAGGAAGTGTCAAAGCATTGAAGAGGAAACTTGGGATAGGCAAAAGTCGGATGTATGCACTAAGGGACAAAGAAGGCAAAATAACTACCAATATGGATAGGATAGTTAAAATAGCAGAGGAGTTTTACAGAGATCTGTACAGTAGCCGTGACAACCACGGCCTTAATACTACAAGAACTAGCAGTAACCCAGATTACACCCCACCAGTAATGATAGAAGAAGTCAGGAAAGCTTTAGAGAGCATGCAAAGGGGCAAAGCTGCTGGTGAGGATCAGGTAACATCAGATCTGCTGAAAGATGGAGGACAGATTGTGTTAGAAAAACTAGCCACCCTGTTTACGAGGTGTCTCCTGACGGGAAGAGTACCAGAGTCTTGGAAGAACGCTAACATCATCTTAATACATAAGAAAGGAGATGACAAGGACTTGAAGAATTACAGGCCGATCAGCTTGCTCTCTGTAGTATACAAGCTATTTACAAAGGTAATTGCTAACAGAGTAAATAAAACATTAGAATTCAATCAACCAAAGGAACAAGCAGGATTTCGAACAGGCTACTCAACAATTGACCACATTCATACTATCAATCAGGTAATAGAGAAATGCTCAGAGTATAACCAACCCCTATACATAGCCTTCATAGATTACGAGAAAGCGTTTGATTCAGTAGAAATATCAGCCGTCATGCAAACACTGCGGAATCAGGGCGTAGATGAAGTATATATAAACATTCTGGAAGAAATCTACAGGGGATCAACTGCTACCATAGTGCTTCATAAAGAAAGCAACAGAATACCAATCAAGAAGGGTGTAAGGCAGGGGGACACAATTTCCCCAATGCTATTTACCGCGTGCTTACAGGAGGTTTTCAGAAGCCTAGAATGGGAACAGTTAGGGATAAGAGTCAATGGAGAATACCTTAGTAACCTGCGCTTCGCCGATGACATTGCATTGCTGAGTAACTCGGGGGACGAATTGCAACTCATGATTACGGAGCTAGACAAGGAGAGCAGAAAGGTGGGTCTTAAAATTAATCTGCAGAAAACGAAAGTAATGTACAACAACCTCGGCAAGGAGCAGCGCTTCGAGATAGGTAATAGTGCACTTGAAGTTGTAAAAGACTATGTCTACTTAGGGCAGGTAATAACCGCAGAGCCGAACCACGAGACTGAAGTAACTAGAAGAATAAGAATGGGGTGGAGCACATTTGGCAAGCACTCTCAAATTATGACAGGTAGTTTGCCACTATCCCTCAAGAGGAAGGTATATAACAGCTGTATCTTGCCGGTACTTAGCTACGGAGCAGAAACCTGGAGACTTACAAAGAGGGTTCAGCTTAAATTGAGGACGACGCAGCGAGCAATGGAAAGAAAAATGGTAGGTGTAACCTTAAGAGACAAGAAGAGAGCAGAGTGGATTAGGGAACAAACGGGGGTTAAGGATATCATAGCTGAAATCAAGAAGAAGAAATGGACATGGGCAGGGCATGTAGCGCGTAGACAGGATAACCGCTGGTCATTAAGGGTAACTGACTGGATTCCCAGAGAAGGGAAGCGGCTTAGGGGGAGACAGAAGGTTAGGTGGGCAGATGAGATTAAAAAGTTTGCGGGTATAAATTGGCAGCAGCAAGCACAGGACCGGGTTAACTGGCGGAACATGGGAGAGGCCTTTGTCCTGCAGTGGACGTAGTCAGGCTGATGATGATGATGATGATGAACCATTTGGAAGGTTACAGGAGAAGCTCTCGAACACGCTCGCCTACTATAACTGTCTATCAAACAGTTAGTGTACCCCGGGCGTACCGTGAAGTGTGCATGCGCAGATACGTATATGTTACCCGTACCACTTACTGTACGTGCACTATTTAACGTCAAACATGGTGACGCTCTGGGATGCCCGCTTTGAAGTGACGTGGTTGTTGAAAGATTCACTTTGTTTGCAGCAAACGTCAGTTTAAAGTGCCTTCGCTTGCCTTCAGTTAGCTTCTACGACAGAGCATACAATTAAGTTGGCGCAGGCTCTGAGATAGCTGCCCAGTTCTAACGTGTTTAGGCCTAACTACAACATCAATGTAAACAAATCGGAAACCTGGAGTTTTTCGCATTTGGTGCGTTGTTCCTATTTATTTACTTTCATTATTTATAAAGTAAACGTGTAACAATACTTCGCGCGGTAACACAGGCTGATAATCTCGTTTTAATATCCTTCTCGCTTTTCTTATTCATAAACACTTTGATAGGTGGCGCCACCATCCCGTCCGGGGAACGTAAATGCTGTACCGCTAAACTATAGGGCACTGTCCGCGACTAATGTTTCTTGCACGGTAACGTCATTCCCTTAACCTCTGCTATCGCGCAGAAGTTAAGGGAATAACCCAAAGCGCTGCCGACGGCGTGCATACGACGCTGCGAGTGATTAACTGATAAAAGAGCCAGTGGAGACCGCTCGTGACACCACCACTATACGAATTTTTCAAGTTATACACAGCTTTCACTGTAAAACGGAGCACCAACGAAAGCTTACTGGCGTCTCGGGGAAGGTGGCGAGACCACTCGACGATAAGTTTAGTACAGTCGAATGCGCCCATCCCCCCCCCCTTCCAGATGAACAAAGGAGGAGGGCGCCTCTACAGTTCTGAATCTGTTTTTTTTTCTTTTTTTGTGTGGTCGGGACTTCATCTATATCTGATGTCATAAATGATGCTCTTTCCGCCTCCATCTAGCAGTTCGCAAGTCTGTGTTCTTTGTAGTGTTTTTTGAGGATAATGTCGTACCTATATAATGTCGTCTGTATATCTTTATTCTCGATGTACAATAGGCCTAATCGTTTATTTAAAACTTTTCGCGCCAAAAGAAATACATGTTATTTACAAACACAGATCAAAAGACGCTTCATGCAAAGACATGCAACAAAAGAACACTAAACTTCGTAAAGAAAAGAAAGGTCTGGATCTTAAGTGGCTTTTGAAATACCTCCCAGTCAACGTCCAACCAAATGGCTAAGGGCGCCCCGCGTACTGGCTAGACGTCACCGTCGTCTTCTTCCGAGGAGTCGTCCTGAAAGCCGCTTGGTCCTGGTCTGGGCTCTAGGGTATTCAAATCGTCCGTGTCACCTCGCCACTCGCCAGGGAAGTCGTCCAGTCTGCGACGCTTGCACGGCGGTCCGGCGTCGTCATCTGAAACAGATGGTAAAACCCTACAGACGGTATCAGATCCAGTAGACGCCTCTGCATTACCTACCTCGACTCTAGCGCCAGAAACAGCAGGTGTCGAATCCGCACAATCGTCAGTCGACGAGTCATCGCTCCATGAATCTTCACTGGACGAGTCATCGCTCGATGAATCGTCGCTTGAGGAATCGTCACACGGGACCCATATCTTCAAACTCTCCGCGAGCAAGACGTAGCGAAGCAGGCTCGAGGTGTTCTGCATCGTCCCTTGAGCCTGCGAAATAAGATCGTCAATAGTCGGGGCACGGTTGACGGGCATGACAATAAAGCGGTGTACTTACGGGAAGCAATACTTTTCTTCTCCCAACGTAGCGCACGTGCGTTCAATGCCGAAGCCAGCAGCCGACTGAGCTCTTGTCTCTCTCTCCTTTCACTCAAGCAGTGACGTCACCAACAGCGCCCACCAATGAGGCCCACTCTCGCTGGCGGAACAGGAGCTGGTTGGCCAAACGAGTTCTGGTGAGGGCAACCACTGCAAAGGCTGGCGTTGCGGTCGCGCTGACGCAGCAAACGACCACACGCGACACGTTCATGCAGTCGTCAGTGTAGCACGCTTCCTTTCAACCCCAAATCAGATATTTTTCTAGCTAACCGGTTTTTTTTTGCCGCACGATACCACAGTGCCGGACACAATTTAGCGAGTCTATAATGAGTCAGCCTTTCCAAAACGCCACGGCAGGGATACACTTGCCTCACAAAATTGAAATTGGCGAAACAAATCAGCCATCATGCTCGGGTGTTAAAATGAGTTGGCAGCCACTTTTTTTTGCGCATCCGTGCATTCCCTAAGAATCTGCGTCTCTTATTAGATTTCAAATATACCGTATGTATTGAAGAATTGCAAAATATTACCGTGCACCCTTACCTTGATAAATACGTAGGTTCCTGGATTATCCGTACGCAGTTGCTGCCGGCACTTGGCCTACCGGGCTTGTTTCTGTGCCCGGACTGCAGCATCAGCCCGCCGAATGCGAGCGGTCTCACCTTCTCACTTCCGGCATTCTTCTCGAGTTGTCCGTGGCATACCCGTGTGGAAGGTTACCGGAGAAGCTCTCGAGCACGCTCGCCTACTATAACTGTCTATCAAACAGTTAGTGTACCCCGGGCGTACCGTGATAGCGTGAAGTGTGCATGCGCAGATACGTATATGTTACCCGTACCACTTACTGTACGTGCACTATTTAACGTCAAACATGATGACGCTCTGGGATGCCAGCTTTGAAGTGACGTGGTTGTTGAAAGATTCGCTTTGTTTGCAGCAAACGACAGTTTAAAGTGCGTTCGCTTGCCTTCAGTTAGCTTCTACGACAGAGCATACAATTAAGTTGGCGCAGTCTCTGAGATAGCTGCCCAGCTCTAACGTGTTTAGGCCTAACTACAACATCAATGTAAACAAATCGGAAACCTGGAGTTTTTCGCATTTGGTGCGTTGTTCCTATTTATTTACTTTCATTATTTATAAAGTAAACGTGTAACAATACTTCGCGCGGTCACACAGGCTGATAATCTCGTTTTAATATCCTTCTCACTTTTCTTATTCATAAACACTTTGATAGGTGGCGCCACCATCCCGTCCGGGGAACGTAAATGCTGTACCGCTAAACTATAGGGCACTGTCCGCGACTGATGTTTCCTGCACGGTAACGTCATTCCCTTAACCTCTGCTATCGCGCAGAAGTTAAGGGAATAACCCAAAACGCTGCCGACGGCGTGCATACGACGCTGCGAGTGATTAACTGATAAAAGAGCCAGTGGAGACTGCTCGTGACACCACCACTATACGAATTTTTCAAGTTATACACAGCTTTCACTGTAAAACGGAGCACCAACGTAAGCTTACTGGCGTCTCGGGGAAGGTGGCGAGACCACTCGACGATAAGTTTAGTACAGTCGAATGCGCCCATCCCCCCCCCCCTTCCAGATGAACAAAGGAGGAGGGCGCCTCTACAGTTCTGAATCTGTTTTTTTTTCTTTTTTTTGTGTGGTCGGGACTTCATCTATATCTGATGTCATAAATGATGCTCTTTCCGCCTCCATCTAGCAGTTCGCAAGTCTGTGTTCTTTGTAGTGTTTCTTGAGGATAATGTCGTACCTATATAGTGTCGTCTGTATATCTTTATTCTCGATGTACAATAGGCCTAATCGTTTAATTAAAACTTTTCGCGCCAAAAGAAATACATGTTATTTACAAACACAGATCAAAAGACGCATCATGCAAAGACATGCAACAAAAGAACACTAAACTTCGTAAAGAAAAGAAAGGTCTGGATCTTAAGTGGCTTTTCAAATACCTCCCAATCGACGTCCAACCAAATGGCTAAGGGCGCCCCGCGTACTGGCTAGACGTCACCGTCGTCTTCTTCCGAGGAGTTGTCCTGAAAGCCGCTAAGTCCTGGTCTGGGCTCAAGGGTATTCAAATCGTCCGTGTCACCTCGCCACTCGCCAGTGAAGTCGTCCAGTCTGCGACGCTTGCACGGCGGTCCGGCGTCATCATCTGAAACAGACGGTAAAACCCTACAGACGGTATCAGATCCCGTAGACGCCTCTGCATTACCTACCTCGACTCCAGCGCCAGAAACAGCAGGTGCCGAACCCGCATCATCGTCAGTCGACGAGTCATCGCTCCATGAATCTTCACTGGACGAGTCATCGCTCGATAAATCGTCGCTTGAGGAATCGTCACACGGGACCCATATCTTCAAACTCTCCGCGAGCAAGACGTAGCGAAGCAGGCTCGAGGTGTTCTGCACCTTCCCTTGAGCTTGCGAAATAAGATCGTCAATAGTCGGGGCACGGTTGACGGGCATGACGATAAAGCGGTGTACTTACGGGAAGCAATACTTTTTTCTCCCAACGTAGCGCACGTGCGTTCAATGCCGAAGCCAGCAGCCGACTGAGCTCTTGTCTCTCTCTCCTTTCACTCAAGCAGTGACGTCACCAACAGCGCCCGCCAATGAGGCCCACTCTCGCTGTCGGAACAGGAGCTGGTTGGCCAAACGAGTTCTGGTGAGGGCAACCACTGGAAAGGCGGGCGCTGCGGTCGCGCTGACGCAGCAAACGACCACACGCGACACGTTCATGCAGTCGTCAGTGTAGCACGCTTCCTTTCAACCCCAAATCAGATATTTTTCTAGCTATCCGGTTTTTTTTTGCCGCACGATACCACAGTGCCGGACACAATTTAGCGAGTCTATAATGAGTCAGCCTTTCCAAAACGCCACGGCAGCGATACACTTGCCTCACAAAATTGAAATTGGCGAAACAAATCAGCCATCATGCTCGGGTGTTAAAATGAGTTGGCAGCCACTTTTTTTTGCGCATCCGTGCATTCGCTAAGAATCTGCGTCTCTTATTAGATTTCAAATATACCGTATGTATTGAAGAATTGCAAAATATTACCGTGCACCCTTACCTTGATAAATACGTAGCACAACTAGCTGCAATATGACGTTTCTTTTTATTTTGAAACTACTTTCACGTAGTTAAACGCCGGAAGGCCTCAAAGTGCTGTCACTAAGTCTTGTTCAAACTTGAGAGCGACGACGTCTATTTCTCTTTATAGTTACGTCCCTCAGTGCATCGACCTGCATTCCATCCAATGCGTTGCTGATGCAGCAATTGCGAAAAGACTTGCGCAACATATCTTCCGTGAAAGATTCCCTTGCTGACGACACTCAACCAAAAACTGTCGCGGGGCGGTGGACGTCGTATAAGCGCCCAGCATCCACTTATTGTAGAGTTCGCGCACGCAATCTCCAAGGTGTTTTTGGGCACTACGTACAAAGGCTGGAGAATTCCACGTAGACGTGGCGATTGTATCTGATACCTTAGCGCTGTGCTTAGGGGAAAAGAACGAGAACCAGCGGCGAACATTTTACCACACCATTTCTTCGTATGTAGGAAACAAAGAATCCAGTGTTTAAAATGCCGAGTAAATCTGACGTTAAGGCATCTCAAAAAGGGCATGTAGTCTCTGCGGGAGCAGAGCATGGTGAAACCCCTTTGGTTTCCACACTCATGGACCACGCAGACGGCGCAACGACGTTACAAACGTTTAACAATGCGAATGTACTTGGCGGCGTATATAGTGTGCAGGATCTACCAGTCACCAGCACCTGCATTCCCGTTGGCAATTTAGCTTTGCTTCGAAGGTTCCTGGATTATCCGTACGCAGTTGCTACCGGTACTTGGCCTACCGGGCTTGTTTTTGTGCCCGGACTGCAGCATCAGCCCGCCGAATGCGAGCTGTCTCATCTTCTCACTTCCGGCATTCTTCTCGAGTTGTCCGTGGCATACCCATTTGGAAGGTTACAGGAGAAGCTCTCGAACACGCTCGCCTACTATAACTGTCTATCAAACAGTTAGTGTACCCCGGGCGTACCGTGAAGTGTGCATGCGCAGATACGTATATGTTACCAGTACCACTTACTGTACGTGCACTATTTAACGTCAAACATGGTGACGCTCTGGGATGCCCGCTTTGAAGTGACGTGGTTGTTGAAAGATTCACTTTGTTTGCAGCAAACGTCAGTTTAAAGTGCCTTCGCTTGCCTTCAGTTAGCTTCTACGACAGAGCATACAATTAAGTTGGCGCAGTCTCTGAGATAGCTGCCCAGTTCTAACGTGTTTAGGCCTAACTACAACATCAATGTAAACAAATCGGAAACCTGGAGTTTTTCGCATTTGGTGCGTTGTTCCTAATTATTTACTTTCATTATTTATAAAGTAAACGTGTAACAATACTTCGCCCGGTAACACAGGCTGATAATCTCGTTTTAATATCCTTCTCGCTTTTCTTATTCATAAACACTTTGATAGGTGGCGCCACCATCCCGTCCGGGGAACGTAAATGCTGTACCGCTAAACTATAGGGCACTGTCCGCGACTAATGTTTCTTGCACGGTAACGTCATTCCCTTAACCTCTGCTATCGCGCAGAAGTTAAGGGAATAACCCAAAGCGCTGCCGACGGCGTGCATACGACGCTGCGAGTGATTAACTGATAAAAGAGCCAGTGGAGACCGCTCGTGACACCACCACTATACGAATTTTTCAAGTTATACACAGCTTTCACTGTAAAACGGAGCACCAACGTAAGCTTACTGGCGTCTCGGGGAAGGTGGCGAGACCACTCGACGATAAGTTTAGTACAGTCGAATGTGCCCATCCCCCCCCTTCCAGATGAACAAAGGAGGAGGGCGCCTCTACAGTTCTGAATCTGTTTTTTTTTTCTTTTTTTTGTGTGGTCGGGACTTCATCTATATCTGATGTCATAAATGATGCTCTTTCCGCCTCCATCTAGCAGTTCGCAAGTCTGTGTTCTTTGTAGTGTTTTTTGAGGATAATGTCGTACCTATATAATGTCGTCTGTATATCTTTATTCTCGATGTACAATAGGCCTAATCGTTTATTTAAAACTTTTCGCGCCAAAAGAAATACATGTTATTTACAAACACAGATCAAAAGACGCTTCATGCAAAGACATGCAACAAAAGAACACTAAACTTCGTAAAGAAAAGAAAGGTCTGGATCTTAAGTGGCTTTTGAAATACCTCCCAGTCAACGTCCAACCAAATGGCTAAGGGCGCCCCGCGTACTGGCTAGACGTCACCGTCGTCTTCTTCCGAGGAGTCGTCCTGAAAGCCGCTTGGTCCTGGTCTGGGCTCTAGGGTATTCAAATCGTCCGTGTCACCTCGCCACTCGCCAGGGAAGTCGTCCAGTCTGCGACGCTTGCACGGCGGTCCGGCGTCGTCATCTGAAACAGATGGTAAAACCCTACAGACGGTATCAGATCCAGTAGACGCCTCTGCATTACCTACCTCGACTCTAGCGCCAGAAACAGCAGGTGCCGAATCCGCACAATCGTCAGTCGACGAGTCATCGCTCCATGAATCTTCACTGGACGAGTCATCGCTCGATGAATCGTCGCTTGAGGAATCGTCACACGGGACCCATATCTTCAAACTCTCCGCGAGCAAGACGTAGCGAAGCAGGCTCGAGGTGTTCTGCATCGTCCCTTGAGCCTCCGAAATAAGATCGTCAATAGTCGGGGCACGGTTGACGGGCATGACGATAAAGCGGTGTACTTACGGGAAGCAATACTTTTCTTCTCCCAACGTAGCGCACGTGCGTTCAATGCCGAAGCCAGCAGCCGACTGAGCTCTTGTCTCTCTCTCCTTTCACTCAAGCAGTGACGTCACCAACAGCGCCCACCAATGAGGCCCACTCTCGCTGGCGGAACAGGAGCTGGTTGGCCAAACGAGTTCTGGTGAGGGCAACCACTGGAAAGGCTGGCGTTGCGGTCGCGCTGACGCAGCAAACGACCACACGCGACACGTTCATGCAGTCGTCAGTGTAGCACGCTTCCTTTCAACCCCAAATCAGATATTTTTCTAGCTAACCGGTTTTTTTTTGCCGCACGATACCACAGTGCCGGACACAATTTAGCGAGTCTATAATGAGTCAGCCTTTCCAAAACGCCACGGCAGGGATACACTTGCCTCACAAAATTGAAATTGGCGAAACAAATCAGCCATCATGCTCGGGTGTTAAAATGAGTTGGCAGCCACTTTTTTTTGCGCATCCGTGCATTCGCTAAGAATCTGCGTCTCTTATTAGATTTCAAATATACCGTATGTATTGAAGAATTGCAAAATATTACCGTGCACCCTTACCTTGATAAATACGTAGGTTCCTGGATTATCCGTACGCAGTTGCTGCCGGCACATGGCCTACCGGGCTTGTTTTTGTGCCCGGACTGCAGCATCAGCCCGCCGAATGCGAGCTGTCTCACTTTCTCACTTCCGGCATTCTTCTCGAGTTGTCCGTGGCGTACCCATGTGGAAAGTTACAGGAGAAGCTCTCGAACACGCTCGCCTACTATAACTGTCTATCAAACAGTTAGTGTACCCCGGGCGTACCGTGATAGCGTGAAGTGTGCAGGCGCAGATACGTATATGTTACCCATACCACTTACTGTACGTGCACTATTTAACGTCAAACATGATGACGCTCTGGGATGCCCGCTTTGAAGTGACGTGGTTGTTGAAAGATTCACTTTGTTTGCAGCAAACGACAGTTTAAAGTGCATTCGCTCGCCTTCAGTTAGCTTCTACGACAGAGCATACAATTAAGTTGGCGCAGTCTCTGAGATAGCTGCCCAGTTCTAACGTGTTTAGGCCTAACTACAACATCAATGTAAACAAATCGGAAACCTGGATTTTTTCGCACTTGGTGCGTTGTTCCTATTTATTTACTTTCATTATTTATAAAGTAAACGTGTAACAATACTTCGCGCGGTAACACAGGCTGATAATCTCGTTTTAATATGCTTCTCACTTTTTTTATTCATAAACCCTTTGATAGGTGGCGCCACCATCCCGTCCGAGGAACGTAAATGCTGTACCGCTAAACTATAGGGCACTGTCCGCGACTAATGTTTCCTGCACGGTAACGTGCTTCCCTTAACCTCTGCTATCGCGCAGAAGTTAAGGGAATAACCCCAAGCGCTGCCGACGGCGTGCATACGACGCTGTGAGTGATTAACTGATAAAAGAGCCAGTGGAGACCGCTCGTGACACCACCACTATACGAATTTTTCAAGTTATACACAGCTTTCACTGTAAAACGGAGCACCAACGTAAGCTTACTGGCGTCTCGGAGAAGGTGGCGAGACCACTCGACGATACGTATAGTAGAGTCGAATGCGCCCATCCCCCCCCCCCCCTTCCAGATGAACAAAGGAGGAGGGCGCCTCTATACTTTTGAATCTGTTTTTTTTTCTTTTTTTTTGTGGTCGGGACTTCATCTCTATAGCTCAGGTCCTGACCTCTTTTTTTTTACTTTTTGGTGTTAAGTGTATATCTGATGTCATAAATGATACTCTTTCCGCCTCCATCTAGCAGTTCGCAAGTCTGTGTTCTTTGTAGTGTTTCTTGAGGATAATGTCGTACCTATATATTGTCGTCTGTATATCTTTATTCTCGATGTACAATAGGCCTAATCGTTTATTTAAAACTTTTCGCGCCAAAAGAAATACATGTTATTTACAAACACAGATCAAAAGACGCATCATGCAAAGACATGCAACAAAAGAACACTAAACTTCGTAAAGAAAAGAAAGGTCTGGATCTTAAGTGGCTTTTCAAATACCTCCCAATCGACGTCCAACCAAATGGCTAAGGGCGCCCCGCGTACTGGCTAGACGTCACCGTCGTCTTCTTCCGAGGAGTCGTCCTGAAAGCCACTTGGTCCTGGTCTGGGCTCTAGGGTATTCAAATCGTCCGTGTCACCTCGCCACTCGCCAGGGAAGTCGTCCAGTCTGCGACGCTTGCACGGCGGTCCGGCGTCGTCATCTGAAACAGATGGTAAAACCTACAGACGGTATCAGATCCAGTAGACGCCTCTGCATTACCTACCTCGACTCCAGCGGCTGAAACAGCAGGTGCCGAATCCGCACAATCGTCAGTCGACGAGTCATCGCTCCATGAATCTTCACTGGACGAGTCATCGCTCGATGAATCGTCGCTTGAGGAATCGTCACACGGGACCCATATCTTCAAACTCTCCGCGAGCAAGACGTGGCGAAGCAGGCTCGAGGTGTTCTACATCGTCCCTTGAGCCTGCGAAATAAGATCGTCAATAGTCGGGGCACGGTTGACGGGCATGACGATAAAGCGGTGTACTTACGGGAAGCAATACTTTTTTTCTCCCAACGTAGCGCACGTGTGTTCAATGCCGAAGCCAGCAGCCGACTGAGCTCTTGTCTCTCTCCTTTCACTCAAGCAGTGACGTCACCAATAGCGCCCGCCAATGAGGCCCACTCACGCTGTCGGAACAGGAGCTGGTTGGCCAAACGAGTTCTGGTGAGGGCAACCACTGGAAAGGCTGGCGTTGCGGTCGCGCTGACGCAGCAAACGACCACACGCGACACGTTCATGCAGTCGTCAATGTAGCACGCTTCCTTTCAACCCCAAATCAGATATTTTTCTAGCTAACCGGTTTTTTTTTGCCGCACGATACCACAGTGCCGGACACAATTTAGCGAGTCTATAATGAGTCAGCCTTTCCAAAACGCCACGGCAGGGATACACTTGCCTCACAAAATTGAAATTGGCGAAACAAATCAGCCATCATGCTCGGGTGTTAAAATGAGTTGGCAGCCACTTTTTTTTGCGCATCCGTGCATTCGCTAAGAATCTGCGTCTCTTATTAGATTTCAAATATACCGTATGTATTGAAGAATTGCAAAATATTACCGTGCACCCTTACCTTGATAAATACGTAGGTTCCTGGATTATCCGTACGCAGTTGCTGCCGGCACATGGCCTACCGGGCTTGTTTTTGTGCCCGGACTGCAGCATCAGCCCGCCGAATGCGAGCTGTCTCACTTTCTCACTTCCGGCATTCTTCTCGAGTTGTCCGTGGCGTACCCATGAGGAAAGTTACAGGAGAAGCTCTCGAACACGCTCGCCTACTATAACTGTCTATCAAACAGTTAGTGTACCCCGGGCGTACCGTGATAGCGTGAAGTGTGCAGGCGCAGATACGTATATGTTACCCGTACCACTTACTGTACGTGCACTATTTAACGTCAAACATGATGACGCTCTGGGATGCCCGCTTTGAAGTGACGTGGTTGTTGAAAGATTCACTTTGTTTGCAGCAAACGACAGTTTAAAGTGCATTCGCTCGCCTTCAGTTAGCTTCTACGACAGAGCATACAATTAAGTTGGCGCAGTCTCTGAGATAGCTGCCCAGTTCTAACGTGTTTAGGCCTAACTACAACATCAATGTAAACAAATCGGAAACCTGGAGTTTTTCGCATTTGGTGCGTTGTTCCTATTTATTTACTTTCATTATTTATAAAGTAAACGTGTAACAATACTTCGCGCGGTAACACAGGCTGATAATCTCGTTTTAATATGCTTCTCACTTTTTTTATTCATAAACACTTTGATAGGTGGCGCCACCATCCCGTCCGAGGAACGTAAATGCTGTACCGCTAAACTATAGGGCACTGTCCGCGACTAATGTTTCCTGCACGGTAACGTGCTTCCCTTAACCTCTGCTATCGCGCAGAAGTTAAGGGAATAACCCCAAGCGCTGCCGACGGCGTGCATACGACGCTGTGAGTGATTAACTGATAAAAGAGCCAGTGGAGACCGCTCGTGACACCACCACTATACGAATTTTTCAAGTTATACACAGCTTTCACTGTAAAACGGAGCACCAACGTAAGCTTACTGGCGTCTCGGGGAAGGTGGCGAGACCACTCGACGATAAGTATAGTAGAGTCGAATGCGCCCATCCCCCCCCCTTCCAGATGAACAAAGGAGGGGGGCGCCTCTATAGTTCTGAATTTGTTTTTTTTCTTCTTTTGTGGTCGGGACTTCATCTCAATAGCTCAGGTCCTGACCTCTTTTTTTTTACTTTTTGGTGTTAAGTGTATATCTGATGTCATAAATGATGCTCTTTACGCCTCCATCTAGCAATTCGCAAGCCTGTGTTCTTTGTAGTTTTTCTTGAGGATAATGTCGTACCTATATAATGTCGTCTGTATATCTTTATTCTCGATGTACAATAGGCCTAATCGTTTATTTGAAACTTTTCGCGCCAAAAGAAATACATGTTATTTACAAACACAGATCAAAAGACGCATCATGCAAAGACATGCAACAATAGAACACTAAACTTCGTAAAGAAAAGAAAGGTCTGGATTTTAAATGGCTTTTGAAATACCTCCCAGTCAAAGTCCAACCAAATGGCTAAGGGCGCCCCGCGTACTGGCTAGACGTCACCGTCGTCTTCTTCCGAGGAGTCGTCCTGAAAGACGCTTGGTCCTGCTCTGGGCGCTAGGGTATTCAAATTGTCCGTGTCACCTCGCCACTCGCCAGGGAAGTCGTCCAGTCTGCGACGCTTGCACGGCGGTCCGGCGTCGTCATCTGAAACAGACGGTAAAACCCTACAGACGGTATCAGATCCCGTAGACGCCTCTGCATTACCTACCTTGACTCCAGCGCCAGAAACAGCAGGTGCCGAACCCGCATCATCGTCAGTCGACGAGTCATCGCTCCATGAATCTTCACTGGACGAGTCATCGCTCGATAAATCGTCGCTTGAGGAATCGTCACACGGGACCCATATCTTCAAACTTTCCGCGAGCAAGACGTAGCGAAGCAGGCTCGAGGTGTTCTGCACCTTCCCTTGAGCTTGCGAAATAAGATCGTCAATAGTCGGGGCACGGTTGACGGGCATGACGATAAAGCGGTGTACTTACGGGAAGCAATACTTTTTTCTCCCAACGTAGCGCACGTGCGTTCAATGCCGAAGCCAGCAGCCGACTGAGCTCTTGTCTCTCTCTCCTTTCACTCAAGCAGTGACGTCACCAACAGCGCCCGCCAATGAGGCCCACTCTCGCTGTCGGAACAGGAGCTGGTTGGCCAAACGAGTTCTGGTGAGGGCAACCACTGGAAAGGCGGGCGCTGCGGTCGCGCTGACGCAGCAAACGACCACACGCGACACGTTCATGCAGTCGTCAGTGTAGCACGCTTCCTTTCAACCCCAAATCAGATATTTTTCTAGCTAACCGGTTTTTTTTTGCCGCACGATACCACAGTGCCGGACACAATTTAGCGAGTCTATAATGAGTCAGCCTTTCCAAAACGCCACGGCAGCGATACACTTGCCTCACAAAATTGAAATTGGCGAAACAAATCAGCCATCATGCTCGGGTGTTAAAATGAGTTGGCAGCCACTTTTTTTTGCGCATCCGTGCATTCGCTAAGAATCTGCGTCTCTTATTAGATTTCAAATATACCGTATGTATTGAAGAATTGCAAAATATTACCGTGCACCCTTACCTTGATAAATACGTAGCACAACTAGCTGCAATATGACGTTTCTTTTTATTTTGAAACTACTTTCACGTAGTTAAACGCCGGAAGGCCTCAAAGTGCTGTCACTAAGTCTTGTTCAAACTTGAGAGCGACGACGTCTATTTCTCTTTATAGTTACGTCCCTCAGTGCATCGACCTGCATTCCATCCAATGCGTTGCTGATGCAGCAATTGCGAAAAGACTTGCGCAACATATCTTCCGTGAAAGATTCCCTTGCTGACGACACTCAACCAAAAACTGTCGCGGGGCGGTGGACGTCGTATAAGCGCCCAGCATCCACTTATTGTAGAGTTCGCGCACGCAATCTCCAAGGTGTTTTTGGGCACTACGTACAAAGGCTGGAGAATTCCACGTAGACGTGGCGATTGTATCTGATACCTTAGCGCTGTGCTTAGGGGAAAAGAACGAGAACCAGCGGCGAACATTTTACCACACCATTTCTTCGTATGTAGGAAACAAAGAATCCAGTGTTTAAAATGCCGAGTAAATCTGACGTTAAGGCATCTCAAAAAGGGCATGTAGTCTCTGCGGGAGCAGAGCATGGTGAAACCCCTTTGGTTTCCACACTCATGGACCACGCAGACGGCGCAACGACGTTACAAACGTTTAACAATGCGAATGTACTTGGCGGCGTATATAGTGTGCAGGATCTACCAGTCACCAGCACCTGCATTCCCGTTGGCAATTTAGCTTTGCTTCGAAGGTTCCTGGATTATCCGTACGCAGTTGCTACCGGTACTTGGCCTACCGGGCTTGTTTTTGTGCCCGGACTGCAGCATCAGCCCGCCGAATGCGAGCTGTCTCATCTTCTCACTTCCGGCATTCTTCTCGAGTTGTCCGTGGCATACCCATTTGGAAGGTTACAGGAGAAGCTCTCGAACACGCTCGCCTACTATAACTGTCTATCAAACAGTTAGTGTACCCCGGGCGTACCGTGAAGTGTGCATGCGCAGATACGTATATGTTACCAGTACCACTTACTGTACGTGCACTATTTAACGTCAAACATGGTGACGCTCTGGGATGCCCGCTTTGAAGTGACGTGGTTGTTGAAAGATTCACTTTGTTTGCAGCAAACGTCAGTTTAAAGTGCCTTCGCTTGCCTTCAGTTAGCTTCTACGACAGAGCATACAATTAAGTTGGCGCAGTCTCTGAGATAGCTGCCCAGTTCTAACGTGTTTAGGCCTAACTACAACATCAATGTAAACAAATCGGAAACCTGGAGTTTTTCGCATTTGGTGCGTTGTTCCTAATTATTTACTTTCATTATTTATAAAGTAAACGTGTAACAATACTTCGCCCGGTAACACAGGCTGATAATCTCGTTTTAATATCCTTCTCGCTTTTCTTATTCATAAACACTTTGATAGGTGGCGCCACCATCCCGTCCGGGGAACGTAAATGCTGTACCGCTAAACTATAGGGCACTGTCCGCGACTAATGTTTCTTGCACGGTAACGTCATTCCCTTAACCTCTGCTATCGCGCAGAAGTTAAGGGAATAACCCAAAGCGCTGCCGACGGCGTGCATACGACGCTGCGAGTGATTAACTGATAAAAGAGCCAGTGGAGACCGCTCGTGACACCACCACTATACGAATTTTTCAAGTTATACACAGCTTTCACTGTAAAACGGAGCACCAACGTAAGCTTACTGGCGTCTCGGGGAAGGTGGCGAGACCACTCGACGATAAGTTTAGTACAGTCGAATGTGCCCATCCCCCCCCCTTCCAGATGAACAAAGGAGGAGGGCGCCTCTACAGTTCTGAATCTGTTTTTTTTTCTTTTTTTTGTGTGGTCGGGACTTCATCTATATCTGATGTCATAAATGATGCTCTTTCCGCCTCCATCTAGCAGTTCGCAAGTCTGTGTTCTTTGTAGTGTTTTTTGAGGATAATGTCGTACCTATATAATGTCGTCTGTATATCTTTATTCTCGATGTACAATAGGCCTAATCGTTTATTTAAAACTTTTCGCGCCAAAAGAAATACATGTTATTTACAAACACAGATCAAAAGACGCTTCATGCAAAGACATGCAACAAAAGAACACTAAACTTCGTAAAGAAAAGAAAGGTCTGGATCTTAAGTGGCTTTTGAAATACCTCCCAGTCAACGTCCAACCAAATGGCTAAGGGCGCCCCGCGTACTGGCTAGACGTCACCGTCGTCTTCTTCCGAGGAGTCGTCCTGAAAGCCGCTTGGTCCTGGTCTGGGCTCTAGGGTATTCAAATCGTCCGTGTCACCTCGCCACTCGCCAGGGAAGTCGTCCAGTCTGCGACGCTTGCACGGCGGTCCGGCGTCGTCATCTGAAACAGATGGTAAAACCCTACAGACGGTATCAGATCCAGTAGACGCCTCTGCATTACCTACCTCGACTCTAGCGCCAGAAACAGCAGGTGCCGAATCCGCACAATCGTCAGTCGACGAGTCATCGCTCCATGAATCTTCACTGGACGAGTCATCGCTCGATGAATCGTCGCTTGAGGAATCGTCACACGGGACCCATATCTTCAAACTCTCCGCGAGCAAGACGTAGCGAAGCAGGCTCGAGGTGTTCTGCATCGTCCCTTGAGCCTCCGAAATAAGATCGTCAATAGTCGGGGCACGGTTGACGGGCATGACGATAAAGCGGTGTACTTACGGGAAGCAATACTTTTCTTCTCCCAACGTAGCGCACGTGCGTTCAATGCCGAAGCCAGCAGCCGACTGAGCTCTTGTCTCTCTCTCCTTTCACTCAAGCAGTGACGTCACCAACAGCGCCCACCAATGAGGCCCACTCTCGCTGGCGGAACAGGAGCTGGTTGGCCAAACGAGTTCTGGTGAGGGCAACCACTGGAAAGGCTGGCGTTGCGGTCGCGCTGACGCAGCAAACGACCACACGCGACACGTTCATGCAGTCGTCAGTGTAGCACGCTTCCTTTCAACCCCAAATCAGATATTTTTCTAGCTAACCGGTTTTTTTTTGCCGCACGATACCACAGTGCCGGACACAATTTAGCGAGTCTATAATGAGTCAGCCTTTCCAAAACGCCACGGCAGGGATACACTTGCCTCACAAAATTGAAATTGGCGAAACAAATCAGCCATCATGCTCGGGTGTTAAAATGAGTTGGCAGCCACTTTTTTTTGCGCATCCGTGCATTCGCTAAGAATCTGCGTCTCTTATTAGATTTCAAATATACCGTATGTATTGAAGAATTGCAAAATATTACCGTGCACCCTTACCTTGATAAATACGTAGGTTCCTGGATTATCCGTACGCAGTTGCTGCCGGCACATGGCCTACCGGGCTTGTTTTTGTGCCCGGACTGCAGCATCAGCCCGCCGAATGCGAGCTGTCTCACTTTCTCACTTCCGGCATTCTTCTCGAGTTGTCCGTGGCGTACCCATGTGGAAAGTTACAGGAGAAGCTCTCGAACACGCTCGCCTACTATAACTGTCTATCAAACAGTTAGTGTACCCCGGGCGTACCGTGATAGCGTGAAGTGTGCAGGCGCAGATACGTATATGTTACCCGTACCACTTACTGTACGTGCACTATTTAACGTCAAACATGATGACGCTCTGGGATGCCCGCTTTGAAGTGACGTGGTTGTTGAAAGATTCACTTTGTTTGCAGCAAACGACAGTTTAAAGTGCATTCGCTCGCCTTCAGTTAGCTTCTACGACAGAGCATACAATTAAGTTGGCGCAGTCTCTGAGATAGCTGCCCAGTTCTAACGTGTTTAGGCCTAACTACAACATCAATGTAAACAAATCGGAAACCTGGAGTTTTTCGCATTTGGTGCGTTGTTCCTATTTATTTACTTTCATTATTTATAAAGTAAACGTGTAACAATACTTCGCGCGGTAACACAGGCTGATAATCTCGTTTTAATATGCTTCTCACTTTTTTTATTCATAAACACTTTGATAGGTGGCGCCACCATCCCGTCCGAGGAACGTAAATGCTGTACCGCTAAACTATAGGGCACTGTCCGCGACTAATGTTTCCTGCACGGTAACGTGCTTCCCTTAACCTCTGCTATCGCGCAGAAGTTAAGGGAATAACCCCAAGCGCTGCCGACGGCGTGCATACGACGCTGTGAGTGATTAACTGATAAAAGAGCCAGTGGAGACCGCTCGTGACACCACCACTATACGAATTTTTCAAGTTATACACAGCTTTCACTGTAAAACGGAGCACCAACGTAAGCTTACTGGCGTCTCGGAGAAGGTGGCGAGACCACTCGACGATAAGTATAGTAGAGTCGAATGCGCCCATCCCCCCCCCTTCCAGATGAACAAAGGAGGAGGGCGCCTCTATACTTTTGAATCTGTTTTTTTTTCTTTTTTTTTGTGGTCGGGACTTCATCTCTATAGCTCAGGTCCTGACCTCTTTTTTTTTACTTTTTGGTGTTAAGTGTATATCTGATGTCATAAATGATGCTCTTTCCGCCTCCATCTAGCAGTTCGCAAGTCTGTGTTCTTTGTAGTGTTTCTTGAGGATAATATCGTACCTATATAATGTCGTCTGTATATCTTTATTCTCGATGTACAATAGGCCTAATCGTTTAATTAAAACTTTTCGCGCCAAAAGAAATACATGTTCTTTACAAACACAGATCAAAAGACGCATCATGCAAAGACATACAACAAAAGAACACTAAACTGCGTAAAGAAAAGAAAGGTCTGGATCTTAAGTGGCTTTTGAAATACCTCCCAGTCAACGTCCAACCAAATGGCTAAGGGCGCCCCGCGTACTGGCTAGACGTCACCGTCGTCTTCTTCCGAGGAGTCGTCCTGAAAGCCGCTTGGCCCTGGTCTGGGCTCTAGGGTATTCAAATCGTCCGTGTCACCTCGCCACTCGCCAGGGAAGTCGTCCAGTCTGCGACGCTTGCACGGCGGTCCGGCGTCGTCATCTGAAACAGACGGTAAAACCCTACAGACGGTATCAGATCCAGTAGACGCCTCTGCATTACCTACCTTGACTCCAGCGCCAGAAACAGCAGGTGCCGAATCCGCACCATCGTCAGTCGACGAGGCATCGGTCCATGAATCTTCACTGGACGAGTCATCGTTCGATGAATCGTCGCTTGAGGAATCGTCACACGGGACCCATATCTTCAAACTCTCCGCGAGCAAGACGTAGCGAAGCAGGCTCTAGGTGTTCTGCATCTTCTCTTGAGCCTGCGAAATAAGATCGTCAATAGTCGGGGCACGGTTGACGGGCATGACGATAAAGCGGGGTACTTACGGGAAGCAATACTTTTCTTCTCCCAACGTAGCGCACGTGCGCTCAATGCCGAAGCCAGCAGCCGACTGGTGGTGGTGGTAGTGGTTAGAAGATGAGAAAAGGCACCTAATTTCTGCAACCCGGTCGGGAGCACGGCGCAGTGCCTGCGGGGAAAGGAAGAAGGGAGAAAAGTGGAAAGAAGAACCGACTTCGGGACTTCACCTCGACTGAGCTCTTGTCTCTCTCTCTTTCACTCAAGCAGTGACGTCACCAACAGCGCCCGCCAATGAGGCGCACTCTCGCTGTCGGAACAGGAGCTGGTTGGCCAAACGAGTTCTGGTGAGGGCAACCACTGGAAAGGCTGGCGCTGCGGTCGCGCTGACGCAGCAAACGACCACACGCGACACGATCATGCAGTCGTCAGTGTAGCACGCTTCCTTTCAACCCCAAATCAGATATTTTTCTAGCTAACCGGTTTTTTTTTGCCGCACGATACCACAGTGCCGGACACAATTCAGCGAGTCTATAATGAGTCAGCCTTTCCAAAACGCCACGGCAGCGATACACTTGCCTCACAAAATTGAAATTGGCGAAACAAATCAGCCATCATGCTCGGGTGTTAAAATGAGTTGGCAGCCACTTTTTTTTGCGCATCCGTGCATTCGCTAAGAATCTGCGTCTCTTATTAGATTTCAAATATACCGTATGTATTGAAGAATTGCAAAATATTACCGTGCACCCTTACCTTGATAAATACGTAGCACAACTAGCTGCAATATGACGTTTCTTTTTATTTTGAAACTACTTTCACCTAGTTAAACGCCGAAAGGCCTCAAAGTGTTGTCACTAAGTCTTGTTCAAACTTGAGAGCGACGACGTCTATTCCTCTTTATAGTTACGTCCCTCAGTGCATCGACCTGCATTCCATCCAATGCGTTGCTGATGCAGCATTTGCGAAAAGACTTGCGCAACATATCTTCCATGAAAGATTCCCTTGCTGACGACACTCAACCAAAAACTGTCGCGGGGCGGTGGACGTCGTATAAGCGCCCAGCATCCACTTATTGTAGAGTTCGCGCACGAAATCTCGCAAGGTGTTTTTGGGCACTACGTACAAAGGCTGGAGAATTCCGCGTAGACGTGGCGATTGTATCTGATACCTTAGCGCTGTGCTTAGGGGAAAAAAACAAGAACCAGCGGCGAACATCTTACCACACCATTTTTTCGTATGTACGAAACAAAGAATCCAGTGTTTAAAATGCCCAGTAAATCTGATGGTAAGGCATCTCAAAAAGGGCATGTAGTCTCTGCGGGAGCAGAGCATGGTGAAACCCCTTTGGTTTCCACACTCATCAACCACGCAGACGGCGCAACGACGTTACAAACGTTTAACAATGCGAATGTACTTGGCGGCGTATATTGTGTGCAGGATCTACCAGTCACCAGCACCTGCCTTCCCGTTGGCAATTTAGCTTTGCTTCGAAGGTTCCTGGATTATCCATACGCAGTTGCTGCCGGCACATGGCCTACCGGGCTTGTTTTTGTGCCCGGACTGCAGCATCAGCCCGCCGAATGCGAGCTGTCTCACTTTCTCACTTCCGGCATTCTTCTCGAGTTGTCCGTGGCGTACCCATGTGGAAAGTTACAGGAGAAGCTCTCGAACACGCTCGCCTACTATAACTGTCTATCAAACAGTTAGTGTACCCCGGGCGTACCGTGATAGCGTGAAGTGTGCAGGCGCAGATACGTATATGTTACCCGTACCACTTACTGTACGTGCACTATTTAACGTCAAACATGATGACGCTCTGGGATGCCCGCTTTGAAGTGACGTGGTTGTTGAAAGATTCACTTTGTTTGCAGCAAACGACAGTTTAAAGTGCATTCGCTCGCATTCAGTTAGCTTCTACGACAGAGCATACAATTCAGTTGGCGCAGTCTCTGAGATAGCTGCCCAGTTCTAACGTGTTTAGGCCTAACTACAACATCAATGTAAACAAATCGGAAACCTGGAGTTTTTCGCATTTGGTGCGTTGTTCCTATTTATTTACTTTCATTATTTATAAAGTAAACGTGTAACAATACTTCGCGCGGTAACACAGGCTGATAATCTCGTTTTAATATGCTTCTCACTTTTTTTATTCATAAACACTTTGATAGGTGGCGCCACCATCCCGTCCGAGGAACGTAAATGCTGTACCGCTAAACTATAGGGCACTGTCCGCGACTAATGTTTCCTGCACGGTAACGTGCTTCCCTTAACCTCTGCTATCGCGCAGAAGTTAAGGGAATAACCCCAAGCGCTGCCGACGGCGTGCATACGACGCTGTGAGTGATTAACTGATAAAAGAGCCAGTGGAGACCGCTCGTGACACCACCACTATACGAATTTTTCAAGTTATACACAGCTTTCACTGTAAAACGGAGCACCAACGTAAGCTTACTGGCGTCTCGGAGAAGGTGGCGAGACCACTCGACGATAAGTATAGTAGAGTCGAATGCGCCCATCCCCCCCCCTTCCAGATGAACAAAGGAGGAGGGCGCCTCTATACTTTTGAATCTGTTTTTTTTTCTTTTTTTGTGGTCGGGACTTCATCTCTATAGCTCAGGTCCTGACCTCTTTTTTTTTACTTTTTGGTGTTAAGTGTATATCTGATGTCATAAATGATGCTCTTTACGCCTCCATCTAGCAGTTCGCAAGTCTGTGTTCTTTGTAGTGTTTCTTGAGGATAATGTCGTACCTATATATTGTCGTCTGTATATCTTTATTCTCGATGTACAATAGGCCTAATCGTTTATTTAAAACTTTTCGCGCCAAAAGAAATACATGTTATTTACAAACACAGATCAAAAGACGCATCATGCAAAGACATGCAACAAAAGAACACTAAACTTCGTAAAGAAAAGAAAGGTCTGGATCTTAAGTGGCTTTTGAAATACCTCCCAGTCAACGTCCAACCAAATGGCTAAGGGCGCCCCGCGTACTGGCTAGACGTCACCGTCGTCTTCTTCCGAGGAGTCGTCCTGAAAGCCACTTGGTCCTGGTCTGGGCTCTAGGGTATTCAAATCGTCCGTGTCACCTCGCCACTCGCCAGGGAAGTCGTCCAGTCTGCGACGCTTGCACGGCGGTCCGGCGTCGTCATCTGAAACAGATGGTAAAACCCTCCAGACGGTATCAGATCCAGTAGACGCCTCTGCATTACCTACCTCGACTCCAGCGGCTGAAACAGCAGGTGCCGAATCCGCACAATCGTCAGTCGACGAGTCATCGCTCCATGAATCTTCACTGGACAAGTCATCGCTCGATGAATCGTCGCTTGAGGAATCGTCACACGGGACCCATATCTTCAAACTCTCCGCGAGCAAGACGTGGCGAAGCAGGCTCGAGGTGTTCTGCATCGTCCCTTGAGCCTGCGAAATAAGATCGTCAATAGTCGGGGCACGGTTGACGGGCATGACGATAAAGCGGTGTACTTACGGGAAGCAATACTTTTTTTCTCCCAACGTAGCGCACGTGTGTTCAATGCCGAAGCCAGCAGCCGACTGAGCTCTTGTCTCTCTCCTTTCACTCAAGCAGTGACGTCATCAATAGCGCCCGCCAATGAGGCCCACTCACGCTGTCGGAACAGGAGCTGGTTGGCCAAACGAGTTCTGGTGAGGGCAACCACTGGAAAGGCTGGCGCTGCGGTCGCGCTGACGCAGCAAACGACCACACGCGACACGTTCATGCAGTCGTCAGTGTAGCACGCTTCCTTTCAACCCCAAATCAGATATTTTTCTAGCTAAACGGTTTTTTTACCGCACGATACCACAGTGCCGGACACAATTTAGCGAGTCTATAATGAGTCAGCCTTTCCAAAACGCCACGGCAGCGATACACTTGCCTCACAAAATTGAAATTGGCGAAACAAATCAGCCATCATGCTCAGGTGTTGAAATGAGTTGGCAGCCACTTTTTTTTTGCGCATCCGTGCATTCGCTAAGAATCTGCGCCTCTTATTAGATTTCAAATATACCGTATGTATTGAAGAATTGCAAAATATTACCGTGCACCCTTACCTTGATAAATACGTAGGTTCCTGGATTATCCGTACGCATTTGCTACCGGCACTTGGCCTACCGGGCTTGTTTTTGTGCCCGGACTGCAGCATCAGCCCGCCGAATGCGAGCTGTCTCACCTTCTCACTTCCGGCCTTCTTCTCTAGTTGTCCGTGGCGTACCCATGTGGAAGGTTACAGGAGAAGCTCTCGAACACGCTCGCCTACTATAACTGTCTATCAAACAGCTAGTGTACCCCGGGCGTACCGTGATAGCGTGAAGTGTGCATGCGCAGATACGTATATGTTACCCGTACCACTTACTGTACGTGCACTATTTAACGTCAAACATGATGACGCTCTGGGATGCCCGCTTTGAAGTGACGTGGTTGTTGAAAGATTCACTTTGTTTGCAGCAAACGACAGTTTAAAGTCCATTCGCTTGCCTTCAGTTAGCTTCTACGACAGAGCATACAATTAAGTTGGCGCAGTCTCTGAGATAGCTGCCCAGTTCTAACGTGTTTAGGCCTAACTACAACATCAATGTATACAAATCGGAAACCTGGAGTTTTTCGCATTTGGTGCGTTGTTCCTATTTATTTACTTTCATTATTTATAAAGTAAACGTGTAACAATACTTCGCGCGGTAACACAGGCTGATAATCTCGTTTTAATATCCTTCTCACTTTTCTTATTCATAAACATTTTGAAAGGTGGCGCCACCATCCCGTCCGGGGAACGTAAATGCTGTACTGCAAAACTATAGGGCACTGTCCGCGACTAATGTTTCCTGCACGGTAACGTCATTCCCTTAACCTCTGCTATCGCGCAGAAGTTAAGGGAATAACCCCAAGCGCTGCCGACGGCGTGCATACGACGCTGTGAGTGATTAACTGAAAAAAGAGCCAGTGGAGACCGCTCGTGACACCACCACTATACGAATTTTTCAAGTTATACACAGCTTTCACTGTAAAACGGAGCACCAACGTAAGCTTACTGGCGTCTCGGGGAAGGTGGCGAGACCACTCGACGATAAGTATAGTAGAGTCGAATGCGCCCATCCCCCCCCCTTCCAGATGAACAAAGGAGGGGGGCGCCTCTATAGTTCTGAATTTGTTTTTTTTTCTTCTTTTGTGGTCGGGACTTCATCTCAATAGCTCAGGTCCAGACCTCTTTTTTTTACTTTTTGGTGTTAAGTGTATATCTGATGTCATAAATGATGCTCTTTACGCCTCCATCTAGCAATTCGCAAGCCTGTGTTCTTTGTAGTGTTTCATGAGGATAATGTCGTACCTATATAATGTCGTCTGTATATCTTTATTCTCGATGTACAATAGGCCTAATCGTTTATTTAAAACTTTTCGCGCCAAAAGAAATACATGTTATTTACAAACACAGATCAAAAGACGCATCATGCAAAGACATGCAACAATAGAACACTAAACTTCGTAAAGAAAAGAAAGGTCTGGATTTTAAATGGCTTTTGAAATACCTCCCAGTCAACGTCCAACCAAATGGCTAAGGGCGCCCCGCGTACTGGCTAGACGTCACCGTCGTCTTCTTCCGAGGAGTCGTCCTGAAAGACGCTTGGTCCTGCTCTGGGCGCTAGGGTATACAAATTGTCCGTGTCACCTCGCCACTCGCCAGGGAAGTCGTCCAGTCTGCGACGCTTGCACGGCGGTCCGGCGTCGTCATCTGAAACAGACGGTAAAACCCTACAGACGGTATCAGATCCAGTAGACGCCTCTGCATTACCTACCTCGACTCCAGCGCCAGAAACAGCAGGTGCCGAATCCGCACCATCGTCAGTCGACGAGGCATCGCTCCATGAATCTTCACTGGACGAGTCATCGCTCGATGAATCGTCACTTGAGGAATCGTCACACGGGACCCATATCTTCAAACTCTCCGCGAGCAAGACGTAGCGAAGCAGGCTCGAGGTGTTCTGCATCTTCCCTTGAGCCTGCGAAATAAGATCGTCAATAGTCGGGGCACGGTTGACGGCCATGACGATAAAGCGGTGTACTTACGGGAAGCAATACTTTTTTTTCTCCCAACGTAGCGCACGTGTGTTCAATGCCAAAGCCAGCAGCCGACTGAGCTCTTGTCTCTCTCTCCTTTCACTCAAGCAGTGACGTCACCAATAGCGCCCGCCAATGAGGCCCACTCACGCTGTCGGAACAGGAGCTGGTTGGCCAAACGAGTTCTGGTGAGGGCAACCACTGGAAAGGCTGGCGCTGCGGTCGCGCTGACGCAGCAAACGACCACACGCGACACGTTCATGCAGTCGTCAGTGTAGCACGCTTCCTTTCAACCCCAAATCAGATATTTTTCTAGCTAAACGGTTTTTTTACCGCACGATACCACAGTGCCGGACACAATTTAGCGAGTCTATAATGAGTCAGCCTTTCCAAAACGCCACGGCAGCGATAAACTTGCCTCACAAAATTGAAATTGGCGCAACAAATCAGCCATCATGCTCGGGTGTTAAAATGAGTTGGCAGCCACTTTTTTTTGCGCATCCGTGCATTCGCTAAGAATCTGCGCCTCTTACTAGATTTCAAATATACCGTATGTATTGAAGAATTGCAAAATATTACCGTGCACCCTTACCTTGATAAATACGTAGCACAACTAGCTGCAATATGACGTTTCTTTTTATTTTGAAACTACTTTCACCTAGTTAAACGCCGGAAGGCCTCAAAGTGTTGTCACTAAGTCTTGTTCAAACTTGAGAGCGACGACGTCTATTCCTCTTTATAGTTACGTCCCTCAGTGCATCGACCTGCATTTCATCCAATGCGTTGCTGACGCAGCATTCGCCAAAAGACTTGCGAAACATATCTTCCGTGAAAGATTCCCTTGCTGACGACACTCAACCAAAAACTGTCGCGGGGCGGTGGACGTCGTATAAGCGCCCAGCATCCACTTATTGTAGAGTTCGCGCACGCAATCTCGCAAGGTGTTTTTGGGCACTACGTACAAAGGCTGGAGAATTCCGCGTAGACGTGGCGATTGTATCTGATACCTTAGCGCTGTGCTTAGGGGAAAAAAACGAGAACCAGCGGCGAACATCTTACCACACCATTTCTTCGTATGTACGAAACAAAGAATCCAGTGTTTAAAATGCCGAGTAAATCTGACGTTAAGGCATCTCAAAAAGGGCATGTAGTCTCTGCGGGAGCAGAGCATGGTGAAACCCCTTTGGTTTCCACACTCATGCACCACGCAGACGGCTCAACGACGTTACAAACGTTTAACAATGCGAATGTACTTGGCGGCGTATATTGTGTGCAGGATCTACCAGTCACCAGCACCTGCATTCCCGTTGGCAATTTAGCTTTGCTTCGAAGGTTCCTGGATTATCCATACGCAGTTGCTGCCGGCACTTGGCCTACCGGGCTTGTTTTTGTGCCCGGACTGCAGCATCAGCCCGCCGAATGCGAGCTGTCTCACCTTCTCACTTCCGGCATTCTTCTCGAGTTGTCCGTGGCATACCCATGTGGAAGGTTACAGGAGAAGCTCTCGAACACGCTCGCCTACTATAACTGTCTATCAAACAGTTAGTGTACCCCGGGCGTACCGTGATAGCGTGAAGTGTGCATGCGCAGATACGTATATGTTACCCGTACCACTTACTGTACGTGCACTATTTAACGTCAAACATGATGACGCTCTGGGATGCCCGCTTTGAAGTGACGTGGTTGTTGAAAGATTCACTTTGTTTGCAGCAAACGACAGTTTAAAGTGCATTCGCTTGCCTTCAGTTAGCTTCTACGACAGAGCATACAATTAAGTTGGCGCAGTCTCTGAGATAGCTGCCCAGTTCTAACGTGTTTAGGCCTAACTACAACATCAATGTAAACAAATCGGAAACCTGGAGTTTTTCGCATTTGGTGCGTTGTTCCTATTTATTTACTTTCATTATTTATAAAGTAAACGTGTAACAATACTTCGCGCGGTAACACAGGCTGATAATCTCGTTTTAATATCCTTCTCACTTTTCTTATTCATAAACATTTTGATAGGTGGCGCCACCATCCCGTCCGGGGAACGTAAATGCTGTACCGCTAAACTATAGGGCACTGTCCGCGACTAATGTTTCCTGCACGGTAACGTCATTCCCTTAACCTCTGCTATCGCGCAGAAGTTAAGGGAATAACCCAAAACACTGCCGACGGCGTGCATACGACGCTGCGAGTGATTAACTGATAAAAGAGCCAGTGGAGACCGCTCGTGACACCACCACTATACGAATTTTTCAAGTTATACACAGCTTTCACTGTAAAACGGAGCACCAACGTAAGCTTACTGGCGTCTCGGGGAAGGTGGCGAGACCACTCGACGATAAGTATAGTAGAGTCGAATGCGCCCATCCCCCCCCCCCCTTCCAGATGAACAAAGGAGGAGGGCGCCTCTATAGTTCTGAATTTGTTTTTTTTCTTCTTTTGTGGTCGGGACTTCATCTCCATAGCTCAGGTCCTGACCTCTTTTTTTTACTTTTTGGTGTTAAGTGTATATCTGATGTCATAAATGATGCTCTTTACGCCTCCATCTAGCAGTTCGCAAGTCTGTGTTCTTTGTAGTGTTTCTTGAGGATAATGTTGTACCTATATAATGTCGTCTGTATATCTTTATTCTCGATGTACAATAGGCCTAATCGTTTAATTAAAACTTTTCGCGCCAAAAGAAATACATGTTATTTACAAACACAGATCAAAAGACGCATCATGCAAAGACATGCAACAAAAGAACACTAAACTTCGTAAAGAAAAGAAAGGTCTGGATCTTAAGTGGCTTTTGAAATACCTCCCAGTCAACGTCCAATCAAATGGCTAAGGGCGCCCCGCGTACTGGCTAGACGTCACCGTCGTCTTCTTCCGAGGAGTCGTCCTGAAAGCCGCTTGGCCCTGGTCTGGGCTCTAGGGTATTCAAATCGTCCGTGTCACCTCGCCACTCGCCATTGAAGTCGTCCAGTCTGCGACGCTTGCACGGCGGTCCGGCGTCGTCATCTGAAACAGACGGTAAAACCCTACAGACGGTATCAGATCCATTAGACGCCTCTGCATTACCTACCTCGACTCCAGCGCCAGAAACAGCAGGTGCCGAATCCGCACCATCGTCAGTCGACGAGGCATCGCTCCATGAATCTTCACTGGACGAGTCATCGCTCGATGAATCGTCGCTTGAGGAATCGTCACACGGGACCCATATCTTCAAACTCTCCGCGAGCAAGACGTAGCGAAGCAGGCTCGAGGTGTTCTGCATCTTCCCTTGAGCCTGCGAAATAAGATCGTCAATAGTCGGGGCACGGTTGACGGGCATGACGATAAAGCGGTGTACTTACGGGAAGCAATACTTTTTTTTCTCCCAACGTAGCGCACGTGCGTTCAATGCCGAAGCCAGCAGCCGACTGAGCTCTTGTCTCTCTCTCCTTTCACTCAAGCAGTGACGTCACCAACAGCGCCCGCCAATGAGGCCCACTCTCGCTGTCGGAACAGGAGCTGGTTGGCCAAACGAGTTCTGGTGAGGGCAACCACTGGAAAGGCTGGCGCTCTGGTCGCGCTGACGCAGCAAACGACCACACGCGACACGTTCATGCAGTCGTCAGTGTAGCACGCTTCCTTTCAACCCCAAATCAGATATTTTTCTAGCTAACCGGTTTTTTTTTTTGCCGCACGATACCACAGTGCCGGACACAATTTAGCGAGTCTATAATGAGTCAGCCTTTCCAAAACGCCACGGCAGCAATACACTTGCCTCACAAAATTGAAATTGGCGAAACAAATCAGCCATCATGCTCGGGTGTTAAAATGAGTTGGCAGCCACTTTTTTTTGCGCATCCGTGCATTCGCTAAGAATCTGCGTTTCTTATTAGATTTCTAATATACCGTATGTATTGAAGAATTGCAAAATATTACCGTGCACCCTTACCTTGATAAATACGTAGGTTCCTGGAGTATCCGTACGCAGTTGCTACCGGCACTTGGCCTACCGGGCTTGTTTTTGTGCCCGGACTGCAGCATCAGCCCGCCGAATGCGAGCTGTCTCACCTTCTCACTTCCGGCATTCTTCTCGAGTTGTCCGTGGCATACCCATGTGGAAGGTTACAGGAGAAGCTCTCGAACACGCTCGCCTACTATAACTGTCTATCAAACAGTTAGTGTACCCCGGGCGTACCGTGATAGCGTGAAGTGTGCATGCGCAGATACGTATATGTTACCCGTACCACTTACTGTACGTGAACTATTTAACGTCAAACATGGTGACGCTCTGGGATGCCCGCTTTGAAGTGACGTGGTTGTTGAAAGATTCACTTTGTTTGCAGCAAACGACAGTTTAAGGTGCCTTCGCTTGCCTTCAGTTAGCTTCTACGACAGAGCATACAATTAAGTTGGCGCAGTCTCTGAGATAGCTGCCCAGTTCTAACGTGTTTAGGCCTAACTACAACATCAATGTAAACAAATCGGAAACCTGGAGTATTTCGCATTTGGTGCGTTGTTCCTATTTATTTACTTTCATTATTTTTAAAGTAAACGTGTAACAATACTTCGCGCGGTAACACAGGCTGATAATCTCGTTTTAATATCCTTCTCACTTTTCTTATTCATAAACACTTTGATAGGTGGCGCCACCATCCCGTCCGGGGAACGTAAATGCTGTACCGCTAAACTATAGGGCACTGTCCGCGACTAATGTTTCCTGCACGGTAACGTCATTCCCTTAACCTCTGCTATCGCGCAGAAGTTAAGGGAATAACCCAAAGCGCTGCCGACGGCGTGCATAGGACGCTGCGAGTGATAACTGATAAAAGAGCCAGTGGAGACCCCTCGTGACACCACCACTATACGAATTTTTCAAGTTATACACAGCTTTCACTGTAAAACGGAGCACCAACGTAAGCTTACTGGCGTCTCGGGGAAGGTGGCGAGACCACTCGACGATAAGTATTGTAGAGTCGAATGCGCCCATCTTCCCCTTCCAGATGAACAAAGAAGGAGGGCGCCTCTATACTTCTGAATCTGTTTTTTTTTCTTTTTTTTGTGGTCGGGACTTCATCTCCATAGCTCAGGTCCTGACCTCTTTTTTTTACTTTTTGGTGTTAAGTGTATATCTGATGTCATAAATGATGCTCTTTACGCCTCCATCTAGCAGTTCGCAAGTCTGTGTTCTTTGTAGTGTTTCTTGAGGATAATGTTGTACCTATATAATGTCGTCTGTATATCTTTATTCTCGATGTACAATAGGCCTAATCGTTTAATTAAAACTTTTCGCGCCAAAAGAAATACATGTTATTTACAAACACAGATCAAAAGACGCATCATGCAAAGACATGCAACAAAAGAACACTAAACTTCGTAAAGAAAAGAAAGGTCTGGATCTTAAGTGGCTTTTGAAATACCTCCCAGTCAACGTCCAATCAAATGGCTAAGGGCGCCCCGCGTACTGGCTAGACGTCACCGTCGTCTTCTTCCGAGGAGTCGTCCTGAAAGCCGCTTGGCCCTGGTCTGGGCTCTAGGGTATTCAAATCGTCCGTGTCACCTCGCCACTCGCCATTGAAGTCGTCCAGTCTGCGACGCTTGCACGGCGGTCCGGCGTCGTCATCTGAAACAGACGGTAAAACCCTACAGACGGTATCAGATCCATTAGACGCCTCTGCATTACCTACCTCGACTCCAGCGCCAGAAACAGCAGGTGCCGAATCCGCACCATCGTCAGTCGACGAGGCATCGCTCCATGAATCTTCACTGGACGAGTCATCGCTCGATGAATCGTCGCTTGAAGAATCGTCACACGGGACCCATATCTTCAAACTCTCCGCGAGCAAGACGTAGCGAAGCAGGCTCGAGGTGTTCTGCATCTTCCCTTGAGCCTGCGAAATAAGATCGTCAATAGTCGGGGCACGGTTGACGGGCATGACGATAAAGCGGTGTACTTACGGGAAGCAATACTTTTTTTTTCTCCCAACGTAGCGCACGTGCGTTCAATGCCGAAGCCAGCAGCCGACTGAGCTCTTGTCTCTCTCTCCTTTCACTCAAGCAGTGACGTCACCAACAGCGCCCGCCAATGAGGCCCACTCTCGCTGTCGGAACAGGAGCTGGTTGGCCAAACAAGTTCTGGTGAGGGCAACCACTGGAAAGGCTGGCGCTGCGGTCGCGCTGACGCAGCGAACGACCACACGCGACACGTTCATGCAGTCGTCAGTGTAGCACGCTTCCTTTCAACCCCAAATCATTTATTTTTCTAGCTAACCGGTTTTTTTACCGCACGATACCACAGTGCCGGACACAATTTAGCGAGTCTATAATGAGTCAGCCTTTCCAAAACGCCACGGCAGCGATACACTTGCCTCACAAAATTGAAATTGGCGAAACAAATCAGCCATCATGCTCGGGTGTTAAAATGAGTTGGCAGCCACTTTTTTTTTTGCGCATCCGTGCATTCGCTAAGAATCTGCGTCTTTTATTAGATTTCAAATATACCGTATGTATTGAAGAATTGCAAAATATTACCGTGCACCCTTACCTTGATAAATACGTAGCACAACTAGCTGCAATATGACGTTTCTTTTTATTTTGAAACTACTTTCACCTAGTTAAACGCCGGAAGGCCTCAGAGTGCTGTCACTAAGTCTTGTTCAAACTTGAGAGCGACGACGTCTATTCCTCTTTATAGTTACGTCCCTCAGTGCATCGACCTGCATTCAATCCAATGCGTTGCTGATGCAGCATTTGCGAAAAGACTTGCGCACCATATCTTCCGTGAAAGATCCTCTTGCTGACGACACTCAACCAAAAGCTGTCGTGGGGCGGTGGACGTCGTATAAGCGCCCAGCATACACTTATTGTAGTGTTCGCGCACGCAATCTCGCAAGGTGTTATTGGGCACTACGTACAGAGGCTGGAGGATTCCACGTAGACGTGGCGATTGTATCTGATACCTTAGCGCTGTGCTTAGGGGAAAAAAACGAGATCCAGCAGCGAACATGTTACCACACCATTTCTAAATATGTACGAAACAAAGAATACAGTGTTTGAAATGCCGAGTAAATCTGACGTTAAGGCATCTCAAAAAGGGCATGTAGTCTCTGCGGGAGCAGAGCATGGTGAAACCTCTTTGGTTTCCACACTCATGCACCACGTAGACGGCGCAACGACGTTACAAACTTTTAACATTGCGAATGTACTTGGCGGCGTATATAGTGTGCAGGATCTGCCCGTCACCAGCACCTGCATTCCCGTTGGCAATTTAGCTTTGCTTCGAAGGTTCCTGGATTATTCGTACGCAGTTGCTGCCGGCACTTGGCCTACCGGGCTTGTTTTTGTGCCCGGACTGCACCATCAGCCCGCCGAATTCGAGCTGTCTCACCTTCCACTGCCGGCATTCTTCTCGAGTTGTCCGTGGCATAACCATGTGGAAGGTTACAGGAGAAGCCTTCGAACACGCTCGCCTAATATAACTGTCTATCAAACAGTTAGTGTACCCCGGGCGTACCGTGATAGCGTGAAGTGTGCATGCGCAGATACGTATATGTTACCCGTACCGCTTACTGTACGTGCACTATTTAACGTCAATTATGGTGGCGCTCTCGGATGCCCGCTTTGAAGTGATGTGGTTGTTGAAAGATTCACTTTGTTTGCAGCAAACGACTGTTTAAAGTGACTTCGCTTGCCTTCAGTTAGCTTCTACGACCGAGCATACAATTAAGTTGGCGCAGTCTCTGAGATAGCTGCCCAGTTCTAACGTGTTTAGGCCTAACTACAACATCAATGTAAACAAATCGGAAACCTGGAGTTTTTCGCATTTGGTGCGTTGTTCCTATTTATTTACTTTCATTATTTATAAAGTAAACGTGTAACAATACTTCGCGCGGTAACACAGGCTGATAATCTCGTTTTAATATCCTTCTCACTTTTCTTATTCATAAACACTTTGATAGGTGGCGCCACCATCCCGTCCGGGGAACGTAAATGCTGTACCGCTAAACTATAGGGCGCTGTCCGCGACTAATGTTTCCTGCACGGTAACGTCATTCCCTTAACCTCTGCTATCGCGCAGAAAATAAAAGAATAACCCAAAGCGCTGCCGACGGCGTGCATACGACGATGCGAGTGATTAACTGATAAAAAAGCCAGTGGAGATCGCTCGTGACACCACCACTATACGAATTTTTCAAGTTATACACAGCTTTCACTTTAAAACGGAGCACCAACGTAAGCTTACTGGCGTCTCGGGGAAGGTGGCGAGACCACTCGACGATAAGTATAGTAGAGTCGAATGCGCCCATCCCCCCCCCCCCTTCCACATGAACAAAGGCGGAGGGCGCCTCTATAGTTCTGAATCTGTTTTTTTCTTTTTTTGTGTGGTCGGGACTTCATCTCAATAGCTCAGGTCCTGGCCTCTTTTTTTATTTTTGGTGTTAAGTGTATATCTGATGTCATAAATGATGCTCTTTACGCCTCCATCTAGCAGTTCGCAAGTCTGTGTTCTTTGTAGTGTTTCTTGAGGATAATGTTGTACCTATATAATGTCGTCTGTATATCTTTATTCTCGATGTACAATAGGCCTAATCGTTTAATTAAAACTTTTCGCGCCAAAAGAAATACATGTTATTTACAAACACAGATCAAAAGACGCATCATGCAAAGACATGCAACAAAAGAACACTAAACTTCGTAAAGAAAAGAAAGGTCTGGATCTTAAGTGGCTTTTGAAATACCTCCCAGTCAACGTCCAATCAAATGGCTAAGGGCGCCCCGCGTACTGGCTAGACGTCACCGTCGTCTTCTTCCGAGGAGTCGTCCTGAAAGCCGCTTGGCCCTGGTCTGGGCTCTAGGGTATTCAAATCGTCCGTGTCACCTCGCCACTCGCCATTGAAGTCGTCCAGTCTGCGACGCTTGCACGGCGGTCCGGCGTCGTCATCTGAAACAGACGGTAAAACCCTACAGACGGTATCAGATCCATTAGACGCCTCTGCATTACCTACCTCGACTCCAGCGCCAGAAACAGCAGGTGCCGAATCTGCACCATCGTCAGTCGACGAGGCATCGCTCCATGAATCTTCACTGGACGAGTCATCGCTCGATGAATCGTCGCTTGAGGAATCGTCACACGGGACCCATATCTTCAAACTCTCCGCGAGCAAGACGTAGCGAAGCAGGCTCGAGGTGTTCTGCATCTTCCCTTGAGCCTGCGAAATAAGATCGTCAATAGTCGGGGCACGGTTGACGGGCATGACGATAAAGCGGTGTACTTACGGGAAGCAATACTTTTTTTTTCTCCCAACGTAGCGCACGTGCGTTCAATGCCGAAGCCAGCAGCCGACTGAGCTCTTGTCTCTCTCTCCTTTCACTCAAGCAGTGACGTCACCAACAGCGCCCGCCAATGAGGCCCACTCTCGCTGTCGGAACAGGAGCTGGTTGGCCAAACAAGTTCTGGTGAGGGCAACCACTGGAAAGGCTGGCGCTGCGGTCGCGCTGACGCAGCAAACGACCACACGCGACACGTTCATGCAGTCGTCAGTGTAGCACGCTTCCTTTCAACCCCAAATCATTTATTTTTCTAGCTAACCGGTTTTTTTTACCGCACGATACCACAGTGCCGGACACAATTTAGCGAGTCTATAATGAGTCAGCCTTTCCAAAACGCCACGGCAGCGATACACTTGCCTCACAAAATTGAAATTGGCGAAACAAATCAGCCATCATGCTCGGGTGTTAAAATGAGTTGGCAGCCACTTTTTTTTTTGCGCATCCGTGCATTCGCTAAGAATCTGCGTCTCTTATTAGATTTCAAATATACCGTATGTATTGAAGAATTGCAAAATATTACCGTGCACCCTTACCTTGATAAATACGTAGCACAACTAGCTGCAATATGACGTTTCTTTTTATTTTGAAACTACTTTCACCTAGTTAAACGCCGGAAGGCCTCAAAGTGCTGTCACTAAGTCTTGTTCAAACTTGAGAGCAACGACGTCTATTCCTCTTTATAGTTACGTCCCTCAGTGCATCGACCTGCATTCAATCCAATGCGTTGCTGATGCAGCATTTGCGAAAAGACTTGCGCACCATATCTTCCGTGAAAGATCCCCTTGCTGACGACACTCAACCAAAAGCTGTCGTGGGGCGGTGGACGTCGTATAAGCGCCCAGCATACACTTATTGTAGTGTTCGCGCACGCAATCTCGCAAGGTGTTATTGGGCACTACGTACAGAGGCTGGAGGATTCCACGTAGACGTGGCGATTGTATCTGATACCTTAGCGCTGTGCTTAGGGGAAAAAAACGAGATCCAGCAGCGAACATGTTACCACACCATTTCTAAATATGTACGAAACAAAGAATACAGTGTTTGAAATGCCGAGTAAATCTGACGTTAAGGCATCTCAAAAAGGGCATGTAGTCTCTGCGGGAGCAGAGCATGGTGAAACCCCTTTGGTTTCCACACTCATGCACCACGTAGACGGCGCAACGACGTTACAAACTTTTAACATTGCGAATGTACTTGGCGGCGTATATAGTGTGCAGGATCTGCCCGTCACCAGCACCTGCATTCCCGTTGGCAATTTAGCTTTGCTTCGAAGGTTCCTGGATTATTCGTACGCAGTTGCTGCCGGCACTTGGCCTACCGGGCTTGTTTTTGTGCCCGGACTGCACCATCAGCCCGCCGAATTCGAGCTGTCTCACCTTCCACTGCCGGCATTCTTCTCGAGTTGTCCGTGGCATAACCATGTGGAAGGTTACAGGAGAAGCCTTCGAACACGCTCGCCTAATATAACTGTCTATCAAACAGTTAGTGTACCCCGGGCGTACCTTGATAGCGTGAAGTGTGCATGCGCAGATACGTATATGTTACCCGTACCGCTTACTGTACGTGCACTATTTAACGTCAATTATGGTGGCGCTCTCGGATGCCCGCTTTGAAGTGATGTGGTTGTTGAAAGATTCACTTTGTTTGCAGCAAACGACTGTTTAAAGTGACTTCGCTTGCCTTCAGTTAGCTTCTACGACCGAGCACACAATTAAGTTGGCGCAGTCTCTGAGATAGCTGCCCAGTTCTAACGTGTTTAGGCCTAACTACAACATCAATGTAAACAAATCGGAAACCTGGAGTTTTTCGCATTTGGTGCGTTGTTCCTATTTATTTACTTTCATTATTTATAAAGTAAACGTGTAACAATACTTCGCGCGGTAACACAGGCTGATAATCTCGTTTTAATATCCTTCTCACTTTTCTTATTCATAAACACTTTGATAGGTGGCGCCACCATCCCGTCCGGGGAACGTAAATGCTGTACCGCTAAACTATAGGGCGCTGTCCGCGACTAATGTTTCCTGCACGGTAACGTCATTCCCTTAACCTCTGCTATCGCGCAGAAGTTAAAAGAATAACCCAAAGCGCTGCCGACGGCGTGCATACGACGATGCGAGTGATTAACTGATAAAAAAGCCAGTGGAGATCGCTTGTGACACCACCACTATACGAATTTTTCAAGTTATACACAGCTTTCACTTTAAAACGGAGCACCAACGTAAGCTTACTGGCGTCTCGGGGAAGGTGGCGAGACCACTCGACGATAAGTATAGTAGAGTCGAATGCGCCCATCCCCCCCCTTCCAGATGAACAAAGGCGGAGGGCGCCTCTATAGTTCTGAATCTGTTTTTTTTCTTTTTTTGTGTGGTCGGGACTTCATCTCAATAGCTCAGGTCCTGGCCTCTTTTTTTATTTTTGGTGTTAAGTGTATATCTGATGTCATAAATGATGCTCTTTACGCCTCCATCTAGCAGTTCGCAAGTCTGTGTTCTTTGTAGTGTTTCTTGAGGATAATGTTGTACCTATATAATGTCGTCTGTATATCTTTATTCTCGATGTACAATAGGCCTAATCGTTTAATTAAAACTTTTCGCGCCAAAAGAAATACATGTTATTTACAAACACAGATCAAAAGACGCATCATGCAAAGACATGCAACAAAAGAACACTAAACTTCGTAAAGAAAAGAAAGGTCTGGATCTTAAGTGGCTTTTGAAATACCTCCCAGTCAACGTCCAATCAAATGGCTAAGGGCGCCCCGCGTACTGGCTAGACGTCACCGTCGTCTTCTTCCGAGGAGTCGTCCTGAAAGCCGCTTGGCCCTGGTCTGGGCTCTAGGGTATTCAAATCGTCCGTGTCACCTCGCCACTCGCCATTGAAGTCGTCCAGTCTGCGACGCTTGCACGGCGGTCCGGCGTCGTCATCTGAAACAGACGGTAAAACCATACAGACGGTATCAGAACCAGTAGACGCCTCTGCAGTACCTACCTCGACTCCAGCGCCAGAAACAGCAGGTGCCGAACCCGCACCATCATCAGTTGACGAGTCATCGCTCCATGAATCTTCACTGGATGAGTCATCGCTCGATGAATCGTCGCTTGAGGAATCATCACACGGGACCCATATCTTCAAACTCTCCACGAGCAAGACGTAGCGAAGCAGGCTCGAGGCGTTCTGCATCTTCCCTTGAGCCTGCGAATTAAGATCGTCAATAGTCGGGGCACGGTTGACGGGCATGACGATAAAGCGGTGTACTTACGGGAAGCAATACTTTTTTTTCTCCCAACGTAGCGCACGTGCGTTCAATGCCGAAGCCAGCAGCCGACTGAGCTCTTGTCTCTCTCTCCTTTCACTCAAGCAGTGACGTCACCAGCAGCGCCCGCCAATGAGGCCCACTCTCGCTGTCGGAACAGGAGCTGGTTGGCTAAACGAATTCTGGTGAGGGCAACCACTGTAAAGGCTGGCGCTGCGGTCGTGCTGACGCAGCAAATGACCACACGCGACACGTCCATGCAGTCGTCAGTGTAGCACGCTTCCTTTCAACCCCAAATCAGATATTTTTCTAGCTAACCGATTTTTTTTACTGCACGATACCACAGTGCCGGACACAATTTAGCGAGTCTATAATGAGTCAGCCTTTCGAAAACGCCACGGCAGCGATACAATTGCCTCACAAAATTGAAATTGGCGAAACAAACCAGCCATCATGCTCAGGTGTTAAACTGAGTTGGCAGCCACTTTTTTTTGCACGTCCGTGCATTCGCTAAGAATCTGCGTCTCTTATTAGATTTCAAATATACCGTATGTATTGAAGAATTGGAAAATATTACCGTGCACCCTTACCTTGATAAATACGTGGCACAACTAGCTGCAATATGACGTTTCTTTTTAGTTTGAAACTACTTTCACCTAGTTAAACGCCGGAAGGCCTCAAAGTGCTGTCACTAAGTCTTGTTCAAACTTGAGAGCGACGACGTCTATGCCTCTTCATAGTCATGTCCCTCAGTGCATCGACCTGCATTCCATCCAATGCGTTGCTGATGCAGACTTTGCGAAAAGACTTGCGCATCATATCTTCAGTGAAAGATTCTATTGCAGACGACACTCAACCAAAAACTGTCGCGGGGCGGTGGACGTCGTATAAGCGCCCAGCATCCACTTATTATAGAGTTCGCGCACGCAATCTCACAAGATGTTTTTGGGCACTACATACAAAGGCTGGAGAATTCCGCGTAGACGTGGCGATTGTATCTGATACTTTAGCGCTGTGCTTAGGGGAAAAAAACGAGAGCCAGCGGCGAACATCTTACCACACCATTTCTTCATATGTACGAAATAAAGAATGCAGTGTTTAAAATGCCGAGTAAATCTGACGTTAAGGCATCTCAAAAAGGGCATGTAGTCTCTGCGGGAGCAGAGCATGGTGAAACCCCTTTGGTTTCCACACTCATGCACCACGCAGACGGCGCGACGACGTTACAAACGTTTAACAATGCGAATGTACTTGGCGGCGTATATAGTGTGCAGGATCTGCCCGTCACCAGCACCTGCATTCCCGTTGGCAATTTAGCTTTGCTTCGAAGGTTCCTGGATTATCCGTACGCAGTTGCTGCCGGCACTTGGCCTACCGGGCTTGTTTTTATGCCCGGACTGCAGCATCAGCCCACCGAATGCGAGCTGTCTCACCTTCTCACTTGTGGCATTCTTCTCGAGTTGTCCGTGGCATATCCATGTGGAAGGTTACAGGAGAAGCTACCGAACACGTTCGCCTACCATAACTGTCTATCAAACAGTTAGTGTACCCCAGGCGTACCGTGATAGCGTGAAGTGTGCATGCGCATATTACGTATATGTTACCCGTACCGCTTACTGTACGTGCACTATTTAACGTCAAACTTGGTGGCACTCTCGGATGCCCGCTTTGAAGTGACGTGGTTGTTGAAAGATTCACTTTGTTTGCAGCAAACGACTGTTTAAAGTGACTTCGCTTGCCTTCAGTTAGCTTCTACGACCGAGCATACAGTTAAGTTGGCGCAGTCTTTGAGATAGCTTTCCATTTCTAACGTGTTTAGGCCTAACTACAACATCAATGTAAACAAATCGGAAACCTTGAGTTTTTCGCATTTGGTGCGTTGCTCCTATTTATTTACTTTCATTATTACTAAAATAAACGTGTAACAATACTTCACGCGGTAACACAGGCTGATAATCTCGTTTTAATATCCTTCTCACTTTTCTTACTTATAAACACTTTCATATGTGGCACCACCATCCCGTCCGGGGAACGTAAATGCTGTACCGCTAAATTATAGGGCACTGTCCGCGACTAATGTTTCCTGCACGGTAACGTCATTCCCTCAACCTCTGCTATCGCGCAGAAGTTAAGGAAATAACCCAAAGCGCTGCCAACGGCGTGCATACGATGCTGCGAGTGATTAACTGATAAAATAGCCAGTGGAGACCACTCGTGACACCACCACTATACGAATTTTTCAAGTTATACACAGCTTTCACTGTAAAAGGGAGCACCAACGTAAGCTTACTGGCGTCTCGGGTAAGGTGGCGAGACAACTCGACGATAAATAAAGTAGAGTCGAATGCGCCCATCCCCCCTCCCCTTCCAGATGAACAAAGCCAGAGGGCGCCTCTATAGTTCTGAATCTGTTTTTTTCTTTTTTTTTTGTGGTCGGGACTTCATCTCAATAGCTCAGGTCCTGACCTCTTTTTTTTAATTTTTGGTGTTAAGTGTATATCTGATGTCATAAATGATGCTCTTTACGCCTCCATCTAGCAGTTCGAAAGTCTGTGTTCTTTGTAGTGTTTCTTGAGGATAATGTCATACCTATATAATGTCGTCTGTATTGCTTTATTCTCGATGTACAATAGGCCTAATCGTTTAATTAAAACTTTTCACGCCAAAATAAATATTTGTTATTTACAAACACAGATCAAAAGACGCATCATGCAAAGACATGCAATAAAAGAACACTAAACTTCGTAAAGAAATGAAAGGTCTGGATCTTAAGTGGCTTTTCAAATACCTCCCAGTCAACGTCCAACCACATAGCTAAGGCCGCCGCGCGTACTGGCTAGACGTCACCGTCGTCTTCTTCCGAGGAGTCGTCCTGAAAGACGATTGGTCCTGGTCTGGGCTCCAGGGTATTCAAATCGTTCGTGTCACCTCGCCAGGGAAGTCGTCCAGTCTGCGACGCTTGCGCGGTGGTCCGGCGTCGTCATCTGAAACAGACGGTAAAACCCTACAGACGGTATCAGATCCAGTAGACGCCTCTGCATTACCTACCTCGACTCCAGCGCCAGAAACAGCAGGTGCCGAACCCGCACCATCGTCAGTCGACGAGTCATCGCTCCATGAATCTTCACTGGACGAGTCATCGCTCGATGAATCGTCGCTTGAGGAATCGTCACACGGGATCCATATCTTCAGACTCTCCGCGAGCAAGACGTAGCGAAGCAGGCTCGAGGTGTTCTGCATCTTCCCTTGAGCCTGCGAAATAAGATCGCCAATAATCGGGGCACGGTTGACGGGCATGACGATAAAGCGGTGTACTTACGGAAAGCAATACGTTTTTTTCTCCCAACGTAGCGCACGTGCGTTCAACTCCGAAGCCAGCAGCCGACTGAAGACTGAGCTCTTGTCTCTCTCTCCTTTCACTCAAGCAGTGACGTCACCAGCAGCGCCCGCCACTGAGGCCCACTCTCACTGTCGGAACAGGAGCTTGTTGGCCAAACGAATTCTGGTGAGGGCAACCACTGGAAAGGCTGGCGCTGCGGTCGCGCTGACGCAAAAAACGACCACACGCGACACGTTCATGAAGTCGTCAGTGCAGCACGCTTCCTTTATACCCCAAATCAGATATTTTTCTAGCTAACCTGTTTTTTTTTACCGCACGATACCACAGTGCTGGACACAATTTAGCGAGTCTATAATGAGTCAGCCTTTCCAAAACGCCACGGCAGCGATACACTTGCCTCACAAAATTGAAATTGGCGAAACGAATCAGCCATCATGCTCGGGTGTTAAACTGATTTGGCAGCCACTTTTTTTTGCGCGTCCGTGCATTCGCTAAGAATCTGCGTGTCTTATTAGATTTCAAATATACGGTATGTATTGAAGAATTGCTAAATATTACCGTGCATCCTTACCTTGATAAATACGTGGCACAACTAGCTGCAATATGACGTTTCTTTTTATTTTTAAACTACTTTCACCTAGTTAAGCGCTGGAAGGCCTCAAAGTACTCTCACTGAGTCTTGTTCAAACTTGAGAGCGACGACGTCCATTCCTCTTTATAGTTACGTCCCTCAGTGCATCGTTCTGCATTTCATCCAATGCGTTGCTGATGCAGCATTTGCGAATAGACTTGCGCACCATATCTTCCGTGAAAGATTCCCTGTTGACGACACTCAACCAAAAACTGTCGCGGGGCGGTGGACGTCGTATTAGCGCCTAGCATCCACTTATTGTAGAGTTCGCGAACGCAATCTCGCAAGGTGTTTTTGGGCACTACGTACAAAGGTTGGAAAATTTCGCGTAGACGTGGCGATTGTATCTGATACCTTTGCGCTGTGCTTAGAGGAAAATAATGAGAGCCAGCGGCGAACATCTTACCACACCATTTCTTCATATGTACGAAATAAAGAATGCAGTGTTTAAAATGCCGAGTAAATCTGACGTTAAGGCATCTCAAAAAGGGCATGTAGTCTCTGCGGGAGCAGAGCATGGTGAAACCCCTTTGGTGTCTACACTCATGCACCACGTAGACGGCGCAACGACGTTACAAACGTTTAACATTGCGAATGTACTTGGCGGCGTATATAGTTCAGAGCGGATCGTATATAGTTCAGAGCGGAGCATTCAGAGCGGATCGGGCAGCCGACGTTGGTTGGACTGACTAACCGTGTATTCTACACATCGCAGGAACAAAACTACAAGCATCGGATTGCCTGGATCGTCATTCTGCGGCAACGCAGAATCATCAAGTGGACTACGCGCAGGCGCACCTGTGCCTCTGTTCCTACAAGTGCCGACTGCTTCGCATCACGAGGCGTCGACAGTGACACTGCAGGCGGTTGGGCATGCCCCCATCGCCTATATAAAGAGGCAACCCCGGATAGACATCATTCAGAGCGGATCGGGCAGCTGACGTTGGTTGGACTGACTAACCGTGTATTCTACACATCGCAGGAACAAAACTACAAGCATCGGATTGCCTGAATCGTCATTCTGCGGCAACGCAGAACCATCAAGTGGACTACGCGCAGGCGCACCTGTGCCTCTGTTCCTACAAGTGCCGACTGCTTCGGATCACGAGGCGTCGACAGTGACACTGCAGGCGGTTGGGCACGCCTCCATCGCCTATATAAAGAGGCAACCCCGGATAGACATCATTCAGAGCGGATCGGGCAGCCGACGTTGGTTTGACTGACTAACCGTGTATTCTACACATCGCAGGAACAAAACTACAAGCATCGGATTGCCTGGATCGTCATTCTGCGGCAACGCAGAATCAAGTGGACTACGCGCAGGTGCACCTGTGCCTCTGTTCCTACAAGTGCCGACTGCTTCGGATCACGAGGCGTCGACAGTGACACTGTAGGCGGTTGGGCATGCCCCCATCGCCTATATAAAGAGGCAACCCCGGATAGCCATCATTCAGAGCGGATCGGGCAGCCGACGTTGGTTGGACTGACTAACCGTGTATTCTACACATCGCAGGAACAAAACTACAAGCATCAGATTGCCTGGATCGTCATTCTGCGGCAACGCAGAATCAAGTGGACTACGCGCAGGTGCACCTGTGCCTCTGTTCCTACAAGTGCCGACTGCTTCGGATCACGAGGCGTCGACAGTGACACTGCAGGCGGTTGGGCACGCCTCCATCGCCTATATAAAGAGGCAACCCCGGATAGACATCATTCAGAGCGGATCGGGCAGCCGACGTTGGTTGGACTGACTAACCGTGTATTCTACACATCGCAGGAACAAAACTACAAGCATCGGATTGCCTGGATCGTCATTCTGCGGCAACGCAGAATCAAGTGGACTACGCGCAGGCGCACCTGTGCCTCTGTTCCTACAAGTGCCGACTGCTTCGGATCACGAGGCGTCGACAGTGACACTGCAGGCGGTTGGGCACGCCTCCATCGCCTATATAAAGAGGCAACCCCGGATAGACATCATTCAGAGCGGATCGGGCAGCCGACGTTGGTTTGACTGACTAACCGTGTATTCTACACATCGCAGGAACAAAACTACAAGCATCGGATTGCCTGGATCGTCATTCTGCGGCAACGCAGAATCAAGTGGACTACGCGCAGGTGCCCCTGTGCCTCTGTTCCTACAAGTGCCGACTGCTTCGGATCACGAGGCGTCGACAGTGACACTGTAGGCGGTTGGGCATGCCCCCATCGCCTATATAAAGAGGCAACCCCGGATAGCCATCATTCAGAGCGGATCGGGCAGCCGACGTTGGTTGGACTGACTAACCGTGTATTCTACACATCGCAGGAACAAAACTACAAGCATCAGATTGCCTGGATCGTCATTCTGCGGCAACGCAGAATCAAGTGGACTACGCGCAGGTGCACCTGTGCCTCTGTTCCTACAAGTGCCGACTGCTTCGGATCACGAGGCGTCGACAGTGACACTGCAGGCGGTTGGGCACGCCTCCATCGCCTATATAAAGAGGCAACCCCGGATAGACATCATTCAGAGCGGATCGGGCAGCCGACGTTGGTTGGACTGACTAACCGTGTATTCTACACATCGCAGGAACAAAACTACAAGCATCGGATTGCCTGGATCGTCATTCTGCGGCAACGCAGAATCAAGTGGACTACGCGCAGGTGCACCTGTGCCTCTGTTCCTACAAGTGCCGACTGCTTCGGATCACGAGGCGTCGACAGTGACACTGTAGGCGGTTGGGCATGCCCCCATCGCCTATATAAAGAGGCAACCCCGGATAGACATCATTCAGAGCGGATCGGGCAGCCGACGTTGGTTGGACTGACTAACCGTGTATTCTACACATCGCAGGTAGGAGTCTGATCATTTGTGTAACTTAGCATAAATCCTATCCACTCACGGCTACCTCGGATCCGCCCTGAACTTGCATTTGTTTTATGTCCCTGTCATTTTGTTGTTGCTATTTGTGAACAAAGTGTGAGCCGAAAAAAGAAAAATGGATGCCCTGACGGATTTAGCCAATTCCTTAGGTGAAAAACCACCAAGTACTGTAAAGGAAATAGGGAAGGCAATGCAGGAGATGAACACGAAGCTTCTTGACGTTCTCTCTGCTATCAAAACAGACGTGAACACTACTTATTCATTGTACAATGCTATCAAGGCAGAATTGATATCTATCAGGGCATCTGCAAGCTTCACTAGTGACAGCTTTGACGAACTAAAGACTGAGATATAGTCACTGCGTAAGTAACTGAATGAGGCGAGAAATCGAAGCATCGAGTGTCGGAAAGAAAACACGGAAATTAAAAAAGAATTAAGAGATACAAGAAAACAGTTGATAGATCTACAGCAATACTCGAGACGGAACAACATTGACTTGAAAGGCATTCCCTATGTTGAGAAAGAAAACCTAATGGAGATTGTGGAAAAAATTGCCGACTGTTTGCGTGTTGAGGTCAGCGCCAAAGATATTGATGTTGTTCACAGAGTGCCGACGAAGGCAAACAATGTTCCAAATATTATCGTTAAGTTGTTGTCTCGCTTCAAATGTGATCTAATAGTAAAGTCAGCAAGAAACAACAGGCTTGACACGTCAACTCTTGGTTTCAGTACAAATCAACCTGTGTTCGTGAAAGAACATCTGTGTCTTGAAAATAAGGTTCTATTAGGTAAGGCTATACAGAGAAAAAAAGATAACTGGAGATTCGTCTGGGTTTCCGAAGGAAAAATCCTTGCTAGGAAGTCTGAGAACTCGAAGGTAGTTCACGTTACATGCGAGGATGATCTCGCGAAACTAGTGTAGATGCTCTTCTTGATCACCTGCCACAAGAATTTGCAGAGAAATGGCTGTCACGATAACTCAAGTAGATCAGCTCATAGATAAGACACACACTAACATATTCCACTGCAATATCTGCAGTATAAGGAAAAACCTAAATTTGCTTCTTGCTTTCTTATCTGAACATACAAACCACTTTGATGTGCTAGCAACTACAGAAACATGGTTAAAAAAAGGAGAGAATGTCAACATTCCCGGATACGAAACCATATCACATCAGCGAGACTCATGTTCACGTGGTGGTGGAGTGGCGCTTTTTGTAAAAAAAGGCTGCGCCTATACAGTTATATCCTTCCTGAACCACAGCTCTACCGATATAGAAGCACTTTTTATCAGACTCCACTGTTTTGGAATAATTGGCGTGGTTTACCGTCCACCAAATTCCAATGCAGCGCATTTCCTCGATAGGATGCAAGAAATTCTTTTCTGTCTTTCAACTAAGTACCAGAACCGAGCAGTCATCGTTGGGGATATGAACATAGACACCGCAAACACTAGTTATTCATTACACACAATTGCTTAGTTCATTCAATTTTCCTAATCTCATACATACCCCTACGAGAGTAACCACTACGTCGGCAACAACGATTGATCACATCTTAACTAACGTATCATCGAAAGTGAATGCTGGTGTTTATAATGAACGGATAGCAGATCACCTTTCTACCTTTGATTCAATAAGGAAAACTCCAAACAAGAATGCACAATTTTTCAGCAATGCAAGCCAAATCAATTACAACTTATTACGGAATCACATTCTCTCCATCGAATTTGAAACATTGTATGACGATGATGCCAACATTGAATTAGAGAACATAACAAAAGCCCTTCGCCATGCCATTAAACGCAGTCGTTCACACGTGTCCGCACTCTCATATAACACCCCGCTAACTCCTTGGATGACCACAGAGATCCTTGCATTGCTGAAGAAGAAAGACTTCTGATACCACAAGTGGAGACAGCACAAAGAAAATAAATATTATTTAGGTCAATTCAAACTTTTAAGAAACCAATCCGTGAATCTAATGAGGCAACAAAAAAAGGTCTATTATTCTCGACTCATTTTTCAAGCACAAGGCGATTCAAAGAAAACATGGCACATTGTAAAAGAAGTTGTCGGTAAAGAACCAACACAGCGTGTATCACCTGATGTAGTCGATGCGCGTATACTTGATAAATTTAATCTATTCCTTACTGAAATCGGCTCTACCTTAGCCGCGAAATTCCCTAGTAGAGAAATGAAATGTTTTTCAACCTCTTTAACAAATACGTTTGCTCTCCACTACATCAGTGAGGATGAAATTCATGACACTGTTGCCAATATAAGCACGAACAAAGCCAGTGGAATTGATGGTATTACTGCTCGCTTAGTGAAAGATAACATTGATATTTTGAGTTCCATCTTGTGCCACGTATTTAACCACTTCTTGCGTACGTCGACGTACCCATCTTGTTTAAAAAACGCCAAAGTTGTGCCGGTATATAAAGAGGGCAATTGCTCTGGTCCTTCAAGCTATCGGCCCATATCTGTGTTAAGCATTATAAACACCATATTTGAAAAGATTATTGGAAAACGAATGCGCCCATTTTTAGAAAAATATCATGCTTTTTGCCCGGAGCATCATGGATTTAGATCACACCATTCCACATCAACAGCTATGTTATCGTTATCACAGAAGATTAACAAAGCACTTCACAACAACCTTCTTGTGGCAGTTGTCTTCATTGATTTAAAAAAGGCATTCGATACCGTCGACCATAATATTCTGCTATTAAAATAAAACACTATGGATTCCATGGCAAAGTTTCTAGCCTCTTTTCTAACTACATTGATGGACGTCATCAAATGGTCAACATGCAAGATTTTACGTCGTCATTATTAAACATAAAGACAGGGGTACCTCAGGGGTCCGTCCTGGGGCCACTATTATTCTCATTATACGTAAATGATCTGCCATACATACTCAAATCGGCCGAGTTGCTAATGTACGCTGATGACACAGCTTTAATAGTTACCGCCGAAAACATAGCCGATCTAGAATGTAGAGCTAACGAAGAACTAGAAAATAATTTTAAGTGGTTTACAGTGAACACATTAACACTCAATGCAAAGAAAATCAAATACACCATTTTTCACTCCCGTTACCGAAATGTAAACTGTGAGTAATTTCGACTTACAATGAACAACTACCAACTTGAGCATGTAAATGAATTTAAATATCTCGGTGTAGTGTTCGACAGCCAATTACACTGGAAAAAACAAATTGACTCTGTTTGTACTAAGCTAGCATCTGGCTGCAGTATGCTACTGGCTGCTAGAAATTATTTTAGCAGAAATATTCTCAGAGTCCTTTCTTTTTCGTTTGTTCATAGCCATCTATCATACTGCTTAGACTCATGGGGATGGACCTTTAAAACTTATCTTGATCCTATCCGGATATTACAAAAGCGTGCACTTAGAATTATAGATTATGCGGCATATAATGAACCCAGTGAGTCTCTGTTTCACAAGTTGGATATTCTACCTTTTGATTACATACGGCAGCATAAAACCGCAGTCACCATCAACAATGTTATTGCACACAGTGTATCTTTCGATATATCTATCTTTTCTTCCTCGTCCCGCGTCACTCGATGCATGACATTGCGGAATTTTAATCTTCCACCCACTAAAAACGTGTATGGCGAACGCTTACTACAGTTCGTAGGAGCTAAAGTGTGGAATAACATACAACTTCAGAATAAAGATTCTAGGGTTTTCTCGAGCGCACTCAAAAAATATTTGCTACATGTAGATCAATAGTAATGACCATGTACTAAGCCTTACACACAGTTTGATGTTATGTCTATACTTGATTATTTCATTATTATGAACAAAGTGCAACAATGTGTATCTTCTTGTAATTTTGTTCGTTTGTTGAAAAATCAACGTTTTTTGAAGTTTTGATTTTTTTCTTATATACAAATTGTATTCTGCTTGTATACTTTCTCCCGTTAGACCCCTTACTAGCCTATGGCTATGGGTCTAATCAGTGTTGTGAATTTCTTGAAATGTGGTCATAACAACCTCAATAAAAAAATAGTGTGCAGGATCTGCTCGTCACCAGCATCTGCATTCCCGTTGGCAATTTAGCTCTAATTCGAAGGTTCCTGGATTATCCCTACGCAGTTGCTGCCGGCACTTGGCCTACCGGGCTTGTTTTTGTGCCCGGACTGCACCATCAGCCCGCCGAATGCGAGCTGCCTCACCTTCTCACTACCGGCATTCTTCTCGAGTGGTCCGTGGCATACCCATGTGGAAGGTTACAGGAGAAGCTCTCGAACACGCTCGCCTACTATAACTGCCTATCAAACAGTTAGTGTACCCCGGGCGTACCGTGATAGCGTGAAGTGTGTATGCGCAGATTGTATATGTTACCCGTACCGCTTACTGTACGTGCACTATTAACGTCAAACATGATGGCGCTCTCGGATGCCCGCTTTGAAGTGACGTGGTTGTTGAAAGATTCACTTTGTTTGCAGCAAACGACTGTTTAAAGTGCCTTCGCTTGCTTTCAGTTAGCTTCTACGACAGAGCATACAATTAAGTTGGCGCAGTCTCTGAGATAGCTGCCCATTTCTAACGTTTTTAGGCCTAACTACAACATCAATGTAAACAAATCGGAAACCTGGAGTTTTTCGCACTTGGTGCGTTGTTCCTATTTATTTACTTTCATTATTAATGAAATAAACGTCTAACAATTCTTCGCGCGGTAACACAGGCTGATAATCTCTTTTTAATATCCTTCTCACTTTTCTTACTCATAAGCACTTTGATAGGTGGCGCCACCATCCCGTCCGGGGAACGTAAATGCTGTACCGCTAAACTATAGGGCACTGTCCACGACTAATGTTTCTTGCACGGTAACGTCATTCCCTTAACTTCTGCTATCGCGCAGAAGTTAAGGGAATCATCCAAAGCGCTGCCGACGGCGTGCATACGACGCTGCGAGTGATTAACTGATAAAAGAGCCAGTGGAGACCGCTCATGACACCACCACTATACGAATTTTTCAAGTTATACACAGCTTTCACTGTAAAACGCAGCACCAACGTAGGCTTACTGGCGTCTCGGGGAAGGTGGTGAGACCACTCGACGATAAATATAGTAGAGTCGAATGCGCCCATCCCCCCCCCTTCCAGATGAACAAAGGCGGAGGGCGCCTCTATAGTTCTGAATCTTTTTTTTTTGTGGCCGGGACGACTTCTCAATTGCTCAGGTCCTGACCTCTTTTTTTTAATTTTTCGTGTTAAGTGTATATCTGATGTCATAAATGATGCTCTTTACGCCTCCATCTAGCAGTTCGCAAGTCTGTGTTCTTTGTAGTGTTTCTTGAGGATAATATCGTACCTATAAAATGTCGTCTGTATATCTTTATTCTCGATGTACAATAGGCCTAATCGTTTAATTAAAACTTTTCGCGCCAAAACAAATACATGTTATTTACAAACACAGATCAAAAGACGCATCATGCAAAGACATGCAACAAAATAACACTAAAATTCGTAAAGAAAAGAAAGGTCTGGATCCTAAGTGGCTTTTCAAATACCTCCTAGTCAACGTCCAACCAAATGGCTAAGGGCGCCCCGCGTACTGGCTAGACGTCACCGTCGTCTTCTTCCGAGGAGTTGTCCTGAAAGCCGCTCGGTCCTGGTCTGGGCTCCAGGGTATTCAAATCGTCCGTGTCACCTCACCACTCGCCAGGGAAGTCGTCCAGTCTGCGACGCTTGCACGGCGGTCCGTCGTCGTCATCTGAAACAGACGGTAAAACCCTACAGACGGTATCAGATCCAGGAGACGCTTCTGCATTACCTACCTCGACTCAAGCGCCAGAAACAGCAGGTGCTGAACCCGCACCATTGTCAGTCGACGAGTCATCGCTCCATGAATCTTCACTGGACGAGTCATCGCTCGATGAATCGTCACTTGAGGAATCGTCACACGAGACCCATATCTTCAGACTCTCCGCGAGCAAGACGTAGCGAAGCAGGCTCGAGGTGTTCTGCATCTTCCCTTGAGCCTGCGAAATAAGATCGTCACTAGTTGGGGCACGGTTGACGGGCATGACAATAAAGCGGTGTACTTACGGGAAGCAATACGTTTTTTTTTCTCCCAACGTAGCGCACGTGCGTTCAACGCCGAAGCCAGCAGCCGACTGAAGACTGAGCTCTTGTCTCTCTCTCCTTTCACTCAAGCACTGACGTCACCAGCAGCGCCCGCCACTGAGGCCCACTCTCACTGTCGGAGCAGGAGCTGGTTGGCCAAAAAATTTCTGGTGAGGGCAACCACTGGAAAGGCTGGCGCTGTGGTCGTGCTGACGCAGCAAATGACCACACGCGACACGTTCATGAAGTCGTCAGTGTAGCACGCTTCCTTTCAACCCCAAATCAGATATTTTTCTAGCTAACCGGTTTTTTTTACCGCACTATACCACAGTGCTGGACACAATTTAGCGAGTCTATAATGAGTCAGCCTTTCCAAAACGCCGCGGCAGCGATACACTTGCCTCACAAAATTGAAATTGGCGAAACAAATCAGCCATCATGCTCGGGTGTTAAACTGAGTTGGCAGCAACTTTTTTGTTTGCGCGTCCGTGCATTCGCCAAGAATCTGCGTCTCTTATCAGATTTCAAATATACGGTATGTATTGAAGAATTGCAAAATATTACCGTGCACCCTTACCTTGATAAATACGTGGCACAACTAGCTGCAATATGACGTTTCTTTTTATTTTGAAACTACTTGCCCCGCCGCGGTGGTCTAGTGGCTAAGGTACTCGGCTGCTGACCCGCAGGTCGTGGGTTCAAATCCCGGCTGCGGCGGCTGCATTTCCGATGGAGGCGGAAATGTCGAGGCCCGTGTGCTCAGATTTGGGTGCACGTTAAAGAACCCCGGGTGGTCAAAATTTCCGGAGCCCTCCACTACGGCGTCTCTCATAATCATATGGTGGTTTTGGGACGTTAAACCCCACAAATCAATCAATCAATTTTGAAACTACTTTCACCTAGTTAAGCGCTGGAAGGCCTCAAAGTACTCTCACTGAGTCTTGTTCAAACTTGAGAGCGACGACGTCCATTCCTCTTTATAGTTACGTCCCTCAGTGCATCGTTCTGCATTCCATCCAATGCGTTGCTGATGCAGCATTTGCGAAAAGACTTGCGCACCATATCTTCCGTGAAAGATTCCCTTGCTGACGACACTCAACCAAAAACTGTCGTGGGGCGGTGGACGTCGTATAAGCGCCTAGCATCCACTTATTGTAGAGTTCGCGAACGCAATCTCGCAAGGTGTTATTGGGCACTACGTACAGAGGCTGGAGAATTCCGCGTAGACGTGGCGATTATATCTGATACATTGGCGCTGTGCTTAGGGGAAAAAACGAGAGCCAGTGGCGAACATCTTACCACACCATTTCTTCATATGTACGAAACAAAGAATGCAGTGTTTAAAATGCCGAGTAAATCTGACGCTAAGGCATCTCAAAAAGGGCATGTAGTCTCTGCGGGAGCAGAGCATGGGGAAACCCCTTTGGTTTCCACACTCATGCACCACGTAGACGATGCAACGACGTTACAAACGTTTAACATTGCGAATGTACTTGGCGGCGTATATAGTGTGCAGGATCGGCCCGTCACCAGCACCTGCATTCCCGTTGGCAATTAAGCTTTGCTTCGAAGATTCCTGGATTATCCGTACACAGTTGCTGCCGGCACTTGGCCTACCGGACTTGTTTTTGTGCCCGCACTGCAGCATCAGCCCGCCGAATGCGAGCTGTCTCACCTTCTCACTTCCGGCATTCTTCTCGAGTTGTCCATGGCATACCCATGTGGAAGGTTACAGGAGAAGCTCTCGAACACGCTCGCCTACTATAACTGTCTATCAAACAGTTAGTGTACCCCGGGCGTACCGTGATAGCGTGAAGTGTGCATGCACAGATACGTATATGTTACCCGTACCACTTACTGTACGTGCGGCATTTAACGTCAAACATGGTGGCGCTCTCGGAGGCCCGCTTTGAAGTGACGTGGTTGTTGAAAGATTCACTTTTTTGCAGCAAACAACTGTTTAAAGTGACTTCGCTTGCCTTCAGTTAGCTTCTACGACCGAGCATACAAATAGGATGGCGCAGTCTTTGAGATAGCTTCCCATTTCTAACGTGTTTAGGCCTAACTACAACATCAATGTAAACAAATCTGAAACTTGGAGTTTTTCGCATTTGGTGCGTTGTTCCTATTTATTTACTTTCATTATTACTAAAATAAACGTGTAACAATACTTCGCACGGTAACACAGGCTGATAATCTCGTTTTAATATCCTTCTCACTTTTCTTACTCTTCAACACTTTGATAGGTGGCGCCACCATCCCGTCCGGGGAACGTAAATGCTGTACCGCTAAACTATAGGGCACTGTCCGCAACTAATGTTTCCGGCACGGTAACGTCATTCCCTTAACCTCTGCTATCGCGCAGAAGTTAAGGGAATAACCAAAGCCATAGCCTCCTTTATTTTTTGTGCCTGCGCTTTGCCGCCGGGATCAAAGGGAGCCGACCGTCAGGCTGAGTTCCCGCAATCACCACCAGGCGGCGCTGCCTTCCCAGAACCGGCAGAGCCTGTTCACTGACTCCGGTGCTACGGCCGGCACTGACGGGTGGGTCCTTCGTTGCGCGTTTGTAAGCGCGGCAAGCTTAAAAAACAACAGTGTGATACCACTTCCGTGTGCCACTTAAATAATTAGGAGAGAACATATGCAAGAGAGAAAGAATAAGTACGCAAGATGGCACATTGAACAGAACACCATACCTTCAAAGAAACGGTAGAGAAATTTGTTTATTGCGTATTAATTCATTCGCAACCTGCGGAAACGAACAAGAGGGCGTCGATCGAAACGTTCCTCACACGCACACAGTCTGACGAGCTTTAGTACCCTCGTTGACACTGTTCACAAGCAGCAATCACAATTTTAGCAATCACAATTTTTTTTTCTGATCGCCGCGTCACTTCTCGGGGCTTTTGTCGAAGGCTGCAAGTAGCGCGGATATTCTTCGAATACGCTAGGCACCACACCTTTCATAAGCCTTTGTGTTTTATATCCTTGCTTAAAATCAGAAGCAGCGAAATGACGACTGCACACGGTTGAGTAGCAGGAAGTGGTGTTCGGCGTCCAATTGTCTCGTGAAATGACTTTTATCCACTTTTGCCGCAACTCCTCGTCGCTTGGAATTTCGTGGAATGAAATTCCTACTTCCTTCTTTTTGCTTGAAGACTTGCAACCGGGCACGCAACAGTACGCCATCGCACCTGACGCGGGTCATCACAGCCGAATGAACCACATAGACTTGTGTGCGTAGGCCGCTGCACGAGACAGAAACGAGAGAAACCGTAAACTAACATTCCTGATTACTTAGCAAAATTCGCTGATAGGTGCGCGGAAAAGCCTCACGAGAAAAAAGCGCGAAAAATGATAGCAAATCATGAAACCGGCCCTGCAAACACGAGGTGCAAACGACGTTGTTTGTTTACACACACTCACTTATTGCCGCGTGTCATCTGTACACGCAACACAATGAAGCAACAGTTAAATATAATACTTGCTGAAAGTACTTCGCTGCGAAGATAGGTGCGCGGAAAAGTATTGCCAGAAAGAAGCGCGAAAAATGATATCCGCGCTTGACAACGGCCGTGCAAACGCGGGGTACAAACGACGTTGTTTGTTTATACAGACTCAGTTAATGCCGCGTGTCATCTGCTCACGCAACACAATGAAGCAACAGTTACAATTATACTTGCTGAAAGTACTACGTACCGTTTTGGTCGTAAATAATTGGTGTTGCAAACGTATGCGACACGAACAAAGGTTTCCTGGAGATGCGTCGCCGTGGCTGAATGCGCCGACTCGATTCTGGGATGCGAGCGCCCCTGGCGGACAGCAGACGCAAAAAGAGAGGAGGATGCGGGAGGCGGCCGAACGGGCCCGGCGGACTGACTTCGCGGGCACAGAAAATAAAGGAGGCTATGCCAAAGCGCTGCCGATGGCGTGCATACGATGCTGCGAGTGATTAACTGATAAAAGAGCCAGTGGAGACCGCTCGTGCCACCACCACTATACGAATTTTTTAAGTTATACACTGCTATCACTGTAAAACGGAGCACCAACGTAAGCTTACTGGCATCTCGGGGAAGAACAGTTACGAGGCCACTCGACGATAAACATAGTAGAGCCGAATGCGCCCCCCCCCATCCAGGTGAACAAAGGCGGAGGGCGCCTCTATAGTTCTGAACCTGTTTTCTTTATTTTTGTGGTCGGGACTTGATCTCAATAGTTCAGGTCCTGACCTTTTTTGGTGTTAAGTGTATATCTGATGTCATAAATGATGCTTTTCACGTTTCCATCTAGCAGTTCGCAAGTCTGTGTTCTCTGAAGTGTTTCTTGAGGGTAATATCGTACCTGTATAATGTCGTCTGCTTTATTCTCGGTTTACAATAGGCATAATAGTTTATTTAAAAGATTTCGCGCCACAAGAAATACATTTTATTTACAAACACAAATCAAAAGACGCATCATGCAAAGAAATGCAGCAAAAGAACACTATAAACTTCGTAAAGAAAATAAAGGTCTGGATCTTAAGTGGCTTTTAAAATACCTCCCAGTCAACGTCCAGCCAAATGGCTAAGGGCGCCCCACGCACTGGCTAGACGTCACCGTCGTCTTCTTCCGAAGAGCTGTCCTGAAAGCCGCTCGGTCCTGGTCTGGGCTCCAGGGTATTCAAATCGTCCGTGTCACCTCGCTACTCGCCAGGGAAGTTGTCCATTCTGCGACGCCTGCAGGGCGGTCCGGCGTCGTCATCTCAAACAGACGGTAAAACCCTGCAGACAGTATCAGGTCCAGTAGACGCCTCTGCAATACCTACCTCGACTCCAGCGCCAGAAACAGCAGGTGCCGAACCCGCACCATCGTCAGTCGACGAGTCATCGCTCCATGAATCTTCACTGGACGAGTCATCGCTCGATGAATCGTCGCTTGAGGAATCTTCACACGGGACCCATATCTTCAGACTCTCCGCGAGCAAGACGTAGCGAAGCAGGCTCGAAGTGTTTTTCATCTTCCCTTGAGCCTGCGAAATAAGATCGTCACTAGTCGGGGCACGGTTGACGGGCATGACGATAAAGCGGTGTACTTACGGGAAGCCATACTTTTTTTTCTGCCAACGTAACGCACGTGCGTTCAACGCCGATGCCAGCAGGCAACTGAAGACCGAGCTCTTGTCCCCTTTCTCCTATCAGTGCTATCACTCAGGCAGTGACGTCACGGGCAGCGCCAGCCAATAAGCCCTGCTCTCAATGGCGGAACAGGTTCTGGTTGGCTAAAAATGTTTGTGCGGCTGTGCGTTGGCCTCGAGGCCGAACACCGGAGAGGCTGGTGCTGCTGTAGCTGTGACGCAGTAAACGACATCACGTGACTCAACTATTTATGAGAATCTCAGTGCAGCGCACTTGCTCTCATCCCCGAAACAGCAAATTTTCCAGTCATGTGGTTTGTGTACAGCTCGATACCGCAGTGCGGGGCACACTCGAGAAAGCCTAATGGGAACGAGCCCTTCGAAAACGTCGGGGCAGTGACATACATGACTGATCAAACTAAAATGGGCGAGACAACTCGGCTATCATACTATTGTGTTGACCCCATCCAGCGGCCATTTTTTTTAGCATTCGTGCACCCGCAAAAAGTTCGAGTTAGAATGACAGTATATTTCGTGAATTGGGCGCATATGAACTAATTATCTTTGTTTACTCTAAGGCTGGAAAGACCGATTCCCAAAGCCTGGAATCGCAGCAACCCCACTGTAAAGCCCTTGTATGATTAAAGGAACTCGTGATGTGGTCAGTACTTCACACTGTGGCGCGAGTTTTCCTGCTAACCCGATACCTAAAAGCAGCAGGGTGCATGAACAATAAAGCCGTTGTTGCGGGAAGCAACGCTGCTTTATTGTCGATAAGCACTTTAGGGAAACAAATTCATGTACTGCGTTGAGAATAAAATCTTCGGCGAGTACGACGTGGAACTTTGCTGTAATGTAAGCGAAGAAATTGGGTGAAATTTATTCAGGCTTGGCTGGCAGGCTTTATACAGCAGTCTGCAGCACAATGGAGGAGAGAATTATTCGGTCCGAATGCTGTTTTTTTTTCTTTTGCGTTGCATACTTGAAGGTCACTGCTTCTGTAAGCAACCATGTTGTGCTGAGCTACTGGTACAATAATTCGATGCCCTTATGAAAGGTCGTGAGAGCTTAACAAGCTCTGTCAAATATCGTTCTGTTTCGGCTATACTTGATACCGCTCTGAAAACTGTTTGAGGTGTCGCCTTCAAACGCGCGTGGCATGCAATCCATGCGAAATAAAACGTTTATCTCTCGGCCACGCACTTTGCACGCAAAGTAAGAGACAGGTGCACGCCATTTCGCTGACTTCAGTGAAGGCAGATGCACGCGAAACGAGAGAATGTTTCATTTCCAGAAGTCTAGATGATTTACACAGCTACTCGCCTTATACTATAGAACCTCTTCATGTTGCTCGTCCGTGGCGCCACATGCTCCGTGGCTCGCTAAAAATCTTTTTTAGCAAGCAATATAACTTCTTTTGTAGCTAACACAAACCCAACCAGCTCTTTCAAAGCAAGAAAAGCTGAGGCTGAACAGTCTGAATCACTGGAGTGTTCGAACACTTCGCACAGTCGGTACCACTTGATGTCCCTTCGTACGTCAGAGGCGGCGACATGGTACATCACTGAACACCTATATGCTTCCATTTGATGGTAGCATATAGTATGTCCTGTCCTCCAGTACTTATGCAGGAGCGCTGTGCATGCCTACATTATATCGAAAGAAAAACTTGAAAATCGCTATGCCCTAAAGTATACACCGCTCACTCACAAACTGGCTCCGAACGCAACCGTCCTGTTTTTGCTGACGCGACGATGAAGCGTCCTTGCACGACAGTGTTAGGTAAGCGTACAGTGATTCAGTAAGGAGGCCGTCGTCAACGGCTACAAAAGATATCTGCTGTTCGTAACCGAATGTTGTGCATTTTCATGGCGCCGAAAGGATGGGAATTCCCCGAACTGGTCTGCTCGCGAAACTTTCTGAATGGCTGTCGTGACATTTGCACTGCTTCGTTAGTTCGCTGTGCCTCATGCTTCCAACGTGCTTTTTTTGTATCATTTTGGTTATTTAGACTTGATACACCAGCGTGCCATGCGCGTTGTCACTTCATAAAGATAGAGCCGTAAAAGATAACTTAGCAGGTAATTGAAAAGAAGAAAAACAGAACCTTAACTCCGAGAGCTTCAGAGGCTTGTGCGATCTCTGTTGCGTAGCGTATATTTCGATTCGGGTATGTTTAAAACGTGCTGTGGTGATCATTCTGGCAGCTTAACCTTTAAACTTGTACTTGGCGCACTAGGCTCCATAACCGAAACAACAACGCTCAGCCTTTTCGTCACTAGGAACCGCCACCATACTGTTATCGCTGATGTTGCCAACCGCCAATGTATCACCCTGTGTGGTCGCTGGTAATATGGCTGACCCGCAATTCGAGCCTTTCAAGATATTTTTCGACCAGATACCCCAACATATTAAGGCACCCATCAATTGCTACAGGTAAGCGAATGACCAGGCTTTGTCTGGGACTTGAACCGGAGCCTACCGTACGTCTCGGTGGTGCCTGGGAGGCCAACTAGTCTGTCTAGGGAGATGCGCCTATCGCGTGATAGTGTTTCTCCTTTGGGAGCGCTCGTGTTTTTGGTAAACTAATACCGGGCATGGAATCGGGCGTCGGACACGTTAGCCGCTTTTGAGGATGGGACGGGCTGCTTTTGATTTCGTCAAAAACTGCGATACCGTTCGTGGTTTCGTGAAGCTGTAACCGCGCGTTTTGCATTACGCTAAATGTGCTGCTGTGATCTACCCATCCGTTTTTACCGTTACGTAAGGATACGTTCGAAGCACGGTTGACGGGCATGACAATAAAACAGTGTGCTCAGGGGAGCGTTCCTTTTTTTGTTTCGAACTCAGCGCACGAGCTTTCAATGCTGAAGCCAGTAGCTGACTGAAGGCTGAGCTTGTGTCCCTTCTCACCTTTCACTCAAACTGTGACGTCACCGGCAGCGCCCACCAATAAGCCCCACTCTCGATGTCGGAACAGCAGCTGGTTGGCCAAACGAGTTCTGGCAACGGTAACCACTGGAGAGGCCGGCGCTTCAGTCGCTGTGACGCAGGAAATGACACCAAGCGACTTTTTATTGGCGTCGTCAGTGTAGCGCGCTTCCTTTCAACCCCAAAACCGCTAATTTTCTAGCTAGCGAGTTTTTTACCGCTCGATACCGCAGTTCCGGACACAATCGAGTGAGTCTATCATGATTCAGCTCTTCGAAAACGCCACGACAGCGATACACTTGCCTCACAAAATTAAAATCGGCGAAATAAATGGGCGATTGCACTCGGTTGTTCAACTGAGTCGGCAGCCACTTTTTTTTGAGTGCCTGTGCATTCACTAAGAAACTGCATCTGCTATTAGAGCTTAAATGTTTGGTATAGAAAAATTCCATGATTTTTTTTAATATTGCACAGTATCGGGGCGCACCCTTGTCTTGATAAATAAGCGACACAACCACCGGCACTGTGGTGACGTTTGTTTCTATTTCCACACCAATATTATGTAGTTAAACGCTAGAAAGCCACAAAGTGCTATCAGTCAGACTAGTTCGAACCTCAGTCCGACGACGTCTCTTCCTCAGTATAGTTACGTCCCAGAGTGGATCATCCTCCGTTCCGTCCAATCCGTTGCTGATGCAGCATTTGCGTAAGGAATTGCGCAGCATATCTTCCGGGAGAGATTTCCCAGCTGCCGACACCAAGCCAAAAACAATCGCGAGAAGTGGACGTCATATGCGCCCAGCATCCACTCAGTATAGAGCTCGCGCACGCGATCTGTGAAGGCGTTATTGAGCACTACGTCCAAGAGGCTGGAGGATTGATGTTAGTCCCCTAGAGATCATGAATGGCCCTTCTGGCCATCGGAAAGAGGTCCGTTTAAATCGGTCGTGAGGTAGCCTCTAAATAAGTTGAGCACCAACATGTTCGGTTGCTGAAAGAGCACACTGGGCGAACGACTCGACACAAGCCGGATCCACTCAAGCATGAGGAACTATTTGAAGAATACTTTTTTGTTCGCTGTCACGATAACATCTCGGGGAAAAACTTCTTTTGGTTAACCGTTTCTTCTGAAAATGATATAAGGGGGCAGCTTTCTTTAATCGGCTGTGCACGTGAGCATCAATGTAAATTGTGAATTCCCGTTGTCCAGAGTTTCACTTGATAGAATGTCTCAGTGGTCGAAGGGATATCGAACCAGATCGGAGTTCCGTCAGCGTTGCCCATGTAGCAACGCTGTCGACGATGCCCGATGACGAAGCGCTGATACTGGACAAACTTGTTATCGAAATCTTCGGGCAGTTTTCGGCACACGCAAGTACGCCCCTCCGCGCAAAGTCCTGCCACTTCGTAAATTGGCACACACACACACACACTATGGCGAGCCCTTGAATTGCAGTCTGGTGAACGCGGAGCCACGCGCCATCTTCAGAGCTTTCACGAGGATGCACTCCGCTGTTACGGGTGGCAACCTCGCACGCAGCTCCCGGACGAATTCGGTGAGTAGCATTTCCAGTTCGGGGTGCACTGCAGTCTGTCCAGGAAACGACGCTTTTTTGTTGTTGTTGTAAGATTTGATGCGCTGGTTTTCGTTCCTCCAGTATCGGACACTTTTCTCCGATACACCGAATTCCCGCACCGTAACCTGGCAGCTACCACGCGCTTCGGCATACTCGACAACTTTTTTCCTAAAGTCTATCGTAAACTGCCGTCAACTACCCCTCATTTCTGAAGGATATAGTAGACAAACAGCAGACTGACAAGGATAGCTGAAGCAAACGGGCGTTGCTAATACACTGTAGGCCTTGTCCAGCCCCCCACGGCGCCGCTGCTAATGCTCACGATGACAATGGAGGCTTTTGACTTCAGCTGCCCATTCGTCCGGGAAACCACTTTTTTCTGCCAATGACCGGTATATAAGAAGAGGGTTGACGTTTCATCGCCTTTTTTTAAATTAAGAATTCTACCGATATTCTGTTTTTATAGGTAAATGAGAAACACCAAGGACACAAGAGCATTGAGCTTCATGTCGGGAAAGGAATCGCGTTAGTATAACTAATCAAGTGTCTTAGAGCACAAAAGCAGCTAATATCTGAATCACAGAATGCGCATTGCGTGACCAGTGGGTCATCGAATTATCCACCTCACTATGACCTCTTCAGGCATAGTTTTTCCTCGTTGTCAGCCAAAGCACATAAATTAGACAAGATTCGTTGCAAGTATAGTGGGTACCATGCTTCTCCGAAGAATGCCGTACAGTGGATGACTCCCTACCACACAAAAATTGTGATGATTTATTGCGCTATAGTTGGTACCCTGCTAGTGTGCTTGTAGCAATTACCGAAAGAGTGTATGACAAAAGTTCTGAAAGGTTGCTCTTCACACTTTCGCTGCGACTGTGCTGCGTGTGCCGCGTAGGCTGGCGCCTTCTTCTCACGTATTTGCGTTTGGCTTAGGGAAAAAAAACGAAAGCCTGAGGAAAATATCTGACCACACCATTTCTTGCATATGCATGAAATAAAAAAAAGACAGTATATTCAAGGAGTGAATGATGGATAGTGGGGCGAAGCATCCGTCCGCTCATTCGTTCTTGTTTCCGTCCATCGATGGGTGCGTCTGTTCGTGCGTCCGCACGTTCATCTGTGCGTCCGCTCCTGCGTCCGTCCATCCGTCCGTGCAGCCATCCTTGCGTCCGTCCAAGCATCTGTCTGTGCGTCCGTTCGTCCACCTATTCAACACTCCAAGTACTATAATCTCGCATCTTTTCATCATATATTCCTCATATAGAAGCACGGTCATTCAGCGGACATTCCAAGGACTGAATGAGATGAGGCACACGCACACTTTCTTGCGGCTTGCGCTTCATGTCTACTTCCCACCTTTAACCACCTCGAGTTCATGGTATATACTAGTTCACTGTATTTATGGCACTGCGACCCAACGCTCTCTAAACCTTTCTAAAACCTAGGAGGTTATGCCCAGCGAGTATAACGTAGCAACCTTTTCTTGTCTTCTGTGCGTTGTTGAACAATAAAAATTCGCAGCGTGCGCGTTATCTAAAAGCCGAATGCCCCTGTCTCTCAATCTCCCTTAGCAGCCATAGGCATGTACATTGAGCACTATCTTTTATTGGCCAACAACGCACAGAAGAAATCTCTCACCGGCACCACCTTGGAGGTCAAAATGTGATACATGTTACACACTACTACTATGGCCACGAGGGACGAACGGGTGCCGGTATAAAGAGCTTCGCCCCTAATAAGGCAGAGTTTAAAACGCGGTGTAAATCTGACGCTAGTCGCAGGTGACGCTGCACGTGTAGGGTCGCCAAACAACAGCACATGCAGAGTGCGTGAACATGCCACGGCCGGGCTAGACTCCACCTGCGCGCACTTCGCAAGGTGCAGTCTAGCCCAGCCGTGAACGTGCTGACACAGCACCGGCAGAAGGCGAAAGCGGGGTACTGAGCGACCGGTTTTTGCTAGACAGGCAGCGAAGCCCGCGTTGTGCAGTGCCCCCAGGCCGAGTTTAGGAGGCTTATACCCAACTCGCAAACTGGCTCAGAACGTAGCCGTCCAATCTTCACTGCCACCAGGAAGCGTCATCACAGGACACTATTAGGGCATCACATTATGATTTAGTAAGGAGCCGTCGTAGTAGATGAGTACAGCCACAAACAATATCGGCTTTTCGTAATTGAAGGTTACCTACTTTCTTGGCCCCAAAAGATTGCGAGTTTACCGAAATGGTTGTGCGCGAAACGTACGAAACGTTTGTCGTGACGTTTACCTTGCTTGGTTAGTTTGCTGTACCTGTCTTCGTATCTGTTTTCAACTCGATTTTGATCCTTCAGACACGATACGAAAGCACAACCTACGAATGATCATTTTACAAAGACTGAGCCACACAAGCTATAGCAATCTGATCTGTTATCAAAATTCACTGACATTTCTCGTTTGCCGAGTTTTCACTGACACGTGGTGCCATTCACTGACATTTCTCGTTTCAAACAACTTTACAGGGGCGATAGCAACCCCGCATTCTTTCAAACTTAACTCTAACCATATCCCGAAAAAAAAACAGAAAAGAAATCGGCTACACAAGCTGTAACAAAAATGACAACACATGTCCCTGCGTAATGTCTGTGCACCACGGCACCGCCACTGGTCGACACTGCTGCACTGTCCGGCTCGACGACTTCACCTCAGTGCTGGTCCAGCAACAGCAACGTTGCCGTCGGCACGATGAACCATCACTTGCGCCGACACGTCTTCTGGTTGCGACCAGCAATCACGAGGGTGCTGGGCTGCAGGCAGATGCACAGGTCCCAGTCATGTACATCGCCTGGCCTCACGACCGCATTCCTGGCCGGCGATGCTGACCATGTGCAGAAGACAGACAGCCGCGGGTTACATCCCCGCGGTGTGTACATTAAAAACACTCGAGACCACAATGCTGTAGAGCTAAGGGAAGGCAGCTTCGGGCTCCTCGCCCACATGGCACGATGGTCAGTACTGCTAGCTAATTCATCGGTGGCAGCTGAGACACCCTGCTTAAGGAAAATAAAGTTCACTTTTCCAAACTCGTGCATCGTAAGATGAAAAAAAAATGACGAAAGCCGAGTTCAACACATCAACGCCACGATCCACCTATAGTTGCGGCAAGTGCGACAGGCGGCTGCGCAGAGTCTTGAGCTTAATGAGTCGCTTAACGACAACTGGCATCCACCCAGCCTAGGCGCAGAAGAGGCAGCCGCAAGGAGACGTCCTCTCTGTCAGGTGGCCCTACACACTCGGCGCACACAGCAGCGGCCCACACCGAGCGATCGGCGTCCACCGTCTTGGACGGTGTCACAACGGCGTCGAGCCGCAAGACAACGACAGCAACGACGCCCGGCTTCCTGGGCCCAAAGAGATAGAGAAAAAATCGGACAACCCACGAGGCTTCCGTACTCACTCGCTTCGGCCTTGGCCCAAAATTCACGTGCTCTAAGCTCTGCTCATACCAGGGTGCAGACCACATGGCTCTCGTACCAACTCAACAAAGTTCTTGAAAACAAAGGACAACAGGGAAAAAAGAAAGAAAAACACTTCAATCAGAAAAAAAATACTCAGCGTGCTGACAAGTTCAAACACGTTTCAAAAATTGGCCCCGTATCTGCATGTTACATTGCAAATGTCGTCGAAAGACAATAGTCTTGCGTCTTGAGAGAGTGAACAAAACGTTTATTTGATGTTCTGCGCAAGACAATCGGTGAATGGTATTCTGGAGACACTGCGTTAAAGTGCCTAGAGCGTGCAGTGGAGGCGAACGAGTGTATCAAGTTACGTCACATGTAAGACATGAGCGCTATCTGGCAGTTATCTTGGGAAAACGAAGCGCGCGGCCCCTTCACGCCCGTCTCAGTGGTGATGAGGTATAGAACGCAAGGCGACGGGTTGGTGCCACCACAGTGTCGTCTAAGCAAACCGTTGAAAACACTTGCCTTTTCGTGCAAGCGTTGCTTGGTCAGCGCAATGTGACAAACTAAATGGTCCTTAAAATTACTTATGTATGCTTTTTTCTGATAAGAGACACCCCCTAAAGAATATTGACGTGTTGTTATGGTGCCTCAGATATGCGCAATGATTGCTTTTTAATTGACAATCGCATAAGTTGAACGCTGAATCTTGAACATTATTGGTGGGCACTGCGGATGGGGTCGGCCGTTTGGAGTATTGTTTGATTGATTGATTTGTGAGGTTTAACGTCCCAAAACCACCATATGATTATGAGAGACGCCGTAGTGGAGAGGTCCAGAAATTTCGACCACCTGGGGTTCTTTAACGTGCACCCAAGTCTGAGCACACGGGCCTACAACATTTCCGCTTCCATCGGAAATGCAGCCGGGATTCGATCCCGCGACCTGCGGGTCAGCAGCCGAGTACGTTAGCCACTAGACCACCGTGGCGGGGCAATAGTTTGACCACTTTGGTGCCGTTTAAGGTAACGTTAAGGACGGGCAAACAGACAAATTTACAGACAGACAGACCAAAATTTTATCGTCGAAGGTCCCCAAGACAGACTGTCGTATTTAAAATCAATCCCCCCCACTCTCAAGAAATCACACCGCCGACGCTAGCAATGAAAGTCCCCCTAGCCACCTTAGGCCTATTATATCAGGGCTCAAACCGAAGCTTGTACTGAACCGCGAAAACCGTCGCCCGATGCTCCAAGAGCTCCACGTTGGGCAGCCAGTGTGGGGTCTCGATGTGGAGAGACGCCCTGCTCTTGGAGTGAACGAACCAATCAACACACAATTATTTAACCACTTTTAGAACGACGATATTGTCAGCCAAATTATAACATCAACTATGATCAACGCTCGCAAACACACCGGCAACTAACCCCTTAAAAGTTGTGACCCCGAAAGACGGCTTCTGTGCAGGACAGGTGCGCCAAGCGATACAAACACCTTCTTCAAGAGGTGTCAGCTCTTTACAATATGAACCAAATAATAATATTACTAACTGGGCTTTTACATTCCAAAACCACGATAATATTATCAGAGACGCCGCAATGAAGACTTCTGGAATTTCTTACCATTTTGTGTTGTTTAACGTGTACTGACAACTCAATATACACGAATTTATACAATTAACCCTCCGTTTAAATGCGACCGCCACGGCCGCGATCGAACCCACGATGTTCGGGCCAAGCACCTCAGTCACTAGCAGTTCTACTGAGGCGGAGTGTATATGATCCTAGTACCGTCCATGACGATTGCAGCAACTCGAGAGGAGCGCTGCTGAACCCGTACTTGAATCTCCCATTCTCATTAGACATGTACGCCGGTACCAAAAGTTTTCGGTGACAGCGACAAAATATAAACAGTAGTTCTGTTTTTTAAGCAGATTCTAACATATTATGTTTGTGGTGAGGTGAAAAAGTAATGAGCGCATATTCGAGTCTAACCAAAGCTTTTATCCACTGTGAGTCAGCATTTTTTTGTCAAGTTGCTTAGCGGGCGTCGAAGACAAGTTTTCGAAGAGCTTGCATTGAATTGTTTCGATACAAGCTCTTTGTTCTCCGCAGTAGCTTTCCTCCTTATTAGGAAGAGAAGATCTTGTTTGAAATAAATGACTGCTGAGAATATAAAAAAAACGTAATTCAAATCATCATTAAACGTATTTGTTATATCTTCAGCATTTGAGAAAGATTGGCCATGAAAAATGAATGACGAGAGCACAGACGATGCAATTGAAATCGACCTCTACAACCTAGATGGAATTCTTTTCTCCCAAATGTAACCAAGGCATTACTAATGTAGTACTTCATAGCCACTTTCGTTATAGCTTCTAATTTATTTTAAATTCAATAAATGAAAAAGCAATACCATCACACTTTCATTGACGATCCTTGCGTAAGCACATTATGCAACGAGTGAGATTAATTATATCTTTATGGAACCATGGGTGTTTTAGCTTCATGTATTATACGGTTAAGGCACACCCTCTGATAGGCATTCACGGACAATGTGACGAAACCTAAAAAGCGCATCTATCTACGTTGGAATATTCGCTACAGCATGGAAATTCCTCAATGGGTGAGTTTAAAACGCTCTGTTGCCACGTGGCGTACGCTCGAGAGCAACAGGGGCAATACTGCTTCCCTCCCCGATCTCAAAAAAAAAAAAAAAGGCCAGAAAGCTTTGCGCTTTTTTTTATTTGGCAAGTCCAATAGTTTTCTCGACTGCACACGAATACAGCCACCTGAGACGTTCGTTGGGAAGGGTAGGATTGCGGAATATAGGCGCTACATGGTGGGAGTCACCTGACTCCTTTTGATTTTGGCATGACTAAATTATACAGAAACCACACAATGTCAAAGCCTGTAAGAAGGGAACCAGAGCCTTGACATGCATGACTACCATAGTAGTGGAGCAATAGGAACAGAATCAGAGAGGAAATGTTTTTTTTCTTAAGAGACAACAAGAAAGCGCAAGACGTTAAAAAGCAGATGTTTTGTCCCTGATTCGCATTTAAAAAATGAAAGACTGAGGCAATTATCTTTCCGCACCATTTCTTCTATATAAACGAGAAAAAAACAAAGAATGCAGTGTTGAAAAGGCTCTGTAAATCCAATGCTAGGAAGTCTCAAAAAAAAAGGACCAGAAAGCTTTGTGATTTTTTTTATATGGCAAGTCCAATAGTTTTCTCGACTGCACATGAATACAGCCACCTAAGACGTTGTTGGAGGAGTGTAGGATTGCGGAATATAAGTGCTACATGGTGGAGTCACATCACGCCTTTTAATTTTGGCGTGACTATAAATTATACAGAGTCCACACAATGTCAAAGCCTGCAAGATGGGAACCAGAGCCTTGACATGCATGACTACCATAGTAGTGGAGCAATAGGAACAGAATCAGAGAGGAAATGTTTTTTTTCTTAAGAGACAACAAGAAAGCGCAAGACGTTAAAAAGCAGATGTTTTGTCCCTGATTCGCATTTAAAAAATGAAAGACTGAGGCAATTATCTTTCCGCACCATTTCTTCTATATAAACGAGAAAAAAACAAAGAATGCAGTGTTGAAAAGGCTCTGTAAATCCAATGCTAGGAAGTCTCAAAAAAAAAAGCTAGTATGCCCTGTGGGAGTTCACGTTATAGTGAACTCCCCTAAAAAGACATCACCGCTGATACGCATCTCGGAAAACCTGCACCGAAGCAAGAGCGAGACCCCTCCGACACTAAACAGAACAGACAAAAATATCCCACCCCTCCCCCCCAGATGCCTACGTCTTCGTGCATCTGGACAAAGATGGAGGGCTCCCCCATCGTTCTGAATCTTTTTTTTTATTTTATGAGTCAAGACTTGAGCCCAATTAGCTCAGGTCCTGACCCCTTTTTTCTGTGCTAAGTGTGCAGCTGATGACGTAAATGACGTTTTCTTTTTGACTCTATCTAGCAGTTCGTATGTCTGTGTTCGCAGAAGTGTTTAATGTTCTTAATAATGTTGTCTGTATTGATTTATTGACGGTGTACAATAAGCCTAATGGTTAAATACAAACAATTAGGCCTAATGAAATACGCATTGTATTCGCAAAAACAGACCAAAAAACACAGCATACAAATACCTACCACAAAAGAAGACTAAATTGCGTAGTGAAAAGAAATATGCGTATCCTGAAGAGGGTCTTCAAGGATTTCTTTGAAAATGTCCAGCCAGTCAGGTAAAGGCGCCCCTCGAACTGGGTAGGTGTCGCCATCCCCTTCGTCCGAGGAATCGTCTGCAAAGCCGCTGGATCCCGGAATGGGTTCCAGGGTCCCCGAATTGTGCGCCCAACTTTGCCACTCGCCAGGGAAGTCGTCCAGTCTGGGACGCTTGCACGGCGGTTCTGCCTCGTCATCTGAAACAGAAGGCAAAGCACTTGCGGTATCAGGTCTTTCGGACGTCTCAGCGTCACTTACCTCGAGTCCAACACCAGGAACCGGTGCTGGATTCGCTCCATCGGCGGTTGAACATTCATCGCTGGATGAATGGTCGGTCGATGAGTCGTCACACCTGGACCACTTTTTGAGGCACTCCACCAGCAGGACGTGGCGGTGGAGGGTCGAACTTCTCTGGATCTTCCCACGAGCCTGCGAAATAGCATCATTAACGTTCGGGGCATGGTTGATGGGCATGACAGTAAAGCAGTGTACTCGGGAGAGCGTTGCTTTCTTTTTTTTTTCATCAACGCAGCGCACGTGCTTTCCACGCTGATGCCAGCAGCCGACTCAAGACTTAGCTCCTGTCCCCTCTCTCCCTTCACTCAAGCAATGACGTCACCAGCAGCGCCCACCAATGAGGCCCACTCTCACTGTCGGAACAGGAGCTGGTTGACCAAACGAATTCTGGCGAGGGCCACCACTGGAGATGCCGGCGCTGCTGTCGCTATGACGCAGCAAACGACACCATGTGACTCGTTCATGCCGTCGTCCGTGCAGCACGCTTCCTTTCAACCCCAACACAGATTAACCGGTTTGTTTACCGCATGATGCCGCAGTGCCGGACACGATCGAGCGAGTCTAATATGAATCAGCCCTTCCAAAACACCACGGCAGCGATACATTTGCCTCACGAAATTGAAATTGGCGATGCAAAATAGCGATCGTACTCGGCTGTTAAACTGAGTCGGCATACGCTTTTTTTTTTTAGTGTCTGTGGACTCGCTAACCCCCGAATGCAGAGATGTAACTTGGCTCGCGCCTTCGACTTGACTTGGGTAAGTCAGCTTGAACCAAGCAGCAGACTTCAAAACGCCCAAGTCAGCCTCCGCGTTCCATAGATGCTCAGGCTGTCTTGCTTGGTCAAGTCAAGAACGAGCTTCAAAGCAGAAACTCGCTGCTCACCTGCCAACGTGGTTAATAATGAAGTTGTCCTCATAAGGCACGTGTTACAGCAAAAAAAAAAACATTCGTTTTAAAATAACTATAAAACGATGTGCCACAAGCATGTTTTTGCCATTTTACGGCACGTGATGGCACGTGGTGCCTGCCGCCCCAGCGATGCGCAGTGTTGCTTCTGTAAAGCGTTCGTTGCCCGCTGGTTTTAGTGGCCATGCAAATGCGGCGCGTTTCTCCACGCTTGCTTGCTTGGAGCCGAAACAAGCATCGCGTTGGGCTCTTTCGTCGTTTTATTTTTCAATTGAACGCCATGGCGTGTATTTGTGCTGACCTGGCTTACGGTGTAACGCGATTTTTACGGTATTCGCCTTTCTGTCCGCCTGTGGACATGGCTTGTTGCGGTATAGGTCACAGTTATATATAAAAAATTAAAAAAAAAACAAGTTCTGGGAGCAAAAGTGATTCGTATCCTTTTGTTGAGCTTGGTAAACAAGAGAAAAAGCGGTGGTCAGGACATTGACCTCAGCAGAAGTATTTGTCTCACCAGATGCAGCAATGCCTCGCTGCATGATGGTGAAGGGGGAGTCACCTGATCAGGAAACTCGCGCGTGTGTATGTGGAATGTTTCATGGCATTGTGCTGCAAGCGATGTGTTTCTGAGCGAGAAACGGCGCCCTGACAGAACGAAAGGATAGACGAAGCACTCAGACACAGCCTTGAAACAATTTCGTACCGAAAGAGGCGGAAAATGTCGTCGTGTTTTAGAAAAACAGAAATAGCCTTTGTGGTTACGGAACACTTCGGCGTCGTCACTACCAGTGCTATTAATACGCGCGTGTGTGTAGTCGACACAACCTGTAACGCCAGGGAAGTCAGCCACTTCATAAAAGTCCCGCAAAGCTATGGAAAGTGCACCGGCTGCGGAAAGCGCACCAGCATCGCGTACAGGTGCTTTGCGATTAGTAGCGTAACTTTTCCGACTGCACGGCTCACTGTCGACTACGGAATGCGGACAAGATTCCCGGTGATTGCTTGGAATGAACTAGCACCGTAAAACGTGAGAGCCATCAGTAGCTGTAACAGTGGAGGCACAGGCTGTTCTCGGTTGTCCCCACATTCACGGAGCGGCAACATAACCAGCAGCTGCCGCACGGTGTTCTTCGTGAATCTGTACCGAGCGTGGAATTGTTGCTCGTCGTACAACTCTATCGGGTTTTCTCGGTCACGTAAAGCGGGTCGAGGAATCTTCAGCAGGCAGTGCGCTTCAGAAAATGCTACCCTTATGGTGAGGCAAGCAAACTCAAAAGCGGCCACCCTCCGCGTTACGTCCATTCGAGAGGTGGCCATGTTGGAATAACGCATGAAATCGCTTTCAAGCTGGCGCCGCAGCTGACTTGAAATTTGTCCTGACTTCGACTGAGCCAAGTCGCCTTCAAGTCGTCCGCAAGTTCGAGAACGATTTATGGTGACCGGCAAGACTCATCTTGAGTCAAGAACGAGTCAAGGAACATATCAACTTTTGGGGGTAAGAATCTGCGTCTGCTAATAGATTTGAGATGTTCAGTATGTATTGAAAATCGTAAAATATCACCGCGCACCCTTAACTTGATAGCCACGTGACACAACAAGCTACAATATGACGTTTGTTTTATTTTAAAATTAATATTACCTAGTTAAACGCCAGAAGGCCACAAAGTGTTGTCACTGCAGCATTGGTCATTGATGCAGCGTTCACGGAAAGACTTGCGCGCCAGATCTTCTGGGAAAACTTTTTTTAGCGGACGACACTCAGTTAAAAACGGTGGCAGGGCTGTAGGCGTCGTAGGCGCCCAGCATCCACTCATTGCGCATGCGATCTCTGAAGGGGTTCTTGAGCACTACGTTCAGAGGCTGGAAAATTGATGTTAGTCACCTAGATCTCTACAAGGTCCTTCTGACCATCGGACACATCACCGATTCCACATTTATTTATTTCATTATTTTTAAATACTGCAGCCCAATACAAGGCTATTGCAGGAGTGGGGTACATTTACATGAACAAAATACACTGATTACAAGGTGGACATAAAAAAAGAAAAAAAAGATGTATTATAACAGTGCGTCTGCAAATTCCTACAACGATAATTCACGAATGCTACCGGGTAAGTCATTCCACATTTCAATAACTATAGGAAAAAAACTGTTCTTGAAAATGTTCGTGTGTGTAAAGAAAGGCTTTAAGTTGAGGCTGTGGTTACGTCTAGTTGAAAGAGTATCAGCATATGAGATGTAATCATCCGAAGATAGTCGACAAGATGAGTGAAGAAATGAATGCAATAGCTTCAAATAATCGGTATCACGTCTGGTGGATAGGAGAGGGAGTTTTAAGGAAGTTATTGCTGATGAAGGTGAAAAGTTATGATCGTAGCGATGGCAAATGAAACGAACCGCCTTCCTTTGAACAGATTCAATTTTGTCGACGTCGCATGTTATATACAGGTTCCAGACACTTAAGCATATTCTAGTATAGCACGTATGAGCGTTTTATACAACAGTAACTTGGCGCACTTCGGAGATTTATTTGACGTACGACGCAGGTAACCTAATTTTTTGAATGCTTTGGATGTGATGTAATCAATATGCCGCGACCAATGTAAGTTGTGTGATAAGATAACCCCAAGGTATTTATACTCTTGTGCCCGGGGAATTATTGTGTTCTCGAAAGTGTAATCGTGCAGCAACGGAGAACGGCTGTTAGTGAATGATACCACTAGAGTTTTGTGAAAGTTGATGCGCATCTGCCAAAGCCTGCACCATGTGCAAAAGCTGGTGAAGGAATCCTGAAGTAAGGCATGATCACTAGGAGAAGAAATTACCTGATATAAGACGCAGTCGTCGGCATAAAGACGGACCTGAGACTTCAAATTGTTCGGAAGGTCACTTATAAATATTAATAATAATAAAGGTCCTGGAACGGATCCCTGTGAAACACCCGAAGTTACATCAACAGTTGAGGACGAAGTGGAGTGCAATGACATATATTGAGATCGAGATTTAAGAAAGCTAGCTATCCAGTTGGTTAATCGAGGGTTGTGTAAAATAGCACCAATTTTACTTAGCAGCTTATTGTGTATAACGGTGTCGAAGGCCTTGTAAAAGACTACGAATAACGCGTCAATCTGATTGCCAATGTCAAGATTGCTGGATATGTCATGCGCAAATTCGACCAGTTGTGTTAGTGTGCTGAAACCACGACAAAAACCATGTTGAATGTTCGAAAGTAGGTTATTTGACTCAAGATATTCCGTTATGTGATTGTGAATGACATGCTCAAGCAGTTTACCGGAATTTGAAGTAAGTGATATCGGTCTGTAGTTGGACAGGAGTTGCTTGTTACTAGACCTATGCAAGGGCAAGACTTTGGCTAGTTTCCAGGACGGGGGGACAGTGCTTGAAAATACAGATTTTCGAAAAATGATTGACAAATAACGTGCACACCACAGAGAGTATCATATGAGAAAGCTGTTTGGAATGTCGTCGAGACCAATGCACTTTTTTGTGTCTAACTTAAGTATCATGTTAAGGATGCCGTTCTCGTTAATCAACACATCATCAATAGCGAGCTCAGGATTAGGGCTTCTGAATACTGGGAGAGAACAGTTGCCATGCGTGAATACAGACTGAAAGTAGACATTCAAAGCGTTAGCTATTTCAAGTGGGTCTGAAATAGCCTTACCGTCTCGCATAAACGATATGGTATCAGTTTTAGTTGGTGATATGGAAGTCCAAAATTTGCGTGGGTTGGATTGAAGTAATATTGAAAGCTCAATTTGAAAATAAGTCTTTAGCTCTTTGCAATTCGGTACGAAGTTGCAGCACAGTATATTTAAATCGAACGATACTGTCAGGATCTTGCGTCTTTTTTTTTTTTGGCGCCGCAAATGACGAACGCGACGTGATGTATGCAGTGGAGTGCGATTCATCCAAGGGACTTTTGGGTTTCTTTTTTTAGACTTAAGGGGGACAAAGTTTTTAATGCACAGTTCAACGATGCGCTCAAATTCTTCAACCAGTTTATCAACGTTTTCGTCTTCGCGAACATCAAGCGCTTGAAAAGAATCAAAATTAAATGCAAAGGTGTCCGCTATTGACGCGTCATCAGCACGAGAAAAGTCAGAGAAATGAGTAATATTGGGCTGTACTTTAGTCATTGGGGGGGGGGGGGAGGGGGATTGAAACAAACACAGCTTTGTGGTCAGAAATGCCATTGATTACTTCGTACTGAATACCAGTTTTAACTAGATGAGAACTTAACAATACCAGATCAAGGACAGATGTGTTTCCGGTAGGCGTTTGCACGATTTTAATAAGACCAAGGGATAATGAAAGAGATAAAAGTTCCCTACAAATGGCCAGATCATGGCCGGTGCAACACAGAGTTCGCCAATCAATACCCGGAGCATTGAAATCCCCCATGAACACAATCTCTGAGGTGTCGAAGTCCTGTTCGTGCATGAACAAACTAAGCTTTTCTAAAGTTTTTACAGGAGAACCAGATGCTTTATAGCCCACACCAACAATCACAGAGAGCCCTTTTAAACATAGCTTACACCAAGTAAGTTGGACAATAGGCGTATCAGGGAGCACAGAAAATTTTGTCCGAACGAAGAAAAAGAGCGACACCACCCCCTTCACTACAACATCGGTCGTTCCGTATTGCTACATAGCCTGGGGGTGTAAATTCGAAATCGTACATGTCGCTGTGTAACGAAGTCTCTGTTAACGCAATTACATGGGGTGAATATGATGATACAAGAGCGAGTAAAGGTATAAACGTGTTCACAATGCTTCTTGCATTCGAACACAAAAAACTTATACTGCTGCCACATGACTGCAGTGAACGAGAACTTGCTCCGGCCGTAGAAGTGTTTTTAGCAACTTTGTTGGTAACGCGCTTTAGCGTGTCTGTATCAGTGTCCCACATGTAGCGTACATCATCAATATAAGCACGATCATAGCGTAGTTTAACTCTGCATCCCTTATCAGGAAACTTCCCGTAGCGTCCCCCAGTTTCTTACGTAAGGCCCGCACGTTTGGTGATAAGTCCTCAGTGATATGAAAACCAGAACCTTTCAGTTTCGTGACGTTTTTCATAACCCGCATTTTTTCCCTGAAGTCAAAAATTTTCTGTATAACAGGACCCAGTCTCCCATCCCGTGGTCGGCCCACAGGGTGACAGCGCTCAATATCTGGACATGTTAGTTTAAGATGCTCTGTTAGTATTTGCGAAACAGTATGCAATAAAGAGTCAGTATTTTCGTCGTGAGTTTCTGGTAAACCATGCAAAAGGATGTTGTTCCGGCGCGAACGGTTTTCGAAATCGTCGGATTTCGAAGTAACTTTACAGACTGATTGCCTGAGAGAGACAATTTCGGAGTTAAGCTTGTCGTACACTGCACTGCAGTCAAAAGCAGCTGTCGAAGATTCCAGTGAAGATACGTACGCTTCAAGGGCGTATCCGGATCTGATCAGCATGAGATCTGATCAACATGATCCGGATCTGGTCAAGCATGAGACACTAATTCAGAAATCCTTTTTCGTTCGTCTGACAATAACATTTCGGGGAAGATCTTCTTTCGGTTCGCCTTTTTATTTTGAAAATGATAAAAGGGGGCAGCTTCGTTCGATTGGCTGTGCACGCGAGCACCAATGTAAATCATGATTTCTCGTTGTCAAGAACTTCATCTGGTTGGATTTCTTAGTGGTCGCTGGCATATCGAACAAGATCGGAGTTTCGTCAGCGTTGCCCATGTAGCAACACTGTCGGCGAAGCGCTGATACTCGACCAGCTCTTTATCGAAATCTTCGGGCAGTTTTTGGCGCACGGCAATACGCCACTCAGCGCTAAGTCTTCGCGCTTCATAAATCGGCGCACCCGTGATGACGAGTCCTTGAATTGCACCCTCGTGAGCGCAGAGTCACGCGCTATCTCGAGAGCTTTCACGCGGATGCACTTTGCTGTTGCGGGTGGCGACCTTGCACGCAGCTGTCGGCCAAATTAGGCGAGTAGCATTGCCAGCACGGGTGCACTGAAGTATGCCCACGAAATGAAGCTGTCTTTTTTGGTTGCTGCAAGTTGTGATGAGCTGTTTTTGGCTCCTCACGTATCGGACGCTATTCTCCGTTGCACCGAATTCCCGCACAGTTACCTGGATGCCACCGAGCGCTTCAGCATTCTCGATAACAATTTTCTTCGTGAACTGCCGTCCACTACCACTCATTTATGAAGGGCATAGAAAACAAAAAACAGGAGACTGTCAAAGATAACCGAAGCAAATAGGCGTTGCTAATACACTGTAGGCCTAGCCCAGCTCCCAATGGCGCTGCGGCTGATGCTCACGATGGCAATGGAGGCTTTTCACTTCAGCTGCCCATTCGTGCGAGAATATCTTTTTTTTTTCGGCCAATAACCGGTCTCTATGAAAATTGTCGACTTTTCATCGCGTTTTTTGAAATACGAGTTCGACATGTATATTCCAGTAAATGAAAAACACCAAGGACACAAGGGAACCGAGCCTGATGCCGGAAAACGAATCGAGTTATCAGTAATAAAACGTCTCAGAATACCATAGCAATAAATAACAGCGTAACACAATGCGCATTGCGTGACCAGTGGGTCATCGAATTATCCACCCCATTATGACCAATCGTTACTGAAAGAATCTAGTAACGTTGATTATGCCATCTTCAAGCATAAATCTTCCTCGTCGTCAGCCACAGCACAAAGATTGCGCAAGATTCCTTCGAATTGCGACACATAATTGATGCTTTTTACGCCTCTATCTAGCAGTTCGCAAGTCTGTGTTCTCTGAAGTGTTTCTTAAGGATAAAGTCCTACCTATATAATGTCGTCTGTATTGCTTTATTCTCGGTGCACAATAGGCCAAATCGTTTATTTAAAACATTTCGCGCCACAAGAAATACATTTTGTTTACAAACACAGATCAAAAGACGCATCATGCAAAGACATGCAACAAAAGAACACTAAACTTCGTAAAGAAAAGAATGGTCTGGATCTTAAAGTGGCTCTTCAAAGACCTCCCAGTCAACGTCCAGCCAAATGGCTAAGGGCGCCCCGCGTACTGGCTAGACGTCACCGTGGTCTTCTTCCGAGGAGTTGTCCTGAAAGCCGCTCGGTCCTGGTCTGGCCTCCAGCGTATTCAAATCGTCCGTGTCACCTCGCCGCTCGCCAGGGAAGTTGTCGAGTTTGCGACACTTGCAGGGCGGTCTGGCGTCGTCATCTGAAACAAACGGTAAAACTCTACAGACGGTATCAGGTCCAGTAGACGCCTCTGCATTACCTATCTCGACTCCAGCGCCAGAAACAGCAGGTGCTGAACCCGCACCATCGTCAGTCGACGAGTCATCGCTCCATGAATCTTCACTGGACGAGTCATCGCTCGATGCATCGTCGCTTGAGGAATCGTCACACGGGACCCATATCTTCAGACTCTCCGCGAGCAAGACGTAGCGAAGCAGGCTCGAGGTATTTTGCATCTTCCCTTGAGCCTGCGAAACAACATCGTCAATAGTCGGGGCACGCTTGACGGGCATAACGGTAAAGCGGTGTACTTACGGGAAGTACTCCTTCTTTTTCCTTCCAACGCAACGCACGTGCGTTTCACGCAGAGGCCACCAGCCGACTGAAGACCGAGCTCTTCTGTGTTCTCTCCCATCACTCACGCAGTGACGTCACGGGCAGCGCCAAATAATAAGGTCCGCTCTCGATGGTGGAACACGTTCTGGTTGGCTAAAAGTGTTCCTGCGGCTGGGCGTCGGCCTCGAGGGCGACAACCAGAGAGGCTGGTGCTGCTGTTGCTGTGACGCAGTAAACGACATCACGTGACTCACCTATTCAAGGCAATGTCAATGCAGCGCACTTGCTCTCAACCACGAAACGGCAAATTTTCATGCGAAACGGTTTGTTTACTGATAGAGGCCGCAGTGCCAGACACATTGAAGCGAGCCTAATATGAATGAGCCCTTCCAAAACCTCGCGGAAGTCACATGCATGACTGATAAAGCTCAAACTGCCGAAAAAACTCAGCTAATATACTAAAGTGTTTAGCGCATTCGGGAGCCAGCCCCGACCATTCCTCTTTTTTATCGCTCGTGCACTCACGAGGAACATTGAGTTAAAATGTTTATAAATATAATGGTATAATTCACGGATCTGTACGCATAGAAAGAAATGTATTCTTGGATGGAAGGGCCGGTTGCCGAGTCGTGGGAATGCAGCAACCATAGCTTTTGCTCTTGTTTGATTGCAAGAACCCATGATGTGGTCCGTACTTCACACTGTGGTGCGAGTTTTCAGGCGTACCCCGAGAAGCAGCGGGTTCATTCAATAAAGCTGCGGTTGCGGGAAGCAACACTGCCTTCATTATCCGGGTGTGGTGAACACTTTTGGGAAACAATTTCGTGTACGGCGTTGATGCTGAGATCTTCGGTGAGTACGCCGTCAATTATTGCTGGAATATACATGAAAAAAGTTGTGATAATAATGGACGCCAGGTTTTATACAGCTGTCTTCAGCACATAGACGGCATGAATGATTCAGTGCTGATGCTGTTCTTTTGGGTTGTATATTCGGACGTCTCTCTTTTTCTTAGCAACCGTAATGCGCTGATCTGCTAGTGCACTATTCGTGTGCCATTACGAAAGTTCGTGCGAACACAAAGGGATTGTATACCACTCGGAAAAAAATTTCTGATTGTGGCACAAATGAAAAGATCGTTCATCACATTGGCGGGAACTAGCGTGCTTTCGGGCCAGAAACAAGGACTTATATTATATACCTGATGTTTACCTGATATATGTTAATATGATATATAATGATGATTTACCTGATAATATTTACCCAACATCGAATGTGGTCAGTCTTGAAAATCTATTGGCAGGACATGGAATTCTCGCAAGCAAACTTATTTTGCTTAAAACAAACTTGTTTAACTTGAAATTGCATTTTAAGCAATAGAGGGAGCTTTAGGTTGCGCTGGAGACAATTTTTTTCTTTTTTTCTTACGTGCTCAATTAGGCGCACGGTGGCGCGGCGAGCAATTTGTTCGCTTGTCTGCATGTCTGCCTGCAAACGGTGGAGAAACGCGACCACGGCGTCCAGCGGCGCTCATTTGAACAACAAAAGGTGTGTGTGCCTAAAACGACCACTAAGATATTTATTTTATCATTACCCAAGCTTAATGAAGCCTGACATTTGAAGCCTGACTTAATGAAGTGTTCGACATTTACCGGCACCGAACAGTGCTGCGGGGACACATTCCACCAATAGAAGGAGCATTACGCGGAGAGAAAAATCCTGTTTTAAAGATTTCTACGCACTCTCCAGAGAAACCGCTGCAAGGTTGGACACTTCACATGGTACGCTTTTAATTGCCACACAAAACAGGAGAGCAATGAAGGATGATAGACAGTCCCTTTAACAAGCATTGACACATATCGCTCACTTTTGGCTTTACTTGAGACCGCTCTGAAAACTGATTTGAGGTGTCGCCTTCAATAGCGGGTGTCATGCAGTCCACGCAGATCAAGACGTGTACCTCTGACCACGCACTTTGCGCCATAAAGTAAGAGACAGATGCGTGCTGTGGCGCTTACTTCAGCAAACACAAATATACGCGAAATGTGAGGATGTTTCGATTTCCAGGAGACTAGTTGATTTACAGAGCAACTCGCCTTTCACCAGAGCAGTTCTTCACGTTGGTCGTCTGTGGCGCCTCGCACTCCGTCGAAAGTCCACGACGCAGCGATGACTGCTCGTTGGCTCGCTAAAAATATTCCATAGCAACCACTCTTCGATAATACATAATACTCGTAGCTAATACATACACAAACCACTCTTGCAAAGCGAGAAAAGCCGTGGCTGAACAGTCTGAATCACTGGAGTTGTCAAACACAGTCGGTACCAAGTGATGTCATTCTATACGTCACAGATTGCGCCCTATACGTCCTCGCTTCCAATATTCGTGCAGAAGTGCTTTGTGAGCCTACATTATATCGAAAAAAATCTGGCAATCGCTATGCCCTGAAAATATATACCGCAATCACACACACGCTCCGAATGTAACCACTCTGTTTTGCTGGCGCAACGATGAAGTGTTCTTGTACAACACTGTTTGGTCAGTCTACAGTGATGTAGTAATGAGGCCGTCGTAAACGGCTACAAAAGATATCAATAAAAGTTTTTCCTAGCAAGCACTCGAGTTTCCATAGGAGCTACTAACAACACTTGCAAAGCCGCAGCGGGATATCCTAAATCACTTTAGTTGTAAAACACTCAGCACAGTAGGTACGACGTCATGTCTTTTCACGCGCCACAGATAGATTACAGCAGATGTCGCCATTGTATATGCCGACGTCGATATTTACACAATAGCGCTGCGAGTGCCTGCATTGAGCCGGTATAGAAAAATTTTGAAATCGCCTTGCTCTAAGATATGTAGAGGTAAGACAGGCTCAAGTTTGCGAAGCGCTATTCGCTGCCCTAGCGGAAAGAAGGCAAAGCTCTAATCGCTCGGACGGGCCCCGCTTGCTGGGTTTTTCCTTTGCCCATGCGAGGGCGCTTACGTCGCATTTTACAGGCTACGGGCACCGCTCCTTCGTCATACGGGAAAGCAGGCACGCACATATACTACTGCATTGTGAACAGCTACAAATGTTTACACATGACGAAGACCTGAAAACTGCCCGTCAATTTCTACCATTTACAATGTAAGCAGTGCAAGAAGTTCGCCGATACTTCGCGGTGTCGTTAGTTAGAAAATTTTTTGTCGTGCTCAGTGCTACAAACTATTATTCAACTCAAAGATACGCGATAAGCAGACTAATAATAGAAAGCATGTTTGTAAACTGAAACTAAATGGCCAATCACTGTACATGTCAGAATTGGGCAGTACATTTCAGAGACAACCATTTGTAGTCCGACAGTGGTGGAGCTTGCTAGCGTAATACACCACAGATAAAATACCATACCATGAGCATGGCTACCGTTCCAGCTAGCCAGGGATGTCGATGCGCAAGCCGTCCTGCACGAGTGCTTGGAATGCGCGCACATTCTAAGATGGCTGCCTCCAGTGCTGTCATGCACGGTGAATTCACGTTGTTCTGCTCAGCAAAAGCCGCAAAAGTTCTTTCGCATAGACGGATATTTTTTTTGCTTACTTCAAGTCACCGATTGAAGGAAAGTGACACAAATTGAAAAACATGGCACAGCTGATGAAAACATCGCTGATGCGTTCCGGTGCAAACGTATTGTAATAACTCTGGAACGCAACCTCTGATTATCCCATGGCCCCATCGCTGTGGTCTATATTGTGTCTAAGGCACTCGGCTGCTGAGCCGCAGGTCGCGGGATAGAATCTCCGCCACATGTTCTATAGAGGATAGAATAGTGTACGCCCGTGTGCTCAAATGTGGGTGCACGTTAAAAAAATCCCGGGTGGTTAAAGTTTTCGTAGCTCTCCACTACGGCGTCTCTCATAATCATATGGTGGTTTTCGGACGTTAAACCCCACATACCAAAGCCCTTTGCCCAAGTTCAGCCTTCTTGACTGAATTGAATATGGCGTGGCTCTCTTCAAATTGACGCTTTATCTTTTTTTTAGATGCGGAGCATCTAATACTCGTAGCTTGTATTGCGGCGCCGTCCGGAAGCTTCCTCCTCCTTCTTCCACCATCTGTGCATCCCTTCCTCCTCTACACACCGCGTGCGCTTCACTCCTCCACCATCTGTGCACCCTTCCTCCTCTACATACCGCATGCGCTTCTCCTCTTCACGAACATTCGCTAGCTGTATAATGTAGCGCGCATGCGCCGTCACGCTTCGAGAACATCGGCAGCTGACGCGCGCGCATGCGCCGTCGCGCTTCGAGAACATCGGCAGCTGACGCGCGCGCATGCGCCGTTGCGCTTCTCCCCCTTCTCGAACATTCGACAGCTGACAGTGCATGCGCCGTCGCGCTGTATATATACTCAAGGTCGGCGCTCGCTCGCTCAGTTGCCGCTCGTCGGTTGGTTTGTACGGCGCGTCGACGTCCAAGGTCGCGGTGAAATGAATTCCAACGAATCCACAAACACAATGATCGACGTCCCTTCGACCAGCGCCGCCCTTTCGCATACGTGTGTACATGTTCACTCATTTAACACCCCCTCCTACAACCACGTTAACCAATTTAGCCATCGACTCAAGTAAGTCGCAATTTAACACCCCATTTCACAACCACGTTAACCAATTTAGCCATCGACCCAAGTAAGTCGCACTTTAACACCCCGTTAACCAATTATATGATCCGCATCCTCCTCAGTGTTCCCCGAGGGAAGCTGCGGGCAATTTTTTTGATGAATGGACTGGTAACACATTGTAAGAGCAAGTCTGAATTCTTGGCGAACACGTGAGTTATGCATATTTGCTTTCTTTTTTAAAAGTGACAACACGGTCTATCATTTTTATTAGGAAGGCTGAACTTGGCCAGAGGGCGCTCAAACTAACCAACTAGGCCAACAAGTTCTATTTAAACTGTTGAAGTTCTACCCGGAATGGAAAACACATAACTAAACGAGAAAATCTTGCGGGCCAAACTAGAGCGGGCCTTACAATGTCAAACTAAAACTCGCTGTTGCCACGCGAACCACAGGGGCAATCACCCCCCCCTCCTTTAAAAAAACCCCAAAACATAGTGATTTGCTTATTTGGAAATTCCCATAATTTGTTCCGCTGCACACGAATACAGCTACTCGAGTGGTTGAGGGAGATAGTATGCCTAATATGGCCGTACATGGTGGAGTAACATCACTTTTCCCAGTTTTGGCGCGAATTCGAAATTTTCAGAGGCACAGACACTGCCAAAGCCTGAAAGATGGAAACCACAGCCTTGCCGTGCTTGACAACCATTGTACTGGAACAATAAGGAAGACATCAAAGTAAATTTAGACAATTATTTTTTTTTCACAAGATTCAGCGAGACATTAAAAGAACTTGTCTCCCATATTTGCCTTTGCTTTTTTCAAAAATGAAAGACTGAGGCGAATGTCCTCCTGCACCATTTCTTCTACGTATACGGAAAAAAAAAGCCAGAATGCAGTGTTGAAATTACTGTGTAAATCTGACAATAGGGAGTACCAAAATAAGTTTGTGGTATCTGTGCGTGCTCGAGCTTTGGTGAATGCTCCTAAGTACACACCACCGCTGGCTGGCATCTCGGGCAACCAGCACCTGCACAATAGCAATACTACACCTACACAAAATACGGCAGACAAATATACTCCTCCCCCCCCCTGATCGACGCACAAAGACGGAAAGCTACACCGTCGTTTTCAATCTGTTTTTTTTTTCTTTCTTTTTTGGATCAAGACTAGAGCCCAGCAGCTCAGGTCCTGACCCCTTTTTTGTGTTAGGTGTAGAAGAGACGTCATAAATGACATTTTCTTTTTATGACTCTATCTAGCGATTCCTATGTCTGCGTTCACACAGGTGTTTTTTATCTGTAATGTTTTAATTATTTCGCCTTTATCGATTTAGTGGCGGTGTACACTTGACGTAATCCTTTATTACAAACAATTTGCGCATCATGAAATACACATTTTATTCGCAAAAACAGATCAAGAAACACAGCATGCAAATACCTACCACAAAAGAACCCTAAACTTTATTGTGAAAAAAAGATCCATATCCTTAAGAGGCTCTTCAAGGACCTTTCTAAAATTTCCACCGAGTCCGGCAAAGGCACCGCTCGAAGTGGGTAGGCATCGCCATCGTCTGAGAAATCGTCTGCAAAGCCGCTGGGTTCCTGAATGGGTTCCAAGGTCCCCGAATCGCCCACGTGACATTGCCATTCGCCAGGGTAGTCGTCCAGTCTGGGACGCTTGCACGTCGGTTCCGCCTCGTCATCTGAAACAGAAGGCAAAGCACTTGCGGTTTCAGGTCTCTCGGACGTCTCAGTGTCACTTACCTTGAGTCCAACACCAGGAGCCGGTGCTAGATTTGTGCCATCGGCGGTTGATGATTCATCACTCGATGAATGGTCGTACGATGAGTCGTCGCACATGGGCCACTTTTTGAGGCACTCCGTGAGCAGGACGCGGCGGTGGAGGGCCGAGCTTCTCTGGATCTTCTCATGAGCCTGCGAAATAGCATTATTAACGTTCGGAGCACGGTTGACAGGCATAACTGTAAAGCAGTGTACTCAAAGGAGCGTTCCTTTTTTTCTTTTTTTTCCCGACGCAGCACACGTGCTTTCGACGCTAAAGCCAGCAGCTGACTGAAGACTGCACTCTTGTCCCCTCTCTCTTCACTCAAGCAGTGACGTCACCGGCAGCGCCCGCCAATGAGGCTCTCTCTCGATGTCGGAACAGGAGCTAGTTGGAGAAACGAGTTCTGCCGAGGACAACTACTGGAGAGGCTGTCGCTGTGACTCTAAGGTGCCTTGATGCCCACGCGCTCCACTCGCGTCGAGGCACTCTATGTGACACAGCAAACGACACCACGTGACTGCTTCTTGCCGTCGTCCGTGCAGGACGGTTCCTTTCAACCCTAAGACAGCTATTTTTTTTGAGCTAACCGCTTTGTTTACCGATGATACCGCAGTGCCGGACATAATCAAGTGAGTCTAATATGAATCGGCAATACCACAGCGCCATGGCAGCGATACACGTGCCTCACAAAATTGAAATTGGCGACAAAAATTTGCGATCGTACTCAGGCATTAAACTGAGTCACCAGCCAATTTTATTTAGCGTCCATGGGTTCGCTAAGAATCTGCGTCTGCTAATAGAGTTTAAACGTTCAGTATGTATTGAAAATCGCGAAATATCACTGTGCACCCTTACTTTGATAAATACGTTACACAACTAGCTGCAATATGTTGTTTATTTTTATTTTGAAACTACTTTCACCTAGTCAAACGCCGGAAGGCCTCAAAGTGCTATCACTAAGTCTTGTTCAAACTTGAGGGCGACTACGTCTATTCCTCTTTATAGTTACGTCCCACAGTGCATCGACCTGCATTCTATCCAATGCGTTGCTGATGCAGCATTTGCGGAAAGACTTGCGCACCATATCTTCCGGGAGAGATTACCTAGCTGACGCCCTGAGCAAAAAATGGTCTATGGGCCGTGGACGTTGTAGGCGCTGAGCATCCACTCACTGTAGAGCTCCCGCACGCGATCTCAGAAGGTGTTATTCAGCACTATACGTCCAGAGGCTGGAGGATTGATGTTAGTCCCCTAGAGATCACGACATGGTCTTTCTGGCCATCGGACAGAGCTGCGTTTGAATTGGCCGTGAGGCGGCCTCTAAATGAGTTGAGCACCAACATGCTCGGTCGCTGAAAACGCAAACTGGGTCACTGATTCAACATGATCAGGATCATCTCAAGCATGAGAGGCTAATTAAAGAATTATTTTTCGTTCGCTCTCACAACAGCATTTCGAGAAGGGTCTTGTTTCAGTTGGCCTTTTCATTCTGAAAATGATAACAGGGGGTAACTTCGTTCGATCGGCTGCGCACGCGAGCACCAATGTGAATCGTGAATTACCGTTGTCAAGAGCTTCACTTGATTAGGTGTCTTAGCGATCGAAGGCATATCGAACCAGATCAGAACTTCGTCAGTGTTGCCCATGTAGCAACACTGTCAGCGAAACGCTGATACTCGACCAGCTTCTTATCGATATCTTCGGGCAGTTTTTGGCAAACGGCAGTACGCCACTCAGTGCTAAGTCTTCCCGCTTCATTAATCGGCGTACCCACGATGACGAGCCCTTGAATTGCACCCTCGTGAGCGCAGAGTCTCGCGCTATCTCGAGAGCTTTCACCCTGTTGCACTTCGCTGTTACGGGTGGCAACCTTGCACGCAGTTCTCGGACGAATTAGGCAAGTAGCATTGCCAGTACGGGGTACACTGCAGTCTGTCCACGAAATGAAACTGTCTTTGTTTTCTTCTTTGCTCGCTGCAAGATGTGATGAGCTGTTTTTGGCTCCTCACGTATGAGATGCTTTTGTTGGAGGCAGCGAATTTCGCCACGATAACCTGGATGCCACCCTGCGCTTCAGCATTCTCGATAACTTTTTTCTTCGTGAACTGCCGTCCATTACCACTCATTTCTGAAGGGTATAGAAAACATAAAACAGGAGACTGTAAAAGATAACCGAAGCAAAATGGCGTTGCTAATACACTGTAGGCCTTGCCCAGCCCCCAACAGCGCCGCGGCTAAAGCTCACGATGGCAATGGAGGCTTTTCAATTCAGCTGCGCATTCTTGCTAGAATTTCACTTTTTTTTTCTGCCAATGACCGGTATGTGAGAAAAGGGTCTACTTTTCATTGCGTTTCTTAAAATAACAATTCGACATATATATTCTGGTAAATGAAAAACACCAAGTACTTACGGGGATCGAGCCTGATGCCGGGAAACGAATCAAGGTTTTATGAGTAATAATACGCCTTAGAATACAAAAGCAACATATAATGCCGTCACGCAATGAGCTTCGCGTGACCAGTGGGTCATCGAATTGCCCACCAATTATGACATCTTCAGACATACTTTTTCCGCGTCGTCAGCCGCAGCACGAAAATTCCGCAAGATTCCTTCCAAGTATGTAGTGGGTACCACGCTTCTCCAAAAAATGCGTATAGTCAATTCCTGCCTACCGCATAGAAATTACGATGATTTACGGTGTAATAGGCACACTGCCAGTGTGTTCGTAGCAATTACCAAAAGAGTGTATAACAAAAAAGCACTGAAATGCCGCTTTTCACACTTTCGTTGTGACTGTGCTGCGTTTCCGCGAGGACCTGGCAATTTTATCTGGTACCTTTGCGATTTGCTTAGGAAAAAAAAGCCAGAGGCGAATATCTTACCGCACCATTTCTTCATATGTACGAAACAAAGAATGCAGTGTTTAAAGCGCCGTGTTAGACTGACGCAAGGGCATCTCAAAAGGGGCATGTATTTTCTGCGGGAGCAGGGCGTGCTGAAACCCCTCTAACACCACCGCCCAAGCACTCCATCCAAATGGTTAACCAGCGAAAGCTGGAATGTGCAGCCCCGGTCGGCCTCCCGGGCCTGTTTTCCGTCCCGGACTGCACCATATGCCTGGCGACTGCGAGCCCTTTCACGTTCCTACTTTCCGCGTTTTTCTCGGGTGTTGCGTGGCACAGCCAATTGAAATGTTTCAGGAGAAGCTATCGAGCATGCTCGGCTACTACAACAATCTATGAAACAGGTATACTCCGGACGTACCGTCATCGTAGTGTGCATCCGCAGATACGTACGTTGCCTGTTCCGCTTACCATACGCGTGCTGTTTTACCTAAAACATGGCGGCGCTGTTGGACGCCCACTTTGGAGTGACGTAGTTGTTGAAAGATTCACTTTCTTTCACAGCAAACGGCTTCCTGAATTGGCTTCGCTTGCCTTCAGTTAGCTTCTACGAACGAGCATTACAAATAAGTTGGCGCAGTCTTTGAGATAGCTTCCCATTTCTAACGTGTTTAGGCCTAACTACAATATCAATGTAAACAAATCGGAAACTTGGAGTTTTTCGCGTTTGGTGCGTTGTTCATATTTATTTACTTTCAATATTACTATTACTTTCATTATTGCGGAGTGTTACGGATAAGTTGGCGTAGTTTCTGAGATAGCATCGCATTTCGAACGAGTCTAGGCCAAACTACAATATATAGGTAAACCAATCGGCAACGTATTTTTTTCGCGTTTGATTAGTAGTTCAAACTTATTTCCTTTCATTAATACTAAAATAAACTTGTAACCATACTTCGCGTGGTGACACAGGCACACATTCTCATTTTCCTTCTCCAAGTTCTTACTTCTCAACCCTCTGATAGGTGGCGCCACCATCCGAGCTGGGTCACGTAAACGCTATCCCGCTAAACTATAATGCGCTATCCGCAACAAACGTTTGCTGCATGGTAACGGCATTCTCTTAACTTCCGCTATTGCGCTGACGGTAAACTCAAAATGCTGCCGACGGCGTGCGTACGACGCTGCGAGCGATTTAACTGATAAAAAGAGCCAGTAGACACCGCTAGACAGATTTTCGTTTCTACAGCTTATGCGCAGCTTTCACTGTAGAATGAACCACCAATGTGCACTTATTGGCATCTCGGGGAACTTCACTTGAACGAATGGCCGACAATGAATATAGAACCCGACGATAAATATAGTGAAGTCAAATTACCCCCCATCCCACTTCCAGATGGACGAAAGCGGAGGGTGCCTCCATCGTTCGTAATCTGATTTTGTTTTCTGTTTTGGTCAAGAGTTGAACCCAAGAGCTCAGATTCGGACCTCTTAATTTTTAGGTCTGGTGTTAAGTGTATATCTGATGCCATAAATGATGTTTTTACGACTCTATCTAGCAGTTCGTATGTCTGTGTTCTTTAAATTTAATATCCTACCTACACATTGTCGTCTGTTATTGCTGTATTCTCGTTGTACAATAAGCCTAATCGTTTATTTAAACATTTCGCGCCACAAGAAACACACTTTATTCACAAACACAGATCAAAAGGCACATCATGCAAACACATGCAGCAAAGTTACACTAAACTTCTTCAACAAAAGAAAGATCAGGATCTTGAAGTGGCCTTCGAAGACCTCCCTGCTAACGTCAAGCCAAATGGCTAACGGCGCCCCTCCTACTGGCTATGCTTCACCGTCGTCTTGGTTTGAGGAGTTGTCCTGAAAGCTGTTCGGTCAAGGTCTGGGCTTCAGGGTCTCGGAATCGTCCGCGCCACCTCGCCAAAGATGTTGTCCAGCCTGCGACGCTTGCAGGGTGGTCCGGCGTCGCCATCTCAAACAGACGGTATCAGGTCCAGTAGACGTCTCTGCATTACCTACATCGACTCCAGCACCAGAAATAGCAGGTGCCGAACCCGCACCATCGTAAGTCGACGAGTCATCGCTCCATGAATCTTCACTGCACGAGTCATCGCTCGATGAATCGTCGCTTGAGGAATCGTCACACGGGACCCATGCCTTCATACTCTCCGCGAGCAAGACGTAGCGAAGCAGGCTCGAGGTGTTTTGCATCTTCCCTTGAGCCTGCGAAATAAGATCGTCAATAGTCGGATCATGGTTGACGGGCATGACGATAAAGCGGTGTACTCATGGGAAGCAATACTTTTTTTTTCTCCACACGTAGCGCACGTGCGTTCAACGCCGAAGCCAGCAGCCGACTGAAGACCCTCTCTCCCATCACTCAGGCAGTGACGTCACGGGCAGCGCCAGCCAATAGGTTCTGCTCTAGATGGCGGAACAGGTTCTGGTTGGCCAAAAATGTCCATGCAGCTGTGCATTGGCCTCAAGGCCGAACACCAGAGAGGCTGGTGCTGCTGCGGCTGTGACGCAGTAAACGACATCACATTACTCACCTATTTATGCCACTGTCAGTGCAGCGCGCTTGCTCTCAACACCGAAACAGGAAACTTTCTAAGCCGAATGGTTTGTTTACCTATGAAGGCCGCAGTGCCAGACACTTTGAAGCGAGCCTAATGTGAATGAGCCCTTCCGAAACCTCGCAGCAGCCAAATACATGACTGATGAAACTAAATTGCCGAAGAAACTCGGCTATTTTACTCCAGTGTTTAGCCCATTCGGGAGCCCCTCCCCCTTTTTTATTGCTCGTGCACTCACGAGAAACTTTGAGCTAAGAGAGAAATAAATAGAAGGAAGAGACAGGGAGGTTAACCTAGAAGAACTGGTTTGCTACCCTGTACGGGGTGGAGAAAAGGGTCGTAAAGAGGATAGAGATATAAAAAATAACTTTAAGCTAAAATGATCGATAAATATAATGGTCTGATTTGCGAATCTGTAAGCATATATATTTTTTTGGATGGAAAGGCCGATTCACTTTCCAAACTTCCATGGGTACGACACCGCCGCTGCGCAAAGCTAAATTCCCACAAGTGAATATTACGAAAAGAAAACAAGGATATCATCTGCAGAGAAACACGTGTACTGTATATATCATGATAAATTTCTCATCGCAAATAGTGAGACCAAGAATGAAGGGCAGATACAATACAAACAAACAGCACCAAGCAATGTTTACAAAGTGAAATACGCGATTCGTGCACACAAGAATCAAGCATGCAGCCGTCAGCGTGTCTTTTGCTTACACAAAATTGGTGCCGGAACAAGTTATGCATGTGGAATACCGGCTGAAAACTTACGCTGTGAATGGATGATCTCTTTGTCGGATGTCACTTGTCATGTTTGATTTTCACTGGTGAAAAGGCCTTCATATCGGGTCTCTTGGGAAACGATACAGCTTTCAGATTTTCTTCAATGATTAGTGTCCTGCAGCACGCAATACCCGCCATGGTGACGGAAGCGAGCGCATTAAACCGGAGAAAAGCGAGCGCCATTCAGCGAACACGCAGAAGTGACTGAGCGGAGTCAAAATGGCGGCCATGCAGCCGCTAAAGCCGAGGAGGCGGCACCTGCCATTTCAAAGGCCGACACCGCTCTAAGCCAGGGCGCGCGCATCGAGGTACTCTAGTTTGCAAAGGACCGCTTGCTGCCCTAGCGGAAAGAGGGCAAAGCTGCAGTGTGATCGCTCGGGTGGGCACCGCTTGATGGGTTTTCCCCTTGCCCATGCGAGGCTGCTACCTCGCATTTTACACGTTATGGGCGCCGCTCCTTCGTCATTCGGGAAACAGGCATGCACACATACTGCTGCATCGTGAGCAGCTACAAATGTTCACACATTACGAAGACCTGAAAACTGCCCGTCAATTTTTACCGTTTCCAATGTAAGCAGCGCGAGAAGTTCGCCGATACTTCGCGGTGTCGTTACTTCGAAAAAAATTTGTCGTGCACAGTGCTACAAACTATTATTGAACTGAAGGATATACGATGGGCAGTGAGTGAGTGAGAATTGATTAGAAGGCAGAGAGGTCGGCCTGAGCTAGTTCGCTCTAGCTTGCTACTCAGCAGAGGGGATAAGGGAAGGGCGAAGAAAACAGGGATGAAGGGTGATGATGGGAACAACAAGAAGTGGTGCGTCTGTACAGTAGCCACTTAGCATAGTGCCTTAGAGTCTGTATCTAATCCAGTGCTCTTTATAAAATCTAAAACAGCCTTTGTAGCAGTTTTTGACATTGTTTGGTCGTTCATTGCTGACAATATGTGGCTTTCACTCAATGGCGTTCGCCCGACGCTTGCCAACGTTGCAGTCAGCATTTTTCTTTGCGCCACGTATAATGCACAATCACAAAATATGTGAGCTAAAGTTTCACGCACTTGGCAGCACTCACAATTCGGGCTGTCCGCACGGCCGATCAGGTAGGTGTAGTGGCGAGTGAAGGCGACTCCCAGGTGAATCCAGTGCAGTATATTAGCATGTATTCAGCTGACTTCATCTGGAAGACGAAAAGTCATACCGAGGTATGTTTCCCGCTACCAGATCACCGGAAAAAGCGATGGGCATAGTCATAATAAAAGAAAGCGCGTTTGTAAACTGAAAACGCAGCAAGTAGACAACCACGGGGCATTTCGGAATCGGGCATTGGCTTTCCGAGACAACCACTTGTAGTGCGACAGTTGTGAAGCGTGCTATTCTAATACACCACATTTAAACTACCATACCGTGAGCCTCTCAAGTGTTTTGTTCAGTTAATGGCTGTAGACTTCTCATCGCCACTCAAAGTGGACAGATTTATGCTGCGTGTTCGCGCTGAGAGTTTATACGTACAGGTCTTGCAAACAACGCACACCACTAAGTTAGCAGGTTAAAGTGTTGCTGTGATAAGAGCGAAGTCCTCAGTTCGATTCCCGCATACGAAAGCTACATTTTCATGGGAGCAGAATGTAGTAAGCCTGGGCTTAGATTTAGGTGTAAGAATGATGGCGAAGGCGTCTTAGTTTTCCATATTTTGCGCGTAAGGCAGTTTAACGCACTAGGCACACAAGTGGCACTCTGTGTGCGCACCTTCTGTCCGCTTGCGTCATCGTGCCTTACATCTAAAATAGATTGAAGTGCACGTTAAAAAAAAACCCAAGCGGCCGAAGTCGATCTGGAATCTCACACCATGGCGTGACTCCTACTGATTTGACGGTTTTGGCTCCTCAAATGTTATATCCTTGCATGCTCCCGCACCGCGGGCGATTTGCACCTGTTGGTAGGAAATTGAGTTTGAAAAAGAGCCAAGGCAAAAATAAAACTTCTATTGTTTTGCGAAATTTTACGCGGTTATCGGGGGCAAAAATACGCGAAAAAATAAACATGCTCGATCCTCTGTATTGTATTATATTGTCACGTGCTTGTCAAAAAGACAATGGCAGTTGTGCATGTGCCATGAAGTACAATGAAATGGAAGAAAAAGAAGAACTCTCTTGAGCGTTCTATAAAAGAACCGACCTGCTTCCGGTGTCTCAATCACTGCGGCAAGACCTCTGTTTCGACGTCGTGAGAATATGCAAGAACCATGCATGAACGCTGCAAGAACCATGCATAGTCGAAGTGGACATAAAATACTTTTTTCTGCGCATAATCGTATATATACTTTTGAAGGAGCTGCCAAAAAATCAAAGGTGTCATTGAACTTACGATACGACATTATTAATATCTACAGAAAACCTCGGCAAAATTGAATTTCTTATGAAACTTAACATCCGCATTTAAATGATGCGAGAGACTCTACAGAGCAGACGTAATTTTACTCTCTTCACACTAACCTCCTAATTACCTTAAAGCCACGTGACCAACTTGGCATTCAAGCAACTGAAATCAGAACTCTAAATACATACGCACGCGAAAGCGTGGTGGTGGTTTGCCGAAAGCTCCGAGAAGACACGAATGCCGCAGCAAATGTGCATTTACAGGTAACATACATATACAATTCGCGCTTGCACCTCACTTTTGCCTTAACTGAGTGGCGTGAAAGAAAGAATTGAATACCAAAGAAAGGCACAGCGCTCCTTTGTGCTGTGTCTTGGTGTCGTCTTTTGTATTTCAATATTTTCTTGGAACTCAGTTAAGAGGAATGACCAACAGTCCATGCTTCTCACTTTGAATTCCATAGAAATGTGGCTATTCAGCATCTATATGCACAAACTAGCATGCAATTGTTTTTAAGACCTCGCGTTTGACTGGCTGGGTCCCGCAAAGGTTGCCAATGATTCATTCTCGGTTCTGATAAAATTCACACCGTGAAAGCATTTTTACAATCTTTTTAAACCTTCAGAGCAAGTCAAAAGGAACGCTGCACGTGCAGCGCGACCACACAACAGCACGTGCAAAGCATTTGAACGTGTTGAGACATCGCAAGCAGAAGGCGAGACAGCGACAGGTTTTTGCTAGAACCGCGGCGATACGCGCGCGGCGCAGCGCCCCCTGGCCGTGGTTAGGAGGCCTACGACTGGAAAATTGTTTTGACATGACAGCATTAAAGCGCTGGTAACGCAGAAATCGCCGCATCTGGGCTGGGTGCAAGAGTATTCGCTTGGCTCGCCAGATGCCTGGGTGCAAAATAAGCTTGCTCCGGGGTATACAAAAATAGGTGTATAATAACTTTTGTTGATAACATCGAAGGTGGTCAAGTGCTAAGAGCCGGTCAATTGGCTCGGAATGGTCCCGCACCATAACCCCGAGTGTCACCGTTGTCAAAGGCAGGTATCGAGTCACACACTTCACAGCGGCCGCAACTCATTAAAAATGCTTGAACCTCTTTTCATCTCCGCATGCACTGCTGGTGCATTTAAAAATTATTTTTCTGCAGTTATCGCAATAATATAGCCAAAAACGCCTATTGGCCTACTTGCCTATGACCTTTATTAACAGCCACCTTGCCATGCATTGCCATGTTCCTGATCGACACAAATGAGCAGAAGTACAAATTATTTTCGGCAAGCCTGCTGTCCCAACTGTCCGTCGTGCCACCCAGAAATTTCTGCGAGCGCTGAATACAACGATTCGCTGAGAACTTGATCATTCTGTGAACTTCAAGAACATCTCGACTCCTTGATTAGACAGTGTGCTGGTAGCAGAAACTTTATGGCGACGCTGAAGAAATGCTGCTTTGTGTGTGCGTCACACCTTTGCATGCTTCGCTTAGCAGCTGAAGGCCCATTCCTTTAGCCTGCACTACGAGAACCGGTCCAGGAAGGCGCTGCACTTTGGCATTTCTTACACGAGTTGAACATGGCGTAAGCAGCACAACAGTATTTGTTTCGAAAAAGTGAAGCTGTCAAGCAAGGCTAGTTCATGAATTCCCGGCATCTGCTCATGAGGTAGTGCAGAGTCCGTGCAGCACAGGATGGCTGCAGCAGACGAAAACATCGCTGATGCGTTCCAGTGCAAACGTATTGAAATGGCTCTGTAACGCAACCTCTTTGATTATATCGTGGCCCCGCCGCGGTGGTCTAGTGGCTAAGGTTCTCGGCTGCTGACCCGCAGGTTGCAGGATCGGATCACGGCCGCATTCTCTATGGAGACAAGAATACTGCACGGCCACGTGATCTGATGTGGGTGCAATCCCGGGTGGTCAAAATTTTCGTGGCACTCCACTACGGCGTCTTTCATAATCATAAGGTGGTTTTCGGACGTTAAACCCCACATACCCAAGCCCTCTGCCCAGGTTCAGCCTTCTTGATTGAATTTAATATGGCGTGGCTCTCTTCAAGTCGACGCTTTATTTTTTGATGAATGGACTGGTAACACATTGTAAGAGCAAGTTTGAATTCCTGGTGAACACGTGAGTTATGCATACTTGCTTTCTTTTTTAAAAGTGAAAACACGGTCTATGAATGTTATTAAGAAGGCTGAACTTGGCCAGAGGGAAGTCAAACTAACCAACAAGGTCAACGACAAGTTCTAATTCAACCGATGGAAGTTCTGCTCCGGAACAAAAAGCTCAATACTAAAACGAGAAAATGTTGCGGGGCAAGTTGGAGCGGGCCTTACAAATGTCAAAATAAACTGTCTGTTGCTCCGTGGCATACGCGAGCCAACAGGGCAATATCCCCCCGCCCTCCTTGAACAAAAAAAAGCCAAAATGAGGTGATTTTTTTAATTGGCTAGTCCCATAGTTTTTTTTCTACTCCGCACGAATACAGCCACCTGAGTGGTTAATGGGAGGGGGGGGGGCGAGTAGTATTTCAAATATAGGCACTACATGGTGGAGTAACATCCCTGTTTTTATTGTGGCGTGAATTCAAAATTCACAGAGGCACACACACCGTCAAAGCCTGAAAGATGGAGACCAGAGCCTTGCCGTGCATGATAACCGTAGTACTAGAACAATAAGGAAGCAATAAGAAAGTAAATTTTGTCAATTAATTTATTTTTCACAAGGTACAAGAATAAACAGCCAGAGATTTAAAGAACTTGCCTTCCATATCTGTCTTTGCTTTATAAAAAAAATGAAATACTCAGGCAAATATCTTCGTGCACCATTTCTTCTATATATACAAAAAAAAAGACAGAAGGCAGTGTGGAAAAGGCTGTGTAAATTTCACAATATGGGGTCTCAAAAATAAAGGTTGTAGTCTCTGTGGGTGCTCGCACTCTGGTTAACGCCCTTAAAAACTGGCATCTCGGGCAACCAGCACCTGAACAATAGCAACACCACACCTACAATAAATAGGCCAGACCCCATCCCCCACATGGACGAAGACGGAGGGCTACCCCGTCGTTCTGAATCTGTTTTGTTTCTTTTTTTTTGAATCAATACTAGAGCCCAGTAGTTCAGGTCCTGACCCCTTTTTTGTGTTATGTGTAGACGTGATGTCATAAATGACATTTTCTTTTTCTGACTCTATGTAGCGATTCGTATGTTTGTGTTTACACAGGCGTACTTTAACTGTAACGTTCAAACTATTTCTTCTGCATTGATTCATTGGCGGTGTACTCTAGACCTAATCTTTTATTACAAATAATTTGCGCATGATGAAATACACGTTATATTCGTAAACACAGATCAAGAAATAAAACATGCAAATACCTACCACAAAAGAACACTAAATTTCATGGTGAAAAGAAAGATCCGTATCCAGAAGAGGGTCTTCAAGGACCTCCCTGAAAATGTCAAGCCAGTCGGGTGAAGGCGCCGCTCGAAGTGCGTGGGCGTTGCCATTGTCTTCGTCCGAGAAATCGTCTGCAAAGCCTCTGGTTCCCGGAATGGGTTCCAGGGTCCCAAAATTGTGCGCCACACTTTGCCACTCGCCAGGGAAATCGTCCAGTCTGGGACGCTTGCACGGCGGTTCCACATCATCCGAAACAGAAGGCAAAGCACTTGCGGTATCAGGTCTTTCGGACGTCTCAGCATCACTTACCTCGAGTCCAACACCAGGAGCCAGTGCTGGATTCGCGCCATCGGCGGTTGACCATTCATCGCTGGATGAATGGTCGGTCGATGAGCCGTCACACTTGGACCACTTTTTGAGGCACTCCACGAGCAGGACGTGGCGGTGGAGGGTCGAGCTTCTCTGGATCTTCTCATGAGCCTGCGAAATAAGATCGTCAATAGTCAGGGCACGGTTGACGGGCATGACGAAAAAGCGGTGTACTTACGGGAAGCAATACTTTTTTCCCCCAACGTAGCGCACGTGCGTTCAATGCCGAAGCCAGCAGCCGACTGAGCTCTTGTCTCTCTCTCCTTTCACTCAAGCAGCGACATCACCAACAGCGCCCGCCAATGAGGCCCACTCTCGCTGTAGAAACAGGAGCTGGTTGGCCAAACGAGTTCTGGAGAGGGCAACCACTGGAAAGGCCAGCGCTGCTGTCACGCTGACGCAGCAAACGACAACACGCGACACGTTCATGCAGTCGTCAGTGTAGCACGCCTCCTTTCAACCCCATCATCAGATATTTTTCGAGCTAACCGGTTTTTTTTACCACACGATACCACAGTGCCGGACACAATTTAGCGAGTCTATAATGAGCCAGCCTTTCCAAAACGCCATGGCAGCCATACAATTGCCTCACAAAATTGAAATTGGCGAAACAAATCAGCCATCATGCTCGGGTGTTAAATTGAGTTGGCAGCCACTATTTTTTTTGCGCGTCCATGCATTCGCTAAGAATCTGCGTCTCTTATTAGATTTCAAATATATGGTATGTATTGAAGAATTGCAAAATATTACCGTGCACCCTTACCTTGATCAATACGTGGCACAACTAGCTGCAATACGACGTTTCTTTTTATTTTGAAACTACTTTAACCTAGTTAAACGTCGGAAGGCCTCAAAGTGCTGTCACTGAGTCTTGTTCAAACTTGAGAGCGATGACGTCTATTTTCTTTAGAGTTACGTCCCACAGTGCATCGACCTGCGTTCTATCCAACGCGTTGCTGATGCAGCATTTGCGAAAAGACTTGCGCAACATATCTTCCGTGAAAGATACCATTGCTGACGACACTCAACCGGAAACTGTTGCGTGGTGGTGGACGTCGTATAAGGGCCCAGCATCCTCTTATTGTAGAGTTCGCGCACACAATCTCGCAAGGTGTTATTGGGCACTACGTACAAAGGCTGAAGAATTCCGCGCAGACGTGGCGATTGTATCTGATACATTAGTGCTGTGCTTAGGGGAAAAAAACGAGAGCCAGCGGCGAACATCTTACCACACTTTTCTTCATATGTACGAAACAAAGAATGCAGTGTTTAAAATTCCGAGTAAATCTGACGCTAAGGCATCTCAAAAAGGGCATGTAGTCTCTGCGGGAGCAGAGCATGATGAAACCCCTTTGGTTTCCACACTCATGCACCACGTAGACGGCGCAACGACGTTACAAACGTTTAAAATTTGCGAATGTACTTGGCGGCGTATATAGTGTGCAGGATCTGCCCGTCATCAGCACCTGCATTCCCATTGGCAATTTAGCTCTGCTTCGAAGGTTTCTGGATTATCCGTACGCAGTTGCTGCCGGCACTTGGCCTACCGGGCCTGTTTTTGTGCCCGAACTGCACCATCAGCCCGCCGAATGCGAGCTGTCTCACCTTCTGACTTCCGGCATTCTTCTCGAGTTGTCCATGGCACACCCATGTGGAAGGTTACAGGAGAAGCTCTCGAACACGCTCGCCTACTATAACTGTCTATCAAACAGTTTATGTACCCCGGGCGTACCGTGATAGCGTGAAGTGTGCATGCGCAGATACGTATATGTTACCCGCACCGCTTACTGTACGTGCACTATTTAACGTCAAACATGGTGACGCTCTGGGATGCCCGCTTTGAAGTGACGTGGTTGTTGAAAGATTCACTTTGTTTGCAGCAAACGACAGTTTAAATTGCCTTCGCACCTTCAGTTAGCTTCCACGACAGAGCATACAATTAAGTTGGCGCAGTCTCTGAGATAGCTGCCCAGTTCTAACGTGTTTAGGCCTAACTACAACATCAATGTAAACAAATCGGAAACCTGGAGTTTTTCGCATTTGGTGCGTTGTTCCTATTTATTTACTTTCATTAATAATAAAATAAACGTGTAACAATACTTCGCGCGGTAACACAGGCTGATAATATCGTTTTAATATCCTTCTCACTTTTCTTATTCATAAACAATTTGATAGGTGGCGCCACCATCCCGTCCGGGGAACGTAAATGCTGTACCGCTAAACTATAGGGCACTGTCCGCGACTAATGTTTCCTGCACGGTAACGTCATTCTCTTAACCTCTGCTATCGCGCAGAAGTTAAGGGAATAACCCAAAGCGCTGCCGACGGCGTGCATACGACGCTGCGAGTGATTAACTGATAAAAGAGCCAGTGGAGACCGCTCGTGACACCACCACTATACGAATGTTTCAAGTTACACACTGCTTTCACTGTAAAACGGAGCACCAACGTAAGCTTACTGGCGTCTCGGGGAAGGTGGCGAGACCACTCGAAGATAAGTATAGTAGAGTCGAATGCGCCCATCCCCCCCCCCCTTCCAGATGAACAAAGGAGGAGGGCGCCTCTATAGTTCTGAATCTGTTTTTTTTTCTTTTTTTGTGGTCGGGACTTCATCTCAATAGCTCAGGTCATGACCTCTTTTTCTTTACTTTTTGGTGTTAAGTGTATATCTGATGTCATAAATGATGCTCTTTACGCCTCCATCTAGCAGTTCACAAGTCTGTGTTCTTTGTAGTGTTTCTTGAGGATAATGTCGTACCTATATACAGTCGTCTGTATATCTTTATTCTCAATGTACAATAGACCTAATCGTTTAATTAAAACTTTTCGCGCCAAAAGAAATACATGTTATTTACAAACACAGATCAAAAGACGCATCATGCAAAGACATGCAACAAAAGAACACTAAACTTCGTAAAGAAAAGAAAGGTCTGGATCTTAAGTGTTTTGAAGTACCTCCCAGTCAACGTCCAACCAAATGGCTAAGGGCGCCCCGCGTACTGGCTAGACGTCACCGTCGTCTTCTTCCGACGAGTCGTCCTGAAAGCCGCTTGGTCCTGGTCAGGGCTCTAGGGTATTCAAATCGTCCCTGTCACCTCGCCACTCGCCATGGAAGTCGTCCAGTCTGTGACGCTTGCACGGCGGTCCGGCGTCGTCATCTGAAACAGACGGTAAAACCCTACAGATGGTATCAGATCCAGTAGACGCATCTGCATTACCTACCTCGACTCCAGCGCCAGAAACAGCAGGTGCCGAATCCGCACCATCGTCAGTCGACGAGTCATCGCTCCATGAATCTTCACTGGACGAGTCATCGCTCGATGAATCGTCGCTTGAGGAATCGTCCCTCGGGACCCATATCTTCAAACTCTCCGCGAGCAAGACGTAGCGAAGCAGGCTCGAGGTGTTCTGCATCTTCCCTTGAGCCTGCGAAATAAGATCGTCAATAGTCGGGGCACGGTTGACGGCCATGACGATAAAGTGGTGTACTTACGGGAAGCAATACTTTTTTTTCTCCCAACGTAGCGCACGTGCGTTCAATGCCGAAGCCAGCAGCCGACTGAGCTCTTGTCTCTCTCTCCTTTCACTCAAGCAGTGACGTCACCAACAGCGCCCGCCAATGAGGCCCACTCTCGCTGTAGGAACAGAAGCTGGTTGGCCGAACGAGTTCTGGTGAGGGCAACCACTGGAAAGGCTGGCGCTGCGGTCGCGCTGACGCAGCAAACGAACACACGCGACACGTTCATGCAGTCGTCAGTGTAGCACGCTTCCTTTCAACCCCAAATCAGATATTTTTCCAGCTAACCGGTTTTTTTTACCGCACGATACCACAGTGCCGGACAGAATTTAGCGAGTCTATAATGAGTCAGCCTTTCCAAAAGGCCACGGCAGCGATACACTTGCCTCACAAAATTGAAATTGGCGAAACAAATCAGCCATCATGCTCGGGTGTTAAAATGAGTTGGCAGCCACTTTTTTTTGCGCATCCGTGCATTCGCTAAGAATCTGCGTCTCTTATTAGATTTCAAATATACCGTATGTATTGAAGGATTGCAAAATATTACCGTGCACCCGTACCTTGACAAATACGTAGCACAACTAGCTGCAATATGACGTTTCTTTTTATTTTGAAAGTACTTTCACCTAGTTAAACGCCGGAAGGCCTCAAAGTGCTGTCACTAAGTCTTGTTCAAACTTGAGAGCGACGACGTCTATTCCTCTTTATCGTTACGTGCCTCAGTGCATCGACCTGCATTCCATCCAATGCGTTGCTGATGCAGCATTTGCGAAAAGACTTGTGCAACATATCTTCCGTGAAAGATTCCCTTGCTGACGACACTCAACCAAAAACTGTCACGGGGCGGTGGACGTCGTATAAGCGCCCAGCATCCACTTATTGTAGAGTTTGCGCACGCAATCTCGCAAGGTGTTTTTGGGCACTACGTATAAAGGCTGGAGAATTCCGCGTAGACGTGGCGATTGTATCTGATACCTTAGCGCTGGCTTAGGGGAAAAAAACGAGAACCAGCGGCGAACATCTTACCACACCATTTCTTCGTATGTACGAAACAAAGAATCCAGTGTTTAAAATGCCGAGTAAATCTGACGTTAAGGCATCTCAAAAAGGGCATGTAGTCTCTGCGGGAGCAGAGCATGGTGAAACCCCTTTGGTTTCCACACTCAAGCACCACGCAGACGGCGCAACGACGTTACAAACGTTTAACAATGCGAATGTACTTGGCGGCGTAGATAGTGTGCAGGATCTGCCCGTCACCAGCACCTGCATTCCCGTTGGCAATTTAGCTTTGCTTCGAAGGTTCCTGGATTATCCGTACGCAGTTGCTGCCGGCACTTGGCCTACCGGGCTTGTTTTTGTGCCCGGACTGCAGCATCAGCCCGCCGAATGCGAGCTGTCTCACCTTCTCACTTCCGGCATTCTTCTCGAGTTGTCCGTGGCACACCCATGTGGAAGGTTACAGGAGAAGCTCTCGAACACGCTCGCCTACTATAACTGTCTATCAAACAGTTAGTGTACCCCGGGCGTACCGTGATAGCGTGAAGTGTGCATGCGCAGATACGTATATGTTACCCGTACCGCTTACTGTACGTGCACTTTTTAACGTCAAACATGGTGGCGCTCTAAGATGCCCCCTTAGAAGTGACGTGGTTGTTGAAAGATTCACTTTGTTTGCAGCAAACGACTGTTTAAAGTGCCTTCGCTTGCCTTCAGTTAGCTTCTACGACAGAGCATACAATTAAGTTGGTGCAGTCTCGGAGATAGCTGCCCATTTCTAACGAGTTTAGGCCTAACTACAACATCAATGTAAACAAATCGGAAACCTGGAGTTTTTCGCATTTCGTGCATTGTTCCTATTTATTTACTTTCATTATTAATAAAGTAAACGTGTAACAATACTTCGCGCGGTAACACAGGCTGATAATCTCGTTTTAATATCCTTCTCACTTTTCTTACTCATAAACACTTTGATAGGTGGCGCCACCATCTTGTCCGGGGAACGTAAATGCTGTACCGCTAAACTATAGGGCACTGTCTGCGACTAATGTTTCCTGCACGGTAACGTCATTCCCTTAACCTCTGCTATCGCGCAGAAGTTAAGGGAATAACCCAAAGCGCATCCGACGGCGTGCATACGACGTTGCCAGTGATTAAATGATAAAAGAGCCAGTGGAGACTGCTCGTGACACCACCACTATACGATTTTTTCAAGTTATACACAGCTTTCACTGTAAAACGGAGCAACAACGTAAGCTTACTGGCGTCTCGGGGAAGGTGGCGAGACCACTCGGCGATAAGTATACAAGAGTCGAATGCGCCCATCCCCCCCCCCCTTCCAGCTGAACAAAGGCGGAGGGCGCCTCTATAGTTCTGAATCTGTTTTTTTTTCTTTTTTTGTGGTCGGGACTTCATTTCAATAGCTCAGGTCCTGACCTCTTTTTTTTACTTTTTGGTGTTAAGTGTATATCTGATGTCATAAATGATGCTCTTTACGCCTCCATCTAGCAGTTCGCAAGTCTGTGTTCTTTGTAGTGTTTCTTGAGGATAATGTCGTACCTATATATTGTCGTCTGTATATCTTTATTCTCGATGTACAATAGGCCTAATCGTTTATTTAAAACTTTTCGCGCCAAAAGAAATACTTGTTATTTACAAACACAGATCAAAAGACGCATCATGCAAAGACATGCAACAAAAGAACACTAAACTTCGTAAAGAAAAGAAAGGTCTGGATCTTAAGTGGCTTTTCAAATACCTCCCAGTCAACGTCCAACCAAATGGCTAAGGGCGCCCCGCGTACTGGCTAGACGTCACCGTCGTCTTCTTCCGAGGAGTCGTCCTGAAAGCCACTTGGTCCTGGTCTGGGCTCTAGGGTATTCAAATCGTCCCTGTCACCTCGCCACTCGCCATGGAAGTCGTCCAGTCTGTGACGCTTGCACGGCGGTCCGGCGTCCTCATCTGAAACAGACGGTAAAACCCTACAGACGGTATCAGATCCAGTATACGCCTCTGCATTACCTACCTCGACTCCAGCGCCAGAAAAAGCAGGTGCCGAATCCGCACCATCGTCAGTCGACGAGTCATCGCTCCATGAATCTTCACTGGACGAGTCATCGCTCGATGAATCGTCGCTTGAGGAATCGTCCCTCCGGACCCATATCTTCAAACTCTCCGCGAGCAAGACGTAGCGAAGCAGGCTCGAGGTGTTCTGCATCTTCCCTTGAGCCTGCGAAATAAGATCGTCAATAGTCGGAGCACGGTTGACGGCCATGACGATAAAGTGGTGTACTTACGGCAAGCAATACTTTTTTTTCTGCCAACGTAGCGCACGTGCGTTCAATGCCGAAGCCAGCAGCCGACTGAGCTCTTGTCTCTCTCTCCTTTCACTCAAGCAGTGACGTCACCAACAGCGCCCGCCAATGAGGCCCACTCTCGCTGTAGGAACAGGAGCTGGTTGGCCGAACGAGTTCTGGTGAGGGCAACCACTGGAAAGGCTGGCGCTGCGGTCGCGCTGACGCAGCAAACGACCACACGCGACACGTTCATGCAGTCGTCAGTGTAGCACGCTTCCTTTCAACCCCAAATCAGATATTTTTCTAGCTAACCGGTTTTTTTTTACCGCACGATACAACAGTGCCGGACAGAATTTAGCGAGTCTATAATGAGTCAGCCTTTCCAAAACGCCACGGCAGCGATACACTTGCCTCACAAAATTGAAATTGGCGAAACAAATCAGCCATCATGCTCGGGTGTTAGAATGAGTTGGCAGCCACTTTTTTTTGCGCATCCGTGCATTCGCTAAGAATCTGCGTCTCTTATTAGATTTCAAATATACCATATGTATTGAAGAATTGCAAAATATTACCGTGCACCCGTACCTTGATAAATACGTAGCACAACTAGCTGCAATATGACGTTTCTTTTTATTTTGAAACTACTTTCACCTAGTTAAACGCCGGAAGGCCTCAAAGTGCTGTCACTAAGTCTTGTTCAAACTTGAGAGCGACGACGTCTATTCCTCTTTATCGTTACGTGCCTCAGTGCATCGACCTGCATTCCATCCAATGCGTTGCTGATGCAGCATTTGCGAAAAGACTTGCGCAACATATCTTCCTTGAAAGATTCCCTTGCTGACGACACTCAACCAAAAACTGTCGCGGGACGGTGGACGTCGTATAAGAGCCTAGCATCCACTTATTGTAGAGTTCGCGCACGCAATCTCGCAAGGTGTTTTTGGGCACTACGTACAAAGTCTGGAGAATTCCGCGTATACGTCGCGATTGTATCTGATACCTTAGCGGTGTGCTTAAGGGAAAAAAACGAGAACCAGCGGCGAACATCTTACCACACCATTTCTTCGTATGTACGAAACAAAGAATCCAGTGTTTAAAATGCCGAGCAAATCTGACGTTAAGGCATCTCAAAAAGGGCATGTAGTCTCTGCGGGAGCAGAGCATGGTGAAACCCCTTTGGTTTCCACACTCACGCACCACGCAGACGGCGCAACGACGTTACAAACGTTTAACAATGCGAATGTACTTGGCGGCGTATATAGTGTGCAGGATCTGCCCGTCACCAGCACCTGCATTCCCGTTGGCAATTTAGCTTTGCTTCGAAGGTTCCTGGATTATCCGTACGCAGTTGCTGCCGGCACTTGGCCTACCGGGCTTGTTTTTGTGCCCGGACTGCAGCATCAGCCCGCCGAATGCGAGCTGTCTCACCTTATCACTTCCGGCATTCTTCTCGAGTTGTCCGTGGCACACCCATGTGGAAGGTTACAGGAGAAGCTCTCGAACACGCTCGCCTACTATAACTGTCTATCAAACAGTTAGTGTACCCCGGGCGTACCGTGATAGCGTGAAGTGTGCATGCGCAGATACGTATATGTTACCCGTACCACTTACTGTACGTGCACAATTTAACGTCAAACATGGTGGCGCTCTAGGATGCCCCCTTTGAGGTGACGTGGTTGTTGAAAGATTCACTTTGTTTGCAGCAAACGACTGTTTAAAGTGCCTTCGCTTGCCTTCAGTTAGCTTCTACGACAGAGCATACAATTAAGTTGGTGCAGTCTCTGAGATAGCTGCCCATTTCTAACGTGTTTAGGCCTAACTACAACATCAATGTAAACAAATCGCAAACCTGGAGTTTTTCGCATTTGGTGCGTTGTTCCTATTTATTTACTTTCATTATTAATGAAATAAACGTGTAACAATACTTCGCGCGGTAACACAGGCTGATAATCTCGTTTTAATATCCTTCTCACTTTTCTTACTCATAAACACTTTGATAGGTGGCGCCACCATCCCGTCCGGGGAACGTAAATGCTGTACCGCTAAACTATAGGGCACTGTCCGCGACTAATGTTTCCTGCACGGTAACGTCATTCCCTTAACCTCTGCCATCGCGCAGAAGTTAAGGGAATAACCCAAAGCGCTGCCGACGGCGTGCATACGACTCTGCGAGTGATTAACTGATAAAAGAGCCAGTGGAGACCGTTCGTGACACCACCACTATACGAATTTTTCAAGTTATACACAGCTTTCACTGTAAAACGGAGCACCAACGTGAGCTTACTGGCGTCTCGGGGAAGGTGGCGAGACCACTCGAAGATAAGTATAGTAGAGTCGAATGCGCCCACCCCCTCCCCCCTTGCAGATGAACAAAGGCGGAGGGCGCCTCTATAGATCTGAATCTGTTTTTTTTTCTTTATTTGTGGTCGGGACTTCATCTCAATAGCTCAGGTCCTGACCTCTTTTTTTTTACTTTTTGGTGTTAAGTGTATATCTGATGTCATAAATGATGCTCTTTACGCCTCCATCTAGCAGCTCGCAAGTCTGTGTTCTTTATAGTGTTTCTTGATGATAATGTCGTACCTATATAATGTCGTCTGTATATATTTATTCTCGATGTACAATAATACTAATCGTTTAATTAAAACTTTTCGCGCCAAAAGAAATACATGTTATTTACAAACACAGATCAAAAGACGCATCATGCAAAGACATGCAACAAAAGAACACTAAACTTCGTAAAGAAAAGAAAGGTCTCGATCTTAAGTGGCTTTTCAAATACCTCCCAGTCAACGTCCAACCAAATGGCTAAGGGCGCCCCGCGTACTGGCTAGACGTCACCGTCGTCTTCTTCCGAAGAGTCGTCCTGAAAGCCGCTTGGTCCTGGTCTGGGCTCTAGGGTATTCAAATCGTCCTGGTCACCTCGCCACTCGCCATGGAAGTCGTCCAGTCTGCGACGTTTGCACGGCGGTCCGGCGTCGTCATCTGAAACAGACGGTAAAACCCTACAGACGGTATCAGATCCAGTAGACGCCTCTGCATTACCTACCTCGACTCCAGCGCCAGAAACAGCAGGTGCCGAATCCGCACCATCGTCAGTCGACGAGTCATCGCTCCATGAATCTTCACTGGATGAGTCATCGCTCGATGAATCGTCACTTGAGGAATCGTCACTCGGTACCCATATCTTCAAACTCTCCGCGAGCAAGACGTAGCGAAGCAGGCTCGAGGTGTTCTGCATCTTCCCTTGAGCCTGCGAAATAAGATCGTCAATAGTCGGGGCACGGTTGACGGCCATGACGATAAAGCGGTGTACTTACGGGAAGCAATACTTTTTTTTCTCCCAACGTAGCGCACGTGCGTTCAATGCCGAAGCCAGCAGCCGACTGAGCTCTTGTCTCTCTCTCCTTTCACTCAAGCAGTGACGTCACCAACAGCGCCCGCCAATGAGGCCCACTCTCGCTGTAGGAACAAGAGCTGGTTGGCCGAACGAGTTCTGGTGAGGGCAACCACTGGAAAGGCTGGCGCTGCGGTCGCGCTGACGCAGCAAACGACCACACGCGACACGTTCATGCAGTCGTCAGTGTAGCACGCTTCCTTTCAACCCCAAATCAGATATTTTTCTAGCTAACCGGTTTTTTTACCGCACGATACCACAGTGCCGGACAGAATTTAGCGAGTCTATAATGAGTCAGCCTTTCCAAAACGCCACGGCAGCGATACACTTGCCTCACAAAATTGAAATTGGCGATATAAATCAGCCATCATGCTCGGGTGTTAAAATGAGTTGGCAGCCACTTTTTTTTGCGCATCCGTGCATTCGCTAAGAATCTGCGCCTCTTATTAAATTTCAAATATACCGTATGTATTGAAGAATTGCAAAATATTACCGTGCACCCTTACCTTGATAAATACGTAGCACAACTAGCTGCAGTATGACGTTTCTTTTTATTTTGAAACTACTTTCACCTAGTTAAACGCCGGAAGGCCTCAAAGTGCTGTCACTAAGTCTTGTTCAAACTTGAGAGCGACGACGTCTATTCCTCTTTATAGTTACGTGCCTCAGTGCATCGACCTGCATTCCATCCAATGCGTTGCTGATGCAGCATTTGCGAAAAGACTTGCGCAACATATCTTCCTTGAAAGATTCCCTTGCTGACGACACTCAACCAAAAACTGTCGCGGGACGGTGGACGTCGTATAAGAGCCTAGCATCCACTTATTGTAGAGTTCGCGCACGCAATCTCGCAAGGTGTTTTTGGGCACTACGTACAAAGTCTGGAGAATTCCGCGTATACGTGGCGATTGTATCTGATACCTTAGCGGTGTGCTTAAGGGAAAAAAACGAGAACCAGCGGCGAACATCTTACCACACCATTTCTTCGTATGTACGAAACAAAGAATCCAGTGTTTAAAATGCCGAGCAAATCTGACGTTAAGGCATCTCAAAAAGGGCATGTAGTCTCTGCGGGAGCAGAGCATGGTGAAACCCCTTTGGTTTCCACACTCACGCACCACGCAGACGGCGCAACGACGTTACAAACGTTTAACAATGCGATTGTACTTGGCGGCGTATATAGTGTGCAGGATCTGCCCGTCACCAGCACCTGCATTCCCGTTGGCAATTTAGCTTTGCTTCGAAGGTTCCTGGATTATCCGTACGCAGTTGCTGCCGGCACTTGGCCTACCGGGCTTGTTTTTGTGCCCGGACTGCAGCATCAGCCCGCCGAATGCGAGCTGTCTCACCTTATCACTTCCGGCATTCTTCTCGAGTTGTCCGTGGCACACCCATGTGGAAGGTTACAGGAGAAGCTCTCGAACACGCTCGCCTACTATAACTGTCTATCAAACAGTTAGTGTACCCCGGGCGTACCGTGATAGCGTGAAGTGTGCATGCGCAGATACGTATATGTTACCCGTACCACTTACTGTACGTGCACAATTTAACGTCAAACATGGTGGCGCTCTAGGATGCCCCCTTTGAGGTGACGTGGTTGTTGAAAGATTCACTTTGTTTGCAGCAAACGACTGTTTAAAGTGCCTTCGCTTGCCTTCAGTTAGCTTCTACGACAGAGCATACAATTAAGTTGGTGCAGTCTCTGAGATAGCTGCCCATTTCTAACGTGTTTAGGCCTAACTACAACATCAATGTAAACAAATCGCAAACCTGGAGTTTTTCGCATTTGGTGCGTTGTTCCTATTTATTTACTTTCATTATTAATGAAATAAACGTGTAACAATACTTCGCGCGGTAACACAGGCTGATAATCTCGTTTTAATATCCTTCTCACTTTTCTTACTCATAAACACTTTGATAGGTGGCGCCACCATCCCGTCCGGGGAACGTAAATGCTGTACCGCTAAACTATAGGGCACTGTCCGCGACTAATGTTTCCTGCACGGTAACGTCATTCCCTTAACCTCTGCCATCGCGCAGAAGTTAAGGGAATAACCCAAAGCGCTGCCGACGGCGTGCATACGACTCTGCGAGTGATTAACTGATAAAAGAGCCAGTGGAGACCGTTCGTGACACCACCACTATACGAATTTTTCAAGTTATACACAGCTTTCACTGTAAAACGGAGCACCAACGTGAGCTTACTGGCGTCTCGGGGAAGGTGGCGAGACCACTCGAAGATAAGTATAGTAGAGTCGAATGCGCCCACCCCCTCCCCCCTTGCAGATGAACAAAGGCGGAGGGCGCCTCTATAGATCTGAATCTGTTTTTTTTTCTTTATTTGTGGTCGGGACTTCATCTCAATAGCTCAGGTCCTGACCTCTTTTTTTTTACTTTTTGGTGTTAAGTGTATATCTGATGTCATAAATGATGCTCTTTACGCCTCCATCTAGCAGCTCGCAAGTCTGTGTTCTTTATAGTGTTTCTTGATGATAATGTCGTACCTATATAATGTCGTCTGTATATATTTATTCTCGATGTACAATAATACTAATCGTTTAATTAAAACTTTTCGTGCCAAAAGAAATACATGTTATTTACAAACACAGATCAAAAGACGCATCATGCAAAGACATGCAACAAAAGAACACTAAACTTCGTAAAGAAAAGAAAGGTCTGGATCTTAAGTGGCTTTTCAAATACCTCCCAGTCAACGTCCAACCAAATGGCTAAGGGCGCCCCGCGTACTGGCTAGACGTCACCGTCGTCTTCTTCCGAAGAGTCGTCCTGAAAGCCGCTTGGTCCTGGTCTGGGCTCTAGGGTATTCAAATCGTCCTGGTCACCTCGCCACTCGCCATGGAAGTCGTCCAGTCTGCGACGTTTGCACGGCGGTCCGGCGTCGTCATCTGAAACAGACGGTAAAACCCTACAGACGGTATCAGATCCAGTAGACGCCTCTGCATTACCTACCTCGACTCCAGCGCCAGAAACAGCAGGTGCCGAATCCGCACCATCGTCAGTCGACGAGTCATCGCTCCATGAATCTTCACTGGATGAGTCATCGCTCGATGAATCGTCACTTGAGGAATCGTCACTCGGTACCCATATCTTCAAACTCTCCGCGAGCAAGACGTAGCGAAGCAGGCTCGAGGTGTTCTGCATCTTCCCTTGAGCCTGCGAAATAAGATCGTCAATAGTCGGGGCACGGTTGACGGCCATGACGATAAAGCGGTGTACTTACGGGAAGCAATACTTTTTTTTCTCCCAACGTAGCGCACGTGCGTTCAATGCCGAAGCCAGCAGCCGACTGAGCTCTTGTCTCTCTCTCCTTTCACTCAAGCAGTGACGTCACCAACAGCGCCCGCCAATGAGGCCCACTCTCGCTGTAGGAACAAGAGCTGGTTGGCCGAACGAGTTCTGGTGAGGGCAACCACTGGAAAGGCTGGCGCTGCGGTCGCGCTGACGCAGCAAACGACCACACGCGACACGTTCATGCAGTCGTCAGTGTAGCACGCTTCCTTTCAACCCCAAATCAGATATTTTTCTAGCTAACCGGTTTTTTTACCGCACGATACCACAGTGCCGGACAGAATTTAGCGAGTCTATAATGAGTCAGCCTTTCCAAAACGCCACGGCAGCGATACACTTGCCTCACAAAATTGAAATTGGCGATATAAATCAGCCATCATGCTCGGGTGTTAAAATGAGTTGGCAGCCACTTTTTTTTGCGCATCCGTGCATTCGCTAAGAATCTGCGCCTCTTATTAAATTTCAAATATACCGTATGTATTGAAGAATTGCAAAATATTACCGTGCACCCTTACCTTGATAAATACGTAGCACAACTAGCTGCAGTATGACGTTTCTTTTTATTTTGAAACTACTTTCACCTAGTTAAACGCCGGAAGGCCTCAAAGTGCTGTCACTAAGTCTTGTTCAAACTTGAGAGCGACGACGTCTATTCCTCTTTATAGTTACGTGCCTCAGTGCATCGACCTGCATTCCATCCAATGCGTTGCTGATGCAGCATTTGCGAAAAGACTTGCGCAACATATCTTCCTTGAAAGATTCCCTTGCTGACGACACTCAACCAAAAACTGTCGCGGGACGGTGGACGTCGTATAAGAGCCTAGCATCCACTTATTGTAGAGTTCGCGCACGCAATCTCGCAAGGTGTTTTTGGGCACTACGTACAAAGTCTGGAGAATTCCGCGTATACGTGGCGATTGTATCTGATACCTTAGCGGTGTGCTTAAGGGAAAAAAACGAGAACCAGCGGCGAACATCTTACCACACCATTTCTTCGTATGTACGAAACAAAGAATCCAGTGTTTAAAATGCCGAGCAAATCTGACGTTAAGGCATCTCAAAAAGGGCATGTAGTCTCTGCGGGAGCAGAGCATGGTGAAACCCCTTTGGTTTCCACACTCACGCACCACGCAGACGGCGCAACGACGTTACAAACGTTTAACAATGCGATTGTACTTGGCGGCGTATATAGTGTGCAGGATCTGCCCGTCACCAGCACCTGCATTCCCGTTGGCAATTTAGCTTTGCTTCGAAGGTTCCTGGATTATCCGTACGCAGTTGCTGCCGGCACTTGGCCTATTGGGCTTGTTTTTGTGCCCGGACTGCAGCATCAGCCCGCCGAATGCGAGCTGTCTCACCTTCTCAATTCCGGCATTCTTCTCGAGTTGTCCGTGGCACACCCATGTGGAAGGTTACAGGAGAAGCTCTCGAACACGCTCGCCTACTATAACTATCTATCAACCAGTTAGTGTACCCCGGGCGTACCGTGGTAGCGTGAAGAGTGCATGCGCAGATACGTATATGTTACCCGTACCGCTTACTGTACGTGCACTTTTTAACGTCAAACATGGTGGTGCTCTAAGATGCCCCCTTTGAAGTGACGTGGTTGTTGAAAGATTCACTTTGTTTGCAGCATACGACTGTTTATAGTGCCTTCGCTTGCCTTCAGTTAGCTTCTACGACAGAGCATACAATTAAGTTCGCGCAGTCTCTGAGATAGCGGCCCATTTCTAACGTGTTTAGGCCTAACTACAACATCAATGTAAACAAATCGGAAACCTGGAGTTTTTCGCATTTGGTGCGTTGTTCCTATTTATTTACTGTCATTATTAATGAAGTAAACGTGTAACAATACTTCGCGCGGTAACACAGGCTGATAATCTCGTTTTATTATCCTTCTCACTTTTCTTACTCATAAACACTTTGATAGGTGGCGCCACCTTCCCGTCCGGGGAACGTAAATGCTGTACCGCTAAACTATAGGGCACTGTCCGCGAATAATGTTTTCTGCACGGTAACGTCATTCCCTTAACCTCTGCTATCGCGCAGAAATTAAGGGAATAACCCAAAGCGCTGCCGACGGCGTGCATACGACGCTGCGAGTGATTAACTGATAAAAGAGCCAGTGGAGACCGCTCGTGACACATCCACTATACGAATGTTTCAAGTTATACACAGCTTTCACTGTAAAACGGAGCACCAACGTAAGCTTACTGGCGTCTCGGGGAAGGTGGCGAGACCACTCGACGATAAGTATAGTAGAGTCGAATGCGCTCATCCCTCCCCTTCCAGATGAACAAAGGCGGAAGGCGCCTCTATAGATCTGAATCTGTTTTTTTTTTCTTTTTTTGTAGTCGGGACTTCATCTCAATAGCTCAGGTCCTGACCTCTTTTTGTTTTTACATTTTGGTGTTAAGTGTATATCTGATGTCATAAATGATGCTCTTTACGCCTCCATCTAGCAGTTCGCAAGTCTGTGTTCTTTGTAGTGTTTCTTGAGGATATTGTCGTACCTATATAATGTCGTCTGTATATCTTTATTCTCGATGTACAATAGGCCTAATCGTTTCATTAAAACTTTTCGCGCCAAAAGAAATACATGTTATTTACAAACACAGATCAAAAGACGCATCATGCAAAGACATGCAACAAAAGAACACTAAACTTCGTAAAGAAAAGAAAGGTCTGGATCTTAAGTGGCTTTTCAAATACCTCCCAGTCAACGTCCAACCAAATGGCTAAGGGCGCCCCGCGTACTGGCTAGACGTCACCGTCGTCTTCTTCCGAGGAGTCGTCCTGAAAACCGCTTGGTCCTGGTCTGGGCTCTAGGGTATTCAAATCGTCCGTGTCACCTCGCCACTCGCCAGGGAAGTCGCCCAGTCTGCGACGCTTGCACGGCGGTCCAGCGTCGTCATCTGAAACAGACGGTAAAACCCTACACACGGTATCAGATCCAGTAGACGCCTCTGCATTACCTACCTCGACTTCAGCGCCAGAAACAGCAGGTGCCGAATCCGCACCATCGTCAGTCGACGAGTCATCGCTCCATGAATATTCACTGGACGAGGCATCGCTCGATGAATCGTTGCTTGAGGAATCGTCACACGGGACCCATATCTTCAAACTCTCTGCGAGCAAGACGTAGCGAAGCAGGCTCGAGGTGTTCTGCATCTTCCCTTGAGCCTGCGAAATAAGATCGTCAATAGTCGGGGCACGGTTGACGGGCATGACGATAAAGCGGTGTACTTACGGGAAGCAATACTTTTTTTTCTCCCAACGTAGCGCACGTGCGTTCAATGCCGAAGCCAGCAGCCGACTGAGCTCTTGTCTCTCTCTCCTTTCACTCAAGCAGTGACGTCACCAACAGCGCCCGCCAATGAGGCCCACTCTCGCTGTCGGAACAGGAGCTGGTTGGCCAAACGAGTTCTGGTGAGGGCAACCACTGGAAAGGCTGGCGCTGCGGTCGCGCTGACGCAGCAAACGACCACACGCGACACGTTCATGCAGTCGTCAGTGTAGCACGCTTCCTTTCAACCCCAAATCAGATATTTTTCTAGCTAACCGGTTTTTTTACCGCACGATACCACAGTGCCGGACAGAATTTAGCGAGTCTATAATGAGTCAGCCTTTCCAAAACGCCACGGCAGCGATACACTTGCCTCACAAAATTGAAATTGGCGATATAAATCAGCCATCATGCTCGGGTGTTAAAATGAGTTGGCAGCCACTTTTTTTTGCGCATCCGTGCATTCGCTAAGAATCTGCGCCTCTTATTAAATTTCAAATATACCGTATGTATTGAAGAATTGCAAAATATTACCGTGCACCCTTACCTTGATAAATACGTAGCACAACTAGCTGCAGTATGACGTTTCTTTTTATTTTGAAACTACTTTCACCTAGTTAAACGCCGGAAGGCCTCAAAGTGCTGTCACTAAGTCTTGTTCAAACTTGAGAGCGACGACGTCTATTCCTCTTTATAGTTACGTGCCTCAGTGCATCGACCTGCATTCCATCCAATGCGTTGCTGATGCAGCATTTGCGAAAAGACTTGCGCAACATATCTTCCTTGAAAGATTCCCTTGCTGACGACACTCAACCAAAAACTGTCGCGGGACGGTGGACGTCGTATAAGAGCCTAGCATCCACTTATTGTAGAGTTCGCGCACGCAATCTCGCAAGGTGTTTTTGGGCACTACGTACAAAGTCTGGAGAATTCCGCGTATACGTGGCGATTGTATCTGATACCTTAGCGGTGTGCTTAAGGGAAAAAAACGAGAACCAGCGGCGAACATCTTACCACACCATTTCTTCGTATGTACGAAACAAAGAATCCAGTGTTTAAAATGCCGAGCAAATCTGACGTTAAGGCATCTCAAAAAGGGCATGTAGTCTCTGCGGGAGCAGAGCATGGTGAAACCCCTTTGGTTTCCACACTCACGCACCACGCAGACGGCGCAACGACGTTACAAACGTTTAACAATGCGATTGTACTTGGCGGCGTATATAGTGTGCAGGATCTGCCCGTCACCAGCACCTGCATTCCCGTTGGCAATTTAGCTTTGCTTCGAAGGTTCCTGGATTATCCGTACGCAGTTGCTGCCGGCACTTGGCCTACCGGGCTTGTTTTTGTGCCCGGACTGCAGCATCAGCCCGCCGAATGCGAGCTGTCTCACCTTATCACTTCCGGCATTCTTCTCGAGTTGTCCGTGGCACACCCATGTGGAAGGTTACAGGAGAAGCTCTCGAACACGCTCGCCTACTATAACTGTCTATCAAACAGTTAGTGTACCCCGGGCGTACCGTGATAGCGTGAAGTGTGCATGCGCAGATACGTATATGTTACCCGTACCACTTACTGTACGTGCACAATTTAACGTCAAACATGGTGGCGCTCTAGGATGCCCCCTTTGAGGTGACGTGGTTGTTGAAAGATTCACTTTGTTTGCAGCAAACGACTGTTTAAAGTGCCTTCGCTTGCCTTCAGTTAGCTTCTACGACAGAGCATACAATTAAGTTGGTGCAGTCTCTGAGATAGCTGCCCATTTCTAACGTGTTTAGGCCTAACTACAACATCAATGTAAACAAATCGCAAACCTGGAGTTTTTCGCATTTGGTGCGTTGTTCCTATTTATTTACTTTCATTATTAATGAAATAAACGTGTAACAATACTTCGCGCGGTAACACAGGCTGATAATCTCGTTTTAATATCCTTCTCACTTTTCTTACTCATAAACACTTTGATAGGTGGCGCCACCATCCCGTCCGGGGAACGTAAATGCTGTACCGCTAAACTATAGGGCACTGTCCGCGACTAATGTTTCCTGCACGGTAACGTCATTCCCTTAACCTCTGCTATCGCGCAGAAGTTAAGGGAATAACCCAAAGCGCTGCCGACGGCGTGCATACGACTCTGCGAGTGATTAACTGATAAAAGAGCCAGTGGAGACCGTTCGTGACACCACCACTATACGAATTTTTCAAGTTATACACAGCTTTCACTGTAAAACGGAGCACCAACGTGAGCTTACTGGCGTCTCGGGGAAGGTGGCGAGACCACTCGAAGATAAGTATAGTAGAGTCGAATGCGCCCACCCCCTCCCCCCTTGCAGATGAACAAAGGCGGAGGGCGCCTCTATAGATCTGAATCTGTTTTTTTTTTCTTTATTTGTGGTCGGGACTTCATCTCAATAGCTCAGGTCCTGACCTCTTTTTTTTTACTTTTTGGTGTTAAGTGTATATCTGATGTCATAAATGATGCTCTTTACGCCTCCATCTAGCAGCTCGCAAGTCTGTGTTCTTTATAGTGTTTCTTGATGATAATGTCGTACCTATATAATGTCGTCTGTATATATTTATTCTCGATGTACAATAATACTAATCGTTTAATTAAAACTTTTCGCGCCAAAAGAAATACATGTTATTTACAAACACAGATCAAAAGACGCATCATGCAAAGACATGCAACAAAAGAACACTAAACTTCGTAAAGAAAAGAAAGGTCTGGATCTTAAGTGGCTTTTCAAATACCTCCCAGTCAACGTCCAACCAAATGGCTAAGGGCGCCCCGCGTACTGGCTAGACGTCACCGTCGTCTTCTTCCGAGGAGTCGTCCTGAAAACCGCTTTGTCCTGGTCTGGGCTCTAGGGTATTCAAATCGTCCGTGTCACCTCGCCAGGGAAGTCGTCCAGTCTGCGACGCTTGCACGGCGGTCCGGCGTCGTCATCTGAAACAGACGGTAAAACCCTACAGACGGTATCAGATCCAGTAGATGCCTCTGCATTACCTACCTCGACTCCAGCGCCAGAAACAGCAGGTGCCGAAACCGCACCATCGTCAGTCGACGAGTCATCGCTCCATGAATATTCACTGGACGAGTCATCGCTCGATGAATCGTCGCTTGAGGAATCGTCACACGGGACCCATATCTTCAAACTCTCCGCGAGCAAGACGTAGCGAAGCAGGCTCGAGGTGTTCTGCATCTTCCCTTGAGCCTGCGAAATAAGATCGTCAATAGTCGGGGCACGGTTGACGGGCATGACGATAAAGCGGTGTACTTACGGGAAGCAATACATTTTTTCTCCCAACGTAGCGCACGTGCGTTCAATGCCGAAGCCAGCAGCCGACTGAGCTCTTGTCTCTCTCTCCTTTCACTCAAGCAGTGACGTCACCAACAGCGCCCGCCAATGAGGCCCACTCTCGCTGTCGGAACAGGAGCTGGTTGGCCGAACGAGTTCTCGTGAGGGCAACCACTGGAAAGGCTGGCGCTGCGGTCACGCTGACGCAGCAAACGACCACACGCGACACGTTCATGCAGTCGTCAGTGTAGCACGCTTCCTTTCAAACCCAAATCAGATATTTTTCTAGCTAACCGGTTTTTTTTACCGCACGATACCACAGTGCCGGACACAATTTAGCGAGTCTATAATGAGTCAGCCTTTCCAAAACGCCATGGCAGCGATACACTTGCCTCACAAAATTGAATATGGCGAAACAAATCAGCCATCATGCTCGGGTGTTAAAATGGGTTGGCAGCCACTTTTTTTTGCGCATCCGTGCAATCGCTAAGAATCTGCGTCTCTTATTAGATTTCAAATATACCGTATGTATTGAGGAATTGCAAAATATTACCGTGCACCGTTACCTTGAAAAATACGTAGCACAACTAGGTGCAATATGACGTTTCTTTTTATTTTGAAACTACTTTCACCTAGTTAAACGCCGGAAGGCCCCAAAGTGCTGTCACTGAGTCTTGTTCAAACTCTAGAGCGACGACGTCTATTCCTCTTTATAGTTACGTCCCTCAGTGCATCGACCTGCATTCCATCCAATGCGTTGCTGATGCAGCATTTGCGAAAAGACTTGCGACACATATCTTCCGTGAAAGATTCCCTTGCTGACGACACTCAACCAAAAACTGTCGCGGGGCGGTGGACGTCGTATAAGCGCCCAGCATCCAATTATTGTAGAGTTTGCGCACGCAATCTCGCAAGGTGTTTTTTGGGCACTACGTACAAAGGCTGGAGAATTCCGCGTAGACGTGGCGATTGTATATGATACTTTAGCGCTGTGCTTAGGGGGAAAAAACGAGAACCAGCGGCGAACATCTTACCACACCATTTCTTCGTATGTACGAAACAAAGAATCCAGTGTTTAAAATGCCGAGTAAATCTGACGTTAAGGCATCTCAAAAAGGGCATGTAGTCTCTGCGGGAGCAGAGCATGGTGAAACCCTTTTGGTTTCCACATTCATGCACCACGCAGATGGCGCAACGACGTTACAAACGTTTAACAATGCGAATGTACTTGGCGGCGTATATAGTGTGCAGGATCTGCCCGTCACCAGCACCTGCATTCCCGTTGGCAATTTAGCTTTGCTTCGAAGGTTCCTGGATTATCCGTACGCAGTTGCTGCCGGCACTTGGCCTATTGGGCTTGTTTTTGTGCCCGGACTGCAGCATCAGCCCGCCGAATGCGAGCTGTCTCACCTTCTCAATTCCGGCATTCTTCTCGAGTTGTCCGTGGCACACCCATGTGGAAGGTTACAGGAGAAGCTCTCGAACACGCTCGCCTACTATAACTATCTATCAACCAGTTAGTGTACCCCGGGCGTACCGTGGTAGCGTGAAGAGTGCATGCGCAGATACGTATATGTTACCCGTACCGCTTACTGTACGTGCACTTTTTAACGTCAAACATGGTGGTGCTCTAAGATGCCCCCTTTGAAGTGACGTGGTTGTTGAAAGATTCACTTTGTTTGCAGCATACGACTGTTTATAGTGCCTTCGCTTGCCTTCAGTTAGCTTCTACGACAGAGCATACAATTAAGTTCGCGCAGTCTCTGAGATAGCGGCCCATTTCTAACGTGTTTAGGCCTAACTACAACATCAATGTAAACAAATCGGAAACCTGGAGTTTTTCGCATTTGGTGCGTTGTTCCTATTTATTTACTGTCATTATTAATGAAGTAAACGTGTAACAATACTTCGCGCGGTAACACAGGCTGATAATCTCGTTTTATTATCCTTCTCACTTTTCTTACTCATAAACACTTTGATAGGTGGCGCCACCTTCCCGTCCGGGGAACGTAAATGCTGTACCGCTAAACTATAGGGCACTGTCCGCGAATAATGTTTTCTGCACGGTAACGTCATTCCCTTAACCTCTGCTATCGCGCAGAAATTAAGGGAATAACCCAAAGCGCTGCCGACGGCGTGCATACGACGCTGCGAGTGATTAACTGATAAAAGAGCCAGTGGAGACCGCTCGTGACACATCCACTATACGAATGTTTCAAGTTATACACAGCTTTCACTGTAAAACGGAGCACCAACGTAAGCTTACTGGCGTCTCGGGGAAGGTGGCGAGACCACTCGACGATAAGTATAGTAGAGTCGAATGCGCTCATCCCTCCCCTTCCAGATGAACAAAGGCGGAAGGCGCCTCTATAGATCTGAATCTGTTTTTTTTTTCTTTTTTTGTAGTCGGGACTTCATCTCAATAGCTCAGGTCCTGACCTCTTTTTGTTTTTACATTTTGGTGTTAAGTGTATATCTGATGTCATAAATGATGCTCTTTACGCCTCCATCTAGCAGTTCGCAAGTCTGTGTTCTTTGTAGTGTTTCTTGAGGATATTGTCGTACCTATATAATGTCGTCTGTATATCTTTATTCTCGATGTACAATAGGCCTAATCGTTTCATTAAAACTTTTCGCGCCAAAAGAAATACATGTTATTTACAAACACAGATCAAAAGACGCATCATGCAAAGACATGCAACAAAAGAACACTAAACTTCGTAAAGAAAAGAAAGGTCTGGATCTTAAGTGGCTTTTCAAATACCTCCCAGTCAACGTCCAACCAAATGGCTAAGGGCGTCCCGCGTACTGGCTAGACGTCACCGTCGTCTTCTTCCGAGGAGTCGTCCTGAAAACCGCTTGGTCCTGGTCTGGGCTCTAGGGTATTCAAATCGTCCGTGTCACCTCGCCACTCGCCAGGGAAGTCGCCCAGTCTGCGACGCTTGCACGGCGGTCCAGCGTCGTCATCTGAAACAGACGGTAAAACCCTACACACGGTATCAGATCCAGTAGACGCCTCTGCATTACCTACCTCGACTTCAGCGCCAGAAACAGCAGGTGCCGAATCCGCACCATCGTCAGTCGACGGGTCATCGCTCCATGAATATTCACTGGACGAGGCATCGCTCGATGAATCGTTGCTTGAGGAATCGTCACACGGGACCCATATCTTCAAACTCTCTGCGAGCAAGACGTAGCGAAGCAGGCTCGAGGTGTTCTGCATCTTCCCTTGAGCCTGCGAAATAAGATTGTCAATAGTCGGGGCACGGTTGACGGGCATGACGATAAAGCGGTGTACTTACGGGAAGCAATACTTTTTTTTCTCCCAACGTAGCGCACGTGCGTTCAATGCCGAAGCCAGCAGCCGACTGAGCTCTTGTCTCTCTCTCCTTTCACTCAAGCAGTGACGTCACCAACAGCGCCCGCCAATGAGGCCCACTCTCGCTGTCGGAACAGGAGCTGGTTGGCCAAACGAGTTCTGGTGAGGGCAACCACTGGAAAGGCTGGCGCTGCGGTCGCGCTGACGCAGCAAACGACCACACGAGAGCAGGAGAGCCGTTTCGGCAGCCGAAGGGGAAGGTCGTGTTTACGCGCGCTCCTCAGCTGTTGGTTTCGTGACTCGTGCTTCGCGCCGGGCGTGCGTAGTCCACCGAGGAGTGCGGTCGCTTCACCGGTGCTTCGTGCGAGTACGCTGTCCGTACTCGCGCGCGCCGCAAGCACCGCCGTGCCCGTGGTTCAACGCGTGTGCCCTGTGCCTTTTCTCTAGATAACCGACATAGAATTTCGGCCACTGCCTTCTAGCCTGCATCGACTGGTTGGTGAGTGATTCTTTATTACTGTTGCGGTTTCTTGTGCTCGACTAGTGAGTGTAGCGACTAGCGCGGCTCATCGCACCGCGTGTGACGACAGCGGTCTCGAACACATGCGGTCTTACTTTCTTTTCAGACTTCGTTTTTTTTGCAGAAACGCGAGTGTCTGTTTTTAGGAACGCTAGCAATCTTTAGGAACGAGCTTGACTTTTCTTTTCAGGCTCTTTAACAGTCACTAGCTGCTAGTTGCATTTAACCCGCGTGCCCTGTTCTTGTGTTTCTAGTGACGTAGCGCGCGCACTGCTAAGGCTTGTTTACTTTCAGCGCGTGTTCTCGAGCTACTGATAGCACAAGTAAGGCGGGTTTTTGATCAGGTATCGCGAGTGTGCTTTGTGCCTAGCGTTATCTTTTTCTTCAGGTGGGCGTGTGCGCTTTCTTTTCAGGACCCCGTGCGCTGTTTTCTTTCAGCCTAGCCTTCTTCGTGTTTCACAGGGCGCTTTTTACTTATCGGGAGTGTGTTCTTGTGCCTCTCGGCTACTTTTAGTGTGAGTACCGTTGGTGTTTGACTACTCCTAGCAAGTGTGCCTTGTGCCAGCGTTTATTGACTCGTTTTTAGCCCTTGTGTGTGTGCTTGTTTGCGTTCTTGCCTTCCACTCAAGTGCGTGTTTTTTTTTGCCTCTGGGCAGCGTGTATAGTAGCGTGCTCGTTTTTTTTTTTTTTTTTTTTAGTGCACTACATTACGTGTAGTGATTTCAGTGACTAACCAGTGCTTTTCCCCTCACAATAACCACCGGCTCTGCCGAGAAGTGTTTCCTTCCAGAACTCTGCCAACTAGTGGTGTAAGTGAAAGTGTGTGAGTGTTTGCGGGTGAGTGCGTGCACAACCGACAGACCTCAGTCGGCTCCCTTGCACGATCATGGACGACCAGGATAGGTACCGACCTTCCGAGGATGCGAAGGCACTAGCGCAAGCTATGATGCCGCCGCCAGGAGCACTGCCGGCCCGACCTGTGCGAAACCCCAGGCACAAACGTGGCGCAAGTTTTGGTGGCATTCCATTCGTCCAGCTGGAAAGCCTGCAATCTTGGACTCTACAGGAGTCCAGAGACAACATGGTCATGGCATGGAAGACTGCTGCCGCAGACGCTGTTCGACGTTTGTCGCAGGCCTCGCGCGGAGACGCCATGTGTACCAGTGCCCCTGCTGCTGAAGAGGAGATGGACATGTCCGCGTCACGGAAGCGTCCCCGCCCTCAGGATAGCAGCGACGATGAAGCGGACACACGGCGCAAGCTCGCCCAAGGCAATCCTCAAGGAGAGAGTAACAGCAGTGCCGACAGCTCGGATTCTCGGCTGTCCTATGACTCCCAACACACCGAGGATTCTATCGACAGTTCTGCAAGCAGCACTACGACTGGGGTGGCCTCGGTGATCCAAGTGGACCCCTCTACTGTGGCCACGGGCCCTCCAGGCGTACCTGCCATTGATGCTCCTGAAGAAATGGACGAAGCACTTCACCACGAGACCGTGTCCCCTCACCCTGCCGCGGCTTTCCTGAAGGATGCCACAAGTGCCAACACCACTGGGAAACCTCGGAGGAAGAGGAACAGGAATCGGCATAGGAGGAGGACTGTACCAGCCTTGCAGAGTGCAGCGGTTTCCCCACCCTCTTCTGGGAGCCAGTGCAAGCAGACCACAACCACGGGGCCATCCCCCACGCCCCTTACTGCCCTCAGACGTGCAGCTGCCCCTACCACTGAGACAGTTGACCATGAGGGATTCCAGACAGTTCGCTCTAAGGCTGCCCTTCGTCGTACCAGGAACCTGACATCAGCAGCCCTTCCTGTAGACCCTGCGGTGAAGGGGACAGTGCTCTACCGGCCTGCTTCTGCTGGAGGCTCGTTCCGGAACTGCCCCAGACTGACCATAGCCCAGGCACTCTCGCTGCACCCGGGAGTCGCGGCGATCCGGGTGAACCAACACCGCAACGTGGTAGCAGTGGACGTGAGTTCCCAGGAATGCCTTGTCAAGCTCTTGGCCCTCACAGAGCTCAAGGGCATACCAGTGACCGCCAGACAGCCTGCAGACCGCCGAACCAGTATGGGATTCCTCCACGGTGTGGACGGCGACGCTGCTGACGAGAACTTGCTGTCCGGACTCCAGTCGGCTGTACGGGTCCTTTCGGCATCTAGAGAAGGCCGAACCGTCACGCTGCGCTTCGAGGGCCCAGTTCCCCCAGACCACGTGACACTGTTCCGAGTACGCTTCCCAGTCCGACCAGCCAGACCACGGCCACTCCAGTGTAGGCAGTGTGGCCGGTACGGCCACGTGAGGGAGACCTGCAACTGGCCAGACAGCTGCATCCGTTGCGGCCGGTCTCACCCAGGAGAGTCGGACTGCCAGCATCTCCGTTGTGTGAACTGCGGGGGCCCTCATCGTGCTGACACACCAGACTGTCCTCGCTGGCAGGAGCAGAGACGAGTGGCTACCATCATGGCCTCTTCGACCACAGCCCTCTCCAGACGAGCAGTCGCGGCAGTTGTGAGGGAAGAGACAAGGGAGGTTCGGTCCTATGCCAGTGCAGTGAAGGGCCACGCGGTATCAGCCAGACCAACCCCAGCACCACGCAACCTCCGCCGGCCAACCCCTGCAGTTGCAACCAACACTCCAGCTGAGCCTGCAACCCCAGCTGCTCCTGTTGACCGACCTCCTGCTCAAGTCTGCACACCCGCAACCGCCACTCCCAGGGCCCAGACTGCTGAGACCTCTGCCCCGACACTTCTAGTGGAACAACTTTTGGGCCCCCTTCTGCTCTCCCTGCAGGCAGTCGCTGCCTTGCTTCCACAAGAGCACCCGCTTCGTGCCATCTGCCTGCAGGCAGGGGCTTGGCAACAGAACAACCAGCATGGCTAGTCCTCCTGCCAGGCAACGTCAGCCCCGACGCCCGAGCGTCCTCCAGTGGAACGCCCACTGGCTGGGACCACGGAGAGACGACCTCGCACAACACCTGCTCCACAACGACTATGACGTCCTTGCACTCCAGGAGGTCTACGCCCAGGCAGAGCAGCTCCGACTTCCAGGCTACGTCGGCTACAGCAGCCGGACGAGCTGCACCCTGACCGACTGCAGTGCTGCCCCTTGCCTGGACGACAATCACCCACAAGGACCTTCCCGCTGTGCCATCTACGTCAAGCGGGACCTGCTGCAGGCGGAGGTATTCGTGGCCGACCTGGCCGGAGGGCCCTTCGAGTGCTGTGCCGTCCGGGTCCGCCTCGACGGTGTTGACACTGCGGTGGCCAGCGTCTACATCAGACCAAAGGAACCTTGGGACCCCGGGTGTCTTCGGCAGCTTGCGCACCAACTAGGGAATGACTTCCTGCTGTGTGGAGACGTCAACGCTCACCATCCAGCTTGGGGCGGCCGCAGGACCGATGTACGAGGGCGAGAGGTGCGAGACGTCCTCTTGCAGCTGGGCCTGGTGATCCTGAACACAGGGGCCGTCACCTACCTGCGTCGCGGAGCAAACAGCACCACCACAGCCATAGACCTCAGCGTGGCTACGGAGGGTTGCCGGTACGCCTGGACACCGTTCCCGGACACCTGGGGCTCGGACCACCTGCCCATCCTTCTCACCCCTTACCGAGGCAAGGCCCCCAGGGATCGAGAGTACCGGGTGGTAGACTGGCGGGTATACCGGCAGCTGCTCAGGCAGGACACCGGTGACAAGGACCTCATGCAGCTGGTGGCTGACAGTGCCCGGACTGCAACTGTCGCTGTTAAGGCGCAGCAAGGGCAGCCTGTTCCAGACATCCGGCACCTAGCCTTGAGAGCAGCACGGAGGCGGGCAGAACATCAGGCTCTGAAGAAGAGACAACCAGAGCTCTGGACAGCGTTCCGGAAGGTCGACGCTGCCTGCAGACGCCACGCCCGAGCGCGCAGGAAGCAGGGCTGGGTGGGCGTCTGCGCCTCCATCGACCGATCACAGGATGGCACCAAGGCCTGGCGCCTGCTGAAGTGCCTGCTGATGGTGCCACGGCCGTTCAACCAAGTGATGTCTCTGGCCGTCCACCTTTCCATCCAGGCAGCGGACCTGGCAGAACAGCTGGCCGACCAGTTTTCTGCTAGGGACATTGCCCAGCTGCCTGCTGCACCTCCCCTTGCTGCGCTGCAGTATCCTGACACTTGCCACCATCCTGGGTGGACAGCTGCAGAAGTACAAGAGCTGTGCTGCGAACCCATCAGGAAACACGAGTTGGAGGCTGCCCTTGCAGGATCGAAAAGACGAAGTGCCCCGGGAGCTGATGGTGTCACCTTCCAGATGCTCCGTAACCTGGACGGAGCTGGCCGCCAGCACCTGCTCGAGTACTACAACGACGTCTGGAGCAGTGGGGTCCTACCGGAGTCATGGCGCACTGCGGTCGTCGCCCCGATCCTGAAGCCCCGGAAGAAAGCCATGGCACTCTCCTCGTACAGGCCAGTCTCTCTCACCTCGGCTCCCTGCAAGGTGCTGGAGAAGGTGGCCTTGGAGCGACTTGAGTGGATTGCTGGCCAACTCGAGTTCTTCCCGGAACAACTGACTGGCTTCAGGCGCCACCGGTGCACAGCTGATTCCATTTCCGACGTCGTTGCCACCCTTGAGGATGCCAAGAGCTGTGGTGACGTGGCCATGCTGCTCCTGCTGGACGTGGAGAGTGCCTTTGACAGTCTCCCACACGAGGTCGTCGAGACGTCTCTGGACCGACTTGGCGTTCACGGGTGCCTCCGCAGCTTCGTGACTGCCTTCCTGACCGGCAGGACCTTCCGGGTTCGAGTTGGCAAGGAGACCAGCAAACCCAGAGACATCACCGCAGGTGTACCACAGGGCTCCGTGCTGAGCCCCTTCCTGTTCAACCTGGCGATGGCTGGACTCCCCGCTTCTCTTCCGACAGGCACCAGGTTCGCGGCCCGCTGCTCTGTTTACGCCGACGACGTGGCACTCTGGGCCCGGGGACCGAGGCGGTCCATTCCAGCCATCAGGACGTCACTGCAGGCGGCCCTGGATGCGGTGTCCGCCTACCTGAGTGGCATCGGACTCAAGGTCTCCGCAACCAAGACCGAGGCCCTGCTGATCCACCCGCTGGCAGCAGCACGACGCTACGTGAAGCAGCTGAGAGTGGGGGACCGCAAGCTGCCTTGGAAGCTGACAGTGAAGTACCTGGGGCTCACCATCGACCACCGTCTCACCTGGGTCCCAGCTGCCAAGGTCGCCTGCACACAAGTACGGCGAGTCCAGGGAGCCATCAGCAAGCTGCAGCAGCGTGGACATGGCTGCTCGACCAAGCTGGCGCTTCGACTCAACCAGGCTTCAGCGTCCTCAGTCCTGCTATACGCCTTTCCACTGGTGGACCTGACGCCTTCCAGGAGACTGGACCTGGAGGGACATCACAGGAGAGCAGTGAGGGCCATCCTGGGGCTCCCCAGGTACTCCCCCGTGGCAGCGACCCTGGCCGAGGCTGGAGAGTGGCCCCTGTCTCTGCACATGCTCCAGCGTGCTCTGGGGCACGTAGACCGCCTACACCGTGCCGCCGACGGCAGAACCCTCCTGGAGCGACTTCGCAGCCAGCCGAGGTCACGGATGGGTGGTCTCTGTGCACTCTACCACCAGATGGTCCCGGACCCGCCAGTCCCGGTGGCCCCTCCACCACCCCACCACCAGCTGCCTGAGGTGCACCTGCACCTGGACGGGGTAACCAAGCGCCGAACACCTGCTGCAGCACTGCAACAGGCCGCCGTCTCCAAGCTCCAGCAGCAACTGGCAGGGCGGCTCCAGGTCTTCACCGACGGATCCGTCATGCCAGACGGTTCAGCGGCGGCCGCCTGCGTCATCCCATCCCGGGCCATCAGCAGGCAGTGCCGACTGCCCTTCCCGGCGAGCTCGACGGCTGCGGAGCTGGCAGGGCTACACCTGGTGGCGGACCTGCTGGCCGAGGACGTTCCCGCTCAACCGGTCGCAGTCCTTTGCGACAGCAAGGCAGCCCTGCAGACACTGGCCAACCATCGCCGTGCCGGGCTCACGGGGAGTCTCCTGGCAACCAAGTATCGGGCCCTAGCAGCAGCCGGGACGTCTGTCTCCTTCCACTGGCTGCCCTCTCACGTGGGCATAGCTGGCAACGAGGAGGCGGACACGCTGGCCAAGGCAGCACATCAGCTGGGAACCCCCATCACCCAAACCGTGGCGGTGAGAGACTACTCGCAGGCCCGTATCAAGAAGCTCCTCGCCTCAGTCCACCCAGACCAGAGGGTGGCCAATGGGCGGGGACCCAGGCGTCTTCCTGAGGCAGGCCTAACCAGGAGAGAACGAGCCAACCTGCTGCGGCTGCGAACCGGATGCGTGTGGACTGCGGCCCGACGCTATATCAAGGGATGCAGCGCCTCCCCAGCCTGCAGCCGCTGCGGCGACCCCGAGACCCTCGAGCACCTCCTCTGTGCCTGCCCTGCCTTGGCCCAGGAACGCTCGAGGGTCACCACAGCCTACCGGAGACATGGCCTTCCTGCCACCACCCTAGAGCACCTACTGTTCCCATCTCGTCCCCATCTACCAGCACTCCGGAGCCTGGTGGAGTTCCTGGACGAGACGGGAATCGTGGCCTACCGCTGAGGATGGGGCCCTTGCCTACCTTTGCTTCTGGACTGCTGCTTCTGTTGATGACGACCGCTCCACTGCTCAATTAATCTTTCCTCTTCTTTCCACTTTTCTCCCTTTTTCCCTTCCCCGCAGGCACTGCGCCGTGCTCCCGACCGGGTTGCAGAAATTAGGTGCCTTTTCTCATCTTCTAACCACTACCACCACCACGACCACACGCGACGCGTTCAGAGCCGGAGAGCCGTTTCGGCAGCCGAAGGGGAAGGTCGTGTTTACGCGCGCTCCTCAGCTGTTGGTCTCGTGACTCGTGCTTCGCGCCGGGCGTGCGTTGTCCACCGAGGAGTGCGGTCGCTTCACCGGTGCTTCGTGCGAGTACGCTGTCCGTACTCGCGCGCGCCGCTAGCACCGCCGTGCCCGTGGTTCAACGCGTGTGCCCTGTGCCTTTTCTCTAGATAACCGACATAGAATTTCGGCCACTGCCTTCTAGCCTGCATCGACTGGTTGGTGAGTGATTCTTTATTACTGTTGCGGTTTCTTGTGCTCGACTAGTGAGTGTAGCGACTAGCGCGGCTCATCGCACCGCGTGTGACGACAGCGGTCTCGAACACGTGCGGTCTTACTTTCCTTTCAGACTTCGTTTTTTTGCAGAAACGCGAGTGTTTGTTTTTAGGAACGCTAGCAATCTTTAGGAACGAGCTTGACTTTTCTTTTCAGGCTCTTTAACAGTCACTAGCTGCTAGTTACTTTTAACCCGCGTGCCCTGTTCTTGTGTTTCTAGTGACGTAGCGCGGGCTGCTAAGGCTTGTTTACTTTCAGCGCGTGTTCTCGAGCTACTGATAGCACAAGTAAGGCGGGTTTTTGATCAGGTATCGCGAGTGTGCTTTCTGCCTAGCGTTATCTTTTCTTCAGGTGGGCGTGTGCGCTTTCTTTTCAGGACCCCGTGCGCTGTTTTCTTTCAGCCTAGCCTTCTTCGTGTGTGTGTGTTTTTTTTTTCCCTCTCTCAAAGTGTTCTGCAGAGCTTACTACAGGGCGCTTTTTACTTATCGGGAGTGTGTTCTGGTGCCTCTCGGCTGCTTTTAGTGTGAGTACCGTTGGTGTTTGACTACTCCTAGCAAGTGTGCCTTGTGCCAGCGTTTACTTGACTCGTTTTTAGCCCTTGTGTGTGTGCTTGTTTGCGTTCTTGCCTTCCACTCAAGTGCGTGTTTTTTGCCTCTGGGTAGCGTGTATAGTAGCGTGCTCGTTTTTTTTTTTTTTAGTGCACTACATTACGTGTAGTGAGTTCAGTGACTAACCAGTGCTTTTCCCCTCACAATAACCACCGGCTCTGCCGAGAAGTGTTTCCTTCCAGAACTCTGCCAACTAGTGGTGTAAGCGAAAGTGTGTGTGTGCACGCGAGTGAGTGTTTGCGGGTGAGTGCGTGCACAACCGACAGACCTCAGTCAGCTCCCTTGCACGATCATGGACGACCAGGATAGGTACAGACCTTCCGAGGATGCGAAGGCACTAGCGCAAGCTATGATGCCGCCGCCAGGAGCACTGCCGGCCCGACCTGTGCGAAACCCCAGGCACAAACGTGGCGCAAGTTTTGGTGGCATTCCATTCGTCCAGCTGGAAAGCCTGCAATCTTGGACTCTACAGGAGTCCAGAGACAACATGGTCATGGCATGGAAGACTGCTGCCGCAGACGCTGTTCGTCGTTTGTCGCAGGCCTCGCGCGGAGACGCCATGTGTACCAGTGCCCCTGCTGCTGAAGAGGAGATGGACATGTCCGCGTCACGGAAGCGTCCCCGCCCTCAGGATAGCAGCGACGATGAAGCGGACACACGGCGCAAGCTGGCCCAAGGCAATCCTCAAGGAGAGAGTAACAGCAGTGCCGACAGCTCGGATTCTCGGCTGTCCTATGACTCCCAACACACCGAGGATTCTATCGACAGTTCTGCAAGCAGCACTACGACTGGGGTGGCCTCGGTGATCCAAGTGGACCCCTCTACTGTGGCCACGGGCCCTCCAGGCGTACCTGCCATTGATGCTCCTGAAGAAATGGACGAAGCACCTCACCACGAGACCGTGTCCCCTCACCCTGCCGCGGCTTTCCTGAAGGATGACACAAGTGCCAACACCACTGGGAAACCTCGGAGGAAGAGGAACAGGAATCGGCGTAGGAGGAGGACTGTACCAGCCTTGCAGAGTGCAGCGGTTTCCCCACCCTCTTCTGGGAGCCAGTGCAAGCAGACCACAACCACGGGGCCATCCCCCACGCCCCATACTGCCCTCAGACGTGCAGCTGCCCCTACCACTGAGACAGTTGACCATGAGGGATTCCAGACAGTTCGCTCTAAGGCTGCCCTTCGTCGTACCAGGAACCTGACATCAGCAGCCCTTCCTGTAGACCCTGCGGTGAAGGGGACAGTGCTCTACCGGCCTGCTTCTGCTGGAGGCTCGTTCCGGAACTGCCCCAGACTGACCATAGCCCAGGCACTCTCGCTGCACCCGGGAGTCGCTGCGATCCGGGTGAACCAACACCGCAACGTGGTAGCAGTGGACGTGAGTTCCCAGGAATGCCTTGTCAAGCTCTTGGCCCTCACAGAGCTCAAGGGCATACCAGTGACCGCCAGGCAGCCTGCAGACCGCCGAACCAGTATTGGATTCCTCCACGGTGTGGACGGCGACGCTGCCGACGAGAACTTGCTGTCCGGACTCCAGTCGGCTGTACGGGTCCTTTCGGCATCTAGAGAAGGCCGAACCGTCACGCTGCGCTTCGAGGGCCCAGTTCCCCCAGACCACGTGACACTGTTCCGAGTACGCTTCCCAGTCCGACCAGCCAGACCACGGCCACTCCAGTGTAGGCAGTGTGGCCGGTACGGCCACGTGAGGGAGACCTGCAACTGGCCAGACAGCTGCATCCGTTGCGGCCGGTCTCACCCAGGAGAGTCGGACTGCCAGCATCTCCGTTGTGTGAACTGCGGGGGCCCTCATCGTGCTGACACACCAGACTGTCCTCGCTGGCAGGAGCAGAGACGAGTGGCTACCATCATGGCCTCTTCGACCACAGCCCTCTCAAGACGAGCAGTCGCGGCAGTTGTGAGGGAAGAGACGAGGGAGGTTCGGTCCTATGCCAGTGCAGTGAAGGGCCACGCGGCATCAGCCAGACCAACCCCAGCACCACGCAACCTCCGCCGGCCAACCCCTGCAGTTGCAACCAACACTCCAGCTGAGCCTGCTACCCCAGCCGCTCCCGTTGACCGACCTCCTGCTCAAGTCTGCACACCCGCAACCGCCACTCCCAGGGCCCAGACTGCTGAGACCCCTGCCCCGACACTTCTAGTGGAACAACTTCTGGGCCCCCTTCTGCTCTCCTTGCAGGCAGTCGCTGCCTTGCTTCCACAAGAGCACCCGCTTCGTGCCATCTGCCTGCAGGCAGGGGCTTGGCAACAGAACAACCAGCATGGCTAGTCCTCCCACCAGGCAACGTCAGCCCCGACGCCCGAGCGTCCTCCAGTGGAACGCCCACTGGCTGGGACCACGGAGAGACGACCTCGCACAACACCTGCTCCACAACGACTATGACGTCCTTGCACTCCAGGAGGTCTACGCCCAGACAGAGCAGCTCCGACTTCCAGGCTACGTCGGCTACAGCAGCCGGACGAGCTGCACCCTGACCGACTGCAGTGCTGCCCCTTGCCTGGACGACAACCACCCACAAGGACCTTCCCGCTGTGCCATCTACGTCAAGCGGGACCTGCTGCAGGCGGAGGTATTCGTGGCCGACCTGGCCGGAGGGCCCTTCGAGTGCTGCGCCGTCCGGGTCCGCCTCGACGGTGTTGACACTGCGGTGGCCAGCGTCTACATCAGACCAAAGGAACCTTGGGACCCCGGGTGTCTTCGGCAGCTTGCGCACCAACTAGGGAAGGACTTCCTGCTGTGTGGAGACGTCAACGCTCACCATCCAGCTTGGGGCGGCCGCAGGACCGATGTACGAGGACGAGAGGTGCGAGACGTCCTCTTGCAGCTGGGCCTGGTGATCCTGAACACAGGGGCCGTCACCTACCTGCGTCGCGGAGCAAACAGCACCACCACAGCCATAGACCTCAGCGTGGCTACGGAGGGTTGCCGGTACGCCTGGACACCGTTCCCGGACACCTGGGGCTCGGACCACCTGCCCATCCTTCTCACCCCTTACCGAGGCAAGGCCCCCAGGGATCGAGAGTACCGGGTGGTAGACTGGCGGGTGTACCGGCAGCTGCTCAGGCAGGACACCGGTGACAAGGACCTCATGCAGCTGGTGGCTGACAGTGCACGGACTGCAACTGTCGCTGTTAAGGCGCAGCAAGGGCAGCCTGTTCCAGACATCCGGCACCTAGCCTTGAGAGCAGCACGGAGGCGGGCAGAACGTCAGGCTCTGAAGAAGAGACAACCAGAGCTCTGGACAGCGTTCCGGAAGGTCGACGCCGCCTGCAGACGCCACGCCCGAGCGCGCAGGAAGCAGGGCTGGGTGGGCGTCTGCACCTCCATCGACCGATCACGGGATGGCACCAAGGCCTGGCGCCTGCTGAAGTGCCTGCTGATGGTGCCACGGCCGTTCAACCAAGTGCTGTCCCTGGCCGTCCACCTTTCCATCCAGGCAGCGGACCAGGCAGAACAGCTGGCCGACCAGTTTTCTGCGAGGGACATTGCCCAGCTGCCTGCTGCACCTCCCCTTGCTGCGCTGCAGTATCCTGACACTTGCCACCATCCTGGGTGGACAGCTGCAGAAGTACAAGAGCTGTGCTGCGGACCAATCAGGAAACACGAGTTGGAGGCTGCCCTTGCAGGATCGAAAAGACGAAGTGCCCCGGGAGCTGATGGTGTCACCTTCCAGATGCTCCGTAACCTGGACGGAGCTGGCCGCCAGCACCTGCTCGAGTACTACAACGACGTCTGGAGCAGTGGGGTCCTACCGGAGTCATGGCGCACTGCGGTCGTCGCCCCGATCCTGAAGCCCCGGAAGAAGCCATGGCACTCTCCTCGTACAGGCCAGTCTCTCTCACCTCGGCTCCCTGCAAGGTGCTGGAGAAGGTGGCCTTGGAGCGACTTGAGTGGATTGCTGGCCAACTCGAGTTCTTCCCGGAACAACTGACTGGCTTCAGGCGCCACCGGTGCACAGCTGATTCCATTTCCGACGTCGTCGCCACCCTTGAGGATGCCAAGAGCTGTGGTGACGTGGCCATGCTGCTCCTGCTGGACGTGGAGAGTGCCTTTGACAGTCTCCCACACGAGGTCGTCGAGACGTCTCTGGACCGACTTGGCGTTCACGGGTGCCTCCGCAGCTTTGTGACTGCCTTCCTGACCGGCAGGACCTTTCGGGTTCGAGTTGGCAAGGAGACCAGCAAACCCAGAGACATCACCGCAGGTGTACCACAGGGCTCCGTGCTGAGCCCCTTCCTGTTCAACCTGGCGATGGCTGGACTCCCCGCTTCTCTTCCGACAGGCACCAGATTCGCGGCCCGCTGCTCTGTTTACGCCGACGACGTGGCACTCTGGGCCCGGGGACCAAGGCGGTCCATTCCAGCCATCAGGACGTCACTGCAGGCGGCCCTGGATGCGGTGTCCGCCTACCTGAGTGGCATTGGACTCAAGGTCTCCGCAACCAAGACCGAGGCCCTGCTGATCCACCCGCTGGCCGCAGCACGACGCTACGTGAAGCAGCTGAGAGTGGGCAACCGCAACCTGCCTTGGAAGCTGACAGTGAAGTACCTGGGGCTCACCATCGACCACCGTCTCACCTGGGTCCCAGCTGCCAAGGTCGCCTGCACACAAGTACGGCGAGTCCAGGGAGCCATCAGCAAGCTGCAGCAGCGTGGACATGGCTGCTCGACCAAGCTGGCGCTTCGACTCAACCAGGCTTCAGCGTCCTCAGTCCTGCTATACGCCTTTTCACTGGTGGACCTGACGCCTGCCAGGAGACTGGACCTGGAGGGACATCACAGGAGAGCAGTGAGGGCCATCCTGGGGCTCCCCAGGTACTCCCCCGTGGCAGCGACCCTAGCCGAGGCTGGAGAGTGGCCCCTGTCTCTGCATATGCTCCAGCGTGCTCTAGGGCACGTAGACCGCCTACACCGTGCCGCCGACGGCAGAACCCTCCTGGAGCGACTTCGCAGCCAGCCGAGGTCACGGATGGGTGGTCTGTGTGCACTCTACCACCAGATGGTCCCGGACCCGCCAGTCCCGGTGGCCCCTCCACCACCCCACCACCAGCCGCCTGAGGTGCACCTGCACCTGGACGGGGTAACCAAGCGCCGAACACCTGCTGCAGCACTGCAACAGGCCGCCGTCTCCAAGCTCCAGCAGCAACTGGCAGGACGGCTCCAGGTCTTCACCGACGGATCCGTCATGCCAGACGGTTCAGCGGCGGCCGCCTGCGTCATCCCATCCCGGGCCATCAGCAGGCAGTGCCGACTGCCCTTCCCGGCGAGCTCGACGGCTGCGGAGCTGGCAGGGCTACACCTGGTGGCGGACCTGCTGGCCGAGGACGTTCCCGCTCAACCGGTCGCAGTCCTGTGCGACAGCAAGGCAGCCCTGCAGACACTGGCCAACCATCGCCGTGCCGGGCTCACGGGGAGTCTCCTGGCAACCAAGTATCGGGCCCTAGCAGCAGCCGGGACGTCCGTCTCCTTCCACTGGCTGCCCTCTCACGTGGGCATAGCTGGCAACGAGGAGGCGGACACGCTGGCCAAGGCAGCACATCAGCTGGGAACCCCCATCACCCAAACCGTGGCGGTAAGAGACTACTCGCAGGCCCGTATCAAGAAGCTCCTCGCCTCAGTCCACCCAGACCAGAGGGTGGCCAATGGGCGGGGACCCAGGCGTCTTCCTGAGGCAGGCCTAACCAGGAGAGAACGAGCCAACCTGCTGCGGCTGCGAACCGGCTGCGTGTGGACTGCGGCCCGACGCTACCTCAAGGGATGCAGCGCCTCCCCAGCCTGCAGCCGCTGCGGCGACCCCGAGACCCTCCTCTGTGCACCTCCTCTGTGCCTGCCCTGCCTTGGCCCAGGAACGCTCGAGGGTCACCACAGCCTACCGGAGACGTGGCCTTCCTGCCACCACCCTAGAGCACCTACTGTTCCCATCTCGTCCCCATCTACCAGCACTCCGGAGCCTGGTGGAGTTCCTGGACGAGACGGGAATCGTGGCCTACCGCTGAGGATGGGGCCCTTGCCACCCCTACCTTTGCTTCTGGACTGCTGCTCCTGTTGATGATGACCGCTCCACTGCTCAATTAATCTTTCCTCTTCTTTCCACTTTTCTCCCTTTTTCCCTTCCCCGCAGGCACTGCGCCGTGCTCCCGACCGGGTTGCAGAAATTAGGTGCCTTTTCTCATCTTCTAACCACTACCACCACCCACGCGACACGTTCATGCAGTCGTCAGTGTACCACGCTTTTTTTCAACCCCAAATCAGATATTTTTCTAGCTAACCGGTTTTTTTTACCGCACGATACCACAGTGCCGGACACAATTTAGCGAGTCTATAATGAGTCAGCCTTTCCAAAACGCCATGGCAGCGATACACTTGCCTCACAAAATTGAAATTGGCGAAACAAATCAGCTTTCATGCTCGGGTGTTAAAATGAGTTGGCAGCCACTTTTTCTTTGCGCATCCGTGCATTCGCTAAGAATCTGCGTCTCTTATTAGATTTCAAATATACCGTATGTATTGAAGAATTGCAAAATATTACCGTGCACCCTTACCTTGATAAATACGCAGCACAACTAGCTGCAATATGACGTTTCTTTTTATTTTGAAACTACTTTCACCTAGTTAAACGCCGGAAGGCCCCAAAGTGCTGTCACTAAGTCTTGTTCAAACTTGAGAGCGACGACGTCTATTCCTCTTTATAGTTACGTCCCTCAGTGCATCGACCTGCATTCCATCCAATGCGTTGCTGATGCAGCATTTGCGAAAAGACTTGCGCAACATATCTTCCGTGAAAGATTCCCTTGTTGACGACACTCAACCAAAAACTGTCGCGGGGCGGTGGACGTCGTATAAGCGCCCAGCATCCAATTATTGTAGAGTTCGCGCACGCAATCTCGCAAGGTGTTTTTGGGCACTACGTACAAAGGCTGGAGAATTCCGCGTAGACGTGGCGATTGTATCTGATACCTTAGCGCTGTGCTTAGGGGAAAAAAACGAGAACCAGCGGCGAACATCTTACCACACCATTTCTTCGTATGTACGAAACAAAGCATCCAGTGTTTAAAATGCCGAGTAAATCTGACGTTAAGGCATCTCAGAAAGGGCATGTAGTCTCTGTGGGAGCAGAGCATGTTGAAACCCCTTTGGTTTCCACACTCATGCACCACGCAGACGGCGCAACGACGTTACAAACGTTTAACAATGCGAATGTACTTGGCGGCGTATATAGTGTGCAGGATCTGCCCGTCACCAGCACCTGCATTCCCGTTGGCAATTTAGCTTTGCTTCGAAGGTTCCTGGATTATCCGTACGCAGTTGCTGCCGGCCCTTGGCCTATTGGGCTTGTTTTTGTGCCCGGACTGCAGCATCAGCCCGCCGAATGCGAGCTGTCTCACCTTCTCAATTCCGGCATTCTTCTCGAGTTGTCCGTGGCACACCCATGTGGAAGGTTACAGGAGAAGCTCTCGAACACGCTCGCCTACTATAACTGTCTATCAACCAGTTGGTGTACCCCGGGCGTACCGTGATAGCGTGAAGAGTGCATGCGCAGATACGTATATGTTACCCGTACCGCTTACTGTACGTGCACTTTTTAACGTCAAACATGGTGGCGCTCTGGGAAGCCCCCTATGAAGTGACGTGGTTGTTGAAAGATTCACTTTGTTTGCAGCAAACGACTGTTTAAAGTGTCTTCGCTTGCCTTCAGTTAGCTTCTACGACAGAGCATACAATTAAGTTCGCGCAGTCTCTGAGATAGCTGCCCATTTCTAACATGTTTAGGCCTAACTACAACATCAATGTAAACAAATCGGAAACCTGGAGTGTTTCGCATTTTGTGCGTTGTTCCTATTTATTTACTTTCATTATTAATAAAATAAACGTGTAACAATACTTCGCGCGGTAACACAGGCTGATAATCTCGTTTTAATATCCTTCTCACTTTTCTTACTCATAAACACTTTGATAGGTGGCGCCACCTTCCCGTCCGGGGAACGTAAATGCTGTACCGCTAAACCATAGGGCACTGTCCGCGACTAATGTTTCCTGCACGGTAACGTCATTCCCTTAACCTCTGCTATCGCGCAGAAATTAAGGGAATAACCCAAAGCGCTGCCGACGGCGTGCATACGACGCTGCGAGTGATTAACTGATAAAAGAGCCAGTGGAGACCACTCGTGACACCACCACTATACGAATTTTTCAAGTTATACACAGCTTTCACTGTAAAACGGAGCACCAACGTAGGCTTACTGGCGTCTCGGGGAAGGTGGCGAGACCCCTCGACGATAAGTATAGTAGAGTCGAATGCGCCCACCCCCTCCCCCCTTCCAGATGAACAAAGGCGGAGGGCGCCTCTATAGATCTGAATCTGTTTTTTTTTCTTTTTTTGTGGTCGGGACTTCATCTCAATAGCTCAGGTCCTGACCTCTTCTTTTTTTACTTTTTGGTGTTAAGTGTATATCTGATGTCATAAATGATGCTCTTTACGCCTCCATCTAGCAGTTCGCAAGTCTGTGTTCTTTGTAGTGTTTCTTGAGGATAATGTCGTACCTATATAATGTCGTCTGTATATCTTTATTCTCGATGTACAATAGGCCTAATCGTTTCATTAAAACTCTTCGCGCCAAAAGAAATACATGTTATTTACAAACACAGATCAAAAGACGCATCATGCAAAGACATGCAACAAAAGAACACTAAACTTCGTAAAGAAAAGAAAGGTCTGGATCTTAAGTGGCTTTTCAAATACCTCCCAGTCAACGTCCAACCAAATGGCTAAGGGCGCCCCGCATACTGGCTAGACGTCACCGTCGTCTTCTTCCGAGGAGTCGTCCTGAAAACCGCTTGGTCCTGGTCTGGGCTCTAGGGTATTCAAATCGTCCGTGTCACCTCGCCACTCGCCAGGGAAGTCGCCCAGTCTGCGACGCTTGCACGGTGGTCCGGCGTCGTCATCTGAAACAGACGGTAAAACCCTACACACGGTATCAGATCCAGTAGACGCCTCTGCATTACCTACCTCGACTTCAGTGCCAGAAACAGCAGGTGCCGAATCCGCACCATCGTCAGTCGACGAGTCATCGCTCCATGAATATTCACTGGACGAGTCATCGCTCGATGAATCGTTGCTTGAGGAATCGTCACACGGGACGCATATCTTCAAACTCTCTGCGAGCAAGACGTAGCGAAGCAGGCTCGAGGTGTTCTGCATCTTCCCTTGAGCCTGCGAAATAAGATCGTCAATAGTCGGGGCACGGTTGACGAGCATGACGATAAAGCGGTGTACTTACGGGAAGCAATACTTTTTTTCTCCCAACGTAGCGCACGTGCGTTCAATGCCGAAGCCAGCAGCCGACTGAGCTCTTGTCTCTCTCTCCTTTCACTCAAGCAGTGACGTCAACAACAGCGCCCGCCAATGAGGCCCACTCTCGCTGTCGGAACAGGGGCTGGTTGGCGAAACGAGTTCTGGTGAGGGCAACCACCGGAAAGGCTGGCGCTGCGGTCACGCTGACGCAGCAAACGACCACACGCGACACGTTCATGCAGTCGTCAGTGTAGCACGCTTTTTTTCAACCCCAAATCAGATATTTTTCTAGCTAACCGGTTTTTTTTTACCGCACGATACCACAGTGCCGGACACAATTTAGCGAGTCTATAATGAGTCAGCCTTTCCAAAACGCCATGGCAGCGATACACTTGCCTCACAAAATTGAAATTGGCGAAACAAATCAGCCTTCATGCTCGGGTGTTAAAATGAGTTGGCAGCCACTTTTTCTTTGCGCATCCGTGCATTCGCTAAGAATCTGCGTCTCTTATTAGATTTCAAATATACCGTATGTATTGAAGAATTGCAAAATATTACCGTGCACCCTTACCTTGATAAATACGTAGCACAACTAGCTGCAATATGACGTTTCTTTTTATTTTGAAACTACTTTCACCTAGTTAAACGCCGGAAGGCCCCAAAGTGCTGTCACTAAGTCTTGTTCAAACTCTAGAGCGACGACGTCTATTCCTCTTTATAGTTACGTCCCTCAGTGCATCGACCTGCATTCCATCCAATGCGTTGCTGATGCAGCATTTGCGAAAAGACTTGCGCAACATATCTTCCGTGAAAGATTCCCTTGCTGACGACACTCAACCAAAAACTGTCGCGGGGCGGTGGACGTCGTATAAGCACCCAGCATCCAATTATTGTAGAGTTTGCGCACGCAATCTCACAAGGTGTTTTTGGGCACTACGTACAAAGGCTGGAGAATTCCGCGTAGACGTGGCGATTGTATCTGATACCTTAGCGCTGTGCTTAGGGGAAAAAAACGAGAACCAGCGGTGAACATCTTACCACACAATTTCTTCGTATGTACGAAACAAAGAATCCAGTGTTTAAAATGCCGAGTAAATCTGACGTTAAGGCATCTCAAAAAGGGCATGTAGTCTCTGCGGGAGCAGAGCATGGTGAAACCCTTTTGGTTTCCACACTCATGCACCACGCAGACGCAACGACGTTACAAACGTTTAACAATGCGAATGTACTTGGCGGCGTATATAGTGTGCAGGATCTGCCCGTCACCAGCACCTGCATTCCCGTTGGCAATTTAGCTTTGCTTCGAAGGTTCCTGGATTATCCGTACGCAGTTGCTGCCGGCACTTGGCCTATTGGGCTTGTTTTTGTGCCCGGACTGCAGCATCAGCCCGCCGAATGCGAGCTGTCTCACCTTCTCAATTCCGGCATTCTTCTCGAGTTGTCCGTGGCACACCCATGTGGAAGGTTACAGGAGAAGCTCTCGAACACGCTCGCCTACTATAACTGTCTATCAACCAGTTAGTGTACCCCGGGCGTACCGTGATAGCGTGAAGAGTGCATGCGCAGATACAAATATGTTACCCGTACCGCTTACTGTACGTGCACAACTTAACGTCAAACATGGTGGCGCTCTGGGAAGCCCCCTTTGAAGTGACGTGGTTGTTGAAAGATTCACTTTGTTTGCAGCAAACGACTGTTTAAAGTGCCTTCGCTTGCCTTCAGTTAGCTTCTACGACAGAGCATACAATTATTTGGCGCAGTCTCTGTGATAGCTGCCCATTTCTAACATGTTTAGGCCTAACTACAACATCAATGTAAACAAATCGAAAACCTGGAGTGTTTCGCATTTTGTGCGTTGTTCCTATTTATTTACTTTCATTATTAATAAAATAAACGTGTAACAATACTTCGCGCGGTAACACAGGCTGATAATCTCGTTTTAATATCCTTCTCACTTTTCTTACTCATAAACACTTTGATAGGTGGCGCCACCATCCCGTCCGGGGAACGTAAATGCTGTACCGCTAAACTATAGGGCACTGTCCGCGACTAATGTTTCCTGCACGGTAACGTCATTCCCTTAACCTCTGCTATCGCGCAGAAGTTAAGGGAATAACCCAAAGTGCCGCCGACGGCGTGCATACGACGCTGCGAGTGATTAACTGATAAAAGAGCCAGTGCAGACCGCTCGTGACACCACCACTATACGAATTTTTCAAGTTATACACAGCTTTCACTGTAAAACGGAGCACCAACGTAAGCTTACTGGCGTCTCGGGGAAGGTGGCGAGACCACTCGACGATAAGTATAAGAGAGTCGAATGCGCCCACCCCCTCCCCCCTTCCAGATGAACAAAGGCGGAGGGCGCCTCTATAGATCTGAATCTGTTTTTAGATGCGGAAGCATCTTATACTCGCGCCTTGTAGTGCGCCATCCGCGCCGTCCACACCGCTTCTCGAACATTCGACAGCTGACGCGCGCGCATGCGCCGTCGCCCACTCTTCCACCATCTGTGCATTCCTTCCTCCTCTACACACCGCGCGCGCTTCACTCCTCCACCATCTGTGCACCCTTCCTCCTCTACACACCGCGTTCGACATCTACAATTCTCCTGATTCTCCGGTGGACGCGCATGTGGCGTCGCGCTTCGAGAACATTCAACAGCTGACAGTGCATGCGCCATCGTGCTGTATATATACTCAAGGTCGGCGCTCGCTCGCTCAGTTGCCGCTCGTCGGTTGGTTTGTACGGCGCGTCGACGTCCAAGGTCGCGGTGAAATGAATTCCAACGAATCCACAAACACAATGATCGACGTCCCTTCGACCAGCGCCGCCCTTTCGCATACGTGTGTACGTGTTCACTCATTTAACACCCCCTCCTACAACCACGTTAACCAATTTAGCCATCGACCCAAGTAAGTCGCAATTTAACACCCCATTTCACAACCACGTTAACCAATTTAGCCATCGACCCAAGTAAGTCGCACTTTAACACCCCGTTAACCAATTATATGCTCCGCATCCTCCTCAGTGTTCCCCCGAGGGAAGCTGCGGGCAATTTTTTTTTCTTTCTTTTTTTGTAGTCGGGACTTCATCTCAATAGCTCAGGTCCGGACCTCTTTTTGTTTTTACTTTTTGGTGTTAAGTGTATATCTGATGTCATAAATGATGCTCTTTACGCCTCCATCTAGCAGTTCGCAAGTCTGTGTTCTTTGTAGTGTTTCTTGAGGATAATGTCGTACGTATATAATGTCGTCTGTATATCTTTATTCTCGATGTACAATAGGCCTAATCGTTTCATTAAAACTTTTCGCGCCAAAAGAAATACATGTTATTTACAAACACAGATCAAAAGACGCATCATGCAAAGACATGCAACAAAAGAACACTAAACTTCGTAAAGAAAAGAAAGGTCTGGATCTTAAGTGGCTTTTCAAATACCTCCCAGTCAACGTCCAACCAAATGGCTAAGGGCGCCCCGCGTACTGGCTAGACGTCACCGTCGTCTTCTTCCGAGGAGTCGCCCTGAAAACCGCTTGGTCCTGGTCTGGGCTCTTGGGTATTCAAATCGTCCGTGTCACCTCGCCACTCGCCAGGGAAGTCGTCCAGTCTGCGACGCTTGGACGGCGGTCCGGCGTCGTCATCTGAAACAGACGGTAAAACCCTACACACGGTATCAGATCCAGTAGACGCCTCTGCATTACCTACCTCGACTCCAGCGCCAGAAACAGCAGGTGCCGAATCCGCACCATCGTCAGTCGATGAGTCATCACTCCATGAATATTCACTGGACGAGTCATCGCTCGATGAATCGTCGCTTGAGGAATCGTCACACGGGACCCATATCTTCAAACTCTCTGCGAGCAAGACGTAGCGAAGCAGGCTCGAGGTGTTCTGCATCTTCCCTTGAGCCTGCGAAATAAGACCGTCAATAGTCGGGGCACGGTTGACGGGCATGACGATAAAGCGGTGTACTTACGGGAAGCAATACTTTTTTTTTCTCCCAACGTAGCGCACGTGCGTTCAATGCCGAAGCCAGCAGCCGACTGAGCTCTTGTCTCTCTCTCCTTTCACTCAAGCAGTGACGTCACCAACAGCGCCCGCCAATGAGGCCCACTCTCGCGGTCGGAACAGGAGCTGGTTGGCCAAACGAGTTCTGGTGAGGGCACCCTCTGGAAAGGCTGGCGCTGCGGTCACGCTGACGCAGCAAACGACCACACGCGACACGTTCATGCAGTCGTCAGTGTAGCACGCTTTTTTTCAACCCCAAATCAGATATTTTTCTAGCTAACCGGTTTTTTTTTACCGCACGATACCACAGTGCCGGACACAATTTAGCGAGTCTATAATGAGTCAGCCTTCCCAAAACGGCATGGCAGCGATACACTTGCCTCACAAAATTGAAATTGGCGAAACAAATCAGCCATCATGCTCGGGTGTTAAAATGAGCTGGCAGCGACTTTTTCTTTGCGCATCCGTGCATTCGCTAAGAATCTGCGTCTCTTATTAGATTTCAAATATACCGTATGTATTGAAGAATTGCAAAATATTACCGTGCACCCTTACCTTGATAAATACGTAGCACAACTAGCTGCAATATGACGTTTCTTTTTATTTTGAAACTATTTTCACCTAGTTAAACGCCGGAAGGCCCCAAAGTGCTGTCACTAAGTCTTGTTCAAACTTGAGAGCGACGACGTCTATTCCTCTTTATAGTTCCGTCCCTCAGTGCAACGACCTGCATTCCATCCAATGCGTTGCTGATGCAGAATTTGCGAAAAGACTTGCGCAACATATCTTCCGTGAAAGATTCCCTTGCTGACGACACTCAACCAAAAACTGTCGCGGGGCGGTGGACGTCGTATAAGCGCCCAGCATCCAATTATTGTAGAGTTCGCGCACGCAATCTCGCAAGGTGTTTTTGGGCACTACGTACAAAGGCTGGAGAATTCCGCGTAGACGTGGCGATTGTATCCGATACCTTAGCGCTGTGCTTAGGGGAAAAAAACGAGAACCAGCGGCGAACATCTTACCACACCAATTCTTCGTATGTACGAAACAAAGAATCCAGTGTTTAAAATGCCGAGTAAATCTGACGTTAAGGCATCTCAGAAAGGGCATGTAGTCTCTGTGGGAGCAGAGCATGTTGAAACCCCTTTGGTTTCCACACTCATGCACCACGCAGACGGCGCAACGACGTTAAAAACGTTTAACAATGCGAATGTACTTGGCGGCGTATATAGTGTGCAGGATCTGCCCGTCACCAGCACCTGCATTCCCGTTGGCAATTTAGCTTTGCTTCGAAGGTTCCTGGATTATCCGTACGCAGTTGCTGCCGGCACTTGGCCTATTGGGCTTGTTTTTGTGCCCGGACTGCAGCATCAGCCCGCCGAATGCGAGCTGTCTCACCTTCTCAATTCCGGCATTCTTCTCGAGTTGTCCGTGGCACACCCATGTGGAAGGTTACAGGAGAAGCTCTCGAACACGCTCGCCTACTATAACTGTCTATCAACCAGTTAGTGTACCCCGGGCGTACCGTGATAGCGTGAAGAGTGCATGCGCAGATACAAATATGTTACCCGTACCGCTTACTGTACGTGCACAACTTAACGTCAAACATGGTGGCGCTCTGGGAAGCCCCCTTTGAAGTGACGTGGTTGTTGAAACATTCACTTTGTTTGCAGCAAACGACTGTTTAAAGTGCCTTCGCTTGCCTTCAGTTAGCTTCTACGACAGAGCATACAATTATTTGGCGCAGTCTCTGAGATAGCTGCCCATTTCTAACATGTTTAGGCCTAACTACAACATCAATGTAAACAAATCGAAAACCTGGAGTGTTTCGCATTTTGTGCGTTGTTCCTATTTATTTACTTTCATTATTAATAAAATAAACGTGTAACAATACTTCGCGCGGTAACACAGGCTGATAATCTCGTTTTAATATCCTTCTCACTTTTCTTACTCATAAACACTTTGATAGGTGGCGCCACCATCCCGTCCGGGGAACGTAAATGCTGTACCGCTAAACTATAGGGCACTGTCCGCGACTAATGTTTCCTGCACGGTAACGTCATTCCCTTAACATCTGCTATCGCGCAGAAGTTAAGGGAATAACCCAAAGTGCCGCCGACGGCGTGCATACGACGCTGCGAGTGATTAACTGATAAAAGAGCCAGTGCAGACCGCTCGTGACACCACCACTATACGAATTTTTCAAGTTATACACAGCTTTCACTGTAAAACGGAGCACCAACGTAAGCTTACTGGCGTCTCGGGGAAGGTGGCGAGACCACTCGACGATAAGTATAGTAGAGTCGAATGCGCCCACCCCCTCCCCCCTTCCAGATGAACAAAGGCGGAGGGCGCCTCTATAGATCTGAATCTGTTTTTTCTTTCTTTTTTTGTAGTCGGGACTTCATCTCAATAGCTCAGGTCCAGACCTCTTTTTGTTTTTACTTTTTGGTGTTAAGTGTATATCTGATGTCATAAATGATGCTCTTTACGCCTCCATCTAGCAGTTCGCAAGTCTGTGTTCTTTGTAGTGTTTCTTGAGGATAATGTCGTACCTATATAATGTCGTCTGTATATCTTTATTCTCGATGTACAATAGGCCTAATCGTTTAATTAAAACTTTTCGCGCCAAAAGAAATACATGTTATTTACAAACACAGATCAAAAGACGCATCATGCAAAGACATGCAACAAAAGAACACTAAACTTCGTAAAGAAAAGAAAGGTCTGGATCTTAAGTGGCTTTTCAAATACCTCCCAGTCAACGTCCAACCAAATGGCTAAGGGCGCCCCGCGTACTGGCTAGACGTCACCGTCGTCTTCTTCCGAGGAGTCGTCCTGAAAACCGCTTGGTCCTGGTCTGGGCTCTTGGGTATTCAAATCGTCCGTGTCACCTCGCCACTCGCCAGGGAAGTCGTCCAGTCTGCGACGCTTGCACGGCGGTCCGGCGTCGTCATCTGAAACAGACGGTAAAACCCTACACACGGTATCAGATCCAGTAGACGCCTCTGCATTACCTACCTCGACTCCAGCGCCAGAAACAGCAGGTGCCGAATCCGCACCAACATCAGTCGACGAGTCATCGCTCCATGAATATTCACTGGACGAGTCATCGCTCGATGAATCGTCGCTTGAGGAATCGTCACACGGGACCCATATCTTCAAACTCTCTGCGAGCAAGACGTAGCGAAGCAGGCTCGAGGTGTTCTGCATCTTCCCTTGAGCCTGCGAAATAAGACCGTCAATAGTCGGGGCACGGTTGACGGGCATGACGATAAAGCGGTGTACTTACGGGAAGCAATATTTTTTTTTCTCCCAACGTAGCGCACGTGCGTTCAATGCCGAAGCCAGCAGCCGACTGAGCTCTTGTCTCTCTCTCCTTTCACTCAAGCAGTGACGTCACCAACAGCGCCCGCCAATGAGGCCCACTCTCGCGGTCGGAACAGGAGCTGGTTGGCCAAACGAGTTCTGGTGAGGGCACCCACTGGAAAGGCTGGCGCTGCGGTCGCGCTGACGCAGCAAACGACCACACGCGACACGTTCATGCAGTCGTCAGTGTAGCACGCTTTTTTTCAACCCCAAATCAGATATTTTTCTAGCTAACCGGTTTTTTTTACCGCACGATACCACAGTGTCGGACACAATTTAGCGAGTCTATAATGAGTCAGCCTTCCCAAAACGGCATGGCAGCGATACACTTGCCTCACAAAATTGAAATTGGCGAAACAAATCAGCCATCATGCTCGGGTGTTAAAATGAGCTGGCAGCGACTTTTTCTTTGCGCATCCGTGCATTCGCTAAGAATCTGCGTCTCTTATTAGATTTCAAATATACCGTATGTATTGAAGAATTGCAAAATATTACCGTGCACCCTTACCTTGATAAATACGTAGCACAACTAGCTGCAATATGACGTTTCTTTTTATTTTGAAACTACTTTCACCTAGTTAAACGCCGGAAGGCCCCAAAGTGCTGTCACTAAGTCTTGTTCAAACTTGAGAGCGACGACGTCTATTCCTCTTTATAGTTACGTCCCTCATTGCATCGACCTGCATTCCATCCAATGCGTTGCTGATGCAGAATTTGGGAAAAGACTTGCGCAACATATCTTCCGTGAAAGATTCCCTTGCTGACGACACTCAACCAAAAACTGTCGCGGGGCGGTGGACGTCGTATAAGCGCCCAGCATCCAATTATTGTAGAGTTCGCGCACGCAATCTCGCAAGGTGTTTTTGGGCACTACGTACAAAGGCTGGAGAATTCCGCATAGACGTGGCGATTGTATCCGATACCTTAGCGCTGTGCTTAGGGGAAAAAAACGAGAACCAGCGGCGAACATCTTACCACACCATTTCTTCGTATGTACGAAACAAAGAATCCAGTGTTTAAAATGCCGAGTAAATCTGACGTTAAGGCATCTCAGAAAGGGCATGTAGTCTCTGTGGGAGCAGAGCATGTTGAAACCCCTTTGGTTTCCACACTCATGCACCACGCAGATGGCGCAACGACGTTACAAACGTTTAACAATGCGAATGTACTTGGCGGCGTATATAGTGTGCAGGATCTGCCCGTCACCAGAACCTGCATTCCCGTTGGCAATTTAGCTTTGCTTCGAAGGTTCCTGGATTATCCGTACGCAGTTGCTGCCGGCACTTGGCCTATTGGGCTTGTTTTTGTGCCCGGAGTGCAGCATCAGCCCGCCGAATGCGAGCTGTCTCACCTTCTCAATTCCGGCATTCTTCTCGAGTTGTCCGTGGCACACCCATGTGGAAGGTTACAGGAGAAGCTCTCGAACACGCTCGCCTACTATAACTGTCTATCAACCAGTTAGTGTACCCCGGGCGTACCGTGATAGCGTGAAGAGTGCATGCGCAGATACGTATATGTTACCCGTACCGCTTACTGTACGTGCACTTTTTAACGTCAAATGTGGTGGCGCTCTAAGATGCCCCCTTTGAAGTGACGTGGTTGTTGAAAGACTCACTTTGTTTGCAGCATACGACTGTTTAAAGTGCCTTCGCTTGCCTTCAGTTAGCTTCTACGACAGAGCATACAATTAAGTTGGCGCAGTCTCTGAGATAGCTGCCCATTTCTAACGTGTTTAGGCCTAACTACAACATCAATGTAAACAAACCGGAAACCTGGAGTTTTTAGCATTTGGTGCGTTGTTCCTATTTATATACTTTCATTATAATGAAATAAACGTGTAACAATACTTCGCACTGTAACACAGGCTGATAATCTCGTTTTATTATCCTTCTCACTTTTCTTACTCATAAACACTTTGATAGGTGGCGCCACCATCCCGTCCGGGGAACGTAAATGCTGTACCGCTAAACTATAGGGCACTGTCCGCGACTAATGTTTCCTGCACGGTAACGTCATTCCCTTAACCTCTGCTATCGCGCAGAAGTTAAGGGAATAACCCAAAGCGCTGCCGACGGCGTGCATACGACGCTGCGAGTGATTAACTGATAAAAGAGCCAGTGGAGACCGCTCGTGACACCACCACTATACGAATTTTTCAAGGTATACACAGCTTTCACTGTAAAACGGAGCACCAACGTAAGCTTACTGGCGTCTCGGGGAAGGTGGCGAGACCACTCGACGATAAGTATAGTAGAGTCGAATGCGCCCACCCCCTCCCCCCTTCCAGATGAACAAAGGCGGAGGGCGCCTCTATAGATCTGAATCTGTTTTTTTTTTCTTTTTTTTGTAGTCGGGACTTCATCTCAATAGCTCAGGTCCTGACCTCTTTTTGTTTTTACTTTTTGGTGTTAAGTGTATATCTGATGTCATAAGTGATGCTCTTTACGCCTCCATCTAGCAGTTCGCAAGTCTGTGTTTTTTGTAGTGTTTCTTGAGGATAATGTCGTACCTATATAATGTCGTCTGTATATCTTTATTCTCGATGTACAATAGGCCTAATCGTTTAATTAAAACTTTTCGCGCCAAAAGAAATACATGTTATTTACAAACACAGATCAAAAGACGCATCATGCAAAGACATGCAACAAAAGAACACTAAACTTCGTAAAGAACAGAAAGGTCTGGATCTTAAGTGGCTTTTCAAATACCTCCCAGTCAACGTCCAACCAAATGGCTAAGGGCGCCCCGCGTACTGGCTACACGTCACCGTCGTCTTCTTCCGAAGAGTCGTCCTGAAAACCGCTTGGTCCTGGTCTGGGCTCTTGGGTATTCAAATCGTCCGTGTCACCTCGCCACTCGCCAGGGAAGTCGTCCAGTCTGCGACGCTTGCACGGCGGTCCGGCGTCGTCATCTGAAACAGACGGTAAAACCCTACACACGGTATCAGATCCAGTAGACGCCTCTGCATTGCCTACCTCGACTCCAGCGCCAGAAACAGCAGGTGCCGAATCCGCACCATCGTCAGTCGATGAGTCATCACTCCATGAATATTCACTGGACGAGTCATCGCTCGATGAATCGTCGCTTGAGGAATCGTCACACGGGACCCATATCTTCAAACTCTCTGCGAGCAAGACGTAGCGAAGCAGGCTCGAGGTGTTCTGCATCTTCCCTTGAGCCTGCGAAATAAGACCGTCAATAGTCGGGGCACGGTTGACGGGCATGACGATAAAGCGGTGTACTTACGGGAAGCAATACTTTTTTTTTCTCCCAACGTAGCGCACGTGCGTTCAATGCCGAAGCCAGCAGCCGACTGAGCTCTTGTCTCTCTCTCCTTTCACTCAAGCAGTGACGTCACCAACAGCGCCCGCCAATGAGGCCCACTCTCGCGGTCGGAACAGGAGCTGGTTGGCCAAACGAGTTCTGGTGAGGGAACCCACTGGAAAGGCTGGCGCTGCGGTCGCGCTGACGCAGCAAACGACCACACGCGACACGTTCATGCAGTCGTCAGTGTAGCACGCTTTTTTTCAACCCCAAATCAGATATTTTTCTAGCTAACCGGTTTTTTTTACCGCACGATACCACAGTGCCCGACACAATTTAGCGAGTCTATAATGAGTCAGCCTTCCCAAAACGGCATGGCAGCGATACACTTGCCTCACAAAATTGAAATTGGCGAAACAAATCAGCCATCATGCTCGGGTGTTAAAATGAGCTGGCAGCGACTTTTTCTTTGCGCATCCGTGCATTCGCTAAGAATCTGCGTCTCTTATTAGTTTCAAATATACCGTATGTATTGAAGAATTGCAAAATATTACCGTGCACCCTTACCTTGATAAATACGTAGCACAACTAGCTGCAATATGACGTTTCTTTTTATTTTGAAACTACTTTCACCTAGTTAAACGCCGGAAGGCCCCAAAGTGCTGTCACTAAGTCTTGTTCAAACTTGAGAGCGACGACGTCTATTCCTCTTTATAGTTACGTCCCTCAGTGCATCGACCTGCATTCCATCCAATGCGTTGCTGATGCAGCATTTGCGAAAAGACTTGCGCAACATATCTTCCGTGAAAGATTCCCTTGCTGACGACACTCAACCAAAAACTGTCGCGGGGCGGTGGACGTCGTATAAGCGCCCAGCATCCAATTATTGTAGAGTTCGCGCACGCAATCTCGCAAGGTGTTTTTGGGCACTACGTACAAAGGCTGGAGAATTCCGCGTAGACGTGGCGATTGTATCCGATACCTTAGCGCTGTGCTTAGGGGAAAAAAACGAGAACCAGCGGCGAACATCTTACAACACCATTTCTTCGTATGTACGAAACAAAGAATCCAGTGTTTAAAATGCCGAGTAAATCTGACGTTAAGGCATCTCAGAAAGGGCATGTAGTCTCTGTGGGAGCAGAGCATGTTGAAACCCCTTTGGTTTCCACACTCATGCACCACGCAGACGGCGCAACGACGTTACAAACGTTTAACAATGCGAATGTACTTGGCGGCGTATATAGTGTGCAGGATCTGCCCGTCACCAGAACCTGCATTCCCGTTGGCAATTTAGCTTTGCTTCGAAGGTTCCTGGATTATCCGTACGCAGTTGCTGCCGGCACTTGGCCTATTGGGCTTGTTTTTGTGCCCGGAGTGCAGCATCAGCCCGCCGAATGCGAGCTGTCTCACCTTCTCAATTCCGGCATTCTTCTCGAGTTGTCCGTGGCACACCCATGTGGAAGGTTACAGGAGAAGCTCTCGAACACGCTCGCCTACTATAACTGTCTATCAACCAGTTAGTGTACCCCGGGCGTACCGTGATAGCGTGAAGAGTGCATGCGCAGATACGTATATGTTACCCGTACCGCTTACTGTACGTGCACTTTTTAACGTCAAACGTGGTGGCGCTCTAAGATGCCCCCTTTGAAGTGACGTGGTTGTTGAAAGACTCACTTTGTTTGCAGCATACGACTGTTTAAAGTGCCTTCGCTTGCCTTCAGTTAGCTTCTACGACAGAGCATACAATTAAGTTGGCGCAGTCTCTGAGATAGCTGCCCATTTCTAACGTGTTTAGGCCTAACTACAACATCAATGTAAACAAACCGGAAACCTGGAGTTTTTAGCATTTGGTGCGTTGTTCCTATTTATATACTTTCATTATTAATGAAATAAACGTGTAACAATACTTCGCACTGTAACACAGGCTGATAATCTCGTTTTATTATCCTTCTCACTTTTCTTACTCATAAACACTTTGATAGGTGGCGCCACCATCCCGTCCGGGGAACGTAAATGCTGTACCGCTAAACTATAGGGCACTGTCCGCGACTAATGTTTCCTGCACGGTAACGTCATTCCCTTAACCTCTGCTATCGCGCAGAAGTTAAGGGAATAACCCAAAGCGCTGCCGACGGCGTGCATACGACGCTGCGAGTGATTAACTGATAAAAGAGCCAGTGGAGACCGCTCGTGACACCACCACTATACGAATTTTTCAAGGTATACACAGCTTTCACTGTAAAACGGAGCACCAACGTAAGCTTACTGGCGTCTCGGGGAAGGTGGCGAGACCACTCGACGATAAGTATAGTAGAGTCGAATGCGCCCACCCCCTCCCCCCTTCCAGATGAACAAAGGCGGAGGGCGCCTCTATAGATCTGAATCTGTTTTTTTTTCTTTTTTTTTGTAGTCGGGACTTCATCTCAATAGCTCAGGTCCTGACCTCTTTTTGTTTTTACTTTTTGGTGTTAAGTGTATATCTGATGTCATAAGTGATGCTCTTTACGCCTCCATCTAGCAGTTCGCAAGTCTGTGTTTTTTGTAGTGTTTCTTGAGGATAATGTCGTACCTATATAATGTCGTCTGTATATCTTTATTCTCGATGTACAATAGGCCTAATCGTTTAATTAAACTTTTCGCGCCAAAAGAAATACATGTTATTTACAAACACAGATCAAAAGACGCATCATGCAAAGACATGCAACAAAAGAACACTAAACTTCGTAAAGAACAGAAAGGTCTGGATCTTAAGTGGCTTTTCAAATACCTCCCAGTCAACGTCCAACCAAATGGCTAAGGGCGCCCCGCGTACTGGCTACACGTCACCGTCGTCTTCTTCCGAAGAGTCGTCCTGAAAACCGCTTGGTCCTGGTCTGGGCTCTTGGGTATTCAAATCGTCCGTGTCACCTCGCCACTCGCCAGGGAAGTAGTCCAGTCTGCGACGCTTGCACGGCGGTCCGGCGTCGTCATCTGAAACAGACGGTAAAACCCTACACACGGTATCAGATCCAGTAGACGCCTCTGCATTGCCTACCTCGACTCCAGCGCCAGAAACAGCAGGTGCCGAATCCGCACCATCGTCAGTCGATGAGTCATCACTCCATGAATATTCACTGGACGAGTCATCGCTCGATGAATCGTCGCTTGAGGAATCGTCACACGGGACCCATATCTTCAAACTCTCTGCGAGCAAGACGTAGCGAAGCAGGCTCGAGGTGTTCTGCATCTTCCCTTGAGCCTGCGAAATAAGACCGTCAATAGTCGGGGCACGGTTGACGGGCATGACGATAAAGCGGTGTACTTACGGGAAGCAATACTTTTTTTTCTCCCAACGTAGCGCACGTGCGTTCAATGCCGAAGCCAGCAGCCGACTGAGCTCTTGTCTCTCTCTCCTTTCACTCAAGCAGTGACGTCACCAACAGCGCCCGCCAATGAGGCCCACTCTCGCGGTCGGAACAGGAGCTGGTTGGCCAAACGAGTTCTGGTGAGGGCACCCACTGGAAAGGCTGGCGCTGCGGTCGCGCTGACGCAGCAAACGACCACACGCGACACGTTCATGCAGTCGTCAGTGTAGCACGCTTTTTTTCAACCCCAAATCAGATATTTTTCTAGCTAACCGGTTTTTTTTACCGCACGATACCACAGTGCCCGACACAATTTAGCGAGTCTATAATGAGTCAGCCTTCCCAAAACGGCATGGCAGCGATACACTTGCCTCACAAAATTGAAATTGGCGAAACAAATCAGCCATCATGCTCGGGTCTTAAAATGAGCTGGCAGCGACTTTTTCTTTGCGCATCCGTGCATTCGCTAAGAATCTGCGTCTCTTATTAGATTTCAAATATACCGTATGTATTGAAGAATTGCAAAATATTACCGTGCACCATTACCTTGATAAATACGTAGCACAACTAGCTGCAATATGACGTTTCTTTTTATTTTGAAACTACTTTCACCTAGTTAAACGCCGGAAGGCCCCAAAGTGCTGTCACTAAGTCTTGTTCAAACTTGAGAGCGACGACGTCTATTCCTCTTTATAGTTACGTCCCTCAGTGCATCGACCTGCATTCCATCCAATGCGTTGCTGATGCAGCATTTGCGAAAAGACTTGCGCAACATATCTTCCGTGAAAGATTCCCTTGCTGACGACACTCAACCAAAAACTGTCGCGGGGCGGTGGACGTCGTATAAGCGCCCAGCATCCAATTATTGTAGAGTTCGCGCACGCAATCTCGCAAGGTGTTTTTGGGCACTACGTACAAAGGCTGGAGAATTCCGCGTAGACGTGGCGATTGTATCTGATACCTTCGCGCTGTGCTTAGGGGAAAAAAACGAGAACCAGCGGCGAACATCTTACCACACCATTTCTTCGTATGTACGAAACAAAGAATCCAGTGTTTAAAATGCCGAGTAAATCTGACGTTAAGGCATCTCAGAAAGGGCATGTAGTCTCTGTGGGAGCAGAGCATGTTGAAACCCCTTTGGTTTCCACACTCATGCACCACGCAGACGGCGCAACGATGTTACAAACGTTTAACAATACGAATGTACTTGGCGGCGTATATAGTGTGCAGGATCTGCCCGTCACCAGCACCTGCATTCCCGTTGGCAATTTAGCTTTGCTTCGAAGGTTCCTGGATTATCCGTACGCAGTTGCTGGCGGCACTTGGCCTATTGGGCTTGTTTTTGTGCCCGGACTGCAGCATCAGCCCGCGGAATGCGAGCTGTCTCACCTTCTCATTTCCGGCATTCTTCTCGAGTTGTCCGTGGCACACCCATGTGGAAAGTTACAGGAGAAGCTCTCGAACACGCTCGCCTACTATAACTGTCTATCAACCAGTTAGTGTACCCGGGCATACCGTGATAGCGTGAAGTGTGCATGCGCAGATACGTATATGTTACCCGTACCGCTTACTGTACGTGGACTATTTAACGTCAAACAAGGTTGCGCTCTGGGATGCCCCCTTTGAAGTGACGTGGTTGTTGAAAGATTCACTTTGTTTGCAGCAAACGACTGTTTAAAGTGCCTTCGCTTGCCTCCAGTTAGCTTCTACGACAGAGCATACAATTAAGTTGGCGCAGTCTCTGAGATAGCTGCCCATTTCTAACGTGTTTAGGCCTAACTACAACTTCAATGTAAACAAATCGGAAACCTGGAGTTTTTCGCATTTGGTGCGTTGTTCCTATTTATTTACTTTCATTATTAATAAAATAGACGTGTAAAAATACTTCGCGCGGTAACACAGGCTGATAATCTCGTTTTAATATCCTTCTCACTTTTCTTACTCATAAACACTTTGATAGGTGGCGCCACCATCCCGTCCGTGGAACGTAAATGCTGTACCGCTAAACTATAGGGCACTGTCCGCGACTAATGTTTCCTGCACGGTAACGTCATTTCCTTAACCTCTGCTATCGCGCAGAAGTTAAGGGAATAACCCAAAGCGCTGCCGACGGCGTGCATACGACGCTGCGAGTGATTAACTGATAAAAGAGCCAGTGCAGACCGCTCGTGACACCACCACTACACGAATTTTTCAAGTTATACACAGCTTTCACTGTAAAACGAAGCACCAACGTAAGCTTACTGGCGTCTCGGGGAAGGTGACGAGACCACTCGACGATAAGTATAGTAGAGCCGAATGCGCCCACCCCCTCCCCCCTTCCAGATGAACAAAGGCGGAGGGCGCCTCTATAGATCTGAATCTGTTTTTTTTTTCTTTTTTTGTGGTCGGGACTTCATCTCAATAGCTCAGGTCCTGACCTCTTTTTTTTTACTTTTTGGTGTTAAGTGTATATCTGATGTCATAAATGATGCTCTTTACGCCTCCATCTAGCAGTTCGCAAGTCTGTGTTATTTGTAGTGTTTCTTGAGGATTATGTCGTACCTATATAATGTCGTCTGTATATCTTTATTCTCGATGTACAATAGGCCTAATCGTTTAATTAAAACTTTTCGCGCCAAAAGAAATACATGTTATTTACAAACACAGATCAAAAGACGCATCATGCAAAGACATGCAACAAAAGAACACTAAACTTCGTAAAGAAAAGAAAGGTCTGGATCTTAAGTGGCTTTTCAAATACCTCCCAGTCAACGTCCAACCAAATGGCTAAGGGCGCCCCGCGTACTGGCTAGACGTCACCGTCGTCTTCTTCCGAGGAGTCGTCCTGAAAGCCGCTTGGTCCTGGTGTGGGCTCAAGGGTATTCAAATCGTCCCTGTCACCTCGCCACTCGCCATGGAAGTCGTCCAGTCTGTGACGCTTGCACGGCGGTCCGGCGTCGTCATCTGAAACAGACGGTAAAACCCTACAGACGGTATCAGATCCAGTATACGCCTCTGCATTACCTACCTCGACTCCAGCGCCAGAAACAGCAGGTGCCGAATCCGCACCATCGTCAGTCGACGAGTCATCGCTCCATGAATCTTCACTGGACGAGTCATCGCTCGATGAATCGTCGCTTGAGGAATCGTCCCTCGGGACCCATTTCTTCAAACTCTCCGCGAGCAAGACGTAGCGAAGCAGGCTCGAGGTGTTCTGCATCTTCCCTTGAGCCTGCGAAATAAGATCGTCAATAGTCGGGGCACGGTTGACGGCCATGACGATAAAGCGGTGTACTTACGGGAAGCAATACTGTTTTTTCTCCCAACGTAGCGCACGTGCGTTCAATGCCGAAGCCAGCAGCCGACTGGTGGTGGTGGTGGTAGTGGTTAGAAGATGAGAAAAGGCACCTAATTTCTGCAACCCGGTCGGGAGCACGGCGCAGTGCCTGCGGGGAAGGGAAAAAGGGAGAAAAGTGGAAAGAAGAGGAAAGAATAATTGAGCAGTGGAGCGGTCATCATCAACAGAAGCAGCAGTCCAGAAGCAAAGGTAGGGGTGGCAAGGGCCCCATCCTCAGCGGTAGGCCACGATTCCCGTCTCGTCCAGGAACTCCACCAGGCTCCGGAGTGCTGGTAGATGGGGACGAGATGGGAACAGTAGGTGCTCTAGGGTGGTGGCAGGAAGGCCATGTCTCCGGTAGGCTGCGGTGACCCTCGAGCGTTCCTGGGCCAAGGCAGGGCAGGCACAGAGGAGGTGCTCGAGGGTCTCGGGGTCGCCGCAGCGGCTGCAGGCTGGGGAGGCGCTGCATCCCTTGAGGTAGCGTCGGGCCGCAGTCCACACGCATCCGGTTCGCAGCCGCAGCAGGTTGGCTCGTTCTCTCCTGGTTAGGCCTGCCTCCGGAAGACGCCTGGGTCCCCGCCCATTGGCCACCCTCTGGTCTGGGTGGACTGAGGCGAGGAGCTTCTTGATACGGGCCTGCGAGTAGTCTCTCACCGCCACGGTTTGGGTGATGGGGGTTCCCAGCTGATGTGCTGCCTTGGCCAGCGTGTCCGCCTTCTCGTTCCCAGCTATGCCCACGTGAGAGGGCAGCCAGTGGAAGGAGACGGACGTCCCGGCTGCTGCTAGGGCCCGGTACTTGGTTGCCAGGAGACTCCCCGTGAGCCCGGCACGGCGATGGTTGGCCAGTGTCTGCAGAGCTGCCTTGCTGTCGCACAGGACTGCGACCGGTTGAGCGGGAACGTCCTCGGCCAGCAGGTCCGCCACCAGGTGTAGCCCTGCCAGCTCCGCAGCCGTCGAGCTCGCCGGGAAGGGTAGTCGGCACTGCCTGCTGATGCCCCGGGATGGGATGACGCAGGCGGCCGCCGCTGAACCGTCTGGCATGACGGATCCGTCAGGGAAGACCTGGAGCCGCCCTGCCAGTTGCTGCTGGAGCTTGGAAACGGCGGCCTGTTGCAGTGCTGCAGAGGGTGTTCGGCGCTTGGTTACCCCGTCCAGGTGCAGGTGGACCTCAGGCGGCTGGTAGTGGGGTGGTGGAGGGGCAACTGGGACTGGCGGGTCCGGGACCATCTGGTGGTAGAGTGCACAGAGACCACCCATCCGTGACCTCGGCTGGCTGCGAAGTCGCTCCAGGAGGGTTCTGCCATCGGCAGCACGGTGTAGGCGGTCTACGTGCCCCAGAGCACGCTGGAGCATGTGCAGAGACAGGGGCCACTCTCCAGCATCGGCCAGGGTCGCTGCCACGGGGGAGTACCTGGGGAGCCCCAGGATGGCCCTCACTGCTCTCCTGTGATGTCCCTCCAGGTCCAGTCTCCTGGCAGGTGTCAGGTCCACCAGTGGAAAGGCGTATAGCAGGACTGAGGACGCTGAAGCCTGGTTGAGTCGAAGCGCCAGCTTGGTTGAGCAGCCGTGTCCACGCTGCTGCAGCTTGCTGATGGCTCCCTGGACTCGCCGTACTTGTGTGCAGGCGACCTTGGCAGCTGGGACCCAGGTGAGACGGTGGTCGATGGTGAGCCCCAGGTACTTCACTGTCAGCTTCCAAGGCAGGTTGCGGTTGCCCACTCTCAGCTGCTTCACGTAGCGTCGTACTGCAGCCAGCGGGTGGATCAGCAAGGCCTCGGTCTTGGTTGCGGAGACCTTGAGTCCGATGCCACTCAGGTAGGCAGACACCGCATCCAGGGCCGCCTGCAGTGACGTCCTGATGGCTGGAATGGACCGCCTCGGTCCCCGGGCCCAGAGTGCCACGTCGTCGGCGTAGACGGAGCAGCGGGCCGCGAACCTGGTGCCTGTCGGAAGAGAAGCGGGGAGTCCTGCCATCGCCAGGTTGAACAGGAAGGGGCTCAGCATGGAGCCCTGTGGTACACCTGCGGTGATGTCTCTGGGTTTGCTGGTCTCCTTGCCAACTCGAACCCGGAAGGTCCTGCCGGTCAGGAAGGCAGTCACAAAACTGCGGAGGCACCCGTGAACGCCAAGTCGGTCCAGAGACGTCTCGATGACCTCGTGTGGGAGACTGTCAAAGGCACTCTCCACGTCCAGCAGGAGCAGCATGGCCACGTCACCACAGCTCTTGGCATCCTCAAGGGTGGCAACGACGTCGGAAATGGAATCAGCTGTGCACCGTTGGCGCCTGAAGCCAGTCAGTTGTTCCGGGAAGAACTCGAGTTGGCCAGCAATCCACTCAAGTCGCTCCAAGGCCACCTTCTCCAGCACCTTGCAGGGTGCCGATGTGAGAGAGACTGGCCTGTACGAGGAGAGGGCCATGGCTTTCTTCCGGGGCTTCAGGATCGGGGCGACGACTGCAGTGCGCCATGACTCCGGTAGGACCCCACTGCTCCAGACGTCGTTGTAGTACTCTAGCAGGTGCTGGCGGCCAGCTCCGTCCAGGTTACGGAGCATCTGGAAGGTGACACCATCAGCTCCCGGGGCACTACGTCTTTTCGATCCTGCAAGGGCAGCCTCCAACTCGTGTTTCCTGATGGGTTCGCAGCACAGCTCTTGTACTTCTGCAGCTGTCCACCCAGGATGGTGGCAAGTGTCGGGATACTGCAGCGCAGCAAGTGGAGGTGCAGCGGGCAGCTGGGCAATGTCCCTCGCAGAAAACTGGTCGGCCAGCTGTTCTGCCAGGTCCACTGCCTGGATGGAAAGGTGGACGGCCAGGGACATCACTTGGTTGAGCGGCCGTGGCACCATCAGCAGGCGCCAGGCCTTGGTGCCATCCCGTGATCGGTCGATGGAGGCGCAGACGCCCACCCAGCCCTGCTTCCTGCGCGCTCGAGCGTGGCGTCTGCAGGCAGCGTCGACCTTCCGGAACACTGTCCAGAGCTCTGGTTGTCCCTTCTTCAGAGCCTGGCGTTCTGCCCGCCTCCGTGCTGCTCTCAAGGCTAGGTGCCGGATGTCTGGAACAGGCTGCCCTTGCTGCGCCTTAACAGCGACGGTTGCAGCCCGGGCACTGTCAGCCACCAGCTGCATGAGGTCCTTGTCACCGGTGGCCTGCCTGAGCAGCTGCCGGTATACCCGCCAGTCTACCACACGGTACTCTCGATCCCTGGGGGCCTTGCCTCGGTAAGGGGTGAGAAGGATGGGCAGGTGGTCCGAACCCCAGGTGTCCGGGAACGCTGTCCAGGCGTACCGGCAACCCTCCGTAGCCACGCTGAGGTCTATGGCTGTGGTGGTGCTGTTGGCTCCGCGACGCAGGTAGGTGACGGCCCCTGTGTTCAGGATCACCAGGCCCAGCTGCAAAAGGACATCTCGCACCTCTCGCCCTCGTACATCGGTCCTGCGGCCGCCCCATGCTGGATGGTGAGCGTTGACGTCTCCACACAGCAGGAAGTCCTTCCCCAGTTGGTGCGCAAGCTGCCGAAGACACCCGGTGTCCCATGGTTCCTTGGGTCTGATGTAGACGCTGGCCACCGCGGTGTCAACACCGACGAGGCGGACCCGGACGGCGCAGCACTCGAAGGGCCCTCCGGCCAGGTTGGCCACGAATACCTCTGCCTGCAGCAGGTCCCGCTTGACGTAGATGGCACAGCGAGAAGGTCCTTGTGGGTGGTTGTCGTCCAGGCAAGAGGCAGCACTGCAGTCGGTCAGGGTGCAGCTGGTCCGGCTGCTGTAGCCGACGTAGCCTGGAAGTCGGAGCTGCTCTGCTTGGGCGTAGACCTCCTGGAGTGCAAGGACGTCATAGTCGTTGTGGAGCAGGTGTTGTGCGAGGTCGTCTCTTCGTGGTCCCAGCCAGTGGGCGTTCCACTGGAGGACGCTCGGGCGTCGGGGCTGATGTTGCCTGGTGGGAGGACTAGCCATGCTGGTTGTTCTGTTGCCAAGCCCCTGCCTGCAGGCAGATGGCACGAAGCGGGTGCTCTTGTGGAAGCAAGGCAGCGACTGCCTGCAAGGAGAGCAGAAGGGGGCCCAGAAGTTGTTCCACTAGAAGCGTCGGGGCAGAGGTCTCAGCAGTCTGGGCCCTGGGAGTGGCGGTTGCGGGTGTGCAGACTTGAGCAGGAGGTCGGTCAACAGGAGCGGCTGGGGTTGCAGGCTCAGCTGGAGTGTTGGTTGCAACTGCAGGGGTTGGCCGGCGGAGGTTGCGTGGTGCTGGGGTTGGTCTGGCTGATGCCGCGTGGCCCTTCACTGCACTGGCATAGGACCGAACCTCCTTCGTCTCTTCCCTTACAACTGCTGCGACTGCTCGTCTGGAGAGGGCTGTGGTCGAAGAGGACATGATGGTAGCCACTCGTCTCTGCTCCTGCCAGCGAGGACAGTCTGGTGTGTCAGCACGATGAGGGCCGCGCAGTTCACACAACGGAGATGCTGACAGTCCGACTCTCCTGGGTGAGACCGGCCACAACGGATGCAGCTGTCTGGCCAGTTGCAGGTCTCCCTCACGTGGCCGTACCGGCCACACTGCCTACACTGGAGTGGTCGTGGTCTGGCTGGTCGGACTGGGAAGCGTACTCGGAACAGTGTCACGTGGTCTGGGGGAACTGGGTCCTCGAAGCGCAGCGTGACGGTTCGGCCTTCTCTAGATGCCGAAAGGACCCGTACAGCCGACTGGAGTCCGGACAGCAAGTTCTCGTCAGCAATGTCGCCGTCCACACCGTGGATGAATCCCATACTGGTTCGGCGGTCTGCAGGCTGCCTGGCGGTCACTGGTATGCCCTTGAGCTCTGTGAGGGCAGAGAGCTTGACAAGGCATTCCTGGGAACTCACGTCCACTGCTACCACGTTGCGGTGTTGGTTCACCCGGATCGCAGCGACTCCCGGGTGCAGCGAGAGTGCCTGGGCTATGGTCAGCCTGGGGCAGTTCCGGAACGAGCCTCCAGCAGAAGCAGGCCGGTAGAGCACTGTCCCCTTCACCGCAGGGTCTACAGGAAGGGCTGCTGATGTCAGGTTCCTGGTACGACGAAGGGCAGCTTTAGAGCGAACTGTCTGGAATCCCTCATGGTCAACTGTCTCAGTGGTAGGGGCAGCTGCACGTCTGAGGGCAGTATGGGGCGTGGGGGATGGCCCCGTGGTTGTGGTCTGCTTGCACTGGCTACCAGAAGAGGGTGGGAAAACCGCTGCACTCTGCAAGGCTGGTACAGTCCTCCTCCTACGCCGATTCCTGTTCCTCTTCCTCCGAGGTTTCCCAGTGGTGTCGGCACTTGTGGCATCCTTCAGGAAAGCCGCGGCAGGGTGAGGGGACACGGTCTCGTGGTGAAGTGCTTCGTCCATTTCTTCAGGAGCATCAATGGCATGTACGCCTGGAGGGCCCGTGGTCACAGTAGAGGGGTCCACTTGGATCACCGACGCCACCCCAGTCGTAGTGCTGCTTGCAGAACTGTCGATAGAGTCCTCGGTGTGTTGGGAGTCATAGGACAGCCGAGAATCCGAGCTGTCGGCACTGCTGTTACTCTCTCCTTGAGGATTGCCTTGGGCCAGCTTGCGCCGTGTGTCCGCTTCATCGTCGCTGCTATCCTGAGGGCGGGGACGCTTCCGTGACGCGGACATGTCCATCTCCTCTTCAGCAGCAGGGGCACTGGTACACATGGCGTCTCCGCGCGAGGCCTGCGACAAACGTCGTACAGCGTCTGCGGCAGCAGTCTTCCATGTCATGACCATGTTGTCTCTGGACTCCTGTAGAGTCCTAGATTGCAGGATTTCCAGCTGGACGAATGGAATGCCACCAAAACTTGCGCCACGTTCCCGATTCCCGATGTACATTAGGCCTAATCGTTTAATTAAAACTTTTCGCGCCAAAAGAAATACATGTTATTTTCAAACACAGATCAAAAGACGCATCATGCAAAGACATGCAACAAAAGAACACTAAACTTCGTAAAGAAAAGAAAGGTCTGGATCTTAAGTGGCTTTTCAAATACCTCCCAGTCAACGTCCAACCAAATGGCTAAGGGCGCCCCGCGTACTGGCTAGACGTCACCGTCGTCTTTTTCCGAAAAGTCGTCCTGAAAACCGCTTGGTCCTGGTCTGGGCTCTTGGGTATTCAAATCGTCCGTGTCACCTCGCCACTCGCCAGGGAAGTCGTCCAGTCTGCGACGCTTGCACGGCGGTCCGGCGTCCTCATCTGAAACAGACGGTAAAACCCTACACATGGTATCAGATCCAGTAGACGCCTCTGCATTACCTACCTCGACTCCAGCGCCAGAAACAGCAGGTGCCGAATCCGCACCATCGTCAGTCGATGAGTCATCGCTCCATGAATATTCACTGGACGAGTCATCGCTCGATGGATCGTCGCTTGAGGAATCGTCACACGGGACCCATATCTTCAAACTCTCCGCGAGCAAGACGTAGCGAAGCAGGCTCGAGTTGTTCTGCATCTTCCCTTGAGCCTGCGAAATAAGACCGTCAATAGTCGGGGCACGGTTGACGGGCATGACGATAAAGCGGTGTACTTACGGGAAGCAATACTTTTTTTTCTCCCAACGTAGCGCACGTGCGTTCAATGCCGAAGCCAGCAGCCGACTGAGCTCTTGTCTCTCTCTCCTTTCACTCAAGCAGTGACGTCACCAACAGCGCCCGCCAATGAGGCCCACTCTCGCGGTCGGAACAGGAGCTGGTTGGCCAAACGAGTTCTGGTGAGGGCACCCACTGGAAAGGCTGGCGCTGCGGTCGCGCTGACGCAGCAAACGACCACACGCGACACGTTCATGCAGTCGTCAGTGTAGCACGCTTTTTTTCAACCCCAAATCAGATATTTTTCTAGCTAACCGGTTTTTTTTACCGCACGATACCACAGTGTCGGACACAATTTAGCGAGTCTATAATGAGTCAGCCTTCCCAAAACGGCATGGCAGCGATACACTTGCCTCACAAAATTGAAATTGGCGAAACAAATCAGCCATCATGCTCGGGTGTTAAAATGAGCTGGCAGCGACTTTTTCTTTGCGCATCCGTGCATTCGCTAAGAATCTGCGTCTCTTATTAGATTTCAAATATACCGTATGTATTGAAGAATTGCAAAATATTACCGTGCACCCTTACCTTGATAAATACGTAGCACAACTAGCTGCAATATGACGTTTCTTTTTATTTTGAAACTACTTTCACCTAGTTAAACGCCGGAAGGCCCCAAAGTGCTGTCACTAAGTCTTGTTCAAACTTGAGAGCGACGACGTCTATTCCTCTTTATAGTTACGTCCCTCATTGCATCGACCTGCATTCCATCCAATGCGTTGCTGATGCAGAATTTGGGAAAAGACTTGCGCAACATATCTTCCGTGAAAGATTCCCTTGCTGACGACACTCAACCAAAAACTGTCGCGGGGCGGTGGACGTCGTATAAGCGCCCAGCATCCAATTATTGTAGAGTTCGCGCACGCAATCTCGCAAGGTGTTTTTGGGCACTACGTACAAAGGCTGGAGAATTCCGCATAGACGTGGCGATTGTATCCGATACCTTAGCGCTGTGCTTAGGGGAAAAAAACGAGAACCAGCGGCGAACATCTTACCACACCATTTCTTCGTATGTACGAAACAAAGAATCCAGTGTTTAAAATGCCGAGTAAATCTGACGTTAAGGCATCTCAGAAAGGGCCTGTAGTCTCTGTGGGAGCAGAGCATGTTGAAACCCCTTTGGTTTCCACACTCATGCACCACGCAGATGGCGCAACGACGTTACAAACGTTTAACAATGCGAATGTACTTGGCGGCGTATATAGTGTGCAGGATCTGCCCGTCACCAGAACCTGCATTCCCGTTGGCAATTTAGCTTTGCTTCGAAGGTTCCTGGATTATCCGTACGCAGTTGCTGCCGGCACTTGGCCTATTGGGCTTGTTTTTGTGCCCGGAGTGCAGCATCAGCCCGCCGAATGCGAGCTGTCTCACATTCTCAATTCCGGCATTCTTCTCGAGTTGTCCGTGGCACACCCATGTGGAAGGTTACAGGAGAAGCTCTCGAACACGCTCGCCTACTATAACTGTCTATCAACCAGTTAGTGTACCCCGGGCGTACCGTGATAGCGTGAAGAGTGCATGCGCAGATACGTATATGTTACCCGTACCGCTTACTGTACGTGCACTTTTTAACGTCAAACGTGGTGGCGCTCTAAGATGCCCCCTTTGAAGTGACGTGGTTGTTGAAAGACTCACTTTGTTTGCAGCATACGACTGTTTAAAGTGCCTTCGCTTGCCTTCAGTTAGCTTCTACGACAGAGCATACAATTAAGTTGGCGCAGTCTCTGAGATAGCTGCCCATTTCTAACGTGTTTAGGCCTAACTACAACATCAATGTAAACAAACCGGAAACCTGGAGTTTTTAGCATTTGGTGCGTTGTTCCTATTTATATACTTTCATTATTAATGAAATAAACGTGTAACAATACTTCGCACTGTAACACAGGCTGATAATCTCGTTTTATTATCCTTCTCACTTTTCTTACTCATAAACACTTTGATAGGTGGCGCCACCATCCCGTCCGGGGAACGTAAATGCTGTACCGCTAAACTATAGGGCACTGTCCGCGACTAATGTTTCCTGCACGGTAACGTCATTCCCTTAACCTCTGCTATCGCGCAGAAGTTAAGGGAATAACCCAAAGCGCTGCCGACGGCGTGCATACGACGCTGCGAGTGATTAACTGATAAAAGAGCCAGTGGAGACCGCTCGTGACACCACCACTATACGAATTTTTCAAGGTATACACAGCTTTCACTGTAAAACGGAGCACCAACGTAAGCTTACTGGCGTCTCGGGGAAGGTGGCGAGACCACTCGACGATAAGTATAGTAGAGTCGAATGCGCCCACCCCCTCCCCCCTTCCAGATGAACAAAGGCGGAGGGCGCCTCTATAGATCTGAATCTGTTTTTTTTTTCTTTTTTTTGTAGTCGGGACTTCATCTCAATAGCTCAGGTCCTGACCTCTTTTTGTTTTTACTTTTTGGTGTTAAGTGTATATCTGATGTCATAAGTGATGCTCTTTACGCCTCCATCTAGCAGTTCGCAAGTCTGTGTTTTTTGTAGTGTTTCTTGAGGATAATGTCGTACCTATATAATGTCGTCTGTATATCTTTATTCTCGATGTACAATAGGCCTAATCGTTTAATTAAACTTTTCGCGCCAAAAGAAATACATGTTATTTACAAACACAGATCAAAAGACGCATCATGCAAAGACATGCAACAAAAGAACACTAAACTTCGTAAAGAACAGAAAGGTCTGGATCTTAAGTGGCTTTTCAAATACCTCCCAGTCAACGTCCAACCAAATGGCTAAGGGCGCCCCGCGTACTGGCTACACGTCACCGTCGTCTTCTTCCGAAGAGTCGTCCTGAAAACCGCTTGGTCCTGGTCTGGGCTCTTGGGTATTCAAATCGTCCGTGTCACCTCGCCACTCGCCAGGGAAGTCGTCCAGTCTGCGACGCTTGCACGGCGGTCCGGCGTCGTCATCTGAAACAGACGGTAAAACCCTACACACGGTATCAGATCCAGTAGACGCCTCTGCATTGCCTACCTCGACTCCAGCGCCAGAAACAGCAGGTGCCGAATCCGCACCATCGTCAGTCGATGAGTCATCACTCCATGAATATTCACTGGACGAGTCATCGCTCGATGAATCGTCGCTTGAGGAATCGTCACACGGGACCCATATCTTCAAACTCTCTGCGAGCAAGACGTAGCGAAGCAGGCTCGAGGTGTTCTGCATCTTCCCTTGAGCCTGCGAAATAAGACCGTCAATAGTCGGGGCACGGTTGACGGGCATGACGATAAAGCGGTGTACTTACGGGAAGCAATACTTTTTTTTCTCCCAACGTAGCGCACGTGCGTTCAATGCCGAAGCCAGCAGCCGACTGAGCTCTTGTCTCTCTCTCCTTTCACTCAAGCAGTGACGTCACCAACAGCGCCCGCCAATGAGGCCCACTCTCGCGGTCGGAACAGGAGCTGGTTGGCCAAACGAGTTCTGGTGAGGGCACCCACTGGAAAGGCTGGCGCTGCGGTCGCGCTGACGCAGCAAACGACCACACGCGACACGTTCATGCAGTCGTCAGTGTAGCACGCTTTTTTTCAACCCCAAATCAGATATTTTTCTAGCTAACCGGTTTTTTTTACCGCACGATACCACAGTGCCCGACACAATTTAGCGAGTCTATAATGAGTCAGCCTTCCCAAAACGGCATGGCAGCGATACACTTGCCTCACAAAATTGAAATTGGCGAAACAAATCAGCCATCATTCTCGGGTCTTAAAATGAGCTGGCAGCGACTTTTTCTTTGCGCATCCGTGCATTCGCTAAGAATCTGCGTCTCTTATTAGATTTCAAATATACCGTATGTATTGAAGAATTGCAAAATATTACCGTGCACCCTTACCTTGATAAATACGTAGCACAACTAGCTGCAATATGACGTTTCTTTTTATTTTGAAACTACTTTCACCTAGTTAAACGCCGGAAGGCCCCAAAGTGCTGTCACTAAGTCTTGTTCAAACTTGAGAGCGACGACGTCTATTCCTCTTTATAGTTACGTCCCTCAGTGCATCGACCTGCATTCCATCCAATGCGTTGCTGATGCAGCATTTGCGAAAAGACTTGCGCAACATATCTTCCGTGAAAGATTCCCTTGCTGACGACACTCAACCAAAAACTGTCGCGGGGCGGTGGACGTCGTATAAGCGCCCAGCATCCAATTATTGTAGAGTTCGCGCACGCAATCTCGCAAGGTGTTTTTGGGCACTACGTACAAAGGCTGGAGAATTCCGCGTAGACGTGGCGATTGTATCCGATACCTTAGCGCTGTGCTTAGGGGAAAAAAACGAGAACCAGCGGCGAACATCTTACCACACCATTTCTTCGTATGTACGAAACAAAGAATCCAGTGTTTAAAATGCCGAGTAAATCTGACGTTAAGGCATCTCAGAAAGGGCATGTAGTCTCTGTGGGAGCAGAGCATGTTGAAACCCCTTTGGTTTCCACACTCATGCACCACGCAGACGGCGCAACGACGTTACAAACGTTTAACAATGCGAATGTACTTGGCGGCGTATATAGTGTGCAGGATCTGCCCGTCACCAGAACCTGCATTCCCGTTGGCAATTTAGCTTTGCTTCGAAGGTTCCTGGATTATCCGTACGCAGTTGCTGCCGGCACTTGGCCTATTGGGCTTGTTTTTGTGCCCGGAGTGCAGCATCAGCCCGCCGAATGCGAGCTGTCTCACCTTCTCAATTCCGGCATTCTTCTCGAGTTGTCCGTGGCACACCCATGTGGAAGGTTACAGGAGAAGCTCTCGAACACGCTCGCCTACTATAACTGTCTATCAACCAGTTAGTGTACCCCGGGCGTACCGTGATAGCGTGAAGAGTGCATGCGCAGATACGTATATGTTACCCGTACCGCTTACTGTACGTGCACTTTTTAACGTCAAACGTGGTGGCGCTCTAAGATGCCCCCTTTGAAGTGACGTGGTTGTTGAAAGACTCACTTTGTTTGCAGCATACGACTGTTTAAAGTGCCTTCGCTTGCCTTCAGTTAGCTTCTACGACAGAGCATACAATTAAGTTGGCGCAGTCTCTGAGATAGCTGCCCATTTCTAACGTGTTTAGGCCTAACTACAACATCAATGTAAACAAACCGGAAACCTGGAGTTTTTAGCATTTGGTGCGTTGTTCCTATTTATATACTTTCATTAATAATGAAATAAACGTGTAACAATACTTCGCACTGTAACACAGGCTGATAATCTCGTTTTAATATCCTTCTCACTTTTCTTACTCATAAACACTTTGATAGGTGGCGCCACCATCCCGTCCGGGGAACGTAAATGCTGTACCGCTAAACTATAGGGCACTGTCCGCGACTAATGTTTCCTGCACGGTAACGTCATTCCCTTAACCTCTGCTATCGCGCAGAAGTTAAGGGAATAACCCAAAGCGCTGCCGACGGCGTGCATACGACGCTGCGAGTGATTAACTGATAAAAGAGCCAGTGGAGACCGCTCGTGACACCACCACTATACGAATTTTTCAAGGTATACACAGCTTTCACTGTAAAACGGAGCACCAACGTAAGCTTACTGGCGTCTCGGGGAAGGTGGCGAGACCACTCGACGATAAGTATAGTAGAGTCGAATGCGCCCATCCCCCCCCCTTCCAGGTGAACAAAGGCGGAGGGCGCCTCTATAGTTCTGAATCTGTTTTTTTTTTCTTTTTTTGTGGTCAAGACTTCATCTCAATAGCTCAGGTCCTGACCTCTTTTTTACTTTTTGGTGTTAAGTGTATATCTGATGTCATAAATGATGCTCTTTACGCCTCCATCTAGCAGTTCGCAAGTCTGTGTTCTTTATAGTGTTTCTTGATGATAATGTCGTACCTATATAATGTCGTCTGTATATCTTTATTCCCGATGTACATTAGGCCTAATCGTTTAATTAAAACTTTTCGCGCCAAAAGAAATACATGTTATTTTCAAACACAGATCAAAAGACGCATCATGCAAAGACATGCAACAAAAGAACACTAAACTTCGTAAAGAAAAGAAAGGTCTGGATCTTAAGTGGCTTTTCAAATACCTCCCAGTCAACGTCCAACCAAATGGCTAAGGGCGCCCTGCGTACTGGCTAGACGTCACCGTCGTCTTCTTCCGAGGAGTCGTCCTAAAGCCGCTTGGTCCTGGTCTGGGCTCTAGGGTATTCAAATCGTCCCTGTCACCTCGCCACTCGCCATGGAAGTCGTCCAGTCTGTGACGCTTGCACGGCGGTCCGGCGTCGTCATCTGAAACAGACGGTAAAACCCTACAGACGGTATCAGATCCAGTATACGCCTCTGCATTACCTACCTCGACTCCAGCGCCAGAAACAGCAGGTGCCGAATCCGCACCATCGTCAGTCGACGAGTCATCGCTCCATGAATCTTCACTGGACGAGCCATCGCTCGATGAATCGTCACTTGAGGAATCGTCCCTCGGGACCCATATCTTCAAACTCTCCGCGAGCAAGACTTAGCGAAGCAGGCTCGAGGTGTTCTGCATCTTCCCTTGAGCCTGCGAAATAAGATCGTCAATAGTCGGGGCACGGTTGACGGCCATGACGATAAAGCGGTGTACTTACGGGAAGCAATACTTTTTTTTCTCACAACGTAGCGCACGTGCGTTCAATGCCGAAGCCAGCAGCCGACTGAGCTCTTGTCTCTCTCTCCTTTCACTCAAGCAGTGACGTCACCAACAGCGCCCGCCAATGAGGCCCACTCTCACTGTAGGAACAGGAACTGGTTGGCCGAACGAGTTCTGGTGAGGGCAACCACTGGAAAGGCTGGCGCTGCGGTCGCGCTGACGCAGCAAACGACCACACGCGACACGTTCATGCAGTCGTCAGTGTAGCACGCTTCCCTTCAACCCCAAATCAGATATTTTTCTAGCTAACCGGTTTTTTTACCGCACCATACCACAGTGCCGGACAGAATTTAGCGAGTCTATAATGAGTCAGCCTTTCCAAAACGCCACGGCAGCGATACACTTGCCTCACAAAATTGAAATGTGCGAAACAAATCAGCCATCATGCTCGGGTGTTAAAATGAGTTGGCAGCCACTTTTTTTTGCGCATCCGTGCATTCGCTAAGAATCTGCGCCTCTTATTAGATTTCAAATATACCGTATGTATTGAAGAATTGCAAAATATTACCGTGCACCCGTACCTTGATAAATACGTAGCACAACTAGCTGCAATATGACGTTTCTTTTTATTTTGAAACTACTTTCACCTAGTTAAACGCCGGAAGGCCCCAAAGTGCTGTCACTAAGTCTTGTTCAAACTTGAGAGCGACGACGTCTATTCCTCTTTATAGTTACGTCCCTCAGTGCATCGACCTGCATTCCATCCAATGCGTTGCTGATGCAGCATTTGCGAAAAGACTTGCGCAACATATCTTCCGTGAAAGATTCCCTTGCTGACGACACTCAACCAAAAACTGTCGCGGGGCGGTGGACGTCGTATAAGCGCCCAGCATCCAATTATTGTAGAGTTCGCGCACGCAATCTCGCAAGGTGTTTTTGGGCACTACGTACAAAGGCTGGAGAATTCCGCGTAGACGTGGCGATTGTATCTGATACCTTAGCGCTGTGCTTAGGGGAAAAGCGAGAACCAGCGGCGAACATCTTACCACACCATTTCTTCGTATGTACGAAACAAAGAATCCAGTGTTTAAAATGCCGAGTAAATCTGACGTTAAGGCATCTCAGAAAGGGCATGTAGTCTCTGTGGGAGCAGAGCATGTTGAAACCCCTTTGGTTTCCACACTCATGCACCACGCAGACGGCGCAACGATGTTACAAACGTTTAACAATACGAATGTACTTGGCGGCGTATATAGTGTGCAGGATCTGCCCGTCACCAGCACCTGCATTCCCGTTGGCAATTTAGCTTTGCTTCGAAGGTTCCTGGATTATCCGTACGCAGTTGCTGGCGGCACTTGGCCTATTGGGCTTGTTTTTGTGCCCGGACTGCAGCATCAGCCCGCGGAATGCGAGCTGTCTCACCTTCTCATTTCCGGCATTCTTCTCGAGTTGTCCGTGGCACACCCATGTGGAAAGTTACAGGAGAAGCTCTCGAACACGCTCGCCTACTATAACTGTCTATCAACCAGTTAGTGTACCCGGGCATACCGTGATAGCGTGAAGTGTGCATGCGCAGATACGTATATGTTACCCGTACCGCTTACTGTACGTGGACTATTTAACGTCAAACAAGGTTGCGCTCTGGGATGCCCCCTTTGAAGTGACGTGGTTGTTGAAAGATTCACTTTGTTTGCAGCAAACGACTGTTTAAAGTGCCTTCGCTTGCCTCCAGTTAGCTTCTACGACAGAGCATACAATTAAGTTGGCGCAGTCTCTGAGATAGCTGCCCATTTCTAACGTGTTTAGGCCTAACTACAACTTCAATGTAAACAAATCGGAAACCTGGAGTTTTTCGCATTTGGTGCGTTGTTCCTATTTATTTACTTTCATTATTAATAAAATAGACGTGTAAAAATACTTCGCGCGGTAACACAGGCTGATAATCTCGTTTTAATATCCTTCTCACTTTTCTTACTCATAAACACTTTGATAGGTGGCGCCACCATCCCGTCCGTGGAACGTAAATGCTGTACCGCTAAACTATAGGGCACTGTCCGCGACTAATGTTTCCTGCACGGTAACGTCATTTCCTTAACCTCTGCTATCGCGCAGAAGTTAAGGGAATAACCCAAAGCGCTGCCGACGGCGTGCATACGACGCTGCGAGTGATTAACTGATAAAAGAGCCAGTGCAGACCGCTCGTGACACCACCACTACACGAATTTTTCAAGTTATACACAGCTTTCACTGTAAAACGAAGCACCAACGTAAGCTTACTGGCGTCTCGGGGAAGGTGACGAGACCACTCGACGATAAGTATAGTAGAGCCGAATGCGCCCACCCCCTCCCCCCTTCCAGATGAACAAAGGCGGAGGGCGCCTCTATAGATCTGAATCTGTTTTTTTTTCTTTTTTTGTGGTCGGGACTTCATCTCAATAGCTCAGGTCCTGACCTCTTTTTTTTTACTTTTTGGTGTTAAGTGTATATCTGATGTCATAAATGATGCTCTTTACGCCTCCATCTAGCAGTTCGCAAGTCTGTGTTATTTGTAGTGTTTCTTGAGGATTATGTCGTACCTATATAATGTCGTCTGTATATCTTTATTCTCGATGTACAATAGGCCTAATCGTTTAATTAAAACTTTTCGCGCCAAAAGAAATACATGTTATTTACAAACACAGATCAAAAGACGCATCATGCAAAGACATGCAACAAAAGAACACTAAACTTCGTAAAGAAAAGAAAGGTCTGGATCTTAAGTGGCTTTTCAAATACCTCCCAGTCAACGTCCAACCAAATGGCTAAGGGCGCCCCGCGTACTGGCTAGACGTCACCGTCGTCTTCTTCCGAGGAGTCGTCCTGAAAGCCGCTTGGTCCTGGTGTGGGCTCAAGGGTATTCAAATCGTCCCTGTCACCTCGCCACTCGCCATGGAAGTCGTCCAGTCTGTGACGCTTGCACGGCGGTCCGGCGTCGTCATCTGAAACAGACGGTAAAACCCTACAGACGGTATCAGATCCAGTATACGCCTCTGCATTACCTACCTCGACTCCAGCGCCAGAAACAGCAGGTGCCGAATCCGCACCATCGTCAGTCGACGAGTCATCGCTCCATGAATCTTCACTGGACGAGTCATCGCTCGATGAATCGTCGCTTGAGGAATCGTCCCTCGGGACCCATTTCTTCAAACTCTCCGCGAGCAAGACGTAGCGAAGCAGGCTCGAGGTGTTCTGCATCTTCCCTTGAGCCTGCGAAATAAGATCGTCAATAGTCGGGGCACGGTTGACGGCCATGACGATAAAGCGGTGTACTTACGGGAAGCAATACTGTTTTTTCTCCCAACGTAGCGCACGTGCGTTCAATGCCGAAGCCAGCAGCCGACTGGTGGTGGTGGTGGTAGTGGTTAGAAGATGAGAAAAGGCACCTAATTTCTGCAACCCGGTCGGGAGCACGGCGCAGTGCCTGCGGGGAAGGGAAAAAGGGAGAAAAGTGGAAAGAAGAGGAAAGAATAATTGAGCAGTGGAGCGGTCATCATCAACAGAAGCAGCAGTCCAGAAGCAAAGGTAGGGGTGGCAAGGGCCCCATCCTCAGCGGTAGGCCACGATTCCCGTCTCGTCCAGGAACTCCACCAGGCTCCGGAGTGCTGGTAGATGGGGACGAGATGGGAACAGTAGGTGCTCTAGGGTGGTGGCAGGAAGGCCATGTCTCCGGTAGGCTGCGGTGACCCTCGAGCGTTCCTGGGCCAAGGCAGGGCAGGCACAGAGGAGGTGCTCGAGGGTCTCGGGGTCGCCGCAGCGGCTGCAGGCTGGGGAGGCGCTGCATCCCTTGAGGTAGCGTCGGGCCGCAGTCCACACGCATCCGGTTCGCAGCCGCAGCAGGTTGGCTCGTTCTCTCCTGGTTAGGCCTGCCTCCGGAAGACGCCTGGGTCCCCGCCCATTGGCCACCCTCTGGTCTGGGTGGACTGAGGCGAGGAGCTTCTTGATACGGGCCTGCGAGTAGTCTCTCACCGCCACGGTTTGGGTGATGGGGGTTCCCAGCTGATGTGCTGCCTTGGCCAGCGTGTCCGCCTTCTCGTTCCCAGCTATGCCCACGTGAGAGGGCAGCCAGTGGAAGGAGACGGACGTCCCGGCTGCTGCTAGGGCCCGGTACTTGGTTGCCAGGAGACTCCCCGTGAGCCCGGCACGGCGATGGTTGGCCAGTGTCTGCAGAGCTGCCTTGCTGTCGCACAGGACTGCGACCGGTTGAGCGGGAACGTCCTCGGCCAGCAGGTCCGCCACCAGGTGTAGCCCTGCCAGCTCCGCAGCCGTCGAGCTCGCCGGGAAGGGTAGTCGGCACTGCCTGCTGATGCCCCGGGATGGGATGACGCAGGCGGCCGCCGCTGAAGCGTCTGGCATGACGGATCCGTCAGTGAAGACCTGGAGCCGCCCTGCCAGTTGCTGCTGGAGCTTGGAAACGGCGGCCTGTTGCAGTGCTGCAGAGGGTGTTCGGCGCTTGGTTACCCCGTCCAGGTGCAGGTGGACCTCAGGCGGCTGGTAGTGGGGTGGTGGAGGGGCAACTGGGACTGGCGGGTCCGGGACCATCTGGTGGTAGAGTGCACAGAGACCACCCATCCGTGACCTCGGCTGGCTGCGAAGTCGCTCCAGGAGGGTTCTGCCATCGGCAGCACGGTGTAGGCGGTCTACGTGCCCCAGAGCACGCTGGAGCATGTGCAGAGACAGGGGCCACTCTCCAGCCTCGGCCAGGGTCGCTGCCACGGGGGAGTACCTGGGGAGCCCCAGGATGGCCCTCACTGCTCTCCTGTGATGTCCCTCCAGGTCCAGTCTCCTGGCAGGTGTCAGGTCCACCAGTGGAAAGGCGTATAGCAGGACTGAGGACGCTGAAGCCTGGTTGAGTCGAAGCGCCAGCTTGGTTGAGCAGCCGTGTCCACGCTGCTGCAGCTTGCTGATGGCTCCCTGGACTCGCCGTACTTGTGTGCAGGCGACCTTGGCAGCTGGGACCCAGGTGAGACGGTGGTCGATGGTGAGCCCCAGGTACTTCACTGTCAGCTTCCAAGGCAGGTTGCGGTTGCCCACTCTCAGCTGCTTCACGTAGCGTCGTACTGCAGCCAGCGGGTGGATCAGCAAGGCCTCGGTCTTGGTTGCGGAGACCTTGAGTCCGATGCCACTCAGGTAGGCAGACACCGCATCCAGGGCCGCCTGCAGTGACGTCCTGATGGCTGGAATGGACCGCCTCGGTCCCCGGGCCCAGAGTGCCACGTCGTCGGCGTAGACGGAGCAGCGGGCCGCGAACCTGGTGCCTGTCGGAAGAGAAGCGGGGAGTCCTGCCATCGCCAGGTTGAACAGGAAGGGGCTCAGCATGGAGCCCTGTGGTACACCTGCGGTGATGTCTCTGGGTTTGCTGGTCTCCTTGCCAACTCGAACCCGGAAGGTCCTGCCGGTCAGGAAGGCAGTCACAAAACTGCGGAGGCACCCGTGAACGCCAAGTCGGTCCAGAGACGTCTCGATGACCTCGTGTGGGAGACTGTCAAAGGCACTCTCCACGTCCAGCAGGAGCAGCATGGCCACGTCACCACAGCTCTTGGCATCCTCAAGGGTGGCAACGACGTCGGAAATGGAATCAGCTGTGCACCGTTGGCGCCTGAAGCCAGTCAGTTGTTCCGGGAAGAACTCGAGTTGGCCAGCAATCCACTCAAGTCGCTCCAAGGCCACCTTCTCCAGCACCTTGCAGGGTGCCGATGTGAGAGAGACTGGCCTGTACGAGGAGAGGGCCATGGCTTTCTTCCGGGGCTTCAGGATCGGGGCGACGACTGCAGTGCGCCATGACTCCGGTAGGACCCCACTGCTCCAGACGTCGTTGTAGTACTCTAGCAGGTGCTGGCGGCCAGCTCCGTCCAGGTTACGGAGCATCTGGAAGGTGACACCATCAGCTCCCGGGGCACTACGTCTTTTCGATCCTGCAAGGGCAGCCTCCAACTCGTGTTTCCTGATGGGTTCGCAGCACAGCTCTTGTACTTCTGCAGCTGTCCACCCAGGATGGTGGCAAGTGTCGGGATACTGCAGCGCAGCAAGTGGAGGTGCAGCGGGCAGCTGGGCAATGTCCCTCGCAGAAAACTGGTCGGCCAGCTGTTCTGCCAGGTCCACTGCCTGGATGGAAAGGTGGACGGCCAGGGACATCACTTGGTTGAGCGGCCGTGGCACCATCAGCAGGCGCCAGGCCTTGGTGCCATCCCGTGATCGGTCGATGGAGGCGCAGACGCCCACCCAGCCCTGCTTCCTGCGCGCTCGAGCGTGGCGTCTGCAGGCAGCGTCGACCTTCCGGAACACTGTCCAGAGCTCTGGTTGTCCCTTCTTCAGAGCCTGGCGTTCTGCCCGCCTCCGTGCTGCTCTCAAGGCTAGGTGCCGGATGTCTGGAACAGGCTGCCCTTGCTGCGCCTTAACAGCGACGGTTGCAGCCCGGGCACTGTCAGCCACCAGCTGCATGAGGTCCTTGTCACCGGTGGCCTGCCTGAGCAGCTGCCGGTATACCCGCCAGTCTACCACACGGTACTCTCGATCCCTGGGGGCCTTGCCTCGGTAAGGGGTGAGAAGGATGGGCAGGTGGTCCGAACCCCAGGTGTCCGGGAACGCTGTCCAGGCGTACCGGCAACCCTCCGTAGCCACGCTGAGGTCTATGGCTGTGGTGGTGCTGTTGGCTCCGCGACGCAGGTAGGTGACGGCCCCTGTGTTCAGGATCACCAGGCCCAGCTGCAAGAGGACATCTCGCACCTCTCGCCCTCGTACATCGGTCCTGCGGCCGCCCCATGCTGGATGGTGAGCGTTGACGTCTCCACACAGCAGGAAGTCCTTCCCCAGTTGGTGCGCAAGCTGCCGAAGACACCCGGTGTCCCATGGTTCCTTGGGTCTGATGTAGACGCTGGCCACCGCGGTGTCAACACCGACGAGGCGGACCCGGACGGCGCAGCACTCGAAGGGCCCTCCGGCCAGGTTGGCCACGAATACCTCTGCCTGCAGCAGGTCCCGCTTGACGTAGATGGCACAGCGAGAAGGTCCTTGTGGGTGGTTGTCGTCCAGGCAAGAGGCAGCACTGCAGTCGGTCAGGGTGCAGCTGGTCCGGCTGCTGTAGCCGACGTAGCCTGGAAGTCGGAGCTGCTCTGCTTGGGCGTAGACCTCCTGGAGTGCAAGGACGTCATAGTCGTTGTGGAGCAGGTGTTGTGCGAGGTCGTCTCTTCGTGGTCCCAGCCAGTGGGCGTTCCACTGGAGGACGCTCGGGCGTCGGGGCTGATGTTGCCTGGTGGGAGGACTAGCCATGCTGGTTGTTCTGTTGCCAAGCCCCTGCCTGCAGGCAGATGGCACGAAGCGGGTGCTCTTGTGGAAGCAAGGCAGCGACTGCCTGCAAGGAGAGCAGAAGGGGGCCCAGAAGTTGTTCCACTAGAAGCGTCGGGGCAGAGGTCTCAGCAGTCTGGGCCCTGGGAGTGGCGGTTGCGGGTGTGCAGACTTGAGCAGGAGGTCGGTCAACAGGAGCGGCTGGGGTTGCAGGCTCAGCTGGAGTGTTGGTTGCAACTGCAGGGGTTGGCCGGCGGAGGTTGCGTGGTGCTGGGGTTGGTCTGGCTGATGCCGCGTGGCCCTTCACTGCACTGGCATAGGACCGAACCTCCTTCGTCTCTTCCCTTACAACTGCTGCGACTGCTCGTCTGGAGAGGGCTGTGGTCGAAGAGGACATGATGGTAGCCACTCGTCTCTGCTCCTGCCAGCGAGGACAGTCTGGTGTGTCAGCACGATGAGGGCCGCGCAGTTCACACAACGGAGATGCTGACAGTCCGACTCTCCTGGGTGAGACCGGCCACAACGGATGCAGCTGTCTGGGCATTTGCAGGTCTCCCTCACGTGGCCGTACCGGCCACACTGCCTACACTGGAGTGGTCGTGGTCTGGCTGGTCGGACTGGGAAGCGTACTCGGAACAGTGTCACGTGGTCTGGGGGAACTGGGTCGTCGAAGCGCAGCGTGACGGTTCGGCCTTCTCTAGATGCCGAAAGGACCCGTACAGCCGACTGGAGTCCGGACAGCAAGTTCTCGTCAGCAATGTCGCCGTCCACACCGTGGATGAATCCCATACTGGTTCGGCGGTCTGCAGGCTGCCTGGCGGTCACTGGTATGCCCTTGAGCTCTGTGAGGGCAGAGAGCTTGACAAGGCATTCCTGGGAACTCACGTCCACTGCTACCACGTTGCGGTGTTGGTTCACCCGGATCGCAGCGACTCCCGGGTGCAGCGAGAGTGCCTGGGCTATGGTCAGCCTGGGGCAGTTCCGGAACGAGCCTCCAGCAGAAGCAGGCCGGTAGAGCACTGTCCCCTTCACCGCAGGGTCTACAGGAAGGGCTGCTGATGTCAGGTTCCTGGTACGACGAAGGGCAGCTTTAGAGCGAACTGTCTGGAATCCCTCATGGTCAACTGTCTCAGTGGTAGGGGCAGCTGCACGTCTGAGGGCAGTATGGGGCGTGGGGGATGGCCCCGTGGTTGTGGTCTGCTTGCACTGGCTACCAGAAGAGGGTGGGAAAACCGCTGCACTCTGCAAGGCTGGTACAGTCCTCCTCCTACGCCGATTCCTGTTCCTCTTCCTCCGAGGTTTCCCAGTGGTGTCGGCACTTGTGGCATCCTTCAGGAAAGCCGCGGCAGGGTGAGGGGACACGGTCTCGTGGTGAAGTGCTTCGTCCATTTCTTCAGGAGCATCAATGGCATGTACGCCTGGAGGGCCCGTGGTCACAGTAGAGGGGTCCACTTGGATCACCGACGCCACCCCAGTCGTAGTGCTGCTTGCAGAACTGTCGATAGAGTCCTCGGTGTGTTGGGAGTCATAGGACAGCCGAGAATCCGAGCTGTCGGCACTGCTGTTACTCTCTCCTTGAGGATTGCCTTGGGCCAGCTTGCGCCGTGTGTCCGCTTCATCGTCGCTGCTATCCTGAGGGCGGGGACGCTTCCGTGACGCGGACATGTCCATCTCCTCTTCAGCAGCAGGGGCACTGGTACACATGGCGTCTCCGCGCGAGGCCTGCGACAAACGTCGTACAGCGTCTGCGGCAGCAGTCTTCCATGTCATGACCATGTTGTCTCTGGACTCCTGTAGAGTCCTAGATTGCAGGATTTCCAGCTGGACGAATGGAATGCCACCAAAACTTGCGCCACGTTCCCGATTCCCGATGTACATTAGGCCTAATCGTTTAATTAAAACTTTTCGCGCCAAAAGAAATACATGTTATTTTCAAACACAGATCAAAAGACGCATCATGCAAAGACATGCAACAAAAGAACACTAAACTTCGTAAAGAAAAGAAAGGTCTGGATCTTAAGTGGCTTTTCAAATACCTCCCAGTCAACGTCCAACCAAATGGCTAAGGGCGCCCCGCGTACTGGCTAGACGTCACCGTCGTCTTTTTCCGAAAAGTCGTCCTGAAAACCGCTTGGTCCTGGTCTGGGCTCTTGGGTATTCAAATCGTCCGTGTCACCTCGCCACTCGCCAGGGAAGTCGTCCAGTCTGCGACGCTTGCACGGCGGTCCGGCGTCCTCATCTGAAACAGACGGTAAAACCCTACACATGGTATCAGATCCAGTAGACGCCTCTGCATTACCTACCTCGACTCCAGCGCCAGAAACAGCAGGTGCCGAATCCGCACCATCGTCAGTCGATGAGTCATCGCTCCATGAATATTCACTGGACGAGTCATCGCTCGATGGATCGTCGCTTGAGGAATCGTCACACGGGACCCATATCTTCAAACTCTCCGCGAGCAAGACGTAGCGAAGCAGGCTCGAGTTGTTCTGCATCTTCCCTTGAGCCTGCGAAATAAGACCGTCAATAGTCGGGGCACGGTTGACGGGCATGACGATAAAGCGGTGTACTTACGGGAAGCAATACTTTTTTTTCTCCCAACGTAGCGCACGTGCGTTCAATGCCGAAGCCAGCAGCCGACTGAGCTCTTGTCTCTCTCTCCTTTCACTCAAGCAGTGACGTCACCAACAGCGCCCGCCAATGAGGCCCACTCTCGCGGTCGGAACAGGAGCTGGTTGGCCAAACGAGTTCTGGTGAGGGCACCCACTGGAAAGGCTGGCGCTGCGGTCGCGCTGACGCAGCAAACGACCACACGCGACACGTTCATGCAGTCGTCAGTGTAGCACGCTTTTTTTCAACCCCAAATCAGATATTTTTCTAGCTAACCGGTTTTTTTTTACCGCACGATACCACAGTGCCGGACACAATTTAGCGAGTCTATAATGAGTCAGCCTTTCCAAAACGCCACGGCAGCGATACACTTGCCTCACAAAATTGAAATTGGCGAAACAAATCAGCCATCATGCTCGGGTGTTAAACTGAATTGGCAGCCACTTTTTCTTTGCGCATCCGTGCATTCGCTAAGAATCTGCGTCTCTTATTAGATTTCAAATATACCGTATGTATTGAAGAATTGCAAAATATTACCGTGCACCCTTACCTTGATAAATACGTAGCACAACTAGCTGCAATATGACGTTTCTTTTTATTTTGAAACTACTTTCACCTAGTTAAACGCCGGAAGGCCCCAAAGTGTTGTCACTAAGTCTTGTTCAAACTTGAGAGCGACGACGTCTATTCCTCTTTATAGGTACGTCCCTCAGTGCATCGACCTGCATATCATCCAATGCGTTGCTGATGCAGCATTTGCGAAAAGACTTGCGCAACATATCTTCCGTGAAAGATTCCCTTGCTGACGACACTCAACCAAAAACTGTCGCGGGGCGGTGGACGTCGTATAAGCGCCCAGCATCCAATTATTGTAGATTTCGCGCACGCAATCTCGCAAGGTGTTTTTGGGCACTACGTACAAAGGCTGGAGAATTCCGCGTAGACGTGGCGATTGTATCTGATACCTTAGCGCTGTGCTTAGGGGAAAAAAACGAGAACCAGCGGCGAACATCTTATCACACCATTTCTTCGTATGTACGAAACAAAGAATCCATTGTTTAAAATGCCGAGTAAATCTGACGCTAAGGCATCTCAGAAAGGGCATGTAGTCTCTGTGGGAGCAGAGCATGTTGAAACCCCTTTGGTTTCCACACTCATGCACCACGCAGACGGCGCAAGGACGTTACAAACGTTTAACAATGCGAATGTACGTTGGCAATTTAGCTTTGCTTCGAAGGTTCCTGGATTATCCGTACGCAGTTGCTGCCGGCACTTGGCCTACCGGGCTTGTTTTTGTGCCCGGACTGCAGCATCAGCCCGCCGAATGCGAGCTGTCTCACCTTCTCACTTCCGACATTCTTCTCGAGTTGTCCGTGGCACACCCATGTGGAAGGTTACAGGAGAAGCTCTCGAACACGCTCGCCTACTATAACTGTCTATCAAACAGTTAGTGTACCCCGGGCGTACCGTGATAGCGTGAAGTGTGCATGCGCAGATACAAATATGTTACCCGTACCGCTTACTGTACGTCCACTACTTAACGTCAAACATGGTGGCGCTCTGGGAAGCCCCCTTTGAAGTGACGTGGTTGTTGAAAGATTCACTTTGTTTGCAGCAAATGACTGTTTAAAGTGCCTTCGCTTGCCTTCAGTTAGCTTCTACGACAGAGCATACAATTATTTGGCGCAGTCTCTGAGATAGCTGCCCATTTCTAACATGTTTAGGCCTAACTACAACATCAATGTAAACGAATCGAAAACCTGGAGTGTTTCGCATTTGGTGCGTTGTTCCTATTTATTTACTTTCATTATTAATAAACTAAACGTGTAACAATACTTCGCGCGGTAACACAGGCTGATAATCTCGTTTTAATATCCTTCTCACTTTTTTTACTCATAAACACTTTGATAGGTGGCGTCACCATCCCGTCCGGGGAACGTAAATGCTGTACCGCTAAACTATAGGGCACTGTCCGCGACTAATGTTTCCTGCACGGTAACGTCATTCCCTTAACCTCTGCTATCGCGCAGAAGTTAAGGGAATAACCCAAATTGCCGCCGATGGCGTGCATACGACGCTGCGAGTGATTAACTGATAAAAGAGCCAGTGCAGACCGCTCGTGACACCAGCACTATGCGAATTTTTCAAGTTATACACAGCTTTCACTGTAAAACGGAGCACCAACGTAAGCTTACTGGCGTCTCGGGGAAGGTGGCGAGACCACTCGACGATAAGTATAGTAGAGTCGAATGCGCCCACCCCCTCCCCCCTTCCAGATGAACAAAGGCGGAGGGCGCCTCTATAGATCTGAATCTGTTTTTTTTTTCTTTTTTTGTGGTCGGGACTTCATCTCAATAGCTCAGGTCCTGACCTCTTTTTTTTTACTTTTTGGTGTTAAGTGTATATCTGATGTCATAAATGATGCTCTTTACGCCTATATCTAGCAGTTCGCAAGCCTGTGTTCTTTATAGTGTTTCTTGATGATAATGTCGTACCTATATAATGTCGTCTGTATATCTTTACTCCCGATGTACATTAGGCCTAATCGTTTAATTAAAACTTTTCGCGCCAAAATAAATACATGTTATTTTCAAACACAGATCAAAAGACGCATCATGCAAAGACATGCAACAAAAGAACACTAAACTTCGTAAAGAAAAGAAAGGTCTGGATCTTAAGTGGCTTTTCAAATACCTCCCAGTCAACGTCCAACCAAAAGGCTAAGGGCGCCCCGCGTACTGGCTAGACGTCACCGTCATCTTCTTCCGAGGAGTCGTCCTGAAAACCGCTTTGTCCTGGTCTGGGCTCTAGGGTATTCAACTCGTCCGTGTCACCTCGCCACTCGCCAGGGAAGTCGTCCAGTCTGCGACGCTTGCACGGCGGTCCGGCGTCGTCATCTGAAACAGACGGTAAAACCCTACATACGCTATCGGATCCAGTAGACGCCTCTGCATTACCTACCTCGACTCCAGCGCCAGAAACAGCAGGTGCCGAATCCGCACCATCGTCAGTCGACGAGTCATCGCTCCATGAATATTCACTGGACGAGTCATCGCTCGATGAATCGTCGCTTGAGGAATCGTCACACGTGACCCATATCTTCAAACTCTCTGCGAGCAAGACGTAGCGAAGCAGGCTCGAGGTGTTCTGCATCTTCCCTTGAGCCTGCGAAATAAGATCGTCAATAGTCGGGGCACGGTTGCCGGTATGACGATAAAGCGGTGTACTTACGGGAAGCAATACTTTTTTTTCTCCCAACGTAGCGCAGGTGCGTTAAATGCCGAAGCCAGCCGCCGACTGAGCTCTTGTCTCTCTCTCCTTTCACTCAAGCAGTGACGTCACCAACAGCGCCCGCCAATGAGGCCCACTCTCGCTCTCGGAACAGGAGCTGGTTGGCCAAACGAGTGCTGGTGAGGGCAACCACTGGAAAGGCTGGCGCTGCGGTCGCGCTGACGCAGCAAACGACCACACGCGACACGTTCATGCAGTCGTCAGTGTAGCACGCTTTTTTTCAACCCCAAATCAGATATTTTTCTAGCTAACCGTTTTTTTTACGGCACGATACCACAGTGCCGGACACAATTTAGCGAGTCTATAATGAGTCAGCCTTTCCAAAACGCCATGGCAGCGATACACTTGCCTCACAAAATTGAAATTGGCGAAACAAATCAGCCATCATCCTCGGGTGTTAAAATCAGTTGGCAGCCAATTTTTCTTTGCGCATCCGTGCATTCGCTAAGAATCTGCGTCTCTCATTAGATTTCAAATATACCGTATGTATTGAAGAATTGCAAAATATTACCGTGCACCCTTACCTTGATAAATACGTAGCACAACTAGCTGCAATATGACGTTTCTTTTTATTTTGAAACTACTTTCACCTAGTTAAACGCCGGAAGGCCCCAAAGTGCTGTCACTAAGTCTTGTTCAAACTCTAGAGCGACGACGTCTATTCCTCTTTAAAGTTACGTCCCTCAGTGCATCGACCTGCATTCCATCCAATGCGTTGCTGATGCAGCATTTGCGAAAAGACTTGCGCAACATATCTTTCGTGAAAGATTCCCTTGCTGACGACACTCAACCAAAAACTGTCGCGGGGCGGTGGACGTCGTATAAGCGCCCAGCATCCAATTATTGTAGAGTTCGCGCACGCAATCTCGCAAGGTGTTTTTGGGCACTACGTACAAAGGCTGGAGAATTCGGCGTAGACGTGGCGATTGTATCCGATACCTTAGCGCTGTGCTTAGGGGAAAAAACGAGAACCAGCGCGAACATCTTACCACACCATTTCTTCGTATGTACGAAACAAAGAATCCAGTGTTTAAAATGCCGAGTAAATCTGACGTTAAGGCATCTCAGAAAGGGCATGTAGTCTCTGTGGGAGCAGAGCATGTTGAAACCCCTTTGGTTTCCACACTCATGCACCACGCAGACGGCGCAACGACGTTACAAACGTTTAACAATGCGAATGTACTTGGCGGCGTATATAGTGTGCAGGATATGCCCGTCACCAGCACCTGCATTCCCGTTGGCAATTTAGCTTTGCTTCGAAGGTTCCTGGATTATCCGTACGCAGTTGCTGCCGGCACTTGGCCTACCGGGCTTGTTTTTGTGCCCGGACTGCAGAATCAGCCCGCCGAATACGAGCTGTCTCACCTTCTCACTTCCGACATTCTTCTCGAGTTGTCCGTGGCACACCCATGTGGAAGGTTACAGGAGAAGCTCTCGAACACGCTCATCTACTATAACTGTCTATCAACCAGTTAGTGTACCCCGGGCGTACCGTGATAGCGTGAAGTGTGCATGCGCAGATACGTATATGTTACCCGTACCGCTTACTGTACGTGCAATATTTAACGTCAAACATGGTTGCGCTCTGGGATGCCACCTTTGAAGTGACGTGGTTGTTGAAAGATTCACTTTGTTTGCAGCAAACGACTGTTTAAAGTGCCTTCGCTTGCCTTCAGTTAGCTTCTACGACAGAGCATACAATTAAGTTGGCATAGTCTCTGAGATAGCTGCCCATTTCTAACGTGTTTAGGCCTTACTACAACATCAATGTAAACAAATCGGAAACCTGGAGTTTTTCGCATTTGGTGCGTTGTTCCTATTTATTTACTTTCATTATTAATAAAGTAAACGTGTAACAATACTTCGCGCGGTAACACAGGCTGATAATCTCGTTTGAATATCCTTCTCACTTTTCTTACTCATAAACACTTTGATAGGTGGCGCCACCATCCCGTCCGTGGAACGTAAATGCTGTACCGCTAAACTATAGGGCACTGTCTGCGACTAATGTTTCCTGCACGGTAACGTCATTCCCTTAACCTCTGCTATCGCGCAGAAGTAAAGGGAATAACCCAAAGCGCTGCCGACGGCGTGCATACGACGCTGCGAGTGATTAACTGATAAAAGAGCCAGTGGAGACCGCTCGTGACACCACCACTATACGAATTTTTCAACTTATACACAGCTTTCACTGTAAAACGGAGCACCAACGTAAGCTTACTGGCTTCTCGGGGAAGGTGGCGAGACCACTCGACGATAAGTATAGTAGAGTCGAATGCGCCCATCCCCCCCCCCTTCCAGGTGAACAAAGGCGGAGGGCGCCTCTATAGTTCTGAATCTGTTTTTTTTTTGTTTTTTTGTGGTCAAGACTTCATCTCAATAGCTCAGGTCCTGACCTCTTTTTTTACTTTTTGGTGTTAAGTGTATATCTGATGTCATAAATGATGCTCTTTACGCCTCCATCTAGCAGTTCGCAAGTCTGTGTTCTTTGTAGTGTTTCTTGAGGATAATGTCGTATCTATATAATGTCGTCTGTATATCTTTATTCTCGATGTACAATAGGCCTAATCGTTTAATTAAATCTTTTCGCGCCAAAAGAAATACATGTTACTTACAAACACAGATCAAAAGACGCATCATGCAAAGACATGCAACAAAAGAACACTAAACTTCGTAAAGAAAAGAAAGGTCTGGATCTTAAGTGGCTTTTGAAATACCTCCCAGTCAACGTCCAACCAAATGGCTAAGGGCGCCCTGCGTACTGGCTAGACGTCACCGTCGTCTTCTTCCGAGGAGTCGTCCTGAAAGCCGCTTGGTCCTGGTCTGGGCTCTAGGGTATTCAAATCGTCCCTGTCACCTCGCCACTCGCCATGGAAGTCGTCCAGTCTGTGACGCTTGCACGGCGGTCCGGCGTCGTCATCTGAAACAGACGGTAAAACCCTACAGACGGTATCAGATCCAGTATACGCCTCTGCATTACCTACCTCGACTCCAGCGCCAGAAACAGCAGGTGCCGAATCCGCACCATCGTCAGTCGACGAGTCATCGCTCCATGAATCTTCACTGGACGAGCCATCGCTCGATGAATCGTCGCTTGAGGAATCGTCCCTCGGGGCCCATATCTTCAAACTCTCCGCGAGCAAGACGTAGCGAAGCAGGCTCGAGGTGTTCTGCATCTTCGCTTGAGCCTGCGAAATAAGATCGTCAATAGTCGGGGCACGGTTGACGGCCATGACGATAAAGCGGTGCACTTACGGGAAGCAATACTTTTTTTTCTCACAACGTAGCGCACGTGCGTTCAATGCCGAAGCCAGCAGCCGACTGAGCTCTTGTCTCTCTCTCCTTTCACTCAAGCAGTGACGTCACCAACAGCGCCCGCCAATGAGGCCCACTCTCACTGTAGGAACAGGAACTGGTTGGCCGAACGAGTTCTGGTGAGGGCAACCACTGGAAAGGCTGGCGCTGCGGTCGCGCTGACGCAGCAAACGACCACACGCGACACGTTCATGCAGTCGTCAGTTTAGCACGCTTCCTTTCAACCCCAAATCAGATATTTTTCTAGCTAACCGGTTTTTTCACCGCACGATACCACAGTGCCGGACAGAATTTAGCGAGTCTATAATGAGTCAGCCTTTCCAAAACGCCACGGCAGCGATACACTTGCCTCACAAAATTGAAATTGGCGAAACAAATCAGCCATCATGCTCGGGTGTTAAAATCAGTTGGCAGCCACTTTTTTTTGCGCATCCGTGCATTCGCTAAGAATCTGCGCCTCTTATTAGATTTCAAATATACCGTATGTATTGAAGAATTGCAAAATATTACCGTGCACCCGTACCTTGATAAATACGTAGCTCAACTAGCTGCAATATGACGTTTCTTTTTATTTTGAAACTACTTTCACCTAGTTAAACGCCGGAAGGCCTCAAAGTGCTGTCACTAAGTCTTGTTCAAACTTGAGAGCGACGACGTCTATTCCTCTTTATCGTTACGTCCCTCAGTGCATCGACCTGCATCATATCCAATGCGTTGCTGATACAGCATTTGCGAAAAGACTTGTGCAACATATCTTCCGTGAAAGATTCCCTTGCTGACGACACTCAACCAAAAACTGTCGCGGGGCGGTGGAGGTCGTATAAGCGCCCAGCATCCACTCATTGTAGAGTTCGCGCACGCAATTTCGCAAGGTGTTTTTGGGCACTACGTACAAAAGCTGGAGAATTCCGCGTAGACGTGGCGATTGTATCTGATACCTTAGCGCTGGCTTAGGGGAAAAAAACGAGAACCAGCGGCGAACATCTTACCACACCATTTCTTCGTATGTACGAAACAAAGAATCCAGTGTTTAGAATGCCGAGTAAATCTGACGATAAGGCATCTAAAAAAGGGCATGTAGTCTCTGCGGGAGCAGAGCATGGTGAAAACCCTTTGGTTTCCACACTCATGCACCACGCAGACGGCGCAACGACGTTACAAAGTTTAACAATGCGAATGTACTTGGCGGCGTATGTAGTGTGCAGGATCTGCCCGTCACCAGCACCTGCATTCCCGTTGGCAATTTAGCGTTGCTTCGAAGGTTCCTGGATTATCCGTACGCAGTTGCTGCCGGCACTTGGCCTACCGGGCTTGTTTTTGTGCCCGGACTGCAGCATCAGCCCGCCGAATGCGAGCTGTCTCACCTTCTCACTTCCGGCATTCTTCTCGAGTTTTCCGTGGCACACCCATGTGGAAGGTTACAGGAGAAGCTCTCGAACACGCTCGCCTACCATAACTGTCTATCAAACAGTTAGTGTACCCCGGGCGTACCGTGATAGCGTGAAGTGTGCATGCACAGATACGTATATGTTACCCGTACCGCTTACTGTACGTGCACTATTTAACGTCAAACATGGTGGCGCTCGGGGATGCCCCCTTTGAAGTGACGTGGTTGTTGAAAGATTCACTTTGTTTGCAGCAAACGACTGTTTAAAGTGCCTTCGCTGGCCTTCAGTTAGCTTCTACGACAGAGCATACAATTAAGTTGGCGCAGTCTCTGAGATAGCTGCCCATTTCTAAAGTGTTTAGGCCTAACTACAACTTCAATGTAAACAAATCGGAAACCTGGAGTTTGTCGCATTTGGTGCGTTGTTCCTATTTATTTACTTTCATTATTAATAAAATAGACGTGTAAAAATACTTCGCGCGGTAACACAGGCTGATAATCTCGTTTTAATATCCTTCTCACTTTTCTTACTCATAAACACTTTGATAGGTGGCGCCACCATCCCGTCCGTGGAACGTAAATGCTGTACCGCTAAACTATAGGGCACTGTCCGCGACTAATGTTTCCTGCACGGTAACGTCATTCCCTTAACCTCTGCTATCGCGCAGAAGTTAAGGGAATAACCCAAAGCGCTGCCGACGGCGTGCATACGACGCTGCGAGTGATTAACTGATAAAAGAGCCAGTGCAGACCGCTCGTGACACCACCACTACACGAATTTTTCAAGTTATACACAGCTTTCACTGTAAAACGAAGCACCAACGTAAGCTTACTGGCGTCTCGGGGAAGGTGACGAGACCACTCGACGATAAGTATAGTAGAGCCGAATGCGCCCACCCCCTCCCCCCTTCCAGATGAACAAAGGCGGAGGGCGCCTCTATAGATCTGAATCTGTTTTTTTTTTCTTTTTTTGTGGTCGGGACTTCATCTCAATAGCTCAGGTCCTGACCTCTTTTTTTTTACTTTTTGGTGTTAAGTGTATATCTGATGTCATAAATGATGCTCTTTACGCCTCCATCTAGCAGTTCGCAAGTCTGTGTTATTTGTAGTGTTTCTTGAGGATTATGTCGTACCTATATAATGTCGTCTGTATATCTTTATTCTCGATGTACAATAGGCCTAATCGTTTAATTAAAACTTTTCGCGCCAAAAAAATGCATGTTATTTACAAACACAGATCAAAAGACGCATCATGCAAAGACATGCAACAAAAGAACACTAAACTTCGTAAAGAAAAGAAAGGTCTGGATCTTAAGTGGCTTTTCAAATACCTCCCAGTCAACGTCCAACCAAATGGCTAAGGGCGCCCCGCGTACTGGCTAGACGTCACCGTCGTCTTCTTCCGAGGAGTCGTCCTGAAAGCCGCTTGGTCCTGGTGTGGGCTCAAGGGTATTCAAATCGTCCCTGTCACCTCGCCACTCGCCATGGAAGTCGTCCAGTCTGTGACGCTTGCACGGCGGTCCGGCGTCGTCATCTGAAACAGACGGTAAAACCCTACAGACGGTATCAGATGCAGTATACGCCTCTGCATTACCTACCTCGACTCCAGCGCCAGAAACAGCAGGTGCCGAATCCGCACCATCGTCAGTCGACGAGTCATCGCTCCATGAATCTTCACTGGACGAGTCATCGCTCGATGAATCGTCGCTTGAGGAATCGTCCCTCGGGACCCATTTCTTCAAACTCTCCGCGAGCAAGACGTAGCGAAGCAGGCTCGAGGTGTTCTGCATCTTCCCTTGAGCCTGCGAAATAAGATCGTCAATAGTCGGGGCACGGTTGACGGCCATGACGATAAAGCGGTGTACTTACGGGAAGCAATACTGTTTTTTCTCCCAACGTAGCGCACGTGCGTTCAATGCCGAAGCCAGCAGCCGACTGGTGGTGGTGGTGGTAGTGGTTAGAAGATGAGAAAAGGCACCTAATTTCTGCAACCCGGTCGGGAGCACGGCGCAGTGCCTGCGGGGAAGGGAAAAAGGGAGAAAAGTGGAAAGAAGAAGAAAGAATAATTGAGCAGTGGAGCGGTCATCATCAACAGAAGCAGCAGTCCAGAAGCAAAGGTAGGGGTGGCAAGGGCCCCATCCTCAGCGGTAGGCCACGATTCCCGTCTCGTCCAGGAACTCCACCAGGCTCCGGAGTGCTGGTAGATGGGGACGAGATGGGAACAGTAGGTGCTCTAGGGTGGTGGCAGGAAGGCCATGTCTCCGGTAGGCTGCGGTGACCCTCGAGCGTTCCTGGGCCAAGGCAGGGCAGGCACAGAGGAGGTGCTCGAGGGTCTCGGGGTCGCCGCAGCGGCTGCAGGCTGGGGAGGCGCTGCATCCCTTGAGGTAGCGTCGGGCCGCAGTCCACACGCATCCGGTTCGCAGCCGCAGCAGGTTGGCTCGTTCTCTCCTGGTTAGGCCTGCCTCCGGAAGACGCCTGGGTCCCCGCCCATTGGCCACCCTCTGGTCTGGGTGGACTGAGGCGAGGAGCTTCTTGATACGGGCCTGCGAGTAGTCTCTCACCGCCACGGTTTGGGTGATGGGGGTTCCCAGCTGATGTGCTGCCTTGGCCAGCGTGTCCGCCTTCTCGTTCCCAGCTATGCCCACGTGAGAGGGCAGCCAGTGGAAGGAGACGGACGTCCCGGCTGCTGCTAGGGCCCGGTACTTGGTTGCCAGGAGACTCCCCGTGAGCCCGGCACGGCGATGGTTGGCCAGTGTCTGCAGAGCTGCCTTGCTGTCGCACAGGACTGCGACCGGTTGAGCGGGAACGTCCTCGGCCAGCAGGTCCGCCACCAGGTGTAGCCCTGCCAGCTCCGCAGCCGTCGAGCTCGCCGGGAAGGGTAGTCGGCACTGCCTGCTGATGCCCCGGGATGGGATGACGCAGGCGGCCGCCGCTGAACCGTCTGGCATGACGGATCCGTCAGTGAAGACCTGGAGCCGCCCTGCCAGTTGCTGCTGGAGCTTGGAAACGGCGGCCTGTTGCAGTGCTGCAGAGGGTGTTCGGCGCTTGGTTACCCCGTCCAGGTGCAGGTGGACCTCAGGCGGCTGGTGGTGGGGTGGTGGAGGGGCAACTGGGACTGGCGGGTCCGAGACCATCTGGTGGTAGAGTGCACAGAGACCACCCATCCGTGACCTCGGCTGGCTGCGAAGTCGCTCCAGTAGGGTTCTGCCATCGGCAGCACGGTGTAGGCGGTCTACGTGCCCCAGAGCACGCTGGAGCATGTGCAGAGACAGGGGCCACTCTCCAGCCTCGGCCAGGGTCGCTGCCACGGGGGAGTACCTGGGGAGCCCCAGGATGGCCCTCACTGCTCTCCTGTGATGTCCCTCCAGGTCCAGTCTCCTGGCAGGCGTCAGGTCCACCAGTGGAAAGGCGTATAGCAGGACTGAGGACGCTGAAGCCTGGTTGAGTCGAAGCGCCAGCTTGGTTGAGCAGCCGTGTCCACGCTGCTGCAGCTTGCTGATGGCTCCCTGGACTCGCCGTACTTGTGTGCAGGCGACCTTGGCAGCTGAGACCCAGGTGAGACGGTGGTCGATGGTGAGCCCCAGGTACTTCACTGTCAGCTTCCAAGGCAGGTTGCGGTTGCCCACTCTCAGCTGCTTCAGGTAGCGTCGTACTGCAGCCAGCGGGTGGATCAGCAAGGCCTCGGTCTTGGTTGCGGAGACCTTGAGTCCGATGCCACTCAGGTAGGCAGACACCGCATCCAGGGCCGCCTGCAGTGACGTCCTGATGGCTGGAATGGACCGCCTCGGTCCCCGGGCCCAGAGTGCCACGTCGTCGGCGTAGACGGAGCAGCGGGCCGCGAACCTGGTGCCTGTCGGAAGAGAAGCGGGGAGTCCTGCCATCGCCAGGTTGAACAGGAAGGGGCTCAGCACGGAGCCCTGTGGTACACCTGCGGTGATGTCTCTGGGTTTGCTGGTCTCCTTGCCAACTCGAACCCGGAAGGTCCTGCCGGTCAGGAAGGCAGTCACAAAACTGCGGAGGCACCCGTGAACGCCAAGTCGGTCCAGAGACGTCTCGATGACCTCGTGTGGGAGACTGTCAAAGGCACTCTCCACGTCCAGCAGGAGCAGCATGGCCACGTCACCACAGCTCTTGGCATCCTCAAGGGTGGCAACGACGTCGGAAATGGAATCAGCTGTGCACCGTTGGCGCCTGAAGCCAGTCAGTTGTTCCGGGAAGAACTCGAGTTGGCCAGCAATCCACTCAAGTCGCTCCAAGGCCACCTTCTCCAGCACCTTGCAGGGTGCCGATGTGAGAGAGACTGGCCTGTACGAGGAGAGGGCCATGGCTTTCTTCCGGGGCTTCAGGATCGGGGCGACGACTGCAGTGCGCCATGACTCCGGTAGGACCCCACTACTCCAGACGTCGTTGTAGTACTCTAGCAGGTGCTGGCGGCCAGCTCCGTCCAGGTTACGGAGCATCTGGAAGGTGACACCATCAGCTCCCGGGGCACTACGTCTTTTCGATCCTGCAAGGGCAGCCTCCAACTCGTGTTTCCTGATGGGTTCGCAGCACAGCTCTTGTACTTCTGCAGCTGTCCACCCAGGATGGTGGCAAGTGTCGGGATACTGCAGCGCAGCAAGTGGAGGTGCAGCGGGCAGCTGGGCAATGTCCCTCGCAGAAAACTGGTCGGCCAGCTGTTCTGCCAGGTCCACTGCCTGGATGGAAAGGTGGACGGCCAGGGACATCACTTGGTTGAGCGGCCGTGGCACCATCAGCAGGCGCCAGGCCTTGGTGCCATCCCGTGATCGGTCGATGGAGGCGCAGACGCCCACCCAGCCCTGCTTCCTGCGCGCTCGAGCGTGGCGTCTGCAGGCAGCGTCGACCTTCCGGAACACTGTCCAGAGCTCTGGTTGTCCCTTCTTCAGAGCCTGGCGTTCTGCCCGCCTCCGTGCTGCTCTCAAGGCTAGGTGCCGGATGTCTGGAACAGGCTGCCCTTGCTGCGCCTTAACAGCGACGGTTGCAGCCCGGGCACTGTCAGCCACCAGCTGCATGAGGTCCTTGTCACCGGTGGCCTGCCTGAGCAGCTGCCGGTATACCCGCCAGTCTACCACACGGTACTCTCGATCCCTGGGGGCCTTGCCTCGGTAAGGGGTGAGAAGGATGGGCAGGTGGTCCGAACCCCAGGTGTCCGGGAACGCTGTCCAGGCGTACCGGCAACCCTCCGTAGCCACGCTGAGGTCTATGGCTGTGGTGGTGCTGTTGGCTCCGCGACGCAGGTAGGTGACGGCCCCTGTGTTCAGGATCACCAGGCCCAGCTGCAAGAGGACATCTCGCACCTCTCGCCCTCGTACATCGGTCCTGCGGCCGCCCCATGCTGGATGGTGAGCGTTGACGTCTCCACACAGCAGGAAGTCCTTCCCCAGTTGGTGCGCAAGCTGCCGAAGACACCCGGTGTCCCATGGTTCCTTGGGTCTGATGTAGACGCTGGCCACCGCGGTGTCAACACCGACGAGGCGGACCCGGACGGCGCAGCACTCGAAGGGCCCTCCGGCCAGGTTGGCCACGAATACCTCTGCCTGCAGCAGGTCCCGCTTGACGTAGATGGCACAGCGAGAAGGTCCTTGTGGGTGGTTGTCGTCCAGGCAAGAGGCAGCACTGCAGTCGGTCAGGGTGCAGCTGGTCCGGCTGCTGTAGCCGACGTAGCCTGGAAGTCGGAGCTGGTCTGCTTGGGCGTAGACCTCCTGGAGTGCAAGGACGTCATAGTCGTTGTGGAGCAGGCGTTGTGCGAGGTCGTCTCTTCGTGGTCCCAGCCAGTGGGCGTTCCACTGGAGGACGCTCGGGCGTCGGGGCTGACGTTGCCTGGTGGGAGGACTAGCCATGCTGGTTGTTCTGTTGCCAAGCCCCTGCCTGCAGGCAGATGGCACGAAGCGGGTGCTCTTGTGGAAGCAAGGCAGCGACTGCCTGCAAGGAGAGCAGAAGGGGGCCCAGAAGTTGTTCCACTAGAAGCGTCGGGGCAGAGGTCTCAGCAGTCTGGGCCCTGGGAGTGGCGGTTGCGGGTGTGCAGACTTGAGCAGGAGGTCGGTCAACAGGAGCGGCTGGGGTTGCAGGCTCAGCTGGAGTGTTGGTTGCAACTGCAGGGGTTGGCCGGCGGAGGTTGCGTGGTGCTGGGGTTGGTCTGACTGATGCCGCGTGGCCCTTCACTGCACTGGCATAGGACCGAACCTCCTTCGTCTCTTCCCTTACAACTGCTGCGACTGCTCGTCTGGAGAGGGCTGTGGTCGAAGAGGCCATGATGGTAGCCACTCGTCTCTGCTCCTGCCAGCGAGGACAGTCTGGTGTGTCAGCACGATGAGGGCCGCGCAGTTCACACAACGGAGATGCTGACAGTCCGACTCTCCTGGGTGAGACCGGCCACAACGGATGCAGCTGTCTGGCCAGTTGCAGGTCTCCCTCACGTGGCCGTACCGGCCACACTGCCTACACTGGAGTGGTCGTGGTCTGGCTGGTCGGACTGGGAAGCGTACTCGGAACAGTGTCACGTGGTCTGGGGGAACTGGGCCCTCGAAGCGCAGCGTGACGGTTCGGCCTTCTCTAGATGCCGAAAGGACCCGTACAGCCGACTGGAGTCCGGACAGCAAGTTCTCGTCAGCAATGTCGCCGTCCACACCGTGGATGAATCCCATACTGGTTCGGCGGTCTGCAGGCTGCCTGGCGGTCACTGGTATGCCCTTGAGCTCTGTGAGGGCAGAGAGCTTGACAAGGCATTCCTGGGAACTCACGTCCACTGCTACCACGTTGCGGTGTTGGTTCACCCGGATCGCAGCGACTCCCGGGTGCAGCGAGAGTGCCTGGGCTATGGTCAGCCTGGGGCAGTTCCGGAACGAGCCTCCAGCAGAAGCAGGCCGGTAGAGCACTGTCCCCTTCACCGCAGGGTCTACAGGAAGGGCTGCTGATGTCAGGTTCCTGGTACGACGAAGGGCAGCTTTAGAGTGAACTGTCTGGAATCCCTCATGGTCAACTGTTTCAGTGGTAGGGGCAGCTGCACGTCTGAGGGCAGTATGGGGCGTGGGGGATGGCCCCGTGGTTGTGGTCTGCTTGCACTGGCTACCAGAAGAGGGTGGGAAAACCGCTGCACTCTGCAAGGCTGGTACAGTCCTCCTCCTACGCCGATTCCTGTTCCTCTTCCTCCGAGGTTTCCCAGTGGTGTCGGCACTTGTGGCATCCTTCAGGAAAGCCGCGGCAGGGTGAGGGGACACGGTCTCGTGGTGAAGTGCTTCGTCCATTTCTTCAGGAGCATCAATGGCATGTACGCCTGGAGGGCCGGTGGTCACAGTAGAGGGGTCCACTTGGATCACCGACGCCACCCCAGTCGTAGTGCTTCTTGCAGAACTGTCGATAGAGTCCTCGGTGTGTTGGGAGTCATAGGACAGCCGAGAATCCGAGCTGTCGGCACTGCTGTTACTCTCTCCTTGAGGATTGCCTTGGGCCAGCTTGCGCCGTGTGTCCGCTTCATCGTCGCTGCTATCCTGAGGGCGGGGACGCTTCCGTGACGCGGACATGTCCATCTCCTCTTCAGCAGCAGGGGCACTGGTACACATGGCGTCTCCGCGCGAGGCCTGCGACAAACGTCGTACAGCGTCTGCGGCAGCAGTCTTCCATGTCATGACCATGTTGTCTCTGGACTCCTGTAGAGTCCTAGATTGCAGGATTTCCAGCTGGACGAATGGAATGCCACCAAAACTTGCGCCACGTTCCCGATTCCCGATGTACATTAGGCCTAATCGTTTAATTAAAACTTTTCGCGCCAAAAGAAATACATGTTATTTTCAAACACAGATCAAAAGACGCATCATGCAAAGACATGCAACAAAAGAACACTAAACTTCGTAAAGAAAAGAAAGGTCTGGATCTTAAGTGGCTTTTCAAATACCTCCCAGTCAACGTCCAACCAAATGGCTAAGGGCGCCCCGCGTACTGGCTAGACGTCACCGTCGTCTTCTTCCGAAAAGTCGTCCTGAAAACCGCTTGGTCCTGGTCTGGGCTCTTGGGTATTCAAATCGTCCGTGTCACCTCGCCACTCGCCAGGGAAGTCGTCCAGTCTGCGACGCTTGCACGGCGGTCCGGCGTCCTCATCTGAAACAGACGGTAAAACCCTACACATGGTATCAGATCCAGTAGACGCCTCTGCATTACCTACCTCGACTCCAGCGCCAGAAACAGCAGGTGCCGAATCCGCACCATCGTCAGTCGATGAGTCATCGCTCCATGAATATTCACTGGACGAGTCATCGCTCGATGAATCGTCGCTTGAGGAATCGTCACACGGGACCCATATCTTCAAACTCTCCGCGAGCAAGACGTAGCGAAGCAGGCTCGAGTTGTTCTGCATCTTCCCTTGAGCCTGCGAAATAAGACCGTCAATAGTCGGGGCACGGTTGACGGGCATGACGATAAAGCGGTGTACTTACGGGAAGCAATACTTTTTTTTCTCCCAACGTAGCGCACGTGCGTTCAATGCCGAAGCCAGCAGCCGACTGAGCTCTTGTCTCTTTCTCCTTTCACTCAAGCAGTGACGTCACCAACAGCGCCCGCCAATGAGGCCCACTCTCGCGGTCGGAACAGGAGCTGGTTGGCCAAACGAGTTCTGGTGAGGGCACCCACTGGAAAGGCTGGCGCTGCGGTCGCGCTGACGCAGCAAACGACCACACGCGACACGTTCATGCAGTCGTCAGTGTAGCACGCTTTTTTTCAACCCCAAATAAGATATTTTTCTAGCTAACCGGTTTATTTTTACCGCACGATACCACAGTGCCGGACACAATTTAGCGAGTCTATAATGAGTCAGCCTTTCCAAAACGCCACGGCAGCGATACACTTGCCTCACAAAATTGAAATTGGCGAAACAAATCAGCCATCATGCTCGGGTGTTAAACTGAATTGGCAGCCACTTTTTCTTTGCGCATCCGTGCATTCGCTAAGAATCTGCGTCTCTTATTAGATTTCCAATATACCGTATGTATTGAAGAATTGCAAAATATTACCGTGCACCCTTACCTTGATAAATACGTAGCACAACTAGCTGCAATATGACGTTTCTTTTTATTTTGAAACTACTTTCACCTAGTTAAACGCCGGAAGGCCCCAAAGTGCTGTCACTAAGTCTTGTTCAAACTTGAGAGCGACGACGTCTATTCCTCTTTATAGGTACGTCCCTCAGTGCATCGACCTGCATTTCATCCAATGCGTTGCTGATGCAGCATTTGCGAAAAGACTTGCGCAACATATCTTCCGTGAAAGATTCCCTTGCTGACGACACTCAACCAAAAACTGTCGCGGGGCGGTGGACGTCGTATAAGCGCCCAGCATCCAATTATTGTAGATTTCGCGCACGCAATCTCGCAAGGTGTTTTTGGGCACTACGTACAAAGGCTGGAGAATTCCGCGTAGACGTGGCGATTGTATCTGATACCTTAACGCTGTGCTTAGGGGAAAAAAACGAGAACCAGCGGCGAACATCTTATCACACCATTTCTTCGTATGTACGAAACAAAGAATCCAGTGTTTAAAATGCCGAGTAAATCTGACGCTAAGGCATCTCAGAAAGGGCATGTAGTCTCTGTGGGAGCAGAGCATGTTGAAACCCCTTTGGTTTCCACACTCATGCACCACGCAGACGGCGCAACGACGTTACAAACGTTTAACAATGCGAATGTACTTGGCGGCGTATATAGTGTGCAGGATATGCCCGTCACCAGCACCTGCATTCCCGTTGGCAATTTAGCTTTGCTTCGAAGGTTCCTGGATTATCCGTACGCAGTTGCTGCCGGCACTTGGCCCACCGGGCTTGTTTTTGTGCCCGGACTGCAGAATCAGCCCGCCGAATACGAGCTGTCTCACCTTCTCACTTCCGACATTCTTCTCGAGTTGTCCGTGGCACACCCATGTGGAAGGTTACAGGAGAAGCTCTCGAACACGCTCACCTACTATAACTGTCTATCAACCAGTTAGTGTACCCCTGGCGTACCGTGATAGCGTGAAGTGTGCATGCGCAGATACGTATATGTTACCCGTACCGCTTACTGTACGTGCAATATTTAACGTGAAACATGGTTGCGCTCTGGGATGCCACCTTTGAAGTGACGTGGTTGTTGAAAGATTCACTTTGTTTGCAGCAAACGACTGTTTAAAGTGCCTTCGCTTGCCTTCAGTTAGCTTCTACGACAGAGCATACAATTAAGTTGGCATAGTCTCTGAGATAGCTGCCCATTTCTAACGTGTTTAGGCCTAACTACAACATCAATGTAAACAAATCGGAAACCTGGAGTTTTTCGCATTTGGTGCGTTGTTCCTATTTATTTACTTTCATTATTAATAAAGTAAACGTGTAACAATACTTCGCGCGGTAACACAGGCTGATAATCTCGTTTTAATATCCTTCTCACTTTTCTTACTCATAAACACTTTGATAGGTGGCGCCACCATCCCGTCCGTGGAACGTAAATGCTGTACCGCTAAACTATAGGGCACTGTCCGCGACTAATGTTTCCTGCACGGTAACGTCATTCCCTTAACCTCTGCTATCGCGCAGAAGTTAAGGGAATAACCCAAAGCGCTGCCGACGGCGTGCATACGACGCTGCGAGTGATTAACTGATAAAAGAGCCAGTGGAGACCGCTCGTGACACCACCACTATACGAATTTTTCAACTTATACACAGCTTTCACTGTAAAACGGAGCACCAACGTAAGCTTACTGGCTTCTCGGGGAAGGTGGCGAGACCACTCGACGATAAGTATAGTAGAGTCGAATGCGCCCATCCCCCCCCCCCTTCCAGGTGAACAAAGGCGGAGGGCGCCTCTATAGATCTGAATCTGTTTTTTTTTCTTTTTTTGTGGTCGGGACTTCATCTCAATAGCTCAGGTCCTGACCTCTTTTTTTTTACTTTTTGGTGTTAAGTGTATATCTGATGTCATAAATGATGCTATTTACGCCTCCATCTAGCAGTTCGCAAGTCTGTGTTATTTGTAGTGTTTCTTGAGGATTATGTCGTACCTATATAATGTCGTCTGTATATCTTTATTCTCGATGTACAATAGGCCTAATCGTTTAATTAAAACTTTTCGCGCCAAAAGAAATACATGTTATTTACAAACACAGATCAAAAGACGCATCATGCAAAGACATGCAACAAAAGAACACTAAACTTCGTAAAGAAAAGAAAGGTCTGGATCTTAAGTGGCTTTTGAAATACCTCCCAGTCAACGTCCAACCAAATGGCTAAGGGCGCCCCGCGTACTGGCTAGACGTCACCGTCGTCTTCTTCCGAGGAGTCGTCCTGAAAGCCGCTTGGTCCTGGTCTTGGCTCTAGGGTATTCAAATCGTCCCTGTCACCTCGCCACTCGCCATGGAAGTCGTCCAGTCTGTGCCGCTTGCACGGCGGTCCGGCGTCGTCATCTGAAACAGACGGTAAAACCCTACAGACGGTATCAGATCCAGTATACGCCTCTGCATTACCTACCTCGACTCCAGCGCCAGAAACAGCAGGTGCCGAATCCGCACCATCGTCAGTCGACGAGTCATCGCTCCATGAATCTTCACTGGACGAGTCATCGCTCGATGAATCGTCCCTCGGGACCCATTTCTTCAAACTCTCCGCGAGCAAGACGTAGCGAAGCAGGCTCGAGGTGTTCTGCATCTTCCCTTGAGCCTGCGAAATAAGATCGTCAATAGTCGGGGCACGATTGACGGCCATGACGATAAAGCGGTGTACTTACGGGAAGCAATACTGTTTTTTCTCCCAACGTAGCGCACGTGCATTCAATGCCGAAGCCAGCAGCCGACTGGTGGTGGTGGTGGTAGTGGTTAGAAGATGAGAAAAGGCACCTAATTTCTGCAACCCGGTCGGGAGCACGGCGCAGTGCCTGCGGGGAAGGGAAAAAGGGAGAAAAGTGGAAAGAAGAGGAAAGATTAATTGAGCAGTGGAGTGGTCATCATCAACAGAAGCAGCAGTCCAGAAGCAAAGGTAGGGGTGGCAAGGGCCCCATCCTCAGCGGTAGGCCACGATTCCCGTCTCGTCCAGGAACACCACCAGGCTCCGGAGTGCTGGTAGATGGGGACGAGATGGGAACAGTAGGTGCTCTAGGGTGGTGGCAGGAAGGCCATGTCTCCGGTAGGCTGCGGTGACCTTCGAGCGTTCCTGGGCCAAGGCACGGCAGGCACAGAGGAGGTGCTCGAGGGTCTCGGGGTCGCCGCAGCGGCTGCAGGCTGGGGAGGCGCTGCATCCCTTGAGGTAGCGTCGGGCCGCAGTCCACACGCATCCGGTTCGCAGCCGCAGCAGGTTGGCTCGTTCTCTCCTGGTTAGGCCTGCCTCCGGAAGACGCCTGGGTCCCCGCCCATTGGCCACCCTCTGGTCTGGGTGGACTGAGGCGAGGAGCTTCTTGATACGGGCCTGCGAGTAGTCTCTCACCGCCACGGTTTGGGTGATGGGGGTTCCCAGCTGGTGTGCTGCCTTGGCCAGCGTGTCCGCCTCCTCGTTGCCAGCTATGCCCACGTGAGAGGGCAGCCAGTGGAAGGAGACGGACGTCCCGGCTGCTGCTAGGGCCCGGTACTTGGTTGCCAGGAGACTCCCCGTGAGCCCGGCACGGCGATGGTTGGCCAGTGTCTGCAGAGCTGCCTTGCTGTCGCACAGGACTGCGACCGGTTGAGCGGGAACGTCCTCGGCCAGCAGGTCCGCCACCAGGTGTAGCCCTGCCAGCTCCGCAGCCGTCGAGCTCGCCGGGAAGGGTAGTCGGCACTGCCTGCTGATGCCCCGGGATGGGATGACGCAGGCGGCCGCCGCTGAACCGTCTGGCATGACGGATCCGTCAGTGAAGACCTGGAGCCGCCCTGCCAGTTGCTGCTGGAGCTTGGAGACGGCGGCCTGTTGCAGTGCTGCAGAGGGTGTTCGGCGCTTGGTTACCCTGTCCAGGTGCAGGTGGACCTCAGGCGGCTGGTGGTGGGGTGGTGGAGGGGCAACCGGGACTGGCGGGTCCGGGACCATCTGGTGGTAGAGTGCACAGAGACCACCCATCCGTGACCTCGGCTGGCTGCGAAGTTGCTCCAGGAGGGTTCTGCCATCGGCAGCACGGTGTAGGCGGTCTACGTGCCCCAGAGCACGCTGGAGCATGTGCAGAGACAGGGGCCACTCTCCAGCCTCGGCCAGGGTCGCTGCCACGGGGGAGTACCTGGGGAGCCCCAGGATGGCCCTCACTGCTCTCCTGTGATGTCCCTCCAGGTCCAGTCTCCTGGCAGGCGTCAGGTCCACCAGTGGAAAGGCGTATAGCAGGACTGAGGACGCTGAAGCCTGGTTGAGTCGAAGCGCCAGCTTGGTTGAGCAGCCGTGTCCACACTGCTGCAGCTTGCTGATGGCTACCTGGACTCGCCGTACTTGTGTGCAGGCGACCTTGGCAGCTGGGACCCAGGTGAGACGGTGGTCGATGGTGAGCCCCAGGTACTTCACTGTCAGCTTCCAAGGCAGGTTGCGGTTGCCCACTCTCAGCTGCTTCACGTAGCGTCGTGTTGCAGCCAGCGGGTGGATCAGCAAGGCCTCGGTCTTGGTTGCGGAGACCTTGAGTCCGATGCCACTCAGGTAGGCAGACACCGCATCCAGGGCCGCCTGCAGTGACGTCCTGATGGCTGGAATGGACCGCCTCGGTCCCCGGGCCCAGAGTGCCACGTCGTCGGCGTAGACGGAGCAGCGGGCCGCGAACCTGGTGCCTGTCGGAAGAGAAGCGGGGAGTCCTGCCATCGCCAGGTTGAACAGGAAGGGGCTCAGCACGGAGCCCTGTGGTACACCTGCGGTGATGTCTCTGGGTTTGCTGGTCTCCTTGCCAACTCGAACCCGGAAGGTCCTGCCGGTCAGGAAGGCAGTCACAAAGCTGCGGAGGCACCCGTGAACGCCAAGTCGGTCCAGAGACGTCTCGATGACCTCGTGTGGGAGACTGTCAAAGGCACTCTCCACGTCCAGCAGGAGCAGCATGGCCACGTCACCACAGCTCTTGGCATCCTCAAGGGTGGCAACGACGTCGGAAATGGAATCAGCTGTGCACCGTTGGCGCCTGAAGCCAGTCAGTTGTTCCGGGAAGAACTCGAGTTGGCCAGCAATCCACTCAAGTTGCTCCAAGGCCACCTTCTCCAGCACCTTGCAGGGTGCCGATGTGAGAGAGACTGGCCTGTACGAGGAGAGGGCCATGGCTTTCTTCCGGGGCTTCAGGATCGGGGCGACGACTGCAGTGCGCCATGACTCCGGTAGGACCCCACTGCTCCAGACGTCGTTGTAGTACTCTAGCAGGTGCTGGCGGCCAGCTCCGTCCAGGTTACGGAGCATCTGGAAGGTGACACCATCAGCTCCCGGGGCACTACGTCTTTTCGATCCTGCAAGGGCAGCCTCCAACTCGTGTTTCCTGATGGGTTCGCAGCACAGCTCTTGTACTTCTGCAGCTGTCCACCCAGGATGGTGGCAAGAGTCGGGATACTGCAGCGCAGCAAGTGGAGGTGCAGCGGGCAGCTGGGCAATGTCCCTCGCAGAAAACTGGTCGGCCAGCTGTTCTGCCAGGTCCACTGCCTGGATGGAAAGGTGGACAGCCAGGGACATCACTTGGCTGAGCGGCCGTGGCACCATCAGCAGGCGCCAGGCCTTGGTGCCATCCCGTGATCGGTCGATGGAGGCGCAGAAGCCCACCCAGCCCTGCTTCCTGCGCGCTCGAGCGTGGCATCTGCAGGCAGCGTCGACCTTCCGGAACACTGTCCAGAGCTCTGGTTGTCCCTTCTTCAGAGCCTGGCGTTCTGCCCGCCTCCGTGCTGCTCTCAAGGCTAGGTGCCGGATGTCTTCAACAGGCTGCCCTTGCTGCGCCTTAACAGCGACGGTTGCAGCCCGGGCACTGTCAGCCACCAGCTGCATGAGGTCCTTGTCACCGGTGGCCTGCCTGAGCAGCTGCCGGTATACCCGCCAGTCTACCACACGGTACTCTCGATCCCTGGGGGCCTTGCCTCGGTAAGGGGTGAGAAGGATGGGCAGGTGGTCCGAACCCCAGGTGTCCGGGAACGGTGTCCAGGCGTACCGGCAACCCTCCGTAGCCACGCTGAGGTCTATGGCTGTGGTGGTGCTGTTGGTTCCGCGAAGCAGGTAGGTGACGGCCCCTGTGTTCAGGATCACCAGGCCCAGCTGCAAGAGGACATCTCGCACCTCTCGCCCTCGTACATTGGTCCTGCGGCCGCCCCATGCTGGATGGTGAGCGTTGACGTCTCCACACAGCAGGAAGTCCTTCCCAGTTGGTGCGCAAGCTGCCGAAGACACCCGGTGTCCCATGGTTCCTTGGGTCTGATGTAGACGCTGGCCACCGCGGTGTCAACACCGTCGAGGCGGACCCGGACGGCGCAGCACTCGAAGGGCCCTCCGGCCAGGTTGGCCACGAATACCTCTGCCTGCAGCAGGTCCCGCTTGACGTAGATGGCACAGCGAGAAGGTCCTTGTGGGTGGTTGTCGTCCAGGCAAGAGGCAGCACTGCAGTCGGTCAGGGTGCAGCTGGTCCAGCTGCTGTAGCCGACGTAGCCTGGAAGTCGGAGCTGCTCTGCCTGGGCGTAGATCTCCTGGAGTGCAAGGACGTCATAGTCGTTGTGGAGCAGGTGTTGTGCGAGGTCGTCTCTTCGTGGTCCCAGCCAGTGGGCATTCCACTGGAGGACGCTCGGGCGTCGGGGCTGACGTTGCCTGGTGGGAGGACTAGCCATGCTGGTTCTTCTGTTGCCAAGCCCCTGCCTGCAGGCAGATGGCACGAAGCGGGTGCTCTTGTGGAAGCAAGGCAGCGACTGCCTGCAAGGAGAGCAGAAGGGGGCCCAGAAGTTGTTCCACTAGAAGCGTCGGGGCAGAGGTCTCAGCAGTCTGGGCCCTGGGAGTGGCGGTTGCGGGTGTGCAGACTTGAGCAGGAGGTCGGTCAACAGGAGCGGCTGGGGTTGCAGGCTCAGCTGGAGTGTTGGTTGCAACTGCAGGGGTTGGCCGGCGGAGGTTGCGTGGTGCTGGGGTTGGTCTGGCTGATGCCGCGTGGCCCTTCACTGCACTGGCATAGGACCGAACCTCCTTCGTCTCTTCCCTTACAACTGCTGCGACTGCTCGTCTGGAGAGGGCTGTGGTCGAAGAGGCCATGATGGTAGCCACTCGTCTCTGCTCCTGCCAGCGAGGACAGTCTGGTGTGTCAGCACGATGAGGGCCCCCGCAGTTCACACAACGGAGATGCTGACAGTCCGACTCTCCTGGGTGAGACCGGCCACAGCGGATGCAGCTGTCTGGCCAGTTGCAGGTCTCCCTCACGTGGCCGTACCGGCCACACTGCCTACACTGGAGTGGTCGTGGTCTGGCTGGTCGGACTGGGAAGCGTACTCGGAACAGTGTCACGTGGTCTGGGGGAACTGGGCCCTCGAAGCGCAGCGTGACGGTTCGGCCTTCTCTAGATGCCGAAAGGACCCGTACAGCCGACTGGAGTCCGGACAGCAAGTTCTCGTCAGCAATGTCGGCGTCCACACCGTGGATGAATCCCATACTGGTTCGGCGGTCTGCAGGCTGCCTGGCGGTCACTGGTATGCCCTTGAGCTCTGTGAGGGCAGAGAGCTTGACAAGGCATTCCTGGGAACTCACGTCCACTGCTACCACGTTGCGGTGTTGGTTCACCCGGATCGCAGCGACTCCCGGGTGCAGCGAGAGTGCCTGGGCTATGGTCAGCCTGGGGCAGTTCCGGAACGAGCCTCCAGCAGAAGCAGGCCGGTAGAGCACTGTCCCTTTCACCGCAGGGTCTACAGGAAGGGCTGCTGATGTCAGATTCCTGGTACGACGAAGGGCAGCTTTAGAGCGAACTGTCTGGAATCCCTCATGGTCAACTGTCTCAGTGGTAGGGGCAGCTGCACGTCTGAGGGCAGTATGGGACGTGGGGGATGGCCCCGTGGTTGTGGTCTGCTTGCACTGGCTCCCAGAAGAGGGTGGGAAAACCGCTGCACTCTGCAAGGCTGGTACAGTCCTCCTTCTACGCCGATTCCTGTTCCTCTTCCTCCGAGGTTTCCCAGTGGTGTCGGCACTTGTGGCATCCTTCAGGAAAGCCGCGGCAGGGTGAGGGGACACGGTCTCGTGGTGAAGTGCTTCGTCCATTTCTTCAGGAGCATCAATGGCAGGTACGCCTGGAGGGCCCGTGGTCACAGTAGAGGGGTCCACTTGGATCACCGACGCCACCCCAGTCGTAGTGCTGCTTGCAGAACTGTCGATAGAGTCCTCGGTGTGTTGGGAGTCATAGGACAGCCGAGAATCCGAGCTGTCGGCACTGCTGTTACTCTCTCTTTGAGGATTGCCTTGGGCCAGCTTGCGCCGTGTGTCCGCTTCATCGTCGCTGCTATCCTGAGGGCAGGGACGCTTCCGTGACGCGGACATGTCCATCTCCTCTTCAGCAGCAGGGGCACTGGTACACATGGCGTCTCCGCGCGAGGCCTGCGACAAACGTCGTACAGCGTCTGCGGCAGCAGTCTTCCATGCCATGACCATGTTGTCTCTGGACTCCTGTAGAGTCCTAGATTGCAGGATTTCCAGCTGGACGAATGGAATGCCACCAAAACTTGCGCCACGTTTGTGCCTGGGGTTTCGCACAGGTCGGGCCGGCAGTGCTCCTGGCGGCGGCATCATAGCTTGCGCTAGTGCCTTCGCATCCTCGGAAGGTCTGTACCTATCCTGGTCGTCCATGATCGTGCAAGGGAGCTGACTGAGGTCTGTCGGTTGTGCACGCACTCACCCGCAAACACTCACACACTTTCACTTACACCACTAGTTGGCAGAGTTCTGGAAGGAAACACTTCTCGGCAGAGCCGGTGGTTATTGTGAGGGGAAAAGCACGGGTTAGTCACTGAACTCACTACACGTAATGTAGTGCATTAAAAAAACGAGCACGCTAAAAACGAGCACGCTACTATACACGCTGCCCAGAGGCAAAAAAAACACGCACTTCAGTGGAAGGCAAGAACGCAAACAAGCACACACACAAGGGCTAAAAACGAGTCAAGTAAACGCTGGCACAAGGCACACTTGCTAGGAGTAGTCAAACACCAACGGTACTCACACTAAAAGTAGCCGAGAGGCACAAGAACACACTCCCGATAAGTAAAAAGCGCCCTGTAGTAAGCTCTGTAAAACACTTAAAAAAAAAACGAAGAAGGCTAGACTGAAAGAGAACAGCGCACGGGGTCCTGAAAAAAAAGCGCACACGCCCACCTGAAGAAAAAGATAACGCTAGGCACAAAGCACAATCGCGATACCTGATCAAAAACCCGCCTTACTTGTGCTATCAGTAGCTCGAGAACACGTGCTGAAAGTAAACAAGCCTTAGCAGTGCGCGCGCTACGTCACTAGAAACACAAGAACAGGGCACGCGGGTTAAATGTAACTAGCAGCTAGTGACTGTTAAAGAGCCTGAAAAGAGCAGTCAAGCTCGTTCCTAAAGATTGCTAGCGTTCCTAAAAACAAACACTCGCGTTTCTGCAAAAAAACGAAGTCTGAAAAGAAAGTAAGACCGCACGTGTTCGAGACTGCTGTCGTCACACGCGGTGCGATGAGCCGCGCTAGTCGCTACACTCACTAGTCGAGTACAAGAAACCGCAACAGTAATAAAGAATCACTCACCAACCAGTCGATGCAGGCTAGAAGGCAGTGGCCGCCGAAATTCTATGTCGGTTATCTAGAGAAAAGGCACAGGGCACACGCGTTGAACCACGGGCACGGCGGTGCTTGCGGCGCGCGCGAGTACGGACAGCGTACTCGCACGAAGCACCGGTGAAGCGACCGCACTCCTCGGTGGACTACGCACGCCCGGCGCGAAGCACGAGTCACGAAACCAACAGCTGAGGAGCGCGCGTAAACACGACCTTCCCCTTCGGCGGCCGAAACCTCCTCCCCGACTGAGCTCTTGTCTCTCTCTCCTTTCACTCAAGCAGTGACGTCACCAACAGCGCCCGCCAATGAGGCCCACTCTCGCTGTAGGAACAGGAGCTGGTTGGCCGAACGAGTTCTGGTGAGGGCAACCACTGGAAAGGCTGGCGCTGCGGTCACGCTGACGCAGCAAACGACCACACGCGACACGTTCATGTAGTCGTCAGTGTAGCACGCTTCCTTTCAACCCCAAATCAGATATTTTTCTAGCTAACCGGTTTTTTTTACCGCACGATACCACAGTGCCGGACACAATTTAGCGAGTCTATAATGAGTCAGCCTTTCCAAAACGCCACGGCAGCGATACACTTGCCTCACAAAATTGAAATTGGCGAAACAAATCAGCCATCATGCTCGGGTGTTAAAATGAGTTGGCAGCCACTTTTTTTTGCGCATCCGTGCATTCGCTTAGAATCTGCGTCTCTTATTAGATTTCAAATATACCGTATGTATTGAAGAATTGCAAAATATTACCGTGCACCCTTACCTTGATAAATACGTAGCACAACTAGCTGCAATATGACGTTTCTTTTTATTTTGAAACTACTTTCACCTAGTTAAACGCCGGAAGGCCTCAAAGTGCTGTCACTAAGTCTTGTTCAAACTTGAGTGCGACGACGTCTATTCCTCTTTATAGTTACGTCCCTCAGTGCATCGACCTGCATTCCATCCAATGCGTTGCTGATGCAGCATTTGCGGAAAGACTTGCGCAACATATCTTCCGTGAAAGATTCCCTTGCTGACGACACTCAACCAAAAACTGTCGCGGGGCGGTAGACGTCGTATAAGCGCCCAGCATCCACTTATTGTAGAGTTCGCGCACGCAATCTCGCAAGGTGTTTTTGGGCACTACGTACAAAGGCTGGAGAATTCCGCGTAGACGTGGCGATTGTATCTGATACCTTAGCGCTGTGCTTAGGGGAAAAAACGAGAACCAGCGGCGAACATCTTACCACACCATTTCTTCGTATGTACGAAACAAAGAATCCAGTGTTTAGAATGCCGAGTAAATCTGACGATAAGGCATCTCAAAAAGGGCATGTAGTCTCTGCGGGAGCAGAGCATGGTGAAACCCCTTTGGTTTCCACACTCATGCACCACGCAGACGGCGCAATGACGTTACAAACGTTTAACAATGCGAATGTACTTTGCGGCGTATATAGTGTGCAGGATCTGCCCGTCACCAGCACCTGCATTCCCGTTGGCAATTTAGCTTTGCTTCGAAGGTTCCTGGATTATCCGTACGCAGTTGCTGCCGGCACTTGGCCTACCGGGCTTGTTTTTGTGCCCGGACTGCAGCATCAGCCCGCCGAATGCGAGCTGTCTCACCTTCTCACTTCCGGCATTCTTCTCGAGTTTTCCGTGGCACACCCATGTGGAAGGTTACAGGAGAAGCTCTCGAACACGCTCGCCTACCATAACTGTCTATCAAACAGTTAGTGTACCCCGGGCGTACCGTGATAGCGTGAAGTGTGCATGCGCAGATACGTATATGTTATTTAACCATATGGTGTAGTAGCGCAATTTTCACGGGGACGAAGAGGACAAGAACACACGACACTCGCAACTAATTTTATTTCAGAAGCAGCACATCATATATAACCCATAACCCTAGCGACACAGAAAAGAACTACGAACATTGAATCATTGCCAACAGAAGCTTTTGCGCAGACTCAAGCGATAGTACACGGCAGTTACGCTTACACTTTAAGATGACATAACTAAAAACAGCCCTAGGTAACATCAAATAAAAAAAACAAAAAAATTTCGCGGGAATTCACACGTGTTTGAAACAAAATTTTGAAACGACAAAAAGGAGAGTATGACACATGCAAACACTGATCTCAATTAAGTCCTTCGAGGTAGCTGGCTTCTCGGTCACTTAACGAAACCGATGACTGACTAATGCATCCTTCTTTTCTTTTTTTAATGTGGAAGGCTTCGACAATTTCTCTGGTTAGTTGGTTTCCATGACGGAAGACTACGGTCGTGTCACTGAACAGTGGTGAGCAGCCACAATGGGAACAGTGTCTCTTTATGCGAGAATGAATGTCAGTTCTTAATGATCGCTTGTGTTCTAAAAGTCGGGTGTTCAAACATCGACCCGTCTGGCCGATGTATACCTTTCCACACGTTAGCGGCAAGCAATACACGACTGATAGGCAACACTTAACAAACTTTGTTGTGTGATTTACCGTACAACTACCAGCATTAGTGTTTACTGCTATGGAAACTTTACGGTCTAGTTTGGAACATATTTTACTAAGCTTGTTGGGTGCCGAAAAACGTATATGTTACCCGTACCGCTTACTGTACGTGCACTATTTAACGTCAAACATGGTGGCGCTCTGGGATGCCCCCTTTGAAGTGACGTGGTTGTTGAAAGATTCACTTTGTTTGCAGAAAACGACTGTTAAAAGTGCCTTCGCTTGCCTTCAGTTAGCTTCTACGACAGAGCATACAATTAAGTTGGCGCAGTCTCTGAGATAGCTGCCCATTTCTAACGTGTTTAGGCCTAACTACAACATCAATGTAAACAAATCGAAAACCTGGAGTTTTTCGCATTTGGTGCGTTGTTCCTATTTATTTACTTTCATTATTAATAAAATAAACGTGTAACAATACTTCGCGCGGTAACACAGGCTGATAATCTCGTTTTATTATCCTTCTCACTTTTCTTACTCATAAACACTTTGATAGGTGAGCCACCATCCCGTCCGGGGAACGTAAATGCTGTACCGCTAAACTATAGGGCACTGTCCGCGACTAATGTTTCCTGCACGGTAACGTGATTCCCTTAACCTCTGCTATCGCGCAGAAGCTAAGGGAATAACCCAAAGCGCTGCCGACGGCGTGCGTACGACGCTGCGAGTGATTAACTGATAAAAGAGCCAGTAAAGACCGCTCGTGACACCACCACTATACGAATTTTTCAAGTTATACACAGCTTTCACTGTAAAACGGAGCACCAACGTAAGCTTACTGGCGTCTCGGGGAAGGTGGCGAGACCACTCGACCATAAGTATAGTAGAGTCGAATGCGCCCATCCCCCCCCTTCCAGATGAACAAAGGAGGAGGGCGCCTGTATAGTTCTGAATCTGTTTTTTTTTCTTTTTTTGTGGTCGGGACTTCATCTCAATGGCTCAGGTCCTGACCTCTTTTTTTTTACTTTTTGGTGTTAAGTGTATATCTGATGTCATAAATGATGCTCTTTACGCCTCCATCTAGCAGTTCGCAAGTCTGTGTTCTTTGTAGTGTTTCTTGAGGATAATGTCGTACCTATATAATGTCGTCTGTATATCTTTATTCTCGATGTACAATAGGCCTAATCGTTTAATTAAAACTTTTCGCGCCAAAAGAAATACATGTTATTTACAAACGCAGAACAAAAGACGCATCATGCAAAGACATGCAACAAAAGAACACTAAACTTCGTAAAGAAAAGAAAGGTATGGATCTTAAGTGGCTTTTGAAATACCTCCCAGTCAACGTCCAACCAAATGGCTAAGGGCGCCCCGCGTACTGGCTAGACGTCACCGTCGTCTTCTTCCGAGGAGTCGTCCTGAAAGCCGCTTGGTCCTGGTCTGGGCTCTAGGGTATTCAAATTGTCCGTGTCACCTCGCCACTCACCAGGGAAGTCGTCCAGTCTGCGACGCTTGCACGGCGGTCCGGCGTCGTCATCTGAAACAGCCGGTAAAACCCTACAGACGGTATCAGATCCAGTAGACGCCTCTGCATTACCTACCTCGACTCCAGCGCCAGAAACAGCCGGTGCCGAATCCGCACCATCGTCAGTCGACGGGTCATCGCTCCATGAATCTTCACTGGACGAGTCATCGCTCAATGAATCGTCGCTTGAGGAATCGTCACACGGGACCCATATCTTCAAACTCTCCGCGAGCAAGACGTAGCGAAGCAGGCTCGAGGTGTTCTGCATCTTCCCTTGAGCCTGCGAAATAAGATCGTCAATAGTCGGGGCACGGTTGACGGGCATGACGATAAAGCGGTGTACTTACGGGAAGCAATACTTTTTTTTCTCCCAACTTAGCGCACGTGCGTTCAATGCCGAAGCCAGCAGACGACTGAGCTCTTGTCTCTCTCTCTCTCCTTTCACTCAAGCAGTGACGTCACCAACAGCACCCGCCAATGAGGCCCACTCTCGCTGTCGGAAGAGGAGCTGGTTGGCCAAACGAGTTCTGGTGAGGGCAACCACTGGAAAGGCTGGCGCTGCGGTCGCGCTGACGCAGCAAACGACCACACACGACACGTTCATGCAGTCGTCAGTGTAGCACGCTTCCTTTCAACCCCAAATCAGATATTTTTCTAGCTAACCGGTTTTTTTACCGCACGATACCACAGTGCCGGACACAATTTAGCGAGTCTATAATGAGTCAGCCTTTCCAAAACGCCATGGCAGCGATACACTTGCCTCACAAAATTGAAATTGGCGAAACAAATCAGCCATCATGCTCGGGTGTTAAAATGAGTTGGCAGCCACTTTTTTTTGCGCATCCGTGCATTCGCTAAGAATCTGCGTTTCTTATTAGATTTCAAATATACCGTATGTATTGAAGAATTGCAAAATATTACCGTGCACCCTTACCTTGATGAATACGTAGCACAACTAGCTGCAATATGACGTTTCTTTTTATTTCGAAACTACTTTCACCTAGTTAAACGCCGGAAGGCCTCAAAGGGCTGTCACTAAGTCTTGTTCAAACTTGAGAGCGACGACGTCTATTCCTCTTTATAGTTACGTCCCTCAGGGCATCGACCTACATTCCATCCAATGCGTTGCTGATGCAGAATTTGCGAAAAGACTTGCGCAACATACCTTCCGTGAAAGATTCCCTTGCTGACGACACTCAAACAAAAACTGTCGCGGGGCGGTGGACGTCGTATAAGTGCCCAGCATCCACTTATTTTAGAGTTCGCGCACGCAATCTCGCAAGGTGTTTTTGGGCACTACGTACAAAGACTGGAGAATTCCGCGTAGACGTGGCGATTGTATCTGATACCTTAGCGCTGTGCTTAGGGGAAAAAAACGAGAACCAGCGGTGAACATCTTACCACACCATTTCTTCGTATGTACGAAACAAAGAATCCAGTGTTTAAAATGCCGAGTAAATCTGACGTTAAGGCATCTCAAAAAGGGCATGTAGTCTCTGCGGGAGCAGAGCATGGTGAAACCCCTTTGGTTTCCACACTCATGCACCACGCAGACGGCGCAACGACGTTACAAACGTTTAACAATGCGAATGTACTTGGCGGCGTATATAGTGTGCAGGATCTACCAGTCGCCAGCACCTGCATTCCCGTTGGCAATTTAGCTTTGCTTCGAAGGTTCCTGGATTATCCGTACGCAGTTGCTGCTGGCACTTGGCCTACCGGGCTTGTTTTTGTACCCGGACTGCAGCATCAGCCCGCCGAATGCGAGCTGTCTCACTTTCTCACTTCCGGCATGCTTCTCGAGTTGTCCGTGGCATACCCATGTGGAAGGTTACAGGAGAAGCTCTCGAACACGCTCGCCTACAATAACTGTCTATCAAACAGTTAGTGTACCCCGGGCGTACCGTGATAGCGTGAAACGTGCATGCGCAGATACGTATATGTTACCCGTACCACTTACTGTACGTGCACTATTTAACGTCAAACATGGTGACGCTCTGGGATGCCCGCTTTGAAGTGACGTGGTTGTTGAAAGATTCACTTTGTTTGCAGCAATCGACAGTTTAAAGTGCCTTCGCTTGCCTTCAGTTAGCTTCTACGGCAGAGCATACAATTAAGTTGGCGCAGTCTCTGAGATAGCTGCCCAGTTCTAACGTGTTTAGGCCTAACTACAACATCAATGTAAACAAATCGGAAACCTGGAGTTTTTCGCATTTGGTGCGTTGTTCCTATTTATTTACTTTCAATATTTATAAAGTAAACGTGTAACAATACTTCGCGCGGTAACACAGGCTGATAATCTCGTTTTAATATCCTTCTCACATTTCTTAATCATAAACGCTTTGATAGGTGGCGCCACCATCCCGTCTGGGGAACGTAAATGCTGTACCGCTAAACTATAGGGCACTGTCCGCGACTAATGTTTCCTGCACGGTTACGTCATTCCCTTAACCTCTGCTATCGCGCAGAAGTTAAGGGAATAACCCAAAGCGCTGCCGACGGCGTGCCTACGACGCTGCGAGTGATTAACTGATAAAATAGCCAGTGGAGACCGCTCGTGACACCACCACTATACGAATTTTTCAAGTTATACACAGCTTTCACTGTAAAACGGAGCACCAACGTAAGCTTCCTGGCGTCTCGGGGAAGGTGGCGAGACCACTCGACGATAAGTATAGTAGAGTCGAATGCGCCCACCCCCTCCCCCCTTCCAGATGAACAAAGGCGGAGGGCGCCTCTATAGATCTGAATCTGTTTTTTTTTCTTTTTTTGTGGTCGGGACTTCATCTCAATAGCTCAGGTCCTGACCTCTTTTTTTTTACTTTTTGGTGTTAAGTGTATATCTGATGTCATAAATGATGCTCTTTACGCCTATATCTAGCAGTTCGCAAGCCTGTGTTCTTTATAGTGTTTCTTGATGATAATGTCGTACCTATATAATGTCGTCTGTATATCTTTACTCCCGATGTACATTAGGCCTAATCGTTTAATTAAAACTTTTCGCGCCAAAATAAATACATGTTATTTTCAAACACAGATCAAAAGACGCATCATGCAAAGACATGCAACAAAAGAACACTAAACTTCGTAAAGAAAAGAAAGGTCTGGATCTTAAGTGGCTTTTCAAATACCTCCCAGTCAACGTCCAACCAAATGGCTAAGGGCGCCCCGCGTACTGGCTAGACGTCACCGTCGTCTTCTTCCGAGGAGTCGTCCTGAAAGCCGCTTGGTCCTGGTCTGGGCTCTAGGGTATTCAAATCGTCCGTGTCACCTCGCCACTCGCCAGGGAAGTCGTCCAGTCTTCCACGCTTGCACGGTGGTCCGGCGTCGTCATCTGAAACAGACGGTAAAACCCTACAGACGGTATCAGATCCAGTAGACGCCTCTGCATTACCTACCTCGACTCCTGCGCCAGAAACAGCAGGTGCCGAATCCGGACCATCGTCAGTCGACGAGTCATCGCTCCATGAATCTTCACTGGACGAGTCATTGCTCGATGAATCGTCGCTTGAGGAATCGTCACACGGGACCCATGTCTTCAAACTCTCCGCGAGCAAGACGTAGCGAAGCAGGCTCGAGGTGTTCTGCATCTTCCTTTGAGCCTGCAAAATGAGATCGTCAATAGTCGGGGCACAGTTAACGGGCATGACGATGAAGCGGTGTACTTACGGGAAGCAATACTTTTTTTTCTCCCAACGTAGCGCACGTGCGTTCAATGCCGAAGCCAGCAGCCGACTGAGCTCTTGTCTCTCTCTCCTTTCACTCAAGCAGTGACGTCACCAACAGCGCCCGCCAATGAGGCCCACTCTCGCTGTCGGAACAGGAGCTGGTTGGCCAAACGAGTTCTGGTGAGGGCAACCACTGGAAAGGCTGGCGCTGCGGTCGCGCTGACGCAGCAAACGACCACACGCGACGCGTTCAGAGCCGGAGAGCCGTTTCGGCAGCCGAAGTGGAAGGTCGTGTTTACGCGCGCTCCTCAGCTGTTGTTTTCGTGACTCGCGCTTCGCGCCGGGCGTGCGTAGTCCACCGAGGAGTGCGTTCGCTTCACCGGTGCCTCACGCGAGTACGCTGTCCGTACTCGCGCGCGCCGCAAGCACCGCCGTGCCCGTGGTTCAACGCGTGTGCCCTGCGCCTGTTCCCTAGATAACCGACACAGAAGTTCGGGCACTGCCTTCTAGCCAGCATCGACTGGTTGGTGAGTGTTTCTTTATTACTGTTGCGCTTTCTTGTGCTCGACTAGTGAGTGTATCGACTAGCGCGGCTCATCGCACCGCCTGTGACGACAGCGGTCTCGAACACGTGCGGTCTTACTTTCTTTTCAGGCTTCGTTTTTTTGCAGAAACGCGAGTGTTTGTTTTTTAGGAACGCCAGCGTTCTTTAGGAACGAGCTTGACTTTTCTTTTCAGGCTCTTTGACAGTCACTAGCCGCTAGTTACATTGAACCCGCGTGCCCTGTTCTTGTGTTTATAGTGCCGTAGCGTGCGCTCTGCTAAGGTTTGTTTCCTTTCAGCGCGTCTTGTCGAGCTACTGATAGCGCAAGTGACGCGCGTTTTTGATCTGGTATCGTGAGTCTGCTTTGTGCCTAGCGTTATCTTTTTCTTCAGGTGGGCGTGTGCGCTTTGTTTTCAGGAACCCGTGCGATCCTTCCTTTTTCAGCCTACCCTTCTCCAGGTTTTTTTTTTTTACTGTTTGGTAGCTGCTCACTTGTTGATTAACACGCGAGTTTGTTTTTCGCGCTTACCTGTAGTGTCCTAGAGAGCTCACTAGAGGGCGCTTTTTACTTATAGGAAGTGGGTTCTTGTGCCTCTCGGCTACTTTTAGTGTGAGTACCGTTGGTGTTTGACTACTCCTAGTAAGTGTGCCTTGTGCCAGCGTTTACTTGACTCGTTTTTAGCCCTTGTGTGTGCTTGTTTGCGTTCATGCCTTCCGCTGAAGTGCGTGTCTTCTGCCTCTGTGCAGCGTGTATAGTAGCGTGCTCGGTTTTTTTTTAGTTCACTACACCACGTGTAGCGAATTCAGTGACTAACCAGTGCTTTCTCCCTCACGATAACCACCGGCTCTGCCAAGAAGTGTTTCCTTCCAGAACTCTGCCAACTAGTGGTGTAAGTGAAAGTGTGCACGCGAGTGAGTGTTTGCGGGTGAGTGCATGCACAACCGACAGATCTCAGTCAGCTCCCTTGCACGATCATGGACGACCAGGATAGGTACAGACCTTCCGAGGACGCGAAGGCACTAGCGTAAGCTATGATGCCGCCGCCAGGAGCACTGCCGGCCCGACCTGTGCGAAACCCCAGGCACAAACGTGGCGCAAGTTTTGGTGGCATTCCATTCGTCCAGCTACAAAGCCTGCAATCTTGGACTCTACAGGAGTCCAGAGACAACATGGTCATGGCGTGGAAGACTGCTGCCGCAGATGCTGTGCGACGCTTGTCGCAGGCCTCGCGCGGAGACGCCATGTGTACCAGTGCTCCCTGCTGCTGCTGAAGAGGAGATGGACATGTCCGCGTCACAGAAGCGTCCCCGCCCTCAGGACAGCAGCGACGACGAAGCGGACACACGGCGCAAGCTGGCCCAAGGCAACCCTCAAGGAGAGAGTGACAGCAGTGCCGACAGCTCGGATTCCGGGCTGTCCTATGATTCCCAACACACCGAGAACTGTACCAACAGTTCTGCAAGCAGCACTGCGACTGGGGTGGCCTCGGTGATCCAAGTAGACCCCCATACTGTGACTACGGGCCCTGCAGGTGTACCTGCCATTGATGCTCCTGAATGAATGGGCGAAGCTCTCCAACACGAGGTCGTGTCCCCCCACCCTGCCGCGGCTTTCCTGAAGGATGCCACAAACGCCGACACCACTGGGAAACCTCGGAGGAAGAGGAACAGGAATCGGCGCAGGAGGAGGACTGTACCAGTCTTGCAGAGTGCAGCGGTTTCCCCACCCTCTTCTGGGAGCCAGTGCAAGCAGACCACGGGGCCACCCCCCACGCCCCATACTGCCCTCAGACATGCAGCTCCCCCTACCAGTGAGACAGTTGACCATGAGGTATTCCAGACAGTCCGCTCTAAGGCTGCCCTTCGACGTACCAGGAACCTGATTTCAGCCACCCTTCCTGTAGACCCTGCGGTGCAGGGGAGAGTTCTCTACCGGCGTGCTGCTGGAGGCTCGTTCCGGAACTGCCCCAGACTGACCATAGCCCAGGCACTCTCGCGGCACCCGGGAGTCGCTGCGATCCGGGTGAACCAACACCGCAACGTGGTAGCAGTGGACGTCACTTCCCAGGACTGCCTTGCTCAGCTCTTGGCCCTCACAGACCTCAAGGGTATACCTGTGACCGCCAGACAGCCTGCCGACCGCCGAACCAGTATGGGATTCCTCCACGGTGTGGACGGCGACGCTGCTGACGAGAACTTGCTGTCCGGACTCCAGTCGGCTGTACGGGTCCTTTCGGCATCTAGAGAAGACCGAACCGTCACGCTGCGCTTCGGGGGCCCAGTTCCCCCAGACCACGGCCACTCCAGTGTAGGCAGTGTGGCCGGTACGGCCACGTGATGGAGACCTGCAACTGGCCAGACAGCTGCATCCGTTGCGGCCGGTCTCATTCAGGAGAGTCGGACTGCCAGCATCTCCGTTGTGTGAACTGCGGGGAGCCTCATCGTGCTGACACACCAGACTGTCCTCGCTGGCAGGAGCAAAGACGAGTGGCTACCATCATGGCCTCTTCGACCACAGCCCTCTCCAGACGAGCAGTCGCGGCAGTTGTGAGGGAAGAGACGAGGGAGGTTCGGTCCTATGCCAGTGCAGTGAAGGGCCACGCGGCACCAGCCAGACCAACCCACGCACCCTCCGCCGGCCAACCCCCGCAGCTGCAACCAACACTCCAGCTGAGCCTGCAGCCCCGGCCGCTCCTGTTGTCCGACCTCCTGCTCAGGTCTGCACGCCTGCAGCCGCCACTCCCAGGGCCCAGCCTGCTGAGACCTCTGCCCCGACGCTTCTAGTGGAACAGCTTCTGGGCCCACTTCTGCTCTCCTTGCAGGCAGTCGCTGCCTTGCTTCCACAAGAGCACCCGCTTCGTGCCATCTGCCTGCAGGCAGGGGCTTGGCAACAGAACAACCAGCATGGCTAGTCCTCCCACCAGGCAACGTCAGCCCCGACGCCCGAGCGTCCTCCAGTGGAACGTCCACTGGCTGGGACCACGGAGAGACGACCTCGCACAACACCTGCTCGACTACGACGTCCTTGCACTCCAGGAGGTCTACACCCATGCAGAGCAGCTCCGACTCCCAGGCTACGTCGGCTACAGCAGCCGGACCAGCTGTACCCTGACCGACTGCAGTGCGGCCCCTTGCCTGGACGACAACCACCCACAAGGACCTTCCCGCTGTGCCATCCACGTCAAGCGGGACCTGCTGCAGGCGGAGGTATTCGTGGCCGACCTGGCCGGAGGGCCCTTCGAGTGCTGCGCCGTCCGGGTCCGCCTCGACGGTGTTGACACAGCGGTGGCCAGCGTCTACATCAGACCCAAGGAACCATGGGACTCCGGGTGTCTTCGGCAGCTTGCGCACCAACTGGGGAAGGACTTCCTGCTGTGTGGAGACGTCAACGCTCACCATCCAGCTTGGGGTGGCCGCAGGACCGATGTACGAGGGCGAGAGGTGCGAGACGTCCTCTTGCAGCTGGGCCTGGTGATCCTGAACACAGGGGCCGTCACCTACCTGCGTCGCGGAGCCAACAGCACCACCACAGCCATAGACCTCAGCGTGGCTACGGAGGGTGTCCGGTACGCCTGGACACCGTTCCCGGACACCTGGTGTTCGGACCACCTGCCCATCCTTCTCACCCCTTACCGAGGCAAGGCCCCCAGGGATCGAGAGTACCGGGTGGTAGACTGGCGGGTATACCGGCAGCTGCTCAGGCAGGACACCGGTGACAAGGACCTCATGCAGCTGGTGGCTGACAGTGCCCGGGCTGCAACCGTCACTGTTAAGGCGCAGCAAGGGCAGCCTGTTCCAGACATCCGGCACCTAGCCTTGAGAGCAGCACGGAGGCGGGCAGAACGTCAGGCTCTGAAGAAGGGACAACCAGAGCTCTGGACAGCGTTCCGGAAGGTCGACGCCACCTGCAGACGCCACGCCCGAGCGCGCAGGAAGCAGGGCTTGGTGGGCATCTGCGCCTCCATCGACCGATCACGGCATGGCACCGAGGTCTGGCGCCTGCTGAAGTGCCTGCTGATGGTGCCACGGCCATTCAACCAAGTGATGTCCCTGGCCGTTCACCTTTCCATCCAGGCAGCGGAGCTGGCAGAACAGCCGGCCGACCAGTTTTCTGCGAGGGACATTGGCCAGCTGCCTGCTGCACCTCCCCTTGCTGCGCTGCAGTATCCTGACACTTGCTACCATCCTGGGTGGACAGCTGCAGAAGTACAAGAGCTGTGCTGCGAACCCATCAGGAAACACGAGTTGGAGGCTGCCCTTGCAGGATCGAAAAGACGATGTGCCCCAGGAGCTGATGGTGTCACCTTCCAGATGCTCCGTAACCTGGACGGAGCTGGCCGCCAGCACCTGCTCGAGTACTACAGCGAAGTCTGGAGCAGTGTGGTCCTACCGGAGTCATGGCGCACTGCGGTCGTCGCCCCGATCCTGAAGCCCCGGAAGAAAGCCATGGCCCTCTCCTCCTACAGGCCAGTCTCTCTCACCTCGGCACCCTGCAAGGTGCTGGAGAAGGTGGCCTTGGAGCGACTTGAGTGGATTGCTGGCCAACTCGAGTTCTTCCCGGAACAACTGACTGGCTTCAGGCGCCACCGGTGCACCGCTGATTCCATTTCCGACGTCGTCGCTACCCTTGAGGATGCCAAGAGCTGTGGTGACGTGGCCATGCTGCTCCTGCTGGACGTGGAGAGTGCCTTTGACAGTCACCCACACGAGGTCGTCGAGACGTCTCTGGACCGACTTGGCATTCACGGGTGCCTCCGCAGCTTCGTGGCTGCCTTCCTGACCGGCAGGACCTTCCGGGTTCGAGTTGGCAAGGAGACCAGCAAACCCAGAGACATCACCGCAGGTGTACCACAGGGCTCCGTGCTGAGCCCCTTCCTGTTCAACCTGGCGATGGCAGGACTCCCCGCTTCTCTTCCGACGGGCACCAGGTTCGCGGCCCACTGCTCTGTCTACGCCGACGACGTGGCACTCTGGGCCCGGGGAACGAGGCGGTCCATTCCAGCCATCAGGACGTCACTGCAGGCGGCCCTGGATGCGGTGTCCGCCTACCTGAGTGGAATCGGACTCAAGGTCTCCGCAACCAAGACCGAGGCCCTGCTGATCCACCCGCTGGCCGCAGCACGACGCTACGTGAAGCAGCTGAGAGTGGGCAACCGCAACCTGCCTTGGAAGCTGACAGTGAAGTACCTGGGGCTCACCATCGACCACCGTCTTACCTGAGTCCCAGCTGCCAAGGTCGCCTGCACACAAATACGGCGAGTCCAGGGAGCCATCAGCACGCTGCAGCAGCGTGGACACGGCTGCTCAACCAAGCTGGCGCTTCGACTCAACCAGGCTTCAGCGTCCTCAGTCCTGCTATACGCCTTTACACTGGTGGACCTGACGCCTGCCAGGAGACTGGACCTGGAGATACATCACAGGAGAGCAGTGAGGGCCATCCTGGGGCTCCCCAGGTACTCCCCCATGGCAGCGACCCTGGCCGAGGCTTGAGAGTGGCCCCTGTCTCTGCACATGCTCCAGCGTGCTCTGGGGCACGTAGACCGCCTACACCGTGAAGCCGACGGCAGAACCCTCCTGGAGCGACTTCGCAGCCAGCCGTGGTCACGGATGGGTGGTCTCTGTGCACTCTACCACCAGATGGTCCCGGACCCGCCAGTCATGGTGGCCCCTCCACCACCCCACCACCAGCCGCCTGAGGTCCACCTGCACCTGGACGGGGTAACCAAGCGCCGAACACCTGCTGCAGCACTGCAACAGGCCGCTGTCTCCAAGCTCCTGCAGCAACTGGCAGGGCGGCTCCAGGTCTTCACTGACGCATCCGTCATGCCAGATGGTTCAGCGGCGGCCGCCTACGTTATCCCATCCCGGGCCATCAGCAGGCAGTGCCGACTGCCCTTCCCGGCGAGCTCGACAGCTGCGGAGCTGGCAGGGCTACACCTGGTGGCGGACCTGCTGGCCGAGGACGTTCCCGCTCAACCAGTCGCAGTCCTGTGTGGCAGCAAGGCAGCCCTGCAGACACTGGCCAACCATCGCCGTGCCGGGCTCACGGGGAGTCTCCTGGCAACCAAGTACCGGGCCCTAGCAGCAGCTGGGACGTCCGTCTCCTTCCACTGGCTACCCTCTCACGTGGGCATAGCTGGCAACGAGGAGGCGGACACGCTGGCCAGGGCAGCAGATCAGCTGGGAACCCCCATCGCCCAAGCCGTGGCGGTGAGAGACTATTCGCAGGCCCGTATCAAGAAGCTCCTCGCCTCAGTTCACCCAGACCAGAAGGTGGCCAATGGGCGGGGACCCAGGCATCTTCCTGAGGCAGGCCTAACCAGGAGAGAACGAGCCAACCTGCTGCGGCTGCGGACCTGATGCGTGTGGACTGCGGCCCGCCGCTACCTCAAGGGATGCAGCGCCTCCCCGGCCTGCAGCCGCTGCGGCGACCTCGAGACCCTCGAGCACCTCCTCTGTGCCTGCCCTGCCTTGGCCCAGGAATGCTCGAGGGTCACCGCAGCCTACCGGAGACATGGCCTTCCTGCCACCACCCTAGAGCAACTACTGTTCCCATCTCGTCCCCATCTACCAGCGCTGCGGAGCCTGGTGGAGTTCCTGGACGAGACGGGAATCGTGGCCTACCGCTGAGGATTGGGCCCTTGCCACCCCTACCCTTGCTTCCGGACTGCTGCTTCTGTTGATGACGACCGTTCCACTGCTCAATTATTCTTTCCTCTTCTTTCCACTTTTCTCCCTTTTCCCTTCCCCGCAGGCACTGCGCCCTGCTCCCGACCTGGTTGCAGAAATTAGGTGCCTTTTCTCATCTTCTAACCACTACCACCACACGTTCATGCAGTCGTCAGTGTAGCACGCTTCCTTTCAACCCCAAATCAGATATTTTTCTAGCTAACCGGTTTTTTTTACCCCACGATACCACAGTGCCGGACACAATTTAGCGAGTCTATAATGATTCAGCCTTTCCAAAACGCCACGGCAGCGATCCACGTGCCTCACAAAATTGAAATTGGCGAAACAAATCAGCCATCATGCTCGGGTGTTAAAATGAGTTGGCAGCCACTTTTTTTGCGCATCCGTGCATTCGCTAAGAATCTGCGTCTCTTATTAGATTTCAAATATACCGTATGTATTGAAGAATTGCAAAATATTACCGTGCACCCTTACCTTGATAAATACGTAGCACAACTAGCTGCAATATGACGTTTCTTTTTATTTTGAAACTACTTTCACCTAGTTAAACGCCGGAAGGCCTCAAAATGATGTCACTATGTCTTGTTCAAACTTGAGAGCGACGACGTCTATTCCTCTTTATAGTTACGTCCCTCAGTGCATCGACCTGCATTCCATCCAATGCGGTGCTGATGCAGCATTTGCGAAAAGACTTGCGCAACATATCTTTCGTGAAAGATTGCCTTGCTGACGACACTCAACCAAAAACTGTCGCAGGGCGGTGGACGTCGTATAAGCGCCCAGCATCCACTTATTGTAGAGATCGCGCACGCAATCTCGCAAGGTGTTTTTGGGCAATACGTACAAAGGCTGGAGAATTCCGCGTAGACGTAGCGTTTGTATCTGATACCTTAGCGCTGTCTTTAGGGGAAAAAAACAAGAACCAGCGGCGAACATCTTACCACACCATTTCTTCGTATGTACGAAACAAAGAATCCAGTGTTTAAAATGCCGAGTAAATCTGACGTTAAGGCATCTCAAAAAGGGCATGTAGTCTCTGTGGGAGCAGAGCATGGTGAAACCCCTTTGGTTTCCACACTCATGCACCACGCAGACGGCGCAACGACATTACAAACGTTTAACAATGCGAATGTACTTGGCGGCGTATATAGTGTGCAGGATCTGCCCGTCACCAGCACCTGCATTCCCGTTGGCAATTTAGCTTTGCTTCGAATGTTCCTGGATTATCCGTACGCAGTTGCTGCCGGCACTTGGCCTACTGGGCTTGTTTTTGTGCCCGGACTGCAGCATCAGCCCGCCGAATGCGAGCTGTCTCACCTTCTCACTTCCGGCATTTTTCTCGAGTTGTCCGTGGCACACCCATGTGGAAGGTTACAGGAGAAGCTCTCGAACACGCTCGCCTACTATAACTGTCTATCAAACAGTTAGTGTACCCCGGGCGTACCGTGATAGCGTGAAGTGTGCATGCGCAGATACGTATATGTTACCCGTACCAATTACTGTACGTGCACTATTTAACGTCAAACATGGTGACGCTCTGGGATGCCCGCTTTGAAGTGACGTGGTTGTTGAAAGATTCACTTTGTTTGCAGCAAACGACTGTTTAAAGTGCCTTCGCTTGCCTTCAGTTAGCTTCTACGACAGAGCATACAATTAAGTTGGCGCAGTCTCTGAGATAGCAGCCCAGTTCTAATGTGTTTAGGATCCATCGTGAACTTTCTTACAGCGCAACACCAGAAAAATAAAAACAGGACAGGGAAGGAGTAGAACAGAAAGAAAAGCCGGCGCTGTTCTGTTCTACTCCTTCCCTGTCCTGTATTTTTTTTTCTGGTGTTGCGCTGTAAGAAAGTTCACGATGGATCCTAACCAACTGGCCAGACTTACCGCCTTACTAACGTGTTTAGGCCTAACTACAACATCAATGTAAACAAATCGGAAACCTGGAGTTTTTCGCATTTGGTGCGTTGTTCCTATTTATTTACTTTCGTTATTAATAAAATAAACGTGTAACAATACTTTCGCACGGTAACACAGGCTGATAATCTCGTTTTAATATCCTTCTCACTTTTCTTACTCATAAACACTTTGATAGGTGGCGCCACCATCCCGTCCGGGGAACGTAAATGCTGTACCGCTAAACTATAGGCAACTGTCCGCGACTAATGTTTCCTGCACGGTAACGTCATTCCCTTAAGCTCTGCTATCGCGCAGAAGTTAAGGGAATAACCCAAAGCGCTGCCGACGGCGTGCATACGACGCTGCGAGTGATTAATTGATAAAAGAGCCAGTGGAGACCGCTCGTGACACCACCACTATACGAATTTTTCAAGTTATACACAGCTTTCACTGTAAAACGGAGCACCAACGTAAGCTTACTGGCGTCTCGGGGAAGGTGGCGAGACCACTCGACGATAAATATAGAAGTCGAATGCGCCCATCCCCCCCCCCTTCCAGATGAACAAAGGCGGAGGGCGCCTCTATAGTTCTGAATCTGTTTTTTTGTTTTTTTTGTGTGGTGGGGACTTCATCTCAATAGCTCAGTCCCTGACCTCTTTTTTTTAATTTTTGGTGTTAAGTGTATATCTGATGCCATAAATGATGCTCTTTACGCCTCCGTCTAGCAGTTCGCAAGTCTGTGTTCTTTGTAGTGTTTCTTGAGGATAATGTCGTACCTATATAATGTCGTCTGTATATCTTTATTCTCGATGTACAATAGGTCTAATCGTTTAATTAGAACTTTTCGCGCCAAAAGAATTACATGTTATTTACAAACACAGATCAAAAGACGCATCATGCAAAGACATGCAACAAAAGAACACTAAACTTCGTAAAGAAAAGTCTGAATCTTAAGTGGCTTTTCAAATACCTCCCAGTCAACGTCCAACCAAATGGCTAAGGGGGCCCCGCGTACTGGCTAGACGTCACCGTCGTCTTCTTCCGAGGAGTTGTCCTGAAAGCCACTCGGTCCTGGTCTGGGCTCCAGGGTATTCAAATCGTCCGTGTCACCTCGCCACTCGCCAGGGAAGTTGTCCAGTCTGCGACGCTTGCACGGCGGTCTGGCGTCGTCATCTGAAACAGACGGTAAAACCCTACAGACGGTATCAGATCCAGTAGACGCCTCTGCATTACCTACCTCGACTCCAGCGCCAGAAACAGCAGGTGCCGAATCCGCACCATCGTCAGTCGACGAGTCATCGCTCCATGAATATTCACTGGACGAGTCATCGCTCGATGAATCGTCGCTTGAGGAATCGTCACACGGGACCCATATCTCCAAACTCTCTGCGAGCAAGACGTAGCGAAGCAGGCTCGAGGTGTTCTGCATCTTCCCTTGAGCCTGCGAAATAAGATCGTCAATAGTCGGGGCACGGTTGACGGGCATGACGATAAAGCGGTGTACCTACGGGAAGCAATACTTTTTTTTCTCCCAACGTAGCGCACGTGCGTTCAATGCCGAAGCCAGCAGCCGACTGAGCTCTTGTCTCTCTCGCCTTTCACTCAAGCAGTGACGTCACCAACAGCGCCCGCCAATGAGGCCCACTCTCGCTGTCGGAACAGGAGCTGGTTGGCCAAACGAGTTCTGGTGAGGGCAATCACTGGAAAGGCTGGCGCTGCGGTCGCGCTGACGCAGCAAACGACCACACGCGACACGTTCATGCAGTCGTCAGTGTAGCACGCTTTTTTTCAACCCCAAATCAGATATTTTTCTAGCTAACCGGTTTTTTTTACCGCACGATACCACAGTGCCGGACACAATTTAGCGAGTCTATAATGAGTCAGCCTTTCCAAAACGCCATGGCAGCGATACACTTGCCTCACAAAATTGAAATTGGCGAAACAAATCAGCCATCATGCTCGGGTGTTAAAATGAGTTGGCAGCCACTTTTTCTTTGCGCTTCCGTGCATTCGCTAAGAATCTGCGTCTCTTATTAGATTTCAAATATACCGTATGTATTGAAGAATTGCAAAATATTACCGTGCACCCTTACCTTGATAAATACGTAGCACAACTAGCTGCAATATGACGTTTCTTTTTATTTTGAAACTACTTTCTCCTAGTTAAACGCCAGAAGGCCCCAAAGTGCTGTCACTAAGTCTTGTTCAAACTTGAGAGCGACGACGTCTATTCCTTTTTATAGTTACGTCCCTCAGTGCGTACCCTGCATCCCATCCAATGCGTTGCTGATGCAGCATTTGCGAAAAGACTTGCGCAACGTATCTTCCGTGAAAGATTCCCTTGCTGACGACACTCAACCAAAAACTGTCGCGGGGCGGTGGACGTCGTATAAGCGCCCAGCATCCACTTATTGTAGAGTTCGCGCACGCAATCTCGCAAGGTGTTTTTGGGCACTACGTACAAAGGCAGGAGAAATCCGCGTAGACGTGGCGATTGTATCTGATACCTTAGCGCTGGCTTAGGGGAAGAAAACGAGAACCAGTGGCGAACATCTTACCACACCATTTCTTCGTATGTACGAAACAAAGAAACCAGTGTTTAAAATGCCGAGTAAATCTGACGTTAAGGCATCTCAAAAAGGGCATGTAGTCTCTGTGGGAGCAGAGCATGGTGAAACCCCTTTGGTTTCCACACTCATGCACCACGCAGACGGCGCAACGACGTTACAAACAATGCGAATGTACTTGGCGGCGTATATAGTGTGCAGGATCTGCCCGTCACCAGCACCTGCATTCCCGTTGGCAATTTAGCTTTGCTTCGAATGTTCCTGGATTATCTGTACGCAGTTGCTGCCGGCACTTGGACTACCGGGCTTGTTTTTGTGCCCGGACTGCAGCATCAGCCCGCCGAATGCGAGCTGTCTCACCTTCTCACTTCCTGCATTCTTCTCGAGTTGTCCGTGGCACACCCATGTGCAAGGTTACAGGAGAAGCTCTCGAACACGCACGCCTACTATAACTGTCTATCAAACAGTTAGTGTACCCCGGGCGTACCGTGATAGCGTGAAGTGTGCATGCGCAGATACGTATATGTTACCCGTACCGCTTACTGTACGTGCACTTTTTAACGTCAAACATGGTGGCGCTCTGGGAAGCCCCCTTTGAAGTGACGTGGTTGTTGAAAGATTCACTTTGTTTGCAGCAAACGACTGTTTAAAGTGCCTTCGCTTGCCTTCAGTTAGCTTCTACGACAGAGCATACAATTAATTTGGCGCAGTCTCTGAGATAGCTGCCCATTTCTAACGTGTTTAGGCCTAACTACAACATCAATGTAAACAAATCGAAAACCTGGAGTTTTTCGCATTTGGTGCGTTGTTCCTATTTATTTACTTTCATTATAAATAAAGTAAACGTGTAACAATACTTCGCGCGGTAACACAGGCTGATAATCTCGTTTTAATATCCTTCTCACTCTTCTTACTCATAAACACTTTGATAGGTGGCGCCACCGTCCCGTCCGGGGAACGTAAATGCTGTACCGCTAAACTATAGGGCACTGTCCGCGACTGATGTTTCCTGCACGGTAACGTCATTCCCTTAACCTCTGCTATCGCGCAGAAGTTAAGGGAATAACCCAAAGCGCTGCCGACGGCGTGCATACGACGCTGCGAGTGATTAACTAATAAAAGAGCCAGTGCAGACCGCTCGTGACACCACCACTATACGAATTTTTCGAGTTATACACAGCTTTCACTGTAAAACGGAGCACCAACGTAAGCTTACTGGCGTCTCGGGGAAGGTGGCGAGACCACTCGACGATAAGTATAGTAGAGTCGAATGCACCCACCCCCTCCCCCCTTCCAGATGAACAAAGGCGGAGGGCGCTTCTATAGATCTGAATCTGTTTTTTTTTCTTTTTTTGTGGTGGGGACTTCATCTCAATAGCTCAGTCACTGACCTCTTTTTTTTTAATTTTTGGTGTTAAGTGTATATCTGATGCCATAAATGATGCTCTTTACGCCTCCATCTAGCAGTTCGCAAGTCTGTGTTCTTTGTAGTGTTTCTTGAGGATAATGTCGTACCTATATAATGTCGTCTGTATATCTTTATTCTCGATGTACAATAGGCCTAATCGTTTAATTAAAACTTTTCGCACCAAAAGAAATACATGTTATTTACAAACACAGATCAAAAGACGCATCATGCAAAGACATGCAACAAAAGAACACTAAACTTCGTAAAGAAAAGTCTGAATCTTAAGTGGCTTTTCAAATACCTCCCAGTCAACGTCCAACCAAATGGCTAAGGGGGCCCCGCGTACTGGCTAGACGTCACCGTCGTCTTCTTCCGAGGAGTTGTCCTGAAAGCCACTCGGTCCTGGTCTGGGCTCCAGGGTATTCAAATCGTCCGTGTCACCTCGCCACTCGCCAGTGAAGTCGTCTAGTCTGCGACACTTGCACGGCAGTCTGGCGTCGTCATCTGAAACAGACGGTAAAACCCTACAGACGGTATCAGATCCAGTAGACGCCTCTGCATTACCTACCTCGACTCCAGCGCCAGAAACAGCAGGTGCCGAATCCGCACCATCGTCAGTCGACGAGTCATCGCTCCATGAATATTCACTGGACGAGTCATCGCTCGATGAATCGTCGCTTGAGGAATCGTCACACGGGACCCATATCTCCAAACTCTCTGCGAGCAAGACGTAGCGAAGCAGGCTCGAGGTGTTCTGCATCTTCCCTTGAGCCTGCGAAATAAGATCGTCAATAGTCGGGGCACGGTTGACGGGCATGACGATAAAGCGGTGTACCTACGGGAAGCAATACTTTTTTTTTCTCCCAACGTAGCGCACGTGCGTTCAATGCCGAAGCCAGCAGCCGACTGAGCTCTTGTCTCTCTCGCCTTTCACTCAAGCAGTGACGTCACCAACAGCGCCCGCCAATGAGGCCCACTCTCGCTGTCGGAACAGGAGCTGGTTGGCCAAACGAGTTCTGGTGAGGACAACCACTGGAAAGGCTGGCGCTGCGGTCGCGCTGACGCAGCAAACAACCACACGCGACACGTTCATGCAGTCGTCAGTGTAGCACGCTTTTTTTCAACCCCAAATCAGATATTTTTCTAGCTAACCGGTTTTTTTTACCGCACGATACCACAGTGCCGGACACAATTTAGCGACTCTATAATGAGTCAGCCTTTCCAAAACGCCATGGCAGCGATACACTTGCCTCACAAAATTGAAATTGGCGAAACAAATCAGCCATCATGCTCGGGTGTTAAAATGAGTTGGCAGCCACTTTTTCTTTGCGCATCCGTGCATTCGCTAAGAATCTGCGTCTCTTATTAGATTTCAAATATACCGTATGTATTGAAGAATTGCAAAATATTACCGTGCACCCTTACCTTGATAAATACGTAGCACAACTAGCTGCAATATGACGTTTCTTTTTATTTTGAAACTACTTTCTCCTAGTTAAACGCCAGAAGGCCCCAAAGTTCTGTCACTAAGTCTTGTTCAAACTTGAGAGCGACGACGTCTATTCCTCTTTATAGTTACGTCCCTCAGTGCATCGACCTGCATTCCATCCAATGCGTTGCTGATGCAGCATTTGCGAAAATACTTGCGCAACATATCTTCCGTGAAAGATTCCCTTGCTGACGACACTCAACCAAAAACTGTCGCGGGGCGGGTGACGTCGTATAAGCGCCCAGCATCCAATTATTGTAGAGTTCGCGCACGCAATCTCGCAAGGTGTTTTTGGGCACTACGTACAAAGGCTGGAGAATTCCGCGTAGACGTGGCGATTGTATCTGATACCTTACCGCTGTGCTTAGGGGGAAAAAACGAGAACCAGCGGCGAACATCGTACCATACCATTTCTTCGTATCTACGAAACAAAGAATCCAGTGTTTAAAATGCCGAGTAAATCTGACGTTAAGGCATCTCAAAAAGGGCATGTAGTCTCTGTGGGAGCAGAGCATGGTGAAACCCCTTTGGTTTCCACACTCATGCACCACGCAGACGGCGCAACGACGTTACAAACGTTTAACAATGCGAATGTACTTGGCGGCGTATATAGTGTGCAGGATCTGGCCGTCACCAGCACCTGCATTCCTGTTGGCAATTTAGCTTTGCTTCGAAGGTTCCTGGATTATCCGTACGCAGTTGCTGCCGGCACTTGGCCTACCGGGCTTGTTTTTGTGCCCGGACAGCAGCATCAGCCCGCCGAATGCGAGCTGTCTCACCTTCTCACTTCCGACATTCTTCTCGAGTTGTCCGTGGCACACCCATGTGGAAGGTTACAGGAGAAGCTCTCGAACACGCTCGCCTACTATAACTGTCTATCAAACAGTTAGTGTACCCCGGGCGTACCGTGATAACGTGAAGTGTGCATGCGCAGATACGTATATGTTACCCGTACCGCTTACTGTACGTGCACTATTTAACGTCAAACATGGTGGCGCTCTGGGAAGCCGCCTTTGAAGTGACGTGGTTGTTGAAAGATTCACTTTGTTTGCAGCAAACGACTGTTTAAAGTGCCTTCGCTTGCCTTCAGTTAGCTTCTACGACAGAGCATACAATTAATTTGGCGCAGTCTCTGAGATAGCTGCCCATTTCTAACGTGTTTAGGCCTAACTACAACATCAATGTAAACAAATCGAAAACCTGGAGTTTTTCGCATTTGGTGCGTTGTTCCTATTTATTTACTTTCATTATTAATAAAATAAACGTGTAACAATACTTCGCGCGGTAACACAGGCTGATAATCTCGTTTTAATATCCTTCTCACTTTTCTTACTCATAAACACTTTGATAGGTGGCGCCACCATCCCGTCCGGGGAACGTAAATGCTGTACCGCTAAACTATAGGGCACTGTCCGCGACTAATGTTTCCTGCACGGTAACGTCATTCCCTTAACCTCTGCTATCGCGCAGAAGTTAAGGGAATAACCCAAAGTGCCGCCGACGGCGTGCATACGACGCTGCGAGTGATTAACTGATAAAAGAGCCAGTGCAGACCGCTCGTGACACCACCACTATACGAATTTTTCAAGTTATACACAGCTTTCACTGTAAAACGGAGCACCAACGTAAGCTTACTGGCGTCTCGGGGAAGGTGGCGAGACCACTCGACGATAAGTACAGTAGAGTCGAATGCGCTCACGCACTCCCCCCTTCCAGATGAACAAAGGCGGAGGGCGCCTCTATAGATCTGAATCTGTTTTTTTTTTCTTTTTTTGTGGTCGTGACTTCATCTTAATAGCTCAGGTCCTGACCTCTTTTTTTACTTTTTGGTGTTAAGTGTATATCTGATGTCATAAATGATGCTCTTTACGCCTCAATCTAGCAGTTCGCAAGTCTGTGTTCTTTGTAGTGTTTCTTGAGGATAATTTCCTACCTATATAATGTCGTCTGTATATCTTTATTCTCGATGTACAATAGGCCTAATCGTTTAATTAAAACTTTTCGCGCCAAAAGAAATACATGTTATTTACAAACACAGATCAAAAGACGCATCATGCAAATACATGCAACAAAAGAACCCTAAACTCCGTAAAGAAAAGAAAGGTCTGGATCTTAAGTGGCTTTTCAAATACCTCCCAGTCAACGTCCAACCAAATGGCTAAGGGCGCCCCGCGTACTGGCTAGACGTCACCGTCGTCTTCTTCCGATGAGTCGTCCTGAAAACCGCTTGGTCCTGGTCTGGGCTCTAGGGTATTCAAATCGTCCGTGTCACCTCGCCACTCGCCAGGGAAGTCGTCCAGTCTGCGACGCTTGCACGGCGGTCTGGCGTCGTCATCTGAAACAGACGGTAAAACCCTACAGACGGTATCAGATCCAGTAGACGCCTCTGCATTACCTACCTCGACTCCATCGCCAGAAACAGCAGGTGCCGAACCCGCACCATCGTCAGTCGACGAGTCATCGCTCCATAAATCTTCACTGGACGAGTCATCGCTCGATGAATCGTCATTTGAGGAATCGTTACACCGGACCCATATTTTTAGACTTTCCGCGAGCAAGACGTAGCGAAGCAGGCTCGAGGTGTTCTGCATCTTCCCTTGAGCCTGCGAAATAAGATCGTCAATAGTCGGGGCACGGTTGACGGGCATGACGATAAAGCAGTGTACTTACGGGAAGCAATACTTTTTTTTCTCCCAACGTAGCGCACGTGCGTTCAATGCCGAAGCCAGCAGCCGACTGAGCTCTTGTCTCTCTCTCCTTTCACTCAAGCAGTGACGTCACCAACAACGCCCTGCAATGAGGCCCACTCTCGCTGTAGGAACAGGAGCTGGTTGGCCGAACGAGTTCCGGTGAGGGCAACCACTGGAACGGCTGGCGCTGCGGTCGCGCTGACGCAGCAAACGACCACACGCGACACGTTCATGCAGTCGTCCGTGTAGCACGCTTCCTTTCAACCCCAAATCAGATATTTTTCTACTAACCGGTTTTTTTTTACCGCACGATACCACAGTGCCGGACACAATTTATCGAGTCTATAATGAGTCAGCCTTTACATAACGCCACGGCAGCGATACACTTGCCTCACAAAATTGAAATTGGCGAAACAAATCAGCCATCATGCTCGGGTGTTAAAATGAGTTGGCAGCCACTTTTTTTTTGCGAATCCGTGCATTCGCTAAGAATCTGAGTCTCTTATTAGATTTCAAATATACCGTATGTATTGAAGAATTGCAAAATATTACCGTGCACCCGTTTCTTGATAAATACGTAGCACAACTAGCTGCAATATGACGTTTCTTTTTATTTCGAAACTACTTTCACCTAGTTAAACGCCGGAAGGCCTCAAAGTGCTGTCACTAAGTCTTGTTCAAACTTGAGAGCGACGACGTCTATTCCTTTTTATAGTTACGTCCCTCAGTGCGTACCCTGCATCCCATCCAATGCGTTGCTGATGCAGCATTTGCGAAAAGACTTGCGCAACGTATCTTCCGTGAAAGATTCCCTTGCTGACGACACTCAACCAAAAACTGTCGCGGGGCGGTGGACGTCGTATAAGCGCCCAGCATCCACTTATTGTAGAGTTCGCGCACGCAATCTCGCAAGGTGTTTTTGGGCACTACGTACAAAGGCAGGAGAATTCCGCGTAGACGTGGCGATTGTATCTGATACCTTAGCGCTGGCTTAGGGGAAGAAAACGAGAACCAGCGGCGAACATCTTACCACACCATTTCTTCGTATGTACGAAACAAAGGATCCAGTGTTTAAAATGCCGAGTAAATCTGACGTTAAGGCATCTCAAAAAGGGCATGTAGTCTCTGTGGGAGCAGAGCATGGTGAAACCCCTTTGGTTTCCACACTCATGCACCACGCAGACGGCGCAACGACGTTACAAACGTTTAACAATGCGAATGTACTTGGCGGCGTATATAGTGTGCAGGATCTGCCCGTCACCAGAACCTGCATTCCCGTTGGCAATTTAGCTTTGCTTCGAATGTTCCTGGATTATCTGTACGCAGTTGCTGCCGGCACTTGGACTACCGGGCTTGTTTTTGTGCCCGGACTGCAGCATCAGCCCGCCGAATGCGAGCTGTCTCACCTTCTTACTTCCTGCATTCTTCTCGAGTTGTCCGTGGCACACCCATGTGCAAGGTTACAGGAGAAGCTCTCGAACACGCTCGCCTACTATAACTGTCTATCAAACAGTTTGTGTACCCCGGGCGTACCGTGATAGCGTGAAGTGTGCATGCGCAGATACGTATATGTTACCCGTACCGCTTACTGTACGTGCACTTTTTAACGTCAAACACGGTGGCGCTCTAAGATGCCCCCTTTGAAGTGACGTGGTTGTTGAAAGATTCACTTTGTTTGCAGCAAACGACTGCTTAAAGTGCCTTCGCTTGCCTTTAGTTAGCTTCTACGACAGAGCATACAATTAAGTTGGCGCAGTCTGTGAGATAGCTGCCCATTTCTAACGTGTTTAGGCCTAACTACAACATCAATATAAACAAATCAGAAACCTGGAGTTTTTCGCATTTGGTGCGTTGTTCCTATTTATTTACTTTCATTATTAATTAAGTAAACGTGTAACAATACTTCGCGCGGTAACACAGGCTGATAATCTCGTTTTAATATCCTTCTCACTTTTCTTGCTCATAAACACTTTGATAGGTGGCGCCACCATCCCGTCCGGGGAACGTAAATGCTGTACCGCTAAACTATAGGGCACTGTCCGCGACTGATGTTTCCTGCACGGTAACGTCATTCCCTTAACCTCTGCTATCGCGCAGAAGTTAAGGGAATAACCCAAAGCGCTGCCGACGGCGTGCATACGACGCTGCGAGTGATTAACTAATAAAAGAGCCAGTGCAGACCGCTCGTGACACCACCACTATACGAATTTTTCGAGTTATACGCAGCTTTCACTGTAAAACGGAGCACCAACGTAAGCTTACTGGCGTCTCGGGGAAGGTGGCGAGACCACTCGACGATAAGTATAGTAGAGTCGAATGCACCCACCCCCTCCCCCCTTCCAGATGAACAAAGGCGGAGGGCGCTTCTATAGATCTGAATCTGTTTTTTTTTCTTTTTTTGTGGTGGGGACTTCATCTCAATAGCTCAGTCCCTGACCTCTTTTTTTTTAATTTTTGGTGTTAAGTGTATATCTGATGCCATAAATGATGCTCTTTACGCCTCCATCTAGCAGTTCGCAAGTCTGTGTTCTTTGTAGTGTTTCTTGAGGATAATGTCGTACCTATATAATGTCGTCTGTATATCTTTATTCTCGATGTACAATAGGCCTAATCGTTTAATTAAAACTTTTCGCACCAAAAGAAATACATGTTATTTACAAACACAGATCAAAAGACGCATCATGCAAAGACATGCAACAAAAGAACACTAAACTTCGTAAAGAAAAGTCTGAATCTTAAGTGGCTTTTCAAATACCTCCCAGTCAACGTCCAACCAAATGGCTAAGGGGGCCCCGCGTACTGGCTAGACGTCACCGTCGTCTTCTTCCGAGGAGTTGTCCTGAAAGCCACTCGGTCCTGGTCTGGGCTCCAGGGTATTCAAATCGTCCGTGTCACCTCGCCACTCGCCAGTGAAGTCGTCCAGTCTGCGACGCTTGCACGGCGGTCTGGCGTCGTCATCTGAAACAGACGGTAAAACCCTACAGACGGTATCAGATCCAGTAGACGCCTCTGCATTACCTACCTCGACTCCAGCGCCAGAAACAGCAGGTGCCGAATCCGCACCATCGTCAGTCGACGAGTCATCGCTCCATGAATATTCACTGGACGAGTCATCGCTCGATGAATCGTCGCTTGAGGAAAAGTCACACGGGACCCATATCTCCAAACTCTCTGCGAGCAAGACGTAGCGAAGCAGGTTTGAGGTGTTCTGCATCTTCCCTTGAGCCTGCGAAATAAGATCGTCAATAGTCGGGGCACGGTTGACGGGCATGACGATAAAGCGGTGTACCTACGGGAAGCAATACTTTTTTTTCTCCCAACGTAGCGCACGTGCGTTCAATGCCGAAGCCAGCAGCCGACTGAGCTCTTGTCTCTCTCGCCTTTCACTCAAGCAGTGACGTCACCAACAGCGCCCGCCAATGAGGCCCACTCTCGCTGTCGGAACAGGAGCTGGTTGGCCAAACGAGTTCTGGTGAGGGCAACCACTGGAAAGGCTGGCGCTGCGGTCGCGCTGACGCAGCAAACGACCACACGCGACACGTTCATGCAGTCGTCAGTGTAGCACGCTTTTTTTCAACCCCAAATCAGATATTTTTCTAGCTAACCGGTTTTTTTTACCGCACGATACCACAGTGCCGGACACAATTTAGCGAGTCTATAATGAGTCAGCCTTTCCAAAACGCCACGGCAGCGATACACTTGCCTCACAAAATTGAAATTGGCGAAACAAATCAGCCATCATGCTCGGGTGTTAAAATGAGTTGGCAGCCACTTTTTCTTTGCGCATCCGTGCATTCGCTAAGAATCTGCGTCTCTTATTAGATTTCAAATATACCGTATGTATTGAAGAATTGCAAAATATTACCGTGCACCCTTACCTTGATAAATACGTAGCACAACTAGCTGCAATATGACGTTTCTTTTTATTTTGAAACTACTTTCTCCTAGTTAAACGCCAGAAGGCCCCAAAGTGCTGTCACTAAGTCTTGTTCAAACTTGAGAGCGACGACGTCTATTCCTCTTTATAGTTACGTCCCTCAGTGCATCGACCTGCATTCCATCCAATGCGTTGCTGATGCAGCATTTGCGAAAATACTTGCGCAACATATCTTCCGTGAAAGATTCCCTTGCTGACGACACTCAACCAAAAACTGTCGCGGGGCGGGTGACGTCGTATAAGCGCCCAGCATCCAATTATTGTAGAGTTCGCGCACGCAATCTCGCAAGGTGTTTTTGGGCACTACGTACAAAGGCTGGAGAATTCCGCGTAGACGTGGCGATTGTATCTGATACCTTACCGCTGTGCTTAGGGGGAAAAAACTAGAACCAGCGGCGAACATCGTACCATACCATTTCTTCGTATGTACGAAACAAAGTATCCAGTGTTTAAAATGCCGAGTAAATCTGACGTTAAGGCATCTCAAAAAGGGCATGTAGTCTCTGTGGGAGCAGAGCATGGTGAAACCCCTTTGGTTTCCACACTCATGCACCACGCAGACGGCGCAACGACGTTACAAACGTTTAACAATGCGAATGTACTTGGCGGCGTATATAGTGTGCAGGATCTGGCCGTCACCAGCACCTGCATTCCTGTTGGCAATTTAGCTTTGCTTCGAAGGTTCCTGGATTATCCGTACGCAGTTGCTGCCGGCACTTGGCCTACCGGGCTTGTTTTTGTGCCCGGACAGCAGCATCAGCCCGCCGAATGCGAGCTGTCTCACCTTCTCACTTCCGACATTCTTCTCGAGTTGTCCGTGGCACACCCATGTGGAAGGTTACAGGAGAAGCTCTCGAACACGCTCGCCTACTATAACTGTCTATCAAACAGTTAGTGTACCCCGGGCGTACCGTGATAACGTGAAGTGTGCATGCGCAGATACGTATATGTTACCCGTACCGCTTACTGTACGTGCACTATTTAACGTCAAACATGGTGGCGCTCTGGGAAGCCGCCTTTGAAGTGACGTGGTTGTTGAAAGATTCACTTTGTTTGCAGCAAACGACTGTTTAAAGTGCCTTCGCTTGCCTTCAGTTAGCTTCTACGACAGAGCATACAATTAATTTGGCGCAGTCTCTGAGATAGCTGCCCATTTCTAACGTGTTTAGGCCTAACTACAACATCAATGTAAACAAATCGAAAACCTGGAGTTTTTCGCATTTGGTGCGTTGTTCCTATTTATTTACTTTCATTATTAATAAAATAAACGTGTAACAATACTTCGCGCGGTAACACAGGCTGATAATCTCGTTTTAATATCCTTCTCACTTTTCTTACTCATAAACACTTTGATAGGTGGCGCCACCATCCCGTCCGGGGAACGTAAATGCTGTACCGCTAAACTATAGGGCACTGTCCGCGACTAATGTTTCCTGCATGGTAACGTCATTCCCTTAACCTCTGCTATCGCGCAGAAGTTAAGGGAATAACCCAAAGTGCCGCCGACGGCGTGCATACGACGCTGCGAGTGATTAACTGATAAAAGAGCCAGTGCAGACCGCTCGTGACACCACCACTATACGAATTTTTCAAGTTATACACAGCTTTCACTGTAAAACGGAGCACCAACGTAAGCTTACTGGCGTCTCGGGGAAGGTGGCGAGACCACTCGACGATAAGTACAGTAGAGTCGAATGCGCTCACGCACTCCCCCCTTCCAGATGAACAAAGGCGGAGGGCGCCTCTATAGATCTGAATCTGTTTTTTTTTCTTTTTTTGTGGTCGTGACTTCATCTTAATAGCTCAGGTCCTGACCTCTTTTTTTTACTTTTTGGTGTTAAGTGTATATCTGATGTCATAAATGATGCTCTTTACGCCTCAATCTAGCAGTTCGCAAGTCTGTGTTCTTTGTAGTGTTTCTTGAGGATAATTTCCTACCTATATAATGTCGTCTGTATATCTTTATTCTCGATGTACAATAGGCCTAATCGTTTAATTAAAACTTTTCGCGCCAAAAGAAATACATGTTATTTACAAACACAGATCAAAAGACGCATCATGCAAATACATGCAACAAAAGAACCCTAAACTCCGTAAAGAAAAGAAAGGTCTGGATCTTAAGTGGCTTTTCAAATACCTCCCAGTCAACGTCCAACCAAATGGCTAAGGGCGCCCCGCGTACTGGCTAGACGTCACCGTCGTCTTCTTCCGATGAGTCGTCCTGAAAACCGCTTGGTCCTGGTCTGGGCTCTAGGGTATTCAAATCGTCCGTGTCACCTCGCCACTCGCCAGGGAAGTCGTCCAGTCTGCGACGCTTGCACGGCGGTCTGGCGTCGTCATCTGAAACAGACGGTAAAACCCTACAGACGGTATCAGATCCAGTAGACGCCTCTGCATTACCTACCTCGACTCCATCGCCAGAAACAGCAGGTGCCGAACCCGCACCATCGTCAGTCGACGAGTCATCGCTCCATAAATCTTCACTGGACGAGTCATCGCTCGATGAATCGTCATTTGAGGAATCGTTACACCGGACCCATATTTTTAGACTTTCCGCGAGCAAGACGTAGCGAAGCAGGCTCGAGGTGTTCTGCATCTTCCCTTGAGCCTGCGAAATAAGATCGTCAATAGTCGGGGCACAGTTGACGGGCATGACGATAAAGCAGTGTACTTACGGGAAGCAATACTTTTTTTTCTCCCAACGTAGCGCACGTGCGTTCAATGCCGAAGCCAGCAGCCGACTGAGCTCTTGTCTCTCTCTCCTTTCACTCAAGCAGTGACGTCACCAACAGCGCCCTGCAATGAGGCCCACTCTCGCTGTAGGAACAGGAGCTGGTTGGCCGAACGAGTTCCGGTGAGGGCAACTACTGGAACGGCTGGCGCTGCGGTCGCGCTGACGCAGCAAACGACCACACGCGACACGTTCATGCAGTCGTCCGTGTAGCACGCTTCCTTTCAACCCCAAATCAGATATTTTTCTACTAACCGGTTTTTTTTTACCGCACGATACCACAGTGCCGGACACAATTTATCGAGTCTATAATGAGTCAGCCTTTACATAACGCCACGGCAGCGATACACTTGCCTCACAAAATTGAAATTGGCGAAACAAATCAGCCATCATGCTCGGGTGTTAAAATGAGTTGGCAGCCACTTTTTCTTTGCGCATCCGTGCATTCGCTAAGAATCTGCGTCTCTTATTAGATTTCAAATATACCGTATGTATTGAAGAATTGCAAAATATTACCGTGCACCCTTACCTTGATAAATACGTAGCACAACTAGCTGCAATATGACGTTTCTTTTTATTTTGAAACTACTTTCTCCTAGTTAAACGCCAGAAGGCCCCAAAGTGCTGTCACTAAGTCTTGTTCAAACTTGAGAGCGACGACGTCTATTCCTCTTTATAGTTACGTCCCTCAGTGCGTACCCTGCATTCCATCCAATGCGTTGCTGATGCAGCATTTGCGAAAATACTTGCGCAACATATCTTCCGTGAAAGATTCCCTTGCTGACGACACTCAACCAAAAACTGTCGCGGGGCGGGTGACGTCGTATAAGCGCCCAGCATCCAATTATTGTAGAGTTCGCGCACGCAATCTCGCAAGGTGTTTTTGGGCACTACGTACAAAGGCTGGAGAATTCCGCGTAGACGTGGCGATTGTATCTGATACCTTACCGCTGTGCTTAGGGGGAAAAAACGAGAACCAGCGGCGAACATCATACCATACCATTTCTTCGTATGTACGAAACAAAGTATCCAGTGTTTAAAATGCCGAGTAAATCTGACGTTAAGGCATCTCAAAAAGGGCATGTAGTCTCTGTGGGAGCAGAGCATGGTGAAACCCCTTTGGTTTCCACACTCATGCACCACGCAGACGGCGCAACGACGTTACAAACGTTTAACAATGCGAATGTACTTGGCGGCGTATATAGTGTGCAGGATCTGGCCGTCACCAGCACCTGCATTCCTGTTGGCAATTTAGCTTTGCTTCGAAGGTTCCTGGATTATCCGTACGCAGTTGCTGCCGGCACTTGGCCTACCAGGCTTGTTTTTGTGCCCGGACAGCAGCATCAGCCCGCCGAATGCGAGCTGTCTCACCTTCTCACTTCCGACATTCTTCTCGAGTTGTCCGTGGCACACCCATGTGGAAGGTTACAGGAGAAGCTCTCGAACACGCTCGCCTACTATAACTGTCTATCAAACAGTTAGTGTACCCCGGGCGTACCGTGATAACGTGAAGTGTGCATGCGCAGATACGTATATGTTACCCGTACCGCTTACTGTACGTGCACTATTTAACGTCAAACATGGTGGCGCTCTGGGAAGCCGCCTTTGAAGTGACGTGGTTGTTGAAAGATTCACTTTGTTTGCAGCAAACGACTGTTTAAAGTGCCTTCGCTTGCCTTCAGTTAGCTTCTACGACAGAGCATACAATTAATTTGGCGCAGTCTCTGAGATAGCTGCCCATTTCTAACGTGTTTAGGCCTAACTACAACATCAATGTAAACAAATCGAAAACCTGGAGTTTTTCGCATTTGGTGCGTTGTTCCTATTTATTTACTTTCATTATTAATAAAATAAACGTGTAACAATACTTCGCGCGGTAACACAGGCTGATAATCTCGTTTTAATATCCTTCTCACTTTTCTTACTCATAAACACTTTGATAGGTGGCGCCACCATCCCGTCCGGGGAACGTAAATGCTGTACCGCTAAACTATAGGGCACTGTCCGCGACTAATGTTTCCTGCACGGTAACGTCATTCCCTTAACCTCTGCTATCGCGCAGAAGTTAAGGGAATAACCCAAAGTGCCGCCGACGGCGTGCATACGACGCTGCGAGTGATTAACTGATAAAAGAGCCAGTGCAGACCGCTCGTGACACCACCACTATACGAATTTTTCAAGTTATACACAGCTTTCACTGTAAAACGGAGCACCAACGTAAGCTTACTGGCGTCTCGGGGAAGGTGGCGAGACCACTCGACGATAAGTACAGTAGAGTCGAATGCGCTCACGCACTCCCCCCTTCCAGATGAACAAAGGCGGAGGGCGCCTCTATAGATCTGAATCTGTTTTTTTTTCTTTTTTTGTGGTCGTGACTTCATCTTAATAGCTCAGGTCCTGACCTCTTTTTTTTACTTTTTGGTGTTAAGTGTATATCTGATGTCATAAATGATGCTCTTTACGCCTCAATCTAGCAGTTCGCAAGTCTGTGTTCTTTGTAGTGTTTCTTGAGGATAATTTCCTACCTATATAATGTCGTCTGTATATCTTTATTCTCGATGTACAATAGGCCTAATCGTTTAATTAAAACTTTTCGCGCCAAAAGAAATACATGTTATTTACAAACACAGATCAAAAGACGCATCATGCAAATACATGCAACAAAAGAACCCTAAACTCCGTAAAGAAAAGAAAGGTCTGCATCTTAAGTGGCTTTTCAAATACCTCCCAGTCAACGTCCAACCAAATGGCTAAGGGCGCCCCGCGTACTGGCTAGACGTCACCGTCGTCTTCTTCCGATGAGTCGTCCTGAAAACCGCTTGGTCCTGGTCTGGGCTCTAGGGTATTCAAATCGTCCGTGTCACCTCGCCACTCGCCAGGGAAGTCGTCCAGTCTGCGACGCTTGCACGGCGGTCTGGCGTCGTCATCTGAAACAGACGGTAAAACCCTACAGACGGTATCAGATCCAGTAGACGCCTCTGCATTACCTACCTCGACTCCATCGCCAGAAACAGCAGGTGCCGAACCCGCACCATCGTCAGTCGACGAGTCATCGCTCCATAAATCTTCACTGGACGAGTCATCGCTCGATGAATCGTCATTTGAGGAATCGTTACACCGGACCCATATTTTTAGACTTTCCGCGAGCAAGACGTAGCGAAGCAGGCTCGAGGTGTTCTGCATCTTCCCTTGAGCCTGCGAAATAAGATCGTCAATAGTCGGGGCACAGTTGACGGGCATGACGATAAAGCAGTGTACTTACGGGAAGCAATACTTTTTTTTCTCCCAACGTAGCGCACGTGCGTTCAATGCCGAAGCCAGCAGCCGACTGAGCTCTTGTCTCTCTCTCCTTTCACTCAAGCAGTGACGTCACCAACAGCGCCCTGCAATGAGGCCCACTCTCGCTGTAGGAACAGGAGCTGGTTGGCCGAACGAGTTCCGGTGAGGGCAACCACTGGAACGGCTGGCGCTGCGGTCGCGCTGACGCAGCAAACGACCACACGCGACACGTTCATGCAGTCGTCCGTGTAGCACGCTTCCTTTCAACCCCAAATCAGATATTTTTCTACTAACCGGTTTTTTTTTTACCGCACGATACCACAGTGCCGGACACAATTTATCGAGTCTATAATGAGTCAGTGAGGGTGGCGATTTGGGCTTGTTGGTATGGTTGCATGATGATGGATGGTAGCGCAGACAACGAACACGGACAAGAGAAGGCACATAGACACAACACAGCGCTAACTTTCAACAACAGTTTATTACACGCAGATCTCCGTGGTGTATGCGATCCACCACGCCAACGTCGCACGTGCGTAGCTCTACAAACCATCAAATATAACCAACGCGCGTGTTCCAATACTTTACAATTTTATATTTTTCAATCTTTTTTTACTTTTTCTTTCTTCCTTTTATCCCATGTTACCACAAACCCTATCACGAATACATGTAATCAAGTTCCTTATCTGTCAACACCACTGATGGGCTGCTCACACACGTGTCACCTAGCTCTGCAATTCTGCCGGCCTCCAATACCAACCGCGTCATCTCGTGCCTACTTCTATTGATTATAACCGTTTCCTTGAATTTCGGTGTGCAATTACATCTCTGGCAATGAAGGGAAAGAAAACCATCAGGAACAACACTATTTACTTTGTTATTGTGCTCGCGCAAGCGATCGTTTATGCATCTACTGGTCTGACCTTCTCTTGTCCGTGTTCGTTGTCTGCGCTACCATCCATCATCATATAATGAGTCAGCCTTTACATAACGCCACGGCAGCGATACACTTGCCTCACAAAATTGAAATTGGCGAAACAAATCAGCCATCATGCTCGGGTGTTAAAATGAGTTGGCAGCCATTTTTTTTTGCGAATCCGTGCATTCGCTAAGAATCTGAGTCTCTTATTAGATTTCAAATATACCGTATGTATTGAAGAATTGCAAAATATTACCGTGCACCCGTTTCTTGATAAATACGTAGCACAACTAGCTGCAATATGACGTTTCTTTTTATTTCGAAACTACTTTCACCTAGTTAAACGCCGGAAGGCCTCAAAGTGCTGTCACTAAGTCTTGTTCAAACTTGAGAGCGACGACGTCTATTCCTTTTTATAGTTACGTCCCTCAGTGCGTACCCTGCATCCCATCCAATGCGTTGCTGATGCAGCATTTGCGAAAAGACTTGCGCAACGTATCTTCCGTGAAAGATTCCCTTGCTGACGACACTCAACCAAAAACTGTCGCGGGGCGGTGGACGTCGTATAAGCGCCCAGCATCCACTTATTGTAGAGTTCGCGCACGCAATCTCGCAAGGTGTTTTTGGGCACTACGTACAAAGGCAGGAGAATTCCGCGTAGACGTGGCGATTGTATCTGATACCTTAGCGCTGGCTTAGGGGAAGAAAACGAGAACCAGCGGCGAACATCTTACCACACCATTTCTTCGTATGTACGAAACAAAGAATCCAGTGTTTAAAATGCCGAGTAAATCTGACGTTAAGGCATCTCAAAAAGGGCATGTAGTCTCTGTGGGAGCAGAGCATGGTGAAACCCCTTTGGTTTCCACACTCATGCACCACGCAGACGGCGCAACGACATTACAAACGTTTAACAATGCGAATGTACTTGGCGGCGTATATAGTGTGCAGGATCTGCCCGTCACCAGAACCTGCATTCCCGTTGGCAATTTAGCTTTGCTTCGAATGTTCCTGGATTATCTGTACGCAGTTGCTGCCGGCACTTGGACTACCGGGCTTGTTTTTGTGCCCGGACTGCAGCATCAGCCCGCCGAATGCGAGCTGTCTCACCTTCTTACTTCCTGCATTCTTCTCGAGTTGTCCGTGGCACACCCATGTGCAAGGTTACAGGAGAAGCTCTCGAACACGCTCGCCTACTATAACTGTCTATCAAACAGTTAGTGTACCCCGGGCGTACCGTGATAGCGTGAAGTGTGCATGCGCAGATACGTATATGTTACCCGTACCGCTTACTGTACGTGCACTTTTTAACGTCAAACACGGTGGCGCTCTAAGATGCCCCCTTTGAAGTGACGTGGTTGTTGAAAGATTCACTTTGTTTGCAGCAAACGACTGCTTAAAGTGCCTTCGCTTGCCTTCAGTTAGCTTCTACGACAGAGCATACAATTAAGTTGGCGCAGTCTGTGAGATAGCTGCCCATTTCTAACGTGTTTAGGCCTAACTACAACATCAATATAAACAAATCAGAAACCTGGAGTTTTTCGCATTTGGTGCGTTGTTCCTATTTATTTACTTTCATTATTAATAAAGTAAACGTGTAACAATACTTCGCGCGGTAACACAGGCTGATAATCTCGTTTTAATATCCTTCTCACTTTTCTTGCTCATAAACACTTTGATAGGTGGCGCCACCATCCCGTCCGGGGAACGTAAATGCTGTACCGCTAAACTATAGGGCACTGTCCGCGACTAATGTTTCCTGCACGGTAACGTCATTCCCTTAACCTCTGCTATCGCGCAGGAGTTAAGGGAATAACCCAAAGCGCTGCCGACGGCATGCATACGACGCTGCGAGTGATTAACTGATAAAAGAGCCAGTCGAGACCGCTCGTGACACCACCACTATACGAATTTTTCAAGTTATACACAGCTTTCACTGTAAAAAGGAGCACCAACGTAAGCTTACTGGCGTCTCGGGGAAGGTGGCGAGACCACTCGACGATAAGTATAGTAGAGTCGAATGCGCCCATCCCCCCCCCTTCCAGGTGAACAAAGGCGGAGGGCGCCTCTATAGTTCTGAATCTGTTTTTTTTTTCTTTTTTTGTGGTCGGGACTTCATCTCAATAGCTCAGGTCCTGACCTCTTTTTTTTACTTTTTGGTGTTAAGTGTATATCTGATGTCATAAATGATGCTGTTTACGCCTCCATCTAGCAGTTCGCGAGTCTGTGTTCTTTGTAGGGTTTCTTGAGGATAATGTCGTACCTATATAATGTCGTCTGTATATCTTTATTCTCGATGTACAATAGGCCTAATCGTTTATATGAAAACTTTTCGCGCCAAAAGAAATACATGTTATTTACAAACACAGATCAAAAGACGCATCATGCAAAGACATGCAACAAAAGAACTATAAACTTCATAAAGAAAAGAAAGGTCTGGATCTTAAGTGGCTTTTCAAATACCTCCCAGTCAACGTCCAACCAAATGGCTAAGGGCGCCCCGCATACTAGCTAGACGTCACCGTCGTCTTCTTCCGAGGAGTCGTCCTGAAAACCGCTTGGTCCTGGTCTGGGCTCTAGGGTATTCAAATCGTCCGTGTCACCTCGCCAATCGCCACGGAAGTCGTCCAGTCTGCGACGCTTGCACGGCGGTCCGGCGTCGTCATCTGAAACAGACGGTAAAACCCTACTCACGGTATCAGATCCAGTGGACGCCTCTGCATTACCTACCTCGACTCCAGCGCCAGAAACAGCAGGTGCCGAATCCGCACCATCGTCAGTCGACGAGTCATCGCTCCATGAATATTCACTGGACGAGTCATCGCTCGATGAATCGTCGCTTGAGGAATCGTCACACGGGACCCATATCTTCAAACTCTCTGCGAGCAAGACGTAGCGAAGCAGGCTCGAGGTGTTCTGCATCTTCCCTTGAGCCTGCGAAATAAGATCGTCAATAGTCGGGGCACGGTTGACGGGCATGACGATAAAGTGGTGTACTTACGGGAAGGAATACTTTTTTTTTCTCCCAAGGTAGCGCACGTGCGTTCAATGCCGAAGCCAGCAGCCGACTGAGCTCTTGTCTCTCTCTCCTTTCACTCAAGCAGTGACGTCACCAACAGCGCCCGCCAATGAGGCCCACTCTCGCTGTCGGAACAGGAGCTGGTTGGCCAAACGAGTTCTGGTGAGGGCAACCACTGGAAAGGCTGGCGCTGCGGTCGCGCTGACGCAGCAAACGACCACACGCGACACGTTTATGCAGTCGTCAGTGTAGCACGCTTTTTTTCAACCCCAAATCAGATATTTTTCGAGCTAACCGGTTTTTTTTTTACCGCTCGATACCACAGTGCCGGACACAATTTAGCGAGTCTATAATGAGTCAGCCTTTTCAAAACGCCATGGCAGCGATACACTTGCCTCACAAAATTGAAATTGGCGAAACAAATCAGCCATCATGCTCGGGTGTTAAAATGAGTTGGCAGCCACTTTTTCTTTGCGCATCCGTGCATTCGCTAAGAATCTGCGTCTCTTATTAGATTTCAAATATACCGTATGTATTGAAGAATTGCAAAATATTACCGTGCACCCTTACCTTGATAAATACGTAGCACAACTAGCTGCAATATGACGTTTCTTTTTATTTTGAAACTACTTTCACCTAGTTAAACGCCGGAAGGCCCCAAAGTGCTGTCACTAAGTCTTGTTCAAACTTGAGAGCGACGACGTCTATTCCTCTTTATAGTTACGTCCCTCAGTGCATCGACCTGCATTCCATCCAATGCGTTGCTTATGCAGCATTTGCGAAAAGACTTGCGCAACATATCTTCCGTGAAAGATTCCCTTGCTGACGACACTCAACCAAAAACTGTCGCGGGGCGGTGGACGTCGTAAAAGCGCCCAGCATCCAATTATTGTAGAGTTCGCGCACGCAAACTCGCAAGGTGTTTTTGGGCACTACGTACAAAGGCTGGAGAATTCCGCGTAGACGTGGCGATTGTATCTGATACCTTAGCGCTGTGCTTAGGGGAAAAAAACGAGAACCAGCGGCGAACATCTTACCACACCATTTCTTCGTATGTACGAAACAAAGAATCCAGTGTTTAAAATGCCGAGTAAATCTGACGTTAAGGCATCTCAAAAAGAGCATGTAGTCTCTGTGGGAGCAGAGCATGGTGAAACCCCTTTGGTTTCCACAGTCATGCACCACGCAGACGGCGCAACGACGTTACAAACGTTTAACAATGCGAATGTACTTGGCGGCGTATATAGTGTGCAGGATCTGCCCGTTACCAGCACCTGCATTCCTGTTGGCAATTTAGCTTTGCTTCGAAGGTTCCTGGATTATCCGTACGCAGTTGCTGCTGGCACTTGGCCTACCGGGCTTGTTTTTGTGCCCGGACTGCAGCATCAGCCCGCCGAATGCGAGCTGTCTCACCTTCTCACTTCCGACATTCTTCTCGAGTTGTCCGTGGCACACCCATGTGGCAGGTTACAGGAGAAGCTCTCGAACACGCTCGCCTACTATAACTGTCTATCAAACAGTTAGTGTACCCCGGGCGTACCGTGATAGCGTGAAGTGTGCATGCGCAGATACGTATATGTTACCCGTACCGCTTACTGTACGTGCACTATTTAACGTCAAACATGGTGGCGCTCTGGGAAGCCCCCTTTGAAGTGACATGGTTGCTGAAAGATTCACTTTGTTTGCAGCAAACGACTGTTTAAAGTGCCTTCGCTTGCCTTCAGTTAGCTTCTACGACAGAGCATACAATTAATTTGGCGCAGTCTCTGAGATAGCTGCCCATTTCTAACGTGTTTAGGCCTAACTACATCATCAATGTAAACAAATCGAAAACCTGGAGTTTTTCGCATTTGGTGCGTTGTTCCTATTTATTTACTTTCATTATCATTAAAATAAACGTGTAACAATACTTCGCGCGGTAACACAGGCTGATAATCTCGTTTTAATATCCTTCTCACTCTTCTTACTCATAAACACTTTGATAGGTGGCGCCACCATCCCGTCCGGGGAACGTAAATGCTGTACCGCTAAACAATAGGGCACTGTCCGCGACTAATGTTTCCTGCACGGTAACGTCATTCCCTTAACCTCTGCTATCGCGCAGAAGTTAAGGGAATAACCCAAAGCGCTGCCGACGGCGTGCATACGACGCTGCGAGTGATTAACTGATAAAAGAGCCAGTGCAGACCGCTCGTGACACCACCACTATACGAATTTTTCGAGTTATACACAGCTTTCACTGTAAAACGGAGCACCAACGTAAGCTTACTGGCGTCTCGGGGAAGGTGGCGAGACCACTCGACGATAAGTATAGTAGAGTCGAATGCACCCACCCCCTCCCCCCTTCCAGATGAACAAAGGCGGAGGGCGCCTCTATAGATCTGAATCTGTTTTTTCTTCTTTTTTTTGTGGTCGGGACTTCATCTCAATAGCTCAGGTCCTGACCTCTTTTTTTTTACTTTTTGGTGTTAAGTGTATATCTGATGTCATAAATGATGCTGTTTACGCCTCCATCTAGCAGTTCGCGAGTCTGTGTTCTTTGTAGGGTTTCTTGAGGATAATGTCGTACCTATATAATGTCGTCTGTATATCTTTATTCTCGATGTACAATAGGCCTAATCGTTTATATGAAAATTTTCGCGCCAAAAGAAATACATGTTATTTACAAACACAGATCAAAAGACGCATCATGCAAAGACATGCAACAAAAGAACTATAAACTTCATAAAGAAAAGAAAGGTCTGGATCTTAAGTGGCTTTTCAAATACCTCCCAGTCAACGTCCAACCAAATGGCTAAGGGCGCCCCGCGTACTGGCTAGACGTCACCGTCGTCTTCTTCCGAGGAGTCGTCCTGAAAACCGCTTGGTCCTGGTCTGGGCTCTAGGGTATTCAAATCGTCCGTGTCACCTCGCCAATCGCCAGGGAAGTCGTCCAGTCTGCGACGCTTGCACGGCGGTCCGGCGTCGTCATCTGAAACAGACGGTAAAACCCTACTCACGGTATCAGATCCAGTAGACGCCTCTGCATTACCTACCTCGACTCCAGCGCCAGAAACAGCAGGTGCCGAATCCGCACCATCGTCAGTCGACGAGTCATCGCTCCATGAATATTCACTGGACGAGTCATCACTCGATGAATCGTCGCTTGAGGAATCGTCACACGGGACCCATATCTTCAAACTCTCTGCGAGCAAGACGTAGCGAAGCAGGCTCGAGGTGTTCTGCATCTTCCCTTGAGCCTGCGAAATAAGATCGTCAATAGTCGGGGCACGGTTGACGGGCATGACGATAAAGCGGTGTACTTACGGGAAGGAATACTTTTTTTTTCTTCCAACGTAGCGCACGTGCGTTCAATGCCGAAGCCAGCAGCCGACTGAGCTCTTGTCTCTCTCTCCTTTCACTCAAGCAGTGACGTCACCAACAGCGCCCGCCAATGAGGCCCACTCTCGCTGTCGGAACAGGAGCTGGTTGGCCAAACGAGTTCTGGTGAGGGCAACCACTGGAAAGGCTGGCGCTGCGGTCGCGCTGACGCAGCAAACTACCACACGCGACACGTTCATGCAGTCGTCAGTGTAGCACGCTTTTTTTCAACCCCAAATCAGATATTTTTCTAGCTAACCGGTTTTTTTTACCGCACGATACCACAGTGCCGGACACAATTTAGCGAGTCTATAATGAGTCAGCCTTTCCAAAACGCCATGGCAGCGATACACTTTACACTTGCCTCACAAAATTGAAATTGGCGAAACAAATCAGCCATCATGCTCGGGTGTTAAAATGAGTTGGCAGCCACTTTTTTTTGCGCATCCGTGCATTCGCTAAGAATCTGCGTTTCTTATTAGATTTCAAATATACCGTATGTATTGAAGAATTGCAAAATATTACCGTGCACCCGTACCTTGATAAATACGTAGCAGAACTAGCTGCAATATGACGTTTCTTTTTATTTTGAAACTACTTTCACCTAGTTAAACGCCGGAAGGCCTCAAAGTGCTGTCACTAAGTCTTGTTCAAACTTGAGAGCGACGACGTCTATTCCTCTTTATAGTTACGTCCCTCAGTGCATCGACCTGCATTCCATCCAATGCGTTGCTGATGCAGCATTTGCGAAAAGACTTGTGCAACATATCTTCCGTGAAAGATTCCCTTGCGGACGACACTCAACCAAAAACTGTCGCGGGGCTGTGGACATCGTATAAGCGCCCAGCATCCACTTATTGTAGAGTTCGCGCACGCAATCTCGCAAGGTGTTTTTGGGCAGTACGTACAAAGGCTAGAGAATTCCGCGTAGACGTGGCGATTGTATCTGATACCTTAGCGCTGGCTTAGGGGAAAAAAACGAGAACCAGCGGCGAACATCTTACCACACCATTTCTTCGTATGTACGAAACAAAGAATCCAGTGTTTAAAATGCCGAGTAAATCTGACGTTAAGGCATCTCAAAAAGGGCATGTAGTCTCTGCGGGAGCAGAGCATGGTGAAACCCCTTTGGTTTCCACACTCATGCACCACGCAGACGGCGCAACGACGTTACAAACGTTTAACAATGCGAATGTACTTGACGGCGTATATAGTGTGCAGGATCTGCCCGTCACCAGCACCTGCATTCCCGTTGGCAATTTAGCTTTGCTTCGAAGGTTCCTGGATTATCCGTACGCAGTTGCTGCCGGCACTTGGCCTATTGGGCTTGTTTTTGTGCCCGGACTGCAGCATCAGCCCGCCGAATGCGAGCTGTCTCACCTTCTCACTTCCGGCATTCTTCTCGAGTTGTCCGTGGCACACCCATGTGGAAGGTTACAGGAGAAGCTCTCGAACACGCTCGCCTACTATAACTGTCTATCAACCAGTTAGTGTACCCCGGGCGTACCGTGATAGCGTGAAGTGTACATGCGCAGATACGTATATGTTACCCGTACCGCTTACTGTACGTGCACTATTTAACGTCAAACATGGTTGCGCTCTGGGATGCCTCCTTTGAAGTTACGTGGTTGTTGAAAGATTCACTTTGTTTGCAGCAAACGACTGTTTAAAGTGCCTTCGCTTGCCTTTAGTTAGCTTCTACGACAAAGCATACAATTAAGTTGGCGCAGTCTCTGAGATAGCTGCCCATTTCTAACGTGTTTAGGCCTAACTACAACATCAATGTAAACAAACCGGAACCCTGGAGTTTTTCGCATTTGGTGCGTTGTTCCTATTTATTTACTTTCATTAATAATAAAATAAACGTGTAACAATACTTCGCACGGTATCACAGGCTGATAATCTCGTTTTAATATCCTTCTCACTTTTCTTACTCATAAACACTTTGATAGGTGGCGCCACCATCCCGTCCGGGGAACGTAAATGCTGTACCGCTAAACTATAGGGCACTGTCCGCGACTAATGTTTCCTGCACGGTAACGTCATTCCCTTAACCTCTGCTATCGCGCAGAAGTTAAGGGAATAACCCAAAGCGCTGCCGACGGCGTGCATACGACGCTGCGAGTGATTAACTGATAAAAAAGCCAGTGAAGACCGCTCGTGACACCACTACTACACGAATTTTTCAAAATATACACAGCTTTCACTGTAAAACAGAGCACCAACGTAAGTTTACTGGCGTCTCGGAGAAGGTGGCGAGACCACTCGACGATAAGTATAGTCGAGTCGAATGCACCCACCCCCTCCCCCCTTCCAGATGAACAAAGGCGGAGGGCGCCTCTATAGATCTGAATCTGTTTCTTTTTCTTTTTTTGTGGTCGGGACTTCATCTCAATAGCTCAGGTCCTGACCTCTTTTTTTTTACTTTTTGGTGTTAAGTGTATATCTGATGTCATAAATGAGGCTGTTTACGCCTCCATCTAGCAGTTCGCGAGTCTGTGTTCTTTGTAGGGTTTCTTGAGTATAATGTCGTACCTATTTAATGTCGTCTGTATATCTTTATTCTCGATGTACAATAGGCCTAATCGTTTAATTAAAACTTTTCGCGCCAAAAGAAATACATGTTATTTACTAACACAGATCAAAAGACGCATCATGCAAAGACATGCAACAAAAGAACACTAAACTTCGTAAAGAAAAGAAAGGTCTGGATCTTAAGTGGCTTTTCAAATACCTCCCAGTCAACGTCCAACCAAATGGCTAAGGGCGCCCCGCGTACTGGCTAGACGTCACCGTCGTCTTCTTCCGAGGAGTCGTCCTGAAAACCGCTTGGTCCTGGTCTGGGCTCTAGGGTATTCAAATCGTCCGTGTCACCTCGCCACTCGCCAGGGAAGTCGTCCAGTCTGCGACGCTTGCACGGCGGTCCGGCGTCGTCATCTGAAACAGACGGTAAAACCCTACAGACGGTATCAGATCCAGTAGACGCCTCTGCATTACCTACCTCGACTCCAGCGCCAGAAACAGAAGGTGCCGAATCCGCACCATCGTCAGTCGACGAGTCATCGCTCCATAAATATTCACTGGACGAGTCTTCGCTCGATGAATCGTCGCTTGAGGAATCGTCACACGGGACCCATAACTTCAAACTCTGCGAGCAAGACGTAGCGAAGCAGGCTCGAGGTGTTCTGCATCTTCCCTTGAGCCTGCGAAATAAGATCGTCAATAGTCGGGGCACGGTTGACGGGCATGACGATAAAGCGGTGTACTTATGGGAAGCAATACTTTTTTTTCTCCCAACGTAGCGCACGTGCGTTCAATGCCGAAGCCAGCAGCCGACTGAGCTCTTGTCTCTCTCTCCTTTCACTCAAGCAGTGACGTCACCAACAGCGCCCGCCAATGAGGCCCACTCTCGCTGTCGGAACAGGAGCTGGTTGGCCAAACGAGTTCTGGTGAGGGCAACCACTGGAAAGGCTGGCGCTGCGGTCGCGCTGACGCAGCAAACTACCACACGCGACACGTTCATGCAGTCGTCAGTGTAGCACGCTTTTTTTCAACCCCAAATCAGATATTTTTCTAGCTAACCGGTTTTTTTTACCGCACGATACCACAGTGCCGGACACAATTTAGCGAGTCTATAATGAGTCAGCCTTTCCAAAACGCCATGGCAGCGATACACTTTACACTTGCCTCACAAAATTGAAATTGGCGAAACAAATCAGCCATCATGCTCGGGTGTTAAAATGAGTTGGCAGCCACTTTTTTTTTTGCGCATCCGTGCATTCGCTAAGAATCTGCGTTTCTTATTAGATTTCAAATATACCGTATGTATTGAAGAATTGCAAAATATTACCGTGCACCCGTACCTTGATAAATACGTAGCAGAACTAGCTGCAATATGACGTTTCTTTTTATTTTGAAACTACTTTCACCTAGTTAAACGCCGGAAGGCCTCAAAGTGCTGTCACTAAGTCTTGTTCAAACTTGAGAGCGACGACGTCTATTCCTCTTTATAGTTACGTCCCTCAGTGCATCGACCTGCATTCCATCCAATGCGTTGCTGATGCAGCATTTGCGAAAAGACTTGTGCAACATATCTTCCGTGAAAGATTCCCTTGCGGACGACACTCAACCAAAAACTGTCGCGGGGCTGTGGACATCGTATAAGCGCCCAGCATCCACTTATTGTAGAGTTCGCGCACGCAATCTCGCAAGGTGTTTTTGGGCAGTACGTACAAAGGCTAGAGAATTCCGCGTAGACGTGGCGATTGTATCTGATACCTTAGCGCTGGCTTAGGGGAAAAAAACGAGAACCAGCGGCGAACATCTTACCACACCATTTCTTCGTATGTACGAAACAAAGAATCCAGTGTTTAAAATGCCGAGTAAATCTGACGTTAAGGCATCTCAAAAAGGGCATGTAGTCTCTGCGGGAGCAGAGCATGGTGAAACCCCTTTGGTTTCCTTTCCACACTCATGCACCACGCAGACGGCGCAACGACGTTACAAACGTTTAACAATGCGAATGTACTTGACGGCGTATATAGTGTGCAGGATCTGCCCGTCACCAGCACCTGCATTCCCGTTGGCAATTTAGCTTTGCTTCGAAGGTTCCTGGATTATCCGTACGCAGTTGCTGCCGGCACTTGGCCTATTGGGCTTGTTTTTGTGCCCGGACTGCAGCATCAGCCCGCCGAATGCGAGCTGTCTCACCTTCTCACTTCCGGCATTCTTCTCGAGTTGTCCGTGGCACACCCATGTGGAAGGTTACAGGAGAAGCTCTCGAACACGCTCGCCTACTATAACTGTCTATCAACCAGTTAGTGTACCCCGGGCGTACCGTGATAGCGTGAAGTGTACATGCGCAGATACGTATATGTTACCCGTACCGCTTACTGTACGTGCACTATTTAACGTCAAACATGGTTGCGCTCTGGGATGCCTCCTTTGAAGTTACGTGGTTGTTGAAAGATTCACTTTGTTTGCAGCAAACGACTGTTTAAAGTGCCTTCGCTTGCCTTTAGTTAGCTTCTACGACAAAGCATACAATTAAGTTGGCGCAGTCTCTGAGATAGCTGCCCATTTCTAACGTGTTTAGGCCTAACTACAACATCAATGTAAACAAACCGGAACCCTGGAGTTTTTCGCATTTGGTGCGTTGTTCCTATTTATTTACTTTCATTAATAATAAAATAAACGTGTAACAATACTTCGCACGGTATCACAGGCTGATAATCTCGTTTTAATATCCTTCTCACTTTTCTTACTCATAAACACTTTGATAGGTGGCGCCACCATCCCGTCCGGGGAACGTAAATGCTGTACCGCTAAACTATAGGGCACTGTCCGCGACTAATGTTTCCTGCACGGTAACGTCATTCCCTTAACCTCTGCTATCGCGCAGAAGTTAAGGGAATAACCCAAAGCGCTGCCGACGGCGTGCATACGACGCTGCGAGTGATTAACTGATAAAAAAGCCAGTGAAGACCGCTCGTGACACCACTACTACACGAATTTTTCAAAATATACACAGCTTTCACTGTAAAACAGAGCACCAACGTAAGTTTACTGGCGTCTCGGAGAAGGTGGCGAGACCACTCGACGATAAGTATAGTCGAGTCGAATGCACCCACCCCCTCCCCCCTTCCAGATGAACAAAGGCGGAGGGCGCCTCTATAGATCTGAATCTGTTTCTTTTTCTTTTTTTGTGGTCGGGACTTCATCTCAATAGCTCAGGTCCTGACCTCTTTTTTTTTACTTTTTGGTGTTAAGTGTATATCTGATGTCATAAATGAGGCTGTTTACGCCTCCATCTAGCAGTTCGCGAGTCTGTGTTCTTTGTAGGGTTTCTTGAGTATAATGTCGTACCTATTTAATGTCGTCTGTATATCTTTATTCTCGATGTACAATAGGCCTAATCGTTTAATTAAAACTTTTCGCGCCAAAAGAAATACATGTTATTTACTAACACAGATCAAAAGACGCATCATGCAAAGACATGCAACAAAAGAACACTAAACTTCGTAAAGAAAAGAAAGGTCTGGATCTTAAGTGGCTTTTCAAATACCTCCCAGTCAACGTCCAACCAAATGGCTAAGGGCGCCCCGCGTACTGGCTAGACGTCACCGTCGTCTTCTTCCGAGGAGTCGTCCTGAAAACCGCTTGGTCCTGGTCTGGGCTCTAGGGTATTCAAATCGTCCGTGTCACCTCGCCACTCGCCAGGGAAGTCGTCCAGTCTGCGACGCTTGCACGGCGGTCCGGCGTCGTCATCTGAAACAGACGGTAAAACCCTACAGACGGTATCAGATCCAGTAGACGCCTCTGCATTACCTACCTCGACTCCAGCGCCAGAAACAGAAGGTGCCGAATCCGCACCATCGTCAGTCGACGAGTCATCGCTCCATAAATATTCACTGGACGAGTCTTCGCTCGATGAATCGTCGCTTGAGGAATCGTCACACGGGACCCATAACTTCAAACTCTGCGAGCAAGACGTAGCGAAGCAGGCTCGAGGTGTTCTGCATCTTCCCTTGAGCCTGCGAAATAAGATCGTCAATAGTCGGGGCACGGTTGACGGGCATGACGATAAAGCGGTGTACTTACGGGAAGCAATACTTTTTTTTCTCCCAACGTAGCGCACGTGCGTTCAATGCCGAAGCCAGCAGCCGACTGAGCTCTTGTCTCTCTCTCCTTTCACTCAAGCAGTGACGTCACCAACAGCGCCCGCCAATGAGGCCCACTCTCGCTGTCGGAACAGGAGCTGGTTGGCCAAACGAGTTCTGGTGAGGGCAACCATGGAAAGGCTGGCGCTGCGGTCGCGCTGACGCAGCAAACGACAACACGCGACACGTTCATGCAGTCGTCAGTGTAGCACGCTTCCTTTCAACCCCAAATCAGATATTTTTCTAGCTAACCGGTTTTTTTTACCGCATGATACCACAGTGCCGGACACAATTTAGCGAGTCTATAATGAGTCAGCCTTTCCAAAACGCCACGGCAGCGATACACTTGCCTCACAAATTTGAAATTGGCGAAACAAATCAGCCATCATGCTCGGGTGTTGAAATGAGTTGGCAGCCACTTTTTTTGCGCATCCGTGCATTCGCTAAGAATCTGCGTCTCTTATTAGATTTCAAATATACCGTATGTATTGAAGAATTGCAAAATATTACCGTGCACCCTTACCTTGATAAATACGTAGCACAACTACCTGCAATATGACATTTCTTTTTATTTTAAACTACTTTCACCTAGTTAAACGCCGGAAGGCCTCAAAGTGCTGTCACCAAGTCTTGTTCAAACTTGAGAGCGACGACGTCTATTCCTCTTTATAGTTACGTCCCCCAGTGCATCGACCTGCATTCCATCCAATGCGTTGCTGATGCAGCATTTGCGAAAAGACTTGCGCAACATATCTTCCGTGAAAGATTCCCTTGCTGAGGACACTCAACCAAAAACTGTCGCGGGGCGGTGGACGTCGTATAAGCGCCCAGCATCCACTTATTGTAGAGTTCGCGCACGCAATCTCGCAAGGTGTTTTTGGGCACTACGTACAAAGGCTGAAGAATTCCGCGTAGACGTGGCGATTGTATCTGATACCTTAGCGCTGTGCTTAGGGGAAAAAAACGAGAACCAGCGGCGAAATTTTTACCACACCATTTCGTCGTATGTACGAAACAAAGAATCCAGTGTTTAAAATGCCGAGTAAATCTGACGTTAGGGCATGTCAAAAAGGGCATGTAGTTTCTGCGGGAGCAGAGCATGGTGAAACCCCTTTGGTTCCCATACTCATGCACCACGCAGACGGGGCAACGACGTTACAAACGTTTAACAATGCGAATGTACTTGGCGGCGTATATAGTGTGCAGGATCTGCCCGTCACCAGCACCTGCATTCCCGTTGGCAATTTAGCTTTGCTTCAAAGGTTCCTGGATTATCCGTACGCAGTTGCTGCAGACACGTGGCCTACCGGACTTGTTTTTGTGCCCGGACTGCAGCATCAGCCCGCCGAATGCGAGCTGTCTCACCTTCTCACTTCCGACATTCTTCTCGAGTTGTCCGTGACATACCCTTGTGGAAGGTTACAGGAGAAGCTCTCGAACACGCTCGCCTACTATAACTGTCTATCAATAGTCAGTGTACCCCCGAGCGTACCTTGATAGCGTGAAGTGTGCATGCGCAGATACGTATATGTTACCCGTACCGCTTACTGTACGTGCACTATATAACGTCAAACATGGTGACGCTCTGGGATGCCCGCTTTGAAGTGACGTGGTTGTTGAAAAATTCACTTTGTTTGCAGCAAACGACTGTTTAAAGTGCATTCGCTTGCCTTCAGTTAGCTTCTACGACAGAGCATACAATTAAGTTGGCGCACTCTTTGAGATAGCTTACCATTTCTAACGTGTTTAGGTCTAACTACAACATCAATGTAAACAAATCGGAAACTTGGAGTTTTTCGCATTTGTTGCGTTGTTCCTATTTATTTACTTTCATTATTACTAAAATCAACGTGTAACAATACTTCGCGCGGTAACACAGGCTGATAATCTCGTTTTAATATCCTTCTCACTTTTCTTACTTATCAACACTTTGATAGGTGGCGCCCCCATCCCGTCCGGGGAACGTAAACGCTGTACCGCTAAACTATAGGGCACTGTCCGCGACTAATGTTTCCTGCACGGTAACGTCATTCCCTTAACCTCTGCTATCGCGCAGAAGTTAAGGGAATAACCCAAAGCGCTGCCGACGGCGTGCATACGACGCTGCGAGTGATTAACTGATAAAAGAGCCAGTGGAGACCGCTCGTGACACCACCACTATACGAATTTTTCAAGTTATACACAGCTTTCACTGTAAAACGGAGCACCAACGTAAGCTTACTGGCGTCTCGGGGAAGGTGGCGAGACCACTCGACGATAAGTATAGTAGAGTCGAATGCGCCCCCCCCCCTTGCAGATGAACAAAGGCAGAGGGTGCCTCTATAGTTCTGAATCTGTTTTTTCTTTTTTTTTGTGGTCAGGACTTCATCTCAATAACTCAGTCCTTGACCTCTTTTTTTTAATTTTTGGTGTTAAGTGTATATTTTATGTCATAAATGATGCTCTTTACGCCTCCATCTAGCAGTTCGCAAGTCTGTGTTCTTTATAGCGTTTCTTGAGGATAATGTCGTACCTATATAATGTCGTCCGTATATCTTTATTCTCGATGTACAATAGGCCTAATCGTTTATTTAAAACTTTTCGCGGCAAAAGAAATACATGTTATTTACAAACACAGATCAAAAGACGCATCATGCAAAGACATGCAACAAAAGAACACTAAACTTCGTAAGGAAAAGAAAGGTCTGGATCTTAAGTGGCTTTCCAAATACCTCCCAGTCAACGTCCAACCAAATGGCTAAGGGCGCCCCGCGTACTGGCTAGACGTTACTGTCGTCTTCTTCCGAGGAGTTGTCCTGAAAGCCGCTCGGTCCTGGTCTGGGCTCTAGGGTATTCAAATCGTCCGCGTCACCTCGCCACTCGCCAGGGAAGTCGTCCAGTCTGCGACGTTTGCACGGCGGTCCGGCGTCGTCATCTGAAACAGACGGTAAAACCCTACAGACGGTATCAGATCCAGTAGTACCTCTGCATTACCTACCTCGACTCCAGCGCCCGAAACAGCAGGTGGTGAACCCGCACCATCGTCAGTCGACGAGTCATCGCTCCATGAATCTTCACTGGACGAGTCATCGCTCGATGAATCGTCGCTTGAGGAATCTTCACACAGGACCCATATCTTCAGACTCTCCGCGAGCAAGACGTAGCGAAGCAGGCTCGAGGTGTTCTGCATCTTCCCTTGAGTCTGCGAAATAAGCTCGTCAATAGTCGGGGCACGGTTGACGGGCATGACGATAAAGCGGCGTACTTACGGGAAGCAATACTTTTTTTTCTCCCAACGTAGCGCACGTGCGTTCAATGCCGAAGCCAGCAGCCGACTGAAGACTGAGCTCTTGTCTCTCTCTCCTTTCACTCAAGCAGTGACGTCACCAGCAGCGCCCGCCAATGAGGCGCACTCTCGCTGTCTGAACAGGAGCTTGTTGGCCAAACGAGTTCTGGTGAGGGCAACCACTGGAAAGGCTGGCGCTGCGGTCGCGCTGACGCACCAAACGACCACACGCGACACGTTCATGCAGTCGTCAGTGTAGCACGCTTCCTTTCAACCCCAAATCAGATATTTTTCTAGCTAACCGGTTTTTTTTTACCGCACGGTACCACAGTGCCGGACACAATTTAGCGAGTCTATAATGAGTCAGCCTTTCCAAAACGCCACGGCAGCGATACACTTGCCTCACAAAATTGAAATTGGCGAAACAAATCAGCCATCATGCTCGGGTGTTAAACTGAATTGGCAGCCACTTTTTTTTGCGCGTGCGTGCATTCGCTAAGAATCTGCGTCTCTTATTAGATTTCAAATATACGGTATGTATTGAAGAATTTCAAAATATTACCGTGCACCCTTACCTTGATAAATACGTAGCACAACTAGCTGCAATATGACGTTTCTTTTTATTTTGAAACTACTTTCACCTAGTTAAACGCCGGAAGGCCCCAAAGTGCTGTCACTAAGTCTTGTTCAAACTTGAGAGCGACGACGTCTATTCCTCTTTATAGTTACGTCCCTCAGTGCATCGACCTGCATTCCATCCAATGCGTTGCTTATGCAGCATTTGCGAAAAGACTTGCGCAACATATCTTCCGTGAAAGATTCCCTTGCAGACGACACTCAACCAAAAACTGTCGCGGGGCGGTGGACGTCGTATAAGCGCCCAGCATCCAATTATTGTAGAGTTCGCGCACGCAATCTCGCAAGGTGTTTTTGGGCACTACGTACAAAGGCTGGAGAATTCCGCGTAGACGTGGCGATTGTATCTGATACCTTAGCGCTGTGCTTAGCGGAAAAAACGAGAACCAGCGGCGAACATCTTACCACACCATTTCTTCGTATGTACGAAACAAAGAATCCAGTGTTTAAAATGCCGAGTAAATCTGACGTTAAGGCATCTCAAAAAGGGCATGTAGTCTCTGTTGGAGCAGAGCATGGTGAAACCCCTTTGGTTTCCACAGTCATGCACCACGCAGACGGCGCAACGACGTTACAAACGTTTAACAATGCGAATGTACTTGGCGGCGTATATAGTGTGCAGGATCTGCCCGTTACCAGCACCTGCATTCCTGTTGGCAATTTAGCTTTGCTTCGAAGGTTCCTGGATTATCCGTACGCAGTTGCTGCTGGCACTTGGCCTACCGGGCTTGTTTTTGTGCCCGGACTGCAGCATCAGCCCGCCGAATGCGAGCTGTCTCACCTTCTCACTTCCGACATTCTTCTCGAGTTGTCCGTGGCACACCCATGTGGAAGGTTACAGGAGAAGCTCTCGAACACGCTCGCCTACTATAACTGTCTATCAAACAGTTAGTGTACCCCGGGCGTACCGTGATAGCGTGAAGTGTGCATGCGCAGATACGTATATGTTACCCGTACCGCTTACTGTACGTGCACTATTTAACGTCAAACATGGTGGCGCTCTGGGAAGCCCCCTTTGAAGTGACATGGTTGTTGAAAGATTCACTTTGTTTGCAGCAAACGACTGTTTAAAGTGCCTTCGCTTGCCTTCAGTTAGCTTCTACGACAGAGCATACAATTAATTTGGCGCAGTCTCTGAGATAGCTGCCCATTTCTAACGTGTTTAGGCCTAACTACAACATCAATGTAAACAAATCGAAAACCTGGAGTTTTTCGCATTTGGTGCGTTGTTCCTATTTATTTACTTTCATTATTATTAAAATAAACGTGTAACAATACTTCGCGCGGTAACACAGGCTGATAATCTCGTTTTAATATCCTTCTCACTCTTCTTACTCATAAACACTTTGATAGGTGGCGCCACCATCCCGTCCGGGGAACGTAAATGCTGTACCGCTAAACTATAGGGCACTGTCCGCGACTAATGTTTCCTGCACGGTAACGTCATTCCCTTAACCTCTGCTATCGCGCAGAAGTTAAGGGAATAACCCAAAGCGCTGCCGACGGCGTGCATACGACGCTGCGAGTGATTAACTGATAAAAGAGCCAGTGCAGACCGCTCGTGACACAACCACTATACGAATTTTTCGAGTTATACACAGCTTTCACTGTAAAACGGAGCACCAACGTAAGCTTACTGGCGTCTCGGGGAAGGTGGCGAGACCACTCGACGATAAGTATAGTAGAGTCGAATGCGCCCCCCCCCCTTGCAGATGAACAAAGGCAGAGGGTGCCTCTATAGTTCTGAATCTGTTTTTTCTTTTTTTTTTGTGGTCAGGACTTCATCTCAATAACTCAGTCCTTGACCTCTTTTTTTTAATTTTTGGTGTTAAGTGTATATCTTATGTCATAAATGATGCTCTTTACGCCTCCATCTAGCAGTTCGCAAGTCTGTGTTCTTTATAGCGTTTCTTGAGGATAATGTCGTACCTATATAATGTCGTCCGTATATCTTTATTCTCGATGTACAATAGGCCTAATCGTTTATTTAAAACTTTTCGCGGCAAAAGAAATACATGTTATTTACAAACACAGATCAAAAGACGCATCATGCAAAGACATGCAACAAAAGAACACTAAACTTCGTAAGGAAAAGAAAGGTCTGGATCTTAAGTGGCTTTCCAAATACCTCCCAGTCAACGTCCAACCAAATGGCTAAGGGCGCCCCGCGTACTGGCTAGACGTTACTGTCGTCTTCTTCCGAGGAGTTGTCCTGAAAGCCGCTCGGTCCTGGTCTGGGCTCTAGGGTATTCAAATCGTCCGCGTCACCTCGCCACTCGCCAGGGAAGTCGTCCAGTCTGCGACGTTTGCACGGCGGTCCGGCGTCGTCATCTGAAACAGACGGTAAAACCCTACAGACGGTATCAGATCCAGTAGTACCTCTGCATTACCTACCTCGACTCCAGCGCCCGAAACAGCAGGTGCCGAACCCGCACCATCGTCAGTCGACGAGTCATCGCTCCATGAATCTTCACTGGACGAGTCATCGCTCGATGAATCGTCGCTTGAGGAATCTTCACACAGGACCCATATCTTCAGACTCTCCGCGAGCAAGACGTAGCGAAGCAGGCTCGAGGTGTTCTGCATCTTCCCTTGAGTCTGCGAAATAAGCTCGTCAATAGTCGGGGCACGGTTCACGGGCATGACGATAAAGCGGCGTACTTACGGGAAGCAATACTTTTTTTTCTCCCAACGTAGCGCACGTGCGTTCAATGCCGAAGCCAGCAGCCGACTGAAGACTGAGCTCTTGTCTCTCTCTCCTTTCACTCAAGCAGTGACGTCACCAGCAGCGCCCGCCAATGAGGCCCACTCTCGCTGTCTGAACAGGAGCTTGTTGGCCAAACGAGTTCTGGTGAGGGCAACCACTGGAAAGGCTGGCGCTGCGGTCGCGCTGACGCACCAAACGACCACACGCGACACGTTCATGCAGTCGTCAGTGTAGCACGCTTCCTTTCAACCCCAAATCAGATATTTTTCTAGCTAACCGGTTTTTTTTACCGCACGGTACCACAGTGCCGGACACAATTTAGCGAGTCTATAATGAGTCAGCCTTTCCAAAACGCCACGGCAGCGATACACTTGCCTCACAAAATTGAAATTGGCGAAACAAATCAGCCATCATGCTCGGGTGTTAAACTGAATTGGCAGCCACTTTTTTTTGCGCGTCCGTGCATTCGCTAAGAATCTGCGTCTCTTATTAGATTTCAAATATACGGTATGTATTGAAGAATTTCAAAATATTACCGTGCACCCTTACCTTGATAAATACGTGGCACAACTAGCTACAATATGACGTTTCTTTTTATTTCGAAACTACTTTCACCTAGTTAAACGCCGGAAGGCCTCAAAGTGCTGTCACTAAGTCTTGTTTAAACTTGAGAGTGACGACGTCTATTCCTCTTTATAGTAACGTCCCTCAGTGCATCGACCTGCATTCCATCCAATGCGTTGCTGATGCAGCATTTGCGAAAAGACTTGCGCACCATATCTTCCATGAAAGATTCCCTTGCTGACGACACTCAACCAAAAACTGTCGCGGGACGGTGGACGTCGTATAGGCGCCCAGCATCCACTTATTGTAGAGTTCGCGCACTCAATCTCGCAAAGTGTTTTGGGCACTACGTACAAAGGCTGGAGAATTCCGCGTAGACGTGGCGATTGTATCTGATACCTTAGCGCTGTGCTTAGGCGAAAAAAACGAGAGCCAGCGGCGAACATCTTACCACACCATTTCTTCATACGTACGAAACAAAGAATCCAGTGTTTAAAATGCCGAGTAAATGTGACGTTAAGGCATCTCAAAAAGTGCATGTAGTCTCCTCGGGAGCAGAGCATGGTGAAACCCCTTTGGTTTCCACGCTCATGCACCACGTAGACGGCGCAACGACGTTACAAACGTTTAACATTGCGAATGTGCTTGGCGGCGTATATAGTGTGAAGGATCTGCCCGTCACCAGCACCTGCATTCCCGTTGGCAACTTAGCTTTGCTTCGAAGGTTCCTGGATTATCCGTACGCAGTTGCTGCCGGCACTTGGCCTACCGGGCTTGTTTTTGTGCCCGGACTGCACCATCAGCCCGCCGAATGCGAGCTGCCTCACCTTCTCACTACCGGCATTCTTCTCGAGTGGTCCGTGGCATACCCATGTGGAAGGTTACAGGAGAAGCTCTCGAACACGCTCGCCTACTATAACTGTCTATCAAACAGTTAGTGTACCCCGGGCGTACCGTGATAGCGTGAAGTGTGCATGCGCAGATTGTATATGTTACCCGTACCGCTTACTGTACGTGCACTATTAACGTCAAACATGGTGGCGCTCTCGGATGCCCGCTTTGAAGTGACGTGGTTGTTGAAAGATTCACTTTGTTTGCAGCAAACGACTGTTTAAAGTGACTTCGCTTGCCTTCAGTTAGCTTCTACGACCGAGCATAGAATTAGGTTGGCACAGTCTTTGAGATAGCTTCACATTTCTAACGTGTTTAGACCTAACTACAACATCAATGTAAACAAATCGGAAACCTGGAGTTTTTCGCATTTGGTGCGTTGTTCCTATTTATTTACTTTCATTATTACTAAAATAAACGTGTAACAATACTTCGCGCGGTAACACAGGCTGATAATCTCGTTTTAATATCCTTCTCACTTTTCTTACTTATCAACACTTTGATAGGTGGCGCCACCATCCCGTCCGGGGAACGTAAATGCTGTACCGCTAAACTATAGGGCGCTGTCCGCGACTAATGTTTCCTGCACGGTAACGTCATTCCCTTAACCTCTGCTATCGCGCAGAAGTTAAGGGAATAATCCAAAGCGCTGCCGACGGCGTGCATACGAGGCTGCGAGTGATTAACTGATAAAAGAGCCAGTGGAGACCGCTCATGACAACACCACTATACGAATTTTTCAAGTTATACACAGCTTTCACTGTAAAACGCAGCACCAACGTAAGCTTACTGGCATCTCGGGGAAGAACAGTTACGAGGCCACTCGACGATAAATATAGTAGAGCCGAATGCGCCCCCCCCCTTCAGGTGAACAAAGGCGATGCGCCTCTATAGTTCTGAACCTGTTTTTCTTTATTTTTGTGGTCGGGACTTGATCTCAATAGTTCAGGTCCTGACCTTTTTTGGTGTTAAGTGTATATCTGATGTCATAAATGATGCTTTTCACGTTTTCATCTAGCAGTTCGCAAGTCTGTGTTCTCTGAAGTGTTTCTTGAGGGTAATATCGTACCTGTATATTGTCGTCTGCTTTATTCTCGGCTTACAATAGGCCTAATAGTTTATTTAAAAGATTTCGCGCCACAAGAAATACAATTTATTTACAAACACAAATCAAAAGACGCATCATGCAAAGAAATGCAACAAAAGAACACTAAACTTCGTAAAGAAAAGAAAGGTCTGGATCTTAAGTGGCTTTTCAAATACCTCCCAGTCAACGTCCAGCCTAATGGCTAAGGGCGCCCCACGCACTGGCTAGACGTCACCGTCGTCTTCTTCCGAAGAGCTGTCCTGAAAGCCGCTCGGTCCTGGTCTGGGCTCCATGGTATTCAAATCGTCCGTGTCACCTCGCTACTCGCCAGGGAAAATGTCCATTCTGCGACGCCTGCAGGGTGGTCCGGCGTCGTCATCTGAAACAGACGCTAAAACCCTACAGACAGTATCAGGTCCAGTAGACGCCTCTGCAATACCTACCTCGACTCCAGCTCCAGAAACAGCAGGTGCCGAACCCGCACCATCGTCAGTCGACGAGTCATCGCTCCAAGAATCTTCACTGGACGAGTCATCGCTCGATGAATCGTCGCTTGCGGAATCATCACACGGGACCCATATCTTCAGACTCTCCGCGAGCAAGACGTAGCGAAGCAGGCTCGAAGTGTTTTTCATCTTCCCTTGAGCCTGCGAAATAAGATCGTCACTAGTCGGGGCACGGTTCACGGGCATGACGATAAAGCGGTGTACTTACGGGAAGCAATACTTTTTTTTTCTGCGAACGTAACGCACGTGCGTTCAACGCCGATGCCAGCAGGCAACTGAAGACCGAGCTCCAGTCCCCTTTCTCCTATCAGTGCTATCACTCAGGCAGTGACGTCACGGGCAGCGCCAGCCAATAAGCCCTGCTCTCAATCGCGGAACAGGTTCTGGTTGGCTAAAAATGTTTGTGCGGCTGTGCGTTGGCCTCGAGGCCGAACAGCGGAGAGGCTGGTGCTGCTGTAGCTGTGACGCAGTAAACGACATCACGTGACTCAACTATTTATGCGAATCTCAGTGCAGCGCACTTGCTCTCATCCCCGAAACAGCAAATTTTCCAGTCATGTGGTTTGTGTACAGCTCGATACCGCAGTGCGGGGCACACTCGAGCAAGCCTAATGGGAACGAGCCCTTCGAAAACGTCGGGGCAGTGACATACATGACTGGTCAAACTAAAATGGGCGAAACAACTCGGCTATCATACTATAGTGTTGACCCCATCCAGCGGCCATTTTTTAGCCTTCGTGCACCCGCAAAAAGTTCGAGTTAGAATGACAGTATATTTCGTGAATTGGGCGCATATGAACTACTTATCTTTGTTTACTCTAAGGCTGGAAAGACCGATTCCCAAAGCCTGGAATCACAGCAACCCCACTGTAAAGCCCTTGTATGATTAAAGGAAGTCGTGATGTGGTCAGTACTTCACACTGTGGCGCGAGTTTTCCTGCTACCCCGATACCTAAAAGCAGCAGGGTGCAGGAACAATAAAGCCGTTGTTGCGGGAAGCAACGCTGCTTTATTGTCGCGTGTGCGATAAGCACTTTAGGGAAACAATTTCATGTACTGCGTTGAGAATAAAATCTTCGGAGAGGAGGACGTGGAATTTTGCTGTAATGTGCGCGAAGAAATTGGGTGAAATTTATTCACGCTTGGCTGGCAGGCTTTATACAGCAGTCTGCAGCACAGTGGAGGAGAGAATTATTCGGTCCGAATGCTGTTTTTTTTTTTGCGTTGCATACTCGAAGGTCACTGCTTCTGTAAGCAACCGTGTTGTGCTGAGCTACTGGTACAATAATTCGGTGCCCTTACAAAAGGTCGTGAGAGCTTAACAAGCACTGTCCAATATCGTTCCCTTTCGGCTATACTTGATACCGCTCTGAAAACTGGTTGAGGTGTCGCCTTCAATCACGCGTGGCATGCAATCCATGCGAAATAAAACGTTTATCTCTCGGCCACGCACTTTGCACGCAAAGTAAGAGACAGGTGCACGCCACTTCGCTGACTTCAGTGAAGACAGATGCACGCGAAACGAGAGAATGTTTCATTTTCAGAAGTCTAGATGATTTACACAGCTACTCGCCTTATACTATAGAACCTCTTCATGTTGCTCGTCCGTGGCGCCACATGCTCCGTGGCTCGCTAAAAATCTTTTTGAGCAAGCAATATAACTTCTTTTGTAGCTAACACAAACCCAACCAGCTCTTTTAAAGCAAGAAAAGCTGAGGCTGAACAGTCTGAATCACTGGAGTGTTCGAACACTTCGCACAGTCGGTACCACTTGATGTCCCTTCGTACGTCAGAGGCGGCGACATGGTATATCACAGAACACCTATATGCTTCCATTTGATGGTAGCATATAGTATGTCCTGTCCTCCAGTACTTATGCAGGAGCGCTGTGCATGCCTACATTATATCGAAAGAAAAACTTGAAAATCGCTATGCCCTAAAGTATACACCGCTCACTCACAAACTGGCTCCGAACGCAACCGTCCTGTTTTTGCTGACGCGACGATGAAGCGTCCTTGCACGACAGTGTTAAGTAAGCGTACAGTGATTCAGTGAGGAGGCCGTCGTCAATGGCTACAAAAGATATCTGCTGTTCGTAACCGAATGTTGTGCATTTGGCGCCAAAAGGATGGGAATTCCCCGAACTGGTTCGCTCGCGAAACTTTCTGAATGGCTGTCGTGACATTCGCACTGCTTCGTTAGTTCGCTGTGCCTCATGCTTTCAACGTGTTTTTTGTATCATTTTGGCGATTTAGTCTCGATACACCAGCGTGCAATGCACGTTGTCACTTCATCAAGATAGAGCCGTAAAAGATAACTTAGCGGGTAAATGAAAAGAAGAAAAACAGAACCTTAACTCCGAGAGCTTCAGAGGCTTGTGCGATCTCTGTTGCGTAGCGTATATTTCGATTCGGGTATGTTTAAAACGTGCTGTGGTGATCATTCTGGCAGCTTAACCTTTAAACTTGTACTTGGCGCACTAGGCTCCATAACCGAAACAACGCTCAGCCATTTCGTCACTAGGAACCGCCACCATACTGTTATCGCTGATGTTGCCAACCGCCAATGTATCGCCCTGTGTGGTCGCTCGTAATATGGCTGACCCGCAATTCGAGCCTTTCAAGATATTTTTCGACCAGATGCCCCAACATATTAAGGCACCCATCAATTGCTACAGGTAAGCGAATGACCAGGCTTTGTCTGGGACTTGAACCGGAGCCTACCATACGTCTCGGTGGTGCCTGGGAGGCCAACTAGTCTGTCTAGAGAGATGCGCCTATCGCGTGATAGTGTTTCTCCTTTGGGAGCGCTCGTGATTTTGGTAAACTAATACCGGGCATGAAATCGGGCGTCGGACACGTTAGCTGCTTTTGAGGACGGGACGGGCTGCTTTTGATTTCGTCAAAAACTGCGATACCGTTCGTGGTTTCGTGAAGCTGTAACCGCGCGTGTTGCATTACGCTAAATGGTGCTGCTGTGATCTACCCATCCGTTTTTACCGTTACGTAAGGATAAGGCCCCAACTCCACGCACGCGTTCGCGTGCGAGATTCTACGCGCTGGCGCGCTCATGCGTTTGGGGCGCCTGTGAAGGGGGAGGGCGAGCAACCACATGAGAGGCGCGCGAACGCTCACCGCCCCGCGCTCGACTTGCGCAGCCCAATGTCGCTAGACCACACTGGCCAGAACTGCCTGACTACAGACACACATGCGCACTACTAACAAGCCGCAAAATAGTTACTAAAACGCATAAAAGCATTTCTTTTTCATTTTGAGACGCCGAAAAAACTGTTTCTTGTCGACGCGAACTATCGACACGACTTGACACACACACACAGCAGCCGAGCCTAGCCACGAGCCGAGCATCCGAGCCAAGTCGGCGGTTTTGTTTACTCGGTAGCGCAGTGTTTCGACATCGCCTCCTCTGGTTTTGCTTACCGCTCTTTTCAAGCCCGCTTCCGTTTATCCTGCTTCATCGAGGGGAAATGGTCGCAACGCTGACTCGCAGCCATCTGTTCCTGCTAGCTACGCGAGTAGCGAAGACAATCGTCAGAAGGCGGCAGCGAAGGCAACGAGAGCACCGTTGCTGGGTGCGGCCTGTCTTCTTGGCGTGAAAACAGGAAGGCCTGTACCACACAGCCGTGAGTATCGTGTTGCTATTTCGCAGTGCATTAATGCTTAGCCCTATTATTGTAGGCATGGTTAGCTGAGTTGGTTAGTCACAACGGGAATTTTTGTTTGTGTTTTCTGAAAGCTGTATAGCGTCATGACCAACAGTGGGGTGCACACGTTGTAAGCGCTCGCTTCTCGTCTGTTGTCGGCGCTTTGTTTGCGCGAGCGAAGCATTCCGCCGCCTTGTAACCCGCAGCTAGCGTGTTCCTTTTTACGCAAAAGAGGTTAAACAATGTGTGCCGCGCTAAGAAAACGTTTAATGCGTTTGGTATAAATTAAAATAAAATTCCAGAGTGCTCTAGATGCCCCATTTTATTCACCATGTTTTGTAGCTGCGACATGAGCAGCTCCCTTAAAGATAGTACCTGTGCATCTTGTAAATGCATGATGAATTATCTACCCTTTTCATAGCCAGTTGGAGCTGGCTTACCCGGTGTACAAGTAACTAAAATGGTTGTGTCCATCTTCAACAGTACACTTTCTTTCGCCCTACAGATGCGTCGAATGCGGGAAGGCGACCAGCAGTTTTTCTTTAAGTTTTACCGCATGTCACCCGCGCTGTTCGACAAGTTGCTGGGCTTTGTTGCTGCGGACTTGACACGGCAGCACTTCATACGAGAGCCCCTGGAGCCAGGCGAAAGGCTTGCAATAACCTTGAGGTTGGTACAGGTTGCCTTCTGATGCTGATGCAAGAACATAAACATGTCAGTGAACAGATCATAGATGCATACGTCAGCTTATACAAATGGCTTTTGCATTGTGAAATGGCGAAATGGGCGTTGCAATCATTCATGCTTTCTCACATTGGCCAAGTCTTCAAACTTTTTTAATATAGATGCCCCTTCGTGTCAGAAAGCAATATTGCCATTTGCTTGTTACCTAAAGAGGCAATCCTGTTCAGAGTTTGCATGTTATCAAACACTTTTGTTGCAGTTGTGCTGGCCATGTATTGTGATTCGGAGGAGAAATTACTTTTTCTGTGTTGCAGCTACCTGGCTTCAGGGCTGGACATCTGCAACGTGACCCTCGCCTACCGCGTCGGCATTGAAACTGACCGGAGAAGCATTCACGTGACCTGTAGAGCCATTTGGGCTCGCCTGAAGGACCACTTTATGAAGGTGGGTAACGTCAGAGCCTGTATAAAATTTTCTTTCAGTAAATGGTACACTTCATATCTGCAGTACAAACAATTCCTTCGAAGGCTCTGTTAAAATGAAAAAATTTTTATTATTAACAGTGCCTAAGGCAATTGTGATTAGCAAATACAATATATCCCTATGGGCTTTGAAAGCCTGGTGAACTATGTCTATTTGATTACTCTGGTTTTCAAAATGCAGTAATCACACCTTTGTGTTGTCGAAATAAAAAATGGGGTGGTAAAATGCACTGCGTTGACCGTGTACAACTGGGCAACAAAAGTGACACCATGCCTTCAGCATGATTGGAAGCTTACACCTTGTACAAAATTTGGTTCACCATGCCATGGATCCATGCCCAAAGAGCATGCACAAGAGAAAAGTGAATGTCATTTTTTCACATTCCACCTCACAAAGATATTTAGCTAAAAATAGGTCTGTTTGGCCTACAAGTTTGTTCCTGGTTTCCAATTTATTCCAGGCACCAACCAAGGCTGAATGGGCCAAGATTGCTGGCGACTTCACCCGGCGTTGGCAGTTCCCAAACTGTTTGGGGGCTGTTGACGGGAAGCACGTCGCCATCACCTGCCCGCCGAAATCTGGAAGTGCCTTCTTCAATTACAAGGTAAGTCACTCTGGCCATTTATGCACGTATACTGAAACGAACAGCATTAATGCGGGAGGGGTAGTGTGCCCTTGTCTGCTGGAGAATGTGTGGTGGCAACATAGACAGCCAATGTGCACCACCCATTTGTAGGGGTGCGGTGCCAGTAGCGTAACTGTGACAATTAAAAAAGAAATGTTGCTAAGTGCAGTGGTATAAAAAGTTGTCTTAGTTATTTTCATTTCAGTAAGCTTCCAAACTCTGTAATGCAGGAAGTTGCCTAAAATTCTTCACCCCTTTCGTAAATTACCTTCTAATTTAAAATGCTTGGACAACGTCCAGAGCCTTGCCCTGCAATGCCATACTTTTTTTTCTTATGTACCACTTTTGAATGGTGCGCATGGGCTCCAGAAAGCAGGGAAGAGAGGGAGACAGAGAAGGAGACTGAGCTCGCAGTTTGCCAAAACGAAGGAATACAGCCCCGTGGTCTAAGTCGTTTTGCCAGAACACTTCATGTATGCAGTATTCTTCCAGTGCTGCGGCAGGTACTTATGACAGCTTGATTTGATGTTTACTTTGAAATTTAATTTCAACAGAGGTGTTTTTCAGAGCCCTTACGGCTAAATTAAATTATCACTGTGCATGCCAGAAATCTTTCACAATGAGCTGGTACAAATAAATGCGTGGCCAGCATAGGTGATTTTGTAAATTTTGTCATACTTTTTCTTTGTAATCGCTTATTATTGTAGGTCCCACCTACACATACAACTTTACATGTGCTAATGTTTGGTCTGACGCCTACTGCTGCAGGGTATTTTCTCCATTGTGCTGATGGCCGTGGTTGACAGCTCTTCGAAGTTCGTGCTGGTCGATATTGGGGCAGAGGGCCGCCAGAGTGACGGCAGAGTGTTCAAGAACACGAAGTTTGGGAAGGCCCTAACCGAAGGGCAGCTTGACATCCCCTTACTTGGGCAGCTCCCAGGCACCACAAAGGTGGCGCCGTACGCTTTTGTCGGGGATGAAGCGTTCCAGCTGCGGCGCGACTTTATGCGCCCTTTCCCTGCTAGACTCCTTGAAGATGAACGAAGAGTGTTCAATTACAGACTAAGCCGAGCACGGTATGATATCAGGCACTTTCTTTGGGTATGCTGAGCCTGCCATACTCAATTTTATACAAACACAGAAAGCACTTGAAATAACGTTTAATGCACACTTCGCAGCAAGACATCGATGAAGAAAAATAAAAACAATGAACACACAATACATAGATTAAAAACAGTGGCTCTAATTTCACAATATAGTGCATATAGTCAACCCCGTAGCTCAAGAACAGTGGCTCTAACTTGCGGACAAAGCAGCTGAACGAAAACAGTTCAGAGGAAAAACATCTAAAAACAGAAGGGGCACATAAAAAGCTCACCACACTTAGTACAAACCATCATTATGACAAAACGATCTCGCAAGCACAAGTCAAATTGAGGTGTGCACCGTGCACAATGTTTGTGACCCCATCTCAATAACAAGTGTCCTTTACCCAGCTCAGAAAAATAGGGCATGCGTAGCAGCTTGTGCGACTTGTGATTAACCTTACATTACAAACATAAATGCTGATTTGAATTAGCTGTTCACGTTGCTTCTCTAGAAGGCCGTACAGAAATAAGCGCAAAAGATTTCTTTATGTACAATTAATGAGCATAGGGCTTTTATTCTAAAAAAAACGCGAGCTTATGAGCACTGTGCTCATTTTACGTTGCCATTCTTGTAGCTGCAGTTTCAAAAATAGTCTAATTAATCGGCTTTGAAAGGTGGCTGCTTCTAAATCCTGTTTTGTACTATTATTTCATTTTACCAGGAGGTGTGCTGAAAACGCCTTCGGCATCACACACTCTAAGCCAAAACGGAGCAACAGGGGTATAGGGGTTGCTCCTTTCAGGGAGCAATTGCATTGCCACTCCCATTACTCTCCTAAAAGGAGTAACTGCAGAGGGAGGAACCGTTGCTCTCCTTTCAGTTCCTCCTTCGGGGGATGAACAGTTACTTCCTCCAGTTCCTCCCTGCAGACCAACAGTTACTCCCACCAGTTGCTCCCTGCCGACCATCCATTACTCCCACCAGTTGCTCTTCTAAGAGCAACAGTTACTCTTTACCGTTCCTCCCATGTGTTCGCAGTTACTCTCTGAAAACCAACTGCACATGCTTCCAGTTACTCCTTGGGGAAATGAGTATTTATCTCGAGTATGCTTGTCACACGCTTAACACATGGCGAGAGCTCCTTGGAAGAGCACTGCTTGGGTGCTTCTAACACAAAAAGTGGACAATATTGAAAGGAAAATAAATGCTTTATTGTTCTCTTTATGAGGCGACGTGTGACCACACGTAAAAGTAGACTTCGCCACACCACAGCCAGCACTAAACAAACACCATAATACATCAAAGGTTTTCTGCGTCATCCGTGGAAAAACAATCTTGAATTTCTAGCATAGGGCAGTCTGTGTCATCATTGGTGAGAGAAGGGCAACTTCTCCAATTCTGAAGAACTCAAGTTTCGCAGCTGGTGTTTCCATCAGGCTAGCGCAGCAGAACGTCACCGCAGGCATATGTGAAGCATCTCATTGCTGCAAGAAAAAAAAATAGAAGTGTGAGGTTAAACATGCCGAAATCAATTCATAACAATGAGTCACACACACTGCAGCAGCGCTTACATTCTAGGATGTCTACTGCAAAACGAAATGTGAAAAAAAGGAAGGTTTGGCCAAACGTTACTTGGCAAGCCATATGAATGCTGATGTGGTAGACGCTCTTCACATGATGTCTCAGACAGCAATATTCTGGAAGAAAATGTGCAGCACCTCAACAAGGCGAATTTGTAGCAGTTAAAGATACCCTTAGGTTCAGTTAACTTGTTTGCTATACACACTGAGTGACATTTCTATGAGCCCATTCACCAATGGGCATTCTAAATGAGGTCATGTGTGTGGCAAATAACACGTACTGTCCGCTCATGTTAAAATACTTATTTAGCTCGTGCACATAGTTGCTCTCGATTCTACTGTTCTATCATACGCTGCTGCGTCTTGAATTGTGCAATACCTGTAGGCACAAGCCAAGCATGCAAAGCCTGCTTAAAAGCAACCATTTGCAGAGGCTACATGATAATCTTCAGTATATTTCTTTGTACCTGAGGTAAACGGCTGGACAAAACTATAGACAAATAAATGTAGACCGTGCTACCTTAAAAAAATGCTTTAAATTTAGAAAACTAGGGTGCATTTGTTCACTCGGTTGACGAGTCACAGCCACGAGATATGTAAACGAAGCAATATATCTTAAGGCATGCACAGATATTCTGATTCTTTGTTTGACAGTGTCACAGATAGCTTGCCAATACATATATATTTGAGAGCAACAAGATGTGAAAATTTTATTAGTTCAACGTCTTGTTGGTTCACAGCCAAACAGGTTACTGCTTGTTAGACAAATTCGAATAAGCACACCATGGTTTCCAAAAAAAAGCATTATTATAAGTTAGCTCCCGCTGTGAATGTCTGCCTATTTATTTTGTACTGCCTTCTACATGTGCCACAAAGACATTTATTGAGGATGTGCTACCAGTCAAGCCAAGATCGCATACTTGGTCAATGTGATGGAAATACAAACATTAGAAACACTGCCACCTCTAGTAAGAGCATAACACTTCAGAATCTGGGAACAGCAAGGAGGTGCACAAGAAAGTTAAGCCCAGTCTTGCAGAACATTGAACGTGAATTTTTCAGAGTGGGGGAGGTCAACATGCTGTGGCGCTTTTAAACCCATGAAACATCTGCAGAAAACAGGGTGAAGGCAAGTCAAGAAACGCTGTTATGAAGGCCTGCGCATGGACAGCTTTGTGAATCTAGGCCCAAGTGTTATGCTTTGTGCAAGCCAAAATGCATGTAAATAGGGAAAGCGTACTTTTAGGAGCACCAGCGTAAACAAATCTTGGCAGTTGGCTTTCTAGTACAAACAGCAATCCCTGCAATGAAAACATAAAAATTTTATCTTAACGGTAACAGTGTGAGCACACACATGGGCCAGCGGAGCCATGTCAAATTGTCAGTGCCAGTGTAACCATGTGGCATGATAAACTATTCTCTGGCCAACCCATGCACAGTTTGCCCCTAAAAAGGGATGCTTTCATATACGTAGTACAAAAAGTCTGCACTTACCAAAATTCACTTGCTTTCTGTACTTTAGCATCGTTGGGAGCATCTTTATCTGCAGTATAACCAAATTTGTGTCATATTCCTGAAAAAAAGTAGTAAAAGACATGCATCAAATATTGTTTCATTTGGTAGCACTGAAGTCAGGTTAAGAACAGCCAAGTGGGAATCAGCCTAATTATGTGCATGCGGCTAATTCCAAACGGCGCTATTGAGGTTGTCGAAATTTTCGTCGATTGGTATTAACGTCGATATGTGACTTCAACGGCATGCCAAGTTTTCACAACGCATAAAGATTTCATGATGCAGAATAATGACAACGCTAACGAGAACATACAGCATTTATGATTGTCTTTTACAATATTCAGTTTTGCGAAGGTTTTGAATGACTAAAGAAATCTGTAAGATTTGGGTCATTCCTCCTCCGATTGTTCTGTCCATATGTAAATTGCTCGCTTGATGGTGCGCTTTTAAAATAGTACGTTCAGCGCAGAGGTGAAGCAAGTGACGCAGTGATGTGGGCAGATTTTTTTTTTAAGGCGTGCGGGGAGGGGGGTCCGCTTATCTGAATAGGCCGGGCAAGCGAATATGGTCGTCAATTTGGGCTCCCTACGCCCGGCCTAAAAAAATTCTGTGCGCAACCGCCTGGCTATGCCAGTGAAGTGATGCGACAATGATTTGTTCACTTACTGATTTACATACACTTTACATCTCTAAAAAATGCGGCCCAAGGCCCCAACACTCAGCCGTTAACATTACATAAAGCCAATGGTAGAAAAGTGCCAGTATGAATGCAGCTACAACCCCGCCCCAATGTTTTTTCAAGCGAGGTAGTGTTGCGGAAATGAACTTTTAACTGCAAAAGTACACTGGCACTGCAGTGGTGACAGGGGAAGCAAGAGGGTATGCAGGCGGTATTAGAGGTAATTTAGTCCGATACGGCTAGCAATGGATACGGTGAATAAGAGCAAATCATTTCTCTTTCAATAGCGCAACCACTCAACAATGTATTGTAAGAGCATTAAATGTTGCTGGAAATGCCACTCACCTGCACGCTGATGCATGCACAGTCCTTTGTCCGACGAGCGAACAGGCTTGCAGATAGCTGAAGACGTGTTTACGATGTGTTTGTTCCACCCAGCAGCAAAATCCACAACTACTTCGCGCTCCATAAAGATAAATATACACTAACCTTCATCACGAATAAGTAGAAACGCAAATCTGTCACACACACACACGATCAAAACATAGCTCACAAGCTCGCACGTCCATGTGCTCGCCAACCACAGACCATATGAAAATGAGTAAGTACTGCGAACGCGAACCTAGTTGCGCCGAAAAAAAAAACGTCGAGCAGTGGCAGCACAGGCGTCAGCGCAATAATTTCAGTGTGTTCTCCTAATACAATTATAAAAAAAACTGAGGTACACTAAAACTCATAAATAAATATAAAAAGTTGAGTGTAATTTTTATTTAGTGCTAGTCAACATAAACACTGAATAAAAATTACTTTGTAACTTACATCGTTTGCTACACTAGCGCCACACTTGTCGTGCGGGCGCAGATGGCACAGATTTGTCATTCTGCCCTCAAACTACACGGTGAAGCGTGCTACTAAGTGTATGGCTGATGAGAAGCGCGTCTGGATCCGCTTTTTTTTTTCTTCTCCGATATATCTGGGCGGGGGGGGGGGGGGGGGCTCCTTATGCACGTGTTTCGGTGCTTGATCGACTTTGACGCCCTTACTTCGCGGACGAACGGCGTGTCTAGGCTTTTTTTATCGTTGTTTTGCACGTGTTTCGGCGTTCGGTCCGCTTTGACGTGCCAACTCTCCATTCTGCTGCTGCGTGTGTTAGGTATTTGCCGTACTGTATTCTCAGGCCTTCTGTGTTCAGCCAGCGCTGCTATCTTATTATCTACGGATGCTAAAATAAATCACTGTTTTGGTTTGGTGAAGTTTGGCACACAGAACAAACAATAATCTGGCCCATGAATATCAATGTGGGCGGCATGCATATTTGTGTGCGGTGTCCTGCCGGGGAGTAACCGTTGCGTGACGAGAGCATTTACAGCGGTTCCTCCTTCCGTTGCTCCCTTAAAAACTTAAGATGAATACAGATGCTCCCCCATTCTCGAACAAGTCGGCCATCTTGTTCCGCTTGGTCTTTTCGGAGAGTAACAGTCGGTCTGAAGGAGTAAAAACAGCCGTTGCTCCCATTTTGGCCATTTTTGGCTTAGAGTGCAGCGGCCAGGTGGCGCATACTGCTCCGCACCATTCAGCTTCTCCCCAAGAATGTGGATTATGTAGTGAAGGCAGCATGTGTACTGCGTAATTTCTTAGCGGTCCTAAATGAGGAATCGGACCAGATCCTCGACCAAGAGGACAGGTTCGGAAATGTGGTTCCAGGACGGTGGAGGCAGGACATCCAGCAGACGTCGGGGCAGGGGCATGTGGACCCCTGCTATTTCCCGCTTCAGGGATCCCAGTCACGGAACTTCAGTGCAGATGCTGCGGATGCCAGGACGCTTTTCTCGGCCTACTTTTGCAGCAGCGCTGGAGAGTTACCGTGGCAGTGGCACCAGCCCGGAGTCTCCAAACAAGGGGCCCTGAAGCGCTTGGAAGAGCAGGGGCTGCACCCATGCGCAAGAGGTCTACCTCTTTTACTTTTCTCATTGATTTCACGAGCGACAATGCAAAATAATGATGGTCGTCCTGGTCCTATAGACTGTTTGTAAGTTTTCCAAGGTGCTCTACAAGTAAACTGTCATTGTCGTCTTTCTTTTGTCTTTTTTTGGGTGTCTGCATGACAGACATGCTGGCAAGGCTGGACCCCTGGCTTTCCAGTGACGTTGCCGCCAACCCAAGCGATGACGCAGTTCCAAGCGGTGATGGTGCCGACTCACTTGACTGCGTCGCTTCAAGGGATGACATTCCTAGTTCCAGTTGCGACGGACAGCACTCAACTGACACCGCCGGCGCTGGATAGAGATCGGCGGGGTCATCAGTCAGATCTAACTCGATGGTGTCAAACTGGCTAGGACACATGTCTCTAAAAAGGGTTTCCGGGGTCTCCTGCCATGCCACCTGTCGAACATCCTCCTTCCTTTGCCTCCTCTGGGACTCGAAATTTCCAGAAGTCCTGCACAGCAAAAATGAAGGTGTATGTATTAGGGTATAGGTGTGTAAAAAAGTGTCAATGTTTCCCTGAAAGATGGCAAAATATTCCCACTGTTAATAAATGTACGCTTCTTACAACCATAGTTTGTGTACTAGCACACTCATTGCTGCATTGTGTTATACAGAACGCCTCATGGATCTCGCATGCCATTCTGAGTTCCTTTTTTAACTTGCGGCTGCCGGCAGACCCTTTCAGCAAGTTAGTGTGTTTACACAGGCGATCGTTAATGCAACGTCAAACATGCCAACATTCCAATTGTTAATAAATGCATGCTTGTTACACTACAGCATAGTGTGTGCGAACACTATAATTGTTTTGTTTTTCATTATAAGGGGGGAGAGGGAAAGTAGATTTCTTTGTCCAGTTTAGTAGGGCTAGCCTTCCATCCTAGGCATCAGCCAGGTGCCTCTGGGTCCTAGTAGAGTCTTCGGCTAACTGAATGTCCCAGAGCTGATCTGCCGGATCTGAGCTGAGGAGCAGTCTCCCACTGCTCATCACTAACAATTATGTGGTTCTAAGAGATAGCTCGAAGCAATTCCCATAATGTATGTGCAAGATCTGCCCCCTGTTTGCATCCTCTACAGCTGTCTGAAAGATGTCCAGCATAATGACTGTATGCAACAGGGTTTGGGCACCTTTGGCACCACTTGTACATCTGAGTAGTGTAGAATTTCTATATGCTTCCAAGAACTGCAAGGGAATCACTTCTGCATCTGGACAAAACTGCTTCTCTAATGAGCGGCCCCACCAATCACTGTGAGCAATAAAATGCTCACTTTTGTTGGCTTCAGCGTGACATAATCAAGCAAGTTTTAATTACTGTAGGTTTCCACTTTTACAGCATCCCTAGTTTAAACCTCGCATTATACCGCACGTTACAGATGCGGTTTTGGTACTGTTGCAAGCAATTTTTAGCTTTCAATAATCAAGAATATTCTGGTGCGGGAACACGGGGCACGGCGCAAAAGTATGCAAATTGGGTGTGTACAGGACAGAAATACACATACGCAAGAAGCACTCTTTGTGCGTTCTTACCTTTACTCGTCGCGTTTCGTGTAAAATTTTGTGGCGTATTCGCAACTTTCGCCAGCATTCCCGAAAGCGGCAAGGCTCACAATCACAAGCTACTTTATTCAACGCGAAAAATACGCGAGCTTTTCTCTTTCGCTAGTTCGTAATACAAATAAAAGCGTCAATAAACTTACTCTCGGAAGGTCATGGTGTCGCGCAGGAACACCAGCTGCTCGTAAAAGGGCCACGAAGCCGGCTGCACTGGACTGTCGGCAGGCGGGTTCCCTTCATCGCCCTCATCTTCGGTGTCGGAGTCGGCGTCTTCCGTGCCCATGCCGCTTTTCTGTTTTTTTCTGGGCTAGCACGAACAGCCTTCGGAACTTGTCCCGCAAAAACTTCCAGCGCTTTTGCAGTGCAGTGATGCACTCTGCGTAGACGAAATGAAATATCAGCCACTGCTTTCAACACAACCTGTCAAGCCGGCGGAAACGCGCCGTACGTACCTTTGCTGGCCTTCTCCGGATACATTATTTGAACCACTTCTTTCCACAGGGCATCTTTGACTTGCCGATTCTTGTGGTCCTTGTGCGTGGCCAGCCACAAGGACGTCCGGCTGGCCACACAAGAGATTAGTTTTTCGTTATTGACCGCCATCGCCGACAACTTGCAGAGGGCGGCCATTGCGGCTGAGAGACAGGAGGAGCCGAAGCCCGCGGCAGCGGCGTTTGATTGGCTGCTGCCGAGGGAGCAACTTCCGGCGCGTGTAAAAATATCTGGCATAGCAAGATCTTTCCGAACGCGCGCGCTTCGCCAGGCGCGCCGTCTCCGGCCGTCATGTGGTAGCGCATAGGCGCGTGAGCGCGTGGAATCTCGCGCGCGAACGCGTGCGTGGAGTTGGGGCTTAACGTTCGGGGAACGGTTGACGGGCGTGACAATAAAACAGTGTGCTCAGGGGAGCGTTCCTTTTTTTTTTGTTTCGAACTCAGCGCACGAGCTTTCAATGCTGAAGCCAGTAGCCGACTGAAGGCTGAGCTTGTGTCCCTTCTCACCTTTCACTCAAACAGTGACGTCACCGGCAGCGCCCACCAATAAGCCCCACTCTCGATGTCGGAACAGCAGCTGGTTGGCCAAACGAGTTCTGGCGACGGTAACCACTGGAGAGGCCGGCGCTTCAGTCGCTGTGACGCAGGAAATGACACCACGCGACTTTTTAATGGCGTCGTCAGTGTAGCGCGCTTCCTTTCAACCCCAAAACCGCTAATTTCCTAGCTAGCGAGTTTTTTACCGCTCGATACCGCAGTTCCGGACACAATCGAGTGAGTCTATCATGAATCAGCTCTTCGAAAACGCCACGACAGCGATACGCTTGCCTCACAAAATTAAAATCGGCGAAAAAAATGGGCGATTGCACTCGGTTGTTGAACTGAGTCAGCAGCCACTTTTTTTTTTTTGAGTGCCTGTGCATTCACTAAGAAACTGCATCTGCTATTAGAGCTTAAATGTTTGGTATAGAAAAATTCCATGATTTTTTTTTAATATTGCACAGTATCGGGGCGCACCCTTGTCTTGATAAATAAGCGACACAACCACCAGCACTGTGGTGACGTTTGTTTCTATTTCCACACCAATATTATGTATTTAAACGCTAGAAAGCCACAAAGTGCTATCAGTCAGACTAGTTCGAACCTCAGTCCGACGACGTCTCTTCCTCAGTATAGTTACGTCCCAGAGTGGATCATCCTCCGTTCCGTCCAATCCGTTGCTGATGCAGCATTTGCGTAAGGAATTGCGCAGCATATCTTCCGGGAGAGATTTCCTAGCTGCCGACACCAAGTCAAAAACAGTCGCGAGAAGTGGACGTCATATGCGCCCAGCATCCACTCAGTATAGAGCTCGCGCACGCGATCTATGAAGGCGTTATTGAGCACTACGTCCAAGAGGCTGGAGGATTGATGTTAGTCCCCTAGAGATCATGAATGGCCCTTCTGGCCATCGGAAAGAGGTCCGTTTAAATCGGTCATGAGGTAGCCTCTAAATAAGTTGAGCACCAACATGCACCAACATGAAAGAGCACACTGGGCGACCGACTCGACACAAGCCGGATCCACTCAAGCATGAGGAACTAATTCAAGAATACTTTTGTGTTCGCTGTCACGATAACATCTCGGGGAAAAACTTCTTTTGGTTAACGTTTTCTTTTGAAAATGATATAAGGGGGCAGCTTTCTTCAATCGGCTGTGCACGTGAGCATCAATGTAAATCGTGAATTCCCGTTGTCCAAAGTTTCACTTGATAGGATGTCTTAGCGGTTGAAGGCGTATCGAACCAGATCGGAGTTCCGTCAGCGTTGCCCATGTAGCAACGCTGTCGACGATGCCCGATGACGAAGCGCTGATACTCGACCAACTTGTTATCGAAATCTTCGGGCAGTTTTCGGCACACGCAAGTACGCCCCTCAGCGCAAAGTCCTGCCACTTCGTAAATTGGCACACACACACACACACACACACACACACACACACACACACACTATGGCGAGCCCTTGAATTGCAGTCTGGTGAACGCGGAGCCGCGCGCCATCTTCAGAGCTTTCACGAGGATGCACTCCGCTGTTACGGGTGGCAACCTCGCACGCAGCTCCCGGACGAATTCGGTGAGTAGCATTTCCAGTTCGGGGTGCACTGCAGTCTGTCCAGGAAACGACGCTTTTTTGTTGTTGTTGTAAGATTTGATGCGCTGGTTTTCGTTCCTTCAGTATCAGACACTTTTCTCCGATACACCGAATTCCCGCACCGTAACCTGGCAGCTACCATGCGCTTCGGCATACTCGACAACTTTTTTCCTAAAGTCTATCGTAAACTGCCGTCAACTACCCCTCATTCCGGAAGGATATAGTAAACAAACAGCAGACTGACAAGGATAGCTGAAGCAAACGGGCGTTGCTAATACGCTGTAGGCCTTGCCCAGCCGCCAACGGCACCACTGCTGATGTTCACGATGACAATGAAGGCTTTTGACTTCAGCTGCCCATTCGTGCGAGAAACCACTTTTTTTTCTGCCCATGACCGGTATATAAGAAGAGGGATGACGTTTCATCGCGTTTTTTTTTTTTTGAAATCGCAGTTCTACCGATGTTCTGTTTTTATAGGTAAATGAGAAACGCCAAGAACACAAGAGCATCGAGCTTCATGCCAGGAAAGAAATCGCGTTAGTATAACTAATAAAGTGTCTTAGAGCACCAAAGCAGCTAATATCTGAACCACACAATGCGCATTGCGTGACCAGTGGGTCATCGACTTATCCACCTCATTATAATCTCTTCAGGCATAGTTTTTCCTCGCTGTTAGCCACAGCACATAAATTGGACAAGATTCCTTGCAAGTATAGTGGGTACCATGCTTCTCCGAAGAATGCCGTACCGTGAATGACTCCCTACCACACAAAAATTGTGATTTATTGCGCTATAGTTGGTACCCTGCTAGTGTGTTTGTAGCAATTACCGAAAGAGTGTATAACAAAAGATCTGAAAGGTTGCTCTTCAAACTTTTGCTGCGACAGTGCTGCGTGTGCCGCGTAGGCCTGGCGACTTCTTCTCACGTATTTGCGTTTGGCTTAGAGAAAAAAAAAACGAAAGCCTAAGGGGAATATCTGACCATACCATTTCTTGCATATGTACGAAACAAAAAAAAAATGGCAGCATATTCACGTAGTGAATGATGAATAGTGGGGCGAAGCACCCGTCCGTGCATTCGTTCTTGCTTCCATCCATCCATGCGTGCGTCTGTGTGGCTGCCCGTGCGTCCCTCCGCCCGTCCGTGCGTGCGTCTGTTCGTGCATCCGCATGTTCATCTGTGCGTGCGTCCCTGCTTTCGTCCATGCATTCGCTCCTGCGTCCGTCCATGGGTCCATCCGTCCGTTCAGCCATCCGGGCGTCCGTCCAAGCATCTGTTCGGTGTCCGTTCGTCCACCTATTCAACACTCCAAGTACCACCATCTCACAACTTTTCATTATATATTCCTCATATAGAAGCACCGCCATCCAGCGGACATTCCAAGGACTGAACGAGAGGAGCACACGCACACTTTCTTACGGCTTGCGCTTCGTGTCTACTTCCCACCTTTAACCACATCTACTTCATGGTATTTACTAGTTCACTGTATTCATGGCACTGCGACCCAACGCTCGCTAAACCTTTCTAAAACCTAGGAGATTACGCCCAGCGAGTATAACGTAGCAACCCTTTCTTGTCTTCTGTGCGTTGTTGAACAATAAAAAATTCACAGCGTGCGCGTTACCTAAAAGCCGAATTTTCCTGTCTCTCATTCCCCCTTAGCAGCCCTTGGCATGCACATTGAGCACTATCTTTTATTGTTCAACAACGCACAGAAGAAATCTCTCACCGGCACCACCTTGGAGGTGAAAATGTGATACTCTTTACACACTACTACTACGGCCACGAGGGACGAACGGGTGCCGCTATAACGATTTTCGCCCCTAAAAATGCAGAGTTTAAAACACCTTATAAATCTGACGCTAGTCACAGGTGACGCTGCACGTGCAGGGTCACCAGACAACAGCACGTGCAGTGTGCGTGAACGTGCTGACACAGCGCCGGCAGAAGGCGGAAGCGGGCACTGAGCAACCGGTTTTTGCTAGACAGGCCGTGAAACCCGCGTGTTGCAGCGCCCCCAGGCCAAGTTTAGGAGACTTATACTTGACTCGCAAACTGGCTCAGAACGTAGCCGTCCAGTCTTCACTGCCACCAGGAAGCGTCATCACACGACACTATTAGGACATCACATAATGATTTAGTAAGGAGCCGTCGTAGTAGACGAGTACAGCCACAAACTATATCGTCTTTTCGTAATTGAAGGTTACCCATTCCCTTGGCCCCGAAAGATTGCGATTCTACCGAAATGGTTGTGCGCGAAACGTACCAAACGTTTGTCGTGACGTTTACCCTGCTTGGTTAGTTTGCTGTACCTGTCTTCGTATCTGTTTTCATTTCGATTTTGATCCTCCAGACACGATACGAAAGCATAACCTACGTATGATAACATTACAAAGACTGTGCCACACAAGCTATAGCAATCTGATCTGTTATCGAAATTCACTGACATTTCTCGTTTGCCGAGTTTCACTGTCGGCTCTATATTGTGGGGTCTCGTTCGATGCGGAGCACCATGCTCCTGGAGTGAACGGCTACAGTAGACGCGGTTGAAAGGAACCAAACACACATTTACTGAACGACTTTTAGAACGACGATAGCGCCAGCCGAATTATTATAACATTAAATGGTATCAACTTTCGCGAACAGAACGCCACCGATACTTAGAAGTGTGGAAATTCGTCCTAGTTGGTATGACGTAACGATAGTTTTAGCGCGAGAAACGAACGACGACAAAGAGACAAGAAAGACACGAGCGCTCGTGTCTTTCTTATCTCTTTGTCGTCGTTGTGTTCTCGCGCTATAACTATCGTCATGTCATACCAACTAGCACGCCCGTGTCCTTCTTGTTTTTTTTTTCATCCTTCTGTTCTCGTGATTTAACTATCGTCATGCCACCTATACTGCTCAATAGTTGTGACTCCGAAATACGGCTTCTGCGCAAGACAAGTGCGCAACGCAGCGCAAACAACTTTACGGGGCTGATAACAACCCCACATACTCAAACTTAACTCGAACCATATCCCGATAGAAAAAAAAAACAGGAAAGAAATCGGCTACACAAGCTCTAACAAAAATGACAACACATGTCCCTGCGTAATGTCTGTGCACCACGACACCGCCACCGGTCGACACTGCTGCACTGTCCGGCTCGACGACTTCACCTCAGTGCCGGTCCAGCAACAGCAACGTTGCCGTCGGTACGATGAACCATCACTTGCGCCGACACGTCTTCTGGTTGCGACCAGCAATCACGAGGGTGCTGGGCTGCAGGCAGATGCACAGGTCCCAGTCATGTACATCGCCTGGCCTCACGACCGCATTCCTGGCCGGCGGTGCTGACCATGTGCAGAAGACAGACAGCCGCGGGTTACATCCCCGCGATGTGTACATTAAAAACACTCGAGACAACAATGCTGTAGAGCTAAGGGAAGGGAGCTTCGGGCTCCTCGCTCACATGGTACGATGGTCAGTACTGCTAGCTAATTCATCGGTGGCAGCGGAGACACCCAGTTAAAGGAAAATAATTCACTTTTCCAAACTCGTGCATTGCAAGATGAAAAAAAAATGAGGAAAGCCGAGTGCAACACCTCAACGCCACGATCCACCTATAGTTGTGGCACGTGCGAGAGGCGGATGCGCAGAGTCATTAGCCTAATGAGTCGCTTGACGACAACTGGCATCTACCCAGCCTAGGTGCAGAAGAGACAGCCGCAAGGAGACGTTCTTTCTGTCAGGTAGCCCTACACACTTGGCGCACACAGCAGCGGCCCACACCGAGCGATCGGCGTCCGCCGTCCCGGACGGTGTCACAACGGCGTCGAGCCGCAAGACAACGACAGCAACGACGCCCGGCTTCCTGGGCCCAAAGAGATAGAGGAAAAATCGGACCACCCACGAGGCTTCAGTACTCACTCGCTTTGGCCTTGGCCCAAAATTCACGTGCTCTAAGCTCTGCTCATACCAGGGTGCAGACCGCATGGCTCTCGTACCAACTCAACAACGTTCTTGAAAACCAATGTCAACAGGGAAAAAAGAAAGAAAAACACTTCGATCAGAAAAAAAATACTCAACGTGCTGACAAGTTATAACACGTTTCAAAAATTGGCCCCGTATCTGCATGTTACATTGCAAATGTCGTCGAAATACAATAGTCTTGCGTCTTAAGAGAGTGAACAAAACGTTTATTTGATGTTCTGCGCAAGACAATCGGTGAATGGTATTCTGGAAGCACTGCGTTAAAGTGCCTAGAACGTGCAGCAGAGGCGAACGAGTGTATCAAGTTACGTCACATGTAAGACATGAGCGCTATCTGGCAGTTATCTTGGGAAAACGAAGCGCGCGCCCCCTGCACGCCCGTCTTGGAGGTGATAAGGTATAGAACGCAAGGCGACGGGTTGGTGCCACCACCGTGTCGTCTTAGCAAAGCGTTGGAAACACTTGCCTTTTCGTGCAAGCGTCGCTTGGTCAGCACAACGTGACAAACTCAATGGTTTTTATAATTACTTATGTATGCTTTTTCTAGTAAGAGACACACATACAGAATATTGACGTGTTGTTATGGTGCCTCAGATATGCACAATAACTGCTTTTTAATTGACAATAGCACAAGTTGAACGCTGAATCAATATTGGTGGGCGCTGCGGATGGGCTTGGCCGTTTGGAGTATTGTTTGGCCACTTTAGTGCCGTTTAAGGTACCGTTAAGAGCGGACAAACAGAGAAATGTACAGACAGACAGACCAAAATTTTTTGCGCCGAAGGTCCCCAAGACAGACTGTTGTCTTTAAAATCAATCCCCCCCCGCTCTCAAGAAAGCAAACCGCCGACGCTAGCAATGGAAGACCCCCTAACTACCTTAGGCCTACTCTATCCCGGCTCAAACAGAAGCTTGTACCGAACCGCGAAAACTGTCGTCTGATGCTCCAAGAGCTCCACGTTGGGCAGCCAGTGTGGGGTCTCGATGTGGAGAGACGCCCTGCTCTTGGAGTTAACGGACACAGAAGACGCGGTCGGAACGAACCAATCAACACACAATTATTTAACTACTTGTAGAACGACGACATTGTCAGTCAAATTATTTATAACATCAAATATATGATCAACGATCGCAATCACACCGGCACTTAACCGTTGAAAAGTTGTGACCCCAAAAGACGGTTTTTGTGCAGAACACACGCGCCACGCGGGGCAAAAACCTTCACAAGAGGTGTCAGCACCTTTACTATTTGAACCAAATATTAATAATATTACTAACCGGGCTTTTACATTCTGAAACCACGATAATATTATCAGAGACGCCGCAATGAAGCGTTCTGGAATTTCTTACCGTTTTGTGTTGTTTAACGTGCACTGACAACTCAATATACACGATTTTATACAATTAACCCTCCGTTTAAATGCGACCGTCACGGCCGGCATCGAAGCCACGACGTTCGGGCAACATCCAAGCACCTCAGTCACTAGTAGTTCTACTGAGGCGGAGTGTATCTGATCCTAGTACCGTCCCTGTCGATTGCAGCAGCTCGAGAGGAGCGCTGCTGAACCCGTACTTGAACCTCCCTTTCTCGTTTTACATGTGCGCCGGTACCAAAAGCGTTCGGTGACAGCGACAAAATATAAACAGTAGTTGTGTTTTTTAGGCACATTGTAACATAGTTATGTTTGTGGTGAGGTGAGAAAGTAATGAGCGCATATTCGAGTCTAACCAAAGCTTTTATCCGCTGTGAGTCGGCATTCTTTTGTCCAGTTGCTTAACGGGCGTCGAAGACAACAGTTTTCGAAGAGCTTGTATCGAATTGTTTTGATACAAGCTCTTTGTTCTCCGTAGTAGCTTTCCTCCTGATTAGGAAGAGAAGATCTTGTTTGAAATGAATGAGTGCTGCGAATATCGAAAAAAAACGCAGTTTAAGTAATCAATATAGGCATTTGTTATATCTTCAGCGTTTGAGAAAGATTGGCCATGAAAAATTAATTACGAGAGCCCAGACGATGCAGTTCAAATTGACCTATAGAACCTAGAAAGAATTCCTTTCTCCTAAATGTAACCAAGGCATTAATAATGTAGTACTTCATAGCCCCTTTCATTCTAGCTTCTAATTTACTTTTGAACGCAATAAATGAAAAAGCATTACCATCACACTCTTATTGACGATTCTTGCGTAAGCGCATTATGCAACGAGTGAGATGAATTATATTTTTATGGAACCATGGGTCTTTTAGCTTCATTTATATATGCTTGAGGCTCCCCCTCTGATAGGCATTCACGAACAATGTCACAAAACTTAAGAAAGAGCACATCTATCTACGTTGGAAAATTCACTACATTATTGAAATTCCTCAATAGGTAAGGCTAAAACGCTCTATTGCCAGCACTTAAACAATAATGAGACCCCTCCGAGATAGTAAATTGGGCAGACAAAAATACGACACCCCCCAGATCTCTCCGTTCTGTCCAGATGCACGAAGATAGAGGGCTTCCCCCATCGTTCTGAATCTGTTTTTTTTCTTTTTTTTTAGGGGGGAGGGGTCCTGACACCTCTTTCTGTGTTAAGTGTACAGCTGATGTTGTAAAGGACGTTTTTTATGAATCTATCAAGCAGTTCGTATGCCTGTTTTCACACAAGTCTTGTTTATCTGTAGTGTTCTACCTAATTATTTCGTCTGTATTGATTTATTGACGGTTTAGAATAAGCTTAATCGCTTAAGCAAATATTTTGCACCACAAAAAATACACGTTTTATTCGCAAAAATGGATCAAGAAACACGACATACATATACATACGTCAAAATAACACTAAACTTCATAGTGAAAAGAAAGATCCGTACCTTGAAGAAGGCAGATAAAAACTTCTATGGTTTTGCGAAATTGCACGCAGTTATTGGAGGTAAAAATACGCGACATTTTAAACATGCTCGATCCTAAAGTGCGCATTGTAGTATACTGTCACGCGCTTGTCAAAAAAAAAAGACATAGGTAGGTATGCATGTGCCTTGAAGTACAAAAAATTGATGAAAAAGAACTCTCTTGAGCGTTCTAATAAAATAACTGACCTGCTTCCGGTGTCTCAATCTCTGCGGCAAGACCTCTGTTTTCACGTCGTGACAATATGCCGACGACCAAATGAGCTGTCACAAAAACCAAATCGACATTCGAATCAGTGAACACGCTGTGGGATAAGGCATGCATCTTATCCGAAAGAAAACGTGCGCTGCAAGAACCATGCATGGTCGAATTGGACATGAAATACTTTTTTCTGCGCATCATCGTATATATACTTTTAAAGGAGCTGCCGAAAAATCAAATGTGTCATTGAACTTACGATACGACATTATTATTATCTGATGAAAACCTCAGCAAAAGTCAATTTCTTATGAAACTTAACAATCCGCATATAAATGATGCCAGATACTCTACAGAGCAGACGTAATTTGACTCTCTTCACACTAACCTCCTAATTAACTGAAAGCCATGTGACCAACTTGGCATTAAAGCAACTGAAATCGGAACTCTAAATACATACGCACGCGAAAGAATGGTGGCGGTTTGCCAAAAGCTCCGAGAAGACACCAATGCCGCTGCAAGTGTGCATTTACAGGTAACATACATATACAATTCGCGCTGCCACCTCACTTTTGCCTTAACTGAGTTGCGCGAAAAAAAATTGAATACCAAAGAAAGACACAGTGCACCTGTGCGCTGTGTCTGGGTGTCATCTTTTTGTATTTCAATTTTTTCCCGCAACTTAGTTAAGAGGAATGACCAACTCGCCCAACAGTCCGTGCTTCTAACTCTGAATGCCATAGAAACGTGGCTATTCACCATCTATATGCACAAATTTACATGCATTTGTTAAAGACCTTGTGTTTGACTCGCTGGGTCCCGCAAAGGTTGCCAATGATTCATTCTCAGTTCTGATAAGATCACCGTGAAAACGTTTTTACAATCTTTTTAAACCTTCGGAGCAAGTCACAGGTGACGCTGCACGTGCAGCGCGACCACACAATAGCACGTGCAAAGCGTTAGAACGTGTTGAGACATCGCAAGCAGAAGGCGAGAGAGCGACAGGTTTTTGCTAGAAACGCGGCGATACGCGCGCGGCGCAGCGCCCCCTGGCCGTGGTTGGGAGGCTTATGACTGGAAAATTGTTTTGACACGACAGCATTAAAGCGCTGGTAACGAAGAAATTGCCGCGTCTGGGCTGGGTGCAAGAGTATCCGCTTGGCTCGCCAGATGCCTGGGTGCAAAATAAGCTTGCTCCGGGGTATACAAAATTAGGTGTGTAATACATTTGTTGATAACATTGAAGGCGGTCAAGGGCTAAGAGCCGGTCAATTGGCTCGGAATGGCCCCGCACCATAACCCCGAGTGTCACCGTTGTCAAAGGCAGGTATCGAGTCACACACTTCACAGCGGCCGCAACCCATTAAAAATGCTTGAACTTCTTTTCATCTCCGCTTGCACTGCTGGCGCATTTAAAATTATTTTTCTGTGGTTATCGCAATTATATAGCCGAAAATTCCGATTGGCCTGCTTGACTATGACCTTTCTTAACAGCCACTATGCCATGCATTGCCATGTTCCTGATCGACATAACTGAGCAGAAGTACAAATTATTTTCGGCAAGTCTGCTGTCCCAACTGTCCGTCGTGCCCCCCAGCAATTTCTGCGAGCGCTGAATACAACGTTTCGCTGAGAACGTGATCATTCTGTGAACTTCAACAACATCTTGCTTAGACAATGTGCTGGTAGCAGAAACTTTATGGCGACGCTTAAGAAAAGCTGCTTTGTGTTTGCATCACACCCTTGCATGCTCCGCTTAGCAGCTGAAGGCCCATTCGTTTCGCCTGCACTTCGGGAACCGGTTCAGGAAGGTGCTGCACTTTGGCATTCCTTACACGAGTTCAGCATGGCGCTAGCAGCACCACAGTATTCGTTTCGAAAAAGTGAAGCTGTCAAGCAAGACTAGTTGATGAATTCCCTGCATCTGCTCAGCAGGTAGTGCCGTGTTCGTGCAGCACAGGATGGCTGCAGCAGACGAAAACATCGCTGATGCGTTCCAGTGCAAACGTATTGAAATGGCTCTGTAACGCAACTTCTTTCATTATATCGTGGCCTCGCCGCGGTGGTCTAGTGGCTAAGGTACTCGGCTGCCGACCCGCAGGATCGGATCCCGGCCGCATTTTCTATGGATGCAAAAATACTGCTCGGCCATGTGATCTGATGTGGGTGCAAACCCGGGTGGTCAAAATTTCCGTGGCACTCCACTACGGCGTCTCTCATAATCATTAGGTGGTTTTCGGACGTTAAACCCCACATACCCAAGCCCTCTGCCCAAGTTCAGCGTTCTTTATTGAATATAATATGGCATGGCTCTCTTCAAGTCGACGCTTTATTTTTTTGATGAATGGACTGGTAACACATTGTAAGAGCAAGTTTGAATTCTTGGTGAACACGTGAGTTATGCATACTTGCTTTCTTTTTTAAAAGTGAAAACACGGTCTATGCATTTTATTAGGAAGGCTGAACTTGGCCAGAGGGCACTCAAACAGACCAACAAGGCCAACAACAAGCTCTAATTCAAACGATGGAAGTTGTGCTCCGGAACAAAAAGCTCAATTCTAAAACGAGAAAATGTTGCGGGCCAAGTTGGAGCGGGCCTTACAAATGTCAAAATAAACTGTCTGTTGCCCCGTCGCATACGCGAGCCAACGGGGAAATATCCCCCCGCCCTCCTTGAACAAAAAAAAAAAACAAAGCGAGGTGATTTTTTATTTGGCTTGTCCCATAGTTTTTTTTTCACTCCGCACGAATACAGCCACCTCAGTGGTTAATGGGGGGGGGGAGTAAGATTTGGAATATAGGCGCTACATGGTTGAGTAGCATCCCTGTTTTAATTGTGGCGTGAATTCAAAATTCACAGAGGCACACACACTGCCAAAGCCTGAAAGATGGAAACCAGAACCTTGCCGTGTAATGCAACCATAGTACTAGAACAATAAGCAAGAATTCGGAAAGTAAATTTAGACAATTCATTTCTTTTTCACAAGGTACAAGAGGAAACGGCCAGAGATTTAAAGGAGAACTTGGATTCCATATCTGTCTTTGCTTTATAAAACAATGAAAGGCTGAGGCAATTATCTTCCTGCACCAATTCTTCTATATATACGAAAAAAAAAGACAGAATGCAGTGTTGAAAAGGCTGTGTAAATCTCACGATATGGGGTCTTAAAAAAAATAAGCTTCTAGTCTCTGTGGTTGCTCGCACTCTGGTTAACGCCCCTAAAAACTGGCATATCGGGCAACCAGCACCTGGACAATAGAAACACCACACCTACACTAAGTAGGGCAGACCCCCACCCACCCCGATGAACGAAGACGGAGGGCAACCCCGTCGTTCTGAATCTGCTTTTTTTCCTTTTTTTTGGATCAAGACATGAGCCCAGTAGCTCAGGTCCTGACCCCTTTTTTGTGTTATGTGTAGACGTGATGTCATAAATGACATTTTCTTTTTCTGACTCTATGTAGCGATTCGTATGTTTGTGTTTACACAGGCGTACTTTAACTGTAACGTTCAAACTATTTCTTCTGCATTGATTCATTGGCGGTGTACACTAGACCTAATCTTTTATTACAAATAATTTGCGCATGATGAAATACACGTTCTATTCGCAAACACAGATCAAGAAATAAAACATGCAAATACCTACCACAAAGGAACACTAAATTTCATGGTGAAAAGAAAGATCCGTATCCAGAAGAGGGTCTTCAAGGACCTCCCTGAAAATGTCCAGCCAGTCGGGTGAAGGCGCCGCTCGAAGTGCGTGGGCGTTGCCATCGTCTTCGTCCGAGAAATCGTCTACAAAGCCTCTAGTTTCCGGAATGGGTTCCAGGGTCCCAAAATTGTGCGCCACACTTTGCCACTCGCCAGGGAAGTCGTCCAGTCTGGGACGCTTGCACGGCGGTTCCACATCATCTGAAACAGAAGGCAAAGCACTTGCGGTATCAGGTCTTTCGGACGCCTCAGCATCACTTACCTCGAGTCCAACACCAGGAGCCAGTGCTGGATTCGCGCCATCGGCGGTTGACCATTCATCGCTGGATGAATGGTCGGTCGATGAGTCGTCACACTTGGACCACTTTTTGAGGCACTCCACGAGCAGGACGTGGCGGTGGAGGGTCGAGATTCTGGATCTTCTCATGAGCCTGCGAAATAGCATCATTAACGTTCGGGGCACGGTTGACGGGCATGACAGTAAAGCAGTGTACTCAAGGGAGCGTTCCTTTTTTCTCACCAACGCAGCGCACGTGCTTTCAACACTGAAGCCAGCCACCGACTGAAGAATGAGCTCCTGTCCCCTCTCTCCTTTCTTTCAAGCGATGACGTCACCGGCAGTGCCCACCAATGAGGCCCACTCTCGCTGTCGGAACAGGAGCTGGTTGGCCAAACGAATTCTGGTGAGGGCAACCACTGGAAAGGCCGGCGCTGCTGTCACGCTGACGCAGCAAACGACAACACGCCACACGTTCATGCAGTCGTCAGTGTAGCACGCTTCCTTTCAACCCCATCATCAGATATTTTTCTAGCTAACCGGTTTTTTTTTACCGCACGATACCACAGTGCCGGACACAATTTAGCGAGTCTATAATGAGCCAGCATTTCCAAAACGCCACGGCAGCGATACACTTGCCTCACAAAATTGAAATTGGGAAATTGGCGAAACAAATCAGCCATCATGCTCGGGTGTTAAAATGAGTTGGCAGCCACTTTTTTTTGTTTGCGCATCCGTGCGTTCGCTAAGAATCTGCGTCTCTTATTAGATTTCAAATATACCGTATGTATTGAAGAATTGCAAAATATTACCGTGCACCCTTACCTTGATCAATACGTGGCACAACTAGCTGCAATACGACGTTTCTTTTTATTTTGAAACTACTTTCACCTAGTTAAACGCCGGAAGGCCTCAAAGTGCTGTCACTGAGTCTTGTTCAAACTTGAGAGCGACGACGTCTATTTTCTTTAGAGTTACGTCCCACAGTGCATCGACCTGTGTTCTATCCAACGCGTTGCTGATGCAGCATTTGCGAAAAGACTTGCGCAACATATCTTCCGTGAAAGATTCCCTTGCTGACGACACTCAACCAAAAACTGTCGCGGGGCGGTGGACGTCGTATAAGCGCCCAGCATCCACTTATTGTAGAGTTCGCGCACGCAATCTCGCAAGGTGTTTTGGGCACTACGTACAAAGGCTGGAGAATTCCTAGTAGACGTGGCGATTGTATCTGATACCTTAGCGCTGTGCTTAGGGGAAAAAAACGAGAACCAGCGGCAAACATCTTACCACACCATTTCTTCGTATGTGCGAAACAAAGAATCCAGTGTTTAAAATGCCGAGTAAATCTGACGTTAAGGCATCTCAAAAAGGGCATGTAGTCTCTGCGGGAGCAGAGCATGGTGAAACCGCTTTGGTTTCCACACTCATGCACCACGCAGACGGCGCAACGACGTTACAAACGTTTAAAAATGCGAATGTACTTGGCGGCGTATATAGTGTGCAGGATCTGCCCGTCACCAGCACCTGCATTCCCGTTGGCAATTTAGCTTTGCTTCGAAGGTTCCTGGATTATCCGTATACAGTTGCTGCCGGCACTTGGCCAACCGGGCTTGTTTTTGTGCCCCGACTGCAGCATCAGACCGCCGAATGCGAGCTGTCTCACCTTCTCACTTCCGGCATTCTTCTCGAGTTGTCCGTGGCACACCCATGTGGAAGATTACAGGAGAAGCTCTCGAACACGCTCGCCTACTATAACTGTCTATCAAACAGTTAGTGTACCCTGGGCGTAGCGTGAAGTGTGCATGCGCAGATACGTATATGTTACCCGTACCGCTTACTGTACGTGCACTATTTAACGTCAAACATGGTGGCGCTCTGGGATGCCCCCTTTGAAGTGACGTGGTTGTTGAAAGATTCACTTTGTTTGCAGCAAACGACTGTTTAAAGTGCCTTCGCTTGCCTTCAGTTAGCTTCTACGACAGAGCATACAATTAAGTTGGCGCAGTCTCTGAGATAGCTGCCCATTTCTAACGTGTTTAGGCCTAACTACAACATCAATGTAAACAAATCGGAAACCTGGAGTTTTTCGCATTTGGTGCGTTGTTCCTATTTATTTACTTTCATTATTAATAAAATAAACGTGTAACAATACTTCGCGCGGTAACACAGGCTGATAATCTCGTTTTAATATCCTTCTCACTTTTCTTACTCATAAACCCTTTGATAGGTGGCGCCACCATCCCGTACGGGGAACGTAAATGCTGTACCGCTAAACTATGGGGCACTGTCCGCGACTAATGTTTCCTGCACGGTAACGTCATTCCCTTAACCTCTGCTATCGCGCAGAAGTTAAGGGAATAACCCAAAGCGCTGCCGACGGCGTGCATAGGACGCTGCGAGTGATTAACTGATAAAAGAGCCAGTGGAGACCGCTCGTGACACCACCACTATACGAATTTTTCAAGTTATACACAGCTTTCACTGTAAAACGGAGCACCAACGTAAGCTTACTGGCGTCTCGGGGAAGGTGGCGAGACCACTCGACGATAAGTATAGTAGAGTCGAATGCGCCCATCCCCCCCCCTTCCAGATGAACAAAGGCGGAGGGCGCCTCTATAGTTCTGAATCTGTTTTTTTTTCTTTTTTTGTGGTCGGGACTTCATCTCAATAGCTCAGGTCCTGACCTCTTTTTTTTTACTTTTTGGTGTTAAGTGTATATCTGATGTCATAAATGATGCTCTTTACGCCTCCATCTAGCAGTTCGAAAGTCTGTGTTCTTTGTAGTGTTTCTTGAGGATAATGTCGTACCTATATAATGTCGTCTGTATATCTTTATTCTCGATGTACAATAGGCCTAATCGTTTAATCAAAACTTTTCGCGCCAAAAGAAATACATGTTATTTACAAACACAGATCAAAAGACGCATCATGCAAAGACATGCAACAAAAGAACACTAAACTTCGGAAAGAAAAGAAAGGCCTGGATCTTAAGTGGCTTTTCAAATACCTCCCAGTCAACGTCCAACCAAATGGCTAAGGGCGCCCCGCGTACTGGCTAGACGTCACCGTCGTCTTCTTCTGAGGAGTCGTCCTGAAAGCCGCTTGGTCCTGGTCTGGGCTCTAGGGTATTCAAATCGTCCGTGTCACCTCGCCACTCACCATGGAAGTCGTCCAGTCTGCGACGCTTGCACATCGTTCCGGCGTCGTCATCTGAAACAGACGGTAAAACCCTACAGACGGTATCAGATCCAGTAGACGCCTCTGCATTACCTACCTCGACTCCAGCGCTAGAAACAGCAGGTGCCGAATCCGCACCATCGTCAGTCGACGAGTCATCGCTCCATGAATCTTCACTGGACGAGTCATCGCTCGATGAATCGTCGCTTGAAGAATCGTCACTCGGGACCCATATCTTCAAACTCTCCGCGAGCAAGACGTAGCGAAGCAGGCTCAAGGTGTTCTGCATCTTCCCTTGAGCCTGCGAAATAAGATCGTCAATAGTCGGGGCACGGTTGACGGGCATGACGATAAAGCGGTGTACTTACGGGAAGCAATATTTTTTTTCTCCCAACGTAGCGCACGTGCGTTCAATGCCGAAGCCAGCAGCCGACTGAGCTCTTGTCTCTCTCTCCTTTCACTGAAGCAGTGACGTCACCAACAGCGCCCGCCAATGAGGCCCACTCTCGCTGTCGGAGCAGGAGCTGGTTGGCCAAACGAGTTCTGGTGAGGGCAACCACTGGAAAGGCTGGCGCTGCGGTCGCGCTGACGCAGCAACCGACCACATGCGAAACGTTCATGCAGTCGTCAGTGTAGCACGCTTCCTTTCAACCCCAAATCAGATATTTTTCCACCTAACCGGTTTTTTTTACCGCACGATACCACAGTGCCGGAAACAATTTAGCGAGTCTATAATGAGTCAGCCTTTCCAAAACGCCACGGCAGCGATACACTTGCCTCACAAAATTGAAATTGGGAAATTGGCGAAACAAATCAGCCATCATGCTCGGGTGTTAAAATGAGTTGGCAGCCACTTTTTTTTGCGCATCCGTGCATTCGGTAAGAATCTGCGTCTCTTATTAGATTTAAAATATACCTTATGTATTGAAGAATTGCAAAATATTACCGTGCACCCTTACCTTGATAAATACGTAGCACAACTAGCTGCAACATGACGTTTCTTTTTATTTTGAAACTACTTTCACCTAGTTAAACGCCGGAAGGCCTCAAAGTGCTGTCACTAAGTCTTGTTCAAACTTGAGAGCGACGACGTCTATTCCTCTTTATAGTTACGTCCCTCAGTGCATCGACCTGCATTCCATCCAATGCGTTGCTGATGCAGCATTTGCGAAAAGACTTGCGCAACATATTTTCCGTGAAAGATTCCCTTGCTGACGACACTCAACCAAAAACTGTCGCGGGGCGGTGGACGTCGTATAAGCGCCAAGCATCCACTTATTGTAGAGTTCGCGCACGCAATCTCGCAAGGTGTTTTTGGGCACTACGTACAAAGGCTGGAGAATTCCGCGTAGACGTGGCGATTGTATCTGATACTTTAGCGCTGTGCTTAGGGGAAAAAAACGAGAACCAGCGGCGAACATCTTACCGCACCATTTCTTCGTATGTACGAAAAAAAGAATCCAGTGTTTAAAATGCCGAGTAAATCTGACTTTAAGGCATCTCAAAAAGGGCATGTAGTCTCTGCTGGAGCAGAGCATGGTGAAACCCCTTTGGTTTCCACACTCATGCACCACGCAGACGGCGCAACGACGTTACAAACGTTTAACAATGCGAATGTACTTGGCGGCGTATATAGTGTGCAGGATCTGCCCGTCACCAGCACCTGCATTCCCGTTGGCAATTTAGCTTTGCTTCGAAGGTTCCTGGATTATCCGTACGCAGTTGCTGCCGGCACTTGGCCTACCGGGCTTGTTTTTGTGCCCGGACTGCAGCATCAGCCCGCCGAATGCGAGCTGTCTCACCTTCTCACTTCCGGCATTCTTCTCGAGTTGTCCGTGGCACAACCATGTGGAAGGTTACAGGAGAAGCTCTCGAACACGCTCGCCTACTATAACTGTCTATCAAACAGTTAGTGTACCCAGGGCGTACCGTGATAGCGTGAAGTGTGCATGCGCAGATACGTATATGTTACCCGTACCGCTTACTGTACGTGCACTATTTAACGTCAAAAATGTTGGCGCTCTGGGATGCCCCCTTTGAAGTGACGTGGTTGTTGAAAGATTCACTTTGTTTGCAGCAAACGACTGTTTAAAGTGCCTTCGCTTGCCTTCAGTTAGCTTCTACGACAGAGCATACAATTAAGTTGGCGCAGTCTCTGAGATAGCTGCCCATTTCTAACGTGTTTAGGCCTAACTACAACATCAATGTAAACAAATCGGAAACCTGGAGTTTTTCGCATTTGGTGCGTTGTTCCTATTTATTTACTTTCATTATTAATAAAATAAACGTGTAACAATACTTCGCGCTGTAACACAGGCTGATAATCACGTTTTAATATCCTTCTCACTTTTCTTACTCATAAACACTTTGATAGGTGGCGCCACCATCTCGTCCGGGGAACGTAAATGCTGTACCGCTAAACTATAGGGCACTGTCCGCGACAAATGTTTCCTGCACGGTAACGTCATTCCCTTAACCTCTGCTATCGCGCAGAAGTTAAGGGAATAACCCAAAGCACTGCCGACGGCGTCCATACGACGCTGCGAGTGATTAACTGATAAAAGAGCCAGTGGAGACCGCTCGTGACACCACCACTATACGAATTTTTCAAGTTATACACAGCTTTCACTGTAAAACGGAGCACCAACGTAAGCTTACTGGCGTCTCGGGGAAGGTGGCGAGACCACTCGACGATAAGTATAGTAGAGACGAATGCGCCCCCCCCCCCCGCCCCCTTCCAGATGAACAAAGGCGGAGGGCGCCTCTATAGTTCTGAATCTGGTTTTTTTTTCTTTTTTTGTGGTCGGGACTTCTTCTCAATAGCTCAGGTCCTGACCTCTTTTTTTTACTTTTTGGTGTTAAGTGTATATCTGATGTCATAAATGATGCTCTTTACGCCTCCATCTAGCAGTTCGCAAGTCTGTGTTCTTTGTAGTGTTTCTTGAGGATAATGTCGTACCTATATATTGTCGTCTGTATATCTTTATTCTCGATGTACAATAGGCCTAATCGTTTAAATAAAACTTTTCGCGCCAAAAGAAATACATGTTATTTACAAACACAGATCAAAAGACGCATCATGCAAAGACATGCAACAAAAAAACACTAAACTTCGTAAAGAAAAGAATGGTCTGGATCTTAAGTGGCTTTTCAAATACCTCCCAGTCAACGTCCAACCAAATAACTAAGGGCGCCCCGCGTACTGGCTAGACGTCACCGTCGTCTTCTTCCGAGGAGTCGTCCTGAAAGCCGCTTGGTCCTGGTCTGGGCTCTAGGGTATTCAAATCGTCCGTGTCACCTCGTTACTCGCCATGGAAGTCGTCCAGTCTGCGACGCTTGCACGGCGGTCCGGCGTCGTCATCTGAAACAGACGGTAAAACCCTACAGACGGTATCAGATCCAGTAGACGCCTCTGCATTACCTACCTCGACTCCAGCGCCGGAAACAGCAGGTGCCGAATCCGCACCATCGTCAGTCGACGAGTCATCGCTCCATGAATCTTCACTGGACGAGTCATCGCTCGATGAATCGTCGCTTGAGGAATCGTCACTCGGGACCCATATCTTCAAACTCTCCGCGAGCAAGACGTAGCGAAGCAGGCTTGAGGTGTTCTGCATCTTCTTTTGAGCCTGCGAAATAATATCGTCAATAGTCGGGGCACGGTTGACGGGCATGACGATAAAGCGGTGTACTTACGGGAAGCAATACTTTTTTTTTCTCCCAACGTAGCGCACGTGCGTTCAATGCCGAAGCCAGCAGCCGACTGAGCTCTTGTCTCTCTCTCCTTTCACTGAAGCAGTGACGTCACCAACAGCGCCCGCCAATGAGAGCCGTTTCGGCAGCCGAAGGGGAAGGTCGTGTTTACGCGCGCTCCTCAGCTGTTGGTTTCGTGACTCGTGCTTCGCGCCGGGCGTGCGTAGTCCACCGAGGAGTGCGGTCGCTTCACCGGTGCTTCGTGCGAGTACGCTGTCCGTACTCGCGCCCGCCGCAAGCACCGCCGTGCCCGTGGTTCAACGCGTGTGCCCTGTGCCTTTTCTCTAGATAACCGACATAGAATTGCGGCCACTGCCTTCTAGCCTGAATCGACTGGTTGGTGAGTGATTCTTTATTACTGTTGCGGTTTCTTGTGCTCGACTAGTGAGTGTAGCGACTAGCGCGGCTCATCGCACCGCGTGTGACGACAGCGGTCTCGAACACGTGCGGTCTTACTTTCTTTTCAGACTTCGTTTTTTTTTTGCAGAAACGCGAGTGTCTGTTTTTAGGAACGCTAGCAATCTTTAGGAACGAGCTTGACTTTTCTTTTGAGGCTCTTTAACAGTCACTAGCTGCTAGTTGCATTGAACCCGCGTGCCCTGTTCTTGTGTTTCTAGTGACGTAGCGCGCGCACTGCTAAGGCTTGTTTACTTTCAGCGCGTGTTCTCGAGCTACTGATAGCACAAGTAAGGCGGGTTTTTGATCAGGTATCGCGAGTGTGCTTTGTGCCTAGCGTTACCTTTTCTTCAGGTGGGCGTGTGCGCTTTCTTTTCAGGACCCCGTGCGCTGTTTTCTTTCAGCCTAGCCTTCTTCGTGTTTTACAGGGCGCTTTTTACTTATCGGGAGTGTGTTCTTGTGCCTCTCGGCTACTTTTAGTGTGAGTACCGTTGGTGTTTGACTATTCCTAGCAAGTGTGCCTTGTGCCAGCGTTTACTTGACTCGTTTTTAGCCCTTCTGTGTGTGCTTGTTTGCGTTCTTGCCTTCCACTCAAGTGCGTGTTTTTTGCCTCTGGGCAGCGTGTATAGTAGCGTGCTCGTTTTTTTTTTTTTTTAGTGCACTACATTACGTGTAGTGATTTCAGTGACTAACCAGTGCTTTTCCCCTCACAATAACCACCGGCTCTGCCGAGAAGTGTTTCCTTCCAGAACTCTGCCAACTAGTGGTGTAAGTGAAAGTGTGTGAGTGTTTGCGGGTGAGTGCGTGCACAACCGACAGACCTCAGTCGGCTCCCTTGCACGATCATGGACGACCAGGATAGGTACCGACCTTCCGAGGATGCGAAGGCACTAGCGCAAGCTATGATGCCGCCGCCAGGAGCACTGCCGGCCCGACCTGTGCGAAACCCCAGGCACAAACGTGGCGCAAGTTTTGGTGGCATTCCATTCGTCCAGCTGGAAAGCCTGCAATCTTGGACTCTACAGGAGTCCAGAGACAACATGGTCATGGCATGGAAGACTGCTGCCGCAGACGCTGTTCGACGTTTGTCGCAGGCCTCGCGCGGAGACGCCATGTGTACCAGTGCCCCTGCTGCTGAAGAGGAGATGGACATGTCCGCGTCACGGAAGCGTCCCCGCCCTCAGGATAGCAGCGACGATGAAGCGGACACACGGCGAAAGCTGGCCCAAGGCAATCCTCAAGGAGAGAGTAACAGCAGTGGCGACAGCTCGGATTCTCGGCTGTCCTATGACTCCCAACACACCGAGGATTCTATCGACAGTTCTGCAAGCAGCACTACGTTTGGGGTGGCCTCGGTGATCCAAGTGGACCCCTCTACTGTGGCCACGGGCCCTCCAGGCGTACCTGCCATTGATGCTCCTGAAGAAATGGACGAAGCACTTCACCACGAGACCGTGTCCCCTCACCCTGCCGCGGCTTTCCTGAAGGATGCCACAAGTGCCAACACCACTGGGAAACCTCGGAGGAAGAGGAACAGGAATCGGCGTAGGAGGAGGACTGTACCAGCCTTGCAGAGTGCAGCGGTTTCCCCACCCTCTTCTAGGAGCCAGTGCAAGCAGACCACAACCACGGGGCCATCCCCCACGCCCCTTACTGCCCTCAGACGTGCAGCTGCCCCTACCACTGAGACAGTTGACCATGAGGGATTCCAGACAGTTCGCTCTAAGGCTGCCCTTCGTCGTACCAGGAACCTGACATCAGCAGCCCTTCCTGTAGACCCTGCGGTGAAGGGGACAGTGCTCTACCGGCCTGCTTCTGCTGGAGGCTCGTTCCGTAACTGCCCCAGACTGACCATAGCCCAGGCACTCTCGCTGCACCCGGGAGTCGCTGCGATCCGGGTGATCCAACACCGCAACGTGGTAGCAGTGGACGTGAGTTCCCAGGAATGCCTTGTCAAGCTCTTGGCCCTCACAGAGCTCAAGGGCATACCAGTGACCGCCAGACAGCCTGCAGACCGCCGAACCAGTATGGGATTCCTCCACGGTGTGGACGGCGACGCTGCTGACGAGAACTTGCTGTCCGGAATCCAGTCGGCTGTACGGGTCCTTTCGGCATCTAGAGAAGGCCGAACCGTCACGCTGCGCTTCGAGGGCCCAGTTCCCCCAGACCACGTGACACTGTTCCGAGTACGCTTCCCAGTCCGACCAGCCAGACCACGGCCACTCCAGTGTAGGCAGTGTGGCCGGTACGGCCACGTGAGGGAGACCTGCAACTGGCCAGACAGCTGCATCCGTTGCGGCCGGTCTCACCCAGGAGAGTCGGACTGCCAGCATCTCCGTTGTGTGAACTGCGGGGGCCCTCATCGTGCTGACACACCAGACTGTCCTCGCTGGCAGGAGCAGAGACGAGTGGCTACCATCATGGCCTCTTCGACCACAGCCCTCTCCAGACGAGCAGTCGCGGCAGTTGTGAGGGAAGAGACAAGGGAGGTTCGGTCCTATGCCAGTGCAGTGAAGGGCCACGCGGCATCAGCCAGACCAACCCCAGCACCACGCAACCTCCGCCGGCCAACCCCTGCAGTTGCAACCAACACTCCAGCTGAGCCTGCAACCCCAGCTGCTCCTGTTGACCGACCTCCTGCTCAAGTCTGCACACCCGCAACCGCCACTCCCAGGGCCCAGACTGCTGAGACCTCTGCCCCGACACTTCTAGTGGAACAACTTCTGGGCCCCCTTCTGCTCTCCTTGCAGGCAGTCGCTGCCTTGCTTCCACAAGAGCACCCGCTTCGTGCCATCTGCCTGCAGGCAGGGGCTTGGCAACAGAACAACCAGCATGGCTAGTCCTCCCACCAGGCAACGTCAGCCCCGACGCCCGAGCGTCCTCCAGTGGAACGCCCACTGGCTGGGACCACGGAGAGACGACCTCGCACAACACCTGCTCCACAACGACTATGACGTCCTTGCACTCCAGGAGGTCTCCGCCCAGGCAGAGCAGCTCCGACTTCCAGGCTACGTCGGCTACAGCAGCCGGACGAGCTGCACCCTGACCGACTGCAGTGCTGCCCCTTGCCTGGACGACAACCACCCACAAGGACCTTCCCGCTGTGCCATCTACGTCAAGCGGGACCTGCTGCAGGCGGAGGTATTCGTGGCCGACCTGGCCGGAGGGCCCTTCGAGTGCTGCGCCGTCCGGGTCCGCCTCGACGGTGTTGACACTGCGGTGGCCAGCGTCTACATCAGACCAAAGGAACCTTGGGACCCCGGGTGTCTTCGGCAGCTTGCGCACCAACTAAGGAAGGACTTCCTGCTGTGTGGAGACGTCAACGCTCACCATCCAGCTTGGGGCGGCCGCAGGACCGATGTACGAGGGCGAGAGGTGCGAGACGTCCTCTTGCAGCTGGGCCTGGTGATCCTGAACACGGGGGCCGTCACCTACCTGCGTCGCGGAGCAAACAGCACCACCACAGCCATAGACCTCAGCGTGGCTACGGAGGGTTGCCGGTACGCCTGGACACCGTTCCCGGACACCTGGGGTTCGGACCACCTGCCCATCCTTCTCACCCCTTACCGAGGCAAGGCCCCCAGGGATCGAGAGTACCGGGTGGTAGACTGGCGGGTATACCGGCAGCTGCTCAGGCAGGACACCGGTGACAAGGACCTCATGCAGCTGGTGGCTGACAGTGCCCGGACTGCAACTGTCGCTGTTAAGGCGCAGCAAGGGCAGCCTGTTCCAGACATCCGGCACCTAGCCTTGAGAGCAGCACGGAGGAGGGCAGAACGTCAGGCTCTGAAGAAGAGACAACCAGAGCTCTGGACAGCGTTCCGGAAGGTCGACGCCGCCTGCAGACGCCACGCCCGAGCGCGCAGGAAGCAGGGCTGGGTGGGCGTCTGCACCTCCATCGACCGATCACGGGATGGCACCAAGGCCTGGCGCCTGCTGAAGTGCCTGCTGATGGTGCCACGGCCGTTCAACCAAGTGATGTCCCTGGCCGTCCACCTTTCCATCCAGGCAGCGGACCTGGCAGAACAGCTGGCCGACCAGTTTTCTGCGAGGGACATTGCCCAGCTGCCTGCTGCACCTCCCCTTGCTGCGCTGCAGTATCCTGACACTTGCCACCATCCTGGGTGGACAGCTGCAGAAGTACAAGAGCTGTGCTGCGAACCCATCAGGAAACACGAGTTGGAGGCTGCCCTTGTAGGATCGAAAAGACGAAGTGCCCCGGGAGCTGATGGTGTCACCTTCCAGATGCTCCGTAACCTGGACGGAGCTGGCCGCCAGCACCTGCTCGAGTACTACAACGACGTCTGGAGCAGTGGGGTCCTACCGGAGTCATGGCGCACGGCGGTCGTCGCCCCGATCCTGAAGCCCCGGAAGAAAGCCATGGCACTTTCCTCGTACAGGCCAGTCTCTCTCACCTCGGCTCCCTGCAAGGTGCTGGAGAAGGTGGCCTTGGAGCAACTTGAGTGGATTGCTGGCCAACTCGAGTTCTTCCCGGAACAACTGACTGGCTTCAGGCGCCACCGGTGCACAGCTGATTCCATTTCCGACGTCGTCGCCACCCTTGAGGATGCCAAGAGCTGTGGTGATGTGGCCATGCTGCTCCTGCTGGACGTGGAGAGTGCCTTTGACAGTCTCCCACACGAGGTCGTCGAGACGTCTCTGGACCGACTTGGCGTTCACGGGTGCCTCCGCAGCTTCGTGACTGCCTTCCTGACCGGCAGGACCTTCCGGGTTCGAGTTGGCAAGGAGACCAGCAAACCCAGAGACATCACCGCAGGTGTACCACAGGGCTCCGTGCTGAGCCCCTTCCTGTTCAAGCTGGCGATGGCTGGACTCCCCGCTTCTCTTCCGACAGGCACCAGGTTCGCGGCCCGCTGCTCTGTTTACGCCGACGACGTGGCACTCTGGGCCCGGGGACCGAGGCGGTCCATTCCAGCCATCAGGACGTCACTGCAGGCGGCCCTGGATGCGGTGTCCGCCTACCTGAGTGGCATCGGACTCAAGGTCTCGGCAACCAAGACCGAGGCCCTGCTGATCCACCCGCTGGCCGCAGCACGACGCTACGTGAAGCAGCTGAGAGTGGGCAACCGCAACCTGCCTTGGAAGCTGACAGTGAAGTACCTGGGGCTCACCATCGACCACCGTCTCACCTGGGTCCCAGCTGCCAAGGTCGCCTGCACACAAGTACGGCGAGTCCAGGGAGCCATCAGCAAGCTGCAGCAGCGTGGACATGGCTGCTCGACCAAGCTGGCGCTTCGACTCAACCAGGCTTCAGCGTCCTCAGTCCTGCTATACGCCTTTCCACTGGTGGACCTGACGCCTGCCAGGAGACTGGACCTGGAGGGACATCACAGGAGAGCAGTGAGGGCCATCCTGGGGCTCCCCAGGTACTCCCCCGTGGCAGTGACCCTGGCCGAGGCTGGAGAGTGGCCCCTGTCTCTGCACATGCTCCAGCGTGCTCTGGGGCACGTAGACCGCCTACACCGTGCCGCCGACGGCAGAACCCTCCTGGAGCGACTTCGCAGCCAGCCGAGGTCACGGATGGGTGGTCTCTGTGCACTCTACCACCAGATGGTCCCGGACCCGCCAGTCCCGGTGGCCCCTCCACCACCCCACCACCAGCCGCCTGAGGTGCACCTGCACCTGGACGGGGTAACGAAGCGCCGAACACCTGCTGCAGCACTGCAAAAGGCCGCCGTCTCCAAGCTCCAGCAGCAACTGGCAGGGCGGCTCCAGGTCTTCACCGACGGATCCGTCATGCCAGACGGTTCAGCGGCGGCCGCCTGCGTCATCCCATCCCGGGCCATCAGCAGGCAGTGCCGACTGCCCTTCCCGGCGAGCTCGACGGCTGCGGAGCTGGCAGGGCTACACCTGGTGGCGGACCTGCTGGCCGAGGACGTTCCCGCTCAACCGGTCGCAGTCCTTTGCGACAGCAAGGCAGCCCTGCAGACACTGGCCAACCATCGCCGTGCCGGGCTCACGGGGAGTCTCCTGGCAACCAAGTATCGGGCCCTAGCAGCAGCCGGGACGTCCGTCTCCTTCCACTGGCTGCCCTCTCACGTGGGCATAGCTGGCAACGAGGAGGCGGACACGCTGGCCAAGGCAGCACATCAGCTGGGAACCCCCATCACCCAAACCGTGGCGGTGAGAGACTACTCGCAGGCCCGTATCAAGAAGCTCCTCGCCTCAGTCCACCCAGACCAGAGGGTGGCCAATGGGCGGGGACCCAGGCGTCTTCCTGAGGCAGGCCTAACCAGGAGAGAACGAGCCAACCTGCTGCGGCTGCGAACCGGATGCGTGTGGACTGCGGCCCGACGCTATATCAAGGGATGCAGCGCCTCCCAGCCTGCAGCCGCTGCAACGACCCCGAGACCCTCGAGCACCTCCTCTGTGCCTGCCCTGCCTTGGCCCAGGAACGCTCGAGGGTCACCACAGCCTACCGGAGACATGGCCTTCCTGCCACCACCCTAGAGCACCTACTGTTCCCATCTCGTCCCCATCTACCAGCACTCCGGAGCCTGGTGGAGTTCCTGGACGAGACGGGAATCGTGGCCTACCGCTGAGGATGGGGCCCTTGCCACCCCTACCTTTGCTTCTGGACTGCTGCTTCTGTTGATGACGACCGCTCCACTGCTCAATTAATCTTTCCTCTTCTTTCCACTTTTCTCCCTTTTTCCCTTCCCCGCAGGCACTGCGCCGTGCTCCCGACCGGGTTGCAGAAATTAGGTGCCTTTTCTCATCTTCTAACCACTACCACCACCAATGAGGCCCACTCTCGCTGTCGGAGCAGGAGCTGGTTGGCCAAACGAGTTCTGGTGAGGGCAACCACTGGAAAGGCTGGCGCTGCGGTCGCGCGGACGCAGCAAACGACCACACGCGAAACGTTCATGCAGTCGTCAGAGTAGCACGCTTCCTTTCAACCCCAAATCAGATATTTTTCCAGCTAACCGGTTTTTTTTACCGCACGATACCACAGTGCCGGACACAATTTAGCGAGTCTATAATGAGTCAGCCTTTCCAAAACGCCACGGCAGCGATACACTTGCCTCACAAAATTGAAATTGGGAAATTGGCGAAACAAATCAGCCATCATGCTCGGGTGTTAAAATGAGTTGGCAGCCACTTTTTTTTGCGCATCCGTGCATTCGCTAAGAATCTGCGTCTCTTATTAGATTTCAAATATACCGTATGTATTGAAGAATTGCAAAATATTACCGTGCACCCTTACCTTGATAAATACGTAGCACAACTAGCTGCAACATGACGTTTCTTTTTATTTTGAAACTACTTTCACCTAGTTAAACGCCGGAAGGCCTCAAAGTGCTGTCACTAAGTCTTGTTCAAACTTGAGAGCGACGACGTCTATTCCTCTTTATAGTTACGTCCCTCAGTGCATCGACCAGCATTCCATCCAATGCGTTGCTGATGCAGCATTTGCGAAAAGACTTGCGCAACATATCTTCCATGAAAGATTTCCTTGCTGACGACACTCAACCAAAAACTGTCGCGGGGCGGTGGACGTCGTATAAGCGCCAAGCATCCACTTATTGTAGAGTTCGCGCACGCAATCTCGCAAGGTGTTTTTGGGCACTACGTACAAAGGCTGGAGAATTCCGCGTAGACGTGGCGATTGTATCTGATACTTTAGCGCTGTGCTTAGGGGAAAAAAACGAGAACCAGCGGCGAACATCTTACCACACCATTTCTTCGTATGTACGAAAAAAAAGAATCCAGTGTTTAAAATGCCGAGTAAATCTGACGTTAAGGCATCTCAAAAAGGGCATGTAGTCTCTGCTGGAGCAGAGCATGGTGAAACCCCTTTGGTTTCCACACTCATGCACCACGCAGCCGGCGCAACGACGTTACAAACGTTTAACAATGCGAATGTACTTGGCGGCGTATATAGTGTGCAGGATCTGCCCGTCACCAGCACCTGCATTCCCGTTGGCAATTTAGCTTTGCTTCGAAGGTTCCTGGATTATCCGTACGCAGTTGCTGCCGGCACTTGGCCTACCGGGCTTGTTTTTGTGCCCGGACTGCAGCATCAGCCCGCCGAATGCGAGCTGTCTCACCTTCTCACTTCCGGCATTCTTCTCGAGTTGTCCGTGGCACAACCATGTGGAAGGTTACAGGAGAAGCTCTCGAACACGCTCGCCTATTATAACTGTCTATCAAACAGTTAGTGTACCCCGGGCGTACCGTGATAGCGTGAAGTGTGCATGCGCAGATACGTATATGTTACCCGTACCGCTTACTGTACGTGCACTATTTAACGTCAAACATGGTGGCGCTCTGGGATGCCCCCTTTGAAGTGACGTGGTTGTTGAAAGATTCACTTTGTTTGCAGCAAACGACTGTTTAAAGTGCCTTCGCTTGCCTTCAGTTAGCTTCTACGACAGAGCATACAATTAAGTTGGCGCAGTCTCTTAGATAGCTGCCCATTTCTAACGTGTTTAGGCCTAACTACAACATCAATGTAAACAAATCGGAAACCTGGAGTTTTTCGCATTTGGTGCGTTGTTCCTATTTATTTACTTTCATTATTAATAAAATAAACGTGTAACAATACTTCGCGCGGTAACACAGGCTGATAATCACGTTTTAATATCCTTCTCACTTTTCTTACTCATAAACACTTTGATAGGTGGCGCCACCATCCCGTCCGGGGAACGTAAATGCTGTACCGCTAAACTATAGGGCACTGTCCGCGACTAATGTTTCCTGCACGGTAACGTCATTCCCTTAACCTCTGCTATCGCGCAGAAGTTAAGGAAATAACCCAAAACACTACCGACGGCGTGCATACGACGCTGCGAGTGATTAACTGATAAAAGAGCCAGTGGAGACCGCTCGTGACACCACCACTATACGAATTTTTCAAGTTATACACAGCTTTCACTGTAAAACGGAGCACCAACGTAAGCTTACTGGCGTCTCGGGGAAGGTGGCGAGACCACTCGACGATAAGTATAGTAGAGTCGAATGCGCCCCCCCGCCCCCTTCCTGATGAACAAAGGCGGAGGGCGCCTCTATAGTTCTGAATCTGTTTTTTTTTTTTGTGGTCGGGACTTCATCTCACTAGCTCAGGTCCTGACCTCTTTTTTTTGCTTTTTGGTGTTAAGTGTATATCTGATGTCATAAATGATGCTCTTTACGTCTCCATCTAGCATTTCGCAAGTCTGTGTTCTTTGTAGTGTTTCTTGAGGATAATGTCGTACCTATATAATGTCGTCTGTATATCTTTATTCTCGATGTACAATATGCGTAATCGATTAATTAAAACTTTTCGCACCAAAAGAAATACATGTTATTTACAAACAGAGATCAAAAGACGCATCATGCAAAAACATGCAACAAAAAAACAGTAAACTTCGTAAAGAAAAGAATGGTCTGGATCTTAAGTGGCTTTTCAAATACCTCCCAGTCAACGTCCAACCAAATAACTAAGGGCGCCCCGCGTACTGGCTAGACGTCACCGTCGTCTTCTTCCGAGGAGTCGTCCTGAAAGCCGCTTGGTCCTGGTCTGGGCTCTAAGGTATTCAAATCGTCCGTGTCACCTCGTTACTCGCCATGGAAGTCGTCCAGTCTGCGACGCTCGCACGGCGGTCCGGCGTCGTCATCTGAAACAGGCGGTAAAACCCTACAGACGGTATCAGATCCAGTAGACGCCTCTGCATTACCTACCTCGACTCCAGCGCCGGAAACAGCAGGTGCCGAATCCGCACCATCGTCAGTCGACGAGTCATCGCTCCATGAATCTTCACTGGACGAGTCATCGCTCGATGAATCGTCGCTTGGGGAATCGTCACTCGGGACCCATATCTTCAAACTCTCCGCGAGCAAGACGTAGCGAAGCAGGCTCGAGGTGTTCTGCATCTTCCTTTGAGCCTGCGAAATAATATCGTCAATAGTCGGGGCACGGTTGAAGGGCATGACGATAAAGCGGTGTACTTACGGGAAGCAATACTTTTTTTTTCTCCCAACGTAGCGCACGTGCGTTCAATGCCGAAGCCAGCAGCCGACTGAGCTCTTGTCTCTCTCTCCTTTCACTGAAGCAGTGACGTCACCAACAGCGCCCGCCAATGAGGCCCACTCTCGCTGTCGGAGCAGGAGCTGGTTGGCCAAACGAGTTCTGGTGAGGGCAACCACTGGAAAGGCTGGTGCTGCGGTCGCGCTGACGCAGCAAACGACGACACGCGAAACGTTCATGCAGTCGTCAGTGTAGCACGCTTCCTTTCAACCCCAAATCAGATATTTTTCCAGCTAACCGGTTTTTTTTACCGCACGATACCACAGTGCTGGACACAATTTAGCGAGTCTATAATGAGTCAGCCTTTCCAAAATGCCACGACAGCGATACACTTGCCTCACAAAATTGAAATTGGGAAATTGGCGAAACAAATCAGCCATCATGCTCGGGTGTTAAAATGAGTTGGCAGCCACTTTTTTTTGCGCATCCGTGCATTCGGTAAGAATCTGCGTCTCTTATTAGATTTCAAATATACCGTATGTATTGAAGAATTGCAAAATATTACCGTGCACCCTTACCTTGATAAATACGTAGCACAACTAGCTGCAACATGACGTTTCTTTTTATTTTGAAACTACTTTCACCTAGTTAAACGACGGAAGGCCTCAAAGTGCTGTCACTAAGTCTTGTTCAAACTTGAGAGCGACGACGTCTATTCCTCTTTATAGTTACGTCCCTCAGTGCATCGACCTGCATTCCATCCAATGCGTTGCTGATGCAGCATTTGCGAAAAGACTTGCACAACATATCTTCCGTGAAAGAATCCCTTGCTGACGACACTCAACCAAAAACTGTCGCGGGGCGGTGGACGTCGTATAAGCGCCAAGCATCCACTTATTGTAGAGTTCGTGCACGCAATCTCGCAAGGTGTTTTTGGGCACTACGTACAAAGGCTGGAGAATTCCGCGTAGACGTGGCGATTGTATCTGATACTTTAGCGCTGTGCTTAGGGGAAAAAAACGAGAACCAGCGGCGAACATCTTACCACACCATTTCTTCGTATGTACGAAACAAAGAAACCAGTGTTTAAAATGCCGAGTAAATCTGACGTTAAGGCATCTAAAAAAGGGCATGTAGTCTCTGCTGGAGCAGAGCATGGTGAAACCCCTTTGGTTTCCACACTCATGCACCACGCAGACGGCGCAACGACGTTACAAACGTTTAACAATGCGAATGTACTTGGCGGCGTATATAGTGTGCAGGATCTGCCCGTCACCAGCACCTGCATTCCCGTTGGCAATTTAGCTTTGCTTCGAAGGTTCCTGGATTATCCATACGGAGTTGCTGCCAGCACTTGGCCTACCGGGCTTGTTTTTGTGCCCGGACTACAGCATCAGCCCGCCGAATGCAAGCTGTCTCACCTTCTCACTTCCGGCATTCTTCTCGAGTTGTTCGTGGAGCACCCATGTGGAAGGTTACAGGAGAAGCTCTCGAACACGCTCGCCTACTATAACTGTCTATCAAACAGTTAGTGTACCCCGGGCGTACCGTGATAGCGTGAAGTGTGCATGCGCAGATACGTATATGTTACCCGTACCGCTTACTGTACGTGCACTATTTAACGTCAAACATGGTGGCGCTCTGGGATGGCCCCTTTGAACTGACGTGGTTGTTGAAAGATTCACTTTGTTTGCAGCAAACGACTGTTTAAAGGGCCTTCGCTTGCCTTCAGTTAGCTTCTACGACAGAGCATACAATTAAGGTTGCGCAGTCTCTGAGATAGCTGCCCATTTCTAACGTGTTTAGGCCTAACTACAACATCAATGTAAACAAATCGGAAACCTGGAGTTTTTCGCATTTGGTGCGTTGTTCCTATCTATTTACTTTCATTCTTAATAAAATAAACGTGTAACAATACTTCGCGCAGTAACACAGGCTGATAATCACGTTTTAATATCCTTCTCACTTTTCTTACTCATAAACACTTTGATAGGTGGCGCCACCATCCCGTCCGGGGAACGTAAATGCTGTACCGCTAAACTATAGGGCACTGTCCGCGGCTAATGTTTCCTGCACGGTAACGTCATTCCCTTAACCTCTGCTATCGCGCAGAAGTTAAGGGAATAACCCAAAACACTGCCGACGGCGTGCATACGACGCTGCGATTGATTAACTGATAAAAGAGCCAGTGGAGACCGCTCGTGACACCACCACTATACGAATTTTTCAAGTTATACACAGCTTTCACTGTAAAACGGAGCACCAACGTAAGCTTACTGGCGTCTCGGGGAAGGTGGCGAGACCACTCGACGATAAGTATAGTAGAGTCGAATGCGCCCCCCCCCGCCCCCTTCCAGATGAACAAAGGCGGAGGGTGCCTCTATAGTTCTGAATCTGTTTTTTTTTTCTTTTTTTGTGGTCGGGACTTCATCTCAATAGCTCAGGTCCTGACCTCTTTTTTTTTGCTTTTTGGTGTTAAGTGTATATCTGATGTCATAAATGATGCTCTTTACGCCTCCATCTAGCAGTTCGCAAGTCTGTGTTCTTTGTAGTGTTTCTTGAGGATAATGTCGTACCTATATAATGTCGTCTGTATATTTTTATACTCGATGTACAATAGGCCTAATCGTTTAAATAAAACTTTTCGCGCCAAAAGAAATACATGTTATTTACAAACACAGATCAAAAGACGCATCATGCAAAGACATGCAACAAAAAAACACTAAACTTCGTAAAGAAAAGAATGGTCTGGATATTAAGTGGCTTTTCAAATACCTCCCATTCAACGTCCAACCAAATGGCTAAGGGCGCCCCGCGTACTGGCTAGACGTCACCGTCGTCTTCTTCCGAGGAGTCGTCCTGAAAGCCGCTTGGTCCTGGTCTGGGCTCTAGGGTATTCAAATCGTCCGTGTCACCTCGTTACTCGCCATGGAAGTCGTCCAGTCTGCGACGCTTGCACGGCGGTCCGGCGTCGTCATCTGAAACAGACGGTAAAACCCTACAGACGGTATCAGATCCAGTAGACGCCTCTGCATTACCTACCTCGACTCCAGCGCCGGAAACAGCAGGTGCCGAACCCGCACCATCGTCAGTCGACGAGTCATCGCTCCATGAATCTTCACTGGACGAGTCATCGCTCGATGAATCGTCGCTTGAGGAATCGTCACTCGGGCCCCATATCTTCAAACTCTCCGCGAGCAAGACGTAGCGAAGCAGGCTCGAGGTGTTCTGCATCTTCCTTTGAGCCTGCGAAATAATATCGTCAATAGTCGGGGCACGGTTGACGGGCATGACGATAAAGCGGTGTACTTACGGGAAGCAATATTTTTTTTCTCCCAACGTAGCGCACGTGCGTTCAATGCCGAAGCCAGCAGCCGACTGAGCTCTTGTCTCTCTCTCCTTTCACTGAAGCAGTGACGTCACCAACAGCGCCCGCCAATGAGGCCCACTCTCGCTGTCGGAGCAGGAGCTGGTTGGCCAAACGAGTTCTGGTGAGGGCAACCACTGGAAAGGCTGGCGCTGCGGTCGCGCTGACGCAGCAAACGACCACACGCGAAACGTTCATGCAGTCGTCAGTGTAGCACGCTTCCTTTCAACCCCAAATCAGATATTTTTCCACCTAACCGGTTTTTTTTTACCGCACGATACCACAGTGCCGGAAACAATTTAGCGAGTCTATAATGAGTCAGCCTTTCCAAAACGCCACGGCAGCGATACACTTGCCTCACAAAATTGAAATTGGGAAATTGGCGAAACAAATCAGCCATCATGCTCGGGTGTTAAAATGAGTTGGCAGCCACTTTTTTTTGCGCATCCGTGCATTCGGTAAGAATCTGCGTCTCTTATTAGATTTAAAATATACCGTATGTATTGAAGAACTGCAAAATATTACCGTGCACCCTTACCTTGATAAATACGTAGCACAACTAGCTGCAACATGACGTTTCTTTTTATTTTGAAACTACTTTCACCTAGTTAAACGCCGGAAGGCCTCAAAGTGCTGTCACTAAGTCTTGTTCAAACTTGAGAGCGACGACGTCTATTCCTCTTTATAGTTACGTCCCTCAGTGCATCGACCTGCATTCCATCCAATGCGTTGCTGATGCAGCATTTGCGAAAAGACTTGCGCAACATATCTTCCGTGAAAGATTCCCTTGCTGACGACACTCAACCAAAAACTGTCGCGGGGCGGTGGACGTCGTATAAGCGCCAAGCATCCACTTATTGTAGAGTTCGCGCACGCAATCTCGCAAGGTGTTTTTGGGCACTACGTACAAAGGCTGGAGAATTCCGCGTAGACGTGGCGATTGTATCTGATACTTTAGCGCTGTGCTTAGGGGAAAAAAACGAGAACCAGCGGCGAACATCTTACCGCACCATTTCTTCGTATGTACGAAAAAAAGAATCCAGTGTTTAAAATGCCGAGTAAATCTGACTTTAAGGCATCTCAAAAAGGGCATGTAGTCTCTGCTGGAGCAGAGCATGGTGAAACCCCTTTGGTTTCCACACTCATGCACCACGCAGACGGCGCAACGACGTTACAAACGTTTAACAATGCGAATGTACTTGGCGGCGTATATAGTGTGCAGGATCTGCCCGTCACCAGCACCTGCATTCCCGTTGGCAATTTAGCTTTGCTTCGAAGGTTCCTGGATTATCCGTACGCAGTTGCTGCCGGCACTTGGCCTACCGGGCTTGTTTTTGTGCCCGGACTGCAGCATCAGCCCGCCGAATGCGAGCTGTCTCACCTTCTCACTTCCGGCATTCTTCTCGAGTTGTCCGTGGCACAACCATGTGGAAGGTTACAGGAGAAGCTCTCGAACACGCTCGCCTACTATAACTGTCTATCAAACAGTTAGTGTACCCCGGGCGTACCGTGATAGCGTGAAGTGTGCATGCGCAGATACGTATATGTTACCCGTACCGCTTACTGTACGTGCACTATTTAACGTCAAACATGGTGGCGCTCTCGGATGCCCACTTTGAAGTGACGTGGTTGTTGAAAGATTCACTTTGTTTGCAGCAAACGACTGTTTAAAGTGACTTCGCTTGCCTTCAGTTAGCTTCTACGACCGAGCATTCCAGTAAGTTGGCACAGTCTTTGAGATGGCTTCCCATTTCTAACGTGTTTAGGCCTAACTACAACATCAATGTAAACAAATCGGAAACTTGGAGTTTTTCGCATTTGGTGCGTTGTTCCTATTTATTTACTTTCATTATTACTAAAATAAACGTGTAACAATACTTCGCGCGGTAGCACAGGCTGATAATCTCGTTTTTATATCCTTCTCACTTTTCTTACTTATCAACACTTTGATAGGTGGCGCCACCATCCCGTCCGGGGAACGTAAATGCTGTACCGCTAAACAATAGGACACTGTCCGCGACTAATGTTTCCTGCACGGTAACGTCATTCCCCTAACCTCTGCTATCGCGCAGAGGTTAAGGGAATAACCCAAAGCGCTGCCGATGGCGTGAATACGACGCTGCGAGTGATTAACTGATAAAATAGCCAGTGGAGACCGCTCGTGACACCACCACTATACGAATTTTTCAAGTTATACACAGCTTTCACTGTAAAAAGGAGCACCAACGTAAGCTTACTGGCGTCTCAGGGAAGGTGGCGAGACCACTCGACGATATGTATAGTAGAGTCGAATGCGCCCATCCCACCCCTTCCAGATGAACAAAGGCGGAGGGCGCCTGTATAGTTCTAAATCTGGTTTTTTTTTCTCTTTTTTTGTGTTCTGGACTTCATCTCAATAGCTCAGGTCCTGACCTCTTTTTTTTTTTACTTTTTGGTGTTAAGTGTATATCTGATGTCATAAATGATGCTCTTTACGCCCCCATCTAGCAGTTCGCAAGTCTGTGTTCCTTGTAGTGTTTCTTGAGGATAGTGTCGTACCTATATAATGTCGTCTGTATATCTTTATTCTCGATGTACAATAGGCGTAATCGATTAATTAAAACTTTTCGCGCCAAAAGAAATACATGTTATTTACAAACAGAGATCAAAAGACGCATCATGCAAAAACATGCAACAAAAAAACACTAAACTTCGTAAAGAAAAGAATGGTCTGGATCTTAAGTGGCTTTTCAAATACCTCCCAGTCAACGTCCAACCAAATAACTAAGGGCGCCCCGCGTACTGGCTAGACGTCACCGTCGTCTTCTTCCGAGGAGTCGTCCTGAAAGCCGCTTGGTCCTGGTCTGGGCTCTAAGGTATTCAAATCGTCCGTGTCACCTCGTTACTCGCCATGGAAGTCGTCCAGTCTGCGACGCTTGCACGGCGGTCCGGCGTCGTCATCTGAAACAGACGGTAAAACCCTACAGACGGTATCAGATCCAGTAGACGCCTCTGCATTACCTACCTCGACTCCAGCGCCGGAAACAGCAGGTGCCGAATCCGCACCATCGTCAGTCGACGAGTCATCGCTCCATGAATCTTCACTGGACGAGTCATCGCTCGATGAATCGTCGCTTGGGGAATCGTCACTCGGGACCCATATCTTCAAACTCTCCGCGAGCAAGACGTAGCGAAGCAGGCTCGAGGTGTTCTGCATCTTCCTTTGAGCCTGCGAAATAATATCGTCAATAGTCGGGGCACGGTTGACGGGCATGACGATAAAGCGGTGTACTTACGGGAAGCAATACTTTTTTTTTTCTCCCAACGTAGCGCACGTGCGTTCAATGCCGAAGCCAGCAGCCGACTGAGCTCTTGTCTCTCTCTCCTTTCACTGAAGCAGTGACGTCACCAACAGCGCCCGCCAATGAGGCCCACTCTCGCTGTCGGAGCAGGAGCTGGTTGGCCAAACGAGTTCTGGTGAGGGCAACCACTGGAAAGGCTGGCGCTGCGGTCGCGCTGACGCAGCAAACGACGACACGCGAAACGTTCATGCAGTCGTCAGTGTAGCACGCTTCCTTTCAACCCCAAATCAGATATTTTTCCAGCTAACCGGTTTTTTTACCGCACGATACCACAGTGCCGGACACAATTTAGCGAGTCTATAATGAGTCAGCCTTTCCAAAATGCCACGGCAGCGATACACTTGCCTCACAAAATCGAAATTGGGAAATTGGCGAAACAAATCAGCCATCATGCTCGGGTGTTAAAATGAGTTGGCAGCCACTTTTTTTTTGCGCATCCGTGCTTTCGGTAAGAATCTGCGTCTCTTATTAGATTTCAAATATACCGTATGTATTGAACAATTGCAAAATATTACCGTGCACCCTTACCTTGATAAATACGTAGCACAACTAGCTGCAACATGACGTTTCTTTTTATTTTGAAACTACTTTCACCTAGTTAAACGACGGAAGGCCTCAAAGTGCTGTCACTAAGTCTTGTTCAAACTTGAGAGCGACGACGTCTATTCCTCTTTATAGTTACGTCCCTCAGTGCATCGACCTGCATTCCATCCAATGCGTTGCTGATGCAGCATTTGCGAAAAGACTTGCACAACATATCTTCCGTGAAAGAATCCCTTGCTGACGACACTCAACCAAAAACTGTCGCGGGGCGGTGGACGTCGTATAAGCGCCAAGCATCCACTTATTGAAGAGTTCGCGCACGCAATCTCGCAAGGTGTTTTTGGGCACTACGTACAAAGGCTGGAGAATTCCGCGTAGACGTGGCGATTGTATCTGATACTTTAGCGCTGTGCTTAGGGGAAAAAAACGAGAACCAGCGGCGAACATCTTACCACACCATTTCTTCGTATGTACGAAACAAAGAATCCAGTGTTTAAAATGCCGAGTAAATCTGACGTTAAGGCATCTAAAAAAGGGCATGTAGTCTCTGCTGGAGCAGAGCATGGTGAAACCCCTTTGGTTTCCACACTCATGCACCACGCAGACGGCGCAACGACGTTACAAACGTTTAACAATGCGAATGTACTTGGCGGCGTATATAGTGTGCAGGATCTGCCCGTCACCAGCACCTGCATTCCCGTTGGCAATTTAGCTTTGCTTCGAAGGTTCCTGGATTATCCGTACGCAGTTGCTGCCGGCACTTGGCCTACCGGGCTTGTTTTTGTGCCCGGACTGCAGCATCAGCCCGCCGAATGCGAGCTGTCTCACCTTCTCACTTCCGGCATTCTTCTCGAGTTGTCCGTGGCACAACCATGTGGAAGGTTACAGGAGAAGCTCTCGAACACGCTCGCCTACTATAACTGTCTATCAAACAGTTAGTGTACCCCGGGCGTACCGTGATAGCGTGAAGTGTGCATGCGCAGATACGTATATGTTACCCGTACCGCTTACTGTACGTGCACTATTTAACGTCAAACATGGTGGCGCTCTCGGATGCCCACTTTGAAGTGACGTGGTTGTTGAAAGATTCACTTTGTTTGCAGCAAACGACTGTTTAAAGTGACTTCGCTTGCCTTCAGTTAGCTTCTACGACCGAGCATTCCAGTAAGTTGGCACAGTCTTTGAGATGGCTTCCCATTTCTAACGTGTTTAGGCCTAACTACAACATCAATGTAAACAAATCGGAAACTTGGAGTTTTTCGCATTTGGTGCGTTGTTCCTATTTATTTACTTTCATTATTACTAAAATAAACGTGTAACAATACTTCGCGCGGTAGCACAGGCTGATAATCTCGTTTTTATATCCTTCTCACTTTTCTTACTTATCAACACTTTGATAGGTGGCGCCACCATCCCGTCCGGGGAACGTAAATGCTGTACCGCTAAACAATAGGACACTGTCCGCGACTAATGTTTCCTGCACGGTAACGTCATTCCCCTAACCTCTGCTATCGCGCAGAGGTTAAGGGAATAACCCAAAGCGCTGCCGATGGCGTGAATACGACGCTGCGAGTGATTAACTGATAAAATAGCCAGTGGAGACCGCTCGTGACACCACCACTATACGAATTTTTCAAGTTATACACAGCTTTCACTGTAAAAAGGAGCACCAACGTAAGCTTACTGGCGTCTCAGGGAAGGTGGCGAGACCACTCGACGATATGTATAGTAGAGTCGAATGCGCCCATCCCACCCCTTCCAGATGAACAAAGGCGGAGGGCGCCTGTATAGTTCTAAATCGTGGTTTTTTTTTCTCTTTTTTTGTGTTCTGGACTTCATCTCAATAGCTCAGGTCCTGACCTCTTTTTTTTTTTACTTTTTGGTGTTAAGTGTATATCTGATGTCATAAATGATGCTCTTTACGCCCCCATCTAGCAGTTCGCAAGTCTGTGTTCCTTGTAGTGTTTCTTGAGGATAGTGTCGTACCTATATAATGTCGTCTGTATATCTTTATTTTCGATGTACAATAGGCGTAATCGATTAATTAAAACTTTTCGCGCCAAAAGAAATACATGTTATTTACAAACAGAGATCAAAAGACGCATCATGCAAAAACATGCAACAAAAAAACACTAAACTTCGTAAAGAAAAGAATGGTCTGGATCTTAAGTGGCTTTTCAAATACCTCCCAGTCAACGTCCAACCAAATAACTAAGGGCGCCCCGCGTACTGGCTAGACGTCACCGTCGTCTTCTTCCGAGGAGTCGTCCTGAAAGCCGCTTGGTCCTGGTCTGGGCTCTAAGGTATTCAAATCGTCCGTGTCACCTCGTTACTCGCCATGGAAGTCGTCCAGTCTGCGACGCTTGCACGGCGGTCCGGCGTCGTCATCTGAAACAGACGGTGAAACCCTACAGACGGTATCAGATCCAGTAGACGCCTCTGCATTACCTACCTCGACTCCAGCGCCGGAAACAGCAGGTGCCGAATCCGCACCATCGTCAGTCGACGAGTCATCGCTCCATGAATCTTCACTGGACGAGTCATCGCTCGATGAATCGTCGCTTGGGGAATCGTCACTCGGGACCCATATCTTCAAACTCTCCGCGAGCAAGACGTAGCGAAGCAGGCTCGAGGTGTTCTGCATCTTCCTTTGAGCCTGCGAAATAATATCGTCAATAGTCGGGGCACGGTTGACGGGCATGACGATAAAGCGGTGTACTTACGGGAAGCAATACTTTTTTTTTCTCCCAACGTAGCGCACGTGCGTTCAATGCCGAAGCCAGCAGCCGACTGAGCTCTTGTCTCTCTCTCCTTTCACTGAAGCAGTGACGTCACCAACAGCGCCCGCCAATGAGGCCCACTCTCGCTGTCGGAGCAGGAGCTGGTTGGCCAAACGAGTTCTGGTGAGGGCAACCACTGGAAAGGCTGGCGCTGCGGTCGCGCTGACGCAGCAAACGACGACACGCGAAACGTTCATGCAGTCGTCAGTGTAGCACGCTTCCTTTCAACCCCAAATCAGATATTTTTCCAGCTAACCGGTTTTTTTACCGCATGATACCACAGTGCCGGACACAATTTAGCGAGTCTATAATGAGTCAGCCTTTCCAAAATGCCACGGCAGCGATACACTTGCCTCACAAAATCGAAATTGGGAAATTGGCGAAACAAATCAGCCATCATGCTCGGGTGTTAAAATGAGTTGGCAGCCACTTTTTTTTTGCGCATCCGTGCTTTCGGTAAGAATCTGCGTCTCTTATTAGATTTCAAATATACCGTATGTATTGAACAATTGCAAAATATTACCGTGCACCCTTACCTTGATAAATACGTAGCACAACTAGCTGCAACATGACGTTTCTTTTTATTTTGAAACTACTTTCACCTAGTTAAACGACGGAAGGCCTCAAAGTGCTGTCACTAAGTCTTGTTCAAACTTGAGAGCGACGACGTCTATTCCTCTTTATAGTTACGTCCCTCAGTGCATCGACCTGCATTCCATCCAATGCGTTGCTGATGCAGCATTTGCGAAAAGACTTGCACAACATATCTTCCGTGAAAGAATCCCTTGCTGACGACACTCAACCAAAAACTGTCGCGGGGCGGTGGACGTCGTATAAGCGCCAAGCATCCACTTATTGAAGAGTTCGCGCACGCAATCTCGCAAGGTGTTTTTGGGCACTACGTACAAAGGCTGGAGAATTCCGCGTAGACGTGGCGATTGTATCTGATACTTTAGCGCTGTGCTTAGGGGAAAAAAACGAGAACCAGCGGCGAACATCTTACCACACCATTTCTTCGTATGTACGAAACAAAGAATCCAGTGTTTAAAATGCCGAGTAAATCTGACGTTAAGGCATCTAAAAAAGGGCATGTAGTCTCTGCTGGAGCAGAGCATGGTGAAACCCCTTTGGTTTCCACACTCATGCACCACGCAGACGGCGCAACGACGTTACAAACGTTTAACAATGCGAATGTACTTGGCGGCGTATATAGTGTGCAGGATCTGCCCGTCACCAGCACCTGCATTCCCGTTGGCAATTTAGCTTTGCTTCGAAGGTTCCTGGATTATCCATACGCAGTTGCTGCCAGCACTTGGCCTACCGGGCTTGTTTTTGTGCCCGGACTGCAGCATCAGCCCGCCGAATGCGAGCTGTCTCACCTTCTCACTTCCGGCATTCTTCTCGAGTTGTTCGTGGAGCACCCATGTGGAAGGTTACAGGAGAAGCTCTCGAACCCGCTCGCCTACTATAACTGTCTATCAAACAGTTAGTGTACCCCGGGCGTACCGTGATAGCGTGAAGTGTGCATGCGCAGATACGTATATGTTACCCGTACCGCTTACTGTACGTGCACTATTTAACGTCAAACATGGTGGCGCTCTGGGATGGCCCCTTTGAACTGACGTGGTTGTTGAAAGATTCACTTTGTTTGCAGCAAACGACTGTTTAAAGTGCCTTCGCTTGCCTTCAGTTAGCTTCTACGACAGAGCATACAATTAAGGTTGCGCAGTCTCTGAGATAGCTGCCCATTTCTAACGTGTTTAGGCCTAACTACAACATCAATGTAAACAAATCGGAAACCTGGAGTTTTTCGCATTTGGTGCGTTGTTCCTATCTATTTACTTTCATTCTTAATAAAATAAACGTGTAACAATACTTCGCGCAGTAACACAGGCTGATAATCACGTTTTAATATCCTTCTCACTTTTCTTACTCATAAACACTTTGATAGGTGGCGCCACCATCCCGTCCGGGGAACGTAAATGCTGTACCGCTAAACTATAGGGCACTGTCCGCGACTAATGTTTCCTGCACGGTAACGTCATTCCCTTAACCTCTGCTATCGCGCAGAAGTTAAGGGAATAACCCAAAACACTGCCGACTGCGTGCATACGACGCTGCGATTGATTAACTGATAAAAGAGCCAGTGGAGACCGCTCGTGACACCACCACTATACGAATTTTTCAAGTTATACACAGCTTTCACTGTAAAACGGAGCACCAACGTAAGCTTACTGGCGTCTCGGGGAAGGTGGCGAGACCACTCGACGATAAGTATAGTAGAGTCGAATGCGCCCCCCCCCCGCCCCCTTCCAGATGAACAAAGGCGGAGGGTGCCTCTATAGTTCTGAATCTGTTTTTTTTTTTCTTTTTTTGTGGTCGGGACTTCATCTCAATAGCTCAGGTCCTGACCTCTTTTTTTTGCTTTTTGGTGTTAAGTGTATATCTGATGTCATAAATGATGCTCTTTACGCCTCCATCTAGCAGTTCGCAAGTCTGTGTTCTTTGTAGTGTTTCTTGAGGATAATGTCGTACCTATATAATGTCGTCTGTATATTTTTATTCTCGATGTACAATAGGCCTAATCGTTTAAATAAAACTTTTCGCGCCAAAAGAAATACATGTTATTTACAAACACAGATCAAAAGACGCATCATGCAAAGACATGCAACAAAAAAACACTAAACTTCGTAAAGAAAAGAATGGTCTGGATCTTAAGTGGCTTTTCAAATACCTCCCAGTCAACGTCCAACCAAATGGCTAAGGGCGCCCCGCGTACTGGCTAGACGTCACCGTCGTCTTCTTCCGAGGAGTCGTCCTGAAAGCCGCTTGGTCCTGGTCTGGGCTCTAGGGTATTCAAATCGTCCGTGTCACCTCGTTACTCGCCATGGAAGTCGTCCAGTCTGCGACGCTTGCACGGCGGTCCGGCGTCGTCATCTGAAACAGACGGTAAAACCCTACAGACGGTATCAGATCCAGTAGACGCCTCTGCATTACCTACCTCGACTCCAGCGCCGGAAACAGCAGGTGCCGAATCCGCACCATCGTCAGTCGACGATTCATCGCTCCATGAATCTTCACTGGACGAGTTATCGCTCGATGAATCGTCGCTTGAGGAATCGTCACTCGGGACCCATATCTTCAAACTCTCCGCGAGCAAGACGTAGCGAAGCAGGCTCGAGGTGTTCTGCATCTTCCTTCGAGCCTGCGAAATAATATCGTCAATAGTCGGGGCACGGTTGACGGGCATGACGATAAAGCGGTGTACTTACGGGAAGCAATACTTTTTTTTTCTCCCAACGTAGCGCACGTGCGTTCAATGCCGAAGCCAGCAGCCGACTGAGCTCTTGTCTCTCTCTCCTTTCACTGAAGCAGTGACGTCACCAACAGCGCCCGCCAATGAGGCCCACTCTCGCTGTCGGAGCAGGAGCTGGTTGGCCAAACGAGTTCTGGTGAGGGCAACCACTGGAAAGGCTGGCGCTGCGGTCGCGCTGACGCAGCAAACGACCACACGCGAAACGTTCATGCAGTCGTCAGTGTAGCACGCTTCCTTTCAACCCCAAATCAGATATTTTTCCAGCTAACCGGTTTTTTTTACCGCACGATACCACAGTGCCGGACACAATTTAGCGAGTCTATAATGAGTCAGCCTTTCCAAAACGCCACGGCAGCGATACACTTGCCTCACAAAATTGAAATTGGGAAATTGGCGAAACAAATCGGCCATCATGCTCGGGTGTTAAAATGAGTTGGCAGCCACTTTTTTTTTGCGCATCCGTGCATTCGCTAAGAATCTGCGTCTCTTATTAGATTTCAAATATACCATATGTATTGAAGAATTGCAAAATATTACCGTGCACCCTTACCTTGATAAATACGTAGCACAACTAGCTGCAACATGACGTTTCTTTTTATTTTGAAACTACTTTCACCTAGTTAAACGCCGGAAGGCCTCAAAGTCTTGTTCAAACTTGAGAGCGACGACGTCTATTCCTCTTTATAGTTACGTCCCTCAGTGCATCGACCTGCATTCCTTCCAATGCGTTGCTGATGCAGCATTTGCGAAAAGACTTGCGCAACATATCTTCCGTGAAAGATTCCCTTGCTGACGACACTCAACCAAAAACTGTCGCGGGGCGGTGGACGTCGCATAAGCGCCAAGCATCCACTTATTGTAGAGTTCGCGCACGCAATCTCGCAAGGTGTTTTTGGGCACTACGTACAAAGGCTGGAGAATTCCGCGTAGACGTGGCGTTTGTATCTGATACTTTAGCGCTGTGCTTAGGAGAAAAAAACGAGAACCAGCGGCGAACATCTTACCACACCATTTCTTCGTATGTACGAAACAAAGAATCCAGTGTTTAAAATGCCGAGTAAATCTGACGTTAAGGCATCTCAAAAAGGGCATGTAGTCTCTGCTGGAGCAGAGCATGGTGAAACCCCTTTGGTTTCCACACTCATGCACCACGCAGACGGCGCAACGACGTTACAAACGTTTAACAATGCGAATGTACTTGGCGGCGTATATAGTGTGCAGGATCTGCCCGTCACCAGCACCTGCATTCCCGTTGGCAATTTAGCTTTGCTTCGAAGGTTCCTGGATTATCCGTACGCAGTTGCTGCCGGCACTTGGCCTACCGGGCTTGTTTTTGTGCCCGGACTGCAGCATCAGCCCGCCGAATGCGAGCTGTCTCACCTTCTCACTTCCGGCATTCTTCTCGAGTTGTCCGTGGCACAACTATGTGGAAGGTTACAGGAGAAGCTCTCGAACACGCTCGCCTACTATAACTGTCTATCAAACAGTTAGTGTACCCCGGGCGTACCGTGATAGCGTGAAGTGTGCATGCGCAGATACGTATATGTTACCCGTACCGCTTACTGTACGTGCACTATTTAACGTCAAACATGGTGGCGCTCTGGGATGCCCCCTTTGAAGCGACGTGGTTGTTGAAAGATTCACTTTGTTTGCAGCAAACGACTGTTTAAAGTGCCTTCGCTTGCCTTCAGTTAGCTTCTACGACAGAGCATACAATTAAGTTGGTGCAGTCTCTGAGATAGCTGCCCATTTCTAACGTGTTTAGGCCTAACTACAACATCAATGTAAACAAATCGGAAACCTGGAGTTTCTCGCATTTGGTGCGTTGTTCCTATTTATTTACTTTCATTATTAATAAAATAAACGTGTAACAATACTTCGCGCGGTAACACAGGCTGATAATCACGTTTTAATATCCTTCTCACTTTTCTTACTCATAAACACTTTGATAGGTGGCGCCACCATCCCGTCCGGGGAACGTAAATGCTGTACCGCTAAACTATAGGGCACTGTCCGCGACTAATGTTTCCTGCACGGTAACGTCATTCCCTTAACCTCTGCTATCGCGCAGAAGTTAAGGGAATAAGCCAAAGCACTGCCGACGGCGTCCATACGACGCTGCGAGTGATTAACTGATAAAAGAGCCAGTGGAGACCGCTCGTGACACCACCACTATACGAATTTTTCAAGTTATACACAGCTTTCACTGTAAAACGGAGCACCAACGTAAGCTTACTGGCGTCTCGGGGAAGGTGGCGAGACCACTCGACGATAAGTACAGTAGAGACGAATGCGCCCCCCCCGCCCCCTTCCAGATGAACAAAGGCGGAGGGCGCCTCTATAGTTCTGAATCTGTTTTTTTTTTCTTTTTTTGTGGTCGGGACTTCTTCTCAATAGCTCAGGTCCTGACCTCTTTTTTTTTACTTTTTGGTGTTAAGTGTATATCTGATGTCATAAATGATGCTCTTTACGCCTCCATCTAGCAGTTCGCAAGTCTGTGTTCTTTGTAGTGTTTCTTGGGGATAATGTCGTACCTATATAATGTCGTCTGTATATCTTTATTCTCGATGTACAATAGGCCTAATCGTTTAAATAAAACTTTTCGCGCCAAAAGAAATACATGTTATTTACAAACACAGATCAAAAAACGCATCATGCAAAGACATGCAACAAAAAAACACTAAACTTCGTAAAGAAAAGAATGGTCTGGATCTTAAGTGGCTTTTCAAATACCTCCCAGTCACCGTCCAACCAAATAACTAAGGGCGCCCCGCGTACTGGCTAGACGTCACCGTCGTCTTCTTCCGAGGAGTCGTCCTGAAAGCCGCTTGGTCCTGGTCTGGGCTCTAGGGTATTCAAATCGTCCGTGTCACCTCGTTACTCGCCATGGAAGTCGTCCAGTCTGCGACGCTTGCACGGCGGTCCGGCGTCGTCATCTGAAACAGACGGTAAAACCCTACAGACGGTATCAGATCCAGTAGACGCCTCTGCATTACCTACCTCGACTCCAGCTCCGGAAACAGCAGGTGCCGAATCCGCACCATCGTCAGTCGACGAGTCATCGCTCCATGAATCTTCACTGGACGAGTCATCGCTCGACGAATCGTCGCTTGAGGAATCGTCACTCGGGACCCATATCTTCAAACTCTCCGCGAGCAAGACGTAGCGAAGCAGGCTCGAGGTGTTCTGCATCTTCCTTTGAGCCTGCGAAATAATATCGTCAATAGTCGGGGCACGGTTGACGGGCATGACGATAAAGCGGTGTACTTACGGGAAGCAATACTTTTTTTTTCTCCCAACGTAGCGCACGTGCGTTCAATGCCGAAGCCAGCAGCCGACTGAGCTCTTGTCTCTCTCTCCTTTCACTGAAGCAGTGACGTCACCAACAGCGCCCGCCAATGAGGCCCACTCTCGCTGTCGGAGCAGGAGCTGGTTGGCCAAACGAGTTCTGGTGAGGGCAACCACTGGAAAGGCTGGCGCTGCGGTCGCGCTGACGCAGCAAACGACCACACGCGAAACGTTCATGCAGTCGTCAGTGTAGCACGCTTCCTTTCAACCCCAAATCAGATATTTTTCCAGCTAACCGGTTTTTTTTACCGCACGATACCACAGTGCCGGACACAATTTAGCGAGTCTATAATGAGTCAGCCTTTCCAAAACGCCACGGCAGCGATACACTTGCCTCACAAAATTGAAATTGGGAAATTGGCGAAACAAATCAGCCATCATGCTCGGGTGTTAAAATGAGTTGGCAGCCACTTTTTTTGCGCATCCGTGCATTCGCTAAGAATCTGCGTCTCTTATTAGATTTCAAATATACCGTATGTATTGAAGAATTGCAAAATATTACCGTGCACCCTTACCTTGATAAATACGTAGCACAACTAGCTGCAACATGACGTTTCTTTTTATTTTGAAACTACTTTCACCTAGTTAAACGCCAGAAGGCCTCAAAGTGCTGTCACTAAGTCTTGTTCAAACTTGAGAGCGACGACGTCTATTCCTCTTTATAGTTACGTCCCTCAGTGCATCGACCTGCATTCCATCCAATGCGTTGCTGATGCAGCATTTGCGAAAAGACTTGCGCAACATATCTTCCGTGAAAGATTCCCTTGCTGACGATACTCAACCAAAAACTGTCGCGGGGCGGTGGACGTCGTATAAGCGCCAAGCATCCACTTATTGTAGAGTTCGCGCACGCAATCTCGCAAGGTGTTTTTGGGCACTACGTACAAAGGCTGGAGAATTCCGCGTAGACGTGGCGATTGTATCTGATACTTTAGCGCTGTGCTTAGGGGAAAAAAACGAGAACCAGCGGCGAACATCTTACCACACCATTTCTTCGTATGTACGAAAAAAAAGAATCCAGTGTTTAAAATGCCGAGTAAATCTGACGTTAAGGCATCTCAAAAAGGGCATGTAGTCTCTGCTGGAGCAGAGCATGGTGAAACCCATTTGGTTTCCACACTCATGCACCACGCAGACGGCGCAACGACGTTACAAACGTATAACAATGCAAATGTACTTGGCGGCGTATATAGTGTGCAGGATCTGCCCGTCACCAGCACCTGCATTCCCGTTGGCAATTTAGCTTTGCTTCGAAGGTTCCTGGATTATCCGTACGCAGTTGCTGCCGGCACTTGGCCTACCGGGCTTGTTTTTGTGCCCGGACTGCAGCATCAGCCCGCCGAATGCGAGCTGTCTCACCTTCTCACTTCCGGCATTCTTCTCGAGTTGTCCGTGGCACAACCATGTGGAAGGTTACAGGAGAAGCTCTCGAACACGCTCGCCTACTATAACTGTCTATCAAACAGTTAGTGTACCCCGGGCGTACCGTGATAGCGTGAAGTGTGCATGCGCAGATACGTATATGTTACCCGTACCGCTTACTGTACGTGCACTATTTAACGTCAAACATGGTGGCGCTCTGGGATGCCCCCTTTGAAGTGACGTGGTTGTTGAAAGATTCACTTTGTTTGCAGCAAACGACTGTTTAAAGTGCCTTCGCTTGCCTTCAGTTAGCTTCTACGACAGAGCATACAATTAAGTTGGCGCAGTCTCTGAGATAGCTGCCCATTTCTAACGTGTTTAGGCCTAACTACAACATCAATGTAAACAAATCGGAAACCTGGAGTTTTTCGCATTTGGTGCGTTGTTCCTCTTTATTTACTTTCATTATTAATAAAATAAACGTGTAACAATACTTCGCGCTGTAACACAGGCTGATAATCACGTTTTAATATCCTTCTCACTTTTCTTACTCATAAACACTTTGATAGGTGGCGCCACCATCCCGTCCGGGGAACGTAAATGCTGTACCGCTAAACTATAGGGCACTGTCCGCGATTAATGTTTCCTGCACGGTAACGTCATTTCCTTAACCTCTGCTATCGCGCAGAAGTTAAGGGAATAAGCCAAAGCACTGCCGACGGCGTCCATACGACGCTGCGAGTGATTAACTGATAAAAGAGCCAGTGGAGACCGCTCGTGACACCACCACTATACGAATTTTTCAAGTTATACACAGCTTTCACTGTAAAACGGAGCACCAACGTAAGCTTACTGGCGTCTCGGGGAAGGTGGCGAGACCACTCAACGATAAGTATAGTAGAGACGAATGCGCCCCCCCCCCGCCCCCTTCCAGATGAACAAAGGCGGAGGGCGCCTCTATAGTTCTGAATCTGTTTTTTTTTTCTTTTTTTGTGGTCGGGACTTCTTCTCAATAGCTCAGGTCCTGACCTCTTTTTTTTACTTTTTGGTGTTAAGTGTATATCTGATGTCATAAATGATGCTCTTTACGCCTCCATCTAGCAGTTCGCAAGTCTGTGTTCTTTGTAGTATTTCTTGAGGATAATGTCGTACCTATATATTGTCGTCTGTATATCTTTATTCTCGATGTACAATAGGCCTAATCGTTTAAATAAAACTTTTCGCACCAAAAGAAATACATGTTATTTACAAACACAGATCAAAAGACGCATCATGCAAAGACATGCAACAAAAAAACACTAAACTTCGTAAAGAAAAGAATGGTCTGGATCTTAAGTGGCTTTTCAAATACCTCCCAGTCAACGTCCAACCAAATAACTAAGGGCGCCCCGCGTACTGGCTAGACGTCACCGTCGTCTTCTTCCGAGGAGTCGTCCTGAAAGCCGCTTGGTCCTGGTCTGGGCTCTAGGGTATTCAAATCGTCCGTGTCACCTCGTTACTCGCCATGGAAGTCGTCCAGTCTGCGACGCTTGCACGGCGGTCCGGCGTCGTCATCTGAAACAGACGGTAAAACCCTACAGACGGTATCAGATCCAGTAGACGCCTCTGCATTACCTACCTCGACTCCAGCGCCGGAAACAGCAGGTGCCGAATCCGCACCATCGTTAGTCGACGAGTCATCGCTCCATGAATCTTCACTGGACGAGTCATCGCTCGATGAATCGTCGCTTGAGGAATCGTCACTCGGGACCCATATCTTCAAACTCTCCGCGAGCAAGACGTAGCGAAGCAGGCTCGAGGTGTTCTGCATCTTCCTTTGAGCCTGCGAAATAATATCGTCAATAGTCGGGGCACGGTTGACGGGCATGACGATAAAGCGGTGTACTTACGGGAAGCAATACTTTTTTTTCTCCCAACGTAGCGCACGTGCGTTCAATGCCGAAGCCAGCAGCCGACTGAGCTCTTGTCTCTCTCTCCTTTCACTGAAGCAGTGACGTCACCAACAGCGCCCGCCAATGAGGCCCACTCTCGCTGTCGGAGCAGGAGCTGGTTGGCCAAACGAGTTCTGGTGAGGGCAACCACTGGAAAGGCTGGCGCTGCGGTCGCGCTGACGCAGCAAACGACCACACGCGAAACGTTCATGCAGTCGTCAGTGTAGCACGCTTCCTTTCAACCCCAAATCAGATATTTTTCCAGCTAACCGGTTTTTTTTACCGCACGATACCACAGTGCCGGACACAATTTAGCGAGTCTATAATGAGTCAGCCTTTCCAAAACGCCACGGCAGCGATACACTTGCCTCACAAAATTGAAATTGGGAAATTGGCGAAACAAATCGGCCATCATGCTCGGGTGTTAAAATGAGTTGGCAGCCACTTTTTTTTTGCGCATCCGTGCATTCGCTAAGAATCTGCGTCTCTTATTAGATTTCAAATATACCATATGTATTGAAGAATTGCAAAATATTACCGTGCACCCTTACCTTGATAAATACGTAGCACAACTAGCTGCAACATGACGTTTCTTTTTATTTTGAAACTACTTTCACCTAGTTAAACGCCGGAAGGCCTCAAAGTGCTGTCACTAAGTCTTGTTCAAACTTGAGAGCGACGACGTCTATTCCTCTTTATAGTTACGTCCCTCAGTGCATCGACCTGCATTCCATCCAATGCGTTGCTGATGCAGCATTTGCGAAAAGACTTGCGCAACATATCTTCCGTGAAAGATTCCCTTGCTGACGATACTCAACCAAAAACTGTCGCGGGGCGGTGGACGTCGTATAAGCGCCAAGCATCCACTTATTGTAGAGTTCGCGCACGCAATCTCGCAAGGTGTTTTTGGGCACTACGTACAAAGGCTGGAGAATTCCGCGTAGACGTGGCGATTGTATCTGATACTTTAGCGCTGTGCTTAGGGGAAAAAAACGAGAACCAGCGGCGAACATCTTACCACACCATTTCTTCGTATGTACGAAAAAAAAGAATCCAGTGTTTAAAATGCCGAGTAAATCTGACGTTAAGGCATCTCAAAAAGGGCATGTAGTCTCTGCTGGAGCAGAGCATGGTGAAACCCATTTGGTTTCCACACTCATGCACCACGCAGACGGCGCAACGACGTTACAAACGTTTAACAATGCAAATGTACTTGGCGGCGTATATAGTGTGCAGGATCTGCCCGTCACCAGCACCTGCATTCCCGTTGGCAATTTAGCTTTGCTTCGAAGGTTCCTGGATTATCCGTACGCAGTTGCTGCCGGCACTTGGCCTACCGGGCTTGTTTTTGTGCCCGGACTGCAGCATCAGCCCGCCGAATGCGAGCTGTCTCACCTTCTCACTTCCGGCATTCTTCTCGAGTTGTCCGTGGCACAACCATGTGGAAGGTTACAGGAGAAGCTCTCGAACACGCTCGCCTACTATAACTGTCTATCAAACAGTTAGTGTACCCCGGGCGTACCGTGATAGCGTGAAGTGTGCATGCGCAGATACGTATATGTTACCCGTACCGCTTACTGTACGTGCACTATTTAACGTCAAACATGGTGGCGCTCTGGGATGCCCCCTTTGAAGTGACGTGGTTGTTGAAAGATTCACTTTGTTTGCAGCAAACGACTGTTTAAAGTGCCTTCGCTTGCCTTCAGTTAGCTTCTACGACAGAGCATACAATTAAGTTGGCGCAGTCTCTGAGATAGCTGCCCATTTCTAACGTGTTTAGGCCTAACTACAACATCAATGTAAACAAATCGGAAACCTGGAGTTTTTCGCATTTGGTGCGTTGTTCCTCTTTATTTACTTTCATTATTAATAAAATAAACGTGTAACAATACTTCGCGCTGTAACACAGGCTGATAATCACGTTTTAATATCCTTCTCACTTTTCTTACTCATAAACACTTTGATAGGTGGCGCCACCATCCCGTCCGGGGAACGTAAATGCTGTACCGCTAAACTATAGGGCACTGTCCGCGATTAATGTTTCCTGCACGGTAACGTCATTTCCTTAACCTCTGCTATCGCGCAGAAGTTAAGGGAATAAGCCAAAGCACTGCCGACGGCGTCCATACGACGCTGCGAGTGATTAACTGATAAAAGAGCCAGTGGAGACCGCTCGTGACACCACCACTATACGAATTTTTCAAGTTATACACAGCTTTCACTGTAAAACGGAGCACCAACGTAAGCTTACTGGCGTCTCGGGGAAGGTGGCGAGACCACTCAACGATAAGTATAGTAGAGACGAATGCGCCCCCCCCCCCGCCCCCTTCCAGATGAACAAAGGCGGAGGGCGCCTCTATAGTTCTGAATCTGTTTTTTTTTCTTTTTTTGTGGTCGGGACTTCTTCTCAATAGCTCAGGTCCTGACCTCTTTTTTTTACTTTTTGGTGTTAAGTGTATATCTGATGTCATAAATGATGCTCTTTACGCCTCCATCTAGCAGTTCGCAAGTCTGTGTTCTTTGTAGTATTTCTTGAGGATAATGTCGTACCTATATATTGTCGTCTGTATATCTTTATTCTCGATGTACAATAGGCCTAATCGTTTAAATAAAACTTTTCGCACCAAAAGAAATACATGTTATTTACAAACACAGATCAAAAGACGCATCATGCAAAGACATGCAACAAAAAAACACTAAACGTCGTAAAGAAAAGAATGGTCTGGATCTTAAGTGGCTTTTCAAATACCTCCCAGTCAACGTCCAACCAAATAACTAAGGGCGCCCCGCGTACTGGCTAGACGTCACCGTCGTCTTCTTCCGAGGAGTCGTCCTGAAAGCCGCTTGGTCCTGGTCTGGGCTCTAGGGTATTCAAATCGTCCGTGTCACCTCGTTACTCGCCATGGAAGTCGTCCAGTCTGCGACGCTTGCACGGCGGTCCGGCGTCGTCATCTGAAACAGACGGTAAAACCCTACAGACGGTATCAGATCCAGTAGACGCCTCTGCATTACCTACCTCGACTCCAGCGCCGGAAACAGCAGGTGCCGAATCCGCACCATCGTCAGTCGACGAGTCATCGCTCCATGAATCTTCACTGGACGAGTCATCGCTCGATGAATCGTCGCTTGAGGAATCGTCACTCGGGACCCATATCTTCAAACTCTCCGCGAGCAAGACGTAGCGAAGCAGGCTCGAGGTGTTCTGCATCTTCCTTTGAGCCTGCGAAATAATATCGTCAATAGTCGGGGCACGGTTGACGGGCATGACGATAAAGCGGTGTACTTACGGGAAGCAATACTTTTTTTTCTCCCAACGTAGCGCACGTGCGTTCAATGCCGAAGCCAGCAGCCGACTGAGCTCTTGTCTCTCTCTCCTTTCACTGAAGCAGTGACGTCACCAACAGCGCCCGCCAATGAGGCCCACTCTCGCTGTCGGAGCAGGAGCTGGTTGGCCAAACGAGTTCTGGTGAGGGCAACCACTGGAAAGGCTGGCGCTGCGGTCGCGCTGACGCAGCAAACGACCACACGCGAAACGTTCATGCAGTCGTCAGTGTAGCACGCTTCCTTTCAACCCCAAATCAGATATTTTTCCAGCTAACCGCTTTTTTTTACCGCACGATACCACAGTGCCGGACACAATTTAGCGAGTCTATAATGAGTCAGCCTTTCCAAAACGCCACGGCAGCGATACACTTGCCTCACAAAATTGAAATTGGGAAATTGGCGAAACAAATCGGCCATCATGCTCGGGTGTTAAAATGAGTTGGCAGCCACTTTTTTTTTGCGCATCCGTGCATTCGCTAAGAATCTGCGTCTCTTATTAGATTTCAAATATACCATATGTATTGAAGAATTGCAAAATATTACCGTGCACCCTTACCTTGATAAATACGTAGCACAACTAGCTGCAACATGACGTTTCTTTTTATTTTGAAACTACTTTCACCTAGTTAAACGCCGGAAGGCCTCAAAGTGCTGTCACTAAGTCTTGTTCAAACTTGAGAGCGACGACGTCTATTCCTCTTTATAGTTACGTCCCTCAGTGCATCGACCTGCATTCCTTCCAATGCGTTGCTGATGCAGCATTTGCGAAAAGACTTGCGCAACATATCTTCCGTGAAAGATTCCCTTGCTGACGACACTCAACCAAAAACTGTCGCGGGGCGGTGGACGTCGCATAAGCGCCAAGCATCCACTTATTGTAGAGTTCGCGCACGCAATCTCGCAAGGTGTTTTTGGGCACTACGTACAAAGGCTGGAGAATTCCGCGTAGACGTGGCGTTTGTATCTGATACTTTAGCGCTGTGCTTAGGAGAAAAAAACGAGAACCAGCGGCGAACATCTTACCACACCATTTCTTCGTATGTACGAAACAAAGAATCCAGTGTTTAAAATGCCGAGTAAATCTGACGTTAAGGCATCTCAAAAAGGGCATGTAGTCTCTGCTGGAGCAGAGCATGGTGAAACCCCTTTGGTTTCCACACTCATGCACCACGCAGACGGCGCAACGACGTTACAAACGTTTAACAATGCGAATGTACTTGGCGGCGTATATAGTGTGCAGGATCTGCCCGTCACCAGCACCTGCATTCCCGTTGGCAATTTAGCTTTGCTTCGAAGGTTCCTGGATTATCCGTACGCAGTTGCTGCCGGCACTTGGCCTACCGGGCTTGTTTTTGTGCCCGGACTGCAGCATCAGCCCGCCGAATGCGAGCTGTCTCACCTTCTCACTTCCGGCATTCTTCTCGAGTTGTCCGTGGCACAACCATGTGGAAGGTTACAGGAGAAGCTCTCGAACACGCTCGCCTACTATAACTGTCTATCAAACAGTTAGTGTACCCCGGGCGTACCGTGATAGCGTGAAGTGTGCATGCGCAGATACGTATATGTTACCCGTACCGCTTACTGTACGTGCACTATTTAACGTCAAACATGGTGGCGCTCTGGGATGCCCCCTTTGAAGTGACGTGGTTGTTGAAAGATTCACTTTGTTTGCAGCAAACGACTGTTTAAAGTGCCTTGGCTTGCCTTCAGTTAGCTTCTACGACAGAGCATACAATTAGGTTGGCGCAGTCTCTGAGATAGCTGCCCATTTCTAACGTGTTTAGGCCTAACTACAACATCAATGTAAACAAATCGGAAACCTGGAGTTTTTCGCATTTGGTGCGTTGTTCCTATTTATTTACTTTCATTATTAATAAAATAAACGTGTAACAATACTTCGCGCGGTAACACAGGCTGATAATCACGTTTTAATATCCTTCTCACTTTTCTTACTCATAAACACTTTGATAGGTGGCGCCACCATCCCGTCCGGGGAACGTAAATGCTGTACCGCTAAACTATAGGGCACTGTCCGCGATTAATGTTTCCTGCACGGTAACGTCATTTCCTTAACCTCTGCTATCGCGCAGAAGTTAAGGGAATAAGCCAAAGCACTGCCGACGGCGTCCATACGACGCTGCGAGTGATTAACTGATAAAAGAGCCAGTGGAGACCGCTCGTGACACCACCACTATACGAATTTTTCAAGTTATACACAGCTTTCACTGTAAAACGGAGCACCAACGTAAGCTTACTGGCGTCTCGGGGAAGGTGGCGAGACCACTCGACGATAAGTATAGTAGAGACGAATGCGCCCCCCCCCGCCCCCTTCCAGATGAACAAAGGCGGAGGGCGCCTCTATAGTTCTGAATCTGTTTTTTTTTTCTTTTTTTGTGGTCGGGACTTCTCAATAGCTCAGGTCCTGACCTCTTTTTTTTTACTTTTTGGTGTTAAGTGTATATCTGATGTCATAAATGATGCTCTTTACGCCTCCATCTAGCAGTTCGCAAGTCTGTGTTCTTTGTAGTATTTCTTGAGGATAATGTCGTACCTATATATTGTCGTCTGTATATCTTTATTCTCGATGTACAATAGGCCTAATCGTTTAAATAAAACTTTTCGCACCAAAAGAAATACATGTTATTTACAAACACAGATCAAAAGACGCATCATGCAAAGACATGCAACAAAAAAACACTAAACTTCGTAAAGAAAAGAATGGTCTGGATCTTAAGTGGCTTTTCAAATACCTCCCAGTCACCGTCCAACCAAATAACTAAGGGCGCCCCGCGTACTGGCTAGACGTCACCGTCGTCTTCTTCCGAGGAGTCGTCCTGAAAGCCGCTTGGTCCTGGTCTGGGCTCTAGGGTATTCAAATCGTCCGTGTCACCTCGTTACTCGCCATGGAAGTCGTCCAGTCTGCGACGCTTGCACGGCGGTCCGGCGTCGTCATCTGAAACAGACGGTAAAACCCTACAGACGGTATCAGATCCAGTAGACGCCTCTGCATTACCTACCTCGACTCCAGCGCCGGAAACAGCAGGTGCCGAATCCGCACCATCGTCAGTCGACGAGTCATCGCTCCATGAATCTTCACTGGACGAGTCATCGCTCGACGAATCGTCGCTTGAGGAATCGTCACTCGGGACCCATATCTTCAAACTCTCCGCGAGCAAGACGTAGTGAAGCAGGCTCGAGGTGTTCTGCATCTTCCTTTGAGCCTGCGAAATAATATCGTCAATAGTCGGGGCACGGTTGACGGGCATGACGATAAAGCGGTGTACTTACGGGAAGCAATACTTTTTTTTTCTCCCAACGTAGCGCACGTGCGTTCAATGCCGAAGCCAGCAGCCGACTGAGCTCTTGTCTCTCTCTCCTTTCACTGAAGCAGTGACGTCACCAACAGCGCCCGCCAATGAGGCCCACTCTCGCTGTCGGAGCAGGAGCTGGTTGGCCAAACGAGTTCTGGTGAGGGCAACCACTGGAAAGGCTGGCGCTGCGGTCGCGCTGACGCAGCAAACGACCACACGCGAAACGTTCATGCAGTCGTCAGTGTAGCACGCTTCCTTTCAACCCCAAATCAGATATTTTTCCAGCTAACCGGTTTTTTTTACCGCACGATACCACAGTGCCGGACACAATATAGCGAGTCTATAATGAGTCAGCCTTTCCAAAACGCCACGGCAGCGATACACTTGCCTCACAAAATTGAAATTGGGAAATTGGCGAAACAAATCGGCCATCATGCTCGGGTGTTAAAATGAGTTGGCAGCCACTTTTTTTTTGCGCATCCGTGCATTCGCTAAGAATCTGCGTCTCTTATTAGATTTCAAATATACCATATGTATTGAAGAATTGCAAAATATTACCGTGCACCCTTACCTTGATAAATACGTAGCACAACTAGCTGCAACATGACGTTTCTTTTTATTTTGAAACTACTTTCACCTAGTTAAACGCCGGAAGGCCTCAAAGTGCTGTCACTAAGTCTTGTTCAAACTTGAGAGCGACGACGTCTATTCCTCTTTATAGTTACGTCCCTCAGTGCATCGACCTGCATTCCATCCAATGCGTTGCTGATGCAGCATTTGCGAAAAGACTTGCGCAACATATCTTCCGTGAAAGATTCCCTTGCTGACGATACTCAACCAAAAACTGTCGCGGGGCGGTGGACGTCGTATAAGCGCCAAGCATCCACTTATTGTAGAGTTCGCGCACGCAATCTCGCAAGGTGTTTTTGGGCACTACGTACAAAGGCTGGAGAATTCCGCGTAGACGTGGCGATTGTATCTGATACTTTAGCGCTGTGCTTAGGGGAAAAAAACGAGAACCAGCGGCGAACATCTTACCACACCATTTCTTCGTATGTACGAAAAAAAAGAATCCAGTGTTTAAAATGCCGAGTAAATCTGACGTTAAGGCATCTCAAAAAGGGCATGTAGTCTCTGCTGGAGCAGAGCATGGTGAAACCCATTTGGTTTCCACACTCATGCACCACGCAGACGGCGCAACGACGTTACAAACGTTTAACAATGCAAATGTACTTGGCGGCGTATATAGTGTGCAGGATCTGCCCGTCACCAGCACCTGCATTCCCGTTGGCAATTTAGCTTTGCTTCGAAGGTTCCTGGATTATCCGTACGCAGTTGCTGCCGGCACTTGGCCTACCGGGCTTGTTTTTGTGCCCGGACTGCAGCATCAGCCCGCCGAATGCGAGCTGTCTCACCTTCTCACTTCCGGCATTCTTCTCGAGTTGTCCGTGGCACAACCATGTGGAAGGTTACAGGAGAAGCTCTCGAACACGCTCGCCTACTATAACTGTCTATCAAACAGTTAGTGTACCCCGGGCGTACCGTGATAGCGTGAAGTGTGCATGCGCAGATACGTATATGTTACCCGTACCGCTTACTGTACGTGCACTATTTAACGTCAAACATGGTGGCGCTCTGGGATGCCCCCTTTGAAGTGACGTGGTTGTTGAAAGATTCACTTTGTTTGCAGCAAACGACTGTTTAAAGTGCCTTCGCTTGCCTTCAGTTAGCTTCTACGACAGAGCATACAATTAAGTTGGCGCAGTCTCTGAGATAGCTGCCCATTTCTAACGTGTTTAGGCCTAACTACAACATCAATGTAAACAAATCGGAAACCTGGAGTTTTTCGCATTTGGTGCGTTGTTCCTCTTTATTTACTTTCATTATTAATAAAATAAACGTGTAACAATACTTCGCGCTGTAACACAGGCTGATAATCACGTTTTAATATCCTTCTCACTTTTCTTACTCATAAACACTTTGATAGGTGGCGCCACCATCCCGTCCGGGGAACGTAAATGCTGTACCGCTAAACTATAGGGCACTGTCCGCGATTAATGTTTCCTGCACGGTAACGTCATTTCCTTAACCTCTGCTATCGCGCAGAAGTTAAGGGAATAAGCCAAAGCACTGCCGACGGCGTCCATACGACGCTGCGAGTGATTAACTGATAAAAGAGCCAGTGGAGACCGCTCGTGACACCACCACTATACGAATTTTTCAAGTTATACACAGCTTTCACTGTAAAACGGAGCACCAACGTAAGCTTACTGGCGTCTCGGGGAAGGTGGCGAGACCACTCAACGATAAGTATAGTAGAGACGAATGCGCCCCCCCCCGCCCCCTTCCAGATGAACAAAGGCGGAGGGCGCCTCTATAGTTCTGAATCTGTTTTTTTTTCTTTTTTTGTGGTCGGGACTTCTTCTCAATAGCTCAGGTCCTGACCTCTTTTTTTTACTTTTTGGTGTTAAGTGTATATCTGATGTCATAAATGATGCTCTTTACGCCTCCATCTAGCAGTTCGCAAGTCTGTGTTCTTTGTAGTATTTCTTGAGGATAATGTCGTACCTATATATTGTCGTCTGTATATCTTTATTCTCGATGTACAATAGGCCTAATCGTTTAAATAAAACTTTTCGCACCAAAAGAAATACATGTTATTTACAAACACAGATCAAAAGACGCATCATGCAAAGACATGCAACAAAAAAACACTAAACTTCGTAAAGAAAAGAATGGTCTGGATCTTAAGTGGCTTTTCAAATACCTCCCAGTCAACGTCCAACCAAATAACTAAGGGCGCCCCGCGTACTGGCTAGACGTCACCGTCGTCTTCTTCCGAGGAGTCGTCCTGAAAGCCGCTTGGTCCTGGTCTGGGCTCTAGGGTATTCAAATCGTCCGTGTCACCTCGTTACTCGCCATGGAAGTCGTCCAGTCTGCGACGCTTGCATGGCGGTCCGGCGTCGTCATCTGAAACAGACGGTAAAACCCTACAGACGGTATCAGATCCAGTAGACGCCTCTGCATTACCTACCTCGACTCCAGCGCCGGAAACAGCAGGTGCCGAATCCGCACCATCGTCAGTCGACGAGTCATCGCTCCATGAATCTTCACTGGACGAGTCATCGCTCGATGAATCGTCGCTTGAGGAATCGTCACTCGGGACCCATATCTTCAAACTCTCCGCGAGCAAGACGTAGCGAAGCAGGCTCGAGGTGTTCTGCATCTTCCTTTGAGCCTGCGAAATAATATCGTCAATAGTCGGGGCACGGTTGACGGGCATGACGATAAAGCGGTGTACTTACGGGAAGCAATACTTTTTTTTCTCCCAACGTAGCGCACGTGCGTTCAATGCCGAAGCCAGCAGCCGACTGAGCTCTTGTCTCTCTCTCCTTTCACTGAAGCAGTGACGTCACCAACAGCGCCCGCCAATGAGGCCCACTCTCGCTGTCGGAGCAGGAGCTGGTTGGCCAAACGAGTTCTGGTGAGGGCAACCACTGGAAAGGCTGGCGCTGCGGTCGCGCTGACGCAGCAAACGACCACACGCGAAACGTTCATGCAGTCGTCAGTGTAGCACGCTTCCTTTCAACCCCAAATCAGATATTTTTCCAGCTAACCGCTTTTTTTTACCGCACGATACCACAGTGCCGGACACAATTTAGCGAGTCTATAATGAGTCAGCCTTTCCAAAACGCCACGGCAGCGATACACTTGCCTCACAAAATTGAAATTGGGAAATTGGCGAAACAAATCGGCCATCATGCTCGGGTGTTAAAATGAGTTGGCAGCCACTTTTTTTTTGCGCATCCGTGCATTCGCTAAGAATCTGCGTCTCTTATTAGATTTCAAATGTACCATATGTATTGAAGAATTGCAAAATATTACCGTGCACCCTTACCTTGATAAATACGTAGCACAACTAGCTGCAACATGACGTTTCTTTTTATTTTGAAACTACTTTCACCTAGTTAAACGCCGGAAGGCCTCAAAGTGCTGTCACTAAGTCTTGTTCAAACTTGAGAGCGACGACGTCTATTCCTCTTTATAGTTACGTCCCTCAGTGCATCGACCTGCATTCCTTCCAATGCGTTGCTGATGCAGCATTTGCGAAAAGACTTGCGCAACATATCTTCCGTGAAAGATTCCCTTGCTGACGACACTCAACCAAAAACTGTCGCGGGGCGGTGGACGTCGCATAAGCGCCAAGCATCCACTTATTGTAGAGTTCGCGCACGCAATCTCGCAACGTGTTTTTGGGCACTACGTACAAAGGCTGGAGAATTCCGCGTAGACGTGGCGTTTGTATCTGATACTTTAGCGCTGTGCTTAGGAGAAAAAAACGAGAACCAGCGGCGAACATCTTACCACACCATTTCTTCGTATGTACGAAACAAAGAATCCAGTGTTTAAAATGCCGAGTAAATCTGACGTTAAGGCATCTCAAAAAGGGCATGTAGTCTCTGCTGGAGCAGAGCATGGTGAAACCCCTTTGGTTTCCACACTCATGCACCACGCAGACGGCGCAACGACGTTACAAACGTTTAACAATGCGAATGTACTTGGCGGCGTATATAGTGTGCAGGATCTGCCCGTCACCAGCACCTGCAATCCCGTTGGCAATTTAGCTTTGCTTCGAAGGTTCCTGGATTATCCGTACGCAGTTGCTGCCGGCACTTGGCCTACCGGGCTTGTTTTTGTGCCCGGACTGCAGCATCAGCCCGCCGAATGCGAGCTGTCTCACCTTCTCACTTCCGGCATTCTTCTCGAGTTGTCCGTGGCACAACCATGTGGAAGGTTACAGGAGAAGCTCTCGAACACGCTCGCCTACTATAACTGTCTATCAAACAGTTAGTGTACCCCGGGCGTACCGTGATAGCGTGAAGTGTGCATGCGCAGATACGTATATGTTACCCGTACCGCTTACTGTACGTGCACTATTTAACGTCAAACATGGTGGCGCTCTGGGATGCCCCCTTTGAAGTGACGTGGTTGTTGAAAGATTCACTTTGTTTGCAGCAAACGACTGTTTAAAGTGCCTTCGCTTGCCTTCAGTTAGCTTCTACGACAGAGCATACAATTAGGTTGGCGCAGTCTCTGAGATAGCTGCCCATTTCTAACGTGTTTAGGCCTAACTACAACATCAATGTAAACAAATCGGAAACCTGGAGTTTTTCGCATTTGGTGCGTTGTTCCTAATTATTTACTTTCATTATTAATAAAATAAACGTGTAACAATACTTCGCGCGGTAACACAGGCTGATAATCACGTTTTAATATCCTTCTCACTTTTCTTACTCATAAACACTTTGATAGGTGGCGCCACCATCCCGTCCGGGGAACGTAAATGCTGTACCGCTAAACTATAGGGCACTGACCGCGACTAATGTTTCCTGCACGGTAACGTCATTCCCTTAACCTCTGCTATCGCGCAGAAGTTAAGGGAATAAGCCAAAGCACTGCCGACGGCGTCCATACGACGCTGCGAGTGATTAACTGATAAAAGAGCCAGTGGAGACCGCTCGTGACACCACCACTATACGAATTTTTCAAGTTATACACAGCTTTCACTGTAAAACGGAGCACCAACGTAAGCTTACTGGCGTCTCGGGGAAGGTGGCGAGACCACTCGACGATAAGTATAGTAGAGACGAATGCGCCCCCCCCCGCCCCCTTCCAGATGAACAAAGGCGGAGGGCGCCTCTATAGTTCTGAATCTGTTATTTTTTCTTTTTTTGTGGTCGGGACTTCTCAATAGCTCAGGTCCTGACCTCTTTTTTTTACTTTTTCGTGTTAAGTGTATATCTGATGTCATAAATGATGCTCTTTACGCCTCCATCTAGCAGTTCGCAAGTCTGTGTTCTTTGTAGTGTTTCTTGAGGATAATGTCGTACCTATATAATGTCGTCTGTATATCTTTATTCTCGATGTACAATAGGCCTAATCGTTTAAATAAAACTTTTCGCGCCAAAAGAAATACATGTTATTTACAAACACAGATCAAAAGACGCATCATGCAAAGACATGCAACAAAAAAACACTAAACTTCGTAAAGAAAAGAATGGTCTGGATCTTAAGTGGCTTTTCAAATACCTCCCAGTCAACGTCCAACCAAATGGCTAAGGGCGCCCCGCGTACTGGCTAGACGTCACCGTCGTCTTCTTCCGAGGAGTCGTCCTGAAAGCCGCTTGGTCCTGGTCTGCGCTCTAGGGTATTCAAATCGTCCGTGTCACCTCGTTACTCGCCATGGAAGTCGTCCAGTCTGCGACGCTTGCACGGCGGTCCGGCGTCGTCATCTGAAACAGACGGTAAAACCCTACAGACGGTATCAGATCCAGTAGACGCCTCTGCATTACCTACCTCGACTCCAGCGCCGGAAACAGCAGGTGCCGAATCCGCACCATCGTCAGTCGACGAGTCATCGCTCCATGAATCTTCACTGGACGAGTCATCGCTCGATGAATCGTCGCTTGAGGAATCGTCACTCGGGACCCATATCTTCAAACTCTCCGCGAGCAAGACGTAGCGAAGCAGGCTCGAGGTGTTCTGCATCTTCCTTTGAGCCTGCGAAATAATATCGTCAATAGTCGGGGCACGGTTGACGGGCATGACGATAAAGCGGTGTACTTACGGGAAGCAATACTTTTTTTTCTCCCAACGTAGCGCACGTGCGTTCAATGCCGAAGCCAGCAGCCGACTGAGCTCTTGTCTCTCTCTCCTTTCACTGAAGCAGTGACGTCACCAACAGCGCCCGCCAATGAGGCCCACTCTCGCTGTCGGAGCAGGAGCTGGTTGGCCAAACGAGTTCTGGTGAGGGCAACCACTGGAAAGGCTGGCGCTGCGGTCGCGCTGACGCAGCAAACGACCACACGCGAAACGTTCATGCAGTCGTCAGTGTAGCACGCTTCCTTTCAACCCCAAATCAGATATTTTTCCAGCTAACCGGTTTTTTTTACCGCACGATACCACAGTGCCGGACACAATTTAGCGAGTCTATAATGAGTCAGCCTTTCCAAAACGCCACGGCAGCGATACACTTGCCTCACAAAATTGAAATTGGGAAATTGGCGAAACAAATCAGCCATCATGCTCGGGTGTTAAAATGAGTTGGCAGCCACTTTTTTTGCGCATCCGTGCATTCGCTAAGAATCTGCGTCTCTTATTAGATTTCAAATATACCGTATGTATTGAAGAATTGCAAAATATTACCGTGCACCCTTACCTTGATAAATACGTAGCACAACTAGCTGCAACATGACGTTTCTTTTTATTTTGAAACTACTTTCGCCTAGTTAAACGCCAGAAGGCCTCAAAGTGCTATCACTAAGTCTTGTTCAAACTTGAGAGCGACGACGTCTATTCCTCTTTATAGTTACGTCCCTCAGTGCATCGACCTGCATTCCATCCAATGCGTTGCTGATGCAGCATTTGCGAAAAGACTTGCGCAACATATCTTCCGTGAAAGATTCCCTTGCTGACGATACTCAACCAAAAACTGTCGCGGGGCGGTGGACGTCGTATAAGCGCCAAGCATCCACTTATTGTAGAGTTCGCGCACGCAATCTCGCAAGGTGTTTTTGGGCACTACGTACAAAGGCTGGAGAATTCCGCGTAGACGTGGCGATTGTATCTGATACTTTAGCGCTGTGCTTAGGGGAAAAAAACGAGAACCAGCGGCGAACATCTTACCACACCATTTCTTCGTATGTACGAAAAAAAAGAATCCAGTGTTTAAAATGCCGAGTAAATCTGACGTTAAGGCATCTCAAAACGGCATGTAGTCTCTGCTGGAGCAGAGCATGGTGAAACCCCTTTGGTTTCCACACTCATGCACCACGCAGACGGCGCAACGACGTTACAAACGTTTAACAATGCAAATGTACTTGGCGGCGTATATAGTGTGCAGGATCTGCCCGTCACCAGCACCTGCATTCCCGTTGGCAATTTAGCTTTGCTTCGAAGGTTCCTGGATTATCCGTACGCAGTTGCTGCCGGCACTTGGCCTACCGGGCTTGTGTTTGTGCCCGGACTGCAGCATCAGCCCGCCGAATGCGAGCTGTCTCACCTTCTCACTTCCGGCATTCTTCTCGAGTTGTCCGTGGCACAACCATGTGGAAGGTTACAGGAGAAGCTCTCGAACACGCTCGCCTACTATAACTGTCTATCAAACAGTTAGTGTACCCCGGGCGTACCGTGATAGCGTGAAGTGTGCATGCGCAGATACGTATATGTTACCCGTACCGCTTACTGTACGTGCACTATTTAACGTCAAACATGGTGGCGCTCTGGGATGCCCCCTTTGAAGTGACGTGGTTGTTGAAAGATTCACTTTGTTTGCAGCAAACGACTGTTTAAAGTGCCTTCGCTTGCCTTCAGTTAGCTTCTACGACAGAGCATACAATTAAGTTGGCGCAGTCTCTGAGATAGCTGCCCATTTCTAACGTGTTTAGGCCTAACTACAACATCAATGTAAACAAATCGGAAACCTGGAGTTTTTCGCATTTGGTGCGTTGTTCCTCTTTATTTACTTTCATTATTAATAAAATAAACGTGTAACAATACTTCGCGCTGTAACACAGGCTGATAATCACGTTTTAATATCCTTCTCACTTTTCTTACTCATAAACACTTTGATAGGTGGCGCCACCATCTCGTCCGGGGAACGTAAATGCTGTACCGCTAAACTATAGGGCACTGTCCGCGACTAATGTTTCCTGCACGGTAACGTCATTCCCTTAACCTCTGCTATCTCGCAGAAGTTAAGGGAATAACCCAAAGCACTGCCGACGGCGTCCATACGACGCTGCGAGTGATTAACTGATAAAAGAGCCAGTGGAGACCGCTCGTGACACCACCACTATACGAATTTTTCAAGTTATACACAGCTTTCACTGTAAAACGGAGCACCAACGTAAGCTTACTGGCGTCTCGGGGAAGGTGGCGAGACCACTCGACGATAAGTATAGTAGAGACGAATGCGCCCCCCCCCCCCGCCCCCTTCCAGATGAACAAAGGCGGAGGGCGCCTCTATAGTTCTGAATCTGTTTTTTTTTCTTTTTTTGTGGTCGGGACTTCTCAATAGCTCAGGTCCTGACCTCTTTTTTTTACTTTTTCGTGTTAAGGGTATATCTGATGTCATAAATGATGCTCTTTACGCCTCCATCTAGCAGTTCGCAAGTCTGTGTTCTTTGTAGTGTTTCTTGAGGATAATGTCGTACCTATATAATGTCGTCTGTATATCTTTATTCTCGATGTACAATAGGCCTAATCGTTTAAATAAAACTTTTCGCGCCAAAAGAAATACATGTTATTTACAAACACAGATCAAAAGACGCATCATGCAAAGACATGCAACAAAAAAACACTAAACTTCGTAAAGAAAAGAATGGTCTGGATCTTAAGTGGCTTTTCAAATACCTCCCAGTCAACGTCCAACCAAATGGCTAAGGGCGCCCCGCGTACTGGCTAGACGTCACCGTCGTCTTCTTCCGAGGAGTCGTCCTGAAAGCCGCTTGGTCCTGGTCTGCGCTCTAGGGTATTCAAATCGTCCGTGTCACCTCGTTACTCGCCATGGAAGTCGTCCAGTCTGCGACGCTTGCACGGCGGTCCGGCGTCGTCATCTGAAACAGACGGTAAAACCCTACAGACGGTATCAGATCCAGTAGACGCCTCTGCATTACCTACCTCGACTCCAGCGCCGGAAACAGCAGGTGCCGAATCCGCACCATCGTCAGTCGACGAGTCATCGCTCCATGAATCTTCACTGGACGAGTCATCGCTCGATGAATCGTCGCTTGAGGAATCGTCACTCGGGACCCATATCTTCAAACTCTCCGCGAGCAAGACGTAGCGAAGCAGGCTCGAGGTGTTCTGCATCTTCCTTTGAGCCTGCGAAATAATATCGTCAATAGTCGGGGCACGGTTGATGGGCATGACGATAAAGCGGTGTACTTACGGGAAGCAATACTTTTTTTTCTCCCAACGTAGCGCACGTGCGTTCAATGCCGAAGCCAGCAGCCGACTGAGCTCTTGTCTCTCTCTCCTTTCACTGAAGCAGTGACGTCACCAACAGCGCCCGCCAATGAGGCCCACTCTCGCTGTCGGAGCAGGAGCTGGTTGGCCAAACGAGTTCTGGTGAGGGCAACCACTGGAAAGGCTGGCGCTGCGGTCGCGCTGACGCAGCAAACGACCACACGCGAAACGTTCATGCAGTCGTCAGTGTAGCACGCTTCCTTTCAACCCCAAATCAGATATTTTTCCAGCTAACTGGTTTTTTTTACCGCACGATACCACAGTGCCGGACACAATTTAGCGAGTCTATAATGAGTCAGCCTTTCCAAAACGCCACGGCAGCGATACACTTGCCTCACAAAATTGAAATTGGGAAATTGGCGAAACAAATCGGCCATCATGCTCGGGTGTTAAAATGAGTTGGCAGCCACTTTTTTTTTGCGCATCCGTGCATTCGCTAAGAATCTGCGTCTCTTATTAGATTTCAAATGTACCATATGTATTGAAGAATTGCAAAATATTACCGTGCACCCTTACCTTGATAAATACGTAGCACAACTAGCTGCAACATGACGTTTCTTTTTATTTTGAAACTACTTTCACCTAGTTAAACGCCGGAAGGCCTCAAAGTGCTGTCACTAAGTCTTGTTCAAACTTGAGAGCGACGACGTCTATTCCTCTTTATAGTTACGTCCCTCAGTGCATCGACCTGCATTCCTTCCAATGCGTTGCTGATGCAGCATTTGCGAAAAGACTTGCGCAACATATCTTCCGTGAAAGATTCCCTTGCTGACGACACTCAACCAAAAACTGTCGCGGGGCGGTGGACGTCGCATAAGCGCCAAGCATCCACTTATTGTAGAGTTCGCGCACGCAATCTCGCAACGTGTTTTTGGGCACTACGTACAAAGGCTGGAGAATTCCGCGTAGACGTGGCGTTTGTATCTGATACTTTAGCGCTGTGCTTAGGAGAAAAAAACGAGAACCAGCGGCGAACATCTTACCACACCATTTCTTCGTATGTACGAAACAAAGAATCCAGTGTTTAAAATGCCGAGTAAATCTGACGTTAAGGCATCTCAAAAAGGGCATGTAGTCTCTGCTGGAGCAGAGCATGGTGAAACCCCTTTGGTTTCCACACTCATGCACCACGCAGACGGCGCAACGACGTTACAAACGTTTAACAATGCGAATGTACTTGGCGGCGTATATAGTGTGCAGGATCTGCCCGTCACCAGCACCTGCAATCCCGTTGGCAATTTAGCTTTGCTTCGAAGGTTTCTGGATTATCCGTACGCAGTTGCTGCCGGCACTTGGCCTACCGGGCTTGTTTTTGTGCCCGGACTGCAGCATCAGCCCGCCGAATGCGAGCTGTCTCACCTTCTCACTTCCGGCATTCTTCTCGAGTTGTCCGTGGCACAACCATGTGGAAGGTTACAGGAGAAGCTCTCGAACACGCTCGCCTACTATAACTGTCTATCAAACAGTTAGTGTACCCCGGGCGTACCGTGATAGCGTGAAGTGTGCATGCGCAGATACGTATATGTTACCCGTACCGCTTACTGTACGTGCACTATTTAACGTCAAACATGGTGGCGCTCTGGGATGCCCCCTTTGAAGTGACGTGGTTGTTGAAAGATTCACTTTGTTTGCAGCAAACGACTGTTTAAAGTGCCTTCGCTTGCCTTCAGTTAGCTTCTACGACAGAGCATACAATTAGGTTGGCGCAGTCTCTGAGATAGCTGCCCATTTCTAACGTGTTTAGGCCTAACTACAACATCAATGTAAACAAATCGGAAACCTGGAGTTTTTCGCATTTGGTGCGTTGTTCCTATTTATTTACTTTCATTATTAATAAAATAAACGTGTAACAATACTTCGCGCGGTAACACAGGCGGATAATCACGTTTTAATATCCTTCTCACTTTTCTTACTCATAAACACTTTGATAGGTGGCGCCACCATCCCGTCCGGGGAACGTAAATGCTGTACCGCTAAACTATAGGGCACTGTCCGCGACTAATGTTTCCTGCACGGTAACGTCATTCCCTTAACCTCTGCTATCGCGCAGAAGTTAAGGGAATAAGCCAAAGCACTGCCGACGGCGTCCATACGACGCTGCGAGTGATTAACTGATAAAAGAGCCAGTGGAGACCGCTCGTGACACCACCACTATACGAATTTTTCAAGTTATACACAGCTTTCACTGTAAAACGGAGCACCAACGTAAGCTTACTGGCGTCTCGGGGAAGGTGGCGAGACCACTCGACGATAAGTATAGTAGAGGCGAATGCGCCCCCCCCCGCCCCCTTCCAGATGAACAAAGGCGGAGGGCGCCTCTATAGTTCTGAATCTGTTATTTTTTCTTTTTTTGTGGTCGGGACTTCTCAATAGCTCAGGTCCTGACCTCTTTTTTTTACTTTTTCGTGTTAAGTGTATATCTGATGTCATAAATGATGCTCTTTACGCCTCCATCTAGCAGTTTGCAAGTCTGTGTTCTTTGTAGTGTTTCTTGAGGATAATGTCGTACCTATATAATGTCGTCTGTATATCTTTATTCTCGATGTACAATAGGCCTAATCGTTTAAATAAAACTTTTCGCGCCAAAAGAAATACATGTTATTTACAAACACAGATCAAAAGACGCATCATGCAAAGACATGCAACAAAAAAACACTAAACTTCGTAAAGAAAAGAATGGTCTGGATCTTAAGTGGCTTTTCAAATACCTCCCAGTCACCGTCCAACCAAATAACTAAGGGCGCCCCGCGTACTGGCTAGACGTCACCGTCGTCTTCTTCCGAGGAGTCGTCCTGAAAGCCGCTTGGTCCTGGTCTGGGCTCTAGGGTATTCAAATCGTCCGTGTCACCTCGTTACTCGCCATGGAAGTCGTCCAGTCTGCGACGCTTGCACGGCGGTCCGGCGTCGTCATCTGAAACAGACGGTAAAACCCTACAGACGGTATCAGATCCAGTAGACGCCTCTGCATTACCTACCTCGACTCCAGCGCCGGAAACAGCAGGTGCCGAATCCGCACCATCGTCAGTCGACGAGTCATCGCTCCATGAATCTTCACTGGACGAGTCATCGCTCGACGAATCGTCGCTTGAGGAATCGTCACTCGGGACCCATATCTTCAAACTCTCCGCGAGCAAGACGTAGCGAAGCAGGCTCGAGGTGTTCTGCATCTTCCTTTGAGCCTGCGAAATAATATCGTCAATAGTCGGGGCACGGTTGACGGGCATGACGATAAAGCGGTGTACTTACGGGAAGCAATACTTTTTTTTTCTCCCAACGTAGCGCACGTGCGTTCAATGCCGAAGCCAGCAGCCGACTGAGCTCTTGTCTCTCTCTCCTTTCACTGAAGCAGTGACGTCACCAACAGCGCCCGCCAATGAGGCCCACTCTCGCTGTCGGAGCAGGAGCTGGTTGGCCAAACGAGTTCTGGTGAGGGCAACCACTGGAAAGGCTGGCGCTGCGGTCGCGCTGACGCAGCAAACGACCACACGCGAAACGTTCATGCAGTCGTCAGTGTAGCACGCTTCCTTTCAACCCCAAATCAGATATTTTTCCAGCTAACCGGTTTTTTTTACCGCACGATACCACATTGCCGGACACAATTTAGCGAGTCTATAATGAGTCAGCCTTTCCAAAACGCCACGGCAGCGATACACTTGCCTCACAAAATTGAAATTGGGAAATTGGCGAAACAAATCAGCCATCATGCTCGGGTGTTAAAATGAGTTGGCAGCCACTTTTTTTTGCGCATCCGTGCATTCGCTAAGAATCTGCGTCTCTTATTAGATTTCAAATATACCGTATGTATTGAAGAATTGCAAAATATTACCGTGCACCCTTACCTTGATAAATACGTAGCACAACTAGCTGCAACATGACGTTTCTTTTTATTTTGAAACTACTTTCACCTAGTTAAACGCCAGATGGCCTCAAAGTGCTGTCACTAAGTCTTGTTCAAACTTGAGAGCGACGACGTCTATTCCTCTTTATAATTACGTCCCTCAGTGCATCGACCTGCATTCCATCCAATGCGTTGCTGATGCAGCATTTGCGAAAAGACTTGCGCAACATATCTTCCGTGAAAGATTCCCTTGCTGACGATACTCAACCAAAAACTGTCGCGGGGCGGTGGACGTCGTATAAGCGCCAAGCATCCACTTATTGTAGAGTTCGCGCACGCAATCTCGCAAGGTGTTTTTGGGCACTACGTACAAAGGCTGGAGAATTCCGCGTAGACGTGGCGATTGTATCTGATACTTTAGCGCTGTGCTTAGGGGAAAAAAACGAGAACCAGCGGCGAACATCTTACCACACCATTTCTTCGTATGTACGAAAAAAAAGAATCCAGTGTTTAAAATGCCGAGTAAATCTGACGTTAAGGCATCTCAAAACGGCATGTAGTCTCTGCTGGAGCAGAGCATGGTGAAACCCCTTTGGTTTCCACACTCATGCACCACGCAGACGGCGCAACGACGTTACAAACGTTTAACAATGCAAATGTACTTGGCGGCGTATATAGTGTGCAGGATCTGCCCGTCACCAGCACCTGCATTCCCGTTGGCAATTTAGCTTTGCTTCGAAGGTTCCTGGATTATCCGTACGCAGTTGCTGCCGGCACTTGGCCTACCGGGCTTGTTTTTGTGCCCGGACTGCAGCATCAGCCCGCCGAATGCGAGCTGTCTCACCTTCTCACTTCCGGCATTCTTCTCGAGTTGTCCGTGGCACAACCATGTGGAAGGTTACAGGAGAAGCTCTCGAACACGCTCGCCTACTATAACTGTCTATCAAACAGTTAGTGTACCCCGGGCGTACCGTGATAGCGTGAAGTGTGCATGCGCAGATACGTATATGTTACCCGTACCGCTTACTGTACGTGCACTATTTAACGTCAAACATGGTGGCGCTCTGGGATGCCCCCTTTGAAGTGACGTGGTTGTTGAAAGATTCACTTTGTTTGCAGCAAACGACTGTTTAAAGTGCCTTCGCTTGCCTTCAGTTAGCTTCTACGACAGAGCATACAATTAAGTTGGCGCAGTCTCTGAGATAGCTGCCCATTTCTAACGTGTTTAGGCCTAACTACAACATCAATGTAAACAAATCGGAAACCTGGAGTTTTTCGCATTTGGTGCGTTGTTCCTCTTTATTTACTTTCATTATTAATAAAATAAACGTGTAACAATACTTCGCGCTGTAACACAGGCTGATAATCACGTTTTAATATCCTTCTCACTTTTCTTACTCATAAACACTTTGATAGGTGGCGCCACCATCTCGTCCGGGGAACGTAAATGCTGTACCGCTAAACTATAGGGCACTGTCCGCGACTAATGTTTCCTGCACGGTAACGTCATTCCCTTAACCTCTGCTATCTCGCAGAAGTTAAGGGAATAACCCAAAGCACTGCCGACGGCGTCCATACGACGCTGCGAGTGATTAACTGATAAAAGAGCCAGTGGAGACCGCTCGTGACACCACCACTATACGAATTTTTCAAGTTATACACAGCTTTCACTGTAAAACGGAGCACCAACGTAAGCTTACTGGCGTCTCGGGGAAGGTGGCGAGACCACTCGACGATAAGTATAGTAGAGACGAATGCGCCCCCCCCGCCCCCTTCCAGATGAACAAAGGCGGAGGGCGCCTCTATAGTTCTGAATCTGTTTTTTTTTTCTTTTTTTGTGGTCGGGACTTCTCAATAGCTCAGGTCCTGACCTCTTTTTTTTACTTTTTCGTGTTAAGGGTATATCTGATGTCATAAATGATGCTCTTTACGCCTCCATCTAGCAGTTCGCAAGTCTGTGTTCTTTGTAGTGTTTCTTGAGGATAATGTCGTACCTATATAATGTCGTCTGTATATCTTTATTCTCGATGTACAATAGGCATAATCGTTTAAATAAAACTTTTCGCGCCAAAAGAAATACATGTTATTTACAAACACAGATCAAAAGACGCATCATGCAAAGACATGCAACAAAAAAACACTAAACTTCGTAAAGAAAAGAATGGTCTGGATCTTAAGTGGCTTTTCAAATACCTCCCAGTCAACGTCCAACCAAATGGCTAAGGGCGCCCCGCGTACTGGCTAGACGTCACCGTCGTCTTCTTCCGAGGAGTCGTCCTGAAAGCCGCTTGGTCCTGGTCTGCGCTCTAGGGTATTCAAATCGTCCGTGTCACCTCGTTACTCGCCATGGAAGTCGTCCAGTCTGCGACGCTTGCACGGCGGTCCGGCGTCGTCATCTGAAACAGACGGTAAAACCCTACAGACGGTATCAGATCCAGTAGACGCCTCTGCATTACCTACCTCGACTCCAGCGCCGGAAACAGCAGGTGCCGAATCCGCACCATCGTCAGTCGACGAGTCATCGCTCCATGAATCTTCACTGGACGAGTCATCGCTCGATGAATCGTCGCTTGAGGAATCGTCACTCGGGACCCATATCTTCAAACTCTCCGCGAGCAAGACGTAGCGAAGCAGGCTCGAGGTGTTCTGCATCTTCCTTTGAGCCTGCGAAATAATATCGTCAATAGTCGGGGCACGGTTGATGGGCATGACGATAAAGCGGTGTACTTACGGGAAGCAATACTTTTTTTTCTCCCAACGTAGCGCACGTGCGTTCAATGCCGAAGCCAGCAGCCGACTGAGCTCTTGTCTCTCTCTCCTTTCACTGAAGCAGTGACGTCACCAACAGCGCCCGCCAATGAGGCCCACTCTCGCTGTCGGAGCAGGAGCTGGTTGGCCAAACGAGTTCTGGTGAGGGCAACCACTGGAAAGGCTGGCGCTGCGGTCGCGCTGACGCAGCAAACGACCACACGCGAAACGTTCATGCAGTCGTCAGTGTAGCACGCTTCCTTTCAACCCCAAATCAGATATTTTTCCAGCTAACTGGTTTTTTTTACCGCACGATACCACAGTGCCGGACACAATTTAGCGAGTCTATAATGAGTCAGCCTTTCCAAAACGCCACGGCAGCGATACACTTGCCTCACAAAATTGAAATTGGGAAATTGGCGAAACAAATCGGCCATCATGCTCGGGTGTTAAAATGAGTTGGCAGCCACTTTTTTTTGCGCATCCGTGCATTCGCTAAGAATCTGCGTCTCTTATTAGATTTCAAATATACCGTATGTATTGAAGAATTGCAAAATATTACCGTGCACCCTTACCTTGATAAATACGTAGCACAACTAGCTGCAACATGACGTTTCTTTTTATTTTGAAACTACTTTCACCTAGTTAAACGCCAGATGGCCTCAAAGTGCTGTCACTAAGTCTTGTTCAAACTTGAGAGCGACGACGTCTATTCCTCTTTATAATTACGTCCCTCAGTGCATCGACCTGCATTCCATCCAATGCGTTGCTGATGCAGCATTTGCGAAAAGACTTGCGCAACATATCTTCCGTGAAAGATTCCCTTGCTGACGATACTCAACCAAAAACTGTCGCGGGGCGGTGGACGTCGTATAAGCGCCAAGCATCCACTTATTGTAGAGTTCGCGCACGCAATCTCGCAAGGTGTTTTTGGGCACTACGTACAAAGGCTGGAGAATTCCGCGTAGACGTGGCGATTGTATCTGATACTTTAGCGCTGTGCTTAGGGGAAAAAAACGAGAACCAGCGGCGAACTGCTTACCACACCATTTCTTCGTATGTACGAAAAAAAAGAATCCAGTGTTTAAAATGCCGAGTAAATCTGACGTTAAGGCATCTCAAAAAGGGCATGTAGTCTCTGCTGGAGCAGAGCATGGTGAAACCCCTTTGGTTTCCACACTCATGCACCACGCAGACGGCGCAACGACGTTACAAACGTTTAACAATGCGAATGTACTTGGCGGCGTATATAGTGTGCAGGATCTGCCCGTCACCAGCACCTGCATTCCCGTTGGCAATTTAGCTTTGCTTCGAAGGTTCCTGGATTATCCGTACGCAGTTGCTGCCGGCACTTGGCCTACCGGGCTTGTTTTTGTGCCCGGACTGCAGCATCAGCCCGCCGAATGCGAGCTGTCTCACCTTCTCACTTCCGGCATTCTTCTCGAGTTGTCCGTGGCACAACCATGTGGAAGGTTACAGGAGAAGCTCTCGAACACGCTCGCCTACTATAACTGTCTATCAAACAGTTAGTGTACCCCGGGCGTACCGTGATAGCGTGAAGTGTGCATGCGCAGATACGTATATGTTACCCGTACCGCTTACTGTACGTGCACTATTTAACGTCAAACATGGTGGCGCTCTGGGATGCCCCCTTTGAAGTGACGTGGTTGTTGAAAGATTCACTTTGTTTGCAGCAAACGACTGTTTAAAGTGCCTTCGCTTGCCTTCAGTTAGCTTCTACGACAGAGCATACAATTAAGTTGGCGCAGTCTCTGAGATAGCTGCCCATTTCTAACGTGTTTAGGCCTAACTACAACATCAATGTAAACAAATCGGAAACCTGGAGTTTTTCGCATTTGGTGCGTTGTTCCTCTTTATTTACTTTCATTATTAATAAAATAAACGTGTAACAATACTTCGCGCTGTAACACAGGCTGATAATCACGTTTTAATATCCTTCTCACTTTTCTTACTCATAAACACTTTGATAGGTGGCGCCACCATCTCGTCCGGGGAACGTAAATGCTGTACCGCTAAACTATAGGGCACTGTCCGCGACTAATGTTTCCTGCACGGTAACGTCATTCCCTTAACCTCTGCTATCGCGCAGAAGTTAAGGGAATAACCCAAAGCACTGCCGACGGCGTCCATACGACGCTGCGAGTGATTAACTGATAAAAGAGCCAGTGGAGACCGCTCGTGACACCACCACTATACGAATTTTTCAAGTTATACACAGCTTTCACTGTAAAACGGAGCTCCAACGTAAGCTTACTGGCGTCTCGGGGAAGGTGGCGAGACCACTCGACGATAAGTATAGTAGAGACGAATGCGCCCCCCCCCGCCCCCTTCCAGATGAACAAAGGCGGAGGGCGCCTCTATAGTTCTGAATCTGTTTTTTTTTTCTTTTTTTGTGGTCGCGACTTCTTCTCAATAGCTCAGGTCCTGACCTCTTTTTTTTACTTTTTGGTGTTAAGTGTATATCTGATGTCATAAATGATGCTCTTTACGCCTCCATCTAGCAGTTCGCAAGTCTGTGTTCTTTGTAGTGTTTCTTGAGGATAATGTCGTACCTATATAATGTCGTCTGTATATCTTTATTCTCGATGTACAATAGGCCTAATCGTTTAAATAAAACTTTTCGCGCCAAAAGAAATACATGTTATTTACAAACACAGATCAAAAGACGCATCATGCAAAGACATGCAACAAAAAAACACTAAACTTCGTAAAGAAAAGAATGGTCTGGATCTTAAGTGGCTTTTCAAATACCTCCCAGTCAACGTCCAACCAAATGGCTAAGGGCGCCCCGCGTACTGGCTAGACGTCACCGTCGTCTTCTTCCGAGGAGTCGTCCTGAAAGCCGCTTGGTCCTGGTCTGGGCTCTAGGGTATTCAAATCGTCCGTGTCACCTCGTTACTCGCCATGGAAGTCGTCCAGTCTGCGACGCTTGCACGGCGGTCCGGCGTCGTCATCTGAAACAGACGGTAAAACCCTACAGACGGTATCAGATCCAGTAGACGCCTCTGCATTACCTACCTCGACTCCAGCGCCGGAAACAGCAGGTGCCGAATCCGCACCATCGTCAGTCGACGAGTCATCGCTCCATGAATCTTCACTGGACGAGTCATCGCTCGATGAATCGTCGCTTGAGGAATCGTCACTCGGGACCCATATCTTCAAACTCTCCGCGAGCAAGACGTAGCGAAGCAGGCTCGAGGTGTTCTGCATCTTCCTTTGAGCCTGCGAAATAATATCGTCAATAGTCAGGGCACGGTTGACGGGCATGACGATAAAGCGGTGTACTTACGGGAAGCAATACTTTTTTTTCTCCCAACGTAGCGCACGTGCGTTCAATGCCGAAGCCAGCAGCCGACTGAGCTCTTGTCTATCTCTCCTTTCACTGAAGCAGTGACGTCACCAACAGCGCCCGCCAATGAGGCCCACTCTCGCTGTCGGAGCAGGAGCTGGTTGGCCAAACGAGTTCTGGTGAGGGCAACCACTGGAAAGGCTGGCGCTGCGGTCGCGCTGACGCAGCAAACGACCACACGCGAAACGTTCATGCAGTCGTCAGTGCAGCACGCTTCCTTTCAACCCCAAATCAGATATTTTTCCAGCTAACCGGTTTTTTTTACCGCACGATACCACAGTGCCGGACACAATTTAGCGAGTCTATAATGAGTCAGCCTTTCCAAAACGCCACGGCAGCGATACACTTGCCTCACAAAATTGAAATTGGGAAATTGGCGAAACAAATCGGCCATCATGCTCGGGTGTTAAAATGAGTTGGCAGCCACTTTTTTTTTTGCGCATCCGTGCATTCGCTAAGAATCTGCGTCTTTTATTAGATTTCAAATATACCATATGTATTGAAGAATTGCAAAATATTACCGTGCACCCTTACCTTGATAAATACGTAGCACAACTAGCTGCAACATGACGTTTCTTTTTATTTTGAAACTACTTTCACCCAGTTAAACGCCGGAAGGCCTCAAAGTGCTGTCACTAAGTCTTGTTCAAACTTGAGAGCGACGACGTCTATTCCTCTTTATAGTTACGTCCCTCAGTGCATCGACCTGCATTCCTTCCAATGCGTTGCTGATGCAGCATTTGCGAAAAGACTTGCGCAACATATCTTCCGTGAAAGATTCCCTTGCTGACGACACTCAACCAAAAACTGTCGCGGGGCGGTGGACGTCGCATAAGCGCCAAGCATCCACTTATTGTAGAGTTCGCGCACGCAATCTCGCAACGTGTTTTTGGGCACTACGTACAAAGGCTGGAGAATTCCGCGTAGACGTGGCGTTTGTATCTGATACTTTAGCGCTGTGCTTAGGAGAAAAAAACGAGAACCAGCGGCGAACATCTTACCACACCATTTCTTCGTATGTACGAAACAAAGAATCCAGTGTTTAAAATGCCGAGTAAATCTGACGTTAAGGCATCTCAAAAAGGGCATGTAGTCTCTGCTGGAGCAGAGCATGGTGAAACCCCTTTGGTTTCCACACTCATGCACCACGCAGACGGCGCAACGACGTTACAAACGTTTAACAATGCGAATGTACTTGGCGGCGTATATAGTGTGCAGGATCTGCCCGTCACCAGCACCTGCAATCCCGTTGGCAATTTAGCTTTGCTTCGAAGGTTCCTGGATTATCCGTACGCAGTTGCTGCCGGCACTTGGCCTACCGGGCTTGTTTTTGTGCCCGGACTGCAGCATCAGCCCGCCGAATGCGAGCTGTCTCACCTTCTCACTTCCGGCATTCTTCTCGAGTTGTCCGTGGCACAACCATGTGGAAGGTTACAGGAGAAGCTCTCGAACACGCTCGCCTACTATAACTGTCTATCAAACAGTTAGTGTACCCCGGGCGTACCGTGATAGCGTGAAGTGTGCATGCGCAGATACGTATATGTTACCCGTACCGCTTACTGTACGTGCACTATTTAACGTCAAACATGGTGGCGCTCTGGGATGCCCCCTTTGAAGTGACGTGGTTGTTGAAAGATTCACTTTGTTTGCAGCAAACGACTGTTTAAAGTGCCTTCGCTTGCCTTCAGTTAGCTTCTACGACAGAGCATACAATTAGGTTGGCGCAGTCTCTGAGATAGCTGCCCATTTCTAACGTGTTTAGGCCTAACTACAACATCAATGTAAACAAATCGGAAACCTGGAGTTTTTCGCATTTGGTGCGTTGTTCGTAATTATTTACTTTCATTATTAATAAAATAAACGTGTAACAATACTTCGCGCGGTAACACAGGCTGATAATCACGTTTTAATATCCTTCTCACTTTTCTTACTCATAAACACTTTGATAGGTGGCGCCACCATCCCGTCCGGGGAACGTAAATGCTGTACCGCTAAACTATAGGGCACTGACCGCGACTAATGTTTCCTGCACGGTAACGTCATTCCCTTAACCTCTGCTATCGCGCAGAAGTTAAGGGAATAAGCCAAAGCACTGCCGACGGCGTCCATACGACGCTGCGAGTGATTAACTGATAAAAGAGCCAGTGGAGACCGCTCGTGACACCACCACTATACGAATTTTTCAAGTTATACACAGCTTTCACTGTAAAACGGAGCACCAACGTAAGCTTACTGGCGTCTCGGGGAAGGTGGCGAGACCACTCGACGATAAGTATAGTAGAGACGAATGCGCCCCCCCCCCGCCCCCTTCCAGATGAACAAAGGCGGAGGGCGCCTCTATAGTTCTGAATCTGTTATTTTTTCTTTTTTTGTGGTCGGGACTTCTCAATAGCTCAGGTCCTGACCTCTTTTTTTTACTTTTTCGTGTTAAGTGTATATCTGATGTCATAAATGATGCTCTTTACGCCTCCATCTAGCAGTTCGCAAGTCTGTGTTCTTTGTAGTGTTTCTTGAGGATAATGTCGTACCTATATAATGTCGTCTGTATATCTTTATTCTCGATGTACAATAGGCCTAATCGTTTAAATAAAACTTTTCGCGCCAAAAGAAATACATGTTATTTACAAACACAGATCAAAAGACGCATCATGCAAAGACATGCAACAAAAAAACACTAAACTTCGTAAAGAAAAGAATGGTCTGGATCTTAAGTGGCTTTTCAAATACCTCCCAGTCAACGTCCAACCAAATGGCTAAGGGCGCCCCGCGTACTGGCTAGACGTCACCGTCGTCTTCTTCCGAGGAGTCGTCCTGAAAGCCGCTTGGTCCTGGTCTGCGCTCTAGGGTATTCAAATCGTCCGTGTCACCTCGTTACTCGCCATGGAAGTCGTCCAGTCTGCGACGCTTGAACGGCGGTCCGGCGTCGTCATCTGAAACAGACGGTAAAACCCTACAGACGGTATCAGATCCAGTAGACGCCTCTGCATTACCTACCTCGACTCCAGCGCCGGAAACAGCAGGTGCCGAATCCGCACCATCGTCAGTCGACGAGTCATCGCTCCATGAATCTTCACTGGACGAGTCATCGCTCGATGAATCGTCGCTTGAGGAATCGTCACTCGGGACCCATATCTTCAAACTCTCCGCGAGCAAGACGTAGCGAAGCAGGCTCGAGGTGTTCTGCATCTTCCTTTGAGCCTGCGAAATAATATCGTCAATAGTCGGGGCACGGTTGACGGGCATGACGATAAAGCGGTGTACTTACGGGAAGCAATACTTTTTTTTCTCCCAACGTAGCGCACGTGCGTTCAATGCCGAAGCCAGCAGCCGACTGAGCTCTTGTCTCTCTCTCCTTTCACTGAAGCAGTGACGTCACCAACAGCGCCCGCCAATGAGGCCCACTCTCGCTGTCGGAGCAGGAGCTGGTTGGCCAAACGAGTTCTGGTGAGGGCAACCACTGGAAAGGCTGGCGCTGCGGTCGCGCTGACGCAGCAAACGACCACACGCGAAACGTTCATGCAGTCGTCAGTGCAGCACGCTTCCTTTCAACCCCAAATCAGATATTTTTCCAGCTAACCGGTTTTTTTTACCGCACGATACCACAGTGCCGGACACAATTTAGCGAGTCTATAATGAGTCAGCCTTTCCAAAACGCCACGGCAGCGATACACTTGCCTCACAAAATTGAAATTGGGAAATTGGCGAAACAAATCGGCCATCATGCTCGGGTGTTAAAATGAGTTGGCAGCCACTTTTTTTTTTTGCGCATCCGTGCATTCGCTAAGAATCTGCGTCTTTTATTAGATTTCAAATATACCATATGTATTGAAGAATTGCAAAATATTACCGTGCACCCTTACCTTGATAAATACGTAGCACAACTAGCTGCAACATGACGTTTCTTTTTATTTTGAAACTACTTTCACCCAGTTAAACGCCGGAAGGCCTCAAAGTGCTGTCACTAAGTCTTGTTCAAACTTGAGAGCGACGACGTCTATTCCTCTTTATAGTTACGTCCCTCAGTGCATCGACCTGCATTCCTTCCAATGCGTTGCTGATGCAGCATTTGCGAAAAGACTTGCGCAACATATCTTCCGTGAAAGATTCCCTTGCTGACGACACTCAACCAAAAACTGTCGCGGGGCGGTGGACGTCGCATAAGCGCCAAGCATCCACTTATTGTAGAGTTCGCGCACGCAATCTCGCAACGTGTTTTTGGGCACTACGTACAAAGGCTGGAGAATTCCGCGTAGACGTGGCGTTTGTATCTGATACTTTAGCGCTGTGCTTAGGAGAAAAAAACGAGAACCAGCGGCGAACATCTTACCACACCATTTCTTCGTATGTACGAAACAAAGAATCCAGTGTTTAAAATGCCGAGTAAATCTGACGTTAAGGCATCTCAAAAAGGGCATGTAGTCTCTGCTGGAGCAGAGCATGGTGAAACCCCTTTGGTTTCCACACTCATGCACCACGCAGACGGCGCAACGACGTTACAAACGTTTAACAATGCGAATGTACTTGGCGGCGTATATAGTGTGCAGGATCTGCCCGTCACCAGCACCTGCAATCCCGTTGGCAATTTAGCTTTGCTTCGAAGGTTCCTGGATTATCCGTACGCAGTTGCTGCCGGCACTTGGCCTACCGGGCTTGTTTTTGTGCCCGGACTGCAGCATCAGCCCGCCGAATGCGAGCTGTCTCACCTTCTCACTTCCGGCATTCTTCTCGAGTTGTCCGTGGCACAACCATGTGGAAGGTTACAGGAGAAGCTCTCGAACACGCTCGCCTACTATAACTGTCTATCAAACAGTTAGTGTACCCCGGGCGTACCGTGATAGCGTGAAGTGTGCATGCGCAGATACGTATATGTTACCCGTACCGCTTACTGTACGTGCACTATTTAACGTCAAACATGGTGGCGCTCTGGGATGCCCCCTTTGAAGTGACGTGGTTGTTGAAAGATTCACTTTGTTTGCAGCAAACGACTGTTTAAAGTGCCTTCGCTTGCCTTCAGTTAGCTTCTACGACAGAGCATACAATTAGGTTGGCGCAGTCTCTGAGATAGCTGCCCATTTCTAACGTGTTTAGGCCTAACTACAACATCAATGTAAACAAATCGGAAACCTGGAGTTTTTCGCATTTGGTGCGTTGTTCCTAATTATTTACTTTCATTATTAATAAAATAAACGTGTAACAATACTTCGCGCGGTAACACAGGCTGATAATCACGTTTTAATATCCTTCTCACTTTTCTTACTCATAAACACTTTGATAGGTGGCGCCACCATCCCGTCCGGGGAACGTAAATGCTGTACCGCTAAACTATAGGGCACTGACCGCGACTAATGTTTCCTGCACGGTAACGTCATTCCCTTAACCTCTGCTATCGCGCAGAAGTTAAGGGAATAAGCCAAAGCACTGCCGACGGCGTCCATACGACGCTGCGAGTGATTAACTGATAAAAGAGCCAGTGGAGACCGCTCGTGACACCACCACTATACGAATTTTTCAAGTTATACACAGCTTTCACTGTAAAACGGAGCACCAACGTAAGCTTACTGGCGTCTCGGGGAAGGTGGCGAGACCACTCGACGATAAGTATAGTAGAGACGAATGCGCCCCCCCCCGCCCCCTTCCAGATGAACAAAGGCGGAGGGCGCCTCTATAGTTCTGAATCTGTTATTTTTTCTTTTTTTGTGGTCGGGACTTCTCAATAGCTCAGGTCCTGACCTCTTTTTTTTACTTTTTCGTGTTAAGTGTATATCTGATGTCATAAATGATGCTCTTTACGCCTCCATCTAGCAGTTCGCAAGTCTGTGTTCTTTGTAGTGTTTCTTGAGGATAATGTCGTACCTATATAATGTCGTCTGTATATCTTTATTCTCGATGTACAATAGGCCTAATCGTTTAAATAAAACTTTTCGCGCCAAAAGAAATACATGTTATTTACAAACACAGATCAAAAGACGCATCATGCAAAGACATGCAACAAAAAAACACTAAACTTCGTAAAGAAAAGAATGGTCTGGATCTTAAGTGGCTTTTCAAATACCTCCCAGTCAACGTCCAACCAAATGGCTAAGGGCGCCCCGCGTACTGGCTAGACGTCACCGTCGTCTTCTTCCGAGGAGTCGTCCTGAAAGCCGCTTGGTCCTGGTCTGCGCTCTAGGGTATTCAAATCGTCCGTGTCACCTCGTTACTCGCCATGGAAGTCGTCCAGTCTGCGACGCTTGCACGGCGGTCCGGCGTCGTCATCTGAAACAGACGGTAAAACCCTACAGACGGTATCAGATCCAGTAGACGCCTCTGCATTACCTACCTCGACTCCAGCGCCGGAAACAGCAGGTGCCGAATCCGCACCATCGTCAGTCGACGAGTCATCGCTCCATGAATCTTCACTGGACGAGTCATCGCTCGATGAATCGTCGCTTGAGGAATCGTCACTCGGGACCCATATCTTCAAACTCTCCGCGAGCAAGACGTAGCGAAGCAGGCTCGAGGTGTTCTGCATCTTCCTTTGAGCCTGCGAAATAATATCGTCAATAGTCGGGGCACGGTTGACGGGCATGACGATAAAGCGGTGTACTTACGGGAAGCAATACTTTTTTTTCTCCCAACGTAGCGCACGTGCGTTCAATGCCGAAGCCAGCAGCCGACTGAGCTCTTGTCTCTCTCTCCTTTCACTGAAGCAGTGACGTCACCAACAGCGCCCGCCAATGAGGCCCACTCTCGCTGTCGGAGCAGGAGCTGGTTGGCCAAACGAGTTCTGGTGAGGGCAACCACTGGAAAGGCTGGCGCTGCGGTCGCGCTGACGCAGCAAACGACCACACGCGAAACGTTCATGCAGTCGTCAGTGTAGCACGCTTCCTTTCAACCCCAAATCAGATATTTTTCCAGCTAACCGGTTTTTTTTACCGCACGATACCACAGTGCCGGACACAATTTAGCGAGTCTATAATGAGTCAGCCTTTCCAAAACGCCACGGCAGCGATACACTTGCCTCACAAAATTGAAATTGGGAAATTGGCGAAACAAATCAGCCATCATGCTCGGGTGTTAAAATGAGTTGGCAGCCACTTTTTTTGCGCATCCGTGCATTCGCTAAGAATCTGCGTCTCTTATTAGATTTCAAATATACCGTATGTATTGAAGAATTGCAAAATATTACCGTGCACCCTTACCTTGATAAATACGTAGCACAACTAGCTGCAACATGACGTTTCTTTTTATTTTGAAACTACTTTCGCCTAGTTAAACGCCAGAAGGCCTCAAAGTGCTATCACTAAGTCTTGTTCAAACTTGAGAGCGACGACGTCTATTCCTCTTTATAGTTACGTCCCTCAGTGCATCGACCTGCATTCCATCCAATGCGTTGCTGATGCAGCATTTGCGAAAAGACTTGCGCAACATATCTTCCGTGAAAGATTCCCTTGCTGACGATACTCAACCAAAAACTGTCGCGGGGCGGTGGACGTCGTATAAGCGCCAAGCATCCACTTATTGTAGAGTTCGCGCACGCAATCTCGCAAGGTGTTTTTGGGCACTACGTACAAAGGCTGGAGAATTCCGCGTAGACGTGGCGATTGTATCTGATACTTTAGCGCTGTGCTTAGGGGAAAAAAACGAGAACCAGCGGCGAACATCTTACCACACCATTTCTTCGTATGTACGAAAAAAAAGAATCCAGTGTTTAAAATGCCGAGTAAATCTGACGTTAAGGCATCTCAAAACGGCATGTAGTCTCTGCTGGAGCAGAGCATGGTGAAACCCCTTTGGTTTCCACACTCATGCACCACGCAGACGGCGCAACGACGTTACAAACGTTTAACAATGCAAATGTACTTGGCGGCGTATATAGTGTGCAGGATCTGCCCGTCACCAGCACCTGCATTCCCGTTGGCAATTTAGCTTTGCTTCGAAGGTTCCTGGATTATCCGTACGCAGTTGCTGCCGGCACTTGGCCTACCGGGCTTGTTTTTGTGCCCGGACTGCAGCATCAGCCCGCCGAATGCGAGCTGTCTCACCTTCTCACTTCCGGCCTTCTTCTCGAGTTGTCCGTGGCACAACCATGTGGAAGGTTACAGGAGAAGCTCTCGAACACGCTCGCCTACTATAACTGTCTATCAAACAGTTAGTGTACCCCGGGCGTACCGTGATAGCGTGAAGTGTGCATGCGCAGATACGTATATGTTACCCGTACCGCTTACTGTACGTGCACTATTTAACGTCAAACATGGTGGCGCTCTGGGATGCCCCCTTTGAAGTGACGTGGTTGTTGAAAGATTCACTTTGTTTGCAGCAAACGACTGTTTAAAGTGCCTTCGCTTGCCTTCAGTTAGCTTCTACGACAGAGCATACAATTAAGTTGGCGCAGTCTCTGAGATAGCTGCCCATTTCTAACGTGTTTAGGCCTAACTACAACATCAATGTAAACAAATCGGAAACCTGGAGTTTTTCGCATTTGGTGCGTTGTTCCTCTTTATTTACTTTCATTATTAATAAAATAAACGTGTAACAATACTTCGCGCTGTAACACAGGCTGATAATCACGTTTTAATATCCTTCTCACTTTTCTTACTCATAAACACTTTGATAGGTGGCGCCACCATCTCGTCCGGGGAACGTAAATGCTGTACCGCTAAACTATAGGGCATTGTCCGCGACTAATGTTTCCTGCACGGTAACGTCATTCCCTTAACCTCTGCTATCTCGCAGAAGTTAAGGGAATAACCCAAAGCACTGCCGACGGCGTCCATACGACGCTGCGAGTGATTAACTGATAAAAGAGCCAGTGGAGACCGCTCGTGACACCACCACTATACGAATTTTTCAAGTTATACACAGCTTTCACTGTAATACGGAGCACCAACGTAAGCTTACTGGCGTCTCGGGGAAGGTGGCGAGACCACTCGACGATAAGTATAGTAGAGACGAATGCGCCCCCCCCCCGCCCCCTTCCAGATGAACAAAGGCGGAGGGCGCCTCTATAGTTCTGAATCTGTTTTTTTTTCTTTTTTTGTGGTCGGGACTTCTCAATAGCTCAGGTCCTGACCTCTTTTTTTTACTTTTTCGTGTTAAGGGTATATCTGATGTCATAAATGATGCTCTTTACGCCTCCATCTAGCAGTTCGCAAGTCTGTGTTCTTTGTAGTGTTTCTTGAGGATAATGTCGTACCTATATAATGTCGTCTGTATATCTTTATTCTCGATGTACAATAGGCCTAATCGTTTAAATAAAACTTTTCGCGCCAAAAGAAATACATGTTATTTACAAACACAGATCAAAAGACGCATCATGCAAAGACATGCAACAAAAAAACACTAAACTTCGTAAAGAAAAGAATGGTCTGGATCTTAAGTGGCTTTTCAAATACCTCCCAGTCAACGTCCAACCAAATGGCTAAGGGCGCCCCGCGTACTGGCTAGACGTCACCGTCGTCTTCTTCCGAGGAGTCGTCCTGAAAGCCGCTTGGTCCTGGTCTGCGCTCTAGGGTATTCAAATCGTCCGTGTCACCTCGTTACTCGCCATGGAAGTCGTCCAGTCTGCGACGCTTGCACGGCGGTCCGGCGTCGTCATCTGAAACAGACGGTAAAACCCTACAGACGGTATCAGATCCAGTAGACGCCTCTGCATTACCTACCTCGACTCCAGCGCCGGAAACAGCAGGTGCCGAATCCGCACCATCGTCAGTCGACGAGTCATCGCTCCATGAATCTTCACTGGACGAGTCATCGCTCGATGAATCGTCGCTTGAGGAATCGTCACTCGGGACCCATATCTTCAAACTCTCCGCGAGCAAGACGTAGCGAAGCAGGCTCGAGGTGTTCTGCATCTTCCTTTGAGCCTGCGAAATAATATCGTCAATAGTCGGGGCACGGTTGATGGGCATGACGATAAAGCGGTGTACTTACGGGAAGCAATACTTTTTTTTCTCCCAACGTAGCGCACGTGCGTTCAATGCCGAAGCCAGCAGCCGACTGAGCTCTTGTCTCTCTCTCCTTTCACTGAAGCAGTGACGTCACCAACAGCGCCCGCCAATGAGGCCCACTCTCGCTGTCGGAGCAGGAGCTGGTTGGCCAAACGAGTTCTGGTGAGGGCAACCACTGGAAAGGCTGGCGCTGCGGTCGCGCTGACGCAGCAAACGACCACACGCGAAACGTTCATGCAGTCGTCAGTGTAGCACGCTTCCTTTCAACCCCAAATCAGATATTTTTCCAGCTAACTGGTTTTTTTTACCGCACGATACCACAGTGCCGGACACAATTTAGCGAGTCTATAATGAGTCAGCCTTTCCAAAACGCCACGGCAGCGATACACTTGCCTCACAAAATTGAAATTGGGAAATTGGCGAAACAAATCGGCCATCATGCTCGGGTGTTAAAATGAGTTGGCAGCCACTTTTTTTTTGCGCATCCGTGCATTCGCTAAGAATCTGCGTCTCTTATTAGATTTCAAATGTACCATATGTATTGAAGAATTGCAAAATATTACCGTGCACCCTTACCTTGATAAATACGTAGCACAACTAGCTGCAACATGACGTTTCTTTTTATTTTGAAACTACTTTCACCTAGTTAAACGCCGGAAGGCCTCAAAGTGCTGTCACTAAGTCTTGTTCAAACTTGAGAGCGACGACGTCTATTCCTCTTTATAGTTACGTCCCTCAGTGCATCGACCTGCATTCCTTCCAATGCGTTGCTGATGCAGCATTTGCGAAAAGACTTGCGCAACATATCTTCCGTGAAAGATTCCCTTGCTGACGACACTCAACCAAAAACTGTCGCGGGGCGGTGGACGTCGCATAAGCGCCAAGCATCCACTTATTGTAGAGTTCGCGCACGCAATCTCGCAACGTGTTTTTGGGCACTACGTACAAAGGCTGGAGAATTCCGCGTAGACGTGGCGTTTGTATCTGATACTTTAGCGCTGTGCTTAGGAGAAAAAAACGAGAACCAGCGGCGAACATCTTACCACACCATTTCTTCGTATGTACGAAACAAAGAATCCAGTGTTTAAAATGCCGAGTAAATCTGACGTTAAGGCATCTCAAAAAGGGCATGTAGTCTCTGCTGGAGCAGAGCATGGTGAAACCCCTTTGGTTTCCACACTCATGCACCACGCAGACGGCGCAACGACGTTACAAACGTTTAACAATGCGAATGTACTTGGCGGCGTATATAGTGTGCAGGATCTGCCCGTCACCAGCACCTGCAATCCCGTTGGCAATTTAGCTTTGCTTCGAAGGTTTCTGGATTATCCGTACGCAGTTGCTGCCGGCACTTGGCCTACCGGGCTTGTTTTTGTGCCCGGACTGCAGCATCAGCCCGCCGAATGCGAGCTGTCTCACCTTCTCACTTCCGGCATTCTTCTCGAGTTGTCCGTGGCACAACCATGTGGAAGGTTACAGGAGAAGCTCTCGAACACGCTCGCCTACTATAACTGTCTATCAAACAGTTAGTGTACCCCGGGCGTACCGTGATAGCGTGAAGTGTGCATGCGCAGATACGTATATGTTACCCGTACCGCTTACTGTACGTGCACTATTTAACGTCAAACATGGTGGCGCTCTGGGATGCCCCCTTTGAAGTGACGTGGTTGTTGAAAGATTCACTTTGTTTGCAGCAAACGACTGTTTAAAGTGCCTTCGCTTGCCTTCAGTTAGCTTCTACGACAGAGCATACAATTAGGTTGGCGCAGTCTCTGAGATAGCTGCCCATTTCTAACGTGTTTAGGCCTAACTACAACATCAATGTAAACAAATCGGAAACCTGGAGTTTTTCGCATTTGGTGCGTTGTTCCTATTTATTTACTTTCATTATTAATAAAATAAACGTGTAACAATACTTCGCGCGGTAACACAGGCGGATAATCACGTTTTAATATCCTTCTCACTTTTCTTACTCATAAACACTTTGATAGGTGGCGCCACCATCCCGTCCGGGGAACGTAAATGCTGTACCGCTAAACTATAGGGCACTGTCCGCGACTAATGTTTCCTGCACGGTAACGTCATTCCCTTAACCTCTGCTATCGCGCAGAAGTTAAGGGAATAAGCCAAAGCACTGCCGACGGCGTCCATACGACGCTGCGAGTGATTAACTGATAAAAGAGCCAGTGGAGACCGCTCGTGACACCACCACTATACGAATTTTTCAAGTTATACACAGCTTTCACTGTAAAACGGAGCACCAACGTAAGCTTACTGGCGTCTCGGGGAAGGTGGCGAGACCACTCGACGATAAGTATAGTAGAGGCGAATGCGCCCCCCCCCGCCCCCTTCCAGATGAACAAAGGCGGAGGGCGCCTCTATAGTTCTGAATCTGTTATTTTTTCTTTTTTTGTGGTCGGGACTTCTCAATAGCTCAGGTCCTGACCTCTTTTTTTTACTTTTTCGTGTTAAGTGTATATCTGATGTCATAAATGATGCTCTTTACGCCTCCATCTAGCAGTTTGCAAGTCTGTGTTCTTTGTAGTGTTTCTTGAGGATAATGTCGTACCTATATAATGTCGTCTGTATATCTTTATTCTCGATGTACAATAGGCCTAATCGTTTAAATAAAACTTTTCGCGCCAAAAGAAATACATGTTATTTACAAACACAGATCAAAAGACGCATCATGCAAAGACATGCAACAAAAAAACACTAAACTTCGTAAAGAAAAGAATGGTCTGGATCTTAAGTGGCTTTTCAAATACCTCCCAGTCACCGTCCAACCAAATAACTAAGGGCGCCCCGCGTACTGGCTAGACGTCACCGTCGTCTTCTTCCGAGGAGTCGTCCTGAAAGCCGCTTGGTCCTGGTCTGGGCTCTAGGGTATTCAAATCGTCCGTGTCACCTCGTTACTCGCCATGGAAGTCGTCCAGTCTGCGACGCTTGCACGGCGGTCCGGCGTCGTCATCTGAAACAGACGGTAAAACCCTACAGACGGTATCAGATCCAGTAGACGCCTCTGCATTACCTACCTCGACTCCAGCGCCGGAAACAGCAGGTGCCGAATCCGCACCATCGTCAGTCGACGAGTCATCGCTCCATGAATCTTCACTGGACGAGTCATCGCTCGACGAATCGTCGCTTGAGGAATCGTCACTCGGGACCCATATCTTCAAACTCTCCGCGAGCAAGACGTAGCGAAGCAGGCTCGAGGTGTTCTGCATCTTCCTTTGAGCCTGCGAAATAATATCGTCAATAGTCGGGGCACGGTTGACGGGCATGACGATAAAGCGGTGTACTTACGGGAAGCAATACTTTTTTTTTCTCCCAACGTAGCGCACGTGCGTTCAATGCCGAAGCCAGCAGCCGACTGAGCTCTTGTCTCTCTCTCCTTTCACTGAAGCAGTGACGTCACCAACAGCGCCCGCCAATGAGGCCCACTCTCGCTGTCGGAGCAGGAGCTGGTTGGCCAAACGAGTTCTGGTGAGGGCAACCACTGGAAAGGCTGGCGCTGCGGTCGCGCTGACGCAGCAAACGACCACACGCGAAACGTTCATGCAGTCGTCAGTGTAGCACGCTTCCTTTCAACCCCAAATCAGATATTTTTCCAGCTAACCGGTTTTTTTTACCGCACGATACCACATTGCCGGACACAATTTAGCGAGTCTATAATGAGTCAGCCTTTCCAAAACGCCACGGCAGCGATACACTTGCCTCACAAAATTGAAATTGGGAAATTGGCGAAACAAATCAGCCATCATGCTCGGGTGTTAAAATGAGTTGGCAGCCACTTTTTTTTGCGCATCCGTGCATTCGCTAAGAATCTGCGTCTCTTATTAGATTTCAAATATACCGTATGTATTGAAGAATTGCAAAATATTACCGTGCACCCTTACCTTGATAAATACGTAGCACAACTAGCTGCAACATGACGTTTCTTTTTATTTTGAAACTACTTTCACCTAGTTAAACGCCAGATGGCCTCAAAGTGCTGTCACTAAGTCTTGTTCAAACTTGAGAGCGACGACGTCTATTCCTCTTTATAATTACGTCCCTCAGTGCATCGACCTGCATTCCATCCAATGCGTTGCTGATGCAGCATTTGCGAAAAGACTTGCGCAACATATCTTCCGTGAAAGATTCCCTTGCTGACGATACTCAACCAAAATTTGTCGCGGGGCGGTGGACGTCGTATAAGCGCCAAGCATCCACTTATTGTAGAGTTCGCGCACGCAATCTCGCAAGGTGTTTTTGGGCACTACGTACAAAGGCTGGAGAATTCCGCGTAGACGTGGCGATTGTATCTGATACTTTAGCGCTGTGCTTAGGGGAAAAAAACGAGAACCAGCGGCGAACATCTTACCACACCATTTCTTCGTATGTACGAAAAAAAAGAATCCAGTGTTTAAAATGCCGAGTAAATCTGACGTTAAGGCATCTCAAAACGGCATGTAGTCTCTGCTGGAGCAGAGCATGGTGAAACCCCTTTGGTTTCCACACTCATGCACCACGCAGACGGCGCAACGACGTTACAAACGTTTAACAATGCAAATGTACTTGGCGGCGTATATAGTGTGCAGGATCTGCCCGTCACCAGCACCTGCATTCCCGTTGGCAATTTAGCTTTGCTTCGAAGGTTCCTGGATTATCCGTACGCAGTTGCTGCCGGCACTTGGCCTACCGGGCTTGTTTTTGTGCCCGGACTGCAGCATCAGCCCGCCGAATGCGAGCTGTCTCACCTTCTCACTTCCGGCATTCTTCTCGAGTTGTCCGTGGCACAACCATGTGGAAGGTTACAGGAGAAGCTCTCGAACACGCTCGCCTACTATAACTGTCTATCAAACAGTTAGTGTACCCCGGGCGTACCGTGATAGCGTGAAGTGTGCATGCGCAGATACGTATATGTTACCCGTACCGCTTACTGTACGTGCACTATTTAACGTCAAACATGGTGGCGCTCTGGGATGCCCCCTTTGAAGTGACGTGGTTGTTGAAAGATTCACTTTGTTTGCAGCAAACGACTGTTTAAAGTGCCTTCGCTTGCCTTCAGTTAGCTTCTACGACAGAGCATACAATTAAGTTGGCGCAGTCTCTGAGATAGCTGCCCATTTCTAACGTGTTTAGGCCTAACTACAACATCAATGTAAACAAATCGGAAACCTGGAGTTTTTCGCATTTGGTGCGTTGTTCCTCTTTATTTACTTTCATTATTAATAAAATAAACGTGTAACAATACTTCGCGCTGTAACACAGGCTGATAATCACGTTTTAATATCCTTCTCACTTTTCTTACTCATAAACACTTTGATAGGTGGCGCCACCATCTCGTCCGGGGAACGTAAATGCTGTACCGCTAAACTATAGGGCACTGTCCGCGACTAATGTTTCCTGCACGGTAACGTCATTCCCTTAACCTCTGCTATCTCGCAGAAGTTAAGGGAATAACCCAAAGCACTGCCGACGGCGTCCATACGACGCTGCGAGTGATTAACTGATAAAAGAGCCAGTGGAGACCGCTCGTGACACCACCACTATACGAATTTTTCAAGTTATACACAGCTTTCACTGTAAAACGGAGCACCAACGTAAGCTTACTGGCGTCTCGGGGAAGGTGGCGAGACCACTCGACGATAAGTATAGTAGAGACGAATGCGCCCCCCCCGCCCCCTTCCAGATGAACAAAGGCGGAGGGCGCCTCTATAGTTCTGAATCTGTTTTTTTTTCTTTTTTTGTGGTCGGGACTTCTCAATAGCTCAGGTCCTGACCTCTTTTTTTTACTTTTTCGTGTTAAGGGTATATCTGATGTCATAAATGATGCTCTTTACGCCTCCATCTAGCAGTTCGCAAGTCTGTGTTCTTTGTAGTGTTTCTTGAGGATAATGTCGTACCTATATAATGTCGTCTGTATATCTTTATTCTCGATGTACAATAGGCATAATCGTTTAAATAAAACTTTTCGCGCCAAAAGAAATACATGTTATTTACAAACACAGATCAAAAGACGCATCATGCAAAGACATGCAACAAAAAAACACTAAACTTCGTAAAGAAAAGAATGGTCTGGATCTTAAGTGGCTTTTCAAATACCTCCCAGTCAACGTCCAACCAAATGGCTAAGGGCGCCCCGCGTACTGGCTAGACGTCACCGTCGTCTTCTTCCGAGGAGTCGTCCTGAAAGCCGCTTGGTCCTGGTCTGCGCTCTAGGGTATTCAAATCGTCCGTGTCACCTCGTTACTCGCCATGGAAGTCGTCCAGTCTGCGACGCTTGCACGGCGGTCCGGCGTCGTCATCTGAAACAGACGGTAAAACCCTACAGACGGTATCAGATCCAGTAGACGCCTCTGCATTACCTACCTCGACTCCAGCGCCGGAAACAGCAGGTGCCGAATCCGCACCATCGTCAGTCGACGAGTCATCGCTCCATGAATCTTCACTGGACGAGTCATCGCTCGATGAATCGTCGCTTGAGGAATCGTCACTCGGGACCCATATCTTCAAACTCTCCGCGAGCAAGACGTAGCGAAGCAGGCTCGAGGTGTTCTGCATCTTCCTTTGAGCCTGCGAAATAATATCGTCAATAGTCGGGGCACGGTTGATGGGCATGACGATAAAGCGGTGTACTTACGGGAAGCAATACTTTTTTTTCTCCCAACGTAGCGCACGTGCGTTCAATGCCGAAGCCAGCAGCCGACTGAGCTCTTGTCTCTCTCTCCTTTCACTGAAGCAGTGACGTCACCAACAGCGCCCGCCAATGAGGCCCACTCTCGCTGTCGGAGCAGGAGCTGGTTGGCCAAACGAGTTCTGGTGAGGGCAACCACTGGAAAGGCTGGCGCTGCGGTCGCGCTGACGCAGCAAACGACCACACGCGAAACGTTCATGCAGTCGTCAGTGTAGCACGCTTCCTTTCAACCCCAAATCAGATATTTTTCCAGCTAACTGGTTTTTTTTACCGCACGATACCACAGTGCCGGACACAATTTAGCGAGTCTATAATGAGTCAGCCTTTCCAAAACGCCACGGCAGCGATACACTTGCCTCACAAAATTGAAATTGGGAAATTGGCGAAACAAATCGGCCATCATGCTCGGGTGTTAAAATGAGTTGGCAGCCACTTTTTTTTGCGCATCCGTGCATTCGCTAAGAATCTGCGTCTCTTATTAGATTTCAAATATACCGTATGTATTGAAGAATTGCAAAATATTACCGTGCACCCTTACCTTGATAAATACGTAGCACAACTAGCTGCAACATGACGTTTCTTTTTATTTTGAAACTACTTTCACCTAGTTAAACGCCAGATGGCCTCAAAGTGCTGTCACTAAGTCTTGTTCAAACTTGAGAGCGACGACGTCTATTCCTCTTTATAATTACGTCCCTCAGTGCATCGACCTGCATTCCATCCAATGCGTTGCTGATGCAGCATTTGCGAAAAGACTTGCGCAACATATCTTCCGTGAAAGATTCCCTTGCTGACGATACTCAACCAAAAACTGTCGCGGGGCGGTGGACGTCGTATAAGCGCCAAGCATCCACTTATTGTAGAGTTCGCGCACGCAATCTCGCAAGGTGTTTTTGGGCACTACGTACAAAGGCTGGAGAATTCCGCGTAGACGTGGCGATTGTATCTGATACTTTAGCGCTGTGCTTAGGGGAAAAAAACGAGAACCAGCGGCGAACTGCTTACCACACCATTTCTTCGTATGTACGAAAAAAAAGAATCCAGTGTTTAAAATGCCGAGTAAATCTGACGTTAAGGCATCTCAAAAAGGGCATGTAGTCTCTGCTGGAGCAGAGCATGGTGAAACCCCTTTGGTTTCCACACTCATGCACCACGCAGACGGCGCAACGACGTTACAAACGTTTAACAATGCGAATGTACTTGGCGGCGTATATAGTGTGCAGGATCTGCCCGTCACCAGCACCTGCATTCCCGTTGGCAATTTAGCTTTGCTTCGAAGGTTCCTGGATTATCCGTACGCAGTTGCTGCCGGCACTTGGCCTACCGGGCTTGTTTTTGTGCCCGGACTGCAGCATCAGCCCGCCGAATGCGAGCTGTCTCACCTTCTCACTTCCGGCATTCTTCTCGAGTTGTCCGTGGCACAACCATGTGGAAGGTTACAGGAGAAGCTCTCGAACACGCTCGCCTACTATAACTGTCTATCAAACAGTTAGTGTACCCCGGGCGTACCGTGATAGCGTGAAGTGTGCATGCTCAGATACGTATATGTTACCCGTACCGCTTACTGTACGTGCACTATTTAACGTCAAACATGGTGGCGCTCTGGGATGCCCCCTTTGAAGTGACGTGGTTGTTGAAAGATTCACTTTGTTTGCAGCAAACGACTGTTTAAAGTGCCTTCGCTTGCCTTCAGTTAGCTTCTACGACAGAGCATACAATTAAGTTGGCGCAGTCTCTGAGATAGCTGCCCATTTCTAACGTGTTTAGGCCTAACTACAACATCAATGTAAACAAATCGGAAACCTGGAGTTTTTCGCATTTGGTGCGTTGTTCCTCTTTATTTACTTTCATTATTAATAAAATAAACGTGTAACAATACTTCGCGCTGTAACACAGGCTGATAATCACGTTTTAATATCCTTCTCACTTTTCTTACTCATAAACACTTTGATAGGTGGCGCCACCATCTCGTCCGGGGAACGTAAATGCTGTACCGCTAAACTATAGGGCACTGTCCGCGACTAATGTTTCCTGCACGGTAACGTCATTCCCTTAACCTCTGCTATCGCGCAGAAGTTAAGGGAATAACCCAAAGCACTGCCGACGGCGTCCATACGACGCTGCGAGTGATTAACTGATAAAAGAGCCAGTGGAGACCGCTCGTGACACCACCACTATACGAATTTTTCAAGTTATACACAGCTTTCACTGTAAAACGGAGCTCCAACGTAAGCTTACTGGCGTCTCGGGGAAGGTGGCGAGACCACTCGACGATAAGTATAGTAGAGACGAATGCGCCCCCCCCCGCCCCCTTCCAGATGAACAAAGGCGGAGGGCGCCTCTATAGTTCTGAATCTGTTTTTTTTTTCTTTTTTTGTGGTCGCGACTTCTTCTCAATAGCTCAGGTCCTGACCTCTTTTTTTTACTTTTTGGTGTTAAGTGTATATCTGATGTCATAAATGATGCTCTTTACGCCTCCATCTAGCAGTTCGCAAGTCTGTGTTCTTTGTAGTGTTTCTTGAGGATAATGTCGTACCTATATAATGTCGTCTGTATATCTTTATTCTCGATGTACAATAGGCCTAATCGTTTAAATAAAACTTTTCGCGCCAAAAGAAATACATGTTATTTACAAACACAGATCAAAAGACGCATCATGCAAAGACATGCAACAAAAAAACACTAAACTTCGTAAAGAAAAGAATGGTCTGGATCTTAAGTGGCTTTTCAAATACCTCCCAGTCAACGTCCAACCAAATGGCTAAGGGCGCCCCGCGTACTGGCTAGACGTCACCGTCGTCTTCTTCCGAGGAGTCGTCCTGAAAGCCGCTTGGTCCTGGTCTGGGCTCTAGGGTATTCAAATCGTCCGTGTCACCTCGTTACTCGCCATGGAAGTCGTCCAGTCTGCGACGCTTGCACGGCGGTCCGGCGTCGTCATCTGAAACAGACGGTAAAACCCTACAGACGGTATCAGATCCAGTAGACGCCTCTGCATTACCTACCTCGACTCCAGCGCCGGAAACAGCAGGTGCCGAATCCGCACCATCGTCAGTCGACGAGTCATCGCTCCATGAATCTTCACTGGACGAGTCATCGCTCGATGAATCGTCGCTTGAGGAATCGTCACTCGGGACCCATATCTTCAAACTCTCCGCGAGCAAGACGTAGCGAAGCAGGCTCGAGGTGTTCTGCATCTTCCTTTGAGCCTGCGAAATAATATCGTCAATAGTCAGGGCACGGTTGACGGGCATGACGATAAAGCGGTGTACTTACGGGAAGCAATACTTTTTTTTCTCCCAACGTAGCGCACGTGCGTTCAATGCCGAAGCCAGCAGCCGACTGAGCTCTTGTCTATCTCTCCTTTCACTGAAGCAGTGACGTCACCAACAGCGCCCGCCAATGAGGCCCACTCTCGCTGTCGGAGCAGGAGCTGGTTGGCCAAACGAGTTCTGGTGAGGGCAACCACTGGAAAGGCTGGCGCTGCGGTCGCGCTGACGCAGCAAACGACCACACGCGAAACGTTCATGCAGTCGTCAGTGCAGCACGCTTCCTTTCAACCCCAAATCAGATATTTTTCCAGCTAACCGGTTTTTTTTACCGCACGATACCACAGTGCCGGACACAATTTAGCGAGTCTATAATGAGTCAGCCTTTCCAAAACGCCACGGCAGCGATACACTTGCCTCACAAAATTGAAATTGGGAAATTGGCGAAACAAATCGGCCATCATGCTCGGGTGTTAAAATGAGTTGGCAGCCACTTTTTTTTTGCGCATCCGTGCATTCGCTAAGAATCTGCGTCTTTTATTAGATTTCAAATATACCATATGTATTGAAGAATTGCAAAATATTACCGTGCACCCTTACCTTGATAAATACGTAGCACAACTAGCTGCAACATGACGTTTCTTTTTATTTTGAAACTACTTTCACCCAGTTAAACGCCGGAAGGCCTCAAAGTGCTGTCACTAAGTCTTGTTCAAACTTGAGAGCGACGACGTCTATTCCTCTTTATAGTTACGTCCCTCAGTGCATCGACCTGCATTCCTTCCAATGCGTTGCTGATGCAGCATTTGCGAAAAGACTTGCGCAACATATCTTCCGTGAAAGATTCCCTTGCTGACGACACTCAACCAAAAACTGTCGCGGGGCGGTGGACGTCACTTAAGCGCCAAGCATCCACTTATTGTAGAGTTCGCGCACGCAATCTCGCAAGGTGTTTTTGGGCACTACGTACAAAGGCTGGAGAATTCCGCGTAGACGTGGCGTTTGTATCTGATACTTTAGCGCTGTGCTTAGGAGAAAAAAACGAGAACCAGCGGCGAACATCTTACCACACCATTTCTTCGTATGTACGAAACAAAGAATCCAGTGTTTAAAATGCCGAGTAAATCTGACGTTAAGGCATCTCAAAAAGGGCATGTAGTCTCTGCTGGAGCAGAGCATGGTGAAACCCCTTTGGTTTCCACACTCATGCACCACGCAGACGGCGCAACGACGTTACAAACGTTTAACAATGCGAATGTACTTGGCGGCGTATATAGTGTGCAGGATCTGCCCGTCACCAGCACCTGCATTCCCGTTGGCAATTTAGCTTTGCTTCGAAGGTTCCTGGATTATCCGTACGCAGTTGCTCCCGGCACTTGGCCTACCGGGCTTGTTTTTGTGCCCGGACTGCAGCATCAGCCCGCCGAATGCGAGCTGTCTCACCTTCTCACTTCCGGCATTCTTCTCGAGTTGTCCGTGGCACAACCATGTGGAAGGTTACAGGAGAAGCTCTCGAACACGCTCGCCTACTATAACTGTCTATCAAACAGTTAGTGTACCCCGGGCGTACCGTGATAGCGTGAAGTGTGCATGCGCAGATACGTATATGTTACCCGTACCGCTTACTGTACGTGCACTATTTAACGTCAAACATGGTGGCGCTCTGGGATGCCCCCTTTGAAGTGACGTGGTTGTTGAAAGATTCACTTTGTTTGCAGCAAACGACTGTTTAAAGTGCCTTGGCTTGCCTTCAGTTAGCTTCTACGACAGAGCATACAATTAGGTTGGCGCAGTCTCTGAGATATCTGCCCATTTCTAACGTGTTTAGGCCTAACTACAACATCAATGTAAACAAATCGGAAACCTGGAGTTTTTCGCATTTGGTCCGTTGTTCCTATTTATTTACTTTCATTATTAACCCTTTCAGCCCTGACTTTTTTGTTTTAGTTGCAGATTTTTTTCAATGCATTTTTTTTATGGTCAGAACATAAATAACACCTCAATAAAATTTCAACTTCATAGCGTCGCTGGTTACGGAGATAGAAGTACGGTGTTAAAAACGTACATCAGGGCTCAATGGTTGCAAAGTGAAATATGTGGCAGCTTTATTGAAAAAGACATTGGGCAATTCAAAATCGCCGAAGTGATCAAATTGATAAAAAAGAGATGTTATACACGCATACGGAAAGCCCTGAAACAATTTCTCGACTTTGTTATGCACAGGTAAACCTTGCATTTCTCACACTATAGGCGGGTTCTTCCTGTGCAGCCTTCCATCTTGCATCTTCTTTCCCTCGTTTCGTCGTGAAGTGGGAAATGTACCAGCTGATCAAACCTTACATCCTCGATAGGTCTGTTTTCTGCCATCCTCGGGTGTTTTGAAACCTGAAATGGTGACAGTGAAGGCCTTCCCCTCTTAGGTGCCACTGGCTTCGACCCAGCTGCTGACAGGCCCTCAATGACTCTGAGTGAAGTCGAGCAGGTCAAGCTGCTTAGGGCGGTTCTGTTTGTCTGCATCACGTCTGTACTCAAGCCGAGCGTTCACCACCGCGAGGTTCATAATATGAAACGTCATTCTCAACGTCCACTTTCGGGAGCGAATGGTAGTCCGATAAAGGGAAATCTGGAAGTCTAGTTTATCGACACCGCCCATGCTGTGGTTGTATGCATTGATGACTGCTGGTCCCTTCACGTCCACGTAACACTTTTCCGCTTTGTTCCAATGACGAACGCTATCTTCGTCCTCGATAGCAATAAAGTTGGACGCAAGGGTCACAGTCCTGCTATCCATCCACCTTGTTATCGCTATATTTCCATCAGCGCTGACCACGCAGTCTCAAGAACCGCGGCCGCTTTTTTTCAATTCTTTTTCAGTCTTCAAGGGGCACTTTTCACACCTGTCCGATCTTATAGTGCCGGCAGCAAATATTTTTTTACCCAGCATTACACGGAGCAGTGGCAGGGACGTAAAGTAGTTGTCAAAAAAAAGTCTGGCGCCTTGAATAATTTTCGTCTCCAGCCACCAGATGTGTTCAGTGCACTCTCGTCATCGGAGCTTTCAGTGTCGCTCTCCACTGGATCTTCATCAGGAGCACAAGGCAACACACTCTCGTCGTCTGATTCATCGAATTCCCCGTCTACGTCAGATAGGTTGCCGTTGTCGAGCTGCTCAAACAGCGCTTCCATTGTTGCTTGTAGCCGTGTGGAACGGGTTCGGTGACACGAATACAATGAAGTAACAGGTATACCTGCACCTGCAAACATAAAAAAACAGGTTAATTAACATACCGTGTAAGCATTCGTTCAGATATCGCTCGTCAAAAACGCGCATTACAATCGACTCGGACACCACCATTTGCAACCATTGAGCCCTGATGGTGTCAAAATCGTACATGACAAAAGCATGCCACTGCAAAAATGCTGTACATGCAAACGAAAAAAACCCAAACGTCTTCCAACTAACGTACTACTAAGGCACAACATACAAAAAACTGGGCACATAATCCAAAAGAATTACGTAGCTACAATTGCAGAAAATCGGAACTCACCCGGCTCCGCGTTCGCCATGATGTCGCCGCTGCTTCTTCTTCGTTGTCGATTCGGTGCTCGAGAAAACACGAAAATACTGATGTCTATGGCAGTAGGTGGGCCGAGACTTCACATTGGGCAAAAAATTGCGAGTTTTTGTTTCGATTTCTCGGCGTGGCGGTACCATTTCTCGTGTGGTGTCAATTGACACCGCCAGGGTCGAAAGGGTTAATAAAATAAACGTGTAACAATACTTCGCGCGGTAACACAGGCTGATAATCACGTTTTAATATCCTTCTCACTTTTCTTACTCATAAACACTTTGATAGGTGGCGCCACCATCCCGTCCGGGGAACGTAAATGCTGTACCGCTAAACTATAGGGCACTGTCCGCGATTAATGTTTCCTGCACGGTAACGTCATTTCCTTAACCTCTGCTATCGCGCAGAAGTTAAGGGAATAAGCCAAAGCACTGCCGACGGCGTCCATACGACGCTGCGAGTGATTAACTGATAAAAGAGCCAGTGGAGACCGCTCGTGACACCACCACTATACGAATTTTTCAAGTTATACACAGCTTTCACTGTAAAACGGAGCACCAACGTAAGTTTACTGGCGTCTCGGGGAAGGTGGCGAGACCACTCGACGATAAGTATAGTAGAGACGAATGCGCCCCCCCCCCGCCCCCTTCCAGATGAACAAAGGCGGAGGGCGCCTCTATAGTTCTGAATCTGTTTTTTTTTTCTTTTTTGTGGTCGGGACTTCTTCTCAATAGCTCAGGTCCTGACCTCTTTTTTTTACTTTTTGGTGTTAAGTGTATATCTGATGTCATAAATGATGCTCTTTACGCCTCCATCTAGCAGTTCGCAAGTCTGTGTTCTTTGTAGTGTTTCTTGAGGATAATGTCGTACCTATATAATGTCGTCTGTATATCTTTATTCTCGATGTACAATAGGCCTAATCGTTTAAATAAAACTTTTCGCGCCAAAAGAAATACATGTTATTTACAAACACAGATCAAAAGACGCATCATGCAAAGACATGCAACAAAAAAACACTAAACTTCGTAAAGAAAAGAATGGTCTGGATCTTAAGTGGCTTTTCAAATACCTCCCAGTCAACGTCCAACCAAATAACTAAGGGCGCCCCGCGTACTGGCTAGACGTCACCGTCGTCTTCTTCCGAGGAGTCGTCCTGAAAGCCGCTTGGTCCTGGTCTGGGCTCTAGGGTATTCAAATCGTCCGTGTCACCTCGTTACTCGCCATGGAAGTCGTCCAGTCTGCGACGCTTGCACGGCGGTCCGGCGTCGTCATCTGAAACAGACGGTAAAATCCTACAGACGGTATCAGATCCAGTAGACGCCTCTGCATTACCTACCTCGACTCCAGCGCCGGAAACAGCAGGTGCCGAATCCGCACCATCGTCAGTCGACGAGTCATCGCTCCATGAATCTTCACTGGACGAGTCATCGCTCGATGAATCGTCGCTTGAGGAATCGTCACTCGGGACCCATATCTTCAAACTCTCCGCGAGCAAGACGTAGCGAAGCAGGCTCGAGGTGTTCTGCATCTTCCTTTGAGCCTGCGAAATAATATCGTCAATAGTCGGGGCACGGTTGACGGGCATGACGATAAAGCGGTGTACTTACGGGAAGCAATACTTTTTTTTCTCCCAACGTAGCGCACGTGCGTTCAATGCCGAAGCCAGCAGCCGACTGAGCTCTTGTCTCTCTCTCCTTTCACTGAAGCAGTGACGTCACCAACAGCGCCCGCCAATGAGGCCCACTCTCGCTGTCGGAGCAGGAGCTGGTTGGCCAAACGAGTTCTGCTGAGGGCAACCACTGGAAAGGCTGGCGCTGCGGTCGCGCTGACGCAGCAAACGACCACACGCGAAACGTTCATGCAGTCGTCAGTGTAGCACGCTTCCTTTCAACCCCAAATCAGATATTTTTCCAGCTAACCGGTTTTTTTTACCGCACGATACCACAGTGCCGGACACAATTTAGCGAGTCTATAATGAGTCAGCCTTTCCAAAACGCCACGGCAGCGATACACTTGCCTCACAAAATTGAAATTGGGAAATTGGCGAAACAAATCGGCCATCATGCTCGGGTGTTAAAATGAGTTGGCAGCCACTTTTTTTTTGCGCATCCGTGCATTCGCTAAGAATCTGCGTCTCTTATTAGATTTCAAATATACCATATGTATTGAAGAATTGCAAAATATTACCGTGCACCCTTACCTTGATAAATACGTAGCACATCTAGCTGCAACATGACGTTTCTTTTTATTTTGAAACTACTTTCACCTAGTTAAACGCCGGAAGGCCTCAAAGTGCTGTCACTAAGTCTTGTTCAAACTTGAGAGCGACGACGTCTATTCCTCTTTATAGTTACGTCCCTCAGTGTATCGACCTGCATTCCTTCCAATGCGTTGCTGATGCAGCATTTGCGAAAAGACTTGCGCAACATATCTTCCGTGAAAGATTCCCTTGCTGACGACACTCAACCAAAAACTGTCGCGGGGCGGTGGACGTCGCTTAAGCGCCAAGCATCCACTTATTGTAGAGTTCGCGCACGCAATCTCGCAAGGTGTTTTTCGGCACTACGTACAAAGGCTGGAGAATTCCGCGTAGACGTGGCGTTTGTATCTGGTACTTTAGCGCTGTGCTTAGGAGAAAAAAACGAGAACCAGCGGCGAACATCTTACCACACCATTTCTTCGTATGTACGAAACAAAGAATCCAGTGTTTAAAATGCCGAGTAAATCTGACGTTAAGGCATCTCAAAAAGGGCATGTAGTCTCTGCTGGAGCAGAGCATGGTGAAACCCCTTTGGTTTCCACACTCATGCACCACGCAGACGGCGCAACGACGTTACAAACGTTTAACAATGCGAATGTACTTGGCGGCGTATATAGTGTGCAGGATCTGCCCGTCACCAGCACCTGCATTCCCGTTGGCAATTTAGCTTTGCTTCGAAGGTTCCTGGATTATCCGTACGCAGTTGCTGCCGGCACTTGGCCTACCGGGCTTGTTTTTGTGCCCGGACTGCAGCATCAGCCCGCCGAATGCGAGCTGTCTCACCTTCTCACTTCCGGCATTCTTCTCGAGTTGTCCGTGGCACAACCATGTGGAAGGTTACAGGAGAAGCTCTCGAACACGCTCGCCTACTATAACTGTCTATCAAACAGTTAGTGTACCCCGGGCGTACCGTGATAGCGTGAAGTGTGCATGCGCAGATACGTATATGTTACCCGTACCGCTTACTGTACGTGCACTATTTAACGTCAACCATGGTGGCGCTCTGGGATGCCCCCTTTGAAGTGACGTGGTTGTTGAAAGATTCACTTTGTTTGCAGCAAACGACTGTTTAAAGTGCCTTGGCTTGCCTTCAGTTAGCTTCTACGACAGAGCATACAATTAGGTTGGCGCAGTCTCTGAGATAGCTGCCCATTTCTAACGTGCTTAGGCCTAACTACAACATCAATGTAAACAAATCGGAAACCTGGAGTTTTTCGCATTTGGTGCGTTGTTCCTATTTATTTACTTTCATTATTAATAAAATAAACGTGTAACAATACTTCGCGCGTAACACAGGCTGATAATCACGTTTTAATATCCTTCTCACTTTTCTTACTCATAAACACTTTGATAGGTGGCGCCACCATCCCGTCCGGGGAACGTAAATGCTGTACCGCTAAACTATAGGGCACTGTCCGCGATTAATGTTTCCTGCACGGTAACGTCATTTCCTTAACCTCTGCTATCGCGCAGAAGTTAAGGGAATAAGCCAAAGCACTGCCGACGGCGTCCATACGACGCTGCGAGTGATTAACTGATAAAAGAGCCAGTGGAGACCGCTCGTGACACCACCACTATACGAATTTTTCAAGTTATACACAGCTTTCACTGTAAAACGGAGCACCAACGTAAGCTTACTGGCGTCTCGGGGAAGGTGGCGAGACCACTCGACGATAAGTATAGTAGAGACGAATGCGCCCCCCCCCCGCCCCCTTCCAGATGAACAAAGGCGGAGGGCGCCTCTATAGTTCTGAATCTGTTTTTTTTTTCTTTTTTTGTGGTCGGGACTTCTTCTCAATAGCTCAGGTCCTGACCTCTTTTTTTTACTTTTTGGTGTTAAGTGTATATCTGATGTCATAAATGATGCTCTTTACGCCTCCATCTAGCAGTTCGCAAGTCTGTGTTCTTTGTAGTATTTCTTGAGGATAATGTCGTACCTATATATTGTCGTCTGTATATCTTTATTCTCGATGTACAATAGGCCTAATCGTATAAATAAAACTTTTCGCGCCAAAAGAAATACATGTTATTTACAAACACAGATCAAAAGACGCATCATGCAAAGACATGCAACAAAAAAACACGAAACTTCGTAAAGAAAAGAATGGTCTGGATCTTAAGTGGCTTTTCAAATACCTCCCAGTCAACGTCCAACCAAATAACTAAGGGCGCCCCGCGTACTGGCTAGACGTCACCGTCGTCTTCTTCCGAGGAGTCGTCCTGAAAGCCGCTTGGTCCTGGTCTGGGCTCTAGGGTATTCAAATCGTCCGTGTCACCTCGTTACTCGCCATGGAAGTCGTCCAGTCTGCGACGCTTGCACGGCGGTCCGGCGTCGTCATCTGAAACAGACGGTAAAACCCTACAGACGGTATCAGATCCAGTAGACGCCTCTGCATTACCTACCTCGACTCCAGCGCCGGAAACAGCAGGTGCCGAATCCGCACCATCGTCAGTCGACGAGTCATCGCTCCATGAATCTTCACTGGACGAGTCATCGCTCGATGAATCGTCGCTTGAGGAATCGTCACTCGGGACCCATATCTTCAAACTCTCCGCGAGCAAGACGTAGCGAAGCAGGCTCGAGGTGTTCTGCATCTTCCTTTGAGCCTGCGAAATAATATCGTCAATAGTCGGGGCACGGTTGACGGGCATGACGATAAAGCGGTGTACTTACGGGAAGCAATACTTTTTTTTCTCCCAACGTAGCGCACGTGCGTTCAATGCCGAAGCCAGCAGCCGACTGAGCTCTTGTCTCTCTCTCCTTTCACTGAAGCAGTGACGTCACCAACAGCGCCCGCCAATGAGGCCCACTCTCGCTGTCGGAGCAGGAGCTGGTTGGCCAAACGAGTTCTGGTGAGGGCAACCACTGGAAAGGCTGGCGCTGCGGTCGCGCTGACGCAGCAAACGACCACACGCGAAACGTTCATGCAGTCGTCAGTGTAGCACGCTTCCTTTCAACCCCAAATCAGATATTTTTTCAGCTAACCGGTTTTTTTTACCGCACGATACCACAGTGCCGGACACAATTTAGCGAGTCTATAATGAGTCAGCCTTTCCAAAACGCCACGGCAGCGATACACTTGCCTCACAAAATTGAAATTGGGAAATTGGCGAAACAAATCGGCCATCATGCTCGGGTGTTAAAATGAGTTGGCAGCCACTTTTTTTTGCGCATCCGTGCATTCGCTAAGAATCTGCGTCTCTTATTAGATTTCAAATATACCATATGTATTGAAGAATTGCAAAATATTACCGTGCACCCTTACCTTGATAAATACGTAGCACAACTAGCTGCAACATGACGTTTCTTTTTATTTTGAAACTACTTTCACCTAGTTAAACGCCGGAAGGCCTCAAAGTGCTGTGACTAAGTCTTGTTCAAACTTGAGAGCGACGACGTCTATTCCTCTTTATAGTTACGTCCCTCAGTGCATCGACCTGCATTCCTTCCAATGCGTTGCTGATGCAGCATTTGCGAAAAGACTTGCGCAACATATCTTCCGTGAAAGATTCCCTTGCTGACGACACTCAACCAAAAACTGTCGCGGGGCGGTGGACGTCGCATAAGCGCCAAGCATCCACTTATTGTAGAGTTCGCGCACGCAATCTCGCAAGGTGTTTTTGGGCACTACGTACAAAGGCTGGAGAATTCCGCGTAGACGTGGCGTTTGTATCTGATACTTTAGCGCTGTGCTTAGGAGAAAAAAACGAGAACCAGCGGCGAACATCTTACCACACCATTTCTTCGTATGTACGAAACAAAGAATCCAGTGTTTAAAATGCCCAGTAAATCTGACGTTAAGGCATCTCAAAAAGGGCATGTAGTCTCTGCTGGAGCAGAGCATGGTGAAACCCCTTTGGTTTCCACACTCATGCACCACGCAGACGGCGCAACGACGTTACAAACGTTTAACAATGCGAATGTACTTGGCGGCGTATATAGTGTGCAGGATCTGCCCGTCACCAGCACCTGCATTCCCGTTGGCAATTTAGCTTTGCTTCGAAGGTTCCTGGATTATCCGTACGCAGTTGCTCCCGGCACTTGGCCTACCGGGCTTGTTTTTGTGCCCGGACTGCAGCATCAGCCCGCCGAATGCGAGCTGTCTCACCTTCTCACTTCCGGCATTCTTCTCGAGTTGTCCGTGGCACAACCATGTGGAAGGTTACAGGAGAAGCTCTCGAACACGCTCGCCTACTATAACTGTCTATCAAACAGTTAGTGTACCCCGGGCGTACCGTGATAGCGTGAAGTGTGCATGCGCAGATACGTATATGTTACCCGTACCGCTTACTGTACGTGCACTATTTAACGTCAAACATGGTGGCGCTCTGGGATGCCCCCTTTGAAGTGACGTGGTTGTTGAAAGATTCACTTTGTTTGCAGCAAACGACTGTTTAAAGTGCCTTGGCTTGCCTTCAGTTAGCTTCTACGACAGAGCATACAATTAGGTTGGCGCAGTCTCTGAGATATCTGCCCATTTCTAACGTGTTTAGGCCTAACTACAACATCAATGTAAACAAATCGGAAACCTGGAGTTTTTCGCATTTGGTCCGTTGTTCCTATTTATTTACTTTCATTATTAACCCTTTCAGCCCTGACTTTTTTGTTTTAGTTGCAGATTTTTTTCAATGCATTTTTTTATGGTCAGAACATAAATAACACCTCAATAAAATTTCAACTTCATAGCGTCGCTGGTTACGGAGATAGAAGTACGGTGTTAAAAACGTACATCAGGGCTCAATGGTTGCAAAGTGAAATATGTGGCAGCTTTATTGAAAAAGACATTGGGCAATTCAAAATCGCCGAAGTGATCAAATTGATAAAAAAGAGATGTTATACACGCATACGGAAAGCCCTGAAACAATTTCTCGACTTTGTTATGCACAGGTAAACCTTGCATTTCTCACACTATAGGCGGGTTCTTCCTGTGCAGCCTTCCATCTTGCATCTTCTTTCCCTCGTTTCGTCGTGAAGTGGGAAATGTACCAGCTGATCAAACCTTACATCCTCGATAGGTCTGTTTTCTGCCATCCTCGGGTGTTTTGAAACCTGAAATGGTGACAGTGAAGGCCTTCCCCTCTTAGGTGCCACTGGCTTCGACCCAGCTGCTGACAGGCCCTCAATGACTCTGAGTGAAGTCGAGCAGGTCAAGCTGCTTAGGGCGGTTCTGTTTGTCTGCATCACGTCTGTACTCAAGCCGAGCGTTCACCACCGCGAGGTTCATAATATGAAACGTCATTCTCAACGTCCACTTTCGGGAGCGAATGGTAGTCCGATAAAGGGAAATCTGGAAGTCTAGTTTATCGACACCGCCCATGCTGTGGTTGTATGCATTGATGACTGCTGGTCCCTTCACGTCCACGTAACACTTTTCCGCTTTGTTCCAATGACGAACGCTATCTTCGTCCTCGATAGCAATAAAGTTGGACGCAAGGGTCACAGTCCTGCTATCCATCCACCTTGTTATCGCTATATTTCCATCAGCGCTGACCACGCAGTCTCAAGAACCGCGGCCGCTTTTTTTCAATTCTTTTTCAGTCTTCAAGGGGCACTTTTCACACCTGTCCGATCTTATAGTGCCGGCAGCAAATATTTTTTTACCCAGCATTACACGGAGCAGTGGCAGGGACGTAAAGTAGTTGTCAAAAAAAAGTCTGGCGCCTTGAATAATTTTCGTCTCCAGCCACCAGATGTGTTCAGTGCACTCTCGTCATCGGAGCTTTCAGTGTCGCTCTCCACTGGATCTTCATCAGGAGCACAAGGCAACACACTCTCGTCGTCTGATTCATCGAATTCCCCGTCTACGTCAGATAGGTTGCCGTTGTCGAGCTGCTCAAACAGCGCTTCCATTGTTGCTTGTAGCCGTGTGGAACGGGTTCGGTGACACGAATACAATGAAGTAACAGGTATACCTGCACCTGCAAACATAAAAAAACAGGTTAATTAACATACCGTGTAAGCATTCGTTCAGATATCGCTCGTCAAAAACGCGCATTACAATCGACTCGGACACCACCATTTGCAACCATTGAGCCCTGATGGTGTCAAAATCGTACATGACAAAAGCATGCCACTGCAAAAATGCTGTACATGCAAACGAAAAAAACCCAAACGTCTTCCAACTAACGTACTACTAAGGCACAACATACAAAAAACTGGGCACATAATCCAAAAGAATTACGTAGCTACAATTGCAGAAAATCGGAACTCACCCGGCTCCGCGTTCGCCATGATGTCGCCGCTGCTTCTTCTTCGTTGTCGATTCGGTGCTCGAGAAAACACGAAAATACTGATGTCTATGGCAGTAGGTGGGCCGAGACTTCACATTGGGCAAAAAATTGCGAGTTTTTGTTTCGATTTCTCGGCGTGGCGGTACCATTTCTCGTGTGGTGTCAATTGACACCGCCAGGGTCGAAAGGGTTAATAAAATAAACGTGTAACAATACTTCGCGCGGTAACACAGGCTGATAATCACGTTTTAATATCCTTCTCACTTTTCTTACTCATAAACACTTTGATAGGTGGCGCCACCATCCCGTCCGGGGAACGTAAATGCTGTACCGCTAAACTATAGGGCACTGTCCGCGATTAATGTTTCCTGCACGGTAACGTCATTTCCTTAACCTCTGCTATCGCGCAGAAGTTAAGGGAATAAGCCAAAGCACTGCCGACGGCGTCCATACGACGCTGCGAGTGATTAACTGATAAAAGAGCCAGTGGAGACCGCTCGTGACACCACCACTATACGAATTTTTCAAGTTATACACAGCTTTCACTGTAAAACGGAGCACCAACGTAAGCTTACTGGCGTCTCGGGGAAGGTGGCGAGACCACTCGACGATAAGTATAGTAGAGACGAATGCGCCCCCCCCCCGCCCCCTTCCAGATGAACAAAGGCGGAGGGCGCCTCTATAGTTCTGAATCTGTTTTTTTTTCTTTTTTTGTGGTCGGGACTTCTTCTCAATAGCTCAGGTCCTGACCTCTTTTTTTTTACTTTTTGGTGTTAAGTGTATATCTGATGTCATAAATGATGCTCTTTACGCCTCCATCTAGCAGTTCGCAAGTCTGTGTTCTTTGTAGTGTTTCTTGAGGATAATGTCGTACCTATATAATGTCGTCTGTATATCTTTATTCTCGATGTACAATAGGCCTAATCGTTTAAATAAAACTTTTCGCGCCAAAAGAAATACATGTTATTTACAAACACAGATCAAAAGACGCATCATGCAAAGACATGCAACAAAAAAACACTAAACTTCGTAAAGAAAAGAATGGTCTGGATCTTAAGTGGCTTTTCAAATACCTCCCAGTCAATGTCCAACCAAATAACTAAGGGCGCCCCGCGTACTGGCTAGACGTCACCGTCGTCTTCTTCCGAGGAGTCGTCCTGAAAGCCGCTTGGTCCTGGTCTGGGCTCTAGGGTATTCAAATCGTCCGTGTCACCTCGTTACTCGCCATGGAAGTCGTCCAGTCTGCGACGCTTGCACGGCGGTCCGGCGTCGTCATCTGAAACAGACGGTAAAATCCTACAGACGGTATCAGATCCAGTAGACGCCTCTGCATTACCTACCTCGACTCCAGCGCCGGAAACAGCAGGTGCCGAATCCGCACCATCGTCAGTCGACGAGTCATCGCTCCATGAATCTTCACTGGACGAGTCATCGCTCGATGAATCGTCGCTTGAGGAATCGTCACTCGGGACCCATATCTTCAAACTCTCCGCGAGCAAGACGTAGCGAAGCAGGCTCGAGGTGTTCTGCATCTTCCTTTGAGCCTGCGAAATAATATCGTCAATAGTCGGGGCACGGTTGACGGGCATGACGATAAAGCGGTGTACTTACGGGAAGCAATACTTTTTTTTCTCCCAACGTAGCGCACGTGCGTTCAATGCCGAAGCCAGCAGCCGACTGAGCTCTTGTCTCTCTCTCCTTTCACTGAAGCAGTGACGTCACCAACAGCGCCCGCCAATGAGGCCCACTCTCGCTGTCGGAGCAGGAGCTGGTTGGCCAAACGAGTTCTGCTGAGGGCAACCACTGGAAAGGCTGGCGCTGCGGTCGCGCTGACGCAGCAAACGACCACACGCGAAACGTTCATGCAGTCGTCAGTGTAGCACGCTTCCTTTCAACCCCAAATCAGATATTTTTCCAGCTAACCGGTTTTTTTACCGCACGATACCACAGTGCCGGACACAATTTAGCGAGTCTATAATGAGTCAGCCTTTCCAAAACGCCACGGCAGCGATACACTTGCCTCACAAAATTGAAATTGGGAAATTGGCGAAACAAATCGGCCATCATGCTCGGGTGTTAAAATGAGTTGGCAGCCACTTTTTTTTGCGCATCCGTGCATTCGCTAAGAATCTGCGTCTCTTATTAGATTTCAAATATACCATATGTATTGAAGAATTGCAAAATATTACCGTGCACCCTTACCTTGATAAATACGTAGCACATCTAGCTGCAACATGACGTTTCTTTTTATTTTGAAACTACTTTCACCTAGTTAAACGCCGGAAGGCCTCAAAGTGCTGTCACTAAGTCTTGTTCAAACTTGAGAGCGACGACGTCTATTCCTCTTTATAGTTACGTCCCTCAGTGTATCGACCTGCATTCCTTCCAATGCGTTGCTGATGCAGCATTTGCGAAAAGACTTGCGCAACATATCTTCCGTGAAAGATTCCCTTGCTGACGACACTCAACCAAAAACTGTCGCGGGGCGGTGGACGTCGCTTAAGCGCCAAGCATCCACTTATTGTAGAGTTCGCGCACGCAATCTCGCAAGGTGTTTTTCGGCACTACGTACAAAGGCTGGAGAATTCCGCGTAGACGTGGCGTTTGTATCTGGTACTTTAGCGCTGTGCTTAGGAGAAAAAAACGAGAACCAGCGGCGAACATCTTACCACACCATTTCTTCGTATGTACGAAACAAAGAATCCAGTGTTTAAAATGCCGAGTAAATCTGACGTTAAGGCATCTCAAAAAGGGCATGTAGTCTCTGCTGGAGCAGAGCATGGTGAAACCCCTTTGGTTTCCACACTCATGCACCACGCAGACGGCGCAACGACGTTACAAACGTTTAACAATGCGAATGTACTTGGCGGCGTATATAGTGTGCAGGATCTGCCCGTCACCAGCACCTGCATTCCCGTTGGCAATTTAGCTTTGCTTCGAAGGTTCCTGGATTATCCGTACGCAGTTGCTGCCGGCACTTGGCCTACCGGGCTTGTTTTTGTGCCCGGACTGCAGCATCAGCCCGCCGAATGCGAGCTGTCTCACCTTCTCACTTCCGGCATTCTTCTCGAGTTGTCCGTGGCACAACCATGTGGAAGGTTACAGGAGAAGCTCTCGAACACGCTCGCCTACTATAACTGTCTATCAAACAGTTAGTGTACCCCGGGCGTACCGTGATAGCGTGAAGTGTGCATGCGCAGATACGTATATGTTACCCGTACCGCTTACTGTACGTGCACTATTTAACGTCAAACATGGTGGCGCTCTGGGATGCCCCCTTTGAAGTGACGTGGTTGTTGAAAGATTCACTTTGTTTGCAGCAAACGACTGTTTAAAGTGCCTTGGCTTGCCTTCAGTTAGCTTCTACGACAGAGCATACAATTAGGTTGGCGCAGTCTCTGAGATAGCTGCCTATTTCTAACGTGCTTAGGCCTAACTACAACATCAATGTAAACAAATCGGAAACCTGGAGTTTTTCGCATTTGGTGCGTTGTTCCTATTTATTTACTTTCATTATTAATAAAATAAACGTGTAACAATACTTCGCGCGGTAACACAGGCTGATAATCACGTTTTAATATCCTTCTCACTTTTCTTACTCATAAACACTTTGATAGGTGGCGCCACCATCCCGTCCGGGGAACGTAAATGCTGTACCGCTAAACTATAGGGCACTGTCCGCGATTAATGTTTCCTGCACGGTAACGTCATTTCCTTAACCTCTGCTATCGCGCAGAAGTTAAGGGAATAAGCCAAAGCACTGCCGACGGCGTCCATACGACGCTGCGAGTGATTAACTGATAAAAGAGCCAGTGGAGACCGCTCGTGACACCACCACTATACGAATTTTTCAAGTTATACACAGCTTTCACTGTAAAACGGAGCACCAACGTAAGCTTACTGGCGTCTCGGGGAAGGTGGCGAGACCACTCGACGATAAGTATAGTAGAGACGAATGCGCCCCCCCCCCCGCCCCCTTCCAGATGAACAAAGGCGGAGGGCGCCTCTATAGTTCTGAATCTGTTTTTTTTTTCTTTTTTTGTGGTCGGGACTTCTTCTCAATAGCTCAGGTCCTGACCTCTTTTTTTTACTTTTTGGTGTTAAGTGTATATCTGATGTCATAAATGATGCTCTTTACGCCTCCATCTAGCAGTTCGCAAGTCTGTGTTCTTTGTAGTATTTCTTGAGGATAATGTCGTACCTATATATTGTCGTCTGTATATCTTTATTCTCGATGTACAATAGGCCTAATCGTATAAATAAAACTTTTCGCGCCAAAAGAAATACATGTTATTTACAAACACAGATCAAAAGACGCATCATGCAAAGACATGCAACAAAAAAACACGAAACTTCGTAAAGAAAAGAATGGTCTGGATCTTAAGTGGCTTTTCAAATACCTCCCAGTCAACGTCCAACCAAATAACTAAGGGCGCCCCGCGTACTGGCTAGACGTCACCGTCGTCTTCTTCCGAGGAGTCGTCCTGAAAGCCGCTTGGTCCTGGTCTGGGCTCTAGGGTATTCAAATCGTCCGTGTCACCTCGTTACTCGCCATGGAAGTCGTCCAGTCTGCGACGCTTGCACGGCGGTCCGGCGTCGTCATCTGAAACAGACGGTAAAACCCTACAGACGGTATCAGATCCAGTAGACGCCTCTGCATTACCTACCTCGACTCCAGCGCCGGAAACAGCAGGTGCCGAATCCGCACCATCGTCAGTCGACGAGTCATCGCTCCATGAATCTTCACTGGACGAGTCATCGCTCGATGAATCGTCGCTTGAGGAATCGTCACTCGGGACCCATATCTTCAAACTCTCCGCGAGCAAGACGTAGCGAAGCAGGCTCGAGGTGTTCTGCATCTTCCTTTGAGCCTGCGAAATAATATCGTCAATAGTCGGGGCACGGTTGACGGGCATGACGATAAAGCGGTGTACTTACGGGAAGCAATACTTTTTTTTCTCCCAACGTAGCGCACGTGCGTTCAATGCCGAAGCCAGCAGCCGACTGAGCTCTTGTCTCTCTCTCCTTTCACTGAAGCAGTGACGTCACCAACAGCGCCCGCCAATGAGGCCCACTCTCGCTGTCGGAGCAGGAGCTGGTTGGCCAAACGAGTTCTGGTGAGGGCAACCACTGGAAAGGCTGGCGCTGCGGTCGCGCTGACGCAGCAAACGACCACACGCGAAACGTTCATGCAGTCGTCAGTGTAGCACGCTTCCTTTCAACCCAAAATCAGATATTTTTCCAGCTAACCGTTTTTTTTTACCGCACGATACCACAGTGCCGCACACAATTTAGCGAGTCTATAATGAGTCAGCCTTTCCAAAACGCCACGGCAGCGATACACTTGCCTCACAAAATTGAAATTGGGAAATTGGCGAAACAAATCGGCCATCATGCTCGGGTGTTAAAATGAGTTGGCAGCCACTTTTTTTTTGCGCATCCGTGCATTCGCTAAGAATCTGCGTCTCTTATTAGATTTCAAATATACCATATGTATTGAAGAATTGCAAAATATTACCGTGCACCCTTACCTTGATAAATACGTAGCACAACTAGCTGCAACATGACGTTTCTTTTTATTTTGAAACTACTTTCACCTAGTTAAACGCCGGAAGGCCTCAAAGTGCTGTGACTAAGTCTTGTTCAAACTTGAGAGCGACGACGTCTATTCCTCTTTATAGTTACGTCCCTCAGTGCATCGACCTGCATTCCTTCCAATGCGTTGCTGATGCAGCATTTGCGAAAAGACTTGCGCAACATATCTTCCGTGAAAGATTCCCTTGCTGACGACACTCAACCAAAAACTGTCGCGGGGCGGTGGACGTCGCATAAGCGCCAAGCATCCACTTATTGTAGAGTTCGCGCACGCAATCTCGCAAGGTGTTTTTGGGCACTACGTACAAAGGCTGGAGAATTCCGCGTAGACGTGGCGTTTGTATCTGATACTTTAGCGCTGTGCTTAGGAGAAAAAAACGAGAACCAGCGGCGAACATCTTACCACACCATTTCTTCGTATGTACGAAACAAAGAATCCAGTGTTTAAAATGCCCAGTAAATCTGACGTTAAGGCATCTCAAGAAGGGCATGTAGTCTCTGCTGGAGCAGAGCATGGTGAAACCCCTTTGGTTTCCACACTCATGCACCACGCAGACGGCGCAACGACGTTACAAACGTTTAACAATGCGAATGTACTTGGCGGCGTATATAGTGTGCAGGATCTGCCCGTCACCAGCACCTGCATTCCCGTTGGCAATTTAGCTTTGCTTCGAAGGTTCCTGGATTATCCGTACGCAGTTGCTGCCGGCACTTGGCCTACCGGGCTTGTTTTTGTGCCCGGACTGCAGCATCAGCCCGCCGAATGCGAGCTGTCTCACCTTCTCACTTCCGGCATTCTTCTCGAGTTGTCCGTGGCACAACCATGTGGAAGGTTACAGGAGAAGCTCTCGAACACGCTCGCCTACTATAACTGTCTATCAAACAGTTAGTGTACCCCGGGCGTACCGTGATAGCGTGAAGTGTGCATGCGCAGATACGTATATGTTACCCGTACCGCTTACTGTACGTGCACTATTTAACGTCAAACATGGTGGCGCTCTGGGATGCCCCCTTTGAAGTGACGTGGTTGTTGAAAGATTCACTTTGTTTGCAGCAAACGACTGTTTAAAGTGCCTTCGCTTGCCTTCAGTTAGCTTCTACGACAGAGCATACAATTAAGTTGGCGCAGTCTCTGAGATAGCTGCCCATTTCTAACGTGTTTAGGCCTAACTACAACATCAATGTAAACAAATCGGAAACCTGGAGTTTTTCGCATTTGGTGCGTTGTTCCTCTTTATTTACTTTCATTATTAATAAAATAAACGTGTAACAATACTTCGCGCTGTAACACAGGCTGATAATCACGTTTTAATATCCTTCTCACTTTTCTTACTCATAAACACTTTGATAGGTGGCGCCACCATCTCGTCCGGGGAACGTAAATGCTGTACCGCTAAACTATAGGGCACTGTCCGCGACTAATGTTTCCTGCACGGTAACGTCATTCCCTTAACCTCTGCTATCGCGCAGAAGTTAAGGGAATAACCCAAAGCACTGCCGACGGCGTCCATACGACGCTGCGAGTGATTAACTGATAAAAGAGCCAGTGGAGACCGCTCGTGACACCACCACTATACGAATTTTTCAAGTTATACACAGCTTTCACTGTAAAACGGAGCACCAACGTAAGCTTACTGGCGTCTCGGGGAAGGTGGCGAGACCACTCGACGATAAGTATAGTAGAGACGAATGCGCCCCCCCCCCCGCCCCCTTCCAGATGAACAAAGGCGGAGGGCGCCTCTATAGTTCTGAATCTGTTTTTTTTTTCTTTTTTTGTGGTCGGGACTTCTCAATAGCTCAGGTCCTGACCTCTTTTTTTTAATTTTCGTGTTAAGTGTATATCTGATGTCATAAATGATGCTCTTTACGCCTCCATCTAGCAGTTCGCAAGTCTGTGTTCTTTGTAGTGTTTCTTGAGGATAATGTCGTACCTATATAATGTCGTCTGTATATCTTTATTCTCGATGTACAATAGGCCTAATCGTTTAAATAAAACTTTTCGCGCCAAAAGAAATACATGTTATTTACAAACACAGATCAAAAGACGCATCATGCAAAGACATGCAACAAAAAAACACTAAACTTCGTAAAGAAAAGAATGGTCTGGATCTTAAGTGGCTTTTCAAATACCTCCCAGTCAACGTCCAACCAAATGGCTAAGGGCGCCCCGCGTACTGGCTAGACGTCACCGTCGTCTTCTTCCGAGGAGTCGTCCTGAAAGCCGCTTGGTCCTGGTCTGCGCTCTAGGGTATTCAAATCGTCCGTGTCACCTCGTTACTCGCCATGGAAGTCGTCCAGTCCTCGACGCTTGCACGGCGGTCCGGCGTCGTCATCTGAAACAGACGGTAAAACCCTACAGACGGTATCAGATCCAGTAGACGCCTCTGCATTACCTACCTCGACTCCAGCGCCGGAAACAGCAGGTGCCGAATCCGCACCATCGTCAGTCGACGAGTCATCGCTCCATGAATCTTCACTGGACGAGTCATCGCTCGATGAATCGTCGCTTGAGGAATCGTCACTCGGGACCCATATCTTCAAACTCTCCGCGAGCAAGACGTAGCGAAGCAGGCTCGAGGTGTTCTGCATCTTCCTTTGAGCCTGCGAAATAATATCGTCAATAGTCGGGGCACGGTTGATGGGCATGACGATAAAGCGGTGTACTTACGGGAAGCAATACTTTTTTTTCTCCCAACGTAGCGCACGTGCGTTCAATGCCGAAGCCAGCAGCCGACTGAGCTCTTGTCTCTCTCTCCTTTCACTGAAGCAGTGACGTCACCAACAGCGCCCGCCAATGAGGCCCACTCTCGCTGTCGGAGCAGGAGCTGGTTGGCCAAACGAGTTCTGGTGAGGGCAACCACTGGAAAGGCTGGCGCTGCGGTCGCGCTGACGCAGCAAACGACCACACGCGAAACGTTCATGCAGTCGTCAGTGTAGCACGCTTCCTTTCAACCCCAAATCAGATATTTTTCCAGCTAACCGGTTTTTTTTACCGCACGATACCACAGTGCCGGACACAATTTTGCGAGTCTATAATGAGTCAGCCTTTCCAAAACGCCACGGCAGCGATACACTTGCCTCACAAAATTGAAATTGGGAAATTGGCGAAACAAATCGGCCATCATGCTCGGGTGTTAAAATGAGTTGGCAGCCACTTTTTTTTTGCGCATCCGTGCATTCGCTAAGAATCTGCGTCTCTTATTAGATTTCAAATGTACCATATGTATTGAAGAATTTCAAAATATTACCGTGCACCCTTACCTTGATAAATACGTAGCACAACTAGCTGCAACATGACGTTTCTTTTTATTTTGAAACTACTTTCACCTAGTTAAACGCCGGAAGGCCTCAAAGTGCTGTGACTAAGTCTTGTTCAAACTTGAGAGCGACGACGTCTATTCCTCTTTATAGTTACGTCCCTCAGTGCATCGACCTGCATTCCTTCCAATGCGTTGCTGATGCAGCATTTGCGAAAAGACTTGCGCAACATATCTTCCGTGAAAGATTCCCTTGCTGACGACACTCAACCAAAAACTGTCGCGGGGCGGTGGACGTCGCATAAGCGCCAAGCATCCACTTATTGTAGAGTTCGCGCACGCAATCTCGCAAGGTGTTTTTGGGCACTACGTACAAAGGCTGGAGAATTCCGCGTAGACGTGGCGTTTGTATCTGATACTTTAGCGCTGTGCTTAGGAGAAAAAAACGAGAACCAGCGGCGAACATCTTACCACACCATTTCTTCGTATGTACGAAACAAAGAATCCAGTGTTTAAAATGCCCAGTAAATCTGACGTTAAGGCATCTCAAGAAGGGCATGTAGTCTCTGCTGGAGCAGAGCATGGTGAAACCCCTTTGGTTTCCACACTCATGCACCACGCAGACGGCGCAACGACGTTACAAACGTTTAACAATGCGAATGTACTTGGCGGCGTATATAGTGTGCAGGATCTGCCCGTCACCAGCACCTGCATTCCCGTTGGCAATTTAGCTTTGCTTCGAAGGTTCCTGGATTATCCGTACGCAGTTGCTGCCGGCACTTGGCCTACCGGGCTTGTTTTTGTGCCCGGACTGCAGCATCAGCCCGCCGAATGCGAGCTGTCTCACCTTCTCACTTCCGGCATTCTTCTCGAGTTGTCCGTGGCACAACCATGTGGAAGGTTACAGGAGAAGCTCTCGAACACGCTCGCCTACTATAACTGTCTATCAAACAGTTAGTGTACCCCGGGCGTACCGTGATAGCGTGAAGTGTGCATGCGCAGATACGTATATGTTACCCGTACCGCTTACTGTACGTGCACTATTTAACGTCAAACATGGTGGCGCTCTGGGATGCCCCCTTTGAAGTGACGTGGTTGTTGAAAGATTCACTTTGTTTGCAGCAAACGACTGTTTAAAGTGCCTTCGCTTGCCTTCAGTTAGCTTCTACGACAGAGCATACAATTAAGTTGGCGCAGTCTCTGAGATAGCTGCCCATTTCTAACGTGTTTAGGCCTAACTACAACATCAATGTAAACAAATCGGAAACCTGGAGTTTTTCGCATTTGGTGCGTTGTTCCTCTTTATTTACTTTCATTATTAATAAAATAAACGTGTAACAATACTTCGCGCTGTAACACAGGCTGATAATCACGTTTTAATATCCTTCTCACTTTTCTTACTCATAAACACTTTGATAGGTGGCGCCACCATCTCGTCCGGGGAACGTAAATGCTGTACCGCTAAACTATAGGGCACTGTCCGCGACTAATGTTTCCTGCACGGTAACGTCATTCCCTTAACCTCTGCTATCGCGCAGAAGTTAAGGGAATAACCCAAAGCACTGCCGACGGCGTCCATACGACGCTGCGAGTGATTAACTGATAAAAGAGCCAGTGGAGACCGCTCGTGACACCACCACTATACGAATTTTTCAAGTTATACACAGCTTTCACTGTAAAACGGAGCACCAACGTAAGCTTACTGGCGTCTCGGGGAAGGTGGCGAGACCACTCGACGATAAGTATAGTAGAGACGAATGCGCCCCCCCCCCGCCCCCTTCCAGATGAACAAAGGCGGAGGGCGCCTCTATAGTTCTGAATCTGTTTTTTTTTTCTTTTTTTGTGGTCGGGACTTCTCAATAGCTCAGGTCCTGACCTCTTTTTTTTAATTTTCGTGTTAAGTGTATATCTGATGTCATAAATGATGCTCTTTACGCCTCCATCTAGCAGTTCGCAAGTCTGTGTTCTTTGTAGTGTTTCTTGAGGATAATGTCGTACCTATATAATGTCGTCTGTATATCTTTATTCTCGATGTACAATAGGCCTAATCGTTTAAATAAAACTTTTCGCGCCAAAAGAAATACATGTTATTTACAAACACAGATCAAAAGACGCATCATGCAAAGACATGCAACAAAAAAACACTAAACTTCGTAAAGAAAAGAATGGTCTGGATCTTAAGTGGCTTTTCAAATACCTCCCAGTCAACGTCCAACCAAATGGCTAAGGGCGCCCCGCGTACTGGCTAGACGTCACCGTCGTCTTCTTCCGAGGAGTCGTCCTGAAAGCCGCTTGGTCCTGGTCTGCGCTCTAGGGTATTCAAATCGTCCGTGTCACCTCGTTACTCGCCATGGAAGTCGTCCAGTCCTCGACGCTTGCACGGCGGTCCGGCGTCGTCATCTGAAACAGACGGTAAAACCCTACAGACGGTATCAGATCCAGTAGACGCCTCTGCATTACCTACCTCGACTCCAGCGCCGGAAACAGCAGGTGCCGAATCCGCACCATCGTCAGTCGACGAGTCATCGCTCCATGAATCTTCACTGGACGAGTCATCGCTCGATGAATCGTCGCTTGAGGAATCGTCACTCGGGACCCATATCTTCAAACTCTCCGCGAGCAAGACGTAGCGAAGCAGGCTCGAGGTGTTCTGCATCTTCCTTTGAGCCTGCGAAATAATATCGTCAATAGTCGGGGCACGGTTGATGGGCATGACGATAAAGCGGTGTACTTACGGGAAGCAATACTTTTTTTTCTCCCAACGTAGCGCACGTGCGTTCAATGCCGAAGCCAGCAGCCGACTGAGCTCTTGTCTCTCTCTCCTTTCACTGAAGCAGTGACGTCACCAACAGCGCCCGCCAATGAGGCCCACTCTCGCTGTCGGAGCAGGAGCTGGTTGGCCAAACGAGTTCTGGTGAGGGCAACCACTGGAAAGGCTGGCGCTGCGGTCGCGCTGACGCAGCAAACGACCACACGCGAAACGTTCATGCAGTCGTCAGTGTAGCACGCTTCCTTTCAACCCCAAATCAGATATTTTTCCAGCTAACCGGTTTTTTTTACCGCACGATACCACAGTGCCCGACACAATTTTGCGAGTCTATAATGAGTCAGCCTTTCCAAAACGCCACGGCAGCGATACACTTGCCTCACAAAATTGAAATTGGGAAATTGGCGAAACAAATCGGCCATCATGCTCGGGTGTTAAAATGAGTTGGCAGCCACTTTTTTTTTGCGCATCCGTGCATTCGCTAAGAATCTGCGTCTCTTATTAGATTTCAAATGTACCATATGTATTGAAGAATTTCAAAATATTACCGTGCACCCTTACCTTGATAAATACGTAGCACAACTAGCTGCAACATGACGTTTCTTTTTATTTTGAAACTACTTTCACCTAGTTAAACGCCGGAAGGCCTCAAAGTGCTGTCACTAAGTCTTGTTCAAACTTGAGAGCGACGACGTCTATTCCTCTTTATAGTTACGTCCCTCAGTGCATCGACCTGCATTCCTTCCAATGCGTTGCTGATGCAGCATTTGCGAAAAGACTTGCGCAACATATCTTCCGTGAAAGATTCCCTTGCTGACGACACTCAACCAAAAACTGTCGCGGGGCGGTGGACGTCGCATAAGAGCCAAGCATCCACTTATTGTAGAGTTCGCGCACGCAATCTCGCAAGGTGTTTTTGGGCACTACGTACAAAGGCTGGAGAATTCCGCGTAGACGTGGCGTTTGTATCTGATACTTTAGCGCTGTGCTTAGGAGAAAAAAACGAGAACCAGCGGCGAACATCTTACCACACCATTTCTTCGTATGTACGAAACAAAGAATCCAGTGTTTAAAATGCCGAGTAAATCTGACGTTAAGGCATCTCAAAAAGGGCATGTAGTCTCTGCTGGAGCAGAGCATGGTGAAACCCCTTTGGTTTCCACACTCATGCACCACGCAGACGGCGCAACGACGTTACAAACGTTTAACAATGCGAATGTACTTGGCGGCGTATATAGTGTGCAGGATCTGCCCGTCACCAGCACCTGCATTCCCGTTGGCAATTTAGCTTTGCTTCGAAGGTTCCTGGATTATCCGTACGCAGTTGCTGCCGGCACTTGGCCTACCGGGCTTGTTTTTGTGCCCGGACTGCAGCATCAGCCCGCCGAATGCGAGCTGTCTCACCTTCTCACTTCCGGCATTCTTCTCGAGTTGTCCGTGGCACAACCATGTGGAAGGTTACAGGAGAAGCTCTCGAACACGCTCGCCTACTATAACTGTCTATCAAACAGTTAGTGTACCCCGGGCGTACCGTGATAGCGTGAAGTGTGCATGCGCAGATACGTATATGTTACCCGTACCGCTTACTGTACGTGCACTATTTAACGTCAAACATGGTGGCGCTCTGGGATGCCCCCTTTGAAGTGACGTGGTTGTTGAAAGATTCACTTTGTTTGCAGCAAACGACTGTTTAAAGTGCCTTGGCTTGCCTTCAGTTAGCTTCTACGACAGAGCATACAATTAGGTTGGCGCAGTCTCTGAGATAGCTGCCCATTTCTAACGTGCTTAGGCCTAACTACAACATCAATGTAAACAAATCGGAAACCTGGAGTTTTTCGCATTTGGTGCGTTGTTCCTATTTATTTACTTTCATTATTAATAAAATAAACGTGTAACAATACTTCGCGCGGTAACACAGGCTGATAATCACGTTTTAATATCCTTCTCACTTTTCTTACTCATAAACACTTTGATAGGTGGCGCCACCATCCCGTCCGGGGAACGTAAATGCTGTACCGCTAAACTATAGGGCACTGTCCGCGATTAATGTTTCCTGCACGGTAACGTCATTTCCTTAACCTCTGCTATCGCGCAGAAGTTAAGGCAATAAGCCAAAGCACTGCCGACGGCGTCCATACGACGCTGCGAGTGATTAACTGATAAAAGAGCCAGTGGAGACCGCTCGTGACACCACCACTATACGAATTTTTCAAGTTATACACAGCTTTCACTGTAAAACGGAGCACCAACGTAAGCTTACTGGCGTCTCGGGGAAGGTGGCGAGACCACTCGACGATAAGTATAGTAGAGACGAATGCGCCCCCCCCCCCGCCCCCTTCCAGATGAACAAAGGCGGAGGGCGCCTCTATAGTTCTGAATCTGTTTTTTTTTTTCTTTTTTTGTGGTCGGGACTTCTTCTCAATAGCTCAGGTCCTGACCTCTTTTTTTTACTTTTTGGTGTTAAGTGTATATCTGATGTCATAAATGATGCTCTTTACGCCTCCATCTAGCAGTTCGCAAGTCTGTGTTCTTTGTAGTATTTCTTGAGGATAATGTCGTACCTATATATTGTCGTCTGTATATCTTTATTCTCGATGTACAATAGGCCTAATCGTATAAATAAAACTTTTCGCGCCAAAAGAAATACATGTTATTTACAAACACAGATCAAAAGACGCATCATGCAAAGACATGCAACAAAAAAACACGAAACTTCGTAAAGAAAAGAATGTTCTGGATCTTAAGTGGCTTTTCAAATACCTCCCAGTCAACGTCCAACCAAATAACTAAGGGCGCCCCGCGTACTGGCTAGACGTCACCGTCGTCTTCTTCCGAGGAGTCGTCCTGAAAGCCGCTTGGTCCTGGTCTGGGCTCTAGGGTATTCAAATCGTCCGTGTCACATCGTTACTCGCCATGGAAGTCGTCCAGTCTGCGACGCTTGCACGGCGGTCCGGCGTCGTCATCTGAAACAGACGGTAAAACCCTACAGACGGTATCAGATCCAGTAGACGCCTCTGCATTACCTACCTCGACTCCAGCGCCGGAAACAGCAGGTGCCGAATCCGCACCATCGTCAGTCGACGAGTCATCGCTCGACGAATCGTCGCTTGAGGAATCGTCACTCGGGACCCATATCTTCAAACTCTCCGCGAGCAAGACGTAGCGAAGCAGGCTCGAGGTGTTCTGCATCTTCCTTTGAGCCTGCGAAATAATATCGTCAATAGTCGGGGCACGGTTGACGGGCATGACGATAAAGCGGTGTACTTACGGGAAGCAATACTTTTTTTTTCTCCCAACGTAGCGCACGTGCGTTCAATGCCGAAGCCAGCAGCCGACTGAGCTCTTGTCTCTCTCTCCTTTCACTGAAGCAGTGACGTCACCAACAGCGCCCGCCAATGAGGCCCACTCTCGCTGTCGGAGCAGGAGCTGGTTGGCCAAACGAGTTCTGGTGAGGGCAACCACTGGAAAGGCTGGCGCTGCGGTCGCGCTGACGCAGCAAACGACCACACGCGAAACGTTCATGCAGTCGTCAGTGTAGCACGCTTCCTTTCAACCCCAAATCAGATATTTTTCCAGCTAACCGGTTTTTTTTACCGCACGATACCACAGTGCCGGACACAATTTAGCGAGTCTATAATGAGTCAGCCTTTCCAAAACGCCACGGCAGCGATACACTTGCCTCACAAAATTGAAATTGGGAAATTGGCGAAACAAATCAGCCATCATGCTCGGGTGTTAAAATGAGTTGGCAGCCACTTTTTTTTGCGCATCCGTGCATTCGCTAAGAATCTGCGTCTCTTATTAGATTTCAAATATACCGTATGTATTGAAGAATTGTAAAATATTACCGTGCACCCTTACCTTGATAAATACGTAGCACAACTAGCTGCAACATGACGTTTCTTTTTATTTTGAAACTACTTTCACCTAGTTAAACGCCAGAAGGCCTCAAAGTGCTGTCACTAAGTCTTGTTCAAACTTGAGAGCGACGACGTCTATTCCTCTTTATAGTTACGTCCCTCAGTGCATCGACGTGCATTCCATCCAATGCGTTGCTGATGCAGCATTTGCGAAAAGACTTGCGCAACATATCTTCCGTGAAAGATTCCCTTGCTGACGATACTCAACCAAAAACTGTCGCGGGGCGGTGGACGTCGTATAAGCGCCAAGCATCCACTTATTGTAGAGTTCGCGCACGCAATCTCGCAAGGTGTCTTTGGGCACTACGTACAAAGGCTGGAGAATTCCGCGTAGACGTGGCGATTGTATCTGATACTTTAGCGCTGTGCTTAGGGGGAAAAAACGAGAACCAGCGGCGAACATCTTACCACACCATTTCTTCGTATGTACGAAAAAAAAGAATCCAGTGTTTAAAATGCCGAGTAAATCTGACGTTAAGGCATCTCAAAAAGGGCATGTAGTCTCTGCTGGAGCAGAGCAAGGTGAAACCCCTTTGGTTTCCACACTCATGCACCACGCAGACGGCGCAACGACGTTACAAACGTTTAACAATGCGAATGTACTTGGCGGCGTATATAGTGTGCAGGATCTGCCCGTCACCAGCACCTGCATTCCCGTTGGCAATTTAGCTTTGCTTCGAAGGTTCCTGGATTATCCGTACGCAGTTGCTGCCGGCACTTGGCCTACCGGGCTTGTTTTTGTGCCCGGACTGCAGCATCAGCCCGCCGAATGCGAGCTGTCTCACCTTCTCACTTCCGGCATTCTTCTCGAGTTGTCCGTGGCACAACCATGTGGAAGGTTACAGGAGAAGCTCTCGAACACGCTCGCCTACCATAACTGTCTATCAAACAGTTAGTGTACCCCGGGCGTACCGTGATAGCGTGAAGTGTGCATGCGCAGATACGTATATGTTACCCGTACCGCTTACTGTACGTGCACTATTTAACGTCAAACATGGTGGCGCTCTGGGATGCCCCCTTTGAAGTGACGTGGTTGTTGAAAGATTCACTTTGTTTGCAGCAAACGACTGTTTAAAGTGCCTTCGCTTGCCTTCAGTTAGCTTCTACGACAGAGCATACAATTAAGTTGGCGCAGTCTCTGAGATAGCTGCCCATTTCTAACGTGTTTAGGCCTAACTACAACATCAATGTAAACAAATCGGAAACCTGGAGTTTTTCGCATTTGGTGCGTTGTTCCTCTTTATTTACTTTCATTATTAATAAAATAAACGTGTAACAATACTTCGCGCTGTAACACAGGCTGATAATCACGTTTTAATATCCTTCTCACTTTTCTTACTCATAAACACTTTGATAGGTGGCGCCACCATCTCGTCCGGGGAACGTAAATGCTGTACCGCTAAACTATAGGGCACTGTCCGCGACTAATGTTTCCTGCACGGTAACGTCATTCCCTTAACCTCTGCTATCGCGCAGAAGTTAAGGGGATAACCCAAAGCACTGCCGACGGCGTCCATACGACGCTGCGAGTGATTAACTGATAAAAGAGCCAGTGGAGACCGCTCGTGACACCACCACTATACGAATTTTTCAAGTTATACACAGCTTTCACTGTAAAACGGAGCTCCAACGTAAGCTTACTGGCGTCTCGGGGAAGGTGGCGAGACCACTCGACGATAAGTATAGTAGAGACGAATGCGCCCCCCCCCGCCCCCTTCCAGATGAACAAAGGCGGAGGGCGCCTCTATAGTTCTGAATCTGTTTTTTTTTTCTTTTTTTGTGGTCGGGACTTCTTCTCAATAGCTCAGGTCCTGACCTCTTTTTTTTACTTTTTGGTGTTAAGTGTATATCTGATGTCATAAATGATGCTCTTTACGCCTCCATCTAGCAGTTCGCAAGTCTGTGTTCTTTGTAGTGTTTCTTGAGGATAATGTCGTACCTATATAATGTCGTCTGTATATCTTTATTCTCGATGTACAATAGGCCTAATCGTTTAAATAAAACTTTTCGCGCCAAAAGAAATACATGTTATTTACAAACACAGATCAAAAGACGCATCATGCAAAGACATGCAACAAAAAAACACTATCTTCGTAAAGAAAAGAATGGTCTGGATCTTAAGTGGCTTTTCAAATACCTCCCAGTCAACGTCCAACCAAATAACTAAGGGCGCCCCGCGTACTGGCTAGACGTCACCGTCGTCTTCTTCCGAGGAGTCGTCCTGAAAGCCGCTTGGTCCTGGTCTGGGCTCTAGGGTATTCAAATCGTCCGTGTCACCTCGTTACTCGCCATGGAAGTCGTCCAGTCTGTGACGCTTGCACGGCGGTCCGGCGTCGTCATCTGAAACAGACGGTAAAATCCTACAGACGGTATCAGATCCAGTAGACGCCTCTGCATTACCTACCTCGACTCCAGCGCCGGAAACAGCAGGTGCCGAATCCGCACCATCGTCAGTCGACGAGTCATCGCTCCATGAATCTTCACTGGACGAGTCATCGCTCGATGAATCGTCGCTTGAGGAATCGTCACTCGGGACCCATATCTTCAAACTCTCCGCGAGCAAGACGTAGCGAAGCAGGCTCGAGGTGTTCTGCATCTTCCTTTGAGCCTGCGAAATAATATCGTCAATAGTCGGGGCACGGTTGACGGGCATGACGATAAAGCGGTGTACTTACGGGAAGCAATACTTTTTTTTCTCCCAACATAGCGCACGTGCGTTCAATGCCGAAGCCAGCAGCAGACTGAGCTCTTGTCTCTCTCTCCTTTCACTGAAGCAGTGACGTCACCAACAGCGCCCGCCAATGAGGCCCACTCTCGCAATCGGAGCAGGAGCTGGTTGGCCAAACGAGTTCTGGTGAGGGCAACCACTGGAAAGGCTGGCGCTGCGGTCGCGCTGACGCAGCAAACGACCACACGCGAAACGTTCATGCAGTCGTCAGTGTAGCACGCTTCCTTTCAACCCCAAATCAGATATTTTTCCAGCTAACCGGTTTTTTTTACCGCACGATACCACAGTGCCGGACACAATTTAGCGAGTCTATAATGAGTCAGCCTTTCCAAAACGCCACGGCAGCGATACACTTGCCTCACAAAATTGAAATTGGGAAATTGGCGAAACAAATCAGCCATCATGCTCGGGTGTTAAAATGAGTTGGCAGCCACTTTTTTTTGCGCATCCGTGCATTCGCTAAGAATCTGCGTCTCTTATTAGATTTCAAATATACCGTATGTATTGAAGAATTGCAAAATATTACCGTGCACCCTTACCTTGATAAATACGTAGCACAACTAGCTGCAACATGACGTTTCTTTTTATTTTGAAACTACTTTCACCTAGTTAAACGCCGGAAGGCCTCAAAGTGCTGTCACTAAGTCTTGTTCAAACTTGAGAGCGACGACGTCTATTCCTCTTTATAGTTACGTCCCTCAGTGCATCGACCTGCATTCCATCCAATGCGTTGCTGATGCAGCATTTGCGAAAAGACTTGCGCAACATATCTTCCGTGAAAGATTCCCTTGCTGACGACACTCAACCAAAAACTGTCGCGGGGCGGTGGACGTCGTATAAGCGCCAAGCATCCACTTATTGTAGAGTTCGCGCACGCAATCTCGCAAGGTGTTTTTGGGCACTACGTACAAAGGCTGGAGAATTTCGCGTAGACGTGGCGATTGTATCTGATACTTTAGCGCTGTGCTTAGGGGAAAAAACGAGAACCAGCGGCGAACATCTTACCACACCATTTCTTCGTATGTACGAAAAAAAGAATCCAGTGTTTAAAATGCCGAGTAAATCTGACGTTAAGGCATCTCAAAAAGGGCATGTAGTCTCTGCTGGAGCAGAGCATGGTGAAACCCCTTTGGTTTCCACACTCATGCACCACGCAGACGGCGCAACGACGTTACAAACGTTTAACAATGCGAATGTACTTGGCGGCGTATATAGTGTGCAGGATCTGCCCGTCACCAGCACCTGCATTCCCGTTGGCAATTTAGCTTTGCTTCGAAGGTTCCTGGATTATCCGTACGCAGTTGCTGCCGGCACTTGGCCTACCGGGCTTGTTTTTGTGCCCGGACTGCAGCATCAGCCCGCCGAATGCGAGCTGTCTCACCTTCTCACTTCCGGCATTCTTCTCGAGTTGTCCGTGGCACAACCATGTGGAAGGTTACAGGAGAAGCTCTCGAACACGCTCGCCTACTATAACTGTCTATCAAACAGTTAGTGTACCCCGGGCGTACCGTGATAGCGTGAAGTGTGCATGCGCAGATACGTATATGTTACCCGTACCGCTTACTGTACGTGCACTATTTAACGTCAAACATGGTGGCGCTCTGGGATGCCCCCTTTGAAGTGACGTGGTTGTTGAAAGATTCACTTTGTTTGCAGCAAACGACTGTTTAAAGTGCCTTCGCTTGCCTTCAGTTAGCTTCTACGACAGAGCATACAATTAAGTTGGCGCAGTCTCTGAGATAGCTGCCCATTTCTAACGTGTTTAAGCCTAACTACAACATCAATGTAAACAAATCGGAAACCTGGAGTTTTTCGCATTTGGTGCGTTGTTCCTCTTTATTTACTTTCATTATTAATAAAATAAACGTGTAACAATACTTCGCGCTGTAACACAGGCTGATAATCACGTTTTAATATCCTTCTCACTTTTCTTACTCATAAACACTTTGATAGGTGGCGCCACCATCTCGTCCGGGGAACGTAAATGCTGTACCGCTAAACTATAGGGCACTGTCCGCGACTAATGTTTCCTGCACGGTAACGTCATTCCCTTAACCTCTGCTATCGCGCAGAAGTTAAGGGAATAACCCAAAGCACTGCCGACGGCGTCCATACGACGCTGCGAGTGATTAACTGATAAAAGAGCCAGTGGAGACCGCTCGTGACACCACCACTATACGAATTTTTCAAGTTATACACAGCTTTCACTGTAAAACGGAGCACCAACGTAAGCTTACTGGCGTCTCGGGGAAGGTGGCGAGACCACTCGACGATAAGTATAGTAGAGACGAATGCGCCCCCGCCCCGCCCCCTTCCAGATGAACAAAGGCGGAGGGCGCCTCTATAGTTCTGAATCTGTTTTTTTTTCTTTTTTTGTGGTCGGGACTTCTTCTCAATAGCTCAGGTCCTGACCTATTTTTTTTACTTTTTGGTGTTAAGTGTATATCTGATGTCATAAATGATGCTTTTTACGCCTCCATCTAGCAGTTCGCAAGTCTGTGTTCTTTGTAGTGTTTCTTGAGGATAATGTCGTACCTATATAATGTCGTCTGTATATCTTTATTCTCGATGTACAATAGGCCTAATTGTTTAAATAAAACTTTTCGCGCCAAAAGAAATACATGTTATTTACAAACACAGATCAAAAGACGCATCATGCAAAGACATGCAACAAAAAAACACTAAACTTCGTAAAGAAAAGAATGGTCTGGATCTTAAGTGGCTTTTCAAATACCTCCCAGTCAACGTCCAACCAAATAACTAAGGGCGCCCCGCGTACTGGCTAGACGTCACCGTCGTCTTCTTCCGAGGAGTCGTCCTGAAAGCCGCTTGGTCCTGGTCTGGGCTCTAGGGTATTCAAATCGTCCGTGTCACCTCGTTACTCGCCATGGAAGTCGTCCAGTCTGCGACGCTTGCACGGCGGTCCGGCGTCGTCATCTGAAACAGACGGTAAAATCCTACAGACGGTATCAGATCCAGTAGACGCCTCTGCATTACCTACCTCGACTCCAGCGCCGGAAACAGCAGGTGCCGAATCCGCACCATCGTCAGTCGACGAGTCATCGCTCCATGAATCTTCACTGGACGAGTCATCGCTCGATGAATCGTCGCTTGAGGAATCGTCACTCGGGACCCATATCTTCAAACTCTCCGCGAGCAAGACGTAGCGAAGCAGGCTCGAGGTGTTCTGCATCTTCCTTTGAGCCTGCGAAATAATATCGTCAATAGTCGGGGCACGGTTGACGGGCATGACGATAAAGCGGTGTACTTACGGGAAGCAATACTTTTTTTTTCTCCCAACGTAGCGCACGTGCGTTCAATGCCGAAGCCAGCAGCCGACTGAGCTCTTGTCTCTCTCTCCTTTCACTGAAGCAGTGACGTCACCAACAGCGCCCGCCAATGAGGCCCACTCTCGCTGTCGGAGCAGGAGCTGGTTGGCCAAACGAGTTCTGGTGAGGGCAACCACTGGAAAGGCTGGCGCTGCGGTCGCGCTGACGCAGCAAACGACCACACGCGAAACGTTCATGCAGTCGTCAGTGTAGCACGCTTCCTTTCAACCCCAAATCAGATATTTTTCCAGCTAACCGGTTTTTTTTACCGCACGATACCACAGTGCCGGACACAATTTAGCGAGTCTATAATGAGTCAGCCTTTCCAAAACGCCACGGCAGCGATACACTTGCCTCACAAAATTGAAATTGGGAAATTGGCGAAACAAATCAGCCATCATGCTCGGGTGTTAAAATGAGTTGGCAGCCACTTTCTTTTGCGCATCCGTGCATTCGCTAAGAATCTGCGTCTCTTATTAGATTTCAAATATACCGTATGTATTGAAGAATTGCAAAATATTACCGTGCACCCTTACCTTGATAAATACGTAGCACAACTAGCTGCAACATGACGTTTCTTTTTATTTTGAAACTACTTTCACCTAGTTAAACGCCGGAAGGCCTCAAAGTGCTGTCACTAAGTCTTGTTCAAACTTGAGAGCGACGACGTCTATTCCTCTTTATAGTTACGTCCCTCAGTGCATCGACCTGCATTCCATCCAATGCGTTGCTGATGCAGCATTTGCGAAAAGACTTGCGCAACATATCTTCCGTGAAAGATTCCCTTGCTGACGACACTCAACCAAAAACTGTCGCGGGGCGGTGGACGTCGTATAAGCGCCAAGCATCCACTTATTGTAGAGTTCGCGCACGCAATCTCGCAAGGTGTTTTTGGGCACTACGTACAAAGGCTGGAGAATTCCGCGTAGACGTGGCGATTGTATCTGATACTTTAGCGCTGTGCTTAGGGGAAAAAAACGAGAACCAGCGGCGAACATCTTACCACACCATTTCTTCGTATGTACGAAAAAAAAGAATCCAGTGTTTAAAATGCCGAGTAAATCTGACGTTAAGGCATCTCAAAAAGGGCATGTAGTCTCTGCTGGAGCAGAGCATGGTGAAACCCCTTTGGTTTCCACACTCATGCACCACGCAGACGGCGCAACGACGTTACAGACGTTTAACAATGCGAATGTACTTGGCGGCGTATATAGTGTGCAGGATCTGCCCGTCACCAGCACCTGCATTCCCGTTGGCAATTTAGCTTTGCTTCGAAGGTTCCTGGATTATCCGTCCGCAGTTACTGCCGGCACTTGGCCTACCGGGCTTGTTTTTGTGCCCGGACTGCAGCATCAGCCCGCCGAATGCGAGCTGTCTCACCTTCTCACTTCCGGCATTCTTCTCGAGTTGTCCGTGGCACAACCATGTGGAAGGTTACAGGAGAAGCTCTCGAACACGCTCGCCTACTATAACTGTCTATCAAACAGTTAGTGTACCCCGGGCGTACCGTGATAGCGTGAAGTGTGCATGCGCAGATACGTACATGTTACCCGTACCACTTACTGTACGTGCACTATTTAACGTCAAACATGGTGGCGCTCTGGGATGCCCCCTTTGAAGTGACGTGGTTGTTGAAAGATTCACTTTGTTTGCAGCAAACGACTGTTTAAAGTGCCTTCGCTTGCCTTCAGTTAGCTTCTACGACAGAGCATACAATTAAGTTGGCGCAGTCTCTGAGATAGCTGCCCATTTCTAACGTGTTTAGGCCTAACTACAACATCAATGTAAACAAATCGGAAACCTGGAGTTTTTCGCATTTGGTGCGTTGTTCCTCTTTATTTACTTTCATTATTAATAAAATAAACGTGTAACAATACTTCGCGCTGTAACACAGGCTGATAATCACGTTTTAATATCCTTCTCACTTTTCTTACTCATAAACACTTTGATAGGTGGCGCCACCATCTCGTCCGGGGAACGTAAATGCTGTACCGCTAAACTATAGGGCACTGTCCGCGACTAATGTTTCCTGCACGGTAACGTCATTCCCTTAACCTCTGCTATCGCGCAGAAGTTAAGGGAATAACCCAAAGCACTGCCGACGGCGTCCATACGACGCTGCGAGTGATTAACTGATAAAAGAGCCAGTGGAGACCGCTCGTGACACCACCACTATACGAATTTTTCAAGTTATACACAGCTTTCACTGTAAAACGGAGCTCCAACGTAAGCTTACTGGCGTCTCGGGGAAGGTGGCGAGACCACTCGACGATAAGTATAGTAGAGACGAATGCGCCCCCCCCCGCCCCCTTCCAGATGAACAAAGGCGGAGGGCGCCTCTATAGTTCTGAATCTGTTTTTTTTTCTTTTTTTGTGGTCGGGACTTCTTCTCAATAGCTCAGGTCCTGACCTCTTTTTTTTGCTTTTTGGTGTTAAGTGTATATCTGATGTCATAAATGATGCTCTTTACGCCTCCATCTAGCAGTTCGCAAGTCTGTGTTCTTTGTAGTGTTTCTTGAGGATAATGTCGTACCTATATAATGTCGTCTGTATATCTTTATTCTCGATGTACAATAGGCCTAATCGTTTAAATAAAACTTTTCGCGCCAAAAGAAATACATGTTATTTACAAACACAGATCAAAAGACGCATCATGCAAAGACATGCAACAAAAAAACACTAAACTTCGTAAAGAAAAGAATGGTCTGGATCTTAAGTGGCTTTTCAAATACCTCCCAGTCAACGTCCAACCAAATAACTAAGGGCGCCCCGCGTACTGGCTAGACGTCACCGTCGTCTTCTTCCGAGGAGTCGTCCTGAAAGCCGCTTGGTCCTGGTCTGGGCTCTAGGGTATTCAAATCGTCCGTGTCACCTCGTTACTCGCCATGGAAGTCGTCCAGTCTGCGACGCTTGCACGGCGGTCCGGCGTCGTCATCTGAAACAGACGGTAAAATCCTACAGACGGTATCAGATCCAGTAGACGCCTCTGCATTACCTACCTCGACTCCAGCGCCGGAAACAGCAGGTGCCGAATCCGCACCATCGTCAGTCGACGAGTCATCGCTCCATGAATCTTCACTGGACGAGTCATCGCTCGATGAATCGTCGCTTGAGGAATCGTCACTCGGGACCCATATCTTCAAACTCTCCGCGAGCAAGACGTAGCGAAGCAGGCTCGAGGTGTTCTGCATCTTCCTTTGAGCCTGCGAAATAATATCGTCAATAGTCGGGGCACGGTTGACGGGCATGACGATAAAGCGGTGTACTTACGGGAAGCAATACTTTTTTTTTCTCCCAACGTAGCGCACGTGCGTTCAATGCCGAAGCCAGCAGCAGACTGAGCTCTTGTCTCTCTCTCCTTTCACTGAAGCAGTGACGTCACCAACAGCGCCCGCCAATGAGGCCCACTCTCGCTGTCGGAGCAGGAGCTGGTTGGCCAAACGAGTTCTGCTGAGGGCAACCACTGGAAAGGCTGGCGCTGCGGTCGCGCTGACGCAGCAAATGACCACACGCGAAACGTTCATGCAGTCGTCAGTGTAGCACGCTTCCTTTCAACCCCAAATCAGATATTTTTCCAGCTAACCGGTTTTTTTTACCGCACGATACCACAGAGCCGGACACAATTTAGCGAGTCTATAATGAGTCAGCCTTTCCAAAACGCCACGGCAGCGATACACTTGCCTCACAAAATTGAAATTGGGAAATTGGCGAAACAAATCAGCCATCATGCTCGGGTGTTAAAATGAGTTGGCAGCCACTTTTTTTTGCGCATCCGTGCATTCGCTAAGAATCTGCGTCTCTTATTAGATTTCAAATATACCGTATGTATTGAATAATTGCAAAATATTACCGTGCACCCTTACCTTCATAAATACGTAGCACAACTAGCTGCAACATGACGTTTCTTTTTATTTTGAAACTACTTTCACCTAGTTAAACGCCGGAAGGCCTCAAAGTGCTGTCACTAAGTCTTGTTCAAACTTGAGAGCGACGACGTCTATTCCTCTTTATAGTTACGTCCCTCAGTGCATCGACCTGCATTCCATCCAATGCGTTGCTGATGCAGCATTTGCGAAAAGACTTGCGCAACATATCTTCCGTGAAAGATTCCCTTGCTGACGACACTCAACCAAAAACTGTCGCGGGGCGGTGGACGTCGTATAAGCGCCAAGCATCCACTTATTGTAGAGTTCGCGCACGCAATCTCGCAAGGTGTTTTTGGGCACTACGTACAAAGGCTGGAGAATTCCGCGTAGACGTGGCGATTGTATCTGATACTTTAGCGCTGTGCTTAGGGGAAAAAAACGAGAACCAGCGGCGAACATCTTACCACACCATTTCTTCGTATGTACGAAAAAAAGAATCCAGTGTTTAAAATGCCGAGTAAATCTGACGTTAAGGCATCTCAAAAAGGGCATGTAGTCTCTGCTGGAGCAGAGCATGGTGAAACCCCTTTGGTTTCCACACTCATGCACCACGCAGACGGCGCAACGACGTTACAAACGTTTAACAATGCGAATGTACTTGGCGGCGTATATAGTGTGCAGGATCTGCCCGTCACCAGCACCTGAATTCCCGTTGGCAATTTAGCTTTGCTTCGAAGGTTCCTGGATTATCCGTACGCAGTTGCTGCCGGCACTTGGCCTACCGGGCTTGTTTTTGTGCCCGGACTGCAGCATCAGCCCGCCGAATGCGAGCTGTCTCACCTTCTCACTTCCAGCATTCTTCTCGAGTTCTCCGTGGCATAACCATGTGGAAGGTTACAGGAGAAGCTCTCGAACACGCTCGCCTACTATAACTGTCTATCAAACAGTTAGTGTACCCCGGGCGTACCGTGATAGCGTGAAGTGTGCATGCGCAGATACGTATATGTTACCCGTACCGCTTACTGTACGTGCACTATTTAACGTCAAACATGGTGGCGCTCTGGGATGCCCCCTTTGAAGTGACGTGGTTGTTGAAAGATTCACTTTGTTTGCAGCAAACGACTGTTTAAAGTGCCTTCGCTTGCCTTCAGTTAGCTTCTACGACAGAGCATACAATTAAGTTGGCGCAGTCTCTGAGATAGCTGCCCATTTCTAACGTGTTTAGGCCGAACTACAACATCAATGTAAACAAATCGGAAACCTGGAGTTTTTCGCATTTGGTGCGTTGTTCCTCTTTATTTACTTTCATTATTAATAAAATAAACGTGTAACAATACTTCGCGCTGTAACACAGGCTGATAATCACGTTTTAATATCCTTCTCACTTTTCTTACTCATAAACACTTTGATAGGTGGCGCCACCATCTCGTCCGGGGAACGTAAATGCTGTACCGCTAAACTATAGGGCACTGTCCGCGACTAATGTTTCCTGCACGGTAACGTCATTCCCTTAACCTCTGCTATCGCGCAGAAGTTAAGGGAATAACCCAAAGCACTGCCGACGGCGTCCATACGACGCTGCGAGTGATTAACTGATAAAAGAGCCAGTGGAGACCGCTCGTGACACCACCACTATACGAATTTTTCAAGATATACACAGCTTTCACTGTAAAACGGAGCTCCAACGTTAGCTTACTGGCGTCTCGGGGAAGGGGGCGAGACCACTCGACGATAAGTATAGTAGAGACGAATGCGCCCCCCCCCGCCCCCTTCCAGATGAACAAAGGCGGAGGGCGCCTCTATAGTTCTGAATCTGTTTTTTTTCTTTTTTTGTGGTCGGGACTTCTTCTCAATAGCTCAGGTCCTGACCTCTTTTTTTTACTTTTTGGTGTTAAGTGTATATCTGATGTCATAAATGATGCTCTTTACGCCTCCATCTAGCAGTTCGCAAGTCTGTGTTCTTTGTAGTGTTTCTTGAGGATAATGTCGTACCTATATAATGTCGTCTGTATATCTTTATTCTCGATGTACAATAGGCCTAATCGTTTAAATAAAACTTTTCGCGCCAAAAGAAATACATGTTATTTACAAACACAGATCAAAAGACGCATCATGCAAAGACATGCAACAAAAAAACACTAAACTTCATAAAGAAAAGAATGGTCTGGATCTTAAGTGGCTTTTCAAATACCTCCCAGTCAACGTCCAACCAAATAACTAAGGGCGCCCCGCGTACTGGCTAGACGTCACCGTCGTCTTCTTCCGAGGAGTCGTCCTGAAAGCCGCTTGGTCCTGGTCTGGGCTCTAGGGTATTCAAATCGTCCGTGTCACCTCGTTACTCGCCATGGAAGTCGTCCAGTCTGCGACGCTTGCACGGCGGTCCGGCGTCGTCATCTGAAACAGACGGTAAAATCCTACAGACGGTATCAGATCCAGTAGACGCCTCTGCATTACCTACCTCGACTCCAGCGCCGGAAACAGCAGGTGCCGAATCCGCACCATCGTCAGTCGACGAGTCATCGCTCCATGAATCTTCACTGGACGAGTCATCGCTCGATGAATCGTCGCTTGAGGAATCGTCACTCGGGACCCATATCTTCAAACTCTCCGCGAGCAAGACGTAGCGAAGCCGGCTCGAGGTGTTCTGCATCTTCCTTTGAGCCTGCGAAATAATATCGTCAATAGTCGGGGCACGGTTGACGGGCATGACGATAAAGCGGTGTACTTACGGGAAGCAATACTTTTTTTTTCTCCCAACGTAGCGCACGTGCGTTCAATGCCGAAGCCAGCAGCAGACTGAGCTCTTGTCTCTCTCTCCTTTCACTGAAGCAGTGACGTCACCAACAGCGCCCGCCAATGAGGCCCACTCTCGCTGTCGGAGCAGGAGCTGGTTGGCCAAACGAGTTCTGCTGAGGGCAACCACTGGAAAGGCTGGCGCTGCGGTCGCGCTGACGCAGCAAACGACCACACGCGAAACGTTCGTGCAGTCGTCAGTGTAGCACGCTTCCTTTCAACCCCAAATCAGATATTTTTCCAGCTAACCGGTTTTTTTTACCGCACGATACCACAGTGCCGGACACAATTTAGCGAGTCTATAATGAGTCAGCCTTTCCAAAACGCCACGGCAGCGATACACTTGCCTCACAAAATTGAAATTGGGAAATTGGCGAAACAAATCAGCCATCATGCTCGGGTGTTAAAATGAGTTGGCAGCCACTTTTTTTTGCGCATCCGTGCATTCGCTAAGAATCTGCGTCTCTTATTAGATTTCAAATATACCGTATGTATTGAATAATTGCAAAATATTACCGTGCACCCTTACCTTGATAAATACGTAGCACAACTAGCTGCAACATGACGTTTCTTTTTATTTTGAAACTACTTTCACCTAGTTAAACGCCGGAAGGCCTCAAAGTGCTGTCACTAAGTCTTGTTCAAACTTGAGAGCGACGACGTCTATTCCTCTTTATAGTTACGTCCCTCAGTGCATCGACCTGCATTCCATCCAATGCGTTGCTGATGCAGCATTTGCGAAAAGACTTGCGCAACATATCTTCCGTGAAAGATTCCCTTGCTGACGACACTCAACCAAAAACTGTCGCGGGGCGGTGGACGTCGTATAAGCGCCAAGCATCCACTTATTGTAGAGTTCGCGCACGCAATCTCGCAAGGTGTTTTTGGGCACTACGTACAAAGGCTGGAGAATTCCGCGTAGACGTGGCGATTGTATCTGATACTTTAGCGCTGTGCTTAGGGGAAAAAAACGAGAACCAGCGGCGAACATCTTACCACACCATTTCTTCGTATGTACGAAAAAAAGAATCCAGTGTTTAAAATGCCGAGTAAATCTGACGTTAAGGCATCTCAAAAAGGGCATGTAGTCTCTGCTGGAGCAGAGCATGGTGAAACCCCTTTGGTTTCCACACTCATGCACCACGCAGACGGCGCAACGACGTTACAAACGTTTAACAATGCGAATGTACTTGGCGGCGTATATAGTGTGCAGGATCTGCCCGTCACCAGCACCTGAATTCCCGTTGGCAATTTAGCTTTGCTTCGAAGGTTCCTGGATTATCCGTACGCAGTTGCTGCCGGCACTTGGCCTACCGGGCTTGTTTTTGTGCCCGGACTGCAGCATCAGCCCGCCGAATGCGAGCTGTCTCACCTTCTCACTTCCAGCATTCTTCTCGAGTTCTCCGTGGCATAACCATGTGGAAGGTTACAGGAGAAGCTCTCGAACACGCTCGCCTACTATAACTGTCTATCAAACAGTTAGTGTACCCCGGGCGTACCGTGATAGCGTGAAGTGTGCATGCGCAGATACGTATATGTTACCCGTACCGCTTACTGTACGTGCACTATTTAACGTCAAACATGGTGGCGCTCTGGGATGCCCCCTTTGAAGTGACGTGGTTGTTGAAAGATTCACTTTGTTTGCAGCAAACGACTGTTTAAAGTGCCTTCGCTTGCCTTCAGTTAGCTTCTACGACAGAGCATACAATTAAGTTGGCGCAGTCTCTGAGATAGCTGCCCATTTCTAACGTGTTTAGGCCGAACTACAACATCAATGTAAACAAATCGGAAACCTGGAGTTTTTCGCATTTGGTGCGTTGTTCCTATTTATTTACTTTCATTATTAATAAAATAAACGTGTAACAATACTTCGCGCGGTAACACAGGCTGATAATCACGTTTTAATATCCTTCTCACTTTTCTTACTCATAAACACTTTGATAGGTGGCGCCACCATCCCGTCCGGGGAACGTAAATGCTGTACCGCTAAACTATAGGGCACTGTCCGCGACTAATGTTTCCTGCACGGTAACGTCATTCCCTTAACCTCTGCTATCGCGCAGAAGTTAAGGGAATAAGCCAAAGCACTGCCGACGGCGTCCATACGACGCTGCGAGTGATTAACTGATAAAAGAGCCAGTGGAGACCGCTCGTGACACCACCACTATACGAATTTTTCAAGTTATACACAGCTTTCACTGTAAAACGGAGCACAAACGTAAGCTTACTGGCGTCTCGGGGAAGGTGGCGAGACCACTCGACGATAAGTATAGTAGAGACGAATGCGCCCCCGCCCGCCCCCTTCCAGATGAACAAAGGCGGAGGGCGCCTCTATAGTTCTGAATCTGTTTTTTTTTCTTTTTTTGTGGTCGGGACTTCTCAATAGCTCAGGTCCTGACCTCTTTTTTTTACTTTTTCGTGTTAAGTGTATATCTGATGTCATAAATGATGCTCTTTACGCCTCCATCTAGCAGTTCGCAAGTCTGTGTTCTTTGTAGTGTTTCTTGAGGATAATGTCGTACCTATATAATGTCGTCTGTATATCTTTATTCTCGATGTACAATAGGCCTAATCGTTTAAATAAAACTTTTCGCGCCAAAAGAAATACATGTTATTTACAAACACAGATCAAAAGACGCATCATGCAAAGACATGCAACAAAAAAACACTAAACTTCGTAAAGAAAAGAATGGTCTGGATCTTAAGTGGCTTTTCAAATACCTCCCAGTCCCCGTCCAACCAAATAACTAAGGGCGCCCCGCGTACTGGCTAGACGTCACCGTCGTCTTCTTCCGAGGAGTCGTCCTGAAAGCCGCTTGGTCCTGGTCTGGGCTCTAGGGTATTCAAATCGTCCGTGTCACCTCGTTACTCGCCATGGAAGTCGTCCAGTCTGCGACGCTTGCACGGCGGTCCGGCGTCGTCATCTGAAACAGACGGTAAAACCCTACAGACGGTATCAGATCCAGTAGACGCCTCTGCATTACCTACCTCGACTCCAGCGCCGGAAACATCAGGTGCCGAATCCGCACCATCGTCAGTCGACGAGTCATCGCTCCATGAATCTTCACTGGACGAGTCATCGCTCGACGAATCGTCGCTTGAGGAATCGTCACTCGGGACCCATATCTTCAAACTCTCCGCGAGCAAGACGTAGCGAAGCAGGCTCGAGGTGTTCTGCATCTTCCTTTGAGCCTGCGAAATAATATCGTCAATAGTCGGGGCACGGTTGACGGGCATGACGATAAAGCGGTGTACTTACGGGAAGCAATACTTTTTTTTTCTCCCAACGTAGCGCACGTGCGTTCAATGCCGAAGCCAGCAGCCGACTGAGCTCTTGTCTCTCTCTCCTTTCACTGAAGCAGTGACGTCACCAACAGCGCCCGCCAATGAGGCCCACTCTCGCTGTCGGAGCAGGAGCTGGTTGGCCAAACGAGTTCTGGTGAGGGCAACCACTGGAAAGGCTGGCGCTGCGGTCGCGCTGACGCAGCAAACGACCACACGCGAAACGTTCATGCAGTCGTCAGTGTAGCACGCTTCCTTTCAACCCCAAATCAGATATTTTTCCAGCTAACCGGTTTTTTTTACCGCACGATACCACAGTGCCGGACACAATTTAGCGAGTCTATAATGAGTCAGCCTTTCCAAAACGCCACGGCAGCGATACACTTGCCTCACAAAATTGAAATTGGGAAATTGGCGAAACAAATCAGCCATCATGCTCGGGTGTTAAAATGAGTTGGCAGCCACTTTTTTTTGCGCATACGTGCATTCGCTAAGAATCTGCGTCTCTTATTAGATTTCAAATATACCGTATGTATTGAATAATTGCAAAATATTACCGTGCACCCTTACCTTGATAAATACGTAGCACAACTAGCTGCAACATGACGTTTCTTTTTATTTTGAAACTACTTTCACCTAGTTAAACGCCAGAAGGCCTCAAAGTGCTGTCACTAAGTCTTGTTCAAACTTGAGAGCGACGACGTCTATTCCTCTTTATAGTTACGTCCCTCAGTGCATCGACCTGCATTCCATCCAATGCGTTGCTGATGCAGCATTTGCGAAAAGACTTGCGCAACATATCTTCCGTGAAAGATTCCCTTGCTGACGATACTCAACCAAAAACTGTCGCGGGGCGGTGGACGTCGTATAAGCGCCAAGCATCCACTTATTGTAGAGTTCGCGCACGCAATCTCGCAAGGTGTTTTTGGGCACTACGTACAAAGGCTGGAGAATTCCGCGTAGACGTGGCGATTGTATCTGATACTTTAGCGCTGTGCTTAGGGGAAAAAAACGAGAACCAGCGGCGAACATCTTACCACACCATTTCTTCGTATGTACGAAAAAAAAGAATCCAGTGTTTAAAATGCCGAGTAAATCTGACGTTAAGGCATCTCAAAAAGGGCATGTAGTCTCTGCTGGAGCAGAGCATGGTGAAACCCCTTTGGTTTCCACACTCATGCACCACGCAGACGGCGCAACGACGTTACAAACGTTTAACAATGCGAATGTACTTGGCGGCGTATATAGTGTGCAGGATCTGCCCGTCACCAGCACCTGCATTCCCGTTGGCAATTTAGCTTTGCTTCGAAGGTTCCTGGATTATCCGTACGCAGTTGCTGCCGGCACTTGGCCTAACGGGCTTGTTTTTGTGCCCGGACTGCAGCATCAGCCCGCCGAATGCGAGCTGTCTCACCTTCTCACTTCCGGCATTCTTCTCGAGTTGTCCGTGGCACAACCATGTGGAAGGTTACAGGAGAAGCTCTCGAACACGCTCGCCTACTATAACTGTCTATCAAACAGTTAGTGTACCCCGGGCGTACCGTGATAGCGTGAAGTGTGCATGCGCAGATACGTATATGTTACCCGTACCGCTTACTGTACGTGCACTATTTAACGTCAAACATGGTGGCGCTCTGGGATGCCCCCTTTGAAGTGACGTGGTTGTTGAAAGATTCACTTTGTTTGCAGCAAACGACTGTTTAAAGTGCCTTCGCTTGCCTTCAGTTAGCTTCTACGACAGAGCATACAATTAAGTTGGCGCAGTCTCTGAGATAGCTGCCCATTTCTAACGTGTTTAGGCCTAACTACAACATCAATGTAAACAAATCGGAAACCTGGAGTTTTTCGCATTTGGTGCGTTGTTCCTCTTTATTTACTTTCATTATTAATAAAATAAACGTGTAACAATACTTCGCGCTGTAACACAGGCTGATAATCACGTTTTAATATCCTTCTCACTTTTCTTACTCATAAACACTTTGATAGGTGGCGCCACCATCTCGTCCGGGGAACGTAAATGCTGTACCGCTAAACTATAGGGCACTGTCCGCGACTAATGTTTCCTGCACGGTAACGTCATTCCCTTAACCTCTGCTATCGCGCAGAAGTTAAGGGAATAACCCAAAGCACTGCCTACGGCGTCCATACGACGCTGCGAGTAATTAACTGATAAAAGAGCCAGTGGAGACCGCTCGTGACACCACCACTATACGAATTTTTCAAGTTATACACAGCTTTCACTGTAAAACGGAGCTCCAATGTAAGCTTACTGGCGTCTCGGGGAAGGTGGCGAGACCACTCGACGATAAGTATAGTAGAGACGAATGCGCCCCCCCCCCGCCCCCTTCCAGATGAACAAAGGCGGAGGGCGCCTCTATAGTTCTGAATCTGTTTTTTTTTCTTTTTTTGTGGTCGGGACTTCTTCTCAATAGCTCAGGTCCTGACCTCTTTTTTTTACTTTTTGGTGTTAAGTGTATATCTGATGTCATAAATGATGCTCTTTACGCCTCCATCTAGCAGTTCGCAAGTCTGTGTTCTTTGTAGTGTTTCTTGAGGATAATGTCGTACCTATATAATGTCGTCTGTATATCTTTATTCTCGATGTACAATAGGCCTAATCGTTTAAATAAAACTTTTCGCGCCAAAAGAAATACATGTTATTTACAAACACAGATCAAAAGACGCATCATGCAAAGACATGCAACAAAAAAACACTAAACTTCATAAAGAAAAGAATGGTCTGGATCTTAAGTGGCTTTTCAAATACCTCCCAGTCAACGTCCAACCAAATAACTAAGGGCGCCCCGCGTACTGGCTAGACGTCACCGTCGTCTTCTTCCGAGGAGTCGTCCTGAAAGCCGCTTGGTCCTGGTCTGGGCTCTAGGGTATTCAAATCGTCCGTGTCACCTCGTTACTCGCCATGGAAGTCGTCCAGTCTGCGACGCTTGCACGGCGGTCCGGCGTCGTCATCTGAAACAGACGGTAAAATCCTACAGACGGTATCAGATCCAGTAGACGCCTCTGCATTACCTACCTCGACTCCAGCGCCGGAAACAGCAGGTGCCGAATCCGCACCATCGTCAGTCGACGAGTCATCGCTCCATGAATCTTCACTGGACGAGTCATCGCTCGATGAATCGTCGCTTGAGGAATCGTCACTCGGGACCCATATCTTCAAACTCTCCGCGAGCAAGACGTAGCGAAGCAGGCTCGAGGTGTTCTGCATCTTCCTTTGAGCCTGCGAAATAATATCGTCAATAGTCGGGGCACGGTTGACGGGCATGACGATAAAGCGGTGTACTTACGGAAAGCAATACTTTTTTTTTCTCCCAACGTAGCGCACGTGCGTTCAATGCCGAAGCCAGCAGCAGACTGAGCTCTTGTCTCTCTCTCCTTTCACTGAAGCAGTGACGTCACCAACAGCGCCCGCCAATGAGGCCCACTCTCGCTGTCGGAGCAGGAGCTGGTTGGCCAAACGAGTTCTGCTGAGGGCAACCACTGGAAAGGCTGGCGCTGCGGTCGCGCTGACGCAGCAAATGACCACACGCGAAACGTTCATGCAGTCGTCAGTGTAGCACGCTTCCTTTCAACCCCAAATCAGATATTTTTCCAGCTAACCGGTTTTTTTTACCGCACGATACCACAGTGCCGGACACAATTTAGCGAGTCTATAATGAGTCAGCCTTTCCAAAACGCCACGGCAGCGATACACTTGCCTCACAAAATTGAAATTGGGAAATTGGCGAAACAAATCAGCCATCATGCTCGGGTGTTAAAATGAGTTGGCAGCCACTTTTTTTTGCGCATCCGTGCATTCGCTAAGAATCTGCGTCTCTTAATAGATTTCAAATATACCGTATGTATTGAATAATTGCAAAATATTACCGTGCACCCTTACCTTGATAAATACGTAGCACAACTAGCTGCAACATGACGTTTCTTTTTATTTTGAAACTACTTTCACCTAGTTAAACGCCGGAAGGCCTCAAAGTGCTGTCACTAAGTCTTGTTCAAACTTGAGAGCGACGACGTCTATTCCTCTTTATAGTTACGTCCCTCAGTGCATCGACCTGCATTCCATCCAATGCGTTGCTGATGCAGCATTTGCGAAAAGACTTGCGCAACATATCTTCCGTGAAAGATTCCCTTGCTGACGACACTCAACCAAAAACTGTCGCGGGGCGGTGGACGTCGTATAAGCGCCAAGCATCCACTTATTGTAGAGTTCGCGCACGCAATCTCGCAAGGTGTTTTTGGGCACTACGTACAAAGGCTGGAGAATTCCGCGTAGACGTGGCGATTGTATCTGATACTTTAGCGCTGTGCTTAGGGGAAAAAAACGAGAACCAGCGGCGAACATCTTACCACACCATTTCTTCGTATGTACGAAAAAAAGAATCCAGTGTTTAAAATGCCGAGTAAATCTGACGTTAAGGCATCTCAAAAGGGGCATGTAGTCTCTGCTGGAGCAGAGCATGGTGAAACCCCTTTGGTTTCCACACTCATGCACCACGCAGACGGCGCAACGACGTTACAAACGTTTAACAATGCGAATGTACTTGGCGGCGTATATAGTGTGCAGGATCTGCCCGTCACCAGCACCTGAATTCCCGTTGGCAATTTAGCTTTGCTTCGAAGGTTCCTGGATTATCCGTACGCAGTTGCTGCCGGCACTTGGCCTACCGGGCTTGTTTTTGTGCCCGGACTGCAGCATCAGCCCGCCGACTGCGAGCTGTCTCACCTTCTCACTTCCGGCATTCTTCTCGAGTTCTCCGTGGCATAACCATGTGGAAGGTTACAGGAGAAGCTCTCGAACACGCTCGCCTACTATAACTGTCTATCAAACAGTTAGTGTACCCCGGGCGTACCGTGATAGCGTGAAGTGTGCATGCGCAGATACGTATATGTTACCCGTACCGCTTACTGTACGTGCACTATTTAACGTCAAACATGGTGGCGCTCTGGGATGCCCCCTTTGAAGTGACGTGGTTGTTGAAAGATTCACTTTGTTTGCAGCAAACGACTGTTTAAAGTGCCTTCGCTTGCCTTCAGTTAGCTTCTACGACAGAGCATACAATTAAGTTGGCGCAGTCTCTGAGATAGCTGCCCATTTCTAACGTGTTTAGGCCGAACTACAACATCAATGTAAACAAATCGGAAACCTGGAGTTTTTCGCATTTGGTGCGTTGTTCCTATTTATTTACTTTCATTATTAATAAAATAAACGTGTAACAATACTTCGCGCGGTAACACAGGCTGATAATCACGTTTTAATATCCTTCTCACTTTTCTTACTCATAAACACTTTGATAGGTGGCGCCACCATCCCGTCCGGGGAACGTAAATGCTGTACCGCTAAACTATAGGGCACTGTCCGCGACTAATGTTTCCTGCACGGTAACGTCATTCCCTTAACCTCTGCTATCGCGCAGAAGTTAAGGGAATAAGCCAAAGCACTGCCGACGGCGTCCATACGACGCTGCGAGTGATTAACTGATAAAAGAGCCAGTGGAGACCGCTCGTGACACCACCACTATACGAATTTTTCAAGTTATACACAGCTTTCACTGTAAAACGGAGCACCAACGTAAGCTTACTGGCGTCTCGGGGAAGGTGGCGAGACCACTCGACGATAAGTATAGTAGAGACGAATGCGCCCCCGCCCGCCCCCTTCCAGATGAACAAAGGCGGAGGGCGCCTCTATAGTTCTGAATCTGTTTTTTTTTCTTTTTTTGTGGTCGGGACTTCTCAATAGCTCAGGTCCTGACCTCTTTTTTTTACTTTTTCGTGTTAAGTGTATATCTGATGTCATAAATGATGCTCTTTACGCCTCCATCTAGCAGTTCGCAAGTCTGTGTTCTTTGTAGTGTTTCTTGAGGATAATGTCGTACCTATATAATGTCGTCTGTATATCTTTATTCTCGATGTACAATAGGCCTAATCGTTTAAATAAAACTTTTCGCGCCAAAAGAAATACATGTTATTTACAAACACAGATCAAAAGACGCATCATGCAAAGACATGCAACAAAAAAACACTAAACTTCGTAAAGAAAAGAATGGTCTGGATCTTAAGTGGCTTTTCAAATACCTCCCAGTCCCCGTCCAACCAAATAACTAAGGGCGCCCCGCGTACTGGCTAGACGTCACCGTCGTCTTCTTCCGAGGAGTCGTCCTGAAAGCCGCTTGGTCCTGGTCTGGGCTCTAGGGTATTCAAATCGTCCGTGTCACCTCGTTACTCGCCATGGAAGTCGTCCAGTCTGCGACGCTTGCACGGCGGTCCGGCGTCGTCATCTGAAACAGACGGTAAAACCCTACAGACGGTATCAGATCCAGTAGACGCCTCTGCATTACCTACCTCGACTCCAGCGCCGGAAACATCAGGTGCCGAATCCGCACCATCGTCAGTCGACGAGTCATCGCTCCATGAATCTTCACTGGACGAGTCATCGCTCGACGAATCGTCGCTTGAGGAATCGTCACTCGGGACCCATATCTTCAAACTCTCCGCGAGCAAGACGTAGCGAAGCAGGCTCGAGGTGTTCTGCATCTTCCTTTGAGCCTGCGAAATAATATCGTCAATAGTCGGGGCACGGTTGACGGGCATGACGATAAAGCGGTGTACTTACGGGAAGCAATACTTTTTTTTTCTCCCAACGTAGCGCACGTGCGTTCAATGCCGAAGCCAGCAGCCGACTGAGCTCTTGTCTCTCTCTCCTTTCACTGAAGCAGTGACGTCACCAACAGCGCCCGCCAATGAGGCCCACTCTCGCTGTCGGAGCAGGAGCTGGTTGGCCAAACGAGTTCTGGTGAGGGCAACCACTGGAAAGGCTGGCGCTGCGGTCGCGCTGACGCAGCAAACGACCACACGCGAAACGTTCATGCAGTCGTCAGTGTAGCACGCTTCCTTTCAACCCCAAATCAGATATTTTTCCAGCTAACCGGTTTTTTTTACCGCACGATACCACAGTGCCGGACACAATTTAGCGAGTCTATAATGAGTCAGCCTTTCCAAAACGCCACGGCAGCGATACACTTGCCTCACAAAATTGAAATTGGGAAATTGGCGAAACAAATCAGCCATCATGCTCGGGTGTTAAAATGAGTTGGCAGCCACTTTTTTTTGCGCATCCGTGCATTCGCTAAGAATCTGCGTCTCTTATTAGATTTCAAATATACCGTATGTATTGAATAATTGCAAAATATTACCGTGCACCCTTACCTTGATAAATACGTAGCACAACTAGCTGCAACATGACGTTTCTTTTTATTTTGAAACTACTTTCACCTAGTTAAACGCCAGAAGGCCTCAAAGTGCTGTCACTAAGTCTTGTTCAAACTTGAGAGCGACGACGTCTATTCCTCTTTATAGTTACGTCCCTCAGTGCATCGACCTGCATTCCATCCAATGCGTTACTGATGCAGCATTTGCGAAAAGACTTGCGCAACATATCTTCCGTGAAAGATTCCCTTGCTGACGATACTCAACCAAAAACTGTCGCGGGGCGGTGGACGTCGTATAAGCGCCAAGCATCCACTTATTGTAGAGTTCGCGCACGCAATCTCGCAAGGTGTTTTTGGGCACTACGTACAAAGGCTGGAGAATTCCGCGTAGACGTGGCGATTGTATCTGATACTTTAGCGCTGTGCTTAGGGGAAAAAAACGAGAACCAGCGGCGAACATCTTACCACACCATTTCTTCGTATGTACGAAAAAAAAGAATCCAGTGTTTAAAATGCCGAGTAAATCTGACGTTAAGGCATCTCAAAAAGGGCATGTAGTCTCTGCTGGAGCAGAGCATGGTGAAACCCCTTTGGTTTCCACACTCATGCACCACGCAGACGGCGCAACGACGTTACAAACGTTTAACAATGCGAATGTACTTGGCGGCGTATATAGTGTGCAGGATCTGCCCGTCACCAGCACCTGCATTCCCGTTGGCAATTTAGCTTTGCTTCGAAGGTTCCTGGATTATCCGTACGCAGTTGCTGCCGGCACTTGGCCTAACGGGCTTGTTTTTGTGCCCGGACTGCAGCATCAGCCCGCCGAATGCGAGCTGTCTCACCTTCTCACTTCCGGCATTCTTCTCGAGTTGTCCGTGGCACAACCATGTGGAAGGTTACAGGAGAAGCTCTCGAACACGCTCGCCTACTATAACTGTCTATCAAACAGTTAGTGTACCCCGGGCGTACCGTGATAGCGTGAAGTGTGCATGCGCAGATACGTATATGTTACCCGTACCGCTTACTGTACGTGCACTATTTAACGTCAAACATGGTGGCGCTCTGGGATGCCCCCTTTGAAGTGACGTGGTTGTTGAAAGATTCACTTTGTTTGCAGCAAACGACTGTTTAAAGTGCCTTCGCTTGCCTTCAGTTAGCTTCTACGACAGAGCATACAATTAAGTTGGCGCAGTCTCTGAGATAGCTGCCCATTTCTAACGTGTTTAGGCCTAACTACAACATCAATGTAAACAAATCGGAAACCTGGAGTTTTTCGCATTTGGTGCGTTGTTCCTCTTTATTTACTTTCATTATTAATAAAATAAACGTGTAACAATACTTCGCGCTGTAACACAGGCTGATAATCACGTTTTAATATCCTTCTCACTTTTCTTACTCATAAACACTTTGATAGGTGGCGCCACCATCTCGTCCGGGGAACGTAAATGCTGTACCGCTAAACTATAGGGCACTGTCCGCGACTAATGTTTCCTGCACGGTAACGTCATTCCCTTAACCTCTGCTATCGCGCAGAAGTTAAGGGAATAACCCAAAGCACTGCCGACGGCGTCCATACGACGCTGCGAGTGATTAACTGATAAAAGAGCCAGTGGAGACCGCTCGTGACACCACCACTATACGAATTTTTCAAGTTATACACAGCTTGTTATGCCAGCGAGTCCTCGTCAAACGTCCGTGCCTCTGAAACAGGCAATCTGGGTCAAGGCCAGCCCGCAGCCCACCGGGCGCGAACAACTCCACGGCGTGAACACGCGCGGCGCATCTGTGGCCCACGTGCATTGAGTCAGCGTCGCACGTGACAGCGAGCCGGCGTCCTCATGTCTGGTGGCCTGACGCATCGCGCGGCGAACCCCATTGGAGGAGCCTGCTCTGAAGACCAGCGGCGCTTCTGATTGGACATTTTAGTTGGGCCCGGTGTAAATAAAAGAAGCCCTGCGGCGTGTCGCGATCAGCGGTTTTAGGCGAAAGGCTGACCTATGTATTAGAGAGAGGAGCTCGGCTCTTCGAGTCTCTGCCGGCCCCAGTGCCGAAATTGTAACGCCTCTGTAAATATGCTGTACATAAACCTTGTTTAACTCACCGTCGTCTCGTCCGCTCGTCTCCTCAGCTCTGCGCAGAAGCAGTCGCGAGCTGAGAAACATACGCTACCAAACGGCTGGTGACCTTCCCGGCGGAGTTGAAAGCAGTGGCGCCTCCGGGGCCGTGTTGGCGTCGCCGTCTTTCGCAACAGTGGTGGCTTCGGCGGGATCGGTCTGCCGTTCGCAACAGTGGTGGCAGCGGTGGGATCGGCCGGCGTCAGCGACATCGATGCGGTGAGTGCCTGATGTTTTCCCCTCAGTTCACCAGACTACTCTAGCTCAGGTTGTAGTAGTTTAGAGAAGGGCTGTGTGAAGCATTAGAGTGAGCTTTGATCGTTTCAAGCAAAGTCGAAGTGCTTTGAAACCAAAGTTAATGCGGAGGGGGTAAACACGGGAGAGTGAAAAGTTGCTTGCGCGTCTTGCTAGTTGACTTATAGTGGGTACGGCAAGTAAATTGTTAACAGGGGCAAACAGCAAGAGGCTAGTGTGAACGATGGAGAACCTTAAAGTGAAGGAACTCATCGAAATTTGTGAGGAACTCGGCATTACTTTGGGCCGTGCGAAACGAAAGCAAGCGATCCTTGAGATCATGAAGGATGAGGGAGTGTCGGCTGAGGAAGTCGATGAGGCCTGGGTGGATATTAAAGCACGCCGTGAGGAAGCTGAAAGGCGAGAAGTAGAAGCTCGCGAACGTGAGGAGGCTGAAAGGCGAGAAGCTCGTGAAGAGGCTGAAAGGCGCGAAGCTCGCGAACGTGAAGAAAGGCGCGAAGCTCGCGAACGTGAAGAAAGGCGAGAAGCTCGCGAGCGCGAGGAGGCCGAGAGACAAGAGCGCCTAGAGTTGAAACGACTAGAATTGGCAATCCTACAGTGTTCGCAGGCGCCTAGCGTAGCTTCTCCGACGATTCAGGTCAGCGGTTTCAGAATTCGGGACCAACTGCCACCGTTCGTAGTAGGCGAGGACATGGCGAAGTATCTCGTCAAGTTTGAACACGTCTGTGAGCGAAATGCTTTGGAGCAGTCTCTTTGGGCGCGGAACCTGCTAGCTCTTCTTCCCGGCGAAGTGTCCGACGCGATAACTTGCTTGTCGAGGGAAGCGTTTGAGAGCTATGACGAGGTTAAGGAAGTGCTCTTGAGACGTTATAAGTTGTCACCCGAGGCTTTCAGGCAAAGGTTCCGGTATGCTGAAAAGGGGAATGAGTCACACGTTGACTTCGCGTTTCGTCTTAAAGCCGATTTAATTGAATGGCTCAAGGGCGAAGGTGTTTATGATGATCGCGATAAAGTGGTGGAATGCGTTGCATTGGAGCAATTCTACCGCTGCATCGAGGATAATGTCAGACTTTGGCTGCAGGACAGACTTGGGGAAGTACAGTTAAATAAGGCAGCTGAGTTAGCTGAGGAGTATTATACTCGCCGAAAGTTGCATAGCAGGGCAGTGCGCGTTGAAAAGGATGAGAGAAAAGAGAGCTTTTCAAGGAAACCTGATCAACGGAAACCCGTTCCGCACCGTAAATTCAAGAAGGACCCGTCTCTTACGAAGGACAGTGTAGGGGAAGGGCAAACAGAAGCGGAGAAATCGAGTGAGGTTTCTACCACACAGGCATTTGAATCGGACAACAAACGGAAGCCGCTAATCTGCTACAACTGCAAAAAGGAAGGGCACATCGCGAGAAACTGTCAGGAAAAGTTTGCTTTCGCAACGATCCGAGAATCAGAGAAAAACATTCGGTTGTTGGAGCCGTATCTCCAAGAAATTAGGGTGAATAAGAAAACGTGCCGAGCACTTAGAGACTCAGCGGCAACCATGGACGTTGTCCATCCTTCATTGGTGTCTCCGGATGACTTCACAGGAGAATGCGCGTGGATCAGGCAAGTCGCCGAGGAGCAGAGTGTTCGCTTACCAATCGCCACCGTTGTCATTGAAGGCCCGTTCGGTAAGCTTTGCACCGAAGCGGCTGTGTCTGCCGCGCTGAATGGTCGTTTTCCTTATCTTTTCTCCAACAACTCGGAGCAGCTTCTCAAAGAGCAGGGCAAATCGTTCTTCCCCAACTTAGCGTGCATGGCTCTCACGCGATCGCAAGCGCGGAAGCTATCGCGGCAGCTTGATCTGGTTCCATGCGGTGAACTCTCAAGTGACCTTGTCGGCGGGTCGACGGAACCCCAGAAAGGAAAGTTTCCGCATGAGTCATGGGAGCAGTCACGCGAGCGGCCCGTCGTCGACACGACCGGCGCGGTTTCCGGAGAAAGGGGAGACGACGTGGCGCCATTGAGTCAGAGCGAGAGGGTTGCAACGCTCTCGCCTGTAGCGGAAAGTTGGAGCGAGCTGCCGAGAGTTGATCGAGAGACGCTCATTGGAGAGCAACGTGAGGATTTCTCGATTGAAGCGCTAGTGGAAAGCCAAATTGAAGCGCGAGTGGAAAGCCAGAAAAACGCGGCAAAAGTGCTGTCGAAGGAGCACTACGAGAAATCGGGGAAGAAGCGCGCTTTTGAAGTTGATAATCAGGTAATGCGGGTGCAGCCACCCAAAAGGAACAAGCTTGAGGTTGATTGGGAAGGGCCCGCCACAGTATTATCGAAGCCTTGCGATACAACTTATGAGGTGCAAGTAGGAAGGCGGCAGAACAAAATTTACAACTTGATGAAACCCAATGTTCAACATCAAGCGGTCGTAAATCAGCTGTTGAAGGCTTCAGAGGAAGAGGGAGCAGAAAATTTGAGTTCTAGTGAGGTGATCGAAGGGGGATCGAAAGTAATTTGGGAGCAGATAAACCTACAGCCTAGCTTAAGTGAAGGAGGACCTGAGAAAGAGGACCTGAGAAAGATTGGTTCCGAGTTTGAAGACGTGTTTTCGGACCGCCCCGGAAACATGAGGGTGATCGAACACGATATCGAGCTAAGCGGTGAGGAGTCAATCAGTAGCAAGCCGTATCGTTGTTCCCCTGTGCAACGTCGCAAGTGTGAGCCGCTCTTGGTGCCGCATAGGTATCGTCGCCTAAAAGTGGCCGGTTACTGAGGTGGAGCATGTTGCTCCACAGCGCAACTTTGACGTTCGCTAAAGAAAAAAAAAAGGGGGAAAGGTAAACGTTAATGCAGGTGCATTGAGCAGTGCGTTCCAGCTAGTAACTTCTCAACCTTTCGGTTTCTGGCTGGCGATTCGGGGCAAAATTTTGACCTCATCACGACCTGGGCTGAGCGCTCTCGTTCAGAGTGATCTCAAGGGGCCAACTTTATGTGGTATTCTAATTCGTTACGTTGTTGTACGTGGGAAAAAAAAATTGAGTTGTCATTTTAAGAGTCTTTTGTCCCACATGTGCCTCTTGATGTAGAGGGAACGAAATTCCGATAGACACGTAGATAGGTATATGTTGTACTATACTTTGTCTGGTGTTCTGTCGGGTGATCGAAGGCACTTGCTTGTGTCGTGTGTTGTCTGTTGTCGAACCGTTCTTGGCAAGTTGCAGAACCATCGACAAGTGCTGAAACCGAAAATGGTCAGAAGAGACGAGCGAAGTTGGCCAGCAAGTTGTGGCGACAAGCCAGTGGAGCGGGGATCCGTCGTCAATGATGGGATGTGTTCCCGGAACAGTCTGGAGCTGTATTCTCCCCATGGCCCTGGAGGCGAACCTGGAGGGACCTGGCGAACGAGCGCACCTGACATCCGAGCCCCGTGGAAGCAGCTCGTCTTTCCGGTGCATTGTCTGGCGGCGGGGGTGCTGTTATGCCAGCGAGTCCTCGTCAAACGTCCGTGCCTCTGAAACAGGCAATCTGGGTCAAGGCCAGCCCGCAGCCCACCGGGCGCGAACAACTCCACGGCGTGAACACGCGCGGCGCATCTGTGGCCCACGTGCATTGAGTCAGCGTCGCACGTGACAGCGAGCCGGCGTCCTCATGTCTGGTGGCCTGACGCATCGCGCGGCGAACCCCATTGGAGGAGCCTGCTCTGAAGACCAGCGGCGCTTCTGATTGGACATTTTAGTTGGGCCCGGTGTAAATAAAAGAAGCCCTGCGGCGTGTCGCGATCAGCGGTTTTAGGCGAAAGGCTGACCTATGTATTAGAGAGAGGAGCTCGGCTCTTCGAGTCTCTGCCGGCCCCAGTGCCGAAATTGTAACGCCTCTGTAAATATGCTGTACATAAACCTTGTTTAACTCACCGTCGTCTCGTCCGCTCGTCTCCTCAGCTCTGCGCAGAAGCAGTCGCGAGCTGAGAAACATACGCTACCAAACGGCTGGTGACCTTCCCGGCGGAGTTGAAAGCAGTGGCGCCTCCGGGGCCGTGTTGGCGTCGCCGTCTTTCGCAACAGTGGTGGCTTCGGCGGGATCGGTCCGCCGTTTCGCAACAAGCTTTCACTGTAAAATGGAGCTCCAACGTAAGCTTACTGGCGTCTCGGGGAAGGTGGCGAGACCACTCGACGATAAGTATAGTAGAGACGAATGCGCCCCCCCCGCCCCCTTCCAGATGAACAAAGGCGGAGGGCGCCTCTATAGTTCTGAATCTGTTTTTTTTTCTTTTTTTGTGGTCGGGACTTCTTCTCAATAGCTCAGGTCCTGACCTCTTTTTTTTACTTTTTGGTGTTAAGTGTATATCTGATGTCATAAATGATGCTCTTTACGCCTCCATCTAGCAGTTCGCAAGTCTGTGTTCTTTGTAGTGTTTCTTGAGGATAATGTCGTACCTATATAATGTCGTCTGTATATCTTTATTCTCGATGTACAATAGGCCTAATCGTTTAAATAAAACTTTTCGCGCCAAAAGAAATACATGTTATTTACAAACACAGATCAAAAGACGCATCATGCAAAGACATGCAACAAAAAAACACTAAACTTCGTAAAGAAAAGAATGGTCTGGATCTTAAGTGGCTTTTCAAATACCTCCCAGTCAACGTCCAACCAAATAACTAAGGGCGCCCCGCGTACTGGCTAGACGTCACCGTCGTCTTCTTCCGAGGAGTCGTCCTGAAAGCCGCTTGGTCCTGGTCTGGGCTCTAGGGTATTCAAATCGTCCGTGTCACCTCGTTACTCGCCATGGAAGTCGTCCAGTCTGCGACGCTTGCACGGCGGTCCGGCGTCGTCATCTGAAACAGACGGTAAAATCCTACAGACGGTATCAGATCCAGTAGACGCCTCTGCATTACCTACCTCGACTCCAGCGCCGGAAACAGCAGGTGCCGAATCCGCACCATCGTCAGTCGACGAGTCATCGCTCCATGAATCTTCACTGGACGAGTCATCGCTCGATGAATCGTCGCTTGAGGAATCGTCACTCGGGACCCATATCTTCAAACTCTCCGCGAGCAAGACGTAGCGAAGCAGGCTCGAGGTGTTCTGCATCTTCCTTTGAGCCTGCGAAATAATATCGTCAATAGTCGGGGCACGGTTGACGGGCATGACGATAAAGCGGTGTACTTACGGGAAGCAATACTTTTTTTTCTCCCAACGTAGCGCACGTGCGTTCAATGCCGAAGCCAGCAGCAGACTGAGCTCTTGTCTCTCTCTCCTTTCACTGAAGCAGTGACGTCACCAACAGCGCCCGCCAATGAGGCCCACTCTCGCTGTCGGAGCAGGAGCTGGTTGGCCAAACGAGTTCTGGTGAGGGCAACCACTGGAAAGGCTGGTGCTGCGGTCGCGCTGACGCAGCAAACGACCACACGCGAAACGTTCATGCAGTCGTCAGTGTAGCACGCTTCCTTTCAACCCCAAATCAGATATTTTTCCAGCTAACCGGTTTTTTTTACCGCACGATACCACAGTGCCGGACACAATTTAGCGAGTCTATAATGAGTCAGCCTTTCCAAAACGCCACGGCAGCGATACACTTGCCTCACAAAATTGAAATTGGGAAATTGGCGAAACAAATCAGCCATCATGCTCGGGTGTTAAAATGAGTTGGCAGCCACTTTTTTTTGCGCATCCGTGCATTCGCTAAGAATCTGCGTCTCTTATTAGATTTCAAATATACCGTATGTATTGAAGAATTGCAAAATATTACCGTGCACCCTTACCTTGATAAATACGTAGCACAACTAGCTGCAACATGACGTTTCTTTTTATTTTGAAATTACTTTCACCTAGTTAAACGCCGGAAGGCCTCAAAGTGCTGTCACTAAGTCTTGTTCAAACTTGAGAGCGACGACGTCTATTCCTCTTTATAGTTACGTCCCTCAGTGCATCGACCTGCATTCCATCCAATGCGTTGCTGATGCAGCATTTGCGAAAAGACTTGCGCAACATATCTTCTGTGAAAGATTCCCTTGCTGACGACACTCAACCAAAAACTGTCGCGGGGCGGTGGACGTCGTATAAGCGCCAAGCATCCACTTATTGTAGAGTTCGCGCACGCAATCTCGCAAGGTGTTTTTGGGCACTACGTACAAAGGCTGGAGAATTCCGCGTAGACGTGGCGATTGTATCTGATACTTTAGCGCTGTGCTTAGGGGAAAAAAACGAGAACCAGCGGCGAACATCTTACCACACCATTTCTTCGTATGTACGAAAAAAAGAATCCAGTGTTTAAAATGCCGAGTAAATCTGACGTTAAGGCATCTCAAAAAGGGCATGTAGTCTCTGCTGGAGCAGAGCATGGTGAAACCCCTTTGGTTTCCACACTCATGCACCACGCAGACGGCGCAACGACGTTACAAACGTTTAACAATGCGAATGTACTTTGCGGCGTATATAGTGTGCAGGATCTGCCCGTCACCAGCACCTGCATTCCCGTTGGCAATTTAGCTTTGCTTCGAAGGTTCCTGGATTATCCGTACGCAGTTGCTGCCGGCACTTGGCCTACCGGGCTTGTTTTTGTGCCCGGACTGCAGCATCAGCCCGCCGAATGCGAGCTGTCTCACCTTCTCACTTCCGGCATTCTTCTCGAGTTGTCCGTGGCACAACCATGTGGAAGGTTACAGGAGAAGCTCTCGAACACGCTCGCCTACTATAACTGTCTATCAAACAGTTAGTGTACCCCGGGCGTACCGTGATAGCGTGAAGTGTGCATGCGCAGATACGTATATGTTACCCGTACCGCTTACTGTACGTGCACTATTTAACGTCAAACATGGTGGCGCTCTGGGATGCCCCCTTTGAAGTGACGTGGTTGTTGAAAGATTCACTTTGTTTGCAGCAAACGACTGTTTAAAGTGCCTTCGCTTGCCTTCAGTTAGCTTCTACGACAGAGCATACAATTAAGTTGGCGCAGTCTCTGAGATAGCTGCCCATTTCTAACGTGTTTAGGCCGAACTACAACATCAATGTAAACAAATCGGAAACCTGGAGTTTTTCGCATTTGGTGCGTTGTTCCTATTTATTTACTTTCATTATTAATAAAATAAACGTGTAACAATACTTCGCGCGGTAACACAGGCTGATAATCACGTTTTAATATACTTCTCACTTTTCTTACTCATAAACACTTTGATAGGTGGCGCCACCATCCCGTCCGGGGAACGTAAATGCTGTACCGCTAAACTATAGGGCACTGTCCGCGACTAATGTTTCCTGCATGGTAACGTCATTCCCTTAACCTCTGCTATCGCACAGAAGTTAAGGGAATAAGCCAAAGCACTGCCGACGGCGTCCATACGACGCTGCGAGTGATTAACTGATAAAAGAGCCAGTGGAGACCGCTCGTGACACCACCACTATACGAATTTTTCAAGTTATACACAGCTTTCACTGTAAAAGGGAGCACCAACGTAAGCTTACTGGCGTCTCGGGGAAGGTGGCGAGACCACTCGACGATAAGTATAGTAGAGACGAATGCGCCCCCGCCCGCCCCCTTCCAGATGAACAAAGGCGGAGGGCGCCTCTATAGTTCTGAATCTGTTTTTTTTTCTTTTTTTGTGGTCGGGACTTCTCAATAGCTCAGGTCCTGACCTCTTTTTTTTACTTTTTCGTGTTAAGTGTATATCTGATGTCATAAATGATGCTCTTTACGCCTCCATCTAGCAGTTCGCAAGTCTGTGTTCTTTGTAGTGTTTCTTGAGGATAATGTCGTACCTATATAATGTCGTCTGTATATCTTTATTCTCGATGTACAATAGGCCTAATCGTTTAAATAAAACTTTTCGCGCCAAAAGAAATACATGTTATTTACAAACACAGATCAAAAGACGCATCATGCAAAGACATGCAACAAAAAAACACTAAACTTTGTAAAGAAAAGAATGGTCTGGATCTTAAGTGGCTTTTCAAATACCTCCCAGTCCCCGTCCAACCAAATAACTAAGGGCGCCCCGCGTACTGGCTAGACGTCACCGTCGTCTTCTTCCGAGGAGTCGTCCTGAAAGCCGCTTGGTCCTGGTCTGGGCTCTAGGGTATTCAAATCGTCCGTGTCACCTCGTTACTCGCCATGGAAGTCGTCCAGTCTGCGACGCTTGCACGGCGGTCCGGCGTCGTCATCTGAAACAGACGGTAAAACCCTACAGACGGTATCAGATCCAGGAGACGCCTCTGCATTACCTACCTCGACTCCAGCGCCGGAAACATCAGGTGCCGAATCCGCACCATCGTCAGTCGACGAGTCATCGCTCCATGAATCTTCACTGGACGAGTCATCGCTCGACGAATCGTCGCTTGAGGAATCGTCACTCGGGACCCATATCTTCAAACTCTCCGCGAGCAAGACGTAGCGAAGCAGGCTCGAGGTGTTCTGCATCTTCCTTTGAGCCTGCGAAATAATATCGTCAATAGTCGGGGCACGGTTGACGGGCATGACGATAAAGCGGTGTACTTACGGGAAGCAATACTTTTTTTTTTCTCCCAACGTAGCGCACGTGCGTTCAATGCCGAAGCCAGCAGCCGACTGAGCTCTTGTCTCTCTCTCCTTTCACTGAAGCAGTGACGTCACCAACAGCGCCCGCCAATGAGGCCCACTCTCGCTGTCGGAGCAGGAGCTGGTTGGCCAAACGAGTTCTGGTGAGGGCAACCACTGGAAAGGCTGGCGCTGCGGTCGCGCTGACGCAGCAAACGACCACACGCGAAACGTTCATGCAGTCGTCAGTGTAGCACGCTTCCTTTCAACCCCAAATCAGATATTTTTCCAGCTAACCGGTTTTTTTTACCGCACGATACCACAGTGCCGGACACAATTTAGCGAGTCTATAATGAGTCAGCCTTTCCAAAACGCCACGGCAGCGATACACTTGCCTCACAAAATTGAAATTGGGAAATTGGCGAAACAAATCAGCCATCATGCTCGGGTGTTAAAATGAGTTGGCAGCCACTTTTTTTTGCGCATCCGTGCATTCGCTAAGAAGCTGCGTATCTTATTAGATTTCAAATATACCGTATGTATTGAAGAATTGCAAAATATTACCGTGCACCCTTACCTTGATAAATACGTAGCACAACTAGCTGCAACATGACGTTTCTTTTTATTTTGAAACTACTTTCACCTACTTAAACGCCAGAAGGCCTCAAAGTGCTGTCACTAAGTCTTGTTCAAACTTGAGAGCGACGACGTCTATTCCTCTTTATAGTTACGTCCCTCAGTGCATCGACCTGCATTCCATCCAATGCGTTGCTGATGCAGCATTTGCGAAAAGACTTGCGCAACATATCTTCCGTGAAAGATTCCCTTGCTGACGATACTCAACCAAAAACTGTCGCGGGGCGGTGGACGTCGTATAAGCGCCAAGCATCCACTTATTGTAGAGTTCGCGCACGCAATCTCGCAAGGTGTTTTTGGGCACTACGTACAAAGGCTGGAGAATTCCGCGTAGACGTGGCGATTGTATCTGATACTTTAGCGCTGTGCTTAGGGGAAAAAAACGAGAACCAGCGGCGAACATCTTACCACACCATTTCTTCGTATGTACGAAAAAAAAGAATCCAGTGTTTAAAATGCCGAGTAAATCTGACGTTAAGGCATCTCAAAAAGGGCATGTAGTCTCTGCTGGAGCAGAGCATGGTGAAACCCCTTTGGTTTCCACACTCATGCACCACGCAGACGGCGCAACGATGTTACAAACGTTTAACAATGCGAATGTACTTGGCGGCGTATATAGTGTGCAGGATCTGCCCGTCACCAGCACCTGCATTCCCGTTGGCAATTTAGCTTTGCTTCGAAGGTTCCTGGATTATCCGTACGCAGTTGCTGCCGGCACTTGGCCTACCGGGCTTGTTTTTGTGCCCGGACTGCAGCATCAGCCCGCCGAATGCGAGCTGTCTCACCTTCTCACTTCCGGCATTCTTCTCGAGTTGTCCGTGGCACAACCATGTGGAAGGTTACAGGAGAAGCTCTCGAACACGCTCGCCTACTATAACTGTCTATCAAACAGTTAGTGTACCCCGGGCGTACCGTGATAGCGTGAAGTGTGCATGCGCAGATACGTACATGTTACCCGTACCGCTTACTGTACGTGCACTATTTAACGTCAAACATGGTGGCGCTCTGGGATGCCCCCTTTGAAGTGACGTGGTTGTTGAAAGATTCACTTTGTTTGCAGCAAACGACTGTTTAAAGTGCCTTCGCTTGCCTTCAGTTAGCTTCTACGACAGAGCATACAATTAAGTTGGCGCAGTCTCTGAGATAGCTGCCCATTTCTAACGTGTTTAGGCCTAACTACAACATCAATGTAAACAAATCGGAAACCTGGAGTTTTTCGCATTTGGTGCGTTGTTCCTCTTTATTTACTTTCATTATTAATAAAATAAACGTGTAACAATACTTCGCGCTGTAACACAGGCTGATAATCACGTTTTAATATCCTTCTCACTTTTCTAACTCATAAACACTTTGATAGGTGGCGCCACCATCTCGTCCGGGGAACGTAAATGCTGTACCGCTAAACTATAGGGCACTGTCCGCGACTAATGTTTCCTGCACGGTAACGTCATTCCCTTAACCTCTGCTATCGCGCAGAAGTTAAGGGAATAACCCAAAGCACTGCCGACGGCGTCCATACGACGCTGCGAGTGATTAACTGATAAAAGAGCCAGTGGAGACCGCTCGTGACACCACCACTATACGAATTTTTCAAGTTATACACAGCTTTCACTGTAAAACGGAGCTCCAACGTAAGCTTACTGGCGTCTCGGGGAAGGTGGCGAGACCACTCGACGATAAGTATAGTAGAGACGAATGCGCCCCCCCCCCCGCCCCCTTCCAGATGAACAAAGGCGGAGGGCGCCTCTATAGTTCTGAATCTGTTTTTTTTTCTTTTTTTGTGGTCGGGACTTCTTCTCAATAGCTCAGGTCCTGACCTCTTTTTTTTACTTTTTGGTGTTAAGTGTATATCTGATGTCATAAATGATGCTCTTTACGCCTCCATCTAGCAGTTCGCAAGTCTGTGTTCTTTGTAGTGTTTCTTGAGGATAATGTCGTACCTATATAATGTCGTCTGTATATCTTTATTCTCGATGTACAATAGGCCCAATCGTTTAAATAAAACTTTTCGCGCCAAAAGAAATACATGTTATTTACAAACACAGATCAAAAGACGCATCATGCAAAGACATGCAACAAAAAAACACTAAACTTCGTAAAGAAAAGAATGGTCTGGATCTTAAGTGGCTTTTCAAATACCTCCCAGTCAACGTCCAACCAAATAACTAAGGGCGCCCCGCGTACTGGCTAGACGTCACCGTCGTCTTCTTCCGAGGAGTCGTCCTGAATGCCGCTTGGTCCTGGTCTGGGCTCTAGGGTATTCAAATCGTCCGTGTCACCTCGTTACTCGCCATGGAAGTCGTCCAGTCTGCGACGCTTGCACGGCGGTCCGGCGTCGTCATCTGAAACAGACGGTAAAATCCTACAGACGGTATCAGATCCAGTAGACGCCTCTGCATTACCTACCTCGACTCCAGCGCCGGAAACAGCAGGTGCCGAATCCGCACCATCGTCAGTCGACGAGTCATCGCTCCATGAATCTTCACTGGACGAGTCATCGCTCGATGAATCGTCGCTTGAGGAATCGTCACTCGGGACCCATATCTTCAAACTCTCCGCGAGCAAGACGTAGCGAAGCAGGCTCGAGGTGTTCTGCATCTTCCTTTGAGCCTGCGAAATAATATCGTCAATAGTCGGGGCACGGTTGACGGGCATGACGATAAAGCGGTGTACTTACGGGAAGCAATACTTTTTTTTTCTCCCAACGTAGCGCACGTGCGTTCAATGCCGAAGCCAGCAGCAGACTGAGCTCTTGTCTCTCTCTCCTTTCACTGAAGCAGTGACGTCACCAACAGCGCCCGCCAATGAGGCCCACTCTCGCTGTCGGAGCAGGAGCTGGTTGGCCAAACGAGTTCTGCTGAGGGCAACCACTGGAAAGGCTGGCGCTGCGGTCGCGCTGACGCAGCAAACGACCACACGCGAAACGTTCATGCAGTCGTCAGTGTAGCACGCTTCCTTTCAACCCCAAATCAGATATTTTTCCAGCTAACCGGTTTTTTTTACCGCACGATACCACAGTGCCGGACACAATTTAGCGAGTCTATAATGAGTCAGCCTTTCCAAAACGCCACGGCAGCGATACACTTGCCTCACAAAATTGAAATTGGGAAATTGGCGAAACAAATCAGCCATCATGCTCGGGTGTTAAAATGAGTTGGCAGCCACTTTTTTTTGCGCATCCGTGCATTCGCTAAGAATCTGCGTCTCTTATTAGATTTCAAATATACCGTATGTATTGAAGAATTGCAAAATATTACCGTGCACCCTTACCTTGATAAATACGTAGCACAACTAGCTGCAACATGACGTTTCTTTTTATTTTGAAACTACTTTCACCTAGTTAAACGCCGGAAGGCCTCAAAGTGCTGTCACTAAGTCTTGTTCAAACTTGAGAGCGACGACGTCTATTCCTCTTTATAGTTACGTCCCTCAGTGCATCGACCTGCATTCCATCCAATGCGTTGCTGATGCAGCATTTGCGAAAAGACTTGCGCAACATATCTTCCGTGAAAGATTCCCTTGCTGACGACACTCAACCAAAAACTGTCGCGGGGCGGTGGACGTCGTATAAGCGCCAAGCATCCACTTATTGTAGAGTTCGCGCACGCAATCTCGCAAGGTGTTTTTGGGCACTACGTACAAAGGCTGGAGAATTCCGCGTAGACGTGGCGATTGTATCTGATACTTTAGCGCTGTGCTTAGGGGAAAAAAACGAGAACCAGCGGCGAACATCTTACCACACCATTTCTTCGTATGTACGAAAAAAAGAATCCAGTGTTTAAAATGCCGAGTAAATCTGACGTTAAGGCATCTCAAAAAGGGCATGTAGTCTCTGCTGGAGCAGAGCATGGTGAAACCCCTTTGGTTTCCACACTCATGCACCACGCAGACGGCGCAACGACGTTACAAACGTTTAACAATGCGAATGTACTTGGCGGCGTATATAGTGTGCAGGATCTGCCCGTCACCAGCACCTGCATTCCCGTTGGCAATTTAGCTTTGCTTCGAAGGTTCCTGGATTATCCGTACGCAGTTGCTGCCGGCACTTGGCCTACCGGGCTTGTTTTTGTGCCCGGACTGCAGCATCAGCCCGCCGAATGCGAGCTGTCTCACCTTCTCACTTCCGGCATTCTTCTCGAGTTGTCCGTGGCATAACCATGTGGAAGGTTACAGGAGAAGCTCTCGAACACGCTCGCCTACTATAACTGTCTATCAAACAGTTAGTGTACCCCGGGCGTACCGTGATAGCGTGAAGTGTGCATGCGCAGATACGTATATGTTACCCGTACCGCTTACTGTACGTGCACTATTTAACGTCAAACATGGTGGCGCTCTGGGATGCCCCCTTTGAAGTGACGTGGTTGTTGAAAGATTCACTTTGTTTGCAGCAAACGACTGTTTAAAGTGCCTTCGCTTGCCTTCAGTTAGCTTCTACGACAGAGCATACAATTAAGTTGGCGCAGTCTCTGAGATAGCTGCCCATTTCTAACGTGTTTAGGCCGAACTACAACATCAATGTAAACAAATCGGAAACCTGGAGTTTTTCGCATTTGGTGCGTTGTTCCTATTTATTTACTTTCATTATTAATAAAATAAACGTGTAACAATACTTCGCGCGGTAACACAGGCTGTTAATCACGTTTTAATATCCTTCTCACTTTTCTTACTCATAAACACTTTGATAGGTGGCGCCACCATCCCGTCCGGGGAACGTAAATGCTGTACCGCTAAACTATAGGGCACTGTCCGCGACTAATGTTTCCTGCACGGTAACGTCATTCCCTTAACCTCTGCTATCGCGCAGAAGTTAAGGGAATAAGCCAAAGCACTGCCGACGGCGTCCATACGACGCTGCGAGTGATTAACTGATAAAAGAGCCAGTGGAGACCGCTCGTGACACCACCACTATACGAATTTTTCAAGTTATACACAGCTTTCACTGTAAAACGGAGCACCAACGTAAGCTTACTGGCGTCTCGGGGAAGGTGGCGAGACCACTCGACGATAAGTATAGTAGAGACGAATGCGCCCCCGCCCGCCCCCTTCCAGATGAACAAAGGCGGAGGGCGCCTCTATAGTTCTGAATCTGTTTTTTTTTCTTTTTTTGTGGTCGGGACTTCTCAATAGCTCAGGTCCTGACCTCTTTTTTTTACTTTTTCGTGTTAAGTGTATATCTGATGTCATAAATGATGCTCTTTACGCCTCCATCTAGCAGTTCGCAAGTCTGTGTTCTTTGTAGTGTTTCTTGAGGATAATGTCGTACCTATATAATGTCGTCTGTATATCTTTATTCTCGATGTACAATAGGCCTAATCGTTTAAATAAAACTTTTCGCGCCAAAAGAAATACATGTTATTTACAAACACAGATCAAAAGACGCATCATGCAAAGACATGCAACAAAAAAACACTAAACTTCGTAAAGAAAAGAATGGTCTGGATCTTAAGTGGCTTTTCAAATACCTCCCAGTCCCCGTCCAACCAAATAACTAAGGGCGCCCCGCGTACTGGCTAGACGTCACCGTCGTCTTCTTCCGAGGAGTCGTCCTGAAAGCCGCTTGGTCCTGGTCTGGGCTCTAGGGTATTCAAATCGTCCGTGTCACCTCGTTACTCGCCATGGAAGTCGTCCAGTCTGCGACGCTTGCACGGCGGTCCGGCGTCGTCATCTGAAACAGACGGTAAAACCCTACAGACGGTATCAGATCCAGTAGACGCCTCTGCATTACCTACCTCGACTCCAGCGCCGGAAACATCAGGTGCCGAATCCGCACCATCGTCAGTCGACACGTCATCGCTCCATGAATCTTCACTGGACGAGTCATCGCTCGACGAATCGTCGCTTGAGGAATCGTCACTCGGGACCCATATCTTCAAACTCTCCGCGAGCAAGACGTAGCGAAGCAGGCTCGAGGTGTTCTGCATCTTCCTTTGAGCCTGCGAAATAATATCGTCAATAGTCGGGGCACGGTTGACGGGCATGACGATAAAGCGGTGTACTTACGGGAAGCAATACTTTTTTTTCTCCCAACGTAGCGCACGTGCGTTCAATGCCGAAGCCAGCAGCAGACTGAGCTCTTGTCTCTCTCTCCTTTCACTGAAGCAGTGACGTCACCAACAGCGCCCGCCAATGAGGCCCACTCTCGCTGTCGGAGCAGGAGCTGGTTGGCCAAACGAGTTCTGGTGAGGGCAACCACTGGAAAGGCTGGCGCTGCGGTGCGCTGACGCAGCAAACGACCACACGCGAAACGTTCATGCAGTCGTCAGTGTAGCACGCTTCCTTTCAACCCCAAATCAGATATTTTTCCAGCTAACCGGTTTTTTTTACCGCACGATACCACAGTGCCGGACACAATTTAGCGAGTCTATAATGAGTCAGCCTTTCCAAAACGCCACGGCAGCGATACACTTGCCTCACAAAATTGAAATTGGGAAATTGGCGAAACAAATCAGCCATCATGCTCGGGTGTTAAAATGAGTTGGCAGCCACTTTTTTTTGCGCATCCGTGCATTCGCTAAGAATCTGCGTCTCTTATTAGATTTCAAATATACCGTATGTATTGAAGAATTGCAAAATATTACCGTGCACCCTTACCTTGATAAATACGTAGCACAACTAGCTGCAACATGACGTTTCTTTTTATTTTGAAACTACTTTCACCTAGTTAAACGCCGGAAGGCCTCAAAGTGCTGTCACTAAGTCTTGTTCAAACTTGAGAGCGACGACGTCTATTCCTCTTTATAGTTACGTCCCTCAGTGCATCGACCTGCATTCCATCCAATGCGTTGCTGATGCAGCATTTGCGAAAAGACTTGCGCAACATATCTTCCGTGAAAGATTCCCTTGCTGACGACACTCAACCAAAAACTGTCGCGGGGCGGTGGACGTCGTATAAGCGCCAAGCATCCACTTATTGTAGAGTTCGCGCACGCAATCTCGCAAGGTGTTTTTGGGCACTACGTACAAAGGCTGGAGAATTCCGCGTAGACGTGGCGATTGTATCTGATACTTTAGCGCTGTGCTTAGGAGAAAAAAACGAGAACCAGCGGCGAACATCTTACCACACCATTTCTTCGTATGTACGAAAAAAAGAATCCAGTGTTTAAAATGCCGAGTAAATCTGACGTTAAGGCATCTCAAAAAGGGCATGTAGTCTCTGCTGGAGCAGAGCATGGTGAAACCCCTTTGGTTTCCACACTCATGCACCACGCAGACGGCGCAACGACGTTACAAACGTTTAACAATGCGAATGTACTTGGCGGCGTATATAGTGTGCAGGATCTGCCCGTCACCAGCACCTGCATTCCCGTTGGCAATTTAGCTTTGCTTCGAAGGTTCCTGGATTATCCGTACGCAGTTGCTGCCGGCACTTGGCCTACCGGGCTTGTTTTTGTGCCCGGACTGCAGCATCAGCCCGCCGAATGCGAGCTGTCTCACCTTCTCACTTCCGGCATTCTTCTCGAGTTGTCCGTGGCATAACCATGTGGAAGGTTACAGGAGAAGCTCTCGAACACGCTCGCCTACTATAACTGTCTATCAAACAGTTAGTTTACCCCGGGCGTACCGTGATAGCGTGAAGTGTGCATGCGCAGATACGTATATGTTACCCGTACCGCTTACTGTACGTGCACTATTTAACGTCAAACATGGTGGCGCTCTGGGATGCCCCCTTTGAAGTGACGTGGTTGTTGAAAGATTCACTTTGTTTGCAGCAAACGACTGTTTAAAGTGCCTTCGCTTGCCTTCAGTTAGCTTCTACGACAGAGCATACAATTAAGTTGGCGCAGTCTCTGAGATAGCTGCCCATTTGTAACGTGTTTAGGCCGAACTACAACATCAATGTAAACAAATCGGAAACCTGGAGTTTTTCGCATTTGGTGCGTTGTTCCTATTTATTTACTTTCATGATTAATAAAATAAACGTGTAACAATACTTCGCGCGGTAACACAGGCTGATAATCACGTTTTAATATCCTTCTCACTTTTCTTAATCATAAACACTTTGATAGGTGGCGCCACCATCCCGTCCGGGAAACGTAAATGCTGTACCGCTAAACTATAGGGCACTGTCCGCGACTAATGTTTCCTGCACGGTAACGTCATTCCCTTAACCTCTGCTATCGCGCAGAAGTTAAGGGAATAAGCCAAAGCACTGCCGACGGCGTCCATACGATGCTGCGAGTGATTAACTGATAAAAGAGCCAGTGGAGACCGCTCGTGACACCACCACTATACGAATTTTTCAAGTTATACACAGCTTTCACTGTAAAACGGAGCACCAACGTAAGCTTACTGGCGTCTCGGGGAAGGTGGCGAGACCACTCGACGATAAGTATAGTAGAGACGAATGCGCCCCCCCCCGCCTCCTTCCAGATGAACAAAGGCGGAGGGCGCCTCTATAGTTCTGAATCTGTTTTTTTTTTTTTTGTGTGTGGTCGGGACTTCTTCTCAATAGCTCAGGTCCTGACCTCTTTTTTTTTACTTTTTGGTGTTAAGTGTATATCTGATGTCATAAATGATGCTCTTTACGCCTCCATCTAGCAGTTCGCAAGTCTGTGTTCTTTGTAGTGTTTCTTGAGGATAATGTCGTACCTATATAATGTCGTCTGTATATCTTTATTCTCGATGTACAATAGGCCTAATCGTTTAAATAAAACTTTTCGCGCCAAAAGAAATACATGTTATTTACAAACACAGATCAAAAGACGCATCATGCAAAGACATGCAACAAAAAAACACTAAACTTCGTAAAGAAAAGAATGGTCTGGATCTTAAGTGGCTTTTCAAATACCTCCCAGTCAACGTCCAACCAAATAACTAAGGGCGCCCCGCGTACTGGCTAGACGTCACCGTCGTCTTCTTCCGAGGAGTCGTCCTGAAAGCCACTTGGTCCTGGTCTGGGCTCTAGGGTATTCAAATCGTCCGTGTCACCTCGTTACTCGCCATGGAAGTCGTCCAGTCTGCGACGCTTGCACGGCGGTCCAGCGTCGTCATCTGAAACAGACGGTAAAACCCTACAGACGGTATCAGATCCAGTAGACGCCTCTGCATTACCTACCTCGACTCCAGCGCCGGAAACAGCAGGTGCCGAATCCGCACCATCGTCAGTCGGCGAGTCATCGCTCCATGAAACTTCACTGGACGAGTCATCGCTCGATGAATCGTCGCTTGAGGAATCGTCACTCGGGACCCATATCTTCAAACTCTCCGCGAGCAAGACGTAGCGAAGCAGGCTCGAGGTGTTCTGCATCTTCCTTTGAGCCTGCGAAATAATATCGTCAATAGTCGGGGCACGGTTGACGGGCATGACGATAAAGCGGTGTACTTACGGGAAGCAATACTTTTTTTTTCTCCCAACGTAGCGCACGTGCGTTCAATGCCGAAGCCAGCAGCCGACTGAGCTCTTGTCTCTCTCTCCTTTCACTGAAGCAGTGACGTCACCAACAGCGCCCGCCAATGAGGCCCACTCTCGCTGTCGGAGCAGGAGCTGGTTGGCCAAACGAGTTCTGGTGAGGGCAACCACTGGAAAGGCTGGCGCTGCGGTCGCGCTGACGCAGCAAACGACCACACGCGAAACGTTCATGCAGTCGTCAGTGTAGCACGCTTACTTTCAACCCCAAATCAGATATTTTTCCAGCTAACCGGTTTTTTTTACCGCACGATACCACAGTGCCGGACACAATTTAGCGAGTCTATAATGAGTCAGCCTTTCCAAAACGCCACGGCAGCGATACACTTGCCTCACAAAATTGAAATTGGGAAATTGGCGAAACAAATCAGCCATCATGCTCGGGTGTTAAAATGAGTTGGCAGCCACTTTCTTTTGCGCATCCGTGCATTCGCTAAGAATCTGCGTCTCTTATTAGATTTCAAATATACCGTATGTATTGAAGAATTGCAAAATATTACCGTGCACCCTTACCTTGATAAATACGTAGCACAACTAGCTGCAACATGACGTTTCTTTTTATTTTGAAACTACTTTCACCTAGTTAAACGCCAGAAGGCCTCAAAGTGCTGTCACTAAGTCTTGTTCAAACTTGAGAGCGACGACGTCTATTCCTCTTTATAGTTACGTCCCTCAGTGCATCGACCTGCATTCCATCCAATGCGTTGCTGATGCAGCATTTGCGAAAAGACTTGCGCAACATATCTTCCGTGAAAGATTCCCTTGCTGACGACACTCAACCAAAAACTGTCGCGGGGCGGTGGACGTCGTATAAGCGCCAAGCATCCACTTATTGTAGAGTTCGCGCACGCAATCTCGCAAGGTGTTTTTGGGCACTACGTACAAAGGCTGGAGAATTCCGCGTAGACGTGGCGATTGTATCTAATACTTTAGCGCTGTGCTTAGGGGAAAAAAACGAGAACCAGCGGCGAACATCTTACCACACCATTTCTCCGTATGTACGAAACAAAGAATCCAGTGTTTAAAATGCCCAGTAAATCTGACGTTAAGGCATCTCAAAAAGGGCATGTAGTCTCTGCTGGAGCAGAGCATGGTGAAACCCCTTTGGTTTCCACACTCATGCACCACGCAGACGGCGCAACGACGTTACAAACGTTTAACAATGCGAATGTACTTGGCGGCGTATATAGTGTGCAGGATCTGCCCGTCACCAGCACCTGCATTCCCGTTGGCAATTTAGCTTTGCTTCGAAGGTTCCTGGATTATCCGTACGCAGTTGCTGCCGGCACTTGGCCTACCGGGCTTGTTTTTGTGCCCGGACTGCAGCATCAGCCCGCCGAATGCGAGCTGTCTCACCTTCTCACTTCCGGCATTCTTCTCGAGTTGTCCGTGGCACAACCATGTGGAAGGTTACAGGAGAAGCTCTCGAACACGCTCGCCTACTATAACTGTCTATCAAACAGTTAGTGTACCCCGGGCGTACCGTGATAGCGTGAAGTGTGCATGCGCAGATACGTATATGTTACCCGTACCGCTTACTGTACGTGCACTATTTAACGTCAAACATGGTGGCGCTCTGGGATGCCCCCTTTGAAGTGACGTGGTTGTTGAAAGATTCACTTTGTTTGCAGCAAACGACTGTTTAAAGTGCCTTCGCTTGCCTTCAGTTAGCTTCTACGACAGAGCATACAATTAAGTTGGCGCAGTCTCTGAGATAGCTGCCCATTTCTAACGTGTTTAGGCCTAACTACAACATCAATGTAAACAAATCGGAAACCTGGAGTTTTTCGCATTTGGTGCGTTGTTCCTCTTTATTTACTTTCATTATTAATAAAATAAACGTGTAACAATACTTCGCGCTGTAACACAGGCTGATAATCACGTTTTAATATCCTTCTCACTTTTCTTACTCATAAACACTTTGATAGGTGGCGCCACCATCTCGTCCGGGGAACGTAAATGCTGTACCGCTAAACTATAGGGCACTGTCCGCGACTAATGTTTCCTGCACGGTAACGTCATTCCCTTAACCTCTGCTATCGCGCAGAAGTTAAGGGAATAACCCAAAGCACTGCCGACGGCGTCCATACGACGCTGCGAGTGATTAACTGATAAAAGAGCCAGTGGAGACCGCTCGTGACACCACCACTATACGAATTTTTCAAGTTATACACAGCTTTCACTGTAAAACGGAGCACCAACGTAAGCTTACTGGCGTCTCGGGGAAGGTGGCGAGACCACTCGACGATAAGTATAGTAGAGTCGAATGCGCCCCTCCGCCCCCTTCCAGATGAACAAAGGCGGAGGGCGCCTCTATAGTTCTGAATCTGTTTTTTTTATTTTTTTGTGGTCGGGACTTCTTCTCAATAGCTCAGGTCCTGACCTCTTTTTTTTACTTTTTGGTGTTAAGTGTATATCTGATGTCATAAATGATGCTTTTTACGCCTCCATCTAGCAGTTCGCCAGTCTGTGTTCTTTGTAGTGTTTCTTGAGGATAATGTCGTACCTATATAATGTCGTCTGTATATCTTTATTCTCGATGTACAATAGGCCTAATCGTTTAAATAAAACTTTTCGCGCCAAAAGAAATACATGTTATTTACAAACACAGATCAAAAGACGCATCATGCAAAGACATGCAACAAAAAAACACTAAACTTCGTAAAGAAAAGAATGGTCTGGATCTTAAGTGGCTTTTCAAATACCTCCCAGTCAACGTCCAACCAAATAACTAAGGGCGCCCCGCGTACTGGCTAGACGTCACCGTCGTCTTCTTCCGAGGAGTCGTCCTGAATGCCGCTTGGTCCTGGTCTGGGCTCTAGGGTATTCAAATCGTCCGTGTCACCTCGTTACTCGCCATGGAAGTCGTCCAGTCTGCGACGCTTGCACGGCGGTCCGGCGTCGTCATCTGAAACAGACGGTAAAATCCTACAGACGGTATCAGATCCAGTAGACGCCTCTGCATTACCTACCTCGACTCCAGCGCCGGAAACAGCAGGTGCCGAATCCGCACCATCGTCAGTCGACGAGTCATCGCTCCATGAATCTTCACTGGACGAGTCATCGCTCGATGAATCGTCGCTTGAGGAATCGTCACTCGGGACCCATATCTTCAAACTCTCCGCGAGCAAGACGTAGCGAAGCAGGCTCGAGGTGTTCTGCATCTTCCTTTGAGCCTGCGAAATAATATCGTCAATAGTCGGGGCACGGTTGACGGGCATGACGATAAAGCGGTGTACTTACGGGAAGCAATACTTTTTTTTTCTGCCAACGTAGCGCACGTGCGTTCAATGCCGAAGCCAGCAGCAGACTGAGCTCTTGTCTCTCTCTCCTTTCACTGAAGCAGTGACGTCACCAACAGCGCCCGCCAATGAGGTCCACTCTCGCTGTCGGAGCAGGAGCTGGTTGGCCAAACGAGTTCTGCTGAGGGCAACCACTGGAAAGGCTGGCGCTGCGGTCGCGCTGACGCAGCAAACGACCACACGCGAAACGTTCATGCAGTCGTCAGTGTAGCACGCTTCCTTTCAACCCCAAATCAGATATTTTTCCAGCTAACCGGTTTTTTTTACCGCACGATACCACAGTGCCGGACACAATTTAGCGAGTCTATAATGAGTCAGCCTTTCCAAAACGCCACGGCAGCGATACACTTGCCTCACAAAATTGAAATTGGGAAATTGGCGAAACAAATCAGCCATCATGCTCGGGTGTTAAAATGAGTTGGCAGCCACTTTTTTTTGCGCATCCGTGCATTCGCTAAGAATCTGCGTCTCTTATTAGATTTCAAATATACCGTATGTATTGAAGAATTGCAAAATATTACCGTGCACCCTTACCTTGATAAATACGTAGCACAACTAGCTGCAACATGACGTTTCTTTTTATTTTGAAACTACTTTCACCTAGTTAAACGCCGGAAGGCCTCAAAGTGCTGTCACTAAGTCTTGTTCAAACTTGAGAGCGACGACGTCTATTCCTCTTTATAGTTACGTCCCTCAGTGCATCGACCTGCATTCCATCCAATGCGTTGCTGATGCAGCATTTGCGAAAAGACTTGCGCAACATATCTTCCGTGAAAGATTCCCTTGCTGACGACACTCAACCAAAAACTGTCGCGGGGCGGTGGACGTCGTATAAGCGCCAAGCATCCACTTATTGTAGAGTTCGCGCACGCAATCTCGCAAGGTGTTTTTGGGCACTACGTACAAAGGCTGGAGAATTCCGCGTAGACGTGGCGATTGTATCTGATACTTTAGCGCTGTGCTTAGGGGAAAAAAACGAGAACCAGCGGCGAACATCTTACCACACCATTTCTTCGTATGTACGAAAAAAAGAATCCAGTGTTTAAAATGCCGAGTAAATCTGACGTTAAGGCATCTCAAAAAGGGCATGTAGTCTCTGCTGGAGCAGAGCATGGTGAAACCCCTTTGGTTTCCACACTCATGCACCACGCAGACGGCGCAACGACGTTACAAACGTTTAACAATGCGAATGTACTTGGCGGCGTATATAGTGTGCAGGATCTGCCCGTCACCAGCACCTGCATTCCCGTTGGCAATTTAGCTTTGCTTCGAAGGTTCCTGGATTATCCGTACGCAGTTGCTGCCGGCACTTGGCCTACCGGGCTTGTTTTTGTGCCCGGACTGCAGCATCAGCCCGCCGAATGCGAGCTGTCTCACCTTCTCACTTCCGGCATTCTTCTCGAGTTGTCCGTGGCATAACCATGTGGAAGGTTACAGGAGAAGCTCTCGAACACGCTCGCCTACTATAACTGTCTATCAAACAGTTAGTGTACCCCGGGCGTACCGTGATAGCGTGAAGTGTGCATGCGCAGATACGTATATGTTACCCGTACCGCTTACTGTACGTGCACTATTTAACGTCAAACATGGTGGCGCTCTGGGATGCCCCCTTTGAAGTGACGTGGTTGTTGAAAGATTCACTTTGTTTGCAGCAAACGACTGTTTAAAGTGCCTTCGCTTGCCTTCAGTTAGCTTCTACGACAGAGCATACAATTAAGTTGGCGCAGTCTCTGAGATAGCTGCCCATTTCTAACGTGTTTAGGCCGAACTACAACATCAATGTAAACAAATCGGAAACCTGGAGTTTTTCGCATTTGGTGCGTTGTTCCTATTTATTTACTTTCATTATTAATAAAATAAACGTGTAACAATACTTCGCGCGGTAACACAGGCTGTTAATCACGTTTTAATATCCTTCTCACTTTTCTTACTCATAAACACTTTGATAGGTGGCGCCACCATCCCGTCCGGGGAACGTAAATGCTGTACCGCTAAACTATAGGGCACTGTCCGCGACTAATGTTTCCTGCACGGTAACGTCATTCCCTTAACCTCTGCTATCGCGCAGAAGTTAAGGGAATAAGCCAAAGCACTGCCGACGGCGTCCATACGACGCTGCGAGTGATTAACTGATAAAAGAGCCAGTGGAGACCGCTCGTGACACCACCACTATACGAATTTTTCAAGTTATACACAGCTTTCACTGTAAAACGGAGCACCAACGTAAGCTTACTGGCGTCTCGGGGAAGGTGGCGAGACCACTCGACGATAAGTATAGTAGAGACGAATGCGCCCCCGCCCGCCCCCTTCCAGATGAACAAAGGCGGAGGGCGCCTCTATAGTTCTGAATCTGTTTTTTTTTCTTTTTTTGTGGTCGGGACTTCTCAATAGCTCAGGTCCTGACCTCTTTTTTTTACTTTTTCGTGTTAAGTGTATATCTGATGTCATAAATGATGCTCTTTACGCCTCCATCTAGCAGTTCGCAAGTCTGTGTTCTTTGTAGTGTTTCTTGAGGATAATGTCGTACCTATATAATGTCGTCTGTATATCTTTATTCTCGATGTACAATAGGCCTAATCGTTTAAATAAAACTTTTCGCGCCAAAAGAAATACATGTTATTTACAAACACAGATCAAAAGACGCATCATGCAAAGACATGCAACAAAAAAACACTAAACTTCGTAAAGAAAAGAATGGTCTGGATCTTAAGTGGCTTTTCAAATACCTCCCAGTCCCCGTCCAACCAAATAACTAAGGGCGCCCCGCGTACTGGCTAGACGTCACCGTCGTCTTCTTCCGAGGAGTCGTCCTGAAAGCCGCTTGGTCCTGGTCTGGGCTCTAGGGTATTCAAATCGTCCGTGTCACCTCGTTACTCGCCATGGAAGTCGTCCAGTCTGCGACGCTTGCACGGCGGTCCGGCGTCGTCATCTGAAACAGACGGTAAAACCCTACAGACGGTATCAGATCCAGTAGACGCCTCTGCATTACCTACCTCGACTCCAGCGCCGGAAACATCAGGTGCCGAATCCGCACCATCGTCAGTCGACACGTCATCGCTCCATGAATCTTCACTGGACGAGTCATCGCTCGACGAATCGTCGCTTGAGGAATCGTCACTCGGGACCCATATCTTCAAACTCTCCGCGAGCAAGACGTAGCGAAGCAGGCTCGAGGTGTTCTGCATCTTCCTTTGAGCCTGCGAAATAATATCGTCAATAGTCGGGGCACGGTTGACGGGCATGACGATAAAGCGGTGTACTTACGGGAAGCAATACTTTTTTTTCTCCCAACGTAGCGCACGTGCGTTCAATGCCGAAGCCAGCAGCAGACTGAGCTCTTGTCTCTCTCTCCTTTCACTGAAGCAGTGACGTCACCAACAGCGCCCGCCAATGAGGCCCACTCTCGCTGTCGGAGCAGGAGCTGGTTGGCCAAACGAGTTCTGGTGAGGGCAACCACTGGAAAGGCTGGCGCTGCGGTCGCGCTGACGCAGCAAACGACCACACGCGAAACGTTCATGCAGTCGTCAGTGTAGCACGCTTCCTTTCAACCCCAAATCAGATATTTTTCCAGCTAACCGGTTTTTTTTACCGCACGATACCACAGTGCCGGACACAATTTAGCGAGTCTATAATGAGTCAGCCTTTCCAAAACGCCACGGCAGCGATACACTTGCCTCACAAAATTGAAATTGGGAAATTGGCGAAACAAATCAGCCATCATGCTCGGGTGTTAAAATGAGTTGGCAGCCACTTTTTTTTGCGCATCCGTGCATTCGCTAAGAATCTGCGTCTCTTATTAGATTTCAAATATACCGTATGTATTGAAGAATTGCAAAATATTACCGTGCACCCTTACCTTGATAAATACGTAGCACAACTAGCTGCAACATGACGTTTCTTTTTATTTTGAAACTACTTTCACCTAGTTAAACGCCGGAAGGCCTCAAAGTGCTGTCACTAAGTCTTGTTCAAACTTGAGAGCGACGACGTCTATTCCTCTTTATAGTTACGTCCCTCAGTGCATCGACCTGCATTCCATCCAATGCGTTGCTGATGCAGCATTTGCGAAAAGACTTGCGCAACATATCTTCCGTGAAAGATTCCCTTGCTGACGACACTCAACCAAAAACTGTCGCGGGGCGGTGGACGTCGTATAAGCGCCAAGCATCCACTTATTGTAGAGTTCGCGCACGCAATCTCGCAAGGTGTTTTTGGGCACTACGTACAAAGGCTGGAGAATTCCGCGTAGACGTGGCGATTGTATCTGATACTTTAGCGCTGTGCTTAGGAGAAAAAAACGAGAACCAGCGGCGAACATCTTACCACACCATTTCTTCGTATGTACGAAAAAAAGAATCCAGTGTTTAAAATGCCGAGTAAATCTGACGTTAAGGCATCTCAAAAAGGGCATGTAGTCTCTGCTGGAGCAGAGCATGGTGAAACCCCTTTAGTTTCCACACTCATGCACCACGCAGACGGCGCAACGACGTTACAAACGTTTAACAATGCGAATGTACTTGGCGGCGTATATAGTGTGCAGGATCTGCCCGTCACCAGCACCTGCATTCCCGTTGGCAATTTAGCTTTGCTTCGAAGGTTCCTGGATTATCCGTACGCAGTTGCTGCCGGCACTTGGCCTACCGGGCTTGTTTTTGTGCCCGGACTGCAGCATCAGCCCGCCGAATGCGAGCTGTCTCACCTTCTCACTTCCGGCATTCTTCTCGAGTTGTCCGTGGCATAACCATGTGGAAGGTTACAGGAGAAGCTCTCGAACACGCTCGCCTACTATAACTGTCTATCAAACAGTTAGTGTACCCCGGGCGTACCGTGATAGCGTGAAGTGTGCATGCGCAGATACGTATATGTTACCCGTACCGCTTACTGTACGTGCACTATTTAACGTCAAACATGGTGGCGCTCTGGGATGCCCCCTTTGAAGTGACGTGGTTGTTGAAAGATTCACTTTGTTTGCAGCAAACGACTGTTTAAAGTGCCTTCGCTTGCCTTCAGTTAGCTTCTACGACAGAGCATACAATTAAGTTGGCGCAGTCTCTGAGATAGCTGCCCATTTGTAACGTGTTTAGGCCGAACTACAACATCAATGTAAACAAATCGGAAACCTGGAGTTTTTCGCATTTGGTGCGTTGTTCCTATTTATTTACTTTCATGATTAATAAAATAAACGTGTAACAATACTTCGCGCGGTAACACAGGCTGATAATCACGTTTTAATATCCTTCTCACTTTTCTTAATCATAAACACTTTGATAGGTGGCGCCACCATCCCGTCCGGGAAACGTAAATGCTGTACCGCTAAACTATAGGGCACTGTCCGCGACTAATGTTTCCTGCACGGTAACGTCATTCCCTTAACCTCTGCTATCGCGCAGAAGTTAAGGGAATAAGCCAAAGCACTGCCGACGGCGTCCATACGATGCTGCGAGTGATTAACTGATAAAAGAGCCAGTGGAGACCGCTCGTGACACCACCACTATACGAATTTTTCAAGTTATACACAGCTTTCACTGTAAAACGGAGCACCAACGTAAGCTTACTGGCGTCTCGGGGAAGGTGGCGAGACCACTCGACGATAAGTATAGTAGAGACGAATGCGCCCCCCCCCGCCTCCTTCCAGATGAACAAAGGCGGAGGGCGCCTCTATAGTTCTGAATCTGTTTTTTTTTTCTTTTTTTGTGGTCGGGACTTCTTCTCAATAGCTCAGGTCCTGACCTCTTTTTTTTACTTTTTGGTGTTAAGTGTATATCTGATGTCATAAATGATGCTCTTTACGCCTCCATCTAGCAGTTCGCAAGTCTGTGTTCTTTGTAGTGTTTCTTGAGGATAATGTCGTACCTATATAATGTCGTCTGTATATCTTTATTCTCGATGTACAATAGGCCTAATCGTTTAAATAAAACTTTTCGCGCCAAAAGAAATACATGTTATTTACAAACACAGATCAAAAGACGCATCATGCAAAGACATGCAACAAAAAAACACTAAACTTCGTAAAGAAAAGAATGGTCTGGATCTTAAGTGGCTTTTCAAATACCTCCCAGTCAACGTCCAACCAAATAACTAAGGGCGCCCCGCGTACTGGCTAGACGTCACCGTCGTCTTCTTCCGAGGAGTCGTCCTGAAAGCCACTTGGTCCTGGTCTGGGCTCTAGGGTATTCAAATCGTCCGTGTCACCTCGTTACTCGCCATGGAAGTCGTCCAGTCTGCGACGCTTGCACGGCGGTCCAGCGTCGTCATCTGAAACAGACGGTAAAACCCTACAGACGGTATCAGATCCAGTAGACGCCTCTGCATTACCTACCTCGACTCCAGCGCCGGAAACAGCAGGTGCCGAATCCGCACCATCGTCAGTCGGCGAGTCATCGCTCCATGAAACTTCACTGGACGAGTCATCGCTCGATGAATCGTCGCTTGAGGAATCGTCACTCGGGACCCATATCTTCAAACTCTCCGCGAGCAAGACGTAGCGAAGCAGGCTCGAGGTGTTCTGCATCTTCCTTTGAGCCTGCGAAATAATATCGTCAATAGTCGGGGCACGGTTGACGGGCATGACGATAAAGCGGTGTACTTACGGGAAGCAATACTTTTTTTTTCTCCCAACGTAGCGCACGTGCGTTCAATGCCGAAGCCAGCAGCCGACTGAGCTCTTGTCTCTCTCTCCTTTCACTGAAGCAGTGACGTCACCAACAGCGCCCGCCAATGAGGCCCACTCTCGCTGTCGGAGCAGGAGCTGGTTGGCCAAACGAGTTCTGGTGAGGGCAACCACTGGAAAGGCTGGCGCTGCGGTCGCGCTGACGCAGCAAACGACCACACGCGAAACGTTCATGCAGTCGTCAGTGTAGCACGCTTACTTTCAACCCCAAATCAGATATTTTTCCAGCTAACCGGTTTTTTTTACCGCACGATACCACAGTGCCGGACACAATTTAGCGAGTCTATAATGAGTCAGCCTTTCCAAAACGCCACGGCAGCGATACACTTGCCTCACAAAATTGAAATTGGGAAATTGGCGAAACAAATCAGCCATCATGCTCGGGTGTTAAAATGAGTTGGCAGCCACTTTCTTTTGCGCATCCGTGCATTCGCTAAGAATCTGCGTCTCTTATTAGATTTCAAATATACCGTATGTATTGAAGAATTGCAAAATATTACCGTGCACCCTTACCTTGATAAATACGTAGCACAACTAGCTGCAACATGACGTTTCTTTTTATTTTGAAACTACTTTCACCTAGTTAAACGCCAGAAGGCCTCAAAGTGCTGTCACTAAGTCTTGTTCAAACTTGAGAGCGACGACGTCAATTCCTCTTTATAGTTACGTCCCTCAGTGCATCGACCTGCATTCCATCCAATGCGTTGCTGATGCAGCATTTGCGAAAAGACTTGCGCAACATATCTTCCGTGAAAGATTCCCTTGCTGACGACACTCAACCAAAAACTGTCGCGGGGCGGTGGACGTCGTATAAGCGCCAAGCATCCACTTATTGTAGAGTTCGCGCACGCAATCTCGCAAGGTGTTTTTGGGCACTACGTACAAAGGCTGGAGAATTCCGCGTAGACGTGGCGATTGTATCTAATACTTTAGCGCTGTGCTTAGGGGAAAAAAACGAGAACCAGCGGCGAACATCTTACCACACCATTTCTCCGTATGTACGAAACAAAGAATCCAGTGTTTAAAATGCCCAGTAAATCTGACGTTAAGGCATCTCAAAAAGGGCATGTAGTCTCTGCTGGAGCAGAGCATGGTGAAACCCCTTTGGTTTCCACACTCATGCACCACGCAGACGGCGCAACGACGTTACAAACGTTTAACAATGCGAATGTACTTGGCGGCGTATATAGTGTGCAGGATCTGCCCGTCACCAGCACCTGCATTCCCGTTGGCAATTTAGCTTTGCTTCGAAGGTTCCTGGATTATCCGTACGCAGTTGCTGCCGGCACTTGGCCTACCGGGCTTGTTTTTGTGCCCGGACTGCAGCATCAGCCCGCCGAATGCGAGCTGTCTCACCTTCTCACTTCCGGCATTCTTCTCGAGTTGTCCGTGGCACAACCATGTGGAAGGTTACAGGAGAAGCTCTCGAACACGCTCGCCTACTATAACTGTCTATCAAACAGTTAGTGTACCCCGGGCGTACCGTGATAGCGTGAAGTGTGCATGCGCAGATACGTATATGTTACCCGTACCGCTTACTGTACGTGCACTATTTAACGTCAAACATGGTGGCGCTCTGGGATGCCCCCTTTGAAGTGACGTGGTTGTTGAAAGATTCACTTTGTTTGCAGCAAACGACTGTTTAAAGTGCCTTCGCTTGCCTTCAGTTAGCTTCTACGACAGAGCATACAATTAAGTTGGCGCAGTCTCTGAGATAGCTGCCCATTTCTAACGTGTTTAGGCCTAACTACAACATCAATGTAAACAAATCGGAAACCTGGAGTTTTTCGCATTTGGTGCGTTGTTCCTCTTTATTTACTTTCATTATTAATAAAATAAACGTGTAACAATACTTCGCGCTGTAACACAGGCTGATAATCACGTTTTAATATCCTTCTCACTTTTCTTACTCATAAACACTTTGATAGGTGGCGCCACCATCTCGTCCGGGGAACGTAAATGCTGTACCGCTAAACTATAGGGCACTGTCCGCGACTAATGTTTCCTGCACGGTAACGTCATTCCCTTAACCTCTGCTATCGCGCAGAAGTTAAGGGAATAACCCAAAGCACTGCCGACGGCGTCCATACGACGCTGCGAGTGATTAACTGATAAAAGAGCCAGTGGAGACCGCTCGTGACACCACCACTATACGAATTTTTCAAGTTATACACAGCTTTCACTGTAAAACGGAGCACCAACGTAAGCTTACTGGCGTCTCGGGGAAGGTGGCGAGACCACTCGACGATAAGTATAGTAGAGTCGAATGCGCCCCTCCGCCCCCTTCCAGATGAACAAAGGCGGAGGGCGCCTCTATAGTTCTGAATCTGTTTTTTTTATTTTTTTGTGGTCGGGACTTCTTCTCAATAGCTCAGGTCCTGACCTCTTTTTTTACTTTTTGGTGTTAAGTGTATATCTGATGTCATAAATGATGCTTTTTACGCCTCCATCTAGCAGTTCGCAAGTCTGTGTTCTTTGTAGTGTTTCTTGAGGATAATGTCGTACCTATATAATGTCGTCTGTATATCTTTATTCTCGATGTACAATAGGCCTAATCGTTTAAATAAAACTTTTCGCGCCAAAAGAAATACATGTTATTTACAAACACAGATCAAAAGACGCATCATGCAAAGACATGCAACAAAAAAACACTAAACTTCGTAAAGAAAAGAATGGTCTGGATCTTAAGTGGCTTTTCAAATACCTCCCAGTCAACGTCCAACCAAATAACTAAGGGCGCCCCGCGTACTGGCTAGACGTCACCGTCGTCTTCTTCCGAGGAGTCGTCCTGAAAGCCACTTGGTCCTGGTCTGGGCTCTAGGGTATTCAAATCGTCCGTGTCACCTCGTTACTCGCCATGGAAGTCGTCCAGTCTGCGACGCTTGCACGGCGGTCCGGCGTCGTCATCTGAAACAGACGGTAAAACCCTACAGACGGTATCAGATCCAGTAGACGCCTCTGCATTACCTACCTCGACTCCAGCGCCGGAAACAGCAGGTGCCGAATCCGCACCATCGTCAGTCGGCGAGTCATCGCTCCATGAAACTTCACTGGACGAGTCATCGCTCGATGAATCGTCGCTTGAGGAATCGTCACTCGGGACCCATATCTTCAAACTCTCCGCGAGCAAGACGTAGCGAAGCAGGCTCGAGGTGTTCTGCATCTTCCTTTGAGCCTGCGAAATAATATCGTCAATAGTCGGGGCACGGTTGACGGGCATGACGATAAAGCGGTGTACTTACGGGAAGCAATACTTTTTTTTTCTCCCAACGTAGCGCACGTGCGTTCAATGCCGAAGCCAGCAGCCGACTGAGCTCTTGTCTCTCTCTCCTTTCACTGAAGCAGTGACGTCACCAACAGCGCCCGCCAATGAGGCCCACTCTCGCTGTCGGAGCAGGAGCTGGTTGGCCAAACGAGTTCTGGTGAGGGCAACCACTGGAAAGGCTGGCGCTGCGGTCGCGCTGACGCAGCAAACGACCACACGCGAAACGTTCATGCAGTCGTCAGTGTAGCACGCTTACTTTCAACCCCAAATCAGATATTTTTCCAGCTAACCGGTTTTTTTTACCGCACGTTACCACAGTGCCGGACACAATTTAGCGAGTCTATAATGAGTCAGCCTTTCCAAAACGCCACGGCAGCGATACACTTGCCTCACAAAATTGAAATTGGGAAATTGGCGAAACAAATCAGCCATCATGCTCGGGTGTTAAAATGAGTTGGCAGCCACTTTCTTTTGCGCATCCGTGCATTCGCTAAGAATCTGCGTCTCTTATAAGATTTCAAATATACCGTATGTATTGAAGAATTGCAAAATATTACCGTGCACCCTTACCTTGATAAATACGTAGCACAACTAGCTGCAACATGACGTTTCTTTTTATTTTGAAACTACTTTCACCTAGTTAAACGCCAGAAGGCCTCAAAGTGCTGTCACTAAGTCTTGTTCAAACTTGAGAGCGACGACGTCTATTCCTCTTTATAGTTACGTCCCTCAGTGCATCGACCTGCATTCCATCCAATGCGTTGCTGATGCAGCATTTGCGAAAAGACTTGCGCAACATATCTTCCGTGAAAGATTCCCTTGCTGACGACACTCAACCAAAAACTGTCGCGGGGCGGTGGACGTCGTATAAGCGCCAAGCATCCACTTATTGTAGAGTTCGCGCACGCAATCTCGCAAGGTGTTTTTGGGCACTACGTACAAAGGCTGGAGAATTCCGCGTAGACGTGGCGATTGTATCTAATACTTTAGCGCTGTGCTTAGGGGAAAAAAACGAGAACCAGCGGCGAACATCTTACCACACCATTTCTCCGTATGTACGAAACAAAGAATCCAGTGTTTAAAATGCCCAGTAAATCTGACGTTAAGGCATCTCAAAAAGGGCATGTAGTCTCTGCTGGAGCAGAGCATGGTGAAACCCCTTTGGTTTCCACACTCATGCACCACGCAGACGGCGCAACGACGTTACAAACGTTTAACAATGCGAATGTACTTGGCGGCGTATATAGTGTGCAGGATCTGCCCGTCACCAGCACCTGCATTCCCGTTGGCAATTTAGCTTTGCTTCGAAGGTTCCTGGATTATCCGTACGCAGTTGCTGCCGGCACTTGGCCTACCGGGCTTGTTTTTGTGCCCGGACTGCAGCATCAGCCCGCCGAATGCGAGCTGTCTCACCTTCTCACTTCCGGCATTCTTCTCGAGTTGTCCGTGGCACAACCATGTGGAAGGTTACAGGAGAAGCTCTCGAACACGCTCGCCTACTATAACTGTCTATCAAACAGTTAGTGTACCCCGGGCGTACCGTGATAGCGTGAAGTGTGCATGCGCAGATACGTATATGTTACCCGTACCGCTTACTGTACGTGCACTATTTAACGTCAAACATGGTGGCGCTCTGGGATGCCCCCTTTGAAGTGACGTGGTTGTTGAAAGATTCACTTTGTTTGCAGCAAACGACTGTTTAAAGTGCCTTCGCTTGCCTTCAGTTAGCTTCTACGACAGAGCATACAATTAAGTTGGCGCAGTCTCTTAGATAGCTGCCCATTTCTAACGTGTTTAGGCCTAACTACAACATCAATGTAAACAAATCGGAAACCTGGAGTTTTTCGCATTTGGTGCGTTGTTCCTCTTTATTTACTTTCATTATTAATAAAATAAACGTGTAACAATACTTCGCGCTGTAACACAGGCTGATAATCACGTTTTAATATCCTTCTCACTTTTCTTACTCATAAACACTTTGATAGGTGGCGCCACCATCCCGTCCGGGGAACGTAAATGCTGTACCGCTAAACTATAGGGCACTGTCCGCGACTAATGTTTCCTGCACGGTAACGTCATTCCCTTAACCTCTGCTATCGCGCAGAAGTTAAGGGAATAAGCCAAAGCACTGCCGACGGCGTCCATACGACGCTGCGAGTGATTAACTGATAAAAGAGCCAGTGGAGACCGCTCGTGACACCACCACTATACGAATTTTTCAAGTTATACACAGCTTTCACTGTAAAACGGAGCACCAACGTAAGCTTACTGGCGTCTCGGGGAAGGTGGCGAGACCACTCGACGATAAGTATAGTAGAGACGAATGCGCCCCCCCCCGCCCCCTTCCAGATGAACAAAGGCGGAGGGCGCCTCTATAGTTCTGAATCTGTTTTTTTTTCTTTTTTTGTGGTCGGGACTTCTTCTCAATAGCTCAGGTCCTGACCTCTTTTATTTACTTTTTGGTGTTAAGTGTATATCTGATGTCATAAATGATGCTTTTTACTCCTCCATCTAGCAGTTCGCAAGTCTGTGTTCTTTGTAGTGTTTCTTGAGGATAATGTCGTACCTATATAATGTCGTCTGTATATCTTTATTCTCGATGTACAATAGGCCTAATCGTTTAAATAAAACTTTTCGCGCCAAAAGAAATACATGTTATTTACAAACACAGATCAAAAGACGCATCATGCAAAGACATGCAACAAAAAAACACTAAACTTCGTAAAGAAAAGAATGGTCTGGATCTTAAGTGGCTTTTCAAATACCTCCCAGTCAACGTCCAACCAAATGGCTAAGGGCGCCCCGCGTACTGGCTAGACGTCACCGTCGTCTTCTTCCGAGGAGTCGTCCTGAAAGCCGCTTGGTCCTGGTCTGGGCTCTAGGGTATTCAAATCGTCTGTGTCACCTCGTTACTCGCCATGGAAGTCGTCCAGTCTGCGACGCTTGCACGGCGGTCCGGCGTCGTCATCTGAAACAGACGGTAAAACCCTACAGACGGTATCAGATCCAGTAGACGCCTCTGCATTACCTACCTCGACTCCAGCGCCGGAAACAGCAGGTGCCGAATCCGCACCATCGTCAGTCGACGAGTCATCGCTCCATGAATCTTCACTGTACGAGTCATCGCTCGATGAATCGTCGCTTGAGGAACCGTCACTCGGGACCCATATCTTCAAACTCTCCGCGAGCAAGACGTAGCGAAGCAGGCTCGAGGTGTTCTGCATCTTCCTTTGAGCCTGCGAAATAATATCGTCAATAGTCGGGGCACGGTTGACGGGCATGACGATAAAGCGGTGTACTTACGGGAAGCAATACTTTTTTTTTCTCCCAACGTAGCGCACGTGCGTTCAATGCCGAAGCCAGCAGCCGACTGAGCTCTTGTCTCTCTCTCCTTTCACTGAAGCAGTGACGTCACCAACAGCGCCCGCCAATGAGGCCCACTCTCGCTGTCGGAGCAGGAGCTGGTTGGCCAAACGAGTTCTGGTGAGGGCAACCACTGGAAAGGCTGGCGCTGCGGTCGCGCTGACGCAGCAAACGACCACACGCGAAACGTTCATGCAGTCGTCAGTGTAGCACGCTTCCTTTCAACCCCAAATCAGATATTTTTCCAGCTAACCGGTTTTTTTTACCGCACGATACCACAGTGCCGGACACAATTTAGCGAGTCTATAATGAGTCAGCCTTTCCAAAACGCCACGGCAGCGATACACTTGCCTCACAAAATTGAAATTGGGAAATTGGCGAAACAAATCAGCCATCATGCTCGGGTGTTAAAATGAGTTGGCAGCCACTTTTTTTTTTTTGCGCATCCGTGCATTCGCTAAGAATCTGCGTCTCTTATTAGATTTCAAATATACCGTATGTATTGAAGAATTGCAAAATATTACCGTGCACCCTTACCTTGATAAATACGTAGCACAACTAGCTGCAACATGACGTTTCTTTTTATTTTGAAACTACTTTCACCTAGTTAAACGCCGGAAGGCCTCAAAGTGCTCTCACTAAGTCTTGTTAACACTTGAGAGCGACGACGTGTATTCCTCTTTATAGTTACGTCCCTCAGTGCATCGACCTGCATTCCATCCAATGCGTTGCTGATGCAGCATTTGCGAAAAGACTTGCGCAACATATCTTCCGTGAAAGATTCCCTTGCTGACGACACTCAACCAAAAACTGTCGCGGGGCGGTGGACGTCGTATAAGCGCCAAGCATCCACTTATTGTAGAGTTCGCGCACGCAATCTCGCAAGGTGTTTTTGGGCACTACGTACAAAGGCTGGAGAATTCCGCGTAGACGTGGCGATTGTATCTAATACTTTAGCGCTGTGCTTAGGGGAAAAAAACGAGAACCAGCGGCGAACATCTTACCACACCATTTCTTCGTATGTACGAAACAAAGAATCCAGTGTTTAAAATGCCGAGTAAATCTGACGTTAAGGCATCTCAAAAAGGGCATGTAGTCTCTGCTGGAGCAGAGCATGGTGAAACCCCTTTGGTTTCCACACTCATGCACCACGCAGACGGCGCAACGACGTTACAAACGTTTAACAATGCGAATGTACTTGGCGGCGTATATAGTGTGCAGGATCTGCCCGTCACCAGCACCTGCATTCCCGTTGGCAATTTAGCTTTGCTTCGAAGGTTCCTGGATTATCCGTACGCAGTTGCTGCCGCACTTAGCCTACCGGGCTTGTTTTTGTGCCCGGACTGCAGCATCAGCCCGCCGAATGCGAGCTGTCTCACCTTCTCACTTCCGGCATTCTTCTCGAGTTGTCCGTGGCACAACCATGTGGAAGGTTACAGGAGAAGCTCTCGAACACGCTCGCCTACTGTAACTGTCTATCAAACAGTTAGTGTACCCCGGGCGTACCGTGATAGCGTGAAGTGTGCATGCGCAGATACGTATATGTTACCCGTACCGCTTACTGTACGTGCACTATTTAACGTCAAACATGGTGGCGCTCTGGGATGCCCCCTTTGAAGTGACGTGGTTGTTGAAAGATTCACTTTGTTTGCAGCAAACGACTGTTTAAAGTGCCTTCGCTTGCCTTCAGTTAGCTTCTACGACAGAGCATACAATTAAGTTGGCGCAGTCTCTGAGATAGCTGCCCATTTCTAACGTGTTTAGGCCTAACTACAACATCAATGTAAACAAATCGGAAACCTGGAGTTTTTCGCATTTGGTGCGTTGTTCCTATTTATTTACTTTCATTATTAATAAAATAAACGTGTAACAATACTTCGCGCGGTAACACAGGCTGATAATCACGTTTTAATATCCTTCTCACTTTTCTTACTCATAAACACTTTGATAGGTGGCGCCACCATCCCGTCCGGGGAACGTAAATGCTGTACCGCTAAACTATAGGGCACTGTCCGCGACTAATGTTTCCTGCACGGTAACGTCATTCCCTTAACCTCTGCTATCGCGCAGAAGTTAAGGGAATAACCCAAAACACTGCCGACGGCGTGCATACGACGCTGCGAGTTATTAACTGATAAAAGAGCCAGTGGAGACCGCTCGTGACACCACCACTATACGAATTTTTCAAGTTATACACAGCTTTCACTGTAAAACGGAGCACCAACGTAAGCTTACTGGCGTCTCGGGGAAGGTGGCGAGACCACTCGACGATAAGTATAGTAGAGTCGAATGCGCCCCCCCGCCCCCTTTCAGATGAACAAAGGCGGAGGGCGCCTCTATAGTTCTGAATCTGTTTTTTTTTCTTTTTTTGTGGTCGGGACTTCTTCTCAATAGCTCAGGTCCTGACCTCTTTTATTTACTTTTTGGTGTTAAGTGTATATCTGATGTCATAAATGATGCTTTTTACTCCTCCATCTAGCAGTTCGCAAGTCTGTGTTCTTTGTAGTGTTTCTTGAGGATAATGTCGTACCTATATAATGTCGTCTGTATATCTTTATTCTCGATGTACAATAGGCCTAATCGTTTAAATAAAACTTTTCGCGCCAAAAGAAATACATGTTATTTACAAACACAGATCAAAAGACGCATCATGCAAAGACATGCAACAAAAAAACACTAAACTTCGTAAAGAAAAGAATGGTCTGGATCTTAAGTGGCTTTTCAAATACCTCCCAGTCAACGTCCAACCAAATGGCTAAGGGCGCCCCGCGTACTGGCTAGACGTCACCGTCGTCTTCTTCCGAGGAGTCGTCCTGAAAGCCGCTTGGTCCTGGTCTGGGCTCTAGGGTATTCAAATCGTCTGTGTCACCTCGTTACTCGCCATGGAAGTCGTCCAGTCTGCGACGCTTGCACGGCGGTCCGGCGTCGTCATCTGAAACAGACGGTAAAACCCTACAGACGGTATCAGATCCAGTAGACGCCTCTGCATTACCTACCTCGACTCCAGCGCCGGAAACAGCAGGTGCCGAATCCGCACCATCGTCAGTCGACGAGTCATCGCTCCATGAATCTTCACTGTACGAGTCATCGCTCGATGAATCGTCGCTTGAGGAACCGTCACTCGGGACCCATATCTTCAAACTCTCCGCGAGCAAGACGTAGCGAAGCAGGCTCGAGGTGTTCTGCATCTTCCTTTGAGCCTGCGAAATAATATCGTCAATAGTCGGGGCACGGTTGACGGGCATGACGATAAAGCGGTGTACTTACGGGAAGCAATACTTTTTTTTTCTCCCAACGTAGCGCACGTGCGTTCAATGCCGAAGCCAGCAGCCGACTGAGCTCTTGTCTCTCTCTCCTTTCACTGAAGCAGTGACGTCACCAACAGCGCCCGCCAATGAGGCCCACTCTCGCTGTCGGAGCAGGAGCTGGTTGGCCAAACGAGTTCTGGTGAGGGCAACCACTGGAAAGGCTGGCGCTGCGGTCGCGCTGACGCAGCAAACGACCACACGCGAAACGTTCATGCAGTCGTCAGTGTAGCACGCTTACTTTCAACCCCAAATCAGATATTTTTCCAGCTAACCGGTTTTTTTTACCGCACGATACCACAGTGCCGGACACAATTTAGCGAGTCTATAATGAGTCAGCCTTTCCAAAACGCCACGGCAGCGATACACTTGCCTCACAAAATTGAAATTGGGAAATTGGCGAAACAAATCAGCCATCATGCTCGGGTGTTAAAATGAGTTGGCAGCCACTTTTTTTTTTTTGCGCATCCGTGCATTCGCTAAGAATCTGCGTCTCTTATTAGATTTCAAATATACCGTATGTATTGAAGAATTGCAAAATATTACCGTGCACCCTTACCTTGATAAATACGTAGCACAACTAGCTGCAACATGACGTTTCTTTTTATTTTGAAACTACTTTCACCTAGTTAAACGCCGGAAGGCCTCAAAGTGCTGTCACTAAGTCTTGTTAACACTTGAGAGCGACGACGTGTATTCCTCTTTATAGTTACGTCCCTCAGTGCATCGACCTGCATTCCATCCAATGCGTTGCTGATGCAGCATTTGCGAAAAGACTTGCGCAACATATCTTCCGTGAAAGATTCCCTTGCTGACGACACTCAACCAAAAACTGTCGCGGGGCGGTGGACGTCGTATAAGCGCCAAGCATCCACTTATTGTAGAGTTCGCGCACGCAATCTCGCAAGGTGTTTTTGGGCACTACGTACAAAGGCTGGAGAATTCCGCGTAGACGTGGCGATTGTATCTAATACTTTAGCGCTGTGCTTAGGGGAAAAAAACGAGAACCAGCGGCGAACATCTTACCACACCATTTCTTCGTATGTACGAAACAAAGAATCCAGTGTTTAAAATGCCGAGTAAATCTGACGTTAAGGCATCTCAAAAAGGGCATGTAGTCTCTGCTGGAGCAGAGCATGGTGAAACCCCTTTGGTTTCCACACTCATGCACCACGCAGACGGCGCAACGACGTTACAAACGTTTAACAATGCGAATGTACTTGGCGGCGTATATAGTGTGCAGGATCTGCCCGTCACCAGCACCTGCATTCCCGTTGGCAATTTAGCTTTGCTTCGAAGGTTCCTGGATTATCCGTACGCAGTTGCTGCCGGCACTTGGCCTACCGGGCTTGTTTTTGTGCCCGGACTGCAGCATCAGCCCGCCGAATGCGAGCTGTCTCACCTTCTCACTTCCGGCATTCTTCTCGAGTTGTCCGTGGCACAACCATGTGGAAGGTTACAGGAGAAGCTCTCGAACACGCTCGCCTACTATAACTGTCTATCAAACAGTTAGTGTACCCCGGGCGTACCGTGATAGCGTGAAGTGTGCATGCGCAGATACGTATATGTTACCCGTACCGCTTACTGTACGTGCACTATTTAACGTCAAACATGGTGGCGCTCTGGGATGCCCCCTTTGATGTGACGTGGTTGTTGAAAGATTCACTTTGTTTGCAGCAAACGACTGTTTAAAGTGCCTTCGCTTGCCTTCAGTTAGCTTCTACGACAGAGCATACAATTAAGTTGGCGCAGTCTCTGAGATAGCTGCCCATTTCTAACGTGTTTAGGCCTAACTACAACATCAATGTAAACAAATCGGAAACCTGGAGTTTTTCGCATTTGGTGCGTTGTTCCTCTTTATTTACTTTCATTATTAATAAAATAAACGTGTAACAATACTTCGCGCTGTAACACAGGCTGATAATCACGTTTTAATATCCTTCTCACTTTTCTTACTCATAAACACTTTGATAGGTGGCGCCACCATCCCGTCCGGGGAACGTAAATGCTGTACCGCTAAACTATAGGGCACTGTCCGCGACTAATGTTTCCTGCACGGTAACGTCATTCCCTTAACCTCTGCTATCGCGCAGAAGTTAAGGGAATAAGCCAAAGCACTGCCGACGGCGTCCATACGACGCTGCGAGTGATTAACTGATAAAAGAGCCAGTGGAGACCGCTCGTGACACCACCACTATACGAATTTTTCAAGTTATACACAGCTTTCACTGTAAAACGGAGCACCAACGTAAGCTTACTGGCGTCTCGGGGAAGGTGGCGAGACCACTCGACGATAAGTATAGTAGAGACGAATGCGCCCCCCCCCCCGCCCCCTTCCAGATGAACAAAGGCGGAGGGCGCCTCTATAGTTCTGAATCTGTTTTTTTTCTTTTTTTGTGGTCGGGACTTCTTCTCAATAGCTCAGGTCCTGACCTCTTTTATTTACTTTTTGGTGTTAAGTGTATATCTGATGTCATAAATGATGCTTTTTACTCCTCCATCTAGCAGTTCGCAAGTCTGTGTTCTTTGTAGTGTTTCTTGAGGATAATGTCGTACCTATATAATGTCGTCTGTATATCTTTATTCTCGATGTACAATAGGCCTAATCGTTTAAATAAAACTTTTCGCGCCAAAAGAAATACATGTTATTTACAAACACAGATCAAAAGACGCATCATGCAAAGACATGCAACAAAAAAACACTAAACTTCGTAAAGAAAAGAATGGTCTGGATCTTAAGTGGCTTTTCAAATACCTCCCAGTCAACGTCCAACCAAATGGCTAAGGGCGCCCCGCGTACTGGCTAGACGTCACCGTCGTCTTCTTCCGAGGAGTCGTCCTGAAAGCCGCTTGGTCCTGGTCTGGGCTCTAGGGTATTCAAATCGTCTGTGTCACCTCGTTACTCGCCATGGAAGTCGTCCAGTCTGCGACGCTTGCACGGCGGTCCGGCGTCGTCATCTGAAACAGACGGTAAAACCCTACAGACGGTATCAGATCCAGTAGACGCCTCTGCATTACCTACCTCGACTCCAGCGCCGGAAACAGCAGGTGCCGAATCCGCACCATCGTCAGTCGACGAGTCATCGCTCCATGAATCTTCACTGTACGAGTCATCGCTCGATGAATCGTCGCTTGAGGAACCGTCACTCGGGACCCATATCTTCAAACTCTCCGCGAGCAAGACGTAGCGAAGCAGGCTCGAGGTGTTCTGCATCTTCCTTTGAGCCTGCGAAATAATATCGTCAATAGTCGGGGCACGGTTGACGGGCATGACGATAAAGCGGTGTACTTACGGGAAGCAATACTTTTTTTTTCTCCCAACGTAGCGCACGTGCGTTCAATGCCGAAGCCAGCAGCCGACTGAGCTCTTGTCTCTCTCTCCTTTCACTGAAGCAGTGACGTCACCAACAGCGCCCGCCAATGAGGCCCACTCTCGCTGTCGGAGCAGGAGCTGGTTGGCCAAACGAGTTCTGGTGAGGGCAACCACTGGAAAGGCTGGCGCTGCGGTCGCGCTGACGCAGCAAACGACCACACGCGAAACGTTCATGCAGTCGTCAGTGTAGCACGCTTACTTTCAACCCCAAATCAGATATTTTTCCAGCTAACCGGTTTTTTTTACCGCACGATACCACAGTGCCGGACACAATTTAGCGAGTCTATAATGAGTCAGCCTTTCCAAAACGCCACGGCAGCGATACACTTGCCTCACAAAATTGAAATTGGGAAATTGGCGAAACAAATCAGCCATCATGCTCGGGTGTTAAAATGAGTTGGCAGCCACTTTTTTTTTTTTGCGCATCCGTGCATTCGCTAAGAATCTGCGTCTCTTATTAGATTTCAAATATACCGTATGTATTGAAGAATTGCAAAATATTACCGTGCACCCTTACCTTGATAAATACGTAGCACAACTAGCTGCAACATGACGTTTCTTTTTATTTTGAAACTACTTTCACCTAGTTAAACGCCGGAAGGCCTCAAAGTGCTCTCACTAAGTCTTGTTAACACTTGAGAGCGACGACGTGTATTCCTCTTTATAGTTACGTCCCTCAGTGCATCGACCTGCATTCCATCCAATGCGTTGCTGATGCAGCATTTGCGAAAAGACTTGCGCAACATATCTTCCGTGAAAGATTCCCTTGCTGACGACACTCAACCAAAAACTGTCGCGGGGCGGTGGACGTCGTATAAGCGCCAAGCATCCACTTATTGTAGAGTTCGCGCACGCAATCTCGCAAGGTGTTTTTGGGCACTACGTACAAAGGCTGGAGAATTCCGCGTAGACGTGGCGATTGTATCTAATACTTTAGCGCTGTGCTTAGGGGAAAAAAACGAGAACCAGCGGCGAACATCTTACCACACCATTTCTTCGTATGTACGAAACAAAGAATCCAGTGTTTAAAATGCCGAGTAAATCTGACGTTAAGGCATCTCAAAAAGGGCATGTAGTCTCTGCTGGAGCAGAGCATGGTGAAACCCCTTTGGTTTCCACACTCATGCACCACGCAGACGGCGCAACGACGTTACAAACGTTTAACAATGCGAATGTACTTGGCGGCGTATATAGTGTGCAGGATCTGCCCGTCACCAGCACCTGCATTCCCGTTGGCAATTTAGCTTTGCTTCGAAGGTTCCTGGATTATCCGTACGCAGTTGCTGCCGCACTTAGCCTACCGGGCTTGTTTTTGTGCCCGGACTGCAGCATCAGCCCGCCGAATGCGAGCTGTCTCACCTTCTCACTTCCGGCATTCTTCTCGAGTTGTCCGTGGCACAACCATGTGGAAGGTTACAGGAGAAGCTCTCGAACACGCTCGCCTACTGTAACTGTCTATCAAACAGTTAGTGTACCCCGGGCGTACCGTGATAGCGTGAAGTGTGCATGCGCAGATACGTATATGTTACCCGTACCGCTTACTGTACGTGCACTATTTAACGTCAAACATGGTGGCGCTCTGGGATGCCCCCTTTGAAGTGACGTGGTTGTTGAAAGATTCACTTTGTTTGCAGCAAACGACTGTTTAAAGTGCCTTCGCTTGCCTTCAGTTAGCTTCTACGACAGAGCATACAATTAAGTTGGCGCAGTCTCTGAGATAGCTGCCCATTTCTAACGTGTTTAGGCCTAACTACAACATCAATGTAAACAAATCGGAAACCTGGAGTTTTTCGCATTTGGTGCGTTGTTCCTATTTATTTACTTTCATTATTAATAAAATAAACGTGTAACAATACTTCGCGCGGTAACACAGGCTGATAATCACGTTTTAATATCCTTCTCACTTTTCTTACTCATAAACACTTTGATAGGTGGCGCCACCATCCCGTCCGGGGAACGTAAATGCTGTACCGCTAAACTATAGGGCACTGTCCGCGACTAATGTTTCCTGCACGGTAACGTCATTCCCTTAACCTCTGCTATCGCGCAGAAGTTAAGGGAATAACCCAAAACACTGCCGACGGCGTGCATACGACGCTGCGAGTGATTAACTGATAAAAGAGCCAGTGGAGACCGCTCGTGACACCACCACTATACGAATTTTTCAAGTTATACACAGCTTTCACTGTAAAACGGAGCACCAACGTAAGCTTACTGGCGTCTCGGGGAAGGTGGCGAGACCACTCGACGATAAGTATAGTAGAGTCGAATGCGCCCCTCCGCCCCCTTCCAGATGAACAAAGGCGGAGGGCGCCTCTATAGTTCTGAATCTGTTTTTTTTATTTTTTTGTGGTCGGGACTTCATCTCAATAGCTCAGGTCCTGACCTCTTTTTTTTGCTTTTTGGTGTTAAGTGTATATCTGATGTCATAAATGATGCTCTTTACGTCTCCATCTATCAGTTCGCAAGTCTGTGTTCTTCGTAGTGTTTCTTGAGGATAATGTCGTACCTATATAATGTCGTCTGTATATCTTTATTCTCGATGTACAATAGGCCTAATCGTTTAAATAAAACTTTTCGCGCCAAAAGAAATATATGTTATTTACAAACACAGATCAAAAGACGCATCATGCAAAGACATGCAACAAAAAACACTAAACTTCGTAAAGAAAAGAATGGTCTGGATCTTAAGTGGCTTTTCAAATACCTCCCAGTCAACGTCCAACCAAATGGCTAAGGGCGCCCCGCGTACTGGCTAGACGTCACCGTCGTCTTCTTCCGAGGAGTCGTCCTGAAAGCCGCTTGGTCCTGGTCTGGGCTCTAGGGTATTCAAATCGTCCGTGTCACCTCGTTACTCGCCATGGAAGTCGTCCAGTCTGCGACGCTTGCACGGCGGTCCGGCGTCGTCATCTGAAACAGACGGTAAAACCCTACAGACGGTATCAGATCCAGTAGACGCCTCTGCATTACCTACCTCGACTCCAGCGCCGGAAACAGCAGGTGCCGAATCCGCACCATCGTCAGTCGACGAGTCATCGCTCCATGAATCTTCACTGGACGAGTCATCGCTCGATGAATCGTCGCTTGAGGAATCGTCACTCGGGACCCATATCTTCAAACTCTCCGCGAGCAAGACGTAGCGAAGCAGGCTCGAGGTGTTCTGCATCTTCCTTTGAGCCTGCGAAATAATATCGTCAATAGTCGGGGCACGGTTGACGGGCATGACGATAAAGTGGTGTACTTACGGGAAGCAATACTTTTTTTTTCTCCCAACGTAGCGCACGTGCGTTCAATGCCGAAGCCAGCAGCCGACTGAGCTCTTGTCTCTCTCTCCTTTCACTGAAGCAGTGACGTCACCAACAGCGCCCGCCAATGAGGCCCACTCTCGCTGTCGGAGCAGGAGCTGGTTGGCCAAACGAGTTCTGGTGAGGGCAACTACTGGAAAGGCTGGCGCTGCGGTCGCGCTGACGCAGCAAACGACCACACGTCCTCCACGGTGTGGACGGCGACGCTGCTGACGAGAACTTGGTGTCCGGACTCCAGTCGGCTGTACGGGTCCTTTCGGCATCTAGAGAAGGCCGAACCGTCACGCTGCGCTTCGAGGGCCCAGTTCCCCCAGACCACGTGACACTGTTCCGAGTACGCTTCCCAGTCCGACCAGCCAGACCACGGCCACTCCAGTGTAGGCAGTGTGGCCGGTACGGCCACGTGAGGGAGACCTGCAACTGGCCAGACAGCTGCATCCGTTGCGGCCGGTCTCACCCAGGAGAGTCGGACTGCCAGCATCTCCGTTGTGTGAACTGCGGGGGCCCTCATCGTGCTGACACACCAGACTGTCCTCGCTGGCAGGAGCAGAGACGAGTGGCTACCATCATGGCCTCTTCGACCACAGCCCTCTCCAGACGAGCAGTCGCGGCAGTTGTGAGGGAAGAGACAAGGGAGGTTCGGTCCTATGCCAGTGCAGTGAAGGGCCACGCGGCATCAGCCAGACCAACCCCAGCACCACGCAACCTCCGCCGGCCAACCCCTGCAGTTGCAACCAACACTCCAGCTGAGCCTGCAACCCCAGCTGCTCCTGTTGACCGACCTCCTGCTCAAGTCTGCACACCCGCAACCGCCACTCCCAGGGCCCAGACTGCTGAGACCTCTGCCCCGACACTTCTAGTGGAACAACTTCTGGGCCCCCTTCTGCTCTCCTTGCAGGCAGTCGCTGCCTTGCTTCCACAAGAGCACCCGCTTCGTGCCATCTGCCTGCAGGCAGGGGCTTGGCAACAGAACAACCAGCATGGCTAGTCCTCCCACCAGGCAACGTCAGCCCCGACGCCCGAGCGTCCTCCAGTGGAACGCCCACTGGCTGGGACCACGGAGAGACGACCTCGCACAACACCTGCTCCACAACGACTATGACGTCCTTGCACTCCAGGAGGTCTACGCCCAGGCAGAGCAGCTCCGACTTCCAGGCTACGTCGGCTACAGCAGCCGGACGAGCTGCACCCTGACCGACTGCAGTGCTGCCCCTTGCCTGGACGACAACCACCCACAAGGACCTTCCCGCTGTGCCATCTAGGTCAAGCGGGACCTGCTGCAGGCGGAGGTATTCGTGGCCGACCTGGCCGGAGGGCCCTTCGAGTGCTGCGCCGTCCGGGTCCGCCTCGACGGTGTTGACACTGCGGTGGCCAGCGTCTACATCAGACCAAAGGAACCTTGGGACCCCGGGTGTCTTCGGCAGCTTGCGCACCAACTAGGGAAGGACTTCCTGCTGTGTGGAGACGTCAACGCTCACCATCCAGCTTGGGGCGGCCGCAGGACCGATGTACGAGGGCGAGAGGTGTGAGACGTCCTCTTGCAGCTGGGCCTGGTGATCCTGAACACGGGGGCCGTCACCTACCTGCGTCGCGGAGCAAACAGCACCACCACAGCCATAGACCTCAGCGTGGCTACGGAGGGTTGCCGGTACGCCTGGACACCGTTCCCGGACACCTGGGGTTCGGACCACCTGCCCATCCTTCTCACCCCTTACCGAGGCAAGGCCCCCAGGGATCGAGAGTACCGGGTGGTAGACTGGCGGGTATACCGGCAGCTGCTCAGGCAGGACACCGGTGACAAGGACCTCATGCAGCTGGTGGCTGACAGTGCCCGGACTGCAACTGTCGCTGTTAAGGCGCAGCAAGGGCAGCCTGTTCCAGACATCCGGCACCTAGCCTTGAGAGCAGCACGGAGGCGGGCAGAACGTCAGGCTTTGAAGAAGAGACAACCAGAGCTCTGGACAGCGTTCCGGAAGGTCGACGCCGCCTGCAGACGCCACGCCCGAGCGCGCAGGAAGCAGGGCTGGGTGGGCGTCTGCGCCTCCATCGACCGATCACGGGATGGCACCAAGGCCTGGCGCCTGCTGAAGTGCCTGCTGATGGTGCCACGGCCGTTCAACCAAGTGATGTCCCTGGCCGTCCACCTTTCCATCCAGGCAGCGGACCTGGCAGAACAGCTGGCCGACCAGTTTTCTGCGAGGGACATTGCCCAGCTGCCTGCTGCACCTCCCCTTGCTGCGCTGCAGTATCCTGACACTTGCCACCATCCTGGGTGGACAGCTGCAGAAGTACAAGAGCTGTGCTGCGAACCCATCAGGAAACACGAGTTGGAGGCTGCCCTTGCAGGATCGAAAAGACGAAGTGCCCCGGGAGCTGATGGTGTCACCTTCCAGATGCTCCGTAACCTGGACGGAGCTGGCCGCCAGCACCTGCTCGAGTACTACAACGACGTCTGGAGCAGTGGGGTCCTACCGGAGTCATGGCGCACTGCGGTCGTCGCCCCGATCCTGAAGCCCCGGAAGAAAGCCATGGCACTCTCCTCGTACAGGCCAGTCTCTCTCACCTCGGCTCCCTGCAAGGTGCTGGAGAAGGTGGCCTTGGAGCGACTTGAGTGGATTGCTGGCCAACTCGAGTTCTTCCCGGAACAACTGACTGGCTTCAGGCGCCACCGGTGCACAGCTGATTCCATTTCCGACATCGTCGCCACCCTTGAGGATGCCAAGAGCTGTGGTGACGTGGCCATGCTGCTCCTGCTGGACGTGGAGAGTGCCTTTGACAGTCTCCCACACGAGGTCGTCGAGACGTCTCTGGACCGACTTGGCGTTCACGGGTGCCTCCGCAGCTTCGTGACTGCCTTCCTGACCGGCAGGACCTTCCGGGTTCGAGTTGGCAAGGAGACCAGCAAACCCAGAGACATCACCGCAGGTGTACCACAGGGCTCCGTGCTGAGCCCCTTCCTGTTCAACCTGGCGATGGCTGGACTCTCCGCTTCTCTTCCGACAGGCACCAGGTTCGCGGCCCGCTGCTCTGTTTACGCCGACGACGTGGCACTCTGGGCCCGGGGACCGAGGCGGTCCATTCCAGCCATCAGGACGTCACTGCAGGCGGCCCTGGATGCGGTGTCCGCCTACCTGAGTGGCATCGGACTCAAGGTCTCCGCAATCAAGACCGAGGCCCTGCTGATCCACCCGCTGGCCGCAGCACGACGCTACGTGAAGCAGCTGAGAGTGGGCAACCGCAACCTGCCTTGGAAGCTGACAGTGAAGTACCTGGGGCTCACCATCGACCACCGTCTCACCTGGGTCCCAGCTGCCAAGGTCGCCTGCACACAAGTACGGCGAGTCCAGGGAGCCATCAGCAAGCTGCAGCAGCGTGGACATGGCTGCTCGACCAAGCTGGCGCTTCGACTCAACCAGGCTTCAGCGTCCTCAGTCCTGCTATACGCCTTTCCACTGGTGGACCTGACGCCTGCCAGGAGACTGGACCTGGAGGGACATCACAGGAGAGCAGTGAGGGCCATCCTGGGGCTCCCCAGGTACTCCCCCGTGGCAGCGACCCTGGCCGAGGCTGGAGAGTGGCCCCTGTCTCTGCACATGCTCCAGCGTGCTCTGGGGCACGTAGACCGCCTACACCGTGCCGCCGACGGCAGAACCCTCCTTGAGCGACTTCGCAGCCAGCCGAGGTCACGGATGGGTGGTCTCTGTGCACTCTACCACCAGATGGTCCCGGACCCGCCAGTCCCGGTGGCCCCTCCACCACCCCACCACCAGCCGCCTGAGGTGCACCTGCACCTGGACGGGGTAACCAAGCGCCGAACACCTGCTGCAGCACTGCAACAGGCCGCCGTCTCCAAGCTCCAGCAGCAACTGGCAGGGCGGCTCCAGGTCTTCACCGACGGATCCGTCATGCCAGACGGTTCAGCGGCGGCCGCCTGCGTCATCCCATCCCGGGCCATCAGCAGGCAGTGCCGACTGCCCTTCCCGGCGAGCTCGACGGCTGCGGAGCTGGCAGGGCTACACCTGGTGGCGGACCTGCTGGCCGAGGACGTTCCCGCTCAACCGGTCGCAGTCCTGTGCGACAGCAAGGCAGCCCTGCAGACACTGGCCAACCATCGCCGTGCCGGGCTCACGGGGAGTCTCCTGGCAACCAAGTATCGGGCCCTAGCAGCAGCCGGGACGTCCGTCTCCTTCCACTGGCTGCCCTCTCACGTGGGCATAGCTGGCAACGAGGAGGCGGACACGCTGGCCAAGGCAGCACATCAGCTGGGAACCCCCATCACCCAAACCGTGGCGGTGAGAGACTACTCGCAAGCCCGTATCAAGAAGCTCCTCGCCTCAGTCCACCCAGACCAGAGGGTGGCCAATGGGCGGGGACCCAGGCGTCTTCCTGAGGCAGGCCTAACCAGGAGAGAACGAGCCAACCTCCTGCGGCTGCGAACCGGATGCGTGTGGACGGCGGCCCGACGCTACCTCAAGGGATGCAGCGCCTCCCCAGCTTGCAGCCGCTGCGGCGACCCCGAGACCCTCGAGCACCTCCTCTGTGCCTGCCCTGCCTTGGCCCAGGAACGCTCGAGGGTCACCGCAGCCTACCGGAGACATGGCCTTCCTGCCACCACCCTAGAGCACCTACTGTTCCCATCTCGTCCCCATCTACCAGCACTCCGGAGCCTGGTGGAGTTCCTGGACGAGACGGGAATCGTGGCCTACCGCTGAGGATGGGGCCCTTGCCACCCCTACCTTTGCTTCTGGACTGCTGCTTCTGTTGATGACGACCGCTCCACTGCTCAATTAATCTTTCCTCTTCTTTCCACTTTTCTCCCCTTTTTCCCTTCCCCGCAGGCACTGCGCCGTGCTCCCGACCGGGTTGCAGAAATTAGGTGCCTTTTCTCATATTCTAACCACTACCACCACCACCACACGCGAAACGTTCATGCAGTCGTCAGTGTAGCACGCTTCCTTTCAACCCCAAATCAGATATTTTTCCAGCTAACCGGTTTTTTTACCGCACGATACCACAGTGCCGGACACAATTTAGCGAGTCTATAATGAGTCAGCCTTTCCAAAACGCCACGGCAGCGATACACTTGCCTCACAAAATTGAAATTGGCGAAACAAATCAGCCATCATTCTCGGGTGTTAAAATGAGTTGGCAGCCACTTTTTTTTGCGCATCCGTGCATTCGCTAAGAATCTGCGTCTCTTATTAGATTTCAAATATACCGTATGTATTGAAGAATTGCAAAATATTACCGTGCACCCTTCCCTTAATAAATACGTAGCACAACTAGCTGCAATATGACGTCTCTTTTTATTTTGAAACTACTTTCACCTAGTTAAACGCCGGAAGGCCTCAAAGTGCTGTCACTAAGTCTTGTTCAAACTTGAGAGCGACGACGTCTATTCCTCTTTATAGTTACGTCCCTCAGTGCACCGACCTGCATTCCATCCAATGCGTTGCTGATGCAGCATTTGCGAAAAGACTTGCGCAACATATCTTCCGTGAAAGATTCCCTTGCTGACGACACTCAACCAAAAACTGTCGCGGGGCGGTGGACGTCGTATAAGCGCCCAGCATCCACTTATTGTAGAGTTCGCGCACGCAATCTCGCAAGGTGTTTTTGGGCACTACGTACAAAGGCTGCAGAATTCCGCGTAGACGTGGCGATTGTATCTGATACCTTAGCGCTGTGCTTAGGGGAAAAAAAACGAGAACCAGCGGCGAACATCTTACCACACCATTTCTTCGTATGTACGAAACGAAGAATCCAGTGTTTAAAATGCCGAAGAAATTTGACGTTAAGGCATCTCAAAAAGGGCATGTAGTCTCTGCGGGAGCAGAGAATGGTGAAACCCCTTTGGTTTCCACACTCATGCACCACGCAGACGGCGCAACGACGTTACAAACGTTTAACAATACGAATGTACTTGGCGGCGTATATAGTGTGCAGGATCTGCCCGTCACCAACACCTGCATTCCCGTTGGCAATTTAGCTTTGCTTCGAAGGTTCCTGGATTATCCGTACGCAGTTGCTGCCGGCACTTGGCCTACCGGGCTTGTTTTTGTGCCCGGACTGCAGCATCAGCCCGCCGAATGCGAGCTGTCTCACCTTCTCACTTCCGGCATTCTTCTCGAGTTGTCCGTGGCACACCCATGTGGAAGGTTACAGGAGAAGCTCTCGAACACGCTCGCCAACTATAACTGTCTATCAAACAGTTTATGTACCCCGGGCGTACCGTGATAGCGTGAAGTGTGCATGCGCAGATACGTACATGTTACCCGTACCGCTTACTGTTCGTGCACTATTTAACGTCAAACATGGTGGCGCTCTGGGATGCCCCCTTTGAAGTGACGTGGTTGTTGAAAGATTCACTTTGTTTGCAGCAAACGACTGTTTAAAGTGCCTTCGCTTGCCTTCAGTTAGCTTCTACGACAGAGCATACAATTAAGTTGGCGCAGTCTCTGAGATAGCTGCCCATTTCTAACGTGTTTAGGGCTACCTACAACATCAATGTAAACAAATCGGAAACCTGGAGTTTTTCACATTTGGTGCGTTGTTCCTATTTATTTACTTTCATTATTAATAAAATAAACGTGTAACAATACTTCGCGCGGTATCACAGGCTGATAATCACGTTTTAATATCCTTCTCGCTTTTCTTACTCATAAACACTTTGATAGGTGGCGCCACCATCCCGTCCGGGGAACGTAAATGCTGTACCGCTAAACTATAGGGCACTGTCCGCGACTAATGTTTCCTGCACGGTAACGTCATTCCCTTAACCTCTGCTATCGCACAGAAGTTAAGGGAATAACCCAAAGCGCTGCCGACGGCGTGCATACGACGCTGCGAGTGATTAACTGATAAAAGAGCCAGTGGAGACCGCTCGTGACACCACCACTATACGAATTTTTCAAGTTATACACAGCTTTCACTGTAAAACGGAGCACCAACGTAAGCTTACTGGCGTCTCGGGGAAGGTGGCGAGACCACTCGACGATAAGTATAGTAGAGTCGAATGCGCCCCCCCGCCCCCTTCCAGATGAACAAAGGCGGAGGCCGCCTCTATAGTTCTGAAGCTGTTTTTTTTTTATTTTTTTGTGGTCGGGACTTCATCTCAATAGCTCAGGTCCTGACCTCTTTTTTTTACTTTTCGGTGTTAAGTGTATATCTGATGTCATAAATGATTCTCTTTATGCCTCCATCTAGCAGTTCGCAAGTCTGTGTTCTTTGTAGTGTTTCTTGAGGATAATGTCGTACCTATATAATGTCGTCTGTATATCTTTATTCTCGATGTACAATAAGCCTAATCGTTTAATTAATACTTTTCGCGCCAAAAGAAATACATGTTATTTACAAACACAGATCAAAAGACGCATCATGCAAAGACATGCAACAAAAGAACACTAAACTTCGTAAAGAAAAGAAAGGTCTGGATCTTAAGTGGCTTTTCAAATACCTCCCAGTCAACGTCCAACCAAATGGCTAAGGGCGCCCCGCGTACTGGCTAGACGTCACCGTCGTCTTCTTCCGAGGAGTCGTTCTGAAAGCCGCTTGGTCCTGGTCTGGGCTCTAGGGTATTCAAATCGTCCGTGTCACCTCGTTACTCGCCATGGAAGTCGTCCAGTCTGCGACGCTTGCACGGCGGTCCGGCGTCGTCATCTGAAACAGACGGTAAAACCCTACAGACGGTATCAGATCCAGTAGACGCCTCTGCATTACCTACCTCGACTCCAGCGCCAGAAACAGCAGGTGCCGAATCCGCACCATCGTCAGTCGACGAGTCATCGCTCCATGAATCTTCACTGGACGAGTCATCGCTCGATGAATCGTCGCTTGAGGAATCGTCACACGGGACCCATATCTTCAAACTCTCCGCGAGCAAGACGTAGCGAAGCAGGCTCGAGGTGTTCTGCATCTTCCCTTGAGTCTGAGAAATAAGATCGTCAATAGTCGGGGCACGGTTGGCGGGCATGACGATAAAGCGGTGTACTTACGGGAAGCAATACTTTTTTCCTCCCAACGTAGCGCACGTGCGTTCAATGCCGAATGCAGCAGCTGACTGAGCTCTTGTCTCTCTCCTTTCACTCAAGCAGTGACGTCACCAACAACGCCCGCCAATGAGGCCCACTCTCGCTGTCGGAACAGGAGCTGGTTGGCCAAACGAGTTCTGGTGAGGGCAACCACTGGAAAGGCTGGCGCTGCGGTCGCTTTGACGCAGCAAACGACCACACGCGACACGTTCATGCAGTCGTCAGTGTCGCACGCTTCCTTTCAACCCCAAATCAGATATTTTTCTAGCTAACCGGTTTTTTTTACCGCACGATACCACAGTGCCGGACACAATTTAGCGAGTCTATAATGAGTCAGCCTTTTCAAAACGCCATGGCAGCGATACACATGCCTCACAAAATTGAAATTGGCGAAACAAATCAGCCATCATGCTCGGGTGTTAAAATGAGTTGGCAGCCACTTTTTTTGCGCATCCGTGCATTCGCTAAGAATCTGCGTCTCTTATTAGATTTCAAATATACCGTATGTATTGAAGAATTGCAAAATATTACCGTGAACCCTTACCTTGATAAATACGTAGCACAACTAGCTGCAATATGACGTTTCTTTTTATTTTGAAACTACTTTCACCTAGTTAAACGCCGGAAGGCCTCAAAGTGCTGTCACTAAGTCTTGTTCAAACTTGAGAGCGACGACGTCTATTCCTCTTTATAGTTACGTCCCTCAGTGCATCGACCTGCATTCCATCCAATGCGTTGCTGATGCAGCATTTGCGAAAAGACTTGCGCAACATATCTGCCGTGAAAGATTCCCTTGCTGACGACACTCAACCAAAAACTGTCGCGGGGCGGTGGACGTCGTATAAGCGCCCAGCATCCACTTATTGTAGAGTTCGCGCACGCAATCTCGCAAGGTGTTTTTGGGCACTACGTACATAGGCTGGAGAATTCCGCGTAGACGTGGCGATTGTATCTGATACCTTAGCGCTGTGCTTAGGGGAAAAAAACGAGAGCCAGCGGCAAACATCTTACCACACCATTTCTTCGTATGTACGAAACAAAGAATCCAGTGTTTAAAATGCCGAATAAATCTGACGTTAAGGCATCTCAAAAGGGCATGTAGTCTCTGCGGGAGCAGAGCATGGTGAAACCCATTTGCTTTCCACACTCATGCACCACGCAGACGGCGCAACGACGTTACAAACGTTTAAAAATGCGAATGTATTTGGCGGCGTATATAGTGTGCAGGATCTGCCCGTCACCAGCACCTGCATTCCCGTTGGCAATTTAGCTTTGCTTCGAAGGTTCCTGGATTATCCGTACGCAGTTGCTGCCGGCACTTGGCCTACCGGGCTTGTTTTTGTGCCCGGACTGCAGCATCAGCCCGCCGAATGCGAGCTGTCTCACCTTCTCACTTCCGGCATTCTTCTCGAGTTGTCCGTGGCGCACCCATGTGGAAGGTTACAGGAGAAGCTCTCGAACACGCTCGCCTACTATAACTGTCTATCCAACAGTTAGTGTACCCCAAGCGTACCGTGATAGCGTGAAGTGTGCATGCGCAGATACGTATATGTTACCCGTGCCTCTTACTGTACGTGCACTACTTAACGTCAAACATGGTGGCGCTCTGGGATGCCCCCTTTGAAGTGACGTGGTTGTTGAAAGATTCACTTTGTTTGCAGCAAACGACTGTTTAAAGTGCTTTCGCTTGACTTCAGTTAGCTTCTACGACAGAGCATACAATTAAGTTGGCGCAGTCTCTGAGATAGCTGCCTATTTCTAGCGTGTTTAGGCCTAACTACAACATCAATGTAAACAAATCGGAAACCTGGAGTTTTTCGCATTTGGTGCTTTGTTCCTATTTATTTACTTTCATTATTAATAAAATAAACGTGTAACAATACTTCAAGCGGTAACACAGGCTGATAATCTCGTTTTAATATCCTTCTCACTTTTCTTACTCATAAACACTTTGATAGGTGGCGCCACCATCCCGTCCGGGGAACGTAAATGTTGTACCGCTAAACTATAGGGCACTGTCCGCGACTAATGTTTCCTGCACGGTAACGTCATTCCCTTAACCTCTGCTATCGCGCAGAAGTTAAGGGAATAACCCAAAGCGCTGCCGACGGCGTGCATACGACGCTGCGAGTAATTAACTGATAAAAGAGCCAGTGGAGACCGCTCATGACACAACCACTATACGAATTTTTCAAGTTATACAAAGCATTCACTGTAAAACGGAGCACCAACGTAAGCTTACTGGCGTCTCGGGGAAGGTGGCGAGACCACTCGACGATAAGTATAGTAGAGTCGAATGCGCCCATCCCCCCCCCCCTTCCAGATGAACAAAGGCGGAGGGCGCCTCTATAGTTCTGAATCTTTTTTTTTTTCTTTTTTTGTGGTCGGGACTTCATCTCAGTAGCTCAGGTCCTGACCTCTTTTCCCCGCAGGGGCGCCTGCGCAAGTAGGCGTTTGGTGTGTAGCGACACCACGGACCCGAGCTAACGGGGGAGTTTCTACTCCCTCCCACGCCTAGCCGTGCGTGGCTTTGCCGTGTCCGGGGAAAAGGGGATCCTGGGGGTTGAGCCGACGCTGGGTGATTGGACCGTTAAGGCCCCCCCGGCAGAGGCAACACACCCCTTCGGCCCCGGCTTCACGTAGACGGCACCCCTGGGCTGACCCACCCAGGGGAAATCGGCAGTCGCCTTTTCCTATCTCCCTCTCCCTACATCTTCGTCTTTATCTCTTACTATTTATCTGTCCTGTCTTCTACTCTCTTCCGTTGACTTCCGTGTTTCCTGGCGGCAAGGGTTAACCCTGTGTGGCTATCCTACCTTGGATACACCATATTCGGTTATAGCGGTGGTGTACAGCTGGCGTCTGCAGGTCCTGTGCTTACAGACACTGCAGCGTCCCCTTGTAGGACTCCATGGTGGGTGGCTGGCGCCACTGCCGAAAATAAACCTTTTCTTATGGCTTGTTCCTTCCCCCCACTCCCTGATCGCCCTCCGAAAAGAGGGCGCACCGATGAAGTATTCCAGTTTTTTGGTCACCAAAGAGTAACCTTTCCACGATTCCACGTTATCCACGCTGACACACCCGGCAAACCAGTGAGAACAATTTCACCTTTCCTTGTTTCGAAGTCTTTGACTGAAATCTTTGGCCCAGGATATAAAGCATCGAGAATGGCAAGTGGTGACCTCCTGTTGGAGCTCCGCGATCAGAAACAGTATGAAAAATTGTCTAATCTAGTGAAATTTGGAGATACCAAATTAATAGTAACCCCACACCGAACCATGAACACCACCCGTGGCGTTGTCTCAGATGATGACCTGTTAGGGCTGACGGAGGCTGAACTCCTGGAGGGTTTCAGCGAACAGAATGTTATAAACGTAAAACGAATCAGCATGAGGCGTGATGGCAAAGAAGTCCACACTAAACACCTGATACTTACCTTCAATTCAAGTGTACTGCCCGACTCAGTTGAGGCTGGGTATATCAAGCTTCGAGTTAGGCCATATATACCAAACCCCCTCCGATGTTTCAAATGCCAACGGTTCGGCCACAGTTCACAGAACTGCCGAGGCCGCCTAACTTGCGCCAAATGTAGTGCTGAAGAACACACATCTGAAGCCTGTGAGAACTCTCTTCACTGTGCGAACTGTAATGGGGAGCATGCCGCTTACTCACGGTCATGCCCACGCTGGAAAAAAGAAAAGGAAATTGTTACAATTAAAGTAAAACAAAACATTTCCTTTAAGGAGGCACGAAGGCAGGTGTCCTACCTACCAGAAACCAGCTTTGCCGAAGTGGCGTGTCAGGGGGCAGCGCCACGACGGCCTCCGGCGGCTGTCTGGCACACGCGTAGTGAGCCGGCGGTGACGCCATCCGCCCCCTCGGCAGTTGCAGCCAGTGCTGCTCCGCCGTCGAAGAAGGACCCACCAACCTCCGGGCTGGGGGCCGCGAAGGCTTTGCCTTTAGAGGCGAGGCCCTCAAAACAACTGCAGCGCTCGCAAGAGCGCTTGTCCAGTGCCTCGCTAGAGGCAATGGACACAACTCCGAGCGTGAGGGCGCAGCAAGCGCCTAAGAATTGGCGCGACTCCGTCGACCGATCCAAAAAAGGAAAATCTCGTGTCACGGCCCCTGGAAAGGGTCCGTGAGCTAATTCTCTATTCTTGAACACACAGCACAAAACACATTTAAAATGGACACGCAGATTTTACAGTGGAATGTGAGAGGACTTCTCCATAACCTCGATGATATTATAGAACTCCTTAATAAACACACTCCAAAGGTGCTGTGTGTTCAGGAAACACATCTCAAGTCCACACAAACAAACTTTCTAAAGCAATATGCCATCTACCGCAAAGACCGTGACGACGCTGCCGCCTCGTCGGGCGGTGTCGCTATAATAGTTGATAAAGGTGTTGCCTGTAAGCAATTAAACCTCCGAACTTCTCTTGAAGCAGTTGCTGTCCGAGCAGTGCTGTTCGGGAAGCTACTAACAATTACTTCTATTTACATTCCTCCGTGCTATCAACTTTCGAAGACAGAATTTCGAAGCTTCATTGATGAACTTCCTCCGCCATATATAGTCGTTGGTGATCTAAATGCACATAATCCTCTATGGGGCGACTCCCGTTTGGATGCACGAGGACGCCTAATAGAACACTTTCTGTTTTCGTCAGGTGCATGTTTACTTAACAGAAAAGAATCAACATATTATAGTACTACGCACAACACATACTCTTCTATAGACCTGAGTATTGTCTCGAGTACACTAATTCCTTATCTGGAGTGGTCTATTCTCAAGAACCCCTTTGGGAGTGACCACTTCCCGATAATGTTGAAGCTAACTAAAGAAGATACATGCTCGCCTGACTTTCCTCACTGGAACACCAAGTCAGCCAACTGGGAACTCTTCCAAGAAAACACATTTTTAGATGGAGGGGACATTGCTGATTTTAATATAGACGATGCTGCGGCATACCTAACGGATTTTATTATTGACGCTGCAGCGAAATGTATTAAGCAAACTAAAGGAATGTCTAATAAGCGTCGCATTCCATGGTGGAATGACGATTGTCGGAAAGCGCGAAATAGTCAAAATAAAGCTTGGAGATTACTCCGAAATTACCCAACGGCTGAAAACCTCGACAATTTTAAACAGGTGAAGTCACAAGCTAGAAGAACGCGTCGTCTTGCAAAGAGAGAAAGTTGGAATAAGTACATCTCCAGTATAAATTCTTACACCGACGAAACGAAGGTTTGGAATAGGGTAAATAGGTTATTGGGTCGGGAGTCACACCCCCTACCCTTGGTAAGTAGCCGAGGTGAGAGCCTAGAGGAGCAGGCGGACTGCCTAGGCGAACACTTTGAATACGTCTTAAGTGCATCAAACTATACAGAAACTTTCTTAAAATTCAAAGAACGCGAAGAGCGACAGCCCCTTAAATGTAAACGTCCATCCAGTGAGTCTTACAATTGCCCATTTACATTAGCTGAACTTAAGGCATCTCTTGCGTGCTGCAACAACTCAGCGCCAGGTGTTGATCGTATAACATACGAAATGGTCAAGTACCTTCACCCCGAAGCACTAAAAACACTCCTAACTCTCTTCAATAACATGTGGGCAGCTGGGTATATTCCATTGTCATGGAAAGAAGCTATAGTCATCCCAGTACTTAAACAAGGCAAAGATCCGTCTTTGGCCGCCAGCTACAGGCCAATAGCGCTAACAAGCTGTCTATGCAAACTATATGAGAAAATGATAAACCGGCGCTTAATTCACTTTTTAGAAAGTAACTGTATACTAGACCCCCTTCAGTGTGGTTTCAGAGAGGGGAGGTCGACAACAGACCACCTTGTTCGCATAGAGACATACATCAGAGATGCATTTATTCATAGGCAGTTTGTACTTTCGGTATTCCTAGACTTAGAGAAGGCGTATGACACCATATGGCGATTTGGGATTCTCCGCGATCTTGTCACCATGGGCATCCGTGGGAACATGCTAAACACAATTAAAAGTTACCTGTCTAACCGAACCTTTCGCGTAAAAGTGGGAAATGCTCTCTCTAGAACTTTTACCCAAGAGACTGGTGTTCCGCAAGGGGGCGTGCTTAGTTGCACACTCTTTATTGTAAAAATGAACTCCCTGCAGTCAGTCATTCCAAGTGCGATGTTTTATTCGGTGTATGTTGATGATGTGCAGATGAGTTTCAAATCATGCAATATGTCTATCTGCGAACGACAAGTGCAGCTTGGAATGAATAAATTTTCTAAATGGGCGGATGAGAATGGTTTTAAAATAAACACCGAGAAAAGTACTTGCGTACTCTTCTCCAACAAACGAGGGGTAATGCCACTTCCAAATATTACGATCAAGGGAGACCAACTCTCTGTGAGAAGCGAGCATAAATTCCTAGGAACTACTTTAGATTCTAAGCTCACGTTTATTCCCCATATTAAACATGTAAAAATGAAATGTCTGAAAGCGATGAACCTCCTAAAGCTCCTATCACGTACAACATGGGGTAGTGATCGAAAGTGCCTCTTGAAGTTATACAAAAGCCTTGTCGGGTCGCGCCTTGATTATGCCTCTATAATTTATCATTCCGCAACGCCAAGTGCATTAAAAATCCTAGACCCCGTTCACCATTTGGGTATCCGACTTGCAACCGGTGCTTTCAGGACAAGCCCGATCCAGAGCCTCTATGTAGAGTCGAATCAGTGGTCACTTCACCTGCAGCGATCCTATAGCAGTTTCACATATTTTATGAAGGTACGTGCAAACATCAAGCATCCATCTTATTCAACTATAAACGATATGACCGCTGCCACCCTCTTCCATAATCGACCCACAGTGAGAAAGCCGTTCTCCTTGCGTGTGAGAAACTTATGTGAGGAAATGGGTGTTCCGCTGCGTGAACTCTGTCCTACGCCCACAGCGATACTTTTACCGCCGTGGCAGTGGCAGCTTATACACTGTGACACCTCATTTGTTGAGATCACTAAACACGCACCAGAAGCACATATTAAAATGCATTTCCGAGAACTCCAGTCCAACTACTCATGCGTAGAGTTTTATACTGACGCTTCTAAGTCGCATGCAGGGGTGGCTTATGCAGCCGTCGGACCATCCTTCTCGGAATCTGGCGTGCTACACCCGGAAACAAGTATATTTACGGCTGAGGGTTATGAACTATTGTCCGCTGTGAAGCATATACGGAAATCAAACGTACAAAAATCAATTATATTCACAGACTCGTTAAGCGTCGTAAATGCATTAAGATCCCTTTTCAGATTCAGAAATCCGATAATCATTAAGCTATATTCCGTTCTGTGTACAGCGTATATGTCCAACCAGCATGTCACTATTTGCTGGGTACCTGGCCATAGAAGTATCGAGGGCAATGTGTTAGCTGACCAGATGGCCACGTCAATTATAATGCGCGCTATTAACCCCACCGCTACTGTCCCCGCAACAGATCTAAAACCCTTTCTACGAAAGGAACTGCGAAACCACTGGCAACGCTTGTGGGACACAGAAATAAATAATAAGCTTCATTTGATTAAGCCGCGGTTGGGTTACTGGTCCTCCGCTACAAGAACACGGCGAACTGATGTCCTATTCTGTCGCCTCAGAATAGGACACACTTATGGTACTCATAACTTTCTTCTGACTGGCGATGAGCCTCCTACTTGTGGTAGATGTGGTGAGAGGCTAACTGTCCTCCACGTCCTCCTGGAGTGTCCGGAAGCTGAAAGTGAGAGAAAAAAATATTTTGCTTTAGCATACCGCTATAATCTTCCTTTACATCCTATTATGTTCCTCGGTGAAGAGCCGCTTTTTAATACAAAATCAGTTTTAAGCTTTTTAAAGGAAGTAGTACTGAATGTGTTTGGCCCAACGGGTTCATAGCACATCCTCTGTTCAGAGGATGCTGCTGTGATAGCAGATTTCAATGAGCCCAGGCCTCCATGTTCTTGTTTTAAGGGCTCTGTCGAGGCACTGGTGCTCCATGCCAAGTTTTTATTTGACATACTTATCACTTTTAAATCATTTTATGTCTCCATAGCTCACATCATTTGTCATTGCCATAATTTTACCATATGTATATTTTTACACACCTACAGCGACTGTTTTTTAGGCACATTTACAGCCACGTCACATTTGTTTTATCTACACTGCACATCCCACAATTCATTATCATCGTTCTGGCGCTCTTTGGCCATATCTGGCCCTTGCGCCAATAAACACCACTAATCAAATCAACCTGACCTCTTTTTTTTTACTTTTTGGTGTTAAGTGTATATCTGATGTCATAAATGATGCTCTTTACGCCTCCATCTAGCAGTTCGCAAGTCTGTGTTCTTTGTACTGTTTCTTGAGGATAATGTTGTACCTATATAATGTCGTCTGTATATCTTTATTCTCGATGTACAATAGGCCTAATCGTTTAAATAAAACTTTTCGCGCCAAAAGAAATACATGTTATTTACAAACATAGATCAAAAGACGCATCATGCAAAGACATGCAACAAAAGAACACTAAACTTCGCAAAGAAAAGAAAGGTCTGGATCTTAAGTGGCTTTTCAAATACCTCCCAGTCAACGTCCAACCAAATGGCTAAGGGCGCCCCGCGTACTGGCTAGACGTCACCGTCGTATTCTTCCGAGGAGTCGTCCTGAAAGCCGCTTGGTCCTGGTCTGGGCTCTAGGGTATTCAAATCATCCGTGTCACCTCGTTACTCGCCATGGAAGTCGTCCAGTCTGCGACACTTGCACGGCGGTCCGGCGTCGTCATCTGAAACAGACGGTAAAACCCTACAGACGGTATCAGATCCAGTAGACGCCTCTGCATTACCTACCTCGACTCCAGCGCCAGAAACAGCATGTGCCGAATCCGCACCATCGTCAGTCGACGAGTCATCGCTCCATGAATCTTCACTGGATGAGTCATCGCTCGATGAATCGTCGCTTGAGGAATCGTCAAACGGGACCCATATCTTCAAACTCTCCGCGAGCAAGACGTAGCGAAGCAGGCTCGAGGTGTTCTGCATCTTCCCTTGAGCCTGAGAAATAAGATCGTCAATAGTCGGGGCACGGTTGGCGGGCATGACGATAAAGCGGTGTACTTACGGGAAGCAATACATTTTTTTTCTCCCAACGTAGCGCACGTGCGTTCAATGCCGAAGCCAGCAGCCGACTGAGCTCTTGTCTCTCTCTCCTTTCACTCAAGCAGTGACGTCACCAACAGCGCCCGCCAATGAGGCCCACTCTCGCTGTCGGAACAGGAGCTGGTTGGCCAAACGAGTTCTGGTGAGGGCAACCACTGGAAAGGCTGGCGCTGCGGTCGCGCTGACGCAGCAAACGACCACACGCGACACGTTCATGCAGTCGTCAGTGTAGCACGCTTCCTTTCAACCCCAAATCAGATATTTTTCTAGCTAACCGGTTTTTTTTACCGCACGATACCACAGTGCCGGACACAATCTAGCGAGTCTATAATGAGTCAGCCTTTTCAAAACGCCATGGCAGCGATACACTTGCCTCACAAAATTGAAATTGGCGAAACAAATCAGCCATCATGCTCGGGTGTTAAAATGAGTTGGCAGCCACTTTTTTTTTGCGCATCCGTGCATTCGCTAAGAATCTGCGTCTCTTATTAGATTTCAAATATACCGTATGTATTGAATAATTGCAAAATATTACCGTGCACCCTTACCTTGATAAATACGTAGCACAACTAGCTGCAATATGACGTTTCTTTTTATTTTGAAACTACTTTCACCTAGTTAAACGCCGGAAGGCCTCAAAGTGCTGTCACTAAGTCTTGTTCAAACTTGAGAGCGACGACGTCTATTCCTCTTTATAGTTACGTCCCTCAGTGCATCGACCTGCATTCCATCCAATGCGTTGCTGATGCAGCATTTGCGAAAAGACTTGCGCAACATATCTGCCGTGAAAGATTCCCTTGCTGACGACACTCAACCAAAAACTGTCGCGGGGCGGTGGACGTCGTATAAGCGCCCAGCATCCACTTATTGTAGAGTTCGCGCACGCAATCTCGCAAGGTGTTTTTGGGCACTACGTACAAAGGCTGGAGAATTCCGCGTAGACGTGGCGATTGTATCTGATACCTTAGCGCTGTGCTTAGGGGAAAAAAACGAGAACCAGCGGCAAACATCTTACCACACCATTTCTTCGTATGTACGAAACAAAGAATCCAGTGTTTAAAATGCCGAGTAAATCTGACGTTAAGGCATCTCAAAAAGGGCATGTAGTCTCTGCGGGAGCAGAGCATGGTGAAACCCCTTTGGTTTCCACACTCATGCACCACGCAGACGGCGCAACGACGTTACAAACGTTTAAAAATGCGAATGTACTTGGCGGCATATATAGTGTGCAGGATCTGCCCGTCACCAGCACCTGCATTCCCGTTGGCAATTTAGCTTTGCTTCGAAGGTTCCTGGATTATCCGTACGCAGTTGCTGCCGGCACTTGGCCTACCGGGCTTGTTTTTGTGCCCGGACTGCAGCATCAGCCCGCCGAATGCGAGCTGTCTCACCTTCTCACTTCCGGCATTCTTCTCGTGTTGTCCGTGGCACACCCATGTGGAAGGTTACAGGAGAAGCTCTCGAACACGCTCGCCTACTATAACTGTCTATCAAACAGTTAGTGTACCCCGGGCGTACCGTGACAGCGTGAAGTGTGCATGCGCAGATACGTATATGTTACCCGTACCGCTTACTGTACGTGCACTATTTAACGTCAAACATGGTGGCGCTCTGGGATGCCCCCTTTGAAGTGACGTGGTTGTTGAAAGATTCACTTTGTTTGCAGCAAACGACTGTTTAAAGTGCCTTCGCTTGCCTTCAGTTAGCTTCTACGACAGAGCATACAAATAAGTTGGCGCAGTCTCTGAGATAGCTGCCCATTTCTAACGTGTTTAGGCCTAACTACAACATCAATGTAAACAAATAGGAAACCTGGAGGTTTTCGCATTTGGTGCGTTGTTCCTATTTATTTACTTTCATTATTAATAAAATAAACGTGTAACAATACTTCGCGCGGTAACACAGGCTGATAATCTCGTTTTAATATCCTTCTCACTTTCCCTACTCATAAACAGTTTGATAGGTGGCGCCACCATCCCGTCCGGGGAACGTAAATGCTGTACCGCTAAACTATAGGGCACTGTCCGCGACTAATGTTTCCTGCACGGAAACGTCATTCCCTTAACCTCTGCTATCGCGCAGAAGTTAAGGGAATAACCCAAAGCGCTGCCGACGGCGTGCATACGACGCTGCGAGTGAATAACTGATAAAAGAGCCAGTGGAGACTGCTCATGACACCACCACTATACGAATTTTTCAAGTTATACACAGCTTTCACTGTAAAACGGAGCACCAACGTAAGCTTACTGGCGTCTCGGGGAAGGTGGCGAGACCACTCGACGATAAGTATAGTAGAGTCGAATGCGCCCATCCCCCCCCCCCTTCCAGATGAACAAAGGCGGAGGGCGCCTCTATAGTTCTGAATCTGTTTTTTTTTTCTTTTTTTGTGGTCGGGACTTCATCTCAATAGCTCAGGTCCTGACCTCTTTTTTTTTACTTTTTGGTGTTAAGTGTATATCTGATGTCATAAATGATGCTCTTTACGCCTCCATCTAGCAGTTCGCAAGTCTGTGTTCTTTGTAGTGTTTCTTGAGGATAATGTCGTACCTATATAATGTCCTCTGTATATCTTTATTCTCGATGTACAATAGGCCTAATCGTTTAATTAAAACTTTTCGCGCCAAAAGAAATACATGTTATTTACAAACACAGATCAGAAGACGCATCATGCAAAGACATGCAACAAAAGAACACTAAACTTCGCAAAGAAAAGGAAGGTCTGGATCTTAAGTGGCTTTTCAAATACCTCCCAGTCAACGTCCAACCAAATGGCTAAGGGCGCCCCGCGTACTGGCTAGACGTCACCGTCGTCTTCTTCCGAGGAGTCGTCCTGAAAGCCGCTCTGTCCTGGTCTGGGCTTTAGGGTATTCAAATCGTCCGTGTCACCTCGCCACTCGCCATGGAAGTCGTCCAGTCTGCGACGCTTGCACATCGTTCCGGCGTCGTCATCTGAAATAGACGGTAAAACCCTACAGACGGTATCAGATCCAGTAGACGCCTCTGCATTACCTACCTCGACTCCAGTGCCAGAAACAGCAGGTGCCGAATCCGCACCATCGTCAGTCGACGAGTCATCGCTCCATGAATCTTCACTGGATGAGTCATCACTCGATGAATCGTCGCTTGAGGAATCGTCAAACGGGACCCATATCTTCAAACTCTCCGCGAGCAAGACGTAGCGAAGCAGGCTCGAGGTGTCCTGCTTCTTCCCTTGAGCCTGAGAAATAAGATCGTCAATAGTCGGGGCACGGTTGGCGGGCATGACGATAAAGCGGTGTACTTACGGGAAGCAATACATTTTTTTTCTCCCAACGTAGCGCACGTGCGTTCAATGCCGAAGCCAGCAGCCGACTGAGCTCTTGTCTCTCTCTCCTTTCACTCAAGCAGTGACGTCACCAACAGCGCCCGCCAATGAGGCCCACTCTCGCTGTCGGAACAGGAGCTGGTTGGCCAAACGAGTTCTGGTGAGGGCAACCACTGGAAAGGCTGGCGCTGCGGTCGCGCTGACGCAGCAAACGACCACACGCGACACGTTCATGCAGTCGTCAGTGTAGCACGCTTCCTTTCAACCCCAAATCAGATATTTTTCTAGCTAACCGGTTTTTTTTACCGCACGATACCACAGTGCCGGACACAATCTAGCGAGTCTATAATGAGTCAGCCTTTTCAAAACGCCATGGCAGCGATACACTTGCCTCACAAAATTGAAATTGGCGAAACAAATCAGCCATCATGCTCGGGTGTTAAAATGAGTTGGCAGCCACTTTTTTTTGCGCATCCGTGCATTCGCTAAGAATCTGCGTCTCTTATTAGATTTCAAATATACCGTATGTATTGAATAATTGCAAAATATTACCGTGCACCCTTACCTTGATAAATACGTAGCACAACTAGCTGCAATATGACGTTTCTTTTTATTTTGAAACTACTTTCACCTAGTTAAACGCCGGAAGGCCTCAAAGTGCTGTCACTAAGTCTTGTTCAAACTTGAGAGCGACGACGTCTATTCCTCTTTATAGTTACGTCCCTCAGTGCATCGACCTGCATTCCATCCAATGCGTTGCTGATGCAGCATTTGCGAAAAGACTTGCGCAACATATCTGCCGTGAAAGATTCCGTTGCTGACGACACTCAACCAAAAACTGTCGCGGGGCGGTGGACGTCGTATAAGCGCCCAGCATCCACTTATTGTAGAGTTCGCGCACGCAATCTCGCAAGGTGTTTTTGGGCACTACGTACAAAGGCTGGAGAATTCCGCGTAGACGTGGCGATTGTATCTGATACCTTAGCGCTGTGCTTAGGGGAAAAAAACGAGAACCAGCGGCAAACATCTTACCACACCATTTCTTCGTATGTACGAAACAAAGTATCCAGTGTTTAAAATGCCGAGTAAATCTGACGTTAAGGCATCTCAAAAAGGGCATGTAGTCTCTGCGGGAGCAGAGCATGGTGAAACCCCTTTGGTTTCCACACTCATGCACCACGCAGACGGCGCAACGACGTTACAAACGTTTAAAAATGCGAATGTACTTGGCGGCATATATAGTGTGCAGGATCTGCCTGTCACCAGCACCTGCATTCCTGTTGGCAATTTAGCTTTGCTTCGAAGGTTCCTGGATTATCCGTACGCAGTTGCTGCCGGCACTTGGCCTACCGGGCTTGTTTTTGTGCCCGGACTGCAGCATCAGCCCGCCGAATGCGAGCTGTCTCACCTTCTCACTTCCGGCATTCTTCTCGTGTTGTCCGTGGCACACCCATGTGGAAGGTTACAGGAGAAGCTCTCGAACACGCTCGCCTACTATAACTGTCTATCAAACAGTTAGTGTACCCCGGGCGTACCGTGACAGCGTGAAGTGTGCATGCGCAGATACGTATATGTTACCCGTACCGCTTACTGTACGTGCACTATTTAACGTCAAACATGGTGGCGCTCTGGGATGCCCCCTTTGAAGTGACGTGGTTGTTGAAAGATTCACTTTGTTTGCAGCAAACGACTGTTTAAAGTGCCTTCGCTTGCCTTCAGTTAGCTTCTACGACAGAGCATACAAATAATTTGGCGCAGTCTCTGAGATAGCTGCCCATTTCTAACGTGTTTAGGCCTAACTACAACATCAATGTAAACAAATAGGAAACCTGGAGGTTTTCGCATTTGGTGCGTTGTTCCTATTTATTTACTTTCATTATTAATAAAATAAACGTGTAACAATACTTCGCGCGGTAACACAGGCTGATAATCTCGTTTTAATATCCTTCTCACTTTCCCTACTCATAAACAGTTTGATAGGTGGCGCCACCATCCCGTCCGGGGAACGTAAATGCTGTACCGCTAAACTATAGGGCACTGTCCGCGACTAATGTTTCCTGCACGGAAACGTCATTCCCTTAACCTCTGCTATCGCGCAGAAGTTAAGGGAATAACCCAAAGCGCTGCCGACGGCGTGCATACGACGCTGCGAGTGATTAACTGATAAAAGAGCCAGTGGAGACTGCTCATGACGCCACCACTATACGAATTTTTCAAGTTATACACAGCTTTCACTGTAAAACGGAGCACCAACGTAAGCTTACTGGCGTCTCGGGGAAGGTGGCGAGACCACTCGACGATACCCAGGCAGCACGCCGCCGTTGGACCAATCTTGGACCAACATCGGCTAACATCGGCACCGACGTCGGGCCGACGTCGGAAGTGCAACTTCTTCCAATGTCGGGCCGACGTTCAAGCCAATGATGGGCCGACGTTTTGCCGATGTTTTAGCCAGTATGCAACCAACATTGGGCCGACGAAGGCCCATCGTATTGCCGACAAAGCTGCCAATGTTCGGCCAACATTGGGCCATATTTCAGCCAATCACATGCCATTTTTACGCCGATGTTTGCTGCACGACGAATATTGGCTACGGATGTACGACCGACATTGGACCAATCCAGGGCCACATTGCAGCCAATCAAATGCCGTTATTACACCGCTGTTTCCTGCACGACGAATATTGGCTACTGATTGGCTTGCCATAATGTAACCATTATTAGTAGGGAATTTTTCTTACCGGAAGATTTAAACAATATGCCTCGATGACCCACTCTTGTAGCTTTGCAGCCCTGTATACTTGGGGCAACAGAAAATTGAATGCTGAGAACTGAAAGCAGTTACTCGATCTATTTCATCTTTTATACCTCATTCCCTTTGCTAACACTAGAAGTGTAGTTTATTTTTTTACCAATTTATCTTTTGCAATAGCGAGTGCTTTATTTGGTACTGGTATTTGGTACAGCAGATCGAAAAAAGTCGTTAGGAAGTAAATGTTGAAAGCGTATGTCCCCCACTTGCAATCCCCACATATGTCCCCCACATTTTTTTTTTTTTTTATTGGCGCTAGTATGCCCTACGGCATCAGTTAAATAAAAAGGAAAAGTTTTGTTTCCTGTATGAAGGCCAGGAGTTGTCGATGCAGTGGACCGTGCGTCCAGCGCGTCAAGTCAGGTGGTCGGCCGGGGTGGTGGTGAAGGCCGCGTAGGTGGCGAGTGCGAGCCTGGTGAAGGCCCGGGCAGGTTCCCAATAGGTGATCAAGCGTTGCCTCTGTGGCTGGGGCAACGCAGAATGGGCACGTCGTTGGGGGAGGCTGTGCACCAGATGTCCATGTAGCCCGGATTGCAGGAGTCAAGGCGGCGCCCACACGAATCCTCCTGAGCGCAACCTCCTCTCGGCGAGTTAAGCCGCCGGGAAGGTCAGATCCACGCGGAGGAATGAGAGCACGCGTGGAGCGCCGGAGGGTTTCTTTGTGCACAAGCAAGCTGTCCTTCGGGGACAAACGAAGTAGAGGCAGCGGGTGTTGAACAGTCGCTGGATGGCAAGCGGCATCTGCTTCCACTTGAGCCGGTGCAGACCGGCGGGTCCACAGAACGCGGACAGGACAGGCACATGAGTGGATCAGTCGGTGTATATCGGAGGCTATATCGATGGAGCTGGTCACTTTTCGCAGCTCTCGAACTGCCTGCGTGGAGTCCGTATATACAAGCAATTTATCGTGTGACAAAGAATCCATTTTGGATATCATAACTGTTAACCCGTCCCGTATAGCAGTGAGCTCCGCTAATACGGATGGGAACGGTGCCTCTGTTACGTAAGAGCAGATATGTTGGATTTCAGGTTGCGCGGGGCATACGAGACTGGTGTGCAGAACGCAATTATCGGTAGCTGCGTCTACGTATACCGCTAGTGAGTTCTCGGTGGTAGTGACGATGCCCTCCTGCGCCGCTTGTCGGGTGGATTGTCGCAGGCGGGTCAGTGGTCGGTTGTCACTGGCCTGTGCCTTGAGCCATGGTGGAACTTCTGCCACGGGTGCGTCAGGCTGTGGCAGCGTTGAACCATAGTAGTGAGCTAGAGCTGCCGCCGCAGGAACAGCTTGACTCTTTAGGTAGCGAGCGACTCGACGCTGGTGTACAATTTCGTCGATGGTGTTGAGCTGCGCTTCCGCCTGGAGGGTCGTGATAGGTGTCATACGGGGAAGGCATGTAATCGCCCTCATGGAATCTCGGTTGGCGGTTTCGAGCAAGTCCCAGTCTCTCAAAGTCAGTCGTTGAAACTGAGCTTGATAAACGAGCCGAGGTTGTAGGATTGATCGCACCAAGATACGGGCCATTCGAGAACAGGCACCCCCCGTCTTTTGAGAGATGCGACGAATGAGATGGAGGGTATTAGCACTCTTCCGGCGAGCAGAGCGAACCCACGCATTCGCAGAGCCAGATGCGTCCAATTCGACCCCGAGCACACGTATAGTGGATACAGGGGTGAGGGTATGGCCATTTAGGCTCAAACATATCGGCGTCTGCAGGAGGCGACGGCGACCTCGTCTGTTGGTGATAGACATGAATGCAGTCTTCGTGGCAGATAGTGTCAGTCCTATGCGCGCACACCAGTCCGACGCCTTGTCGAGAGCACTCTGGAGTGCCTCCTGCTGGCGTTGAAGGTCTGGATGTAGTGTCCACACAGTCAAATCATCGGCATACAGGAGGAAGAAGGCATCTGGAATGCGTGCTAGTTGCCACGCGAGGGGCAACAGGGCAATATTGAAGAGTATCGGGGCTAGAACCGAGCCCTGCGGTACACCCCGCTTCATTACAAAGTGTCCGGTTCGTTCCTTGCCTACTCTGATGCAGAAGGTACGGTGTGCCAGAAAAGACTCCACAAAGTCGCAGACGCGAGGCGGAAGTTGAAGCCATTGCATTATGTGATTGATCGCAGAGTGGCTGACGTTGTCGTAGGCCTTATGAACGTCCATGGCGAGAAGGGTTCGAATGCTGCTTGATCTTCTTCCCACAAGCACCATGGACGTCAAATGATCTAGGCCATCTTCCGTGCCCAGGTGCGGTCGAAAGCCAATCTGGGCCGGATGGTACCAGGCGTGCTTTTCCAGCCACCAGGAGATGCGCGACGCCAACATGCGTTCAAGAAGCTTGCACAACGTACACGTTAGAGCAATCGGCCGAAGATTAGAGAGGCTGTTCGGGTGCTTTCCCGGCTTAGGTATCGGCACAACTTCGGCATGCTTCCACGATTCAGGCAGCCCTCCGGTCGTCCAGACTGCGTTAAGCGTGTCCAGCAGCCACTGCAGTGCAGGGCCATCCATGTTCTTGAACACTTCATAGGAGATCCCATCTGGTCCTGGTGCCTTGCGTACTTTTGCCTGGTCAATTGCTGCCTGGAGCTCCGCCATCGTGTATGGCGCTTGCATGCCTTCGATGTCCGACGGACTGGGAGTCACGCCAACCTCCGGAGGCAGGTTACACGGACAGTCGAATTGTGGTGGGGCCAGGTTGTAGGCCGGGAAGAAAGCCTTAACTATTTCTGGAGCGAACTGGCTTGGCGTGCATCCAGAAGACAGACACGCACTGGCCGCTGGGTCCGGCGTACGGGCGCCTAGTTCCATACTCCGGAACGTTCGCCATATTGAGGCGGTTGAAGACGATGGACCGAGTGACGCACACCAGTCCATCCACCGTTCGCGGGCGAGACGCTTCTCGCAGCGACGCGCCGCAGCGGTGAGTCTGTTGAGGTTATCACGAAGCTCAGCGGCTGCCGGATCTCGGTTTAAGGCCAGCTCTGCACGACGGCGTGCTGCCCACAGACGCAGAAGATGTAAATTTGGATGTGGTCGGTTCTCCTCTACCCAGCTTGACTGCGTGGCGGCTTGTACAGCTCTGGTTAACACCTGCAATGGATCAGACGATGTATCAGCAATCGAGTCGTTCAGTTCATTGCGGAATAAGTCCCAGTTGGTTGTGTAGCATCGACGTCGGAGGCGGCGCTGGTTATACGCGGCCAAACCAATTTTCAACGGATGGTGATCACTCCCCCAGCAGTCTGGTTCTAGGTCCCACGAAACGTCACACATGCCCAACCACCACGAGAGATCGGGCGCATAAGGTGGAGCACAGGGATGATCCCACCGACGTGTAGAAGTAGCCGGGGCATTCAGAAGGACAAAGTGCGCGTCTGTAAATGTGTCTAGCACGATGTTGCCTCTAGCACTGGAAGAAGGGTAGCCCCACGACTGATGAGGTGCATTGAAGTCTCCCCCAACTAGTACTGGGCACCCAGGATAGGTTTGACGCAGGTGAGCCAGCCACCCCAAACGCAGTCGGGGAGCGCTGCCACTATACGGGCGCACGTAAACTGAAACCACAATCACGTCAGTACGCGGAAGTCTAACGAGCACTGCCACCACTTCTTGCCACTGGTTACACCACTGCAGCAGGGGAACCTGCGTTTGAGGATATGTAGTCACAACATACACTGCAGCCTTGCCTGGAGGTCCCAACGCATTGGTGCAGCGTCGATCAGGGATGGTTGGGGAATCATACGCAGTGAATCCAGGGATGCGTGGAAGCGAATTCGTTTCTTGTAGAAGCAGGCACCAAGCGGGGAGCTTCCCCAGCGCAAGGCGATAGCGAAGCTCACCAACTTTATTTGCAAGTCCCCGGCAGTTCCACTGCAGGACACAGTGGTGGCGCGTTGCTTTCAAAGGAGTGGTCATTGCGGTGGAAGGTTGGCGAGCACCACCTTTGAAAGCTCTTGCAGTTGCCGGGCAACAAAGTGGAGGAGCTCTGCCGGAGTCATCTTGACTGGTGCTGACGCGCTTGCGCAGGATAATTCAGGCACAGAAGCAGCGTACGGCACGTCTGTACCGCGCATCGCAGTTGGTCCAGCGGGTCGAGCGAGATGGGTTCTGCGTTGAGCGAGGCGCTTGACTTCCATTTGGAGCTGCTGTATCTGTTGGTCAAGCTTCGCCAGATCGTCTGTACCCGTAACGCTCAATTTAGGCGTATTCGCAGGCTGCTGAACACGTTTTTTGCCCCGCTTGACGGCGTCGCTGTACGTGGGGACTTCATAGCAAGCATTTTCAGGTTCTACCAACGCTGGTGTGTCCTCTTCGGAGGGGGACAACAGTTCAAACCGGTTGCTAGTCGGAATGTCGGCGTCCCTTTCTTCTTGTGTCACCGAACGCTGGCGGCGCTTGCGTTGGCGACGGGCTTTGAGAGCCTTCTGTTTAACTGGACAATCTTTGGACGTTATTTCATGATCGTCCGTTTGGCAGAGCCCACATTTGTACGTGCGCGTCTCGACGGACTCCATGGAGGTGTCTGCGGGTTGGGGACAAGAATCTCGCATGTGACCGGTACGAAAACACCGATAGCAGTGTACCACACCGGGCTTGTACACATGAAAGTTCAGGATGCATCCATAGTACGTAATGCGGCTTGGTGGCGTTCGAGGCCCTTGGAGAGTGACAAGGCACGTGCGTCCACGGCCCATATAACGAGCTGTTACAATCTTGTGTGTGGAGCAGGTCAAAGCAGTGATAAGGCCCTCCGGCGATTCCCCTGGGTCAACCCCAGAGACCACATACCGACGCAAGTCCGAGCCGGAACTCAAGTACGCTTGCACCTGTACAGTACAATCAGCTGTGACTGGCAGAGTTTGCAGGTGGGTGAGGCGGTCAACGTCTGCTAGCGAACGCACCCATACGGATACGCTGTTGGTGGGATGGTGAATGGAGAAACCTTGAAACGCGGTGGTTTTGAGGCAGGTGTCGAAGGCTGACTGAAGGAGGCGATTTGACAATTTTGATACATCGAAGCACTCACGAGGTTTTACGACGACTTTGTACTTAGACTCGGTGCCAGGCGAGGCGACAGCTGCCGGAGAGGGGCACTCCCGCTTGCTTGCCGGTGTGGCTGAAGCAGACAAATCATCTATTCCCATTTGTGAGTCAGCCACGCGTTTCGCACTGCGTTTCGGAGCGGATGATGGTTGTGATGGCTGCGTCTTAAGCTCCGCTGCAGCCATCGTTACTGGTTCACATGAAGAACACGGGAGCGTTGCCGCTGCCAGATGCAACCGGCGAGACGCCGGAACTGTCCTGGCGAGCGTCCCACGCACAATGTTGAAGTGAACGGCACCAAGGGTGGTTAGTCCAGGTCGTCGATGGTGTCCGGAAGAAGAGTGCTTGGGGGCGACCCCACGGCCTCGTCCAGGGCGTCCGGCAGGTCTGTCCTTAGCCGGTGGGGCCAGAGAGCTGGGCGGCGTTGCGTTGAGCCAGGGCGCAGAGAGTGGGGGAACGCCGGTGGGGCGATGGTCGCGCGAGCCGATGCTTTCAGCCGATCTTCACGGAGCCGTCGAAACGCGTCCGCTCTCGTCGGCAGCTCAGCTGCGTCTCCGTCCCCCACATGGTAATCGAGAATATTCATAGTTTAGAGCATTTTTTTGTAACTAAAACATGGTGATGGTGCTTCCGAATCAGCATAAGCTAGCCGAACAGTGCACCACCGACAGTCTGCAGACTATTTATTCTTTGTTTTTTTTATTTATTTGGTACAACAAAAATGTATACATTGAAAAATATATATACACAACTAAAAAAGGCCCGCTCTACCGCAGGTCAGGTTGCGTTGGGGGCACAGTGACAGTGGTGCTGTCAAGGCCCTGGCTGCTGTGGCTGGGCAGGAAGCCAGCTGCCGCGAGCAGCCGATAATCTGCACTCTGAGAGTGGGGATCATCGGGCTGCTCCACAACAAATGCTTCTCTGAAGCGCCGCTTCCTGCCCCCACAGCGATCACCAGACCCTGGCAGCCACCTCTTAATAAAGTTGAGGGCCTCCGCCTGGTCGCACCCTGCTTTTTGGCAGATGACATCTGCATACAAGAACAGAAATACCATAGTACACATGAAGCACTGCAGTACAGAGAATACACAAGGGTACACACACATAAAACAATGAACAAGTCTAACCTGTCACTAATCTACAGAGCCTCAGGTTCACAAAGGCCCTTTTCCCTTTTCTGCCATGAAGGCTGTACAGCACTTGCACGTCATGTGCCAATACAGCCTTCATGGCATTCACACCAATTTCTCGAAGGCCACGTCCCCCAATCTGCAGGAGGTGCTTGCGCTGTAAAAAAATGCAAGAAGCATAGATGGGGTAAACGCAACAGCACATCGAAATGTTTTCATGATAAAAATCTGCAAGAAGAGGACACTGAAAACAACAACTTGAATTTTTGGGCATCACAACATTTCATTGTTTTTTTACGCTTTCAACTCACTTGACCTAAAATGGTTTCCACATCAGCCCTCTCACACTCAGTGTGAGAACCTTTCAGAGTCCTTCTCTGAATGCAGTTTCGCTGTTATGAAATCAAATACAACACTGTTATAACCCTTAATAAATATTGATTCTAGCTATGAAATAGTATAATTACTTTGTACAGTGCTCAAATTCCAATACACGTTTCTTCGAGGTTACAATGTCTTTGCCTGAATGTTGACCAGGAGTAGCTTCTACAGGTGAAAAACGATAAAATATGTGGAATTCAAAAAGAAGCTTGGACATGTTTTTAATCAATGCATTGTAAGCAGAGCACAACAAGATAAATGAACATGATCAAGGCGTACTAAGAGGCAACCTTAGAGCGACCAAATCTTGGTCATAGATGAAACTGATAGAAAAATAAAGGTCGCACTAGATGGTCGCACCATTTGCTGTTTATATTTTTCTGTGATAGCCAACAAAGAGGCCTGTCGCTATAGAAATCTCATCACAATAAACAAAGGTGCATTTTTCTTCACACTGCGAAATTGGGTGCATGTTAGATTTTTAAAAAAGTAAGAAATCGGCTAACACAAGGCAGGGTGAACTGTAGCTCAAAGTAGAGAGAGCCGCAGCGGACACGAAATAGGGTGATAAATAAACAAAATTACTGAATGTCTGCTTTCAGCAGGCTATTGCTAGTCACTGCCCATCAAACACACGATGGCGCCTACATCGTCTGCTAGCTTAGGACAGTTCACTCGGACTTCACAGACTATAGTAAATACAGTCGAATCTCATTAATTCCAACACATTTAATTCGAACTGACGCTGTGGTCCTATCAAAGCTATACCGCGCTCCGAAAATGCTCTCAGCACCCCGCCCAATCCTGCGGTGGCACTTCAGACACCTCATCGCTGTGCTTGAAGAAGAAAATGAAGAAAAGGAAAGAAAAGACTGCGGTGGAATGTTTGCCAAATGCCAATCTGCGACATTCCTGTGCCCCGCTTCGGCTTTTTCCGTCCCTGCCACGTAAAGACCCTTCTCCTCTTAACACTGCGCATGAAGAGAAAGAGGGGAAAAAAAGCTGTCGCAGAGAGTTGGCTCTCTCATGCCGATCTGCAACGCGCCGGTGTCACGCTTCCCTGTTTTTCGTTCCTGCTATGTAGAGACTCTTCTCCTTTCAACACCGCGCATGAAGAGAGAAAAAAAAAAAAGCTGCCGCGGAGTGTTTCTCTCTCGAATGCCGATCTGCTTTTCTCCAGATGGAGACGCTCCTCCATTCTCATCATGTGCTGGCCACGCTCCGGCTGCAGCGCAGATGGTAACAGTGGAAACACAGTTGTCTTCGAAGAGTGTCAGCACTGGACATTGCCGCGCGCAACTTCTTTTGCCAGGAGAATACTGAAGCCGAAGTACAAATGCTTTGCAAACTGCACGCAAAACTTGTTGACTCGTTGCAAGGCCAACGTGTACAGACATGTATTGACTACTTTAATTAATGACGGATGTCCTGTAATTTGTGAATAAAACTTCTCCATGCACATGCATCACTGCATGGTGAGTCCTCCGCTCGTTTACCGTATTTACTCTATTCTACCGCGCCCTCGATTGTAACGCGCGCCCGATTTCCACGACGAAAAAAAAAAAGACATCGGTTGCAACGCGCACCCTTTTTTCTCGTTGGCCCGCTTGATCACACCACTAGCGAAAACGACTCTTTTTGAGAGCGTCTTCCGTTTAAATATGAAGTACGGGGGAAGCTTATGCCTATCTGACGTGCAACAGAGCATTGCTGTCACTCTAGTTTTACCGTGGCCCGATGTCAGTACACAAACTTGCTTCGCCCCCTTCTCCTAGACGGTTGAGGTGCCAGGCATGTCGAAGTAAAGAGGCGTGTGATCGGCATTCCCGATTTGCCCAAGCAGGTAGCCGTTGTTGTGCCGCAAGTTTAGGAGGAACCTCTGAAGACTCTGAAGCTTTTCTTCGTACTCCTCCAGCAACTTCCGGCATATGCCCGTTCGCCTTCGGAGGGAAAAGCCTTTTCTCTTCATAAAGTTCGTTAGCCAGCACCTGCTCGCTTTAAAATGGCTCTGCATTAGCCCTTTTTCTAAGGCTAACTGCATAGCCTGCACTTGGAGCAGTTCTGTCGTCATGGGCCGCTGTGCCGCTCACTGCTTAATCACATACTCGCAGAGCAGCTCTTCAATTTGTGGAAACCGACCCTGCTGTGGTCCACTGAAGCCTTGCGTGAATCTTTGCTGTCGACAATATTCTGCTTTTGTTTTCGCCAGTCCCGCACGCACGTTTCGGGAACTCCGAATGACCGCGATGCGACCCGATTTCCGTCCGTTCCGGCACACGCGACGACTTTTCTTTTAGAAGCAGCATTGTGGTGCACTCGAGTTTTTGGAGTCGGCCCTACCATGCCGTCGATGCTAATGTACTACAAGATGACGAACTCCTCAGCACACGTATGAAGTGCCGCACATGGGAAACACGTAGGCAGAAATGACCGACGCGCCATGCCGACGCACGTAGGGGGCGGCCATTTTGTAAGTGGCGATGCCAATAGAATGACCATATTCAGTTTTTTTTTTCGTACTCGATTCTAACGCACATGCGATTTATGAACTCTCTTAACCGAAAAAAAGGTGCGTGTTAGATTCAAGTAATTACGGTAACTTTCATTATTTTGAACTTCTTTTAATTTGAACAAATGTTCTGGCCTCTTTGAGTACGAATTATTCATATTCGACTGTAGTACAGTGGCTCATGAGATAACCTGACTAGTTTGTTTCCCGAAACACAGTATCTTAAAGCAGTACTAAATTTCTGCATGTTACATAGGCATATTAAAAATCAAGAAATATACACCAAAGCCGCAGCCACAGCTTTACTCTGCACAGCTGCCTCTGCTGCCTCAACTTCTCCAATTGTACCAGCAGGCAGCCGGGGAAGGTCAGAGGGGCGCTGTGCTGGCTGGGCGTGCTGAGGCACGGACAAGAGCCGTACCTTGTGCTTCAGCTGTCGCACCTCCTGCAGAACCTCTCTTTGTTGCTGCCGGATGCCAAGTTGGATCTGCAGGATCCGTAGCAATAGAGCTGAAACATACAACAGTACATACCATATTTACTCGCACAATTTGCATCCTCACATAATTTGCTCACCAGTATAATTAGCCAGCCTGCTTTACTACAAGAAACTCTTTGCTCGCATACTTTGCCCTCCCCAACCAGCCCGAGCCACCTTGCCAGCACACACACAGACACATTTGACTTCATGATGCTCTGGTCAGGCACATCTCTTGTCGAGCAGGCGAGTGCAGTCTTACACAAAATGGACTGAGTGCAAGGTCCCTTCTTCCATGAACTTTTATGCTTTCCCTAGAATATCGAACTTGAAAACTGAAACCTGTTTATGTGTAGTCCGAAATGCCTAAAGGTTTGCCTCCTATCTTCCCACCTCTTCCACGGCAAGAATGTATTCCCGAGACACAGCACAGATGTTGAACGCGTGCAAGGACCTGTCACATCAACTAGATGAGGCAGATTTTCGCACTCATTTTTTTTTTCGGTTTCGCCATCTGGCCATTGCGTTTTTACCGTTCCTTGTGATAGGCTACAATAATTATATACGAGGCAGATTGCTGTTATAAAGCTTACCGAAGAAAACTGAAACCGTGCTACCGCTAAGCACATCAGCGTGGAGTTCTTCGACATGCAATATTCAGTATGGGAGCCAGCAGAAGAGTGCGTTGAATAAGACTTAGCATAGAAGCTTGTGTGTGTTGGTTAGATATCGGAGGGAACACAACGCAATAGAAGACTGGGACAAGGAATGGACACACACACACATGAAAGGCGACACACACAGCACTGTGTTGGCATCGCGCTTCCTTGTCTGCATCTTACTTTACGTTGGTTCCCGACAATTATTGGAGAGTACTTATGTTCTCTGGTATAACCCTGTCGTGGGAACTGGTTTTTGTGAGCACTGTTCGGAAGAACTTCAAGAAAATGGGGGCATTTGAACAGGCTTAGCAAACAAATGACAAACCGCTTTGAGACAGCTGTGACAGCGCCTGCAACATATATTCCAAGTTGAGCTTTTAGGCCAGCGATTCCTACTAGCTTCACACATGACCGGATTGACAAAAAAAGTACACATAATACGCGAGTATATACCGCATTTAACTCTGTAGCTTCGATGAACCAGGCAGATACACGAATTTATCCAAAACTCCATTGATTCTGTTGCAAAATTATTCAACAAACAAATTGCGATGTTATCAATGTTACTATACGATTGTGGCACTTTACCATTGCAGCTTTCCAAGAGGCACACATAGTGCAGCGTTAGTTCACCACTCGCAGTTAATTGTATGCAGTAGGTTGCTCACAGCAACTGACTGCATGCAATGGTGAACATCTTGCATGCTTGCACCGCTGTTTCAGCATGCTGGCTGCTTCCCATACGGCTATCAATTGATGTTCACAAAATTGGGAAGATGAAGAAAGACTACACAGTGCCCTCTGGCCACCCTATACTCCAAACCTCCAGCCAACAAACAAACAAAAGAAACAGAAGTATGCAAATGAATATTATTCCTAATGCAGCTGGAATGGAGTGTAGTTTTCACCAATTCTGTGTGTTAAGTCAATATGGAGTGAGTTAACTCCATAAAGTAGCTTTTCTCATAACAGTGTTCACTCTATTGTAACACAAGAAGTGACTTCATAGCATCTAGAAGGAAAAATAGAATCTTCAGTATTTGATAGAAATGTGAGGCTCTACCTTAAAACAACAATAATCTGGAAAAAGAACTTATTACATTCGAAAAAAAAAAAGGTAGCACAGTTGATCCCTTTTACAAGAGACACTGATGTAACAGACAAACGGGGATAAGAGGCACCAGTGTGCAGGCTGACATTTGGCCCATCATGCATCAGGCACTCCGTAGATGCGCCTGTGCAGCCAGGAGCCCTACAGTCAAGCATGCTGAGCAAGACTGTTGACCACTGTACAATGACACATTGCCACAAAATTTCAAAACTTCATTTCACAGACTTCTGCAAAAGCTTCTTACACTCTTGCATAATTTTTGCACAAGCTTCTCTCATTCTTGCGTGATTTTCGTCAGAACATATAAGTGTTGGAAGTTGTATGTCCCCAAAAACTTGCACAATACAAATAGCATACATTAAAGTCTATCACTTAATACGTGCATAGTGTAACAATGAAAGGAAACTCACGCATGGTTTGCTCCGAGCCTTCCCCGTGCGGTGCCTCCTTGAGCCTTGGAGAGCACTGTACAGCTAGAGCAAAGTAGCATCAATCCAGTGTTAATGGCAGGTTAACAAGACAACAAAACTAACCCCCATATTCATAAACGCTCCCTGACTCGACTTTCACCCTTCACTTGACAGAGTTGAGCACTGTGCCGCTGCTCGTTTGAAAGCGACGCTGCGCTACTCGAGAATCACAGCAGATTATTGCTGACATGCAGCAATTTTCTCTGCTTAGAGACGGCGCTCCCATCAGCCATCTCAAATGAAGGTGAAGCGTTGAGTGGAGGGAGGTTCTAGAATAGGGGGTAAGATTGGTTGCAAGAACACTACAATAGACACACTTAATTTTTACACTTCATCTATATTGCACAGCTACACACATTCTGCATCCTTATAATGCAACATATACATACAGGCTTATAAAGTAAACACTGTGGGCTGCTCAAATAACACCTACACAAAAAGATTACCCAAAAGTGGCCATGCGCAAAGTACTTTTATTTGAAACTCACAAACCTTTTGCGGTGATGGAGAATAAATAAGACAGGTTACGCTTGGAGGCACATGAGACCTTCGCAGCTTTCATAAAGTACAAAAAACAATATGGTATGTGTGTGTGTATGTACGCATGAAGCTTCAGCCTTTACATACGGTTTCTTGAAAGAATCGACTATGAATTTTATGGCACCTGTGTCCTTCAGCGCAATTGAAAGCCTGCTGATCAGTGTGTGCAATTGTGGAATAGTTACATGGAAAATGGCGTGAAACACCTAAAATCAAATTTTTCTAGCTAGGAAATATGCAGCTGTGAAATATGCAACAGTGGGAGGTGACCACAAGAGTGATTTGAGTGTAAGCGGCAGTATTCCGCATTCATGCACCCCGCCATTTTCAACTGTTGCCCAAAAGCAGCACCACTTCAGCGTGCTACTTTTTTTTTTTACATCATAAACAGCACGGAATACAGCGAGGATGAAAACAACATATGCAATTAAATTTTGAGCACTATTTATGGTGCGCATGATTGATTGATTGATTGATATGTGGGGTTTAACGTCCCAAAACCACTATATGATTATGATAGACGCCGTAGTGGAGGGCTCCGGAAATTTAGACCACCTGGGGTTCTTTAACGTGCACCTAAATCTGAGCACACGGGCCTACAACATTCCCGCCTCCATCGGAAATGCAGCTGGGATTCGAACCCGCGCCCTGCGTGTCAGCAGCCGAGTACCTTAGCCACTAGACCACCGCGGCGGGGATGGTGCGCATGAAAAAAAAAAATAGGCCTTTGTACAACGACGAATTCATAATTTGCCTTCACGGACCTTCTGTTAGGCTGCACCACATACAGATTTCTTGTGGCTTTCAAAAGAGATTTGAAAAAAAAAAATAATAACCGTGTTTACTCTCGTCATGAGCGCACTCACTAAGTCACCCTCATTTCAGTCGCCAAAATTTTGAATTTTTGTTTCTTCCACATATTAAACACACACCTTACGTTCATCTGCTGAAGTCCCACGGGCTCCCCCCCCCCCCCCTTGCCGCCTTCGCTCACTGCACCGTGCCATCTTATTTTTGTTTCTATTTGTTCACGGAACGTCCCCTGTCTTTTTTAATTATCTCTTGTAACATATGTGGCATTATCTTGTTCCCGAGGTGCCACAGGTGCTCTGCTATGTAGATGCACCATTAAACTAGTATTTTTGATCAACTGTGCATTTCTGATGTTTACCTTGCAAGTACGTAAAACTGGCATGCTTCTTGATCTACGATACACATGTGGCTTGTCTCACTTTGAAGGAAAAGTTAGCATACAATGGTGTAAATGCTTAGAATTTGAAATATTGAGGCAGCAGCACACCGGAGATGATCATATGGTAAAGAAACAAGTGCTGCCTTATTACTGGCAAGTTGTCACTTATATGTACAAATAAATTTTGCGAGCTAAAGAAAGTACAAAAGCACAGCGAGGCTATGATGTGGTTCAACCTGTGGATTCACTTCATTTATCACGCCATATGATGAAGCTTCCTTTGGTAAAACTGCTCAGATAAGAAAAAAAGTTTGCTGTCCAATACAGCAACTATACAAAGTGTGCACGTGCATCTCGCAGCACCTTTTCTTCACTTCCGAAATGCGCCACCAACATGCCCGGGCAACAGCCGAATCTATCGCCTACAACTGCCATGTTGTCTCCTCGTGCTTGCACCCGTTTAGTTTTGCCTCACGATGCAAGTTTGAGAAATTATGAGCTGCTAGTGAGGCAAGTTGATTTAGTAGTCCACACAGAGGGAGCAGAGCTTAGGGTGTGTCTTCGCTGAAAGTTATAACCTGAAATTGAGAACGCACATTCCGATTTTCCTAAAAGTACCAGCGTATTTGGCTGGTGCAGATTAACAAAAGCTACTTGAAGAAACTTTGCAATATTTGCATCTTCAGGTGCAACTTCATTACGGGTAAGTGCCATAGTGTATTTACCTGCAAACAGATATAGCTTACCAAGATACTGTACATACAAACTTGTCCGCAGTTAAAATCATGATGGCGAGGAAGGCGGTTAAAATCGTGATGGCGATTGCGGAGATTTGGTATTGCATTGAAACAAACTATAAAGAATGGGAAACAATATTAATTCACTTTGAAGTATAGCCGATCGGTTCAAGTTGGGCGTCAGGATTTTTTTAATTAGTCAATTAATTCTATACATGGTCTCTATCATGTTCAGTGACTCCACTGTACATTAGCGTACAACAAAAGCAAAATACAAAGTGAAAAGTGTGTTAAAGCATTCGCGAAAAATAAAGTGATGACTGGCATTACCGCGGCACACACCACGCAAAGTCCCTATCTGCCTTGTATAATATTTTCCTCGACTATTTCCACAAATTTCAATCAAAGAGGCTCAAGCTCAACATCAGCACTGTTTAAAACACTTGGGGGGGGGGGGGGGGGGGCATTGCTACTTTGGTGACGTAGGCCATGACAATATATTCATACTATTATATCTCTTGTAAACTTGCCTAGCTCTGCACGACTAGTTTTTGATGGGAGCAGCTGCGCTTCGCACAACCGCTCTTAAAATTGCGGCTCGAGAGATTTTGAGCTTTCACTTGTTTTTGGGCCAGGCAATTTGTAGTGAAAGCAAGATAATAGGCCCTCATAGGTTGTGGCGGGCAGCCGGTGTACGCCGTGGCTGGTATATGTGTCGCACATCTTGATTATCTGGTCTTGTATCGAGTGAACGAGCGAGGCCTTCCTAATCCAATGAGCTCGTTAAAGTAAGACAACAAAAAACCACAATGCTTCCACATCGTTCACAGCAACAGATGACGAGCCCCCAACAAACCGCACTGCAGCACGTGAACTGCCGTAGGTACCCAGGGAGTTACCCGGGCATGGCGGGAGAGGGCGACAACGGCAGAAGTGACATCACAAGAACACTATGTATAAAGGGGACATTTAAAGACTTTTTTCCCATTTTTAAACTTCGTGCACTGTTCTGTCACAATTTATAGCTCAGAATAGTTGTATTTTGAAAAGGGCACTAATTCATAAGCCCAATGTTTCAAGGATGGGTGCATTTAGGGGGCCCATTCTACGTTTTACTTATGCCCTTCAAGAACTTGCTTACAGGGCCAAAGTCCTGTTTCAGAAAGAACACGCTAGTGCGTGGCCAGCAGTCCGTCAAGCATTAGTGCTGGTGAGATTTGGAAATGCAGCGCATGAGCATCCTCATCTGCTACTTCTCTGCTCATGCTCTCGGGGCTTACTTGCGAGGCACGGTCCTTCGCACTTTTCATTTTCACACTGTAAATCAACTGATACCAACTCTGCCTTCCATTATTTAATAAACCAATATTTCATGGTCACGAGGACGAGCTTAAAATGTTTGCTACATCAGACCTGAACAGCATTTTGAGTCATCGAAACTTGCTAGTTGCAGCGAGCATTATGCGAAAAATATGATGTGCTTTACGGTGACAACTTGCAAAACACTGCAGCAACGATTAAAATCATGCATTTTTTGTGCTCACAGGAAATCCCTGAAGCAGGAGGCACTGGGCTAGATAAATTGTGCAGCTAAAATACGGATGCGCTTTCCAATGCTGTCATGCGTACAGGCGGAGAAATGGCAGACAAAACTGGGCGCACCCCGATTCTATGCGCATGCGTTCCATTCACAAGCCTCGCTGCCAGTTATTACCACATGGCTCACTGTCCATGAGCTCGCTTGTTTCCTGTAACAGTGGACCATACGGTACACCTATTTAAAAACGAGGATAGAATGTATATAATGCAGCATCTGATGAAGCCATGACGATGTGTTGCTGATGAAATCTGGAACTCTAGTTAGTACCCTTATTGTTAACCAGCCGAGCGACTAGCAAAAAGATTTGCGACTGAAATGATGGCATCTACACCTGCCCTTAAAGGGACACTGAACAAAGTTTTTGCCGCCGAGATTTTCAGCCAAAGCAAAAGATTGGGCCATGAAATTCATAGACAATAATAATTTCAAGCAGAAACTACGAAAACATACTGAATTTAATGAGCCTTTTACAAAATGCCGCGTCTAGCTCTTAGACACGGCGTTTTCTAAAAGGTCGCGACATTTATTTTTCAAGTTTTTTTTTGTTATTCAAGACAAATCTACGGTGCATTGTTCACAGAAAACAAAATTGCCTCGGTAAGATTTCTTTGCGAGCAGCTTACTAATTTTAAGGCAGGCGCGTTGATTCGTGAACTGAAGGATGCGAGTGATCGATCTTGCCTGCTAGTGGCTAGGCGACAAAGGCTTTACCTCATGTCCTGGTGTAGCTAAGTCACGCAAATGGAGCAGAAAATGTGCATTATCATTTATTTCACCTAAATATCACACGTATGTGACTTATTGCCGGTGACAGGTGATCAGGATGAAGTCGACAAGTTGCAAATCTGAACAAGAATTCACTCGAATGAAAAACCAACCTATACTCACGTGCACGGTGAAGTCGAACACGTCGTCCGTCAATGTTGTCACTGATGCCCGAAGGAAAAGAGAAGAGGACAAGCGACGGGGTCGTCTCTTTCTATAAAGTCGGCGGAACTGCCAGAACGGCCAACACAAAAGGCATCGGGTTGACATTCCTCCATCTGGGCATCAGTCGCTCCACCCGGGCATGCAGCTGCTACTGGTTCTACTACTATCCTCTTCCCCGTGCCTCTTCCCGACATTGCAGTGTTGCTGCCATACTCGCGAACCTTTTTAAATTAAAGCACGCAATCATGTATTATCGTGCGCCATACTAAACTTAAAAACAGTGCGCCGGTACGTGAGATCACGAAGCGCGGTCCACGCCATCACAAGAGCAATTAGAGAAATGAAACAAAGAAAACAAAAATGTATAAAATATTTTGTCTTAATACGATCCGCAATCCAGTTTCCTGCAGCGGCTTTTGGCTCTGTATGAACGGCCAAGCCAGTGCCAAGCCAAGCTTGCGTCCCTGATCAGCTGTTTGTTTCCATCGAGAATTCTACAGTGAACTGGCAATTTGTTCAGATGATATTGCTAAAGGGCTTGAAATTGAATATTTCTCTACGTACTACTGCTGTACTTTTCCTCTCTGTTTCCTGACCACAGTGATGAGATTGAGGAGGTTACAATTTAGAAAACAGCAAGTGCAGCTCAAGCATTGCTAGTATCGCTGTTTCGGTAATAAAATGTTACAAAGATTTTGCCCCGCGACCTGCTTGCCGTGTTCGAGCACCCAGTAGAAATTTACGGTGCCGCGTTTGAAAGAGTTGAATAAAGTTGCAATATTACGAAAGAAAGGCTCTGAAGCAACATCGTATTTTATCAGGCCTACACCTCCCACACCTAGACGAGTAAAACTCGTCGATATTATCTTGCAAAGCTGTGTATAATATTTAAAACACATTCTTTAGCCCACGATGAATTGTTCTCTCGTGTGGCTTCTCCATTTGGTACTGTCATGTTAACTTACAAAGGCAACTTTCCATATTTAGTCTCTTTAGATGTTGCAAAAGCTTGACACGTGGTGTGTATGCCATACTGATAATTCTCCTCGTAACCTGGGTCCGCCTCTTTAAACAGCGTCGCATTTTATTGTTCGCTATTGTGTTTGTTTTATACTGTAAGCGAGGTGTGTGATTTCATCAATATTCACGAGTGTTCCCTGACTATACAAACACGTGCGTCTTATTTGGTGCGGTGCACGTTTGTATGTAGCAAAAAATGTCATTTCGTCAGCGTGTGTCTGCATACACTTGCATGCCCTGCAGTACGTGTACATAATCAATGCAGTAAGGACTGCAATGCATAGCCTTGCATGGGACATATATTCCATGCACCCTCAGAGAAATGTTGTTTGTTATGAGCCTACTGTTTATCATTACATTTTTTTTTTGTTAAAGTTTCATCTCCATATAAAGCAGCTGTATACAGGCACGAGCTTCAGCAGCTTCCTCGTTGTTCCATTTTAAATAAAAACACCAAGCCTACCCGAATCAATGATCTGTTTGCTATCATTACTGTTATGTGTTCTACGATGTACACAAGGACAGTAGTATACAAAAAATAGGGAGGGAATTGAATGCCCTGCCTGCATGGCTGCGCCGTTTCACAAGATCAGGCGCTGCGCTGTGAAGCTTCCTACCGGCCTGCAGAAATTCAAGGGAGCGTACAATAGCGTGGTTCAAGAGGACTTGTGGGGAATACTAGACACACTGGGTGTAAAATATGGAGTCACTAATCGTTTAAAGGAAATCTATAAAACTAACAAGGTAGTTAAAAAGTGGGAAAAACAGGTATCCAAGCCCACAGTGGTGAAACGTGGACTTAGGCAGGCGTGCCCACTGTCACCCTTCTTATTCATGATGTACCTACAAGGATTAGAGGCCAAATTAGAGTCAAGGGGACTTGGCTTCAACCTCTCTTTAGTCAAACAAAGAAAACTCATTGATCAGGCACTACCAGCATTAATATACGCAGATGATATAGTGCTAATGGCCGACAACAAGGAAGATTTGCAGAGGTTGATGGACATCTGCGGTAATGAGGGAGATGGGTTAGATTTTAGATTCAGTTAGGAAAAATCAGTAGTCATAATTTTTAATGATAACAAAGGTAGTGAGCTTAGAATACAGGAAGTCACGCTAGAGATAACAGATAAATACAAATAACTGGGCGTATGGATAAGCAATGGGACCGAGTACCTGAGGGAACACGAAATATGCGTGACGACTAAAGATAACAGGAATGCAGCAGTGATGAAAAATAGGGCACTGTGGAATTACAATAGGTATAATGCTGTGAGAGGAATATGGAAAGGGGTCATGGTTCCTGGGCTGACGTTCGGCAACGCGGTCTTGTGCATGAGGTCAGAAGTTCAAGCAAGATTAGAAATTAGGCAACGTGAAATATGTAGGCTTGCTTTAGGAGCTCACGGAAATACACCAAACCAGGGAGTACAAGGTGATATGGGATGGACATCATTTGATGGCAGGGAAGCTAGCAGCAAGATAAAATTTGAGAAGCGATTGAGAGAAATGGGGGAGGAGCGTTGGGCTATGAAGGTTTTCAGCTACTTGTACATGAAAAATGTCAATACAAAATGGAGGAAGCGAACCAGGAAATTGACTGGTAAGTACTTAGAAAACAGCAGGTGGCCAAACCAGAAAGAACTATCGGTTAAAAAGGAACTGCAGGAAACGGAGACTGACATGTGGAGAATTGGCATGATTAAGAAGTCCGCACTAGAGATCTATCGAACTTTTAAGCAGGAAATTGCCAAAGAAAGAATCTATGATAATACTCAGGGTAGTTCTCTACTGTTTGAGGCCAGGACGGGAGTATTGCGAACCAAGACATATCGGGCCAAATATGAAGAGGTAGACACAATATGCAGTGCGTGCGAAGAGAAAGAAAAAACTGCCAAACACTTGACAATGCTCTGTAAAGGGATTCACCTTATAGTTCAAGATGATGGCGCAGAGTTTTTCAAAGCACTGGTGTTTAGGGACAGGGAGGGCAAAATAGACTTTAAGCGGGTAGACTTAACTAGAAGGAGGTTATCTGATTGGTGGCTAAAGTACAGGCACGATTGAAAATTAAACCCTTCGCTTCAAAGTACCCGTCCAACTTTACTATTTAAAGGGGAAAAAAAATCTAGTGGTTAGTTCACTAAGCATTACGGCTAGGTGACGTTAGCCGCCGCCCGATCTAAAGGGTACGGCCACATCCATCCATCTATCCAGCCAAGAATATGCTCTCTGGCTTGTTGCTCCAAGCCTAGTCAGGTAGATTTTCTGGCCTCACCGTTGAATTGTTTGCTCGGGTTGTGGCTTGCAAACATTGCCGTTTTGGGCTTCGTATCATCTTGTTCCGTCATCATGTCCTCCAAGTGGAGGACATGTCGCAGTGTGAGGAGGGAGTACGACAAGGCGCTGATAGAATGAGCTATCAGTCTTACCAGGCAGGCGGTTGAGAGCGCACCGAGGCAGCTGACGCACACCAGCACTATCCGCTTCCTGTATAATACAGGCTAGGGAATTATAGAAACACAGAGCAGAAATCAACTCTTGTGCCTCTCTCATGCACTCACAAGGCAGAACCTGCTTCGAACACTGAGGACCGAGCTAAGCAACACCATGCGTGACGATAAATCTTGGTCTCCTATTGCAATAATGATTAAGGCACGCATGCAACTTAAACCATTGTCACGCAAGATGAATTCACAACACCATCGAAGAGAACCCAAGGCACGTGCTGATTATTATGTACGGTACAAGCGCTAAATTCATGCAGACGTTTAGTTGGCGCTGCAGTAGGCCTAGTTGAAGGAATGGCCACAGCTACTGCTGCGATGGAGAACGGGCTCATTAACATCTTCATGTAGATTAAAACGGCTTACCCCGAAATGGCTGGGAGTGTCACGCTATCCCTAGCAGTGGCACATGCAGTTGCATATTTAACGATTACAGAAATGGCGTACCGATTTCCAAAGCACCTATCAATACTTCCGTCAAGGCGTAGCACCAAACACTTTATCGCACATTTCGGGAAGCATTCCTTTTTCTCCCAATCTGGTGGCTAGGCATGACTACGCCCAAGGATAGGCATGTTATTATGTATGTCGGAGGTATTTTCATCTGATCCCTGAAAAATTATTTCCCTAAACCCATGGAAAAAAAAGAAAATGGAATTCGCACCTGTCATCACATTGCACCCCATCACAGGAATGGGATCAGATTGGCCTGGCGCTCAATACTCCCTTACGCTTAATAAGAGCTCGGTCTGGCACCAGCTCCAGACAAAACCATTTATAATCTCCTGTCTGGCACATCTGTTTTACTCTGCTCTCTCTCAACCAGAGTGCACCATGTACCTGTGGTTCACCCCTGGTGGATCTTTTTCACTGTTTGTGAATTGCACACAAAGCCCTTACTGGTAGATCCTATTCCCAATTCTTCACTATTCTCACAGGAGGCCACTCTTTGGGCAGCTTACATCACGACATGTGCGTGTCATGATGTCAGTGCCGTCTTTTTCAGAGTCGGCGCCGTCTTTTCTTTCTCTTTTTCTCCTTCCCTGTCCTATGTTTCTGGTGTTGCGCTGCAAACAAGTGAAGATGTTAAAGAACACCAGATGTTCAAAATTTGCTTCTCATTAATATATCGTGGTTTTGGGAATTAAAACCCCAGATATATTGAAAGAAGATGCATGAAAAGGGAAGGATGATATTGGAAACTGGCAAAAAAGGGATGACAGACTTCTTAATCTATGCTGCCATTGAGATTTACAGCTGTTCACGCAATTCTCACATGTGGCTTTGATGCAGCTATGCACATATCACACAAGCATGCTGACTGTACAGTTAGTATAACTGCAACCTTCATGTACCCAGCCTTCATGTACCCTCTATGACATTTCAGAACATCTGAGTCAGTGTTAGCATCAAGTTATGTTCTTCATGCTGGGGAACCAGTGTGATGAGTTACCATTTCTACAGAATGAAGCCCTGTCTACCTGGAACAAGCTGCAAGATATATAACTAAACGGCCCTTTTCAGGGCCAGTCAATCTCTGTCCGGCTTGGATGCACCAACTGATTCCCTTTATCATCAACCCTCAACAAAACTAGCAAATGTTTGTACATGTGCAAGCAGTGTCATTCAATATCTTAAGAAATGCTTGTGAAGCAATTTCAAGGAGAATCGTATTTCTGATCTCATAGTGAGGCATTAGGAACACCTTAGTCACACCAAATGCCATTATTCAATGAGAGGAACAAGAGAAATATTTCACAGGGAACTATGAAGTAAACAAAAAAGCAATTGTTTTCAGATACTGCGAGATCATTTCATGAAAAAGCTCAGAAGTTGCTATGAGTGGCCACATTTAATCTGTGCAAGCATCGTGTGGTTACAAAATTCTGTACCAAACATAGGTTCAGCTTTCTGGAATAGACCGCGCTGCACAAGCTAGCTCAGTGCATGCACTTCTGTACCCTGCCAGAGAATATTTTTACCACCAGTATGTTGTAACGTGAAGTGAAATGGTGATTGCATACTAGGGCGCGTCCTGCAGGACCCCAATAAAGTTGTTTCACTTGATCGGTTGGTGTGCTGTAAGCAGAACATTTCCAAGAAAAATTGTATAGTTTGGAGGAGGATTTAAGCAAGGAAAGGTGTAGATAAAACACTGAATTCACTGGCATTATCCTCACCAAGTATAACATTGTTTTTCTGGTGAAGCTTTGTGTCTGAACAGCGAGCAGGATAAGCTGGTAAAAACATGCAAAATGGGAAGTCTAGCACAGCAATCTGTGCAGTACTGCTCATTTCATGGAGCATTAATTTCACAGGCTTTGCTCATTGTTAGCATTAAGCCTATATTATGTCCACTGCAGGGTGGAAGCCCAATCAATGTTCCCTGTCCTGTATGAGCCAATTTCATATTATGGCTGATAATTTCTCGATCTCATTGGAACTAATCACCTGCCACCCTCTGCTACATTTCATGTGTCCTAATATAAATTAATTGACATTACTGACCTGTCATCCATCTTTTTTTCTCATTCCCAACTAATGCATTCATTTTTGATAAACTCTGCTTTCTTCCCATGTCTTAATATTATGCTAGCCTTTTTTCATTTTTCTGAAACATTATCTTTGCTCAGAAGCTAGAAGTTATCAGAAAGAACATAACGACATTCTACCTCCTGAGCATATGGCATCATCAATACAAAAATGTAATAAAAGTGAGAAAACATCCTATCTATATAAGAGGCCCTAAAATACTGCAGGAGGCAACAAATAAACTGGTATTTGTATAAAGGCAGTGACAAAAACTTTGACTACTGTCACTTATTCTGATTCTTGGGACATCTTTTTTAGCACATCATAACACATAATTACACATTTACACAATTTACACAGAGGAATTGCCACCACGTGCATTGAGGCCACCCTTCAGAAGTCATGTGAGCACAAGGATGAGGTAAGCCTTGAAAACCAGATTAAAAGACTAAAGGATGCTGGATATCCCAACAGCACCATCACACCCGTGTGCTAAACTCTCTTGCAGAAAGTCAAGTTAAACAAAACAGGACCAAAATAAAAACAGAATGACCAAAGATCTTTGCATACTTTACCGTACGTACATAAGGTGTTTCATAACATAAAGAAAATAGCGAGCCGATATGATTTTATCTTGTTATTTGCCATCCCTTGCAAGTTTTCAAAAGTGTGTGTACTAAAAAGCAACAGGAATAGCCATTATTTCACCATTCGTCACGAGAATAGGTATACTGAATGCCAATATAATGTTGTGTATGAGATACTATTGACACGTGGAAACGTAAACATAAGACAAACTGGGCAATGCCCCAATGTTTGAGCAAGACAGCATACTTAAAATGTTAAGAATGGCTATGGTAGTCGCATGGCCATACACTGTAAAGAATGTAAGTGCAGTTCTATGTTTCATAAAACACTGTTTTTGAAAAAAGCAAGAACAAGAAATGAAAGAGAGACTGTGAAAGCATTTTCCTGTCAGGAAGGCCATGGATCAGTGCATCAGTATACCTTCACTCATCCATTCGGAGAGAAAGTATTCTTTTCTCAGTTAAGATTATATTATCATGGTCTCACATGTGTCGTTGTGCATGAGCACTGTTCTTGTACTCTGTAAAAAAGTGGGCGTAGTACCTTCAATAAAATTTAGTTGGCAGTCAGCGCTCTTTCCTGTCCTTTTTGTCTCTTCCTGAACTTCTCTCACTGTTACTAGAACACAACCACGATGAACCAACTTGCCCAGATTAAGCTATTGTTGATGAAAAGTCAGAGCATGAAAATACTTCAGGGGCTCAGAACCTCCTCACTACCCGTCTAGTTACGGCCCTGGTCTATGTGTTCCGAGAGTGAAGCACTAGTGGAGCTATCTAACTACCTAACGGTGAGGAGGGTTTGTGTATACTCGAGCTTGTTTCATGACATGGTGAGAGGTGGCAAGTTGTTGAAATAATATGCTGTGTGGGAGGTCAAGATTTTGATTGAGAACGCTGAGTATGAGCCAGTGACATTAGGCGTTCAAGACTTTTTGCGATATTCACTCTAGCATAGGACCTTGGTTGGTGGTTGACGTGTGCATTTGATCACATTGTAGTCTGCCATCATAATTTTTTTGCCACTTGGCGTCGACGCTCTTGAGTTGTACCAAAGTAATTAAGCATCCAGGTACAAGTATCTTCTGTCAGTGTTTCAATGAAGAGCTGAATATGAGTAATAGCTTCCATCGATACTTCTGGCATTGGTGTATGCACATTTCTTTTGAAGTTTTCTTGTAAAAAAGGCATTAAAGGTATGTTTTTGTGACTTTTTAGTGTTGGCCAGAACTGCTGGTGTGTCCGAACGGCTCTTCGATTGGTTGTGGTGTTGTCTTGTTCAGGGCCACAGAGCTTTCAGTCTTTTTTTATATTTGCCTTCACAGGAATGCTCTTTGCATGCTTCTTCAGTACTTTGTATTATTCCTAAAGCATTGACTTCCAGATTTTGATTGTGGCGCTTTAATCTAGTGTTCAACTTCACGCTAGCTTCATTTGCACGCAAAGCAAGAACTCAGGAGTATGGTAACTTTTGCTATGGGTTTTCCCTTCTTCAGTCTAATGTATTTTTGCCTGTGTTGTCTAAGCGCTGACAGCCTCGTGCGACAGCTTTTTTTTTTGTGCACTTATTGTGTGCCAATGACTTATTTGCCTCCTCAGCTAAAGTCTTTTTGTATTATAAGAGAAAGCTCTGTCTGTATTGCTTTTGTCATTTGCTGATGGTGTATCTTCAGTATCTTTTCTCAGTGTACACTATACTTGAATGGAAGAGCAGCATGACTACCTTCAGCTGTTAGCAGGCTTTTAGCTGCTGTAATACTGATTGATGCTCCTTTCTCGGGCGTTCTATTTTGGATGGTTGGCATGTCATTGCTTCTTTTAAACTTTAAAACTGCAGGTGCACCTTTTTCTGGTTACACCTGGTATATTTTTCCAGTGGTTATATATATATATATATATATATATATATATATATATATATATATATATATATATATATATATATATATATATATATATATATATATATATTGCTAACTTGAGAAACAAGGCCTCTTTACGTTAGGTGCACATCAGGTGGGAAGAGTACTTCTATTACTTGCCAAGATTGTGGCCCCTTATGGTGGGAATCATAATGCACTGTTGATGTGTCAAATTCACAAAGCATAATTCCAAGGCACTCGATCAATATCCAAGGAAAAAAATTATGTTCTTTTGCGTGAGTTTCAGCAACTCATAGTAATTTGTATGTAAATGAATACTTCATCATTCTTCGCTGTCATGTTTTATGGAAGCACATGTGCTTCGTTAATAACAAAAAAAAACACGCACGCTCACGCCACTGCAGTGGCGTGAGCGTGCGTGTTTTTTTTTTTTTTGTTATTAACAATTTGCCCTATGCATTCACGTTTCTTCTTTTTTTTGTGTGTCGTACTTCTCGTATCGCGCAGCCTACCGTTTTGGGCACACGTAAAAAAAGTACATAAAAAAGATGCGTTCCACGCCGAAATTCGCGTTCGCAACGAGCTGGGCACCGACAGGGTGCCCTACGACGCCCACACACTCCGCAACACCTTACCAACCGTTCGCTGCGATGTTGTTGGGAATTCGTGTGGTCGTTGCATGAATTTAGCGCATGCGTGCGTGCGCACGCGCGTCTGTGTGTTAGATCACGGCAACTGCATATGTTGTATGATTCAGTCACCATAACGCAACTGACGACCCCCGCTCTTCCCACACGTCAAGCAGCAGCAAGTGCCGTTAAGCGTACTGTGCTGTGAACGCAAAACAGATTCGAATAGGTCGCGTAGATAGCTAGCCCGACACATGATACGATAAGATTTGCGTCAGATATTCGACGTCTACATGCACGCGTAAGACAGCGGTATCCGCAGCAGCTTCGTCATACGTACGAATAGCACCGCATCGGACGTCACGTGTGACAGAGAAACTTGATCGGTAATTTTTTCTCACTTAAAAAGTCTACCTTGCACAACTTCAACCAACGATTATGCATTTCAACGAGCTGTGCATGGTTTAATGATTGATTGATTGATATGTGGGGTTTAACGTCCCAAAACCACCATATGATTATGAGAGAGGCCGTAGTGGAGGCCTCCGGAAATTTAGACCACCTGGGGTTCTTTAACGTGCACCCAAATCTGAGCACACGGGCCTACAACTTTTCCGCCTCCATCGGAAATGCAGCCGCTGCAGCCGGGATTCGAACCCGCGACCTGTGGGTCAGCAGCCGAGTACCTTAGCCACTAGACCGCCGCGGCAGGGCAAGGTTTAATGACGAAAAGATAGTTCTAATATTGTGCCTGGCACATATATTACTCGAGCTCTCTCTAACTTGAAAAATCGGCACGTGAATTGGGGCCAGAACAGCGCCAAAAAGCAGCACACGCAGAAATTGGCTCATATTCTAATATTATGACATCGTGATGTTGACTTTTCAGCTGACGCCGGCAATAACGTTCAAAGGGCGGGCCAATAATGCCGGTCTTATTGGATGGCTCCGCCCATAATGGCTGCTACTTGTACAACCTGGCCCGATGTGTCCGTTCTAATAGGCCGGCACAGCCTATATGGGCGGAAAGTTCTGAAAGCTGGCCCAATATAACCAATCTAATAGACTGGCACAGCCATCATTGGCGGAATGTTGTTAATGCTGGTCCAACATAGCCGTTCTATTCGGCTGGCAGAACCAATATTGGGGGTACGTTGTCAACGCTGGTCCAACGTCGCCGTTCTATTTGGCTGGCATAGCCAATCTTGGCGGTACGTTGTGAAAACTGGGCCGTTCATGGGCCAGGCAATGCCGATCTATCCCCAATATTGGGCCAACCTTCTGTGCTGCCTGGCTAAGTATAGTAGAGTCGAATGCGCCCATCCCCCCCCCTTCCAGATGAACAAAGGCGGAGGGCGCCTCTATAGTTCTGAATCTGTTTTTTTTTTCTTTTTTTGTGGTCGGGACTTCATCTCAATAGCTCAGGTCCTGACCTCTTTTTTTTACTTTTTGGTGTTAAGTGTATATCTGATGTCATAAATGATGCTCTTTACGCCTCCATCTAGCAGTTCGCAAGTCTGTGTTCTTTGTAGTGTTTCTTGAGGATAATGTCGTACCAATATAATGTCCTCTGTATATCTTTATTCTCGATGTACAATAGGCCTAATCGTTTAATTAAAACTTTTCGCGCCAAAAGAAATACATGTTATTTACAAACACAGATCAGAAGACGCATCATGCAAAGACATGCAACAAAAGAACACTAAACTTCGCAAAGAAAAGGAAGGTCTGGATCTTAAGTGGCTTTTCAAATACCTCCCAGTCAACGTCCAACCAAATGGCTAAGGGCGCCCCGCGTACTGGCTAGACGTCACCGTCGTCTTCTTCCGAGGAGTCGTCCTGAAAGCCGCTCTGTCCTGGTCTGGGCTTTAGGGTATTCAAATCGTCCGTGTCACCTCGCCACTCGCCATGGAAGTCGTCCAGTCTGCGACGCTTGCACATCGTTCCGGCGTCGTCATCTGAAATAGACTGTAAAACCCTACAGACGGTATCAGATCCAGTAGACGCCTCTGCATTACCTACCACGACTCCAGTGCCAGAAACAGCAGGTGCCGAATCCGCACCATCGTCAGTCGATGAGTCATCGCTCCATGAATCTTCACTGGACGAGTCACCGCTCGATGAATCGTCGCTTGAGGAATCGTCACACGGGACCCATATCTTCAAACTCTCCGCGAGCAAGACGTAGCGAAGCAGGCCCGAGGTGTTCTGCATCTTCCCTTGAGCCTGAGAAATAAGATCGTCAATAGTCGGGGGACGGTTGGCGGGCATGACGATAAAGCGGTGTACTTACGGGAAGCAATACATTTTTTTCCCTCCCAACGTAGCGCACGTGCGTTCAATGCCGAAGCCAGCAGCCGACTGAGCTCTTGTCTCTCTCTCCTTTCACTCAAGCAGTGACATCACCAACAGCGCCCGCCAATGAGGCCCACTCTCGCTGTCGGAACAGGAGCTGGTTGGCCAAACGAGTTCTGGTGAGGGCAACCACTGGAAAGGCTGGCGCTGCGGTCGCGCTGACGCAGCAAACGACCACACGCGACACGTTCATGCAGTCGTCAGTGTAGCACGCTTCCTTTCAACCCCAAATCAGATATTTTTCTAGCTAACCGGTTTTTTTTTACCGCACGATACCACAGTGCCGGACACAGTTTAGCGAGTCTATAATGAGTCAGCCTTTCCAAAACGCCATGACAGCGATACACTTGCCTCACAAAATTGAAATTGGCGAAACAAATCAGCCATCATGCTCGGGTGTTAAAATGAATTGGCAGCCACTTTTTTTTTGCGCATCCGTGCATTCACTAAGAATCTGCGTCTCTTATTAGATTTCAAATATACCGTATGTATTGAAGAATTGCAAAATATTACCGTGCACCCTTACCTTGACAAATACGTAGCACAACTAGCTGCAATATGACGTTTCTTTTTATTTTGAAACTACTTTCACCTAGTTAAACGCCGGAAGGCCTCAAAGGGCTGTCACTAAGTCTTGTTCAAACTTGAGAGCGACGACGTCTATTCCTCTTTATAGTTACGTCCCTCAGTGCATCGACCTGCATTCCATCCAATGCGTTGCTGATGCAGCATTTGCGAAAAGACTTGCGCAACATATCTTCCGTGAAAGATTCCCTTGCTGACGACACTCAACCAAAAACTATCGCGGGGCGGTGGACGTCGTATAAGCGCCAAGCATCCACTTATTGTAGAGTTCGCACACGCAATCTCGCAAGGTGTTTTTGGGCCCTACGTACAAAGGCTGGAGAATTCCGCGTAGACGTGGCGATTGTATCTGATACCTTAGCGCTGTGCTTAGGGGAAAAAAACTAGAACCAGCGGCGAACATCTTACCACACCATTTCTTCGTATGTACGAAACAAAGAATCCAGTGTTTAAAATGCCGAGTAAATCTGACGTTAAGGCATCTCAAAAAGGGCATGTAGTCTCTGCTGGAGCAGAGCATAGTGAAACCTCTTTGGTTTCCACACTCATGCACCACGCAGACGGCGCAACGACGTTACAAACGTTTAACAATGCGAATGTACTTGGCGGCGTATATAGTGTGCAGGATCTGCCCGTCACCAGCACCTGCATTCCCGTTGGCAATTTAGCTTTGCTTCGGAGGTTCCTGGATTATCCGTACGCAGTTGCTGCCGGCACTTGGCCTACCGGGCTTGTTTTTGTGCCCGGACTGCAGCATCAGCCCGCCGAATGCGAGCTGTCTCACCTTCTCACTTCCGGCATTCTTCTCGAGTTGTCCGGGGCACACCCATGTGGAAGGTTACAGGAGAAGCTCTCGAACACGCTCGCCTACTATAACTGTCTATCAAACAGTTAGTGTACCCCGGGCGTACCGTGATAGCGTGAAGTGTGCATGCGCAGATACGTATATGTTACCCGTACCGCTTACTGTACGTGCATTATTTAACGTCAAACATGGTGGCGCTCTGGGATGCCCCCTTTGAAGTGACGTGGTTGTTGAAAGATTCACTTCGTTTGCAGCAAACGACTGTTTAAAGTGCCTTCGCTTGCCTTCAGTTAGCTTCTACGACAGAGCATACAATTAAGTTGGCGCAGTCTCTGAGATAGCTGCCCATTTCTAACGTGTTTAGGCCTAACTACAACATCAATGTAAACAAATCGGAAACCTGGAGTTTTTCGCATTTGGTGCGTTGTTCCTATTTATTTACTTTCATTATTAATAAAATAAACGTGTAACAATACTTCGCGCGGTAACACAGGCTCATAATCACGTTTTAATATCCTTCTCACTTTTCTTACTCATAAACACTTTGATAGGTGGCGCCACCATCCCGTCCGGGGAACGTAAATGCTGTACCGCTAAACTATAGGGCACTGTCCGCGACTAATGTTTCCTGCACGGTAACGTCATTGCCTTAACCTCTGCTATCGCGCAGAAGTTAAGAGAATAACCCAAAGCACTGCCAATGGCGTGCATAGGACGCTGCGAGTGATTAACTGATAAAAGAGCCAGTGGAGACCGCTCGTGACACCACCACTATACGAATTTTTCAAGTTATACACAGCTTTCACTGTAAAACGGAGCACCAACGTAAGCTTACTGGCTTCTCGGGGAAGGTGGCGAGACCACTCGACGATAAGTATAGTAGAGTCGAATGCGCCCATCCCCCCCCCCCCTTCCAGATGAACAAAGGCGGAGGGCGCCTCCATAGTTCTGAATCTGTTTTTTTTTCTTTTTTTGTGGTCGGGACTTCATCTCAATAGCTCAGGTCCTGACCTCTTTTTTTTACTTTTTGGTGTTAAGTGTATATCTGATGTCATAAATGATGCTCTTTACGCCTCCATCTAGCAGTTCGCAAGTCTGTGTTCTTTGTAGTGTTTCTTGAGGATAATGTCGTACCTATATAATGTCGTCTGTATATCTTTATTCTCGATGTACAATAGGCCTAATCGTTTAATTAAAACTTTTCGCGCCAAAAGAAATACATGTTATTTACAAACACAGATCAGAAGACGCATCATGCAAAGACATGCAACAAAAGAACACTAAACTTCGCAAAGAAAAGGAAGGTCTGGATCTTAAGTGGCTTTTCAAATACCTCCCAGTCAACGTCCAACCAAATGGCTAAGGGCGCCCCGCGTACTGGCTAGACGTCACCGTCGTCTTCTTCCGAGGAGTCGTCCTGAAAGCCGCTCTGTCCTGGTCTGGGCTTTAGGGTATTCAAATCGTCCGTGTCACCTCGCCACTCGCCATGGAAGTCGTCCAGTCTGCGACGCTTGCACATCGTTCCGGCGTCGTCATCTGAAATAGACTGTAAAACCCTACAGACGGTATCAGATCCAGTAGACGCCTCTGCATTACCTACCACGACTCCAGTGCCAGAAACAGCAGGTGCCGAATCCGCACCATCGTCAGTCGATGAGTCATCGCTCCATGAATCTTCACTGGACGAGTCATCGCTCGATGAATCGTCGCTTGAGGAATCGTCACACGGGACCCATATCTTCAAACTCTCCGCGAGCAAGACGTAGCGAAGCAGGCTCGAGGTGTTCTGCATGTTCCCTTGAGCCTGCGAAATAAGATCGTCAATAGTCGGGGCACGGTTTACGGGCATGACGATAAAGCGGTGTTCTTACGGGAAGCAATACTTTTTTTTCTCCCAACGTAGCGCACGTGCGTTCAATGCCGAAGCCAGCAGCCGACTGAGCTCTTGTCTCTCTCTCCTTTCACCACACGCGACACGTTCATGCAGTCGTCAGTGTGGCACGCTTCCTTTCAACCCCAAATCAGATATTTTTCTAGCTAACCGGTTTTTTTTACCGCACGATACCACAGTGCCGGACACAATTTAGCGAGTCTATAATGAGTCAGCCTTTCCAAAACGCCACGGCAGCGATACACTTGCCTCACAAAATTGAAATTGGCGAAACAAATCAGCCATCATTCTCGGGTGTTAAAATGAGTTGGCAGCCGCTTTTTTTTTGCGCATCCGTGCATTCGCTAAGAATCTGCATCTCTTATTAGATTTCAAATATACCGTATGTATTGAAGAATTGCAAAATATTACCGTGCACCCTTACCCTAATAAATACGTAGCACAACTAGCTGCAATATGACGTCTCTTTTTATTTTGAAACTTCTTTCACCTAGTTAAAAGCCGGAAGGCCTCAAAGTGCTGTCACTAAGTCTTGTTCAAACTTGAGAGCGACGACGTCTATTCCTCTTTATAGTTACGTCCCTCAGTGCACCGACCTGCATTCCATCCAATGCGTTGCTGATGCAGCATTTGCGAAAAGACTTGCGCAACATATCTTCCGTGAAAGATTCCCTTGCTGACGACACTCAACCAAAAACTGTCGCGGGGCGGTGGACGTCGTATAAGCGCCCAGCATCCACTTATTGTAGAGTTCGCGCACGCAATCTCGCAAGGTGTTTTTGGGCACTACGTACAAAGGCTGGAGAATTCCGCGTAGACGTGGCGATTGTATCTGATACCTTAGCGCTGTGCTTAGGGGGAAAAAAACGAGAACCAGCGGCGAACATCTTACCACACCATTTCTTCGTATGTACGAAACGAAGAATCCAGTGTTTAAAATGCCGAAAAAATCTGACGTTAAGGCATCTCAAAAAGGGCATGTAGTCTCTGCGGGAGCAGAGAATGGTGAAACCCCTTTGGTTTCCACACTCATGCACCACGCAGACGGCGCAACGACGTTACAAACGTTTAACAATACGAATGTACTTGGCGGCGTATATAGTGTGCAGGATCTGCCCGTCACCAACACTTGCATTCCCGTTGGCAATTTAGCTTTGCTTCGAAGGTTCCTGGATTATCCGTACGCAGTTGCTGCCGGCACTTGGCCTACCGGGCTTGTTTTTGTGCCCGGACTGCAGCATCAGCCCGCCGAATGCGAGCTGTCTCACCTTCTCACTTCCGGCATTCTTCTCGAGTTGTCCGTGGCACACCCATGTGGAAGGTTACAGGAGAAGCTCTCGAACACGCTCGCCAACTATAACTGTCTATCAAACAGTTTATGTACCCCGGGCGTACCGTGATAGCGTGAAGTGTGCATGCGCAGATACGTATATGTTACCCGTACCGCTTACTGTACGTGCACTATTTAACGTCAAACATGGTGGCGCTCTGGGATGCCCCCTTTGAAGTGACGTGGTTGTTGAAAGATTCACTTTGTTTGCAGCAAACGACTGTTTAAAGTGCCTTCGCTTGCCTTCAGTTAGCTTCTACGACAGAGCATACAATTAAGTTGGCGCAGTCTCTGAGATAGCTGCCCATTTCTAACGTGTATAGGAACCTACAACATCAATGTAAACAAATCGGAAACCTGGAGTTTTTCACATTTGGTGCGTTGTTCCTATTTATTTACTTTCATTATTAATAAAATAAACGTGTAACAATACTTCGCGGGGTAACACAGGCTGATAATCACGTTTTAATATCCTTCTCACTTTCTTACTCATAAACACTTTGATAGGTGGCGCCACCATCCCGTCCGGGGAACGTTAATGCTGTACCGCTAAACTATAGGGCACTGTCCGCGACTAATATTTCCTGTGCACGGTAACGTCATTCCCTTAACCTCTGCTATCGCGCAGAAGTTAAGGGAATAACCCAAAGCGCTGCCGACGGCGTGCATACGACGCTGCGAGTGATAAACTGATAAAAGAGCCAGTGGAGACCGCTCGTGACACCACCACTATACGAATTTTTCAAGTTATACACAGCTTTCACTGTAAAACGGAGAACCAACGCAAGCTTACTGGCGTCTCGGGGAAGGTGGCGAGACCACTCGACGATAAGTATTGTAGAGTCGAATGCGCCCCCCCGCCCCCTTCCCGATGAACAAAGGCGGAGGCCGCCTCTATAGTTCTGAATCTGTTTTTTTTTTCTTTTTTTGTGGTCGGGACTTCATCTCAATAGCTCAGGTCCTGACCTCTTTTTTTTACTTTTTGGTGTTAAGTGTATATATGATGTCATAAATGATTTTCTTTATGCCTCCATCTAGCAGTTCGCAAGTCTGTGTTCTTTGTAGTGTTTCTTGAGGATAATGTCGTACCTATATAATGTCGTCTGTTTATCTTTATTCTCGATGTACACTAGGCCTAATCGTTTAATTAAAACTTTTCGCGCCAAAAGAAATACATGTTATTTACAAACACAGATCAAAAGACGCATCATGCAAAGACATGCAACAAAAGAACACTAAACTTCGTAAAGAAAAGAAAGGTCTGGATCTTAAGTGGCTTTTCAAATACCTCCCAGTCAACGTCCAACCAAATGGCTAAGGGCGCCCCGCGTACTGGCTAGACGTCACCGTCGTCTTCTTCCGAGGAGTCGTCCTGAAAGCCGCTTGGTCCTGGTCTGGGCTCTAGGGTATTCAAATCGTCCGTGTCACCTCGTTACTCGCCATGGAAGTCGTCCAGTCTGCGACGCTTGCACGGCGGTCCGGCGTCGTCATCTGAAACAGACGGTAAAACCCTACAGACGGTATCAGATCCAGTAGACGCCTCTGCATTACCTACCTCGACTCCAGCGCCAGAAACAGCAGGTGCCGAATCCGAGCCATCGTCAGCCGACGAGTCATCGCTCCATGAATCTTCACTGGACGAGTCATCGCTCGATGAATCGTCGCTTGAGGAATCGTCACACGGGACCCATATCTTCAAACTCTCCGCGAGCAAGACGTAGCGAAGCAGGCTCGAGGTGTTCTGCATCTTCCCTTGAGCCTGAGAAATAAGATCGTCAATAGTCGGGGCACGGTTGGCGGGCATGAGGATAAAGCGGTGTACTTACGGGAAGCAATACTTTTTTCCTCCCAACTTAGCGCACGTGCGTTCAATGCCGAATGCAGCAGCTGACTGAGCTCTTGTCTCTCTCTCCTTTCACTCAAACAGTGACGTCACCAACAACGCCCGCCAATGAGGCGCACTCTCGCTGTCGGAACAGGAGCTGGTTGGCCAAACGAGTTCTGGTGAGGGCAACCACTGCAAAGGCTGGCGCTGCGGTCACGCTGACGCAGCAAACGACCACACGCGACACGTTCATGCAGTCGTCAGTGTAGCACGCTTCCTTTCAACCCCAAATCAGATATTTTTCTAGCTAACCGGTTTTTTTTACCGCACGATACCACAGTGCCGGACACAATTTAGCGAGTCTATAATGAGTCAGCCTTTTCAAAACGCCATGGCAGCGATACACTTGCCTCACAAAATTGAAATTGGCGAAACAAATCAGCCATCATGCTCGGGTGTTAAAATGAGTTGGCAGCCACTTTTTTTTGCGCATCCGTGCATTCGCTAAGAATCTGCGTCTCTTATTAGATTTCAAATATACCGTGTGTATTGAAGAATCGCAAATTATTACCGTGCACCCTTACCTTGATAAATACGTAGCACAACTAGCTGCAATATGGCGTTTCTTTTTATTTTGAAACTACTTTCACCTAGTTAAACGCCGGAAGGCCTCAAAGTGCTGTCACTAAGTCTTGTTCAAACTTGAGAGCGACGAAGTCTGTTCCTCTTTATAGTTACGTCCCTCAGTGCACCGACCTGCATTCCATCCAATGCGTTGCTGATGCAGCATTTGCGAAAAGACTTGCGCAACATATCTTCCGTGAAAGATTCCCTTTCTGACGACACTCAACCAAAAACTGTCGCGTGGCAGTGGACGTCGTATAAGCGCCCAGCATCCACTTATTGTAGAGTTCGCGCACGCAATCTCGCAAGGTGTTTTTGGGCACTACGTACAAAGGCTGGAGAATTCCGCGTAGACGTGGCGATTGTATCTGATACCTTAGCGCTGTGCTTAGGGGGAAAAAAACGAGAACCAGCGGCGAACATCTTACCACACCATTTCTTCGTATGTACGAAACGAAGAATCCAGTGTTTAAAATGCCGAAAAAATCTGACGTTAAGGCATCTCAAAAAGGGCATGTAGTCTCTGCGGGAGCAGAGAATGGTGAAACCCCTTTGGTTTCCACACTCATGCACCACGCAGACGGCGCAACGACGTTACAAACGTTTAACAATACGAATGTACTTGGCGGCGTATATAGTGTGCAGGATCTGCCCGTCACCAACACTTGCATTCCCGTTGGCAATTTAGCTTTGCTTCGAAGGTTCCTGGATTATCCGTACGCAGTTGCTGCCGGCACTTGGCCTACCGGGCTTGTTTTTGTGCCCGGACTGCAGCATCAGCCCGCCGAATGCGAGCTGTCTCACCTTCTCACTTCCGGCATTCTTCTCGAGTTGTCCGTGGCACACCCATGTGGAAGGTTACAGGAGAAGCTCTCGAACACGCTCGCCAACTATAACTGTCTATCAAACAGTTTATGTACCCCGGGCGTACCGTGATAGCGTGAAGTGTGCATGCGCAGATACGTATATGTTACCCGTACCGCTTACTGTACGTGCACTATTTAACGTCAAACATGGTGGCGCTCTGGGATGCCCCCTTTGAAGTGACGTGGTTGTTGAAAGATTCACTTTGTTTGCAGCAAACGACTGTTTAAAGTGCCTTCGCTTGCCTTCAGTTAGCTTCTACGACAGAGCATACAATTAAGTTGGCGCAGTCTCTGAGATAGCTGCCCATTTCTAACGTGTTTAGGCCTACCTACAACATCAATGTAAACAAATCGGAAACCTGGAGTTTTTCACATTTGGTGCGTTGTTCCTATTTATTTACTTTCATTATTAATAAAATAAACGTGTAACAATACTTCGCGGGGTAACACAGGCTGATAATCACGTTTTAATATCCTTCTCACTTTCTTACTCATAAACACTTTGATAGGTGGCGCCACCATCCCGTCCGGGGAACGTTAATGCTGTATCGCTAAACTATAGGGCACTGTCCGCGACTAATGTTTCCTGTGCACGGTAACGTCATTCCCTTAACCTCTGCTATCGCGCAGAAGTTAAGGGAATAACCCAAAGCGCTGCCGACGGCGTGCATACGACTGCGAGTGATTAACTGATAAAAGAGCCAGTGGAGACCGCTCGTGACACCATCACTATACGAATTTTTCAAGTTATACACAGCTTTCACTGTAAAACGGAGCACCAACGCAAGCTTACTGGCGTCTCGGGGAAGGTGGCGAGACCACTCGACGATAAGTATAGTAGAGTCGAATGCGCCCCCCCGCCCCCTTCCAGATGAACAAAGGCGGAGGCCGCCTCTATAGTTCTGAATCTGTTTTTTTTTTCTTTTTTTGTGGTCGGGACTTCATCTCAATAGCTCAGGTCCTGACCTCTTTTTTTTTACTTTTTGGTGTTAAGTGTATATCTGATGTCATAAATGATTCTCTTTATGCCTCCATCTAGCAGTTCGCAAGTCTGTGTTCTTTGTAGTGTTTCTTGAGGATAATGTCGTACCTATATAATGTCGTCTGTATATCTTTATTCTCGATGTACAATAGGCCTAATCGTTTAATCAAAACTTTTCGCGCCAAAAGAAATACATGTTATTTACAAACACAGATCAAAAGACGCATCATGCAAAGACATGCAACAAAAGAACACTAAACTTCGTAAAGAAAAGAAAGGTCTGGATCTTAAGTGGCTTTTCAAATACCTCCCAGTCAACGTCCAACCAAATGGCTAAGGGCGCCCCGCGTACTGGCTAGACGTCACCGTCGTCTTCTTCCGAGGAGTCGTCCTGAAAGCCGCTTGGTCCTGGTCTGGGCTCTAGCGTATTCAAATCGTCCGTGTCACCTCGTTACTCGCCATGGAAGTCGTCCAGTCTGCGACGCTTGCACGGCGGTCCGGCGTCGTCATCTGAAACAGACGGTAAAACCCTACAGACGGTATCAGATCCAGTAGACGCCTCTGCATTACCTACCTCGACTCCAGCGCCAGAAACAGCAGGTGCCGAATCCGCACCATCGTCAGTCGACGAGTCATCGCTCCATGAATCTTCACTGGACGAGTCATCGCTCGATGAATCGTCGCTTGAGGAATCGTCACACGGGACCCATATCTTCAAACTCTCCGCGAGCAAGACGTAGCGAAGCAGGCTCGAGGTGTTCTGCATCTTCCCTTGAGCCTGAGAAATAAGATCGTCAATAGTCGGGGCACGGTTGGCGGGCATGACGATAAAGCGGTGTACTTACGGGAAGCAATACTTTTTTCCTCCCAACGTAGCGCACGTGCGTTCAATGCCGAATGCAGCAGCTGACTGAGCTCTTGTCTCTCTCTCCTTTCACTCAAGCAGTGACGTCACCAACAACGCCCGCCAATGAGGCCCACTCTCGCTGTCGGAACAGGAGCTGGTTGGCCAAACGAGTTCTGGTGAGGGCAACCACTGGAAAGGCTGGCGCTGCGGTCGCGCTGACGCAGCAAACGACCACACGCGACACGTTCATGCAGTCGTCAGTGTAGCACGCTTCCTTTCAACCCCAAATCAGATATTTTTCTAGCTAACCGGTTTTTTTTACCGCACGATACCACAGTGCCGGACACAATTTAGCGAGTCTATAATGAGTCAGCCTTTTCAAAACGCCATGGCAGCGATACACTTGCCTCACAAAATTGAAATTGGCGAAACAAATCAGCCATCATGCTCGGGTGTTAAAATGAGTTGGCAGCCACTTTTTTTTGCGCATCCGTGCATTCGCTAAGAATCTGCGTCTCTTATTAGATTTCAAATATACCGTGTGTATTGAAGAATCGCAAAATATTACCGTGCACCCTTACCTTGATAAATACGTAGCACAACTAGCTGCAATATGACGTTTCTTTTTATTTTGAAACTACTTTCACCTAGTTAAACGCCGGAAGGCCTCAAAGTGCTGTCACTAAGTCTTGTTCAAACTTGAGAGCGACGACGTCTGTTCCTCTTTATAGTTACGTCCCTCAGTGCACCGACCTGCATTCCATCCAATGCGTTGCTGATGCAGCATTTGCGAAAAGACTTGCGCAACATATCTTCCGTGAAAGATTCCCTTTCTGACGACACTCAACCAAAAACTGTCGCGGGGCGGTGGACGTCGTATAAGCGCCCAGCATCCACTTATTGTAGAGTTCGCGCACGCAATCTCGCAAGGTGTTTTTGGGCACTACGTACAAAGGCTGGAGAATTCCGCGTAGACGTGGCGATTGTATCTGATACCTTAGCGCTGTGCTTAGGGGAAAAAAAACGAGAACCAGCGGCGAACATCTTACCACACCATTTCTTCGTATGTACGAAACGAAGAATCCAGTGTTTAAAATGCCGAAAAAATTTGACGTTAAGGCATCTCAAAAAGGGCATGTAGTCTCTGCGGGAGCAGAGAATGGTGAAACCCCTTTGGTTTCCACACTCATGCACCACGCAGACGGCGCAACGACGTTACAAACGTTTAACAATACGAATGTACTTGGCGGCGTATATAGTGTGCAGGATCTGCCCGTCACCAACACTTGCATTCCCGTTGGCAATTTAGCTTTGCTTCGAAGGTTCCTGGATTATCCGTACGCAGTTGCTGCCGGCACTTGGCCTACCGGGCTTGTTTTTGTGCCCGGACTGCAGCATCAGCCCGCCGAATGCGAGCTGTCTCACCTTCTCACTTCCGGCATTCTTCTCGAGTTGTCCGTGGCACACCCATGTGGAAAGTTACAGGAGAAGCTCTCGAACACGCTCGCCAACTATAACTGTCTATCAAACAGTTTATGTACCCCGGGCGTACCGTGATAGCGTGAAGTGTGCATGCGCCGATACGTATATGTTACCCGTACCGCTTACTGTACGTGCACTATTTAACGTCAAACATGGTGGCGCTCTGGGATGCCCCCTTTGAAGTGATGTGGTTGTTGAAAGATTCACTTTGTTTGCAGCAAACGACTGTTTAAAGTGCCTTCGCTTGCCTTCAGTTAGCTTCTACGACAGAGCATACAATTAAGTTGGCGCAGTCTCTGAGATAGCTGCCCATTTCTAACGTGTTTAGGCCTACCTACAACATCAATGTAAACAAATCGGAAACCTGGAGTTTTTCACATTTGGTGCGTTGTTCCTATTTATTTACTTTCATTATTAATAAAATAAACGTGTAACAATACTTCGCGGGGTAACACAGGCTGATAATCACGTTTTAATATCCTTCTCACTTTCTTACTCATAAACACTTTGATAGGTGGCGCCACCATCCCGTCCGGGGAACGTTAATGCTGTACCGCTAAACTATAGGGCACTGTCCGCGACTAATGTTTCCTGTGCACGGTAACGTCATTCCCTTAACCTCTGCTATCGCGCAGAAGTTAAGGGAATAACCCAAAGCGCTGCCGACGGCGTGCATACGACTGCGAGTGATTAACTGATAAAAGAGCCAGTGGAGACCGCTCGTGACACCATCACTATACGAATTTTTCAAGTTATACACAGCTTTCACTGTAAAACGGAGCACCAACGCAAGCTTACTGGCGTCTCGGGGAAGGTGGCGAGACCACTCGACGATAAGTATAGTAGAGTCGAATGCGCCCCCCCCCGCCCCCTTCCAGATGAACAAAGGCGGAGGCCGCCTCTATAGTTCTGAATCTGTTTTTTTTTTCTTTTTTTGTGGTCGGGACTTCATCTCAATAGCTCAGGTCCTGACATCTTTTTTTTTACTTTTTGGTGTTAAGTGTATATCTGATGTCATAAATGATTCTCTTTATGCCTCCATCTAGCAGTTCGCAAGTCTGTGTTCTTTGTAGTGTTTCTTGAGGATAATGTCGTACCTATATAATGTCGTCTGTATATCTTTATTCTCGATGTACAATAGGCCTAATCGTTTAATTAAAACTTTTCGCGCCAAAAGAAATACATGTTATTTACAAACACAGATCAAAAGACGCATCATGCAAAGACATGCAACAAAAGAACACTAAACTTTGTAAAGAAAAGAAAGGTCTGGATCTTAAGTGGCTTTTCAAATACCTCCCAGTCAACGTCCAACCAAATGGCTAAGGGCGCCCCGCGTACTGGCTAGACGTCACCGTCGTCTTCTTCCGAGGAGTCGTCCTGAAAGCCGCTTGGTCCTGGTCTGGGCTCTAGGGTATTCAAATCGTCCGTGTCACCTCGTTACTCGCCATGGAAGTCGTCCAGTCTGCGACGCTTGCACGGCGGTCCGGCGTCGTCATCTGAAACAGACGGTAAAACCCTACAGACGGTATCAGATCCAGTAGACGCCTCTCCATTACCTACCTCGACTCCAGCGCCAGAAACAGCATGTGCCGAATCCGCACCATCGTCAGTCGACGAGTCATCGCTCCATGAATCTTCACTGGACGAGTCATCGCTCGATGAATCGTCGCTTGAGGAATCGTCACACGGGACCCATATCTTCAAACTCTCCGCGAGCAAGACGTAGCGAAGCAGGCTCGAGGTGTTCTGCATCTTCCCTTGAGCCTGAGAAATAAGATCGTCAATAGTCGGGGCACGGTTGGCGGGCATGACGATAAAGCGGTGTACTTACGGGAAGCAATACTTTTTTTCCTCCCAACGTAGCGAACGTGCGTTCAATGCCGAAGCCAGCACCCGACTGAGCTCTTGTCTCTCTCTCCTTTCACTCAAGCAGTGACGTCACCAACAGCGCCCGCCAATGAGGCCCACTCTCGCTGTCGGAACAGGAGCTGGTTGGCAAAACGAGTTCTGGTGAGGGCAACCACTGGAAAGGCTGGCGCTGCGGTCGCGCTGACGCAGCAAACGACTACACGCGACACGTTCATGCAGTCGTAAGTGTAGCACGCTTCCTTTCAACCCCAAATCAGATATTTTTCTAGCTAACCGGTTTTTTTTACCGCACGATACCACAGTGCCGGACAAAATTTAGCGAGTCTATAATGAGTCAGCCTTTTCAAAACGCCATGGCAGAGATACACTTGCCTCACAAAATTGAAATTGGCGAAACAAATCAGCCATCATGCTCGGGTGTTAAAATGAGTTGGCAGCCACTTTTTTTTTGGCGCATCCGTGCATTCGCTAAGAATCTGCGTCTCTTATTAGATTTCAAATATACCGTATGTATTGAAGAATCGCAAAATATTACCGTGCACCCTTACCTTGATAAATACGTAGCACAACTAGCTGCAATATGACGTTTCTTTTTATTTTGAAACTACTTTCACCTAGTTAAACGCCGGAAAGCCTCAAAGGGCTGTCACTAAGTCTTGTTCAAACTTGAGAGCGACGACGTCTATTCCTCTTGATAGTTACGTCCCTCAGTGCATCGACCTGCATTCCATCCAATGCGTTGCTGATGCAGCATTTGCGAAAAGACTTGCGCAACATATCTTCCGTGAAAGATTCCCTTGCTGACGATACTCAACCAAAAACTGTCGCGGGGCGGTGGACGTCGTATAAGCGCCAAGCATCCACTTATTGTAGAGTTCGCACACGCAATTTCGCAAGGTGTTTTTGGGCCCTACGTACAAAGGCTGGAGAATTCCGCGTAGACGTGGCGATTGTATCTGATACCTTAGCGCTGTGCTTAGGGGAAAAAAACGAGAACCAGCGGCGAACATCTTACCACACCATTTCTTCGTATGTACGAAACAAAGAATCCAGTGTTTAAAATGCCGAGTAAATCTGACGTTAAGGCATCTCAAAAAGGGCATGTAGTCTCTGCTGGAGCAGAGCATAGTGAAACCTCTTTGGTTTCCACACTCATGCACCACGCAGACGGCGCAACGACGTTACAAACGTTTAACAATGCGAATGTACTTGGCGGCGTATATAGTGTGCAGGATCTGCCCGTCACCAGCACCTGCATTCCCGTTGGCAATTTAGCTTTGCTTCGGAGGTTCCTGGATTATCCGTACGCAGTTGCTGCCGGCACTTGGCCTACCGGGCTTGTTTTTGTGCCCGGACTGCAGCATCAGCCCGCCGAATGCGAGCTGTCTCACCTTCTCACTTCTGGCATTTTTCTCGAGTTGTCCGGGGCACACCCATGTGGAAGGTTACAGGAGAAGCTCTCGAACACGCTCGCCTACTATAACTGTCTATCAAACAGTTAGTGTACCCCGGGCGTACCGTGATAGCGTGAAGTGTGCATGCGCAGATACGTATATGTTACCCGTACCGCTTACTGTACGTGCACTATTTAACGTCAAACATGGTGGCGCTCTGGGATGCCCCCTTTGAAGTGACGTGGTTGTTGAAAGATTCACTTCGTTTGCAGCAAACGACTGTTTAAAGTGCCTTCGCTTGCCTTCAGTCAGCTTCTACGACAGAGCATACAATTAAGTTGGCGCAGTCTCTGAGATAGCTGCCCATTTCTAACGTGTTTAGGCCTAACTACAACATCAATGTAAACAAATCGGAAACCTGGAGTTTTTCGCATTTGGTGCGTTGTTCCTATTTATTTACTTTCATTATTAATAAAATAAACGTGTAACAATACTTCGCGCGGTAACACAGGCTGATAATCTCGTTTTAATATCCTTCTCACTTTTCTTACTCATAAACACTTTGATAGGTGGCGCCACCATCCCGTCCGGGGAAGGTAAATGCTGTACCGCTAAACTATAGGGCACTGTCCGCGACTAATGTTTCCTGCACGGTAACGTCATTCCCTTAACCTCTGCTATCGCGCAGAAGTTAAGGGAATAACCCAAAGCACTGCCAACGGCGTGTATACGACGCTGCGAGTGATTAACTGATAAAAGAGCCAGTGGAGACCGCTCGTGACACCACCACTATACGAATTTTTCAAGTTATACACAGCTTTCACTGTAAAACGGAGCACCAACGTAAGCTTACTGGCGTCTCGGGGAAGGTGGCGAGACCACTCGACGATAAGTATAGTAGAGTCGAATGCGCCCATCCCCCCCCCCTTCCAGATGAACAAAGGCGGAGGGCGCCTCTATAGTTCTGAATCTGTTTTTTTTCTTTTTTTGTGGTCGGGACTTCATCTCAATAGCTCAGGTCCTGACCTCTTTTTTTTTACTTTTTGGTGTTAAGTTATCTGATGTCATAAATGATGCTATTTACGCCTCCATCTAGCAGTTCGCAAGTCTGTGTTCTTTGTAGTGTTTCTTGAGGATAATGTCGTACCTATATAATGTCGTCTGTATATCTTTATTCTCGATGTACAATAGGCCTAATCGTTTAATTAAAACTTTTCGCGCCAAAAGAAATACATGTTATTTACAAACACAGATCAAAAGACGCATCATGCAAAGACATGCAACAAAAGAACACTAAACTTCGCAAAGAAAAGGAAGGTCTGGATCTTATGTGGCTTTTCAAATACCTCCCAGTCAACGTCCAACCAAATGGCTAAGGGCGCCCCGCGTACTGGCTAGACGTCACCGTCGTCTTCTTCCGAGGAGTCGTCCTGAAAGCCGCTCTGTCCTGGTCTGGGCTCTAGGGTATTCAAATCGTCCGTGTCACCTCGCCACTCGCCATGGAAGTCGTCCAGTCTGCGATGCTTGCACATCGTTCCGGCGTCGTCATCTGAAAGAGACGGTAAAACCCTACAGACGGTATCAGATCCAGTAGACGCCTCTGCATTACCTACCTCGACTCCAGTGCCAGAAACAGCAGGTGCCGAATCCGCACCATCGTCAGTCGACGAGTCATCGCTCCATGAATCTTCACTGGACGAGTCATCGCTCGATGAATCGTCGCTTGAGGAATCGTCACACGGGACCCATATCTTCAAACTCTCCGCGAGCAAGACGTAGCGAAGCAGGCTCGAGGTGTTCTGCATCTTCCCTTGAGCCTGAGAAATAAGATCGTCAATAGTCGGGGGACGGTTGGCGGGCATGACGATAAAGCGGTGTACTTACGGGAAGCAATACTTTTTTTTCCTCCCAACGTAGCGCACGTGCGTTCAATACCGAAGCCAGCAGCCGACTGAGCTCTTGTCTCTCTCTCCTTTCACTCAAGCAGTGACGTCACCAACAGCGCCCGCCAATGAGGCCCACTCTCGCTGTCGGAACAGGAGCTGGTTGGCCAAACGAGTTCTGGTGAGGGCAACCACTGGAAAGGCTGGCGCTGCGGTCGCGCTGACGCAGCAAACGACCACACGCGACACGTTCATGCAGTCGTCAGTGTAGCACGCTTCCTTTCAACCCCAAATCAGATATTTTTCTAGCTAAGCGGTTTTTTTTTACCGCACGATACCACAGTGCCGGACACAGTTTAGCGAGTCTATAATGAGTCAGCCTTTCCAAAACGCCATGGCAGCGATACACTTGCCTCACAAAATTGAAATTGGCGAAACAAATCAGCCATCACGCTCGGGTGTTAAAATGAGTTGGCAGCCACTTTTTTTTTGTTTGCGCATCCGTGCATTCGCTAATAATCTGCGTCTCTTATTAGATTTCAAATATACCGTATGTATTGAAGAATTGCAAAATATTACCGTGCACCCTTACCTTGACAAATACGTAGCACAACTAGCTGCAATATGACGTTTCTTTTTATTTTGAAACTACTTTCACCTAGTTAAACGCCGGAAGGCCTCAAAGGGCTGTCACTAAGTCTTGTTCAAACTTGAGAGCGACGACGTCTATTCCTCTTTATAGTTACGTCCCTCAGTGCACCGACCTGCATTCCATCCAATGCGTTGCTGATGCAGCATTTGCGAAAAGACTTGCGCAACATATCTTCCGTGAAAGATTCCCTTGCTGACGACACTCAACCAAAAACTGTCGCGGGGCGGTGGACGTCGTATAAGCGCCCAGCATCCACTTATTGTAGAGGTCGCGCACGCAATCTCGCAAGGTGTTTTTGGGCACTACGTACAAAAGCTGGAGAATTCCGCGTAGACGTGGCGATTGTATCTGATACCTTAGCGCTGTGCTTAGGGGAAAAAAAACGAGAACCAGCGGCGAACATCTTACCACACCATTTCTTCGTATGTACGAAACGAAGAATCCAGTGTTTAAAATGCCGAAAAAATCTGACGTTAAGGCATCTCAAAAAGGGCATGTAGTCTCTGCGGGAGCAGAGAATGGTGAAACCCCTTTGGTTTCCACACTCATGCACCACGCAGACGGCGCAACGACGTTACAAACGTTTAACAATACGAATGTACTTGGCGGCGTATATAGTGTGCAGGATCTGCCCGTCACCAACACTTGCATTCCCGTTGGCAATTTAGCTTTGCTTCGAAGGTTCCCGGATTATCCGTACGCAGTTGCTGCCGGCACTTGGCCTACCGGGCTTGTTTTTGTGCCCGGACTGCAGCATCAGCCCGCCGAATGCGAGCTGTCTCACCTTCTCACTTCCGGCATTCTTCTCGAGTTGTCCGTGGCACACCCATGTGGAAGGTTACAGGAGAAGCTCTCGAACACGCTCGCCTACTATAACTGTCTATCAAACAGTTAGTGTACCCCGGGCGTACCGTGATAGCGTGAAGTGTGCATGCGCAGATACGTATATGTTACCCGTACCGCTTACTGTACGTGCACTATTTAACGTCAAACATGGTGGCGCTCTGGGATGCCCCCTTTGAAGTGACGTGGTTGTTGAAAGATTCACTTTGTTTGCAGCAAACGACTGTTTAAAGTGCCTTCGCTTGCCTTCAGTTAGCTTCTACGACAGAGCATACAATTAAGTTGGCGCAGTCTCTGAGATAGCTGCCCATTTCTAACGTGTTTAGGCCTACCTACAACATCAATGTAAACAAATCGGAAACCTGGAGTTTTTCACATTTGGTGCGTTGTTCCTATTTATTTACTTTCATTATTAATAAAATAAACGTGTAACAATACTTCGCGGGGTAACACAGGCTGATAATCACGTTTTAATATCCTTCTCACTTTCTTACTCATAAACACTTTGATAGGTGGCGCCACCATCCCGTCCGGGGAACGTTAATGCTGTACCGCTAAACTATAGGGCACTGTCCGCGACTAATGTTTCCTGTGCACGGTAACGTCATTCCCTTAACCTCTGCTATCGCGCAGAAGTTAAGGGAATAACCCAAAGCGCTGCCGACGGCGTGCATACGACGCTGCGAGTGATTAACTGATAAAAGAGCCAGTGGAGACCGCTCGTGACACCACCACTATACGAATTTTTCAAGTTATACACAGCTTTCACTGTAAAACGGAGCACCAACGCAAGCTTACTGGCGTCTCGGGGAAGGTGGCGAGACCACTCGACGATAAGTATAGTAGAGTCGAATGCGCCCCCCCGCCCCCTTCCAGAAAAACAAAGGCGGAGGCCGCCTCTATAGTTCTGAATCTGTTTTTTTTCTTTTTTTGTGGTCGGGACTTCATCTCAATAGCTCAGGTCCTGACCTCTTTTTTTTTACTTTTTGGTGTTAAGTGTATATCTGATGTCATAAATGATTCTCTTTATGCCTCCATCTAGCAGTTCGCAAGTCTGTGTTCTTTGTAGTGTTTCTTGAGGATAATGTCGTACCTATATAATGTCGTCTGTATATCTTTATTCTCGATGTACAATAGGCCTAATCGTTTAATCAAAACTTTTCGCGCCAAAAGAAATACATGTTATTTACAAACACAGATCAAAAGACGCATCATGCAAAGACATGCAACAAAAGAACACTAAACTTCGCAAAGAAAAGGAAGGTCTGGATCTGATGTGGCTTTTCAAATACCTCCCAGTCAACGTCCAACCAAATGGCTAAGGGCGCCCCGCGTACTGGCTAGACGTCACCGTCGTCTTCTTCCGAGGAGTCGTCCTGAAAGCCGCTCTGTCCTGGTCTGGGCTCTAGGGTATTCAAATCGTCCGTGTCACCTCGCCACTCGCCATGGAAGTCGTCCAGTCTGCGATGCTTGCACATCGTTCCGGCGTCGTCATCTGAAAGAGACGGTAAAACCCTACAGACGGTATCAGATCCAGTAGACGCCTCTGCATTACCTACCTCGACTCCAGTGCCAGAAACAGCAGGTGCCGAATCCGCACCATCGTCAGTCGACGAGTCATCGCTCCATGAATCTTCACTGGACGAGTCATCGCTCGATGAATCGTCGCTTGAGGAATCGTCACACGGGACCCATATCTTCAAACTCTCCGCGAGCAAGACGTAGCGAAGCAGGCTCGAGGTGTTCTGCATCTTCCCTTGAGCCTGAGAAATAAGATCGTCAATAGTCGGGGGACGGTTGGCGGGCATGACGATAAAGCGGTGTACTTACGGGAAGCAATACTTTTTTTTCCTCCCAACGTAGCGCACGTGCGTTCAATACCGAAGCCAGCAGCCGACTGAGCTCTTGTCTCTCTCTCCTTTCACTCAAGCAGTGACGTCACCAACAGCGCCCGCCAATGAGGCCCACTCTCGCTGTCGGAACAGGAGCTGGTTGGCCAAACGAGTTCTGGTGAGGGCAACCACTGGAAAGGCTGGCGCTGCGGTCGCGCTGACGCAGCAAACGACCACACGCGACACGTTCATGCAGTCGTCAGTGTAGCACGCTTCCTTTCAACCCCAAATCAGATATTTTTCTAGCTAAGCGGTTTTTTTTTACCGCACGATACCACAGTGCCGGACACAGTTTAGCGAGTCTATAATGAGTCAGCCTTTCCAAAACGCCATGGCAGCGATACACTTGCCTCACAAAATTGAAATTGGCGAAACAAATCAGCCATCACGCTCGGGTGTTAAAATGAGTTGGCAGCCACTTTTTTTTTGTTTGCGCATCCGTGCATTCGCTAATAATCTGCGTCTCTTATTAGATTTCAAATATACCGTATGTATTGAAGAATTGCAAAATATTACCGTGCACCCTTACCTTGACAAATACGTAGCACAACTAGCTGCAATATGACGTTTCTTTTTATTTTGAAACTACTTTCACCTAGTTAAACGCCGGAAGGCCTCAAAGGGCTGTCACTAAGTCTTGTTCAAACTTGAGAGCGACGACGTCTATTCCTCTTTATAGTTACGTCCCTCAGTGCACCGACCTGCATTCCATCCAATGCGTTGCTGATGCAGCATTTGCGAAAAGACTTGCGCAACATATCTTCCGTGAAAGATTCCCTTGCTGACGACACTCAACCAAAAACTGTCGCGGGGCGGTGGACGTCGTATAAGCGCCCAGCATCCACTTATTGTAGAGGTCGCGCACGCAATCTCGCAAGGTGTTTTTGGGCACTACGTACAAAAGCTGGAGAATTCCGCGTAGACGTGGCGATTGTATCTGATACCTTAGCGCTGTGCTTAGGGGAAAAAAAACGAGAACCAGCGGCGAACATCTTACCACACCATTTCTTCGTATGTACGAAACGAAGAATCCAGTGTTTAAAATGCCGAAAAAATCTGACGTTAAGGCATCTCAAAAAGGGCATGTAGTCTCTGCGGGAGCAGAGAATGGTGAAACCCCTTTGGTTTCCACACTCATGCACCACGCAGACGGCGCAACGACGTTACAAACGTTTAACAATACGAATGTACTTGGCGGCGTATATAGTGTGCAGGATCTGCCCGTCACCAACACTTGCATTCCCGTTGGCAATTTAGCTTTGCTTCGAAGGTTCCCGGATTATCCGTACGCAGTTGCTGCCGGCACTTGGCCTACCGGGCTTGTTTTTGTGCCCGGACTGCAGCATCAGCCCGCCGAATGCGAGCTGTCTCACCTTCTCACTTCCGGCATTCTTCTCGAGTTGTCCGTGGCACACCCATGTGGAAGGTTACAGGAGAAGCTCTCGAACACGCTCGCCTACTATAACTGTCTATCAAACAGTTAGTGTACCCCGGGCGTACCGTGATAGCGTGAAGTGTGCATGCGCAGATACGTATATGTTACCCGTACCGCTTACTGTACGTGCACTATTTAACGTCAAACATGGTGGCGCTCTGGGATGCCCCCTTTGAAGTGACGTGGTTGTTGAAAGATTCACTTTGTTTGCAGCAAACGACTGTTTAAAGTGCCTTCGCTTGCCTTCAGTTAGCTTCTACGACAGAGCATACAATTAAGTTGGCGCAGTCTCTGAGATAGCTGCCCATTTCTAACGTGTTTAGGCCTACCTACAACATCAATGTAAACAAATCGGAAACCTGGAGTTTTTCACATTTGGTGCGTTGTTCCTATTTATTTACTTTCATTATTAATAAAATAAACGTGTAACAATACTTCGCGGGGTAACACAGGCTGATAATCACGTTTTAATATCCTTCTCACTTTCTTACTCATAAACACTTTGATAGGTGGCGCCACCATCCCGTCCGGGGAACGTTAATGCTGTACCGCTAAACTATAGGGCACTGTCCGCGACTAATGTTTCCTGTGCACGGTAACGTCATTCCCTTAACCTCTGCTATCGCGCAGAAGTTAAGGGAATAACCCAAAGCGCTGCCGACGGCGTGCATACGACGCTGCGAGTGATTAACTGATAAAAGAGCCAGTGGAGACCGCTCGTGACACCACCACTATACGAATTTTTCAAGTTATACACAGCTTTCACTGTAAAACGGAGCACCAACGCAAGCTTACTGGCGTCTCGGGGAAGGTGGCGAGACCACTCGACGATAAGTATAGTAGAGTCGAATGCGCCCCCCCGCCCCCTTCCAGAAAAACAAAGGCGGAGGCCGCCTCTATAGTTCTGAATCTGTTTTTTTTCTTTTTTTGTGGTCGGGACTTCATCTCAATAGCTCAGGTCCTGACCTCTTTTTTTTTACTTTTTGGTGTTAAGTGTATATCTGATGTCATAAATGATTCTCTTTATGCCTCCATCTAGCAGTTCGCAAGTCTGTGTTCTTTGTAGTGTTTCTTGAGGATAATGTCGTACCTATATAATGTCGTCTGTATATCTTTATTCTCGATGTACAATAGGCCTAATCGTTTAATCAAAACTTTTCGCGCCAAAAGAAATACATGTTATTTACAAACACAGATCAAAAGACGCATCATGCAAAGACATGCAACAAAAGAACACTAAACTTCGCAAAGAAAAGGAAGGTCTGGATCTTATGTGGCTTTTCAAATACCTCCCAGTCAACGTCCAACCAAATGGCTAAGGGCACCCCGCGTACTGGCTAGACGTCACCGTCGTCTTCTTCCGAGGAGTCGTCCTGAAAGCCGCTCTGTCCTGGTCTGGGCTCTAGGGTATTCAAATCGTCCGTGTCACCTCGCCACTCGCCATGGAAGTCGTCCAGTCTGCGATGCTTGCACATCGTTCCGGCGTCGTCATCTGAAAGAGACGGTAAAACCCTACAGACGGTATCAGATCCAGTAGACGCCTCTGCATTACCTACCTCGACTCCAGTGCCAGAAACAGCAGGTGCCGAATCCGCACCATCGTCAGTCGACGAGTCATCGCTCCATGAATCTTCACTGGACGAGTCATCGCTCGATGAATCGTCGCTTGAGGAATCGTCACACGGGACCCATATCTTCAAACTCTCCGCGAGCAAGACGTAGCGAAGCAGGCTCGAGGTGTTCTGCATCTTCCCTTGAGCCTGAGAAATAAGATCGTCAATAGTCGGGGCACGGTTGGCGGGCATGACGATAAAGCGGTGTACTTACGGGAAGCAATACTTTTTTTCCTCCCAACGTAGCGAACGTGCGTTCAATGCCGAAGCCAGCACCCGACTGAGCTCTTGTCTCTCTCTCCTTTCACTCAAGCAGTGACGTCACCAACAACGCCCGCCAATGAGGCCCACTCTCGCTGTCGGAACAGGAGCTGGTTGGCCAAACGTGTTCTGGTGAGGGCAACCACTGGAAAGGCTGGCGCTGCGGTCGCGCTGACGCAGCAAACGACCACACGCGACACGTTCATGCAGTCGTCAGTGTAGCACGCTTCCTTTCAACCCCAAATCAGATATTTTTCTAGCTAAGCGGTTTTTTTTTTACCGCACGATACCACAGTGCCGGACACAGTTTAGCGAGTCTATAATGAGTCAGTCTTTCCAAAACGCCATGGCAGCGATACACTTGCCTCACAAAATTGAAATTGGCGAAACAAATCAGCCATCACGCTCGGGTGTTAAAATGAGTTGGCAGCCACTTTTTTTTTGTTTGCGCATCCGTGCATTCGCTAAGAATCTGCGTCTCTTATTAGATTTCAAATATACCGTATGTATTGAAGAATTGCAAAATATTACCGTGCACCCTTACCTTGACAAATACGTAGCACAACTAGCTGCAATATGACGTTTCTTTTTATTTTGAAACTACTTTCACCTAGTTAAACGCCGGAAGGCCTCAAAGGGCTGTCACTAAGTCTTGTTCAAACTTGAGAGCGACGACGTCTATTCCTCTTTAGAGTTACGTCCCTCAGTGCATCGACCTGCATTCCATCCAATGCGTTGCTGATGCAGCATTTGCGAAAAGACTGGCGCAACATATCTTCCGTGAAAGATTCCCTTGCTGACGACACTCAACCAAAAACTGTCGCGGGGCGGTGGACGTCGTATAAGCGCCAAGCATCCACTTATTGTAGAGTTCGCACACGCAATCTCGCAAGGTGTTTTTGGGCCCTACGTACAAAGGCTGGAGAATTCCGCGTAGACATGGCGATTGTATCTGATACCTTAGCGCTGTGCTTAGGGGAAAAAAACGAGAACCAGCGGCGAACATCTTACCACACCATTTCTTCGTATGTACGAAACAAAGAATCCAGTGTTTAAAATGCCGAGTAAATCTGACGTTAAGGCATCTCAAAAAGGGCATGTAGTCTCTGCTGGAGCAGAGCATGGTGAAACCGCTTTGGTTTCCACACTCATGCACCACGCAAACGGCGCAACGACGTTACAAACGTTTAACAATGCGAATGTACTTGGCGGCGTATATAGTGTGCAGGATCTGCCCGTCACCAGCACCTGCATTCCCGTTGGCAATTTAGCTTTGCTTCGGAGGTTCCTGGATTATCCGTACGCAGTTGCTGCCGGCACTTGGCCTACCGGGCTTGTTTTTGTGCCCGGACTGCAGCATCAGCCCGCCGAATGCGAGCTGTCTCACCTTCTCACTTCCGGCATTCTTCTCGAGTTGTCCGTGGCACACCCATGTGGAAGGTTACAGGAGAAGCTCTCGAACACGCTCGCCTACTATAACTGTCTATCAAACAGTTAGTGTACCCCGGGCGTACCGTGATAGCGTGAAGTGTGCATGCGCAGATACGTATATGTTACCCGTACCGCTTACTGTACGTGCACTATTTAATGTCAAACATGGTGGCGCTCTGGGATGCCCCCTTTGAAGTGACGTGGTTGTTGAAAGATTCACTTTGTTTGCAACAAACGACTGTTTAAAGTGCCTTCGCTTGCCTTCAGTTAGCTTCTACGACAGAGCATACAATTAAGTTGGCGCAGTCTCTGAGATAGCTGCCCATTTCTAATGTGTTTAGGTCTAACTACAACATCAATGTAAACAAATCGGAAACCTGGAGTTTTTCGCATTTGGTGCGTTGTTCCTATTTATTTACTTTCATTATTAATAAAATAAACGTGTAACAATACTTCGCGCGGTAACACAGGCTGATAATCACGTTTTAATATCCTTCTCACTTTTCTTACTCATAAACACTTTGATAGGTGGCGCCACCATCCCGTCCGGGGAACGTAAATTCTGTACCGCTAAACTATAGGGCACTGTCCGCGACTAATGTTTCCTGCACGGTAACGTCATTCCCTTAACCTCTGCTATCGCGCAGAAGTTAAGGGAATAACCCAAAGCACTGCCAACGGCGTGCATACGACGCTGCGAGTGATTAACTGATAAAAGAGCCAGTGGAGACCGCTCGTGACACCACCTCTATACGAATTTTTCAAGTTATACACAGCTTTCACTGTAAAACGGAGCACCAACGTAAGCTTACTGGCGTCTCGGGGAAGGTGGTGAGGCCACTCGACGATAAGTATAGTAGAGTCGAATGCGCCCATCCCCCCCCCTTCCAGATAAACAAAGGCGGAGGGCGCCTCTATAGTTCTGAATCTGTTTTTTTTTCTTTTTTGTGGTCGGGACTTCATCTCAATAGCTCAGGTCCTGACCTCTTTTTTTTTACTTTTTGGTGTTAAGTGTATATCTGATGTCATAAATGATGCTATTTATGCCTCCATCTAGCAGTTCGCAAGTCTGTGTTCTTTGTAGTGTTTCTTGAGGATAATGTCGTACCTATATAATGTCGTCTGTATATCTTTATTCTCGATGTACAATAGATGTAATCGTTTAATTAAAACTTTTCGCGCCAAAAGAAATACATGTTATTTACAAACACAGATCAAAAGACGCATCATGCAAAGACATGCAACAAAAGAACACTAAACTTCGCAAAGAAAAGAAAGGTCTGGATCTTAAGTGGCTTTTCAAATACCTCCCAGTCAACGTCCAACCAAATGGCTAAGGGCGCCCCGCGTACTGGCTAGACGTCACCGTCGTCTTCTTCCGAGGAGTCGTCCTGAAAGCCGCTTGGTCCTGGTCCGGGCTCTAGGGTATTCAAATCGTCCGTGTCACCTCGCCACTCGCCATGGAAGTCGTCCAGTCTGCGACGCTCGCACATCGTTCCGGCGTCGTCATCTGAAACAGACGGTAAAACCCTACAGACGGTATCAGATCCAGTAGACGCCTGTGCATTACCTACCTCGACTCCAGCGCCAGAAACAGCAGGTGCCGAACCCGCACCATCGTCAGTCGACGAGTCATCGCTCCATGAATCTTCACTGGACGAGTCGTCGCTCGATGAATCGTCGCTTGAGGAATCGTCACTCGGGACCCATATCTTCAAACTCTCCGTGAGCAAGACGTAGCGAAGCAGGCTCGAGGTGTTCTGCATCTTCCCTTGAGCCTGCGAAATAAGATCGTCAATAGTAGGGGCACGGTTGACGGGCATGACGATAAAGCGGTGTACTTACGGGAAGCAATACTTTTTTTTCCTCCCAACGTAGCGCACGTGCGTTCAATGCCGAAGCCAGCAGCGGACTGAGCTCTTGTCTCTCTCTCCTTTCACTCAAGCAGTGACGTCACCAAGAGCGCCCGCCAATGAGGCCCACTCTCGCTGTCGGAACAGGAGCTGGTTGGCCAAACGAGTTCTGGTGAGGGCAACCCCTGGAAAGGCTGGCGCTGCGGTCGCGCTGACGCAGCAAACGACCACACGCGACACGTTCATGCAGTCGTCAGTGTAGCACGCTTCCTTTCAACCCCAAATCAGATATTTTTCTAGCTAACCGGTTTTTTTTTACCGCACGATACCACAGTGCCGGACACAATTTAGCGAGTCTATAATGAGTCAGCCTTTCCAAACCGCCATGGCAGCGATACACTTGCCTCACAAAATTGAAATTGGCGAAACAAATCAGCCATCAGGCTCGGGGGTTAAAATGAGTTGGCAGCCACTTTTTTTTGCGCATCCGTGCATTCGCTAAGAATCTGCGTCTCTTATTAGATTTCAAATATACCGTATGTATTGAAGAATTGCAAAATATTACCGTGCACCCTTACCTTGACAAATACGTAGCACAACTAGCTGCAATATGACGTTTCTTTTTATTTTGAAACTACTTTCACCTAGTTAAACGCCGGAAGGCCTCAAAGGGCTGTCACTAAGTCTTGTTCAAACTTGAGAGCGACGACGTCTATTCCTCTTTATAGTTACGTCCCTCAGTGCATCGACCTGCATTCCATCCAATGCGTTGCTGATGCAGCATTTGCGAAAAGACTTGCGCAACATATCTTCCGTGAAAGATTCCCTTGCTGACGACACTCAACCAAAAACTGTCGCGGGGCGGTGGACGTCGTATAAGCGCCAAGCATCCACTTATTGTAGAGTTCGCACACGCAATCTCGCAAGGTGTTTTTGGGCCCTACGTACAAAGGCTGGAGAATTCCGCGTAGACGTGGCGATTGTATCTGATACCTTAGCGCTGTGCTTAGGGGGAAAAAAACGAGAACCAGCGGCGAACATCTTACCACACCATTTCTTCGTATGTACGAAACAAAGAATTCAAGTGTTTAAAATGCCGAGTAAATCTGACGTTAAGGCATCTCAAAAAGGGCATGTAGTCTCTGCTGGAGCAGAGCATGGTGAAACCCCTTTGGTTTCCACACTCATGCACCACGCAGACGGCGCAACGACGTTACAAACGTTTAACAATGCGAATGTACTTGGCGGCGTATATAGTGTGCAGGATCTGCCCGTCACCAGCACCTGCATTCCCGTTGGCAATTTAGCTTTGCTTCGGAGGTTCCTGGATTATCCGTACGCAGTTGCTGCCGGCACTTGGCCTACCGGGCTTGTTTTTGTGCCCGGACTGCAGCATCAGCCCGCCGAATGCGAGCTGTCTCACCTTCTCACTTCCGGCATTCTTCTCGAGTTGTCCGGGGCACACCCATGTGGAAGGTTACAGGAGAAGCTCTCGAACACCCTCGCCTACTATAACTGTCTATCAAACAGTTTGTGTACCCCGGGCGTACCGTGATAGCGTGAAGTGTGCATGCGCAGATACGTATATGTTACCCGTACCACTTACTGTACGTGCACTATTTAACGTCAAACATGGTGGCGCTCTGGGATGCCCCCTTTGAAGTGACGTGGTTGTTGAAAGATTCACTTTGTTTGCAGCAAACGACTGTTTAAAGTGCCTTCGCTTGCCTTCAGTTAGCTTCTACGACAGAGCATACAATTAAGTTGGCGCAGTCTCTGAGATAGCTGCCCATTTCTAACGTGTTTAGGCCTAACTACAACATCAATGTAAACAAATCGGAAACCTGGAGTTTTTCGCATTTGGTGCGTTGTTCCTATTTATTTACTTTCATTATTAATAAAATAAACGTGTAACAATACTTCGCGCGGTAACACAGGCGGATAATCTCGTTTTAATATCCTTCTCACTTTTCTTACTCATAAACACTTTGATAGGTGGCGCCACCATCCCGTCCGGGGAACGTAAATGCTGTACCGCTAAACTATAGGGCACTGTCCGCGACTAATGTTTCCTGCACGGTAACGTCATTCCCTTAACCTCTGCTATCGCGCAGAAGTTAAGGGAATAACCCAAAGCGCTGCCGACGGCGTGCATACGACGCTGCGAGTGATTAACTGATAAAAGAGCCAGTGGAGACCGCTCGTGACACCACCACTATACGAAATTTTCAAGTTATACACAGCTTTCACTGTAAAACGGAGCACCAACGCAAGCTTACTAGCGTCTCGGGGAAGGTGGCGAGACCACTCGACGATAAGTATAGTAGAGTCGAATGCGCCCATCCCCCCCCCCCTTCCAGATGAACAAAGGCGGAGGGCGCCTCTATAGTTCTGAATCTGTTTTTTTTTCTTTTTTTGTGGTCGGGACTTCATCTCAATAGCTCAGGTCCTGACCTCTTTTTTTACTTTTTGGTGTTGAGTGTATATCTGATGTCATAAATGATGCTCTTTACGCCTCCATCTAGCAGTTCGCAAGTCTGTGTTCTTTGTAGTGTTTCTTGAGGATAATGTCGTACCTATATAATGTCGTCTGTATATCTTTATTCTCGATGTACAATAGGCCTAAACGTTTAATTAAAACTTTTCGCGCCAAAAAAATACATGTTATTTACAAACACAGATCAAAAGACGCATCATGCAAAGACATGCAACAAAAGAACACTAAACTTCGCAAAGAAAAGAAAGGTCTGGATCTTAAGTGGCTTTTCAAATACCTCCCAGTCAACGTCCAACCAAATGGCTAAGGGCGCCCCGCGTACTGGCTAGACGTCACCGTCGTCTTCTTCCGAGGAGTCGTCCTGAAAGCCGCTTGGTCCTGGTCCGGGCTCTAGGGTATTCAAATCGTCCGTGTCACCTCGCCACTCGCCATGGAAGTCGTCCAGTCTGCGACGCTCGCACATCGTTCCGGCGTCGTCATCTGAAACAGACGGTAAAACCCTACAGACGGTATCAGATCCAGTAGACGCCTGTGCATTACCTACCTCGACTCCAGCGCCAGAAACAGCAGGTGCCGAACCCGCACCATCGTCAGTCGACGAGTCATCGCTCCATGAATCTTCACTGGACGAGTCGTCGCTCGATGAATCGTCGCTTGAGGAATCGTCACTCGGGACCCATATCTTCAAACTCTCCGTGAGCAAGACGTAGCGAAGCAGGCTCGAGGTGTTCTGCATCTTCCCTTGAGCCTGCGAAATAAGATCGTCAATAGTAGGGGCACGGTTGACGGGCATGACGATAAAGCGGTGTACTTACGGGAAGCAATACTTTTTTTTCCTCCCAACGTAGCGCACGTGCGTTCAATGCCGAAGCCAGCAGCGGACTGAGCTCTTGTCTCTCTCTCCTTTCACTCAAGCAGTGACGTCACCAAGAGCGCCCGCCAATGAGGCCCACTCTCGCTGTCGGAACAGGAGCTGGTTGGCCAAACGAGTTCTGGTGAGGGCAACCCCTGGAAAGGCTGGCGCTGCGGTCGCGCTGACGCAGCAAACGACCACACGCGACACGTTCATGCAGTCGTCAGTGTAGCACGCTTCCTTTCAACCCCAAATCAGATATTTTTCTAGCTAACCGGTTTTTTTTTACCGCACGATACCACAGTGCCGGACACAATTTAGCGAGTCTATAATGAGTCAGCCTTTCCAAACCGCCATGGCAGCGATACACTTGCCTCACAAAATTGAAATTGGCGAAACAAATCAGCCATCAGGCTCGGGGGTTAAAATGAGTTGGCAGCCACTTTTTTTTGCGCATCCGTGCATTCGCTAAGAATCTGCGTCTCTTATTAGATTTCAAATATACCGTATGTATTGAAGAATTGCAAAATATTACCGTGCACCCTTACCTTGACAAATACGTAGCACAACTAGCTGCAATATGACGTTTCTTTTTATTTTGAAACTACTTTCACCTAGTTAAACGCCGGAAGGCCTCAAAGGGCTGTCACTAAGTCTTGTTCAAACTTGAGAGCGACGACGTCTATTCCTCTTTATAGTTACGTCCCTCAGTGCATCGACCTGCATTCCATCCAATGCGTTGCTGATGCAGCATTTGCGAAAAGACTTGCGCAACATATCTTCCGTGAAAGATTCCCTTGCTGACGACACTCAACCAAAAACTGTCGCGGGGCGGTGGACGTCGTATAAGCGCCAAGCATCCACTTATTGTAGAGTTCGCACACGCAATCTCGCAAGGTGTTTTTGGGCCCTACGTACAAAGGCTGGAGAATTCCGCGTAGACGTGGCGATTGTATCTGATACCTTAGCGCTGTGCTTAGGGGGAAAAAAACGAGAACCAGCGGCGAACATCTTACCACACCATTTCTTCGTATGTACGAAACAAAGAATTCAAGTGTTTAAAATGCCGAGTAAATCTGACGTTAAGGCATCTCAAAAAGGGCATGTAGTCTCTGCTGGAGCAGAGCATGGTGAAACCCCTTTGGTTTCCACACTCATGCACCACGCAGACGGCGCAACGACGTTACAAACGTTTAACAATGCGAATGTACTTGGCGGCGTATATAGTGTGCAGGATCTGCCCGTCACCAGCACCTGCATTCCCGTTGGCAATTTAGCTTTGCTTCGGAGGTTCCTGGATTATCCGTACGCAGTTGCTGCCGGCACTTGGCCTACCGGGCTTGTTTTTGTGCCCGGACTGCAGCATCAGCCCGCCGAATGCGAGCTGTCTCACCTTCTCACTTCCGGCATTCTTCTCGAGTTGTCCGGGGCACACCCATGTGGAAGGTTACAGGAGAAGCTCTCGAACACCCTCGCCTACTATAACTGTCTATCAAACAGTTAGTGTACCCCGGGCGTACCGTGATAGCGTGAAGTGTGCATGCGCAGATACGTATATGTTACCCGTACCACTTACTGTACGTGCACTATTTAACGTCAAACATGGTGGCGCTCTGGGATGCCCCCTTTGAAGTGACGTGGTTGTTGAAAGATTCACTTTGTTTGCAGCAAACGACTGTTTAAAGTGCCTTCGCTTGCCTTCAGTTAGCTTCTACGACAGAGCATACAATTAAGTTGGCGCAGTCTCTGAGATAGCTGCCCATTTCTAACGTGTTTAGGCCTAACTACAACATCAATGTAAACAAATCGGAAACCTGGAGTTTTTCGCATTTGGTGCGTTGTTCCTATTTATTTACTTTCATTATTAATAAAATAAACGTGTAACAATACTTCGCGCGGTAACACAGGCGGATAATCTCGTTTTAATATCCTTCTCACTTTTCTTACTCATAAACACTTTGATAGGTGGCGCCACCATCCCGTCCGGGGAACGTAAATGCTGTACCGCTAAACTATAGGGCACTGTCCGCGACTAATGTTTCCTGCACGGTAACGTCATTCCCTTAACCTCTGCTATCGCGCAGAAGTTAAGGGAATAACCCAAAGCGCTGCCGACGGCGTGCATACGACGCTGCGAGTGATTAACTGATAAAAGAGCCAGTGGAGACCGCTCGTGACACCACCACTATACGAATTTTTCAAGTTATACACAGCTTTCACTGTAAAACGGAGCACCAACGCAAGCTTACTAGCGTCTCGGGGAAGGTGGCGAGACCACTCGACGATAAGTATAGTAGAGTCGAATGCGCCCATCCCCCCCCCCTTCCAGATGAACAAAGGCGGAGGGCGCCTCTATAGTTCTGAATCTGTTTTTTTTCTTTTTTTGTGGTCGGGACTTCATCTCAATAGCTCAGGTCCTGACCTCTTTTTTTACTTTTTGGTGTTGAGTGTATATCTGATGTCATAAATGATGCTCTTTACGCCTCCATCTAGCAGTTCGCAAGTCTGTGTTCTTTGTAGTGTTTCTTGAGGATAATGTCGTACCTATATAATGTCGTCTGTATATCTTTATTCTCGATGTACAATAGGCCTAAACGTTTAATTAAAACTTTTCGCGCCAAAAAAATACATGTTATTTACAAACACAGATCAAAAGACGCATCATGCAAAGACATGCAACAAAAGAACACTAAACTTCGCAAAGAAAAGAAAGGTCTGGATCTTAAGTGGTTTTTGAAATACCTCCCAGTCAACGTCCAACCAAATGGCTAAGGGCGCCCCGCGTACTGGCTAGACGTCACCGTCGTCTTCTTCCGAGGAGTCGTCCTGAAAGCCGCTTGGTCCTGGTCTGGGCTCTAGGGTATTCAAATCGTCCGTGTCACCTCGCCACTCGCCATGGAAGTCGTCCAGTCTGCGATGCTTGCACATCGTTCCGGCGTCGTCATCTGAAACAGACGGTAAAACCCTACAGACGGTATCAGATCCAGTAGACGCCTCTGCATTACCTACCTCGACTCCAGTGCCAGAAACAGCAGGCGCCGAATCCGCACCATCGTCAGTCGACGAGTCATCGCTCATGAATCTTCACTGGACGAGTCATCGCTCGATGAATCGTCGCTTGAGGAATCGTCACATGGGACCCATATCTTCAAACTCTCCGCGAGCAAGACGTAGCGATGCAGGCTCGAGGTGTTCTGCATCTTCCCTTGAGCCTGAGAAATAAGATCGTCAATAGTCGCGGGACGGTTGGCGGGCATGACGATAAAGCGGTGTACTTACGGGAAGCAATACTTTTTTTTTCCTCCCAACGTAGCGCACGTGCGTTCAATGCCGAAGCCAGCAGCTGACTGAGCTCTTGTCTCTCTCTCCTTTCACTCAAGCAGTGACGTCACCAACAGCGCCCGCCAATGAGGCCCACTCTCGCTGTCGGAACAGGAGCTGGTTGGCCAAACGAGTTCTGGTGAGGGCAACCCCTGGAAAGGCTGGCGCTGCGGTCACGCTGACGCAGCAAACGACCACACGCGACACGTTCATGCAGTCGTCAGTGTAGCACGCTTCCTTTCAACCCCAAATCAGATATTTTTCTAGCTAACCGGTTTTTTTTTTACCGCACGATACCACAGTGCCGGACACAAATTAGCTAGTCTATAATGAGTCAGCCTTTCCAAACCGCCATGGCAGCGATACACTTGCCTCACAAAATTGAAATTGGCGAAACAAATCAGCCATCAGGCTCGGGTGTTAAAATGAGTTGGCAGCCACTTTTTTTTTGCGCATCCGTGCATTCGCTAAGAATCTGCGTCTCTTATTAGATTTCAAATATACCGTATGTATTGAAGAATTGCAAAATATTACCGTGCACCCTTACCTTGACAAATACGTAGCACAACTAGCTGCAATATGACGTTTCTTTTTATTTTGAAACTACTTTCACCTAGTTAAACGCCGGAAGGCCTCAAAGGGCTGTCTTTAAGTCTTGTTCAAACTTGAGAGCGACGACGTCTATTCCTCTTTATAGTTACGTCCCTCAGTGCATCGACCTGCATTCCATCCAATGCGTTGCTGATGCAGCATTTGCGAAAAGACTTGCGCAACATATCGTCCGTGAAAGATTCCCTTGCTGACGACACTCAACCAAAAACTGTCGCGGGGCGGTGGACGTCGTATAAGCGCCAAGCATCCACTTATTGTAGAGTTCGCACACGCAATCTCGCAAGGTGTTTTTGGGCCCTACGTACAAAGGCTGGAGAATTCCGCGTAGACGTGGCGATTGTATCTTATACCTTAGCGCTGTGCTTAGGGGAAAAAAACCGAGAACCAGTGGCGAACATCTTACCACACCATTTCTTCGTATGTACGAAACAAAGAATCAAGTGTTTAAAATGCCGAGTAAATCTGACGTTAAGGCATCTCAAAAAGGGCATGTAGTCTGTGCTGGAGCAGAGCATGGTGAAACCCCTTCGGTTTCCACACTCATGCACCACGCAGACGGCGCAACGACGTTACAAACGTTTAACAATGCGAATGTACTTGGCGGCGTATATAGTGTGCAGGATCTGCCCGTCACCAGCACCTGCATTCCCGTTGGCAATTTAGCTTTGCTTCGGAGGTTCCTGGATTATCCGTACGCAGTTGCTGCCGGCACTTGGCCTACCGGGCTTGTTTTTGTCACCGGACTGCAGCATCAGCCCGCCGAATGCGAGCTCTCTCACCTTCTCACTTCCGGCATTCTTCTCGAGTTGTCCGTGGCACACCCATGTGGAAGGTTACAGGAGGAGCTCTCGAGCACGCTCGCCTACTATAACTGTCTATCAAACAGTTAGTGTACCCCGGGCGTACCGTGATAGCGTGAAGTGTGCATGCGCAGATACGTATATGTTACCCGTACCGCTTACTGTACGTGCACTATTTAATGTCAAACATGGTGGCACTCTGGGATGCCCCCTTTGAAGTGACGTGGTTGTTGAAAGATTCACTTTGTTTGCAGCAAACGACTGTTTAAAGTGCCTTCGCTTGCCTTCAGTTAGCTTCTACGACAGAGCATACAATTAAGTTGGCGCCGTCTCTGAGATCGCTGCCCATTTCTAACGTGTTTAGGTCTAACTACAACATCAATGTAAACAAATCGGAAAGCTGGAGTTTTTCGCATTTGGTGCGTTGTTCCTATTTATTTACTTTCATTATTAATAAAATAAACGTGTAACAATACTTCGCGCGGTAACACAGGCTGATAATCACGTTTTAATATCCTTCTCACTTTTCTTACTCATAAACACTTTGATAGGTGGCGCCACCATCCCGTCCGGGGAACGTAAATGCTGTACCGCTAAACTATAGGGCACTGTCCGCGACTAATGTTTCCTGCACGGTAACGTCATTCCCTTAACCTCTGCTATCGCGCAGAAGTTAAGGGAATAACCCAAAGCGCTGCCGACGGCGTGCATACGACGCTGCGAGTGATTAACTGATAAAAGAGCCAGTGGAGACCGCTCGTGACACCACCACTATACGAATTTTTCAAACTATACACAGCTTTCACTGTAAAACGGAGCACCAACGCAAGCTTACTAGCGTCTCGGGGAAGGTGGCGAGACCACTCGACGATAAGTATAGTAGAGTCGAATGCGCCCATCCCCCCCCCCTTCCAGATGAACAAAGGCGGAGGGCGCCTCTATAGTTCTGAATCTGTTTTTTTTTTCTTTTTTTGTGGTCGGGACTTCATCTCGATAGCTCAGGTCCTGACCTCTTTTTTTTTACTTTTTGGTGTTAAGTGTATATCTGATGTCATAAATGATTCTCTTTATGCCTCCATCTAGCAGTTCGCAAGTCTGTGTTCTTTGTAGTGTTTCTTGAGGATAATGTCGTACCTTTATGATGTCGTCTGTATATCTTTATTCTCGATGTACAATAGGGCTAATCGTTTAATTAACTTTTCGCGCCAAAAGAAATACATGTTATTTACAAACACAGATCAAAAGACTCATCATGCAAAGACATGCAACAAAAGAACACTAAACTTCGTAAAGAAAAGAAAGGTCTGGATCTTAAGTGGCTTTTCAAATACCTCCCAGTCAACGTCCAACCAAATGGCTAAGGGCGCCCCGCGTACTGGCTAGACGTCACCGTCGTCTTCTTCCGAGGAGTCGTCCTGAAAGCCGCTTGGTCCTGGTCTGGGCTCTAGGGTATTCAAATCGTCCGTGTCGCCTCGTTACTCGCCATGGAAGTCGTCCAGTCTGCGACGCTTGCACGGCGGTCCGGCGTCGTCATCTGAAACAGACGGTAAAACCCTACAGACGGTATCAGATCCAGTAGACGCCTCTCCATTACCTACCTCGACTCCAGCGCCAGAAACAGCATGTGCCGAATCCGCACCATCGTCAGTCGACGAGTCATCGCTCCATGAATCTTCACTGGACGAGTCATCGCTCGATGAATCGTCGCTTGAGGAATCGTCAAACGGGACCCATATCTTCAAACTCTCCGCGAGCAAGACGTAGCGAAGCAGGCTCGAGGTGTTCTGCATCTTCCCTTGAGCATGAGAAATAAGATCGTCAATAGTCGGGGCACGGTTGGCGGGCATGACGATAAAGCGGTGTACTTACGGGAAGCAATACTTTTTTTCCTCCCAACGTAGCGCACGTGCGTTCAATGCCGAAGCCAGCAGCCGACTGAGCTCTTGTCTCTCTCTCCTTTCACTCAAGCAGTGACGTCACCAACAGCGCCCGCCAATGAGGCCCACTCTCGCTGTCGGAACAGGAGCTGGTTGGCCAAACGAGTTCTGGTGAGGGCAACCACTGGAAAGGCTGGCGCTGCGGTCGCGCTGACGCAGCAAACGACCACACGCGACACGTTCATGCAGTCGTCAGTGTAGCACGCTTCCTTTCAACCCCAAATCAGATATTTTTCTAGCTAACCGGTTTTTTTTACCGCACGATACCACAGTGCCGGACACAATTTAGCGAGTCTATAATGAGTCAGCCTTTTCAAAACGCCATGGCAGCGATACACTTGCCTCACAAAATTGAAATTGGCGAAACAAATCAGCCATCATGCTCGGGTGTTAAAATGAGTTGGCAGCCACTTTTTTTTGCGCATCCGTGCATTCGCTAAGAATCTGCGTCTCTTATTAGATTTCAAATATACCGTAGTATGTATTGAAGAATCGCAAAATATTACCGTGCACCCTTACCTTGATAAATACGTCGCAAAACTAGCTGCAATATGACGTTTCTTTTTATTTTGAAACTACTTTCACCTAGTTAAACGCCGGAAGGCCTCAAAGTGCTGTCACTAAGTCTTGTTCAAACTTGAGAGCGACGACGTCTATTCCTCTTTATAGTTACGTCCCTCAGTGCACCGACCTGCATTCCATCCAATGCGTTGCTGATGCAGCATTTGCGAAAAGACTTGCGCAACATATCTTCCGTGAAAGATTCCCTTGCTGACGACACTCAACCAAAAACTGTCGCGGGGCGGTGGACGTCGTATAAGCGCCCAGCATCCACTTATTGTAGAGTTCGCGCACGCAATCTCGCAAGGTGTTTTTGGGCACTACGTACAAAGGCTGGAGAATTCCGCGTAGACGTGGCGATTGTATCTGATACCTTAGCGCTGTGCTTAGGGGGAAAAAAACGAGAACCAGTGGCGAACATCTTACCACACCATTTCTTCGTATGTACGAAACGAAGAATCCAGTGTTTAAAATGCCGAAAAAATCTGACGTCAAGGTATCTCAAAAAGGGCATGTAGTCTCTGCGGGAGCAGAGAATGGTGAAACCCCTTTGGTTTCCACACTCATGCACCACGCAGACGGCGCAACGACGTTACAAACGTTTAACAATACGAATGTACTTGGCGGCGTATATAGTGTGCAGGATCTGCCCGTCACCAACACTTGCATTCCCGTTGGCAATTTAGCTTTGCTTCGAAGGTTCCTGGATTATCCGTACGCAGTTGCTGCCGGCACTTGGCCTACCGGGCTTGTTTTTGTGCCCGGACTGCAGCATCAGCCTGCCGAATGCGAGCTGTCTCACCTTCTCACTTCCGGCATTCTTCTCGAGTTGTCCGTGGCACACCCATGTGGAAGGTTACAGGAGAAGCTCTCGAACACGCTCGCCAACTATAACTGTCTATCAAACAGTTTATGTACCCCGGGCGTACCGTGATAGCGTGAAGTGTGCATGCGCAGATACGTATATGTTACCCGTACCGCTTACTGTACGTGCACTATTTAACGTCAAACATGGTGGCGCTCTGGGATGCCCCCTTTGAAATGACGTGGTTGTTGAAAGATTCACTTTGTTTGCAGCAAACGACTGTTTAAAGTGCCTTCGCTTGCCTTCAGTTAGCTTCTACGACAGAGCATACAATTAAGTTGGCGCAGTCTCTGAGATAGCTGCCCATTTCTAACGTGTTTAGGCCTACCTACAACATCAATGTAAACAAATCGGAAACCTGGAGTTTTTCACATTTGGTGCGTTGTTCCTATTTATTTACTTTCATTATTAATAAAATAAACGTGTAACAATACTTCGCGGGGTAACACAGGCTGATAATCACGTTTTAATATCCTTCTCACTTTCTTACTCATAAACACTTTGATAGGTGGCGCCACCATCCCGTCCGGGGAACCTTAATGCTGTACCGCTAAACTATAGGGCACTGTCCGCGACTAATGTTTCCTGTGCACGGTAACGTCATTCCCTTAACCTCTGCTATCGCGCAGAAGTTAAGGGAATAACCCAAAGCGCTGCCGACGGCGTGCATACGACGCTGCGAGTGATTAACTGATAAAAGAGCCAGTGGAGACCGCTCGTGACACCACCACTATACGAATTTTTCAAGTTATACACAGCTTTCACTGTAAAACGGAGCACCAACGCAAGCTTACCGGCGTCTCGGGGAAGGTGGCGAGACCACTCGACGATAAGTATAGTAGAGTCGAATGCGCCCCCCCGCCCCCTTCCAGATGAACAAAGGCGGAGGCCGCCTCTATAGTTCTGAATCTGTTTTTTTTCTTTTTTTGTGGTCGGGACTTCATCTCAATAGCTCAGGTCCTGACCTATTTTTTTTTACTTTTTGGTGTCAAGTGTATATCTGATGTCATAAATGATTCTCTTTATGCCTCCATCTAGCAGTTCGCAAGTCTGTGTTCTTTGTAGTGTTTCTTGAGGATAATGTCGTACCTATATAATGTCGTCTGTATATCTTTATTCTCGATGTACAATAGGCCTAATCGTTTAATTAAAACTTTTCGCGCCAAAAGAAATACATGTTATTTACAAACACAGATCAAAAGACGCATCATGCAAAGACATGCAACAAAAGAACACTAAACTTCGTAAAGAAAAGAAAGGTCTGGATCTTAAGTGGCTTTTCAAATACCTCCCAGTCAACGTCCAACCAAATGGCTAAGGGCGCCCCGCGTACTGGCTAGACGTCACCGTCGTCTTCTTTCGAGGAGTCGTCCTGAAAGCCGCTTGGTCCTGGTCTGGGCTCTAGGGTATTCAAATCGTCCGTGTCATCTCGTTACTCGCCATGGAAGTCATCCAGTCTGCGACGCTTGCACGGCGGTCCGGCGTCGTCATCTGAAACAGACGGTAAAACCCTACAGACGGTATCAGATCCAGTAGACGCCTCTGCATTACCTACCTCGACTCCAGCGCCAGAAACAGCAGGTGCCGAATCCGCACCATCGTCAGTCGACGAGTCATCGCTCCATGAATCTTCACTGGACGAGTCATCGCTCGATGAATCGTCGCTTGAGGAATCGTAACACGGGACCCATATCTTCAAACTCTCCGCGAGCAAGACGTAGCGAAGCAGGCTCGAGGTGTTCTGCATCTTCCCTTGAGCCTGAGAAATAAGATCGTCAATAGTCAGGGCACGGTTGGCGGGCATGACGATAAAGTGGTGTACTTACCGGAAGAAATACTTTTTTCCTCCCAACGTAGCGCACGTGCGTTCAGTGCCGAATGCAGCAGCTGACTGAGCTCTTGTCTCTCTCTCCTTTCACTCAAGTAGTGACGTCCCCAACAACGCCCGCCAATGAGGCCCACTCTCGCTGTCGGAACAGGAGCTGGTTGGCCAAACGAGTTCTGGTGAGGGCAACCACTGGAAAGGCTGGCGCTGCGGTCGCGCTGACGCAGCAAACGACCACACGCGACACGTTCATGCAGTCGTCAGTGTAGCACGCTTCCTTTCAACCCCAAATCAGATATTTTTCTAGCTAACCGGTTTTTTTTACCGCACGATACCACAGTGCCGGACACAATTTAGTGAGTCTATAATGAGTCAGCCTTTTCAAAACGTCATGGCAGCGATACACTTGCCTCACAAAATTGAAATTGGCGAAACAAATCAGCCATCATGCTCGGGTGTTAAAATGAGTTGGCAGCCACTTTTTTTTTGCGCATCCGTGCATTCGCTAAGAATCTGCGTCTCTTATTAGATTTCAAATATACCGTATGTATTGAAGAACTGCAAAATATTACCGTGAACCCTTACCTTGATAAATACGTAGCAAAACTAGCTGCAATATGACGTTTCTTTTTATTTTGAAACTACTTTCACCTAGTTAAACGCCGGAAGGCCTCAAAGTGCTGTCACTAAGTCTTGTTGAAACTTGAGAGCGACGACGTCTATTCCTCTTTATAGTTACGTCCCTCAGTGCACCGACCTGCATTCCATCCAATGCGTTGCTGATGCAGCATTTGCGAAAAGACTTGCGCAACATATCTTCCGTGAAAGATTCCCTTGCTGACGACACTCAACCAAAACTGTCGCGGGGCGGTGGACGTCGTATAAGCGCCCAGCATCCACTTATTGTAGAGTTCGCGCACGCAATCTCGCAAGGTGTTTTTGGGCACTACGTACAAAGGCTGGAGAATTCCGCGTAGACGTGGCGATTGTATCTGATACCTTAGCGCTGTGCTTAGGGGGAAAAAAACGAGAACCAGCGGCGAACATCTTACCACACCATTTCTTCGTATGTACGAAACGAAGAATCCAGTGTTTAAAATGCCGAAAAAATCTGACGTCAAGGCATCTCAAAAAGGGCATGTAGTCTCTGCGGGAGCAGAGAATGGTGAAACCCCTTTGGTTTCCACACTCATGCACCACGCAGACGGCGCAACGACGTTACAAACGTTTAACAATACGAATGTACTTGGCGGCGTATATAGTGTGCAGGATCTGCCCGTCACCAACACTTGCATTCCCGTTGGCAATTTAGCTTTGCTTCGAAGGTTCCTGGATTATCCGTACGCAGTTGCTGCCGGCACTTGGCCTACCGGGCTTGTTTTTGTGCCCGGACTGCAGCATCAGCCTGCCGAATGCGAGCTGTCTCACCTTCTCACTTCCGGCATTCTTCTCGAGTTGTCCGTGGCACACCCATGTGGAAGGTTACAGGAGAAGCTCTCGAACACGCTCGCCAACTATAACTGTCTATCAAACAGTTTATGTACCCCGGGCGTACCGTGATAGCGTGAAGTGTGCATGCGCAGATACGTATATGTTACCCGTACCGCTTACTGTACATGCACTATTTAACGTCAAACATGGTGGCGCTCTGGGATGCCCCCTTTGAAGTGACGTGGTTGTTGAAAGATTCACTTTGTTTGCAGCAAACGACTGTTTAAAGTGCCTTCGCTTGCCTTCAGTTAGCTTCTACGACAGAGCATACAATTAAGTTGGCGCAGTCTCTGAGATAGCTGCCCATTTCTAACGTGTTTAGGCCTACCTACAACATCAATGTAAACAAATCGGAAACCTGGAGTTTTTCACATTTGGTGCGTTGTTCCTATTTATTTACTTTCATTATTAATAAAATAAACGTGTAACAATACTTCGCGGGGTAACACAGGCTGATAATCACGTTTTAATATCCTTCTCACTTTCTTACTCATAAACACTTTGATAGGTGGCGCCACCATCCCGTCCGGGGAACGTTAATGCTGTACCGCTAAACTATAGGGCACTGTCCGCGACTAATGTTTCCTGTGCACGGTAACGTCATTCCCTTAACCTCTGCTATCGCGCAGAAGTTAAGGGAATAACCCAAAGCGCTGCCGACGGCGTGCATACGACGCTGCGAGTGATTAACTGATAAAAGAGCCAGTGAAGACCGCTCGTGACACCACCACTATACGAATTTTTCAAGTTATACACAGCTTTCACTGTAAAACGGAGCACCAACGCAAGCTTACTGGCGTCTCGGGGAAGGTGGCGAGACCACTCGACGATAAGTATTGTAGAGTCGAATGCGCCCCCCCGCCCCCTTCCAGATGAACAAAGGCGGAGGCCGCCTCTATAGTTCTGAATCTGTTTTTTTTTCTTTTTTTGTGGTCGGGACTTCATCTCAATAGCTCAGGTCCTGACCTCTTTTTTTACTTTTTGGTGTTAAGTGTATATATGATTTCATAAATGATTCTCTTTATGCCTCCATCTAGCAGTTCGCAAGTCTGTGTTCTTTGTAGTGTTTCTTGAGGATAATGTCGTACCTATATAATGTCGTCTGTATATCTTTATTCTCGATGTACACTAGGCCTAACCGTTTAATTAAAACTTTTCGCGCCAAAAGAAATACATGTTATTTACAAACACAGATCAAAAGACGCATCATGCAAAGACATGCAACAAAAGAACACTAAACTTCGTAAAGAAAATAAAGGTCTGGATCTTAAGTGGCTTTTCAAATACCTCCCAGTCAACGTCCAACCAAATGGCTAAGGGCTCCCCGCGTACTGGCTAGACGTCACCGTCGTCTTCTTCCGAGGAGTCGTCGTGAAGGCCGCTTGGTCCTGGTCTTGGCTCTAGGGTATTCAAATCGTCCGTGTCACCTCGTTACTCGCCATGGAAGTCGTCCAGTCTGCGACGCTTGCACGGCGGTCCGGCGTCGTCATCTGAAACAGACGGTAAAACCCTACAGACGGTATCAAATCCAGTAGACGCCTCTGCTTTACCTACCTCGACTCCAGCGCCAGAAACAGCAGGTGCCGAATCCGCACCATCGTCAGTCGACGAGTCATCGCTCCATGAATCTTCACTGGACGAGTCATCGCTCGATGAATCGTCGCTTGAGGAATCGTCACACGGGACCCATATCTTCAATCTCTCCGCGAGCAAGACGTAGCGAAGCAGGCTCGAGGTGTCCTGCATCTTCCCTTGAGCCTGAGAAATAAGATCGTCAATAGTCGGGGCACGGTTGGCGGGCATGACGATAAAGCGGTGTACTTACGGGAAGCAATACTTTTTTCCTCCCAACGTAGCGCACGTGCGTTCAATGCCGAATGCAGCAGCTGACTGAGCTCTTGTCTCTCTCTCCTTTCACTCAAGCAGTGACGTCACCAACAACGCCCGCCAATGAGGCCCACTCTCGCTGTCGGAACAGGAGCTGGTTGGCCAAACGAGTTCTGGTGAGGGCAACCACTGGAAAGGCTGGCGCTGCGGTCGCGCTGACGCAGCAAACGACCACACGCGACACGTTCATGCAGTCGTCAGTGTAGCACGCTTCCTTTCAACCCCAAATCAGACATTTTTCTAGATAACCGGTTTTTTTTACCGCACGATACCACAGTGCCGGACACAATTTAGCGAGTCTATAATGAGTCAGCCTTTTCAAAACGCCATGGCAGCGATACACTTGCCTCACAAAATTGAAATTGGCGAAACAAATCTGCCATCATGCTCGGGTGTTAAAATGATTTGGCAGCCACTTTTTTTTGCGCATCCGTGCATTCGCTAAGAATCTGCGTCTCTTATTAGATTTCAAATATACCGTATGTATTGAAGAATTGCAAAATATTACCGTGAACCCTTACCTTGATAAATACGTAGCACAACTAGCTGCAATATGACGTTTCTTTTTATTTTGAAACTACTTTCACCTAGTTAAACGCTGGAAGGCCTCAAAGTGCTGTCACTAAGTCTTGTTCAAACTTGAGAGCAACGACGTCTATTCCTCTTTATAGTTACGTCCCTCAGTGCACCGACCTGCATTCCATCCAATGCGTTGCTGATGCAGCATTTGCGAAAAGACTTGCGCAACATATCTTCCGTGAAAGATTCCCTTGCTGACGACACTCAACCAAAAACTGTCGCGGGGCGGTGGACGTCGTATAAGCGCCCAGCATCCAATTATTGTAGAGTTCGCGCACGCAATCTCGCAAGGTGTTTTTGGGCACTACGTACAAAGGCTGGAGAATTCCGCGTAGACGTGGCGATTGTATCTGATACCTTAGCGCTGTGCTTAGGGGAAAAAAAACGACAACCAGCGGCGAACATCTTACCACACTATTTCTTCGTATGTACGAAACGAAGAATCCAGTGTTTAAAATGCCGAAAAAATCTGACGTTAAGGCATCTCAAAAAGGGAGTGTAGTCTCTGCGGGAGCAGAGAATGGTGAAACCCCTTTGGTTTCCACACTCATGCACCACGCAGACGGCGCAACGACGTTACAAACGTTTAACAATACGAATGTACTTCGCGCCGTATATAGTGTGCAGGATCTGCCCGTCACCAACACTTGCATTCCCGTTGGCAATTTAGCTTTGCTTCGAAGGTTCCTGGATTATCCGTACGCAGTTGCTGCCGGCACTTGGCCTACCGGGCTTGTTTTTGTGCCCGGACTGCAGCATCAGCCCGCCAAATGCGAGCTGTCTCACCTTCTCACTTCCGGCATTCTTCTCGAGTTGTCCGTGGCACACCCATGTGGAAGGTTACAGGAGAAGCTCTCGAACACGCTCGCCAACTATAACTGTCTATCAAACAGTTTATGTACCCCGGGCATACCGTGATAGCGTGAAGTGTGCATGCGCAGATACGTATATGTTACCCGTACCGCTTACTGTACGTGCACTATTTAACGTCAAACATGGTGGCGCTCTGGGATACCCCCTTTGAAGTGACGTGGTTGTTGAAAGATTCACTTTGTTTGCAGCAAACGACTGTTTAAAGTGCCTTCGCTTGCCTTCAGTTAGCTTCTACGACAGAGCATACAATGAAGTTGGCGCAGTCTCTGAGATAGCTGCCCATTTCTAACGTGTTTAGGCCTACCTACAACATCAATGTAAACAAATCGGAAACCTGGAGTTTCTCACATTTGGTGCGTTGTTCCTATTTATTTACTTTCATTATTAATAAAATAAACGTGTAACAATACTTCGCGGGGTAACACAGGCTGATAATCACGTTTTAATATCCTTCTCACTTTCTTACTCATAAACACTTTGATAGGTGGCGCCACTATCCCGTCCGGGGAACGTTAATGCTGTACCGCTAAACTATAGGGCACTGTCCGCGACTAATGTTTCCTGTGCACGGTAACGTCATTCCCTTAACCTCTGCTATCGCGCAGAAGTTAAGGGAATAACCCAAAGCGCTGCCGACGGCGTGCATACGACGCTGCGAGTGATTAACTGATAAAAGAGCCAGTGGAGACCGCTCGTGACACCACCACTATACGAATTTTTCAAGTTATACACAGCTTTCACTGTAAAACGGAGCACCAACGCAAGCTTACTGGCGTCTCGGGGAAGGTGGCGAGACCACTCGACGATAAGTATAGTAGAGTCGAATGCGCCCCCCCGCCCCCTTCCAAATGAACAAAGGCGGAGGCCGCCTCTATAGTTCTGAATCTGTTTTTTTTTTTCTTTTTTTGTGGTCGGGACTTCATCTCAATAGCTCAGGTCCTGACCTCTTTTTTTTTTACTTTTTGGTGTTAAGTGTATATCTGATGTCATAAATGATTCTCTTTATGCCTCCATCTAGCAGTTCGCAAGTCTGTGTTCTTTGTAGTGTTTCTTGAGGATAATGTCGTACCTATATAATTTCGTCTGTATATCTTTATTCTCGATGTACAATAGGCCTAATCGTTTAATCAAAACTTTTCGCGCCAAAAAAAATACATGTTATTTACAAACACAGATCAAAAGACGCATCATGCAAAGACATACAACAAAAGAACACTAAACTTCGTAAAGAAAAGAAAGGTCTGGATCTTAAGTGGCTTTTCAAATACCTCCCAGTCAACGTCCAACCAAATGGCTAAGGGCGCCCCACGTACTGGCTAGACGTCACCGTCGTCTTCTTCCGAGGAGTCGTCCTGAAAGCCGCTTGGTCCTGGTCTGGGCTCTAGCGTATTCAAATCGTCCGTGTCACCTCGTTACTCGCCATGGAAGTCGTCCAGTCTGCGACGCTTGCACGGCGGTCCGGCGTCGTCATCTGAAACAGACGGTAAAACCCTACAGACGGTATCAGATCCAGTAGACGCCTCTGCATTACCTACCTCGACTCCAGCGCCAGAAACAGCAGGTGCCGAATCCGCACCATCGTCAGTCGACGAGTCATCGCTCCATGAATCTTCACTGGACGAGTCATCGCTCGATGAATCGTCGCTTGAGAAATCGTCACACGGGACCCATATCTTCAAACTCTCCGCGAGCAAGACGTAGCGAAGCAGGCTCGAGGTGTTCTGCATCTTCCCTTGAGCCTGAGAAATAAGATCGTCAATAGTCGGGGCACGGTTGGCGGGCATGACGATAAAGCGGTGTACTTACGGGAAGCAATAATTTTTTCCTCCCAACGTAGCGCACGTGCGTTCAATGCCGAATGCAGCAGCTGACTGAGCTCTTGTCTCTCTCTCCTTTCACTCAAGCAGTGACGTCACCAACAACGCCCGCCAATGAGGCCCACTCTCGCTGTCGGAACAGGAGCTGGTTGGCCAAACGAGTTCTGGTGAGGGCAACCACTGGAAAGGCTGGCGCTGCGGTCGCGCTGATGCAGCAAACGACCACACGCGACACGTTCATGCAGTCGTCAGTGTAGCACGCTTCCTTTCAACCCCAAATCAGGTATTTTTCTAGCTAACCGGTTTTTTTTACCGCACGATACCACAGTGCCGGACAATATTTAGCGAGTCTATAATGAGTCAGCCTTTTCAAAACGCCATGGCAGCGATACACTTGCCTCACAAAATTAAAATTGGCGAAACAAATCAGCCATCATGCTCGGGTGTTAAAATGAGTTGGCAGCCACTTTTTTTTGCGCATCCGTGCATTCGCTAAGAATCTGCGTCTCTTATTAGATTTCAAATATACCGTATGTATTGAAGAATCGCAAAATATTACCGTGCACCCTTACCTTGATAAATACGTAGCACAACTAGCTGCAATATGACGTTTCTTTTTATTTTGAAACTACTTTCATCTAGTTAAACGCCGGAAGGCCTCAAAGTGCTGTCACTAAGTCTTGTTCAAACTTGAGAGCGACGACGTCTGTTCCTCTTTATAGTTACGTCCCTCAGTGCACCGACCTGCATTCCATGCAATGCGTTGCTGATGCAGCATTTGCGAAAAGACTTGCGCAACATATCTTCCGTGAAAGATTCCCTTTCTGACGACACTCAACCAAAAACTGTCGCGGGGCGGTGGACGTCGTATAAGCGCCCAGCATCCACTTATTGTAGAGTTCGCGCACGCAATCTCGCAAGGTGTTTTTGGGCACTACGTACAAAGGCTGGAGAATTCCGCGTAGACGTGGCGATTGTATCTGATACCTTAGCGCTGTGCTTAGGGGGAAAAAAACGAGAACCAGCGGCGAACATCTTACCACACCATTTCTTCGTATGTACGAAACGAAGAATCCAGTGTTTAAAATGCCGAAAAAATCTGACGTTAAGGCATCTCAAAAAGGGCATGTAGTCTCTGCGGGAGCAGAGAATGGTGAAACCCCTTTGGTTTCCACACTCATGCACCACGCAGACGGCGCAACGACGTTACAAACGTTTAACAATACGAATGTACTTGGCGGCGTATATAGTGTGCAGGATCTGCCCGTCACCAACACTTGCATTCCCGTTGGCAATTTAGCTTTGCTTCGGAGGTTCCTGGATTATCCGTACGCAGTTGCTGCCGGCACTTGGCCTACCGGGCTTGTTTTTGTGCCCGGACTGCAGCATCAGCCCGCCGAATGCGAGCTGTCTCACCTTCTCACTTCCGGCATTCTTCTCGAGTTGTCCGTGGCACACCCATGTGGAAGGTTACAGGAGAAGCTCTCGAACACGCTCGCCAACTATAACTGTCTATCAAACAGTTTATGTACCCCGGGTGTACCGTGATAGCGTGAAGTGTGCATGCACCGATACGTATATGTTACCCGTACCGCTTACTGTACGTGCACTATTTAACGTCAAACATGGTGGCGCTCTGGGATGCCCCCTTTGAAGTGACGTGGTTGTTGAAAGATTCACTTTGTTTGCAGCAAACGACTGTTTAAAGTGCCTTCGCTTGCCTTCAGTTAGCTTCTACGACAGAGCATACAATTAAGTTGGCGCAGTCTCTGAGATAGCTGCCCATTTACATTGATGTTGCCTACCTACAACATCAATGTAAACAAATCGGAAACCTGGAGTTTTTCACATTTGGTGCGTTGTTCCTATTTATTTACTTTCATTATTAATAAAATAAACGTGTAACAATACTTCGCGGGGTAACACAGGCTGATAATCACGTTTTAATATCCTTCTCACTTTCTTACTCATAAACACTTTGATAGGTGGCGCCACCATCCCGTCCGGGGAACCTAAATGCTGTACCGCTAAACTATAGGGCACTGTCCGCGACTAATGTTTCCTGTGCACGGTAACGTCATTCCCTTAACCTCTGCTATCGCGCAGAAGTTAAGGGAATAACCCAAAGCGCTGCCGACGGCGTGCATACGACGCTGCGAGTGATTAACTGATAAAAGAGCCAGTGGAGACCGCTCGTGACACCACCACTATACGAATTTTTCAAGTTATACACAGCTTTCACTGTAAAACGGAGCACCAACGCAAGCTTACTGGCGTCTCGGGGAAGGTGGCGAGACCACTCGACGAGAAGTATAGTAGAGTCGAATGCGCCCCCCCCGCCCCCTTCCAGATGAACAAAGGCGGAGGCCGCCTCTATAGTTCTGAATCTGTTTTTTTTTCTTTTTTTGTGGTCGGGACTTCATCTCAATAGCTCAGGTCCTGACCTCTTTTTTTTTTTACTTTTTGGTGTTAAGTGTATATCTGATGTCATAAATGATTCTCTTTATGCCTCCATCTAGCAGTTCGCAAGTCTGTGTTCTTTGTAGTGTTTCTTGAGGATAATGTCGTACCTATATAATTTCGTCTGTATATCTTTATTCTCGATGTACAATAGGCCTAATCGTTTAATCAAAACTTTTCGCGCCAAAAAAAATACATGTTATTTACAAACACAGATCAAAAGACGCATCATGCAAAGACATACAACAAAAGAACACTAAACTTCGTAAAGAAAAGAAAGGTCTGGATCTTAAGTGGCTTTTCAAATACCTCCCAGTCAACGTCCAACCAAATGGCTAAGGGCGCCCCACGTACTGGCTAGACGTCACCGTCGTCTTCTTCCGAGGAGTCGTCCTGAAAGCCGCTTGGTCCTGGTCTGGGCTCTAGCGTATTCAAATCGTCCGTGTCACCTCGTTACTCGCCATGGAAGTCGTCCAGTCTGCGACGCTTGCACGGCGGTCCGGCGTCGTCATCTGAAACAGACGGTAAAACCCTACAGACGGTATCAGATCCAGTAGACGCCTCTGCATTACCTACCTCGACTACAGCGCCAGAAACAGCAGGTGCCGAATCCGCACCATCGTCAGTCGACGAGTCATCGCTCCATGAATCTTCACTGGACGAGTCATCGCTCGATGAATCGTCGCTTGAGAAATCGTCACACGGGACCCATATCTTCAAACTCTCCGCGAGCAAGACGTAGCGAAGCAGGCTCGAGGTGTTCTGCATCTTCCCTTGAGCCTGAGAAATAAGATCGTCAATAGTCGGGGCACGGTTGGCGGGCATGACGATAAAGCGGTGTACTTACGGGAAGCAATAATTTTTTCCTCCCAACGTAGCGCACGTGCGTTCAATGCCGAATGCAGCAGCTGACTGAGCTCTTGTCTCTCTCTCCTTTCACTCAAGCAGTGACGTCACCAACAACGCCCGCCAATGAGGCCCACTCTCGCTGTCGGAACAGGAGCTGGTTGGCCAAACGAGTTCTGGTGAGGGCAACCACTGGAAAGGCTGGCGCTGCGGTCGCGCTGATGCAGCAAACGACCACACGCGACACGTTCATGCAGTCGTCAGTGTAGCACGCTTCCTTTCAACCCCAAATCAGGTATTTTTCTAGCTAACCGGTTTTTTTTACCGCACGATACCACAGTGCCGGACAATATTTAGCGAGTCTATAATGAGTCAGCCTTTTCAAAACGCCATGGCAGCGATACACTTGCCTCACAAAATTAAAATTGGCGAAACAAATCAGCCATCATGCTCGGGTGTTAAAATGAGTTGGCAGCCACTTTTTTTTGCGCATCCGTGCATTCGCTAAGAATCTGCGTCTCTTATTAGATTTCAAATATACCGTATGTATTGAAGAATCGCAAAATATTACCGTGCACCCTTACCTTGATAAATACGTAGCACAACTAGCTGCAATATGACGTTTCTTTTTATTTTGAAACTACTTTCATCTAGTTAAACGCCGGAAGGCCTCAAAGTGCTGTCACTAAGTCTTGTTCAAACTTGAGAGCGACGACGTCTGTTCCTCTTTATAGTTACGTCCCTCAGTGCACCGACCTGCATTCCATCCAATGCGTTGCTGATGCAGCATTTGCGAAAAGACTTGCGCAACATATCTTCCGTGAAAGATTCCCTTTCTGACGACACTCAACCAAAAACTGTCGCGGGGCGGTGGACGTCGTATAAGCGCCCAGCATCCACTTATTGTAGAGTTCGCGCACGCAATCTCGCAAGGTGTTTTTGGGCACTACGTACAAAGGCTGGAGAATTCCGCGTAGACGTGGCGATTGTATCTGATACCTTAGCGCTGTGCTTAGGGGGAAAAAAACGAGAACCAGCGGCGAACATCTTACCACACCATTTCTTCGTATGTACGAAACGAAGAATCCAGTGTTTAAAATGCCGAAAAAATCTGACGTTAAGGCATCTCAAAAAGGGCATGTAGTCTCTGCGGGAGCAGAGAATGGTGAAACCCCTTTGGTTTCCACACTCATGCACCACGCAGACGGCGCAACGACGTTACAAACGTTTAACAATACGAATGTACTTGGCGGCGTATATAGTGTGCAGGATCTGCCCGTCACCAACACTTGCATTCCCGTTGGCAATTTAGCTTTGCTTCGGAGGTTCCTGGATTATCCGTACGCAGTTGCTGCCGGCACTTGGCCTACCGGGCTTGTTTTTGTGCCCGGACTGCAGCATCAGCCCGCCGAATGCGAGCTGTCTCACCTTCTCACTTCCGGCATTCTTCTCGAGTTGTCCGTGGCACACCCATGTGGAAGGTTACAGGAGAAGCTCTCGAACACGCTCGCCAACTATAACTGTCTATCAAACAGTTTATTTACCCCGGGTGTACCGTGATAGCGTGAAGTGTGCATGCGCCGATACGTATATGTTACCCGTACCGCTTACTGTACGTGCACTATTTAACGTCAAACATGGTGGCGCTCTGGGATGCCCCCTTTGAAGTGACGTGGTTGTTGAAAGATTCACTTTGTTTGCAGCAAACGACTGTTTAAAGTGCCTTCGCTTGCCTTCAGTTAGCTTCTACGACAGAGCATACAATTAAGTTGGCGCAGTCTCTGAGATAGCTGCCCATTTCTAACGTGTTTAGGCCTACCTACAACATCAATGTAAACAAATCGGAAACCTGGAGTTTTTCACATTTGGTGCGTTGTTCCTATTTATTTACTTTCATTATTAATAAAATAAACGTGTAACAATACTTCGCGGGGTAACACAGGCTGATAATCACGTTTTAATATCCTTCTCACTTTCTTACTCATAAACACTTTGATAGGTGGCGCCACCATCCCGTCCGGGGAACCTAAATGCTGTACCGCTAAACTATAGGGCACTGTCCGCGACTAATGTTTCCTGTGCACGGTAACGTCATTCCCTTAACCTCTGCTATCGCGCAGAAGTTAAGGGAATAACCCAAAGCGCTGCCGACGGCGTGCATACGACGCTGCGAGTGATTAACTGATAAAAGAGCCAGTGGAGACCGCTCGTGACACCACCACTATACGAATTTTTCAAGTTATACACAGCTTTCACTGTAAAACGGAGCACCAACGCAAGCTTACTGGCGTCTCGGGGAAGGTGGCGAGACCACTCGACGAGAAGTATAGTAGAGTCGAATGCGCCCCCCCCCCGCCCCCTTCCAGATGAACAAAGGCGGAGGCCGCCTCTATAGTTCTGAATCTGTTTTTTTTTTTTCTTTTTTTGTGGTCGGGACTTCATCTCAATAGCTCAGGTCCTGACCTCTTTTTTTTTACTTTTTGGTGTTAAGTGTATATCTGATGTCATAAATGATTCTCTTTATGCCTCCATCTAGCAGTTCGCAAGTCTGTGTTCTTTGTAGTGTTTCTTGAGGATAATGTCGTACCTATATAATGTCGTCTGTATATCTTTATTCTCGATGTACAATAGGCCTAATCGTTTAATTAAAACTTTTCGCGCCAAAAGAAATACATGTTATTTACAAACACAGATCAAAAGACGCATCATGCAAAGACATGCAACAAAAGAACACTAAACTTCGTAAAGAAAAGAAAGGTCTGGATCTTAAGTGGCTTTTCAAATACCTCCCAGTCAACGTCCAACCAAATGGCTAAGGGCGCCCCGCGTACTGGCTAGACGTCACCGTCGTCTTCTTCCGAGGAGTCGTCCTGAAAGCCGCTTGGTCCTGGTCTGGGCTCTAGGGTATTCAAATCGTCCGTGTCACCTCGCCACTCGCCATGGAAGTCGTCCAGTCTGCGATGCTTGCACATCGTTCCGGCGTCGTCATCTGAAACAGACGGTAAAACCCTACAGACGGTATCAGATCCAGTAGACGCCTCTGCATTACCTACCTCGACTCCAGTGCCAGAAACAGCAGGCGCCTAATCCGCACCATCGTCAGTCGACGAGTCATCGCTCATGAATCTTCACTGGACGAGTCATCGCTCGATGAATCGTCGCTTGAGGAATCGTCACATGGGACCCATATCTTCAAACTCTCCGCGAGCAAGACGTAGCGATGCAGGCTCGAGGTGTTCTGCATCTTCCCTTGAGCCTGAGAAATAAGATCGTCAATAGTCGGGGCACGGTTGGCGGGCATGACGATAAAGCGGTGTACTTACGGGAAGCAATACTTTTTTTTTCCTCCCAACGTAGCGCACGTGCGTTCAATGCCGAAGCCAGCAGCTGACTGAGCTCTTGTCTCTCTCTCCTTTCACTCAAGCAGTGACGTCACCAACAGCGCCCGCCAATGAGGCCCACTCTCGCTGTCGGAACAGGAGCTGGTTGGCCAAACGAGTTCTGGTGAGGGCAACCCCTGGAAAGGCTGGCGCTGCGGTCACGCTGACGCAGCAAACGACCACACGCGACACGTTCATGCAGTCGTCAGTGTAGCACGCTTCCTTTCAACCCCAAATCAGATATTTTTCTAGCTAACCGGTTTTTTTTTACCGCACGATACCACAGTGCCGGACACAATTTAGCGAGTCTATAATGAGTCAGCCTTTCCAAACCGCCATGGCAGCGATACACTTGCCTCACAAAATTGAAATTGGCGAAACAAATCAGCCATCAGGCTCGGGTGTTAAAATGAGTTGGCAGCCACTTTTTTTTTGCGCATCCGTGCATTCGCTAAGAATCTGCGTCTCTTATTAGATTTCAAATATACCGTATGTATTGAAGAATTGCAAAATATTACCGTGCACCCTTACCTTGACAAATACGTAGCACAACTAGCTGCAATATGACGTTTCTTTTTATTTTGAAACTACTTTCACCTAGTTAAACGCCGGAAGGCCTCAAAGGGCTGTCACTAAGTCTTGTTCAAACTTGAGAGCGACGACGTCTATTCCTCTTTATAGTTACGTCCCTCAGTGCATCGACCTGCATTCCATCCAATGCGTTCCTGATGCAGCATTTGCGAAAAGACTTGCGCAACATATCTTCCGTGAAAGATTCCCTTGCTGACGACACTCAACCAAAAACTGTCGCGGGGCGGTGGACGTCGTATAAGCGCCAAGCATCCACTTATTGTAGAGTTCGCACACGCAATCTCGCAAGGTGTTTTTGGGCCCTACGTACAAAGGCTGGAGAATTCCGCGTAGACGTGGCGATTGTATCTGATACCTTAGCGCTGTGCTTAGGGGAAAAAAAACGAGAACCAGTGGCGAACATCTTACCACACCATTTCTTCGTATGTACGAAACAAAGAATCAAGTGTTTAAAATGCCGAGTAAATCTGACGTTAAGGCATCTCAAAAAGGGCATGTAGTCTGTGCTGGAGCAGAGCATGGTGAAACCCCTTCGGTTTCCACACTCATGCACCACGCAGACGGCGCAACGACGTTACAAACGTTTAACAATGCGAATGTACTTGGCGGCGTATATAGTGTGCAGGATCTGCCCGTCACCAGCACCTGCATTCCCGTTGGCAATTTAGCTTTGCTTCGGAGGTTCCTGGATTATCCGTACGCAGTTGCTGCCGGCACTTGGCCTACCGGGCTTGTTTTTGTCACCGGACTGCAGCATCAGCCCGCCGAATGCGAGCTCTCTCACCTTCTCACTTCCGGCATTCTTCTCGAGTTGTCCGTGGCACACCCATGTGGAAGGTTACAGGAGGAGCTCTCGAACACGCTCGCCTACTATAACTGTCTATCAAACAGTTTATGTACCCCGGGCGTACCGTGATAGCGTGAAGTGTGCATGCGCAGATACGTATATGTTACCCGTACCGCTTACTGTACGTGCACTATTTAATGTCAAACATGGTGGCACTCTGGGATGCCCCCTTTGAAGTGACGTGGTTGTTGAAAGATTCACTTTGTTTGCAGCAAACGACTGTTTAAAGTGCCTTCGCTTGCCTTCAGTTAGCTTCTACGACAGAGCATACAATTAAGTTGGCGCAGTCTCTGAGATCGCTGCCCATTTCTAACGTGTTTAGGTCTAACTACAACATCAATGTAAACAAATCGGAAAGCTGGAGTTTTTCGCATTTGGTGCGTTGTTCCTATTTATTTACTTTCATTATTAATAAAATAAACGTGTAACAATACTTCGCGCGGTAACACAGGCTGATAATCACGTTTTAATATCCTTCTCACTTTTCTTACTCATAAACACTTTGATAGGTGGCGCCACCATCCCGTCCGGGGAACGTAAATGCTGTACCGCTAAACTATAGGGCACTGTCCGCGACTAATGTTTCCTGCACGGTAACGTCATTCCCTTAACCTCTGCTATCGCGCAGAAGTTAAGGGAATAACCCAAAGCACTGCCAATGGCGTGCATAGGACGCTGCGAGTGATTAACTGATAAAAGAGCCAGTGGAGACCGCTCGTGACACCACCACTATACGAATTTTTCAAGTTATACACAGCTTTCACTGTAAAACGGAGCACCAACGTAAGCTTACTGGCGTCTCGGGGAAGGTGGCGAGACCACTCGACGATAAGTATAGTAGAGTCGAATGTGCCCCCCCGCCCCCTTCCATATGAACAAAGGCGGAGGGCGCCTCTATAGTTCTGAATCTGTTTTTTTTTCTTTTTTTGTGGTCGGGACTTCATCTCGATAGCTCAGGTCCTGACCTCTTTTTTTTTACTTTTTGGTGTTAAGTGTATATCTGATGTCATAAATGATTCTCTTTATGCCTCCATCTAGCAGTTCGCAAGTCTGTGTTCTTTGTAGTGTTTCTTGAGGATAATGTCGTACCTTTATAATGTCGTCTGTATATCTTTATTCTCGATGTACAATAGGGCTAATCGTTTAATTAAAACTTTTCGCGCCAAAAGAAATACATGTTATTTACAAACACAGATCAAAAGACTCATCATGCAAAGACATGCAACAAAAGAACACTAAACTTCGTAAAGAAAAGAAAGGTCTGGATCTTAAGTGGCTTTTCAAATACCTCCCAGTCAACGTCCAACCAAATGGCTAAGGGCGCCCCGCGTACTGGCTAGACGTCACCGTCGTCTTCTTCCGAGGAGTCGTCCTGAAAGCCGCTTGGTCCTGGTCTGGGCTCTAGGGTATACAAATCGTCCGTGTCACCTCGTTACTCGCCATGGAAGTCGTCCAGTCTGCGACGCTTGCACGGCGGTCCGGCGTCGTCATCTGAAACAGACGGTAAAACCCTACAGACGGTATCAGATCCAGTAGACGCCTCTCCATTACCTACCTCGACTCCAGCGCCAGAAACAGCATGTGCCGAATCCGCACCATCGTCAGTCGACGTGTCATCGCTCCATGAATCTTCACTGGACGAGTCATCGCTCGATGAATCGTCGCTTGAGGAATCGTCAAACGGGACCCATATCTTCAAACTCTCCGCGAGCAAGACGTAGCGAAGCAGGCTCGAGGTGTTCTGCATCTTCCCTTGAGCATGAGAAATAAGATCGTCAATAGTCGGGGCACGGTTGGCGGGCATGACGATAAAGCGGTGTACTTACGGGAAGCAATACTTTTTTTCCTCCCAACGTAGCGCACGTGCGTTCAATGCCGAAGCCAGCAGCCGACTGAGCTCTTGTCTCTCTCTCCTTTCACTCAAGCAGTGACGTCACCAACAGCGCCCGCCAATGAGGCCCACTCTCGCTGTCGGAACAGGAGATGGTTGGCCAAACGAGTTCTGGTGAGGGCAACCACTGGAAAGGCTGGCGCTGCGGTCGCGCTGACGCAGCAAACGACCACACGCGACACGTTCATGCAGTCGTCAGTGTAGCACGCTTCCTTTCAACCCCAAATCAGATATTTTTCTAGCTAACCGGTTTTTTTTACCGCACGATACCACAGTGCCGGACACAATTTAGCGAGTCTATAATGAGTCAGCCTTTTCAAAACGCCATGGCAGCGATACACTTGCCTCACAAAATTGAAATTGGCGAAACAAATCAGCCATCATGCTCGGGTGTTAAAATGAGTTGGCAGCCACTTTTTTTTGCGCATCCGTGCATTCGCTAAGAATCTGCGTCTCTTATTAGATTTCAAATATACCGTAGTATGTATTGAAGAATCGCAAAATATTACCGTGCACCCTTACCTTGATAAATACGTCGCAAAACTAGCTGCAATATGACGTTTCTTTTTATTTTGAAACTACTTTCACCTAGTTAAACGCCGGAAGGCCTCAAAGTGCTGTCACTAAGTCTTGTTCAAACTTGAGAGCGACGACGTCTATTCCTCTTTATAGTTACGTCCCTCAGTGCACCGACCTGCATTCCATCCAATGCGTTGCTGATGCAGCATTTGCGAAAAGACTTGCGCAACATATCTTCCGTGAAAGATTCCCTTGCTGACGACACTCAACCAAAAACTGTCGCGGGGCGGTGGACGTCGTATAAGCGCCCAGCATCCACTTATTGTAGAGTTCGCGCACGCAATCTCGCAAGGTGTTTTTGGGCACTACGTACAAAGGCTGGAGAATTCCGCGTAGACGTGGCGATTGTATCTGATACCTTAGCGCTGTGCTTAGGGGGAAAAAAACGAGAACCAGTGGCGAACATCTTACCACACCATTTCTTCGTATGTACGAAACGAAGAATCCAGTGTTTAAAATGCCGAAAAAATCTGACGTCAAGGCATCTCAAAAAGGGCATGTAGTCTCTGCGGGAGCAGAGAATGGTGAAACCCCTTTGGTTTCCACACTCATGCACCACGCAGACGGCGCAACGACGTTACAAACGTTTAACAATACGAATGTACTTGGCGGCGTATATAGTGTGCAGGATCTGCCCGTCACCAACACTTGCATTCCCGTTGGCAATTTAGCTTTGCTTCGAAGGTTCCTGGATTATCCGTACGCAGTTGCTGCCGGCACTTGGCCTACCGGGCTTGTTTTTGTGCCCGGACTGCAGCATCAGCCCGCCGAATGCGAGCTGTCTCACCTTCTCACTTCCGGCATTCTTCTCGAGTTGTCCGTGGCACACCCATGTGGAAGGTTACAGGAGAAGCTCTCGAACACGCTCGCCAACTATAACTGTCTATCAAACAGTTTATGTACCCCGGGCGTACCGTGATAGCGTGAAGTGTGCATGCGCCGATACGTATATGTTACCCGTACCGCTTACTGTACGTGCACTATTTAACGTCAAACATGGTGGCGCTCTGGGATGCCCCCTTTGAAGTGACGTGGTTGTTGAAAGATTCACTTTGTTTGCAGCAAACGACTGTTTAAAGTGCCTTCGCTTGCCTTCAGTTAGCTTCTACGACAGAGCATACAATTAAGTTGGCGCAGTCTCTGAGATAGCTGCCCATTTCTAACGTGTTTAGGCCTACCTACAACATCAATGTAAACAAATCGGAAACCTGGAGTTTTTCACATTTGGTGCGTTGTTCCTATTTATTTACTTTCATTATTAATAAAATAAACGTGTAACAATACTTCGCGGGGTAACACAGGCTGATAATCACGTTTTAATATCCTTCTCACTTTCTTACTCATAAACACTTTGATAGGTGGCGCCACCATCCCGTCCGGGGAACCTTAATGCTGTACCGCTAAACTATAGGGCACTGTCCGCGACTAATGTTTCCTGTGCACGGTAACGTCATTCCCTTAACCTCTGCTATCGCGCAGAAGTTAAGGGAATAACCCAAAGCGCTGCCGACGGCGTGCATACGACGCTGCGAGTGATTAACTGATAAAAGAGCCAGTGGAGACCGCTCGTGACACCACCACTATACGAATTTTTCAAGTTATACACAGCTTTCACTGTAAAACGGAGCACCAACGCAAGCTTACCGGCGTCTCGGGGAAGGTGGCGAGACCACTCGACGATAAGTATAGTAGAGTCGAATGCGCCCCCTAGCCCCCTTCCAGATGAACAAAGGCGGAGGCCGCCTCTATAGTTCTGAATCTGTTTTTTTTCTTTTTTTGTGGTCGGGACTTCATCTCAATAGCTCAGGTCCTGACCTCTTTTTTTTACTTTTTGGTGTCAAGTGTATATATGATTTCATAAATGATTCTCTTTATGCCTCCATCTAGCAGTTCGCAAGTCTGTGTTCTTTCTAGTGTTTCTTGAGGATAATGTCGTACCTATATAATGTCGTCTGTATATCTTTATTCTCGATGTACACTAGGCCTAACCGTTTAATTAAAACTTTTCGCGCCAAAAGAAATACATGTTATTTACAAACACAGATCAAAAGACGCATCATGCAAAGACATGCAACAAAAGAACACTAAACTTCGTAAAGAAAATAAAGGTCTGGATCTTAAGTGGCTTTTCAAATACCTCCCAGTCAACGTCCAACCAAATGGCTAAGGGCTCCCCGCGTACTGGCTAGACGTCACCGTCGTCTTCTTCCGAGGAGTCGTCCTGAAGGCCGCTTGGTCCTGGTCTTGGCTCTAGGGTATTCAAATCGTCCGTGTCACCTCGTTACTCGCCATGGAAGTCGTCCAGTCTGCGACGCTTGCACGGCGGTCCGGCGTCGTCATCTGAAACAGACGGTAAAACCCTACAGACGGTATCAGATCCAGTAGACGCCTCTGCTTTACCTACCTCGACTCCAGCGCCAGAAACAGCAGGTGCCGAATCCGCACCATCGTCAGTCGACGAGTCATCGCTCCATGAATCTTCACTGGACGAGTCATCGCTCGATGAATCGTCGCTTGAGGAATCGTCACACGGGACCCATATCTTCAAACTCTCCGCGAGCAAGACGTAGCGAAGCAGGCTCGAGGTGTCCTGCATCTTCCCTTGAGCCTGAGAAATAAGATCGTCAATAGTCGGGGCACGGTTGGCGGGCATGACGATAAAGCGGTGTACTTACGGGAAGCAATACTTTTTTCCTCCCAACGTAGCGCACGTGCGTTCAATGCCGAATGCAGCAGCTGACTGAGCTCTTGTCTCTCTCTCCTTTCACTCAAGCAGTGACGTCACCAACAACGCCCGCCAATGAGGCCCACTCTCGCTGTCGGAACAGGAGCTGGTTGGCCAAACGAGTTCTGGTGAGGGCAACCACTGGAAAGGCTGGCGCTGCGGTCGCGCTGACGCAGCAAACGACCACACGCGACACGTTCATGCAGTCGTCAGTGTAGCACGCTTCCTTTCAACCCCAAATCAGACATTTTTCTAGCTAACCGTTTTTTTTTACCGCACGATACCACAGTGCCGGACACAATTTAGCGAGTCTATAATGAGTCAGCCTTTTCAAAACGCCATGGCAGCGATACACTTGCCTCACAAAATTGAAATTGGCGAAACAAATCAGCCATCATGCTCGGGTGTTAAAATGAGTTGGCAGCCACTTTTTTTTGCGCATCCGTGCATTCGCTAAGAATCTGCGCCTCTTATTAGATTTCAAATATACCGTATGTATTGAAGAATTGCAAAATATTACCGTGAACCCTTACCTTGATAAATACGTAGCAAAACTAGCTGCAATATGACGTTTCTTTTTATTTTGAAACTACTTTCACCTAGTTAAACGCCGGAAGGCCTCAAAGTGCTGTCACTAAGTCTTGTTCAAACTTGAGAGCGACGACGTCTGTTCCTCTTTATAGTTACGTCCCTCAGTGCACCGACCTGCATTCCATCCAATGCGTTGCTGATGCAGCATTTGCGAAAAGACTTGCGCAACATATCTTCCGTGAAAGATTCCCTTTCTGACGACACTCAACCAAAAACTGTCGCGGGGCGGTGGACGTCGTATAAGCGCCCAGCATCCACTTATTGTAGAGTTCGCGCACGCAATCTCGCAAGGTGTTTTTGGGCACTACGTACAAAGGCTGGAGAATTCCGCGTAGACGTGGCGATTGTATCTGATACCTTAGCGCTGTGCTTAGGGGAAAAAAAACGAGAACCAGCGGCGAACATCTTACCACACCATTTCTTCGTATGTACGAAACGAAGAATCCAGTGTTTAAAATGCCGAAAAAATCTGACGTTAAGGCATCTCAAAAAGGGCATGTAGTCTCTGCGGGAGCAGAGAATGGTGAAACCCCTTTGGTTTCCACACTCATGCACCACGCAGACGGCGCAACGACGTTACAAACGTTTAACAATACGAATGTACTTGGCGGCGTATATAGTGTGCAGGATCTGCCCGTCACCAACACTTGCATTCCCGTTGGCAATTTAGCTTTGCTTCGAAGGTTCCTGGATTATCCGTACGCAGTTGCTGCCGGCACTTGGCCTACCGGGCTTGTTTTTGTGCCCGGACTGCAGCATCAGCCTGCCGAATGCGAGCTGTCTCACCTTCTCACTTCCGGCATTCTTCTCGAGTTGTCCGTGGCACACCCATGTGGAAGGTTACAGGAGAAGCTCTCGAACACGCTCGCCAACTATAACTGTCTATCAAACAGTTTATGTACCCCGGGCGTACCGTGATAGCGTGAAGTGTGCATGCGCAGATACGTATATGTTACCCGTACCGCTTACTGTACATGCACTATTTAACGTCAAACATGGTGGCGCTCTGGGATGCCCCCTTTGAAGTGACGTGGTTGTTGAAAGATTCACTTTGTTTGCAGCAAACGACTGTTTAAAGTGCCTTCGCTTGCCTTCAGTTAGCTTCTACGACAGAGCATACAATTAAGTTGGCGCAGTCTCTGAGATAGCTGCCCATTTCTAACGTGATTAGGCCTACCTACAACATCAATGTAAACAAATCGGAAACCTGGAGTTTTTCACATTTGGTGCGTTGTTCCTATTTATTTACTTTCATTATTAATAAAATAAACGTGTAACAATACTTCGCGGGGTAACACAGGCTGATAATCACGTTTTAATATCCTTCTCACTTTCTTACTCATAAACACTTTGATAGGTGGCGCCACCATCCCGTCCGGGGAACGTTAATGCTGTACCGCTAAACTATAGGGCACTGTCCGCGACTAATGTTTCCTGTGCACGGTAACGTCATTCCCTTAACCTCTGCTATCGCGCAGAAGTTAAGGGAATAACCCAAAGCGCTGCCGACGGCGTGCATACGACGCTGCGAGTGATTAACTGATAAAAGAGCCAGTGAAGACCGCTCGTGACACCACCACTATACGAATTTTTCAAGTTATACACAGCTTTCACTGTAAAACGGAGCACCAACGCAAGCTTACTGGCGTCTCGGGGAAGGTGGCGAGACCACTCGACGATAAGTATTGTAGAGTCGAATGCGCCCCCCCGCCCCCTTCCAGATGAACAAAGGCGGAGGCCGCCTCTATAGTTCTGAATCTGTTTTTTTTCTTTTTTTGTGGTCGGGACTTCATCTCAATAGCTCAGGTCCTGACCTCTTTTTTTACTTTTTGGTGTTAAGTGTATATATGATTTCATAAATGATTCTCTTTATGCCTCCATCTAGCAGTTCGCAAGTCTGTGTTCTTTGTAGTGTTTCTTGAGGATAATGTCGTACCTATATAATGTCGTCTGTATATCTTTATTCTCGATGTACACTAGGCCTAACCGTTTAATTAAAACTTTTCGCGCCAAAAGAAATACATGTTATTTACAAACACAGATCAAAAGACGCATCATGCAAAGACATGCAACAAAAGAACACTAAACTTCGTAAAGAAAATAAAGGTCTGGATCTTAAGTGGCTTTTCAAATACCTCCCAGTCAACGTCCAACCAAATGGCTAAGGGCTCCCCGCGTACTGGCTAGACGTCACCGTCGTCTTCTTCCGAGGAGTCGTCGTGAAGGCCGCTTGGTCCTGGTCTTGGCTCTAGGGTATTCAAATCGTCCGTGTCACCTCGTTACTCGCCATGGAAGTCGTCCAGTCTGCGACGCTTGCACGGCGGTCCGGCGTCGTCATCTGAAACAGACGGTAAAACCCTACAGACGGTATCAGATCCAGTAGACGCCTCTGCTTTACCTACCTCGACTCCAGCGCCAGAAACAGCAGGTGCCGAATCCGCACCATCGTCAGTCGACGAGTCATCGCTCCATGAATCTTCACTGGACGAGTCATCGCTCGATGAATCGTCGCTTGAGGAATCGTCACACGGGACCCATATCTTCAATCTCTCCGCGAGCAAGACGTAGCGAAGCAGGCTCGAGGTGTCCTGCATCTTCCCTTGAGCCTGAGAAATAAGATCGTCAATAGTCGGGGCACGGTTGGCGGGCATGACGATAAAGCGGTGTACTTACGGGAAGCAATACTTTTTTCCTCCCAACGTAGCGCACGTGCGTTCAATGCCGAATGCAGCAGCTGACTGAGCTCTTGTCTCTCTCTCCTTTCACTCAAGCAGTGACGTCACCAACAACGCCCGCCAATGAGGCCCACTCTCGCTGTCGGAACAGGAGCTGGTTGGCCAAACGAGTTCTGGTGAGGGCAACCACTGGAAAGGCTGGCGCTGCGGTCGCGCTGACGCAGCAAACGACCACACGCGACACGTTCATGCAGTCGTCAGTGTAGCACGCTTCCTTTCAACCCCAAATCAGACATTTTTCTAGATAACCGGTTTTTTTTACCGCACGATACCACAGTGCCGGACACAATTTAGCGAGTCTATAATGAGTCAGCCTTTTCAAAACGCCATGGCAGCGATACACTTGCCTCACAAAATTGAAATTGGCGAAACAAATCAGCCATCATGCTCGGGTGTTAAAATGATTTGGCAGCCACTTTTTTTTGCGCATCCGTGCATTCGCTAAGAATCTGCGTCTCTTATTAGATTTCAAATATACCGTATGTATTGAAGAATTGCAAAATATTACCGTGAACCCTTACCTTGATAAATACGTAGCACAACTAGCTGCAATATGACGTTTCTTTTTATTTTGAAACTACTTTCACCTAGTTAAACGCTGGAAGGCCTCAAAGTGCTGTCACTAAGTCTTGTTCAAACTTGAGAGCAACGACGTCTATTCCTCTTTATAGTTACGTCCCTCAGTGCACCGACCTGCATTCCATCCAATGCGTTGCTGATGCAGCATTTGCGAAAAGACTTGCGCAACATATCTTCCGTGAAAGATTCCCTTGCTGACGACACTCAACCAAAAACTGTCGCGGGGCGGTGGACGTCGTATAAGCGCCCAGCATCCAATTATTGTAGAGTTCGCGCACGCAATCTCGCAAGGTGTTTTTGGGCACTACGTACAAAGGCTGGAGAATTCCGCGTAGACGTGGCGATTGTATCTGATACCTTAGCGCTGTGCTTAGGGGAAAAAAAACGAGAACCAGCGGCGAACATCTTACCACACTATTTCTTCGTATGTACGAAACGAAGAATCCAGTGTTTAAAATGCCGAAAAAATCTGACGTTAAGGCATCTCAAAAAGGGAGTGTAGTCTCTGCGGGAGCAGAGAATGGTGAAACCCCTTTGGTTTCCACACTCATGCACCACGCAGACGGCGCAACGACGTTACAAACGTTTAACAATACGAATGTACTTCGCGCCGTATATAGTGTGCAGGATCTGCCCGTCACCAACACTTGCATTCCCGTTGGCAATTTAGCTTTGCTTCGAAGGTTCCTGGATTATCCGTACGCAGTTGCTGCCGGCACTTGGCCTACCGGGCTTGTTTTTGTGCCCGGACTGCAGCATCAGCCCGCCAAATGCGAGCTGTCTCACCTTCTCACTTCCGGCATTCTTCTCGAGTTGTCCGTGGCACACCCATGTGGAAGGTTACAGGAGAAGCTCTCGAACACGCTCGCCAACTATAACTGTCTATCAAACAGTTTATGTACCCCGGGCATACCGTGATAGCGTGAAGTGTGCATGCGCAGATACGTATATGTTACCCGTACCGCTTACTGTACGTGCACTATTTAACGTCAAACATGGTGGCGCTCTGGGATGCCCCCTTTGAAGTGACGTGGTTGTTGAAAGATTCACTTTGTTTGCAGCAAACGACTGTTTAAAGTGCCTTCGCTTGCCTTCAGTTAGCTTCTACGACAGAGCATACAATGAAGTTGGCGCAGTCTCTGAGATAGCTGCCCATTTCTAACGTGTTTAGGCCTACCTACAACATCAATGTAAACAAATCGGAAACCTGGAGTTTCTCACATTTGGTGCGTTGTTCCTATTTATTTACTTTCATTATTAATAAAATAAACGTGTAACAATACTTCGCGGGGTAACACAGGCTGATAATCACGTTTTAATATCCTTCTCACTTTCTTACTCATAAACACTTTGATAGGTGGCGCCACTATCCCGTCCGGGGAACGTTAATGCTGTACCGCTAAACTATAGGGCACTGTCCGCGACTAATGTTTCCTGTGCACGGTAACGTCATTCCCTTAACCTCTGCTATCGCGCAGAAGTTAAGGGAATAACCCAAAGCGCTGCCGACGGCGTGCATACGACGCTGCGAGTGATTAACTGATAAAAGAGCCAGTGGAGACCGCTCGTGACACCACCACTATACGAATTTTTCAAGTTATACACAGCTTTCACTGTAAAACGGAGCACCAACGCAAGCTTACTGGCGTCTCGGGGAAGGTGGCGAGACCACTCGACGATAAGTATAGTAGAGTCGAATGCGCCCCCCCGCCCCCTTCCAAATGAACAAAGGCGGAGGCCGCCTCTATAGTTCTGAATCTGTTTTTTTTTTCTTTTTTTGTGGTCGGGACTTCATCTCAATAGCTCAGGTCCTGACCTCTTTTTTTTTTTACTTTTTGGTGTTAAGTGTATATCTGATGTCATAAATGATTCTCTTTATGCCTCCATCTAGCAGTTCGCAAGTCTGTGTTCTTTGTAGTGTTTCTTGAGGATAATGTCGTACCTATATAATTTCGTCTGTATATCTTTATTCTCGATGTACAATAGGCCTAATCGTTTAATCAAAACTTTTCGCGCCAAAAAAAATACATGTTATTTACAAACACAGATCAAAAGACGCATCATGCAAAGACATACAACAAAAGAACACTAAACTTCGTAAAGAAAAGAAAGGTCTGGATCTTAAGTGGCTTTTCAAATACCTCCCAGTCAACGTCCAACCAAATGGCTAAGGGCGCCCCACGTACTGGCTAGACGTCACCGTCGTCTTCTTCCGAGGAGTCGTCCTGAAAGCCGCTTGGTCCTGGTCTGGGCTCTAGCGTATTCAAATCGTCCGTGTCACCTCGTTACTCGCCATGGAAGTCGTCCAGTCTGCGACGCTTGCACGGCGGTCCGGCGTCGTCATCTGAAACAGACGGTAAAACCCTACAGACGGTATCAGATCCAGTAGACGCCTCTGCATTACCTACCTCGACTCCAGCGCCAGAAACAGCAGGTGCCGAATCCGCACCATCGTCAGTCGACGAGTCATCGCTCCATGAATCTTCACTGGACGAGTCATCGCTCGATGAATCGTCGCTTGAGAAATCGTCACACGGGACCCATATCTTCAAACTCTCCGCGAGCAAGACGTAGCGAAGCAGGCTCGAGGTGTTCTGCATCTTCCCTTGAGCCTGAGAAATAAGATCGTCAATAGTCGGGGCACGGTTGGCGGGCATGACGATAAAGCGGTGTACTTACGGGAAGCAATAATTTTTTCCTCCCAACGTAGCGCACGTGCGTTCAATGCCGAATGCAGCAGCTGACTGAGCTCTTGTCTCTCTCTCCTTTCACTCAAGCAGTGACGTCACCAACAACGCCCGCCAATGAGGCCCACTCTCGCTGTCGGAACAGGAGCTGGTTGGCCAAACGAGTTCTGGTGAGGGCAACCACTGGAAAGGCTGGCGCTGCGGTCGCGCTGATGCAGCAAACGACCACACGCGACACGTTCATGCAGTCGTCAGTGTAGCACGCTTCCTTTCAACCCCAAATCAGGTATTTTTCTAGCTAACCGGTTTTTTTTACCGCACGATACCACAGTGCCGGACAATATTTAGCGAGTCTATAATGAGTCAGCCTTTTCAAAACGCCATGGCAGCGATACACTTGCCTCACAAAATTAAAATTGGCGAAACAAATCAGCCATCATGCTCGGGTGTTAAAATGAGTTGGCAGCCACTTTTTTTTGCGCATCCGTGCATTCGCTAAGAATCTGCGTCTCTTATTAGATTTCAAATATACCGTATGTATTGAAGAATCGCAAAATATTACCGTGCACCCTTACCTTGATAAATACGTAGCACAACTAGCTGCAATATGACGTTTCTTTTTATTTTGAAACTACTTTCATCTAGTTAAACGCCGGAAGGCCTCAAAGTGCTGTCACTAAGTCTTGTTCAAACTTGAGAGCGACGACGTCTGTTCCTCTTTATAGTTACGTCCCTCAGTGCACCGACCTGCATTCCATGCAATGCGTTGCTGATGCAGCATTTGCGAAAAGACTTGCGCAACATATCTTCCGTGAAAGATTCCCTTTCTGACGACACTCAACCAAAAACTGTCGCGGGGCGGTGGACGTCGTATAAGCGCCCAGCATCCACTTATTGTAGAGTTCGCGCACGCAATCTCGCAAGGTGTTTTTGGGCACTACGTACAAAGGCTGGAGAATTCCGCGTAGACGTGGCGATTGTATCTGATACCTTAGCGCTGTGCTTAGGGGGAAAAAAACGAGAACCAGCGGCGAACATCTTACCACACCATTTCTTCGTATGTACGAAACGAAGAATCCAGTGTTTAAAATGCCGAAAAAATCTGACGTTAAGGCATCTCAAAAAGGGCATGTAGTCTCTGCGGGAGCAGAGAATGGTGAAACCCCTTTGGTTTCCACACTCATGCACCACGCAGACGGCGCAACGACGTTACAAACGTTTAACAATACGAATGTACTTGGCGGCGTATATAGTGTGCAGGATCTGCCCGTCACCAACACTTGCATTCCCGTTGGCAATTTAGCTTTGCTTCGGAGGTTCCTGGATTATCCGTACGCAGTTGCTGCCGGCACTTGGCCTACCGGGCTTGTTTTTGTGCCCGGACTGCAGCATCAGCCCGCCGAATGCGAGCTGTCTCACCTTCTCACTTCCGGCATTCTTCTCGAGTTGTCCGTGGCACACCCATGTGGAAGGTTACAGGAGAAGCTCTCGAACACGCTCGCCAACTATAACTGTCTATCAAACAGTTTATGTACCCCGGGTGTACCGTGATAGCGTGAAGTGTGCATGCGCCGATACGTATATGTTACCCGTACCGCTTACTGTACGTGCACTATTTAACGTCAAACATGGTGGCGCTCTGGGATGCCCCCTTTGAAGTGACGTGGTTGTTGAAAGATTCACTTTGTTTGCAGCAAACGACTGTTTAAAGTGCCTTCGCTTGCCTTCAGTTAGCTTCTACGACAGAGCATACAATTAAGTTGGCGCAGTCTCTGAGATAGCTGCCCATTTCTAACGTGTTTAGGCCTACCTACAACATCAATGTAAACAAATCGGAAACCTGGAGTTTTTCACATTTGGTGCGTTGTTCCTATTTATTTACTTTCATTATTAATAAAATAAACGTGTAACAATACTTCGCGGGGTAACACAGGCTGATAATCACGTTTTAATATCCTTCTCACTTTCTTACTCATAAACACTTTGATAGGTGGCGCCACCATCCCGTCCGGGGAACCTAAATGCTGTACCGCTAAACTATAGGGCACTGTCCGCGACTAATGTTTCCTGTGCACGGTAACGTCATTCCCTTAACCTCTGCTATCGCGCAGAAGTTAAGGGAATAACCCAAAGCGCTGCCGACGGCGTGCATACGACGCTGCGAGTGATTAACTGATAAAAGAGCCAGTGGAGACCGCTCGTGACACCACCACTATACGAATTTTTCAAGTTATACACAGCTTTCACTGTAAAACGGAGCACCAACGCAAGCTTACTGGCGTCTCGGGGAAGGTGGCGAGACCACTCGACGAGAAGTATAGTAGAGTCGAATGCGCCCCCCCCGCCCCCTTCCAGATGAACAAAGGCGGAGGCCGCCTCTATAGTTCTGAATCTGTTTTTTTTTCTTTTTTTGTGGTCGGGACTTCATCTCAATAGCTCAGGTCCTGACCTCTTTTTTTTTTTACTTTTTGGTGTTAAGTGTATATCTGATGTCATAAATGATTCTCTTTATGCCTCCATCTAGCAGTTCGCAAGTCTGTGTTCTTTGTAGTGTTTCTTGAGGATAATGTCGTACCTATATAATTTCGTCTGTATATCTTTATTCTCGATGTACAATAGGCCTAATCGTTTAATCAAAACTTTTCGCGCCAAAAAAAATACATGTTATTTACAAACACAGATCAAAAGACGCATCATGCAAAGACATACAACAAAAGAACACTAAACTTCGTAAAGAAAAGAAAGGTCTGGATCTTAAGTGGCTTTTCAAATACCTCCCAGTCAACGTCCAACCAAATGGCTAAGGGCGCCCCACGTACTGGCTAGACGTCACCGTCGTCTTCTTCCGAGGAGTCGTCCTGAAAGCCGCTTGGTCCTGGTCTGGGCTCTAGCGTATTCAAATCGTCCGTGTCACCTCGTTACTCGCCATGGAAGTCGTCCAGTCTGCGACGCTTGCACGGCGGTCCGGCGTCGTCATCTGAAACAGACGGTAAAACCCTACAGACGGTATCAGATCCAGTAGACGCCTCTGCATTACCTACCTCGACTCCAGCGCCAGAAACAGCAGGTGCCGAATCCGCACCATCGTCAGTCGACGAGTCATCGCTCCATGAATCTTCACTGGACGAGTCATCGCTCGATGAATCGTCGCTTGAGAAATCGTCACACGGGACCCATATCTTCAAACTCTCCGCGAGCAAGACGTAGCGAAGCAGGCTCGAGGTGTTCTGCATCTTCCCTTGAGCCTGAGAAATAAGATCGTCAATAGTCGGGGCACGGTTGGCGGGCATGACGATAAAGCGGTGTACTTACGGGAAGCAATAATTTTTTCCTCCCAACGTAGCGCACGTGCGTTCAATGCCGAATGCAGCAGCTGACTGAGCTCTTGTCTCTCTCTCCTTTCACTCAAGCAGTGACGTCACCAACAACGCCCGCCAATGAGGCCCACTCTCGCTGTCGGAACAGGAGCTGGTTGGCCAAACGAGTTCTGGTGAGGGCAACCACTGGAAAGGCTGGCGCTGCGGTCGCGCTGATGCAGCAAACGACCACACGCAACACGTTCATGCAGTCGTCAGTGTAGCACGCTTCCTTTCAACCCCAAATCAGGTATTTTTCTAGCTAACCGGTTTTTTTTACCGCACGATACCACAGTGCCGGACAATATTTAGCGAGTCTATAATGAGTCAGCCTTTTCAAAACGCCATGGCAGCGATACACTTGCCTCACAAAATTAAAATTGGCGAAACAAATCAGCCATCATGCTCGGGTGTTAAAATGAGTTGGCAGCCACTTTTTTTTGCGCATCCGTGCATTCGCTAAGAATCTGCGTCTCTTATTAGATTTCAAATATACCGTATGTATTGAAGAATCGCAAAATATTACCGTGCACCCTTACCTTGATAAATACGTAGCACAACTAGCTGCAATATGACGTTTCTTTTTATTTTGAAACTACTTTCATCTAGTTAAACGCCGGAAGGCCTCAAAGTGCTGTCACTAAGTCTTGTTCAAACTTGAGAGCGACGACGTCTGTTCCTCTTTATAGTTACGTCCCTCAGTGCACCGACCTGCATTCCATCCAATGCGTTGCTGATGCAGCATTTGCGAAAAGACTTGCGCAACATATCTTCCGTGAAAGATTCCCTTTCTGACGACACTCAACCAAAAACTGTCGCGGGGCGGTGGACGTCGTATAAGCGCCCAGCATCCACTTATTGTAGAGTTCGCGCACGCAATCTCGCAAGGTGTTTTTGGGCACTACGTACAAAGGCTGGAGAATTCCGCGTAGACGTGGCGATTGTATCTGATACCTTAGCGCTGTGCTTAGGGGGAAAAAAACGAGAACCAGCGGCGAACATCTTACCACACCATTTCTTCGTATGTACGAAACGAAGAATCCAGTGTTTAAAATGCCGAAAAAATCTGACGTTAAGGCATCTCAAAAAGGGCATGTAGTCTCTGCGGGAGCAGAGAATGGTGAAACCCCTTTGGTTTCCACACTCATGCACCACGCAGACGGCGCAACGACGTTACAAACGTTTAACAATACGAATGTACTTGGCGGCGTATATAGTGTGCAGGATCTGCCCGTCACCAACACTTGCATTCCCGTTGGCAATTTAGCTTTGCTTCGGAGGTTCCTGGATTATCCGTACGCAGTTGCTGCCGGCACTTGGCCTACCGGGCTTGTTTTTGTGCCCGGACTGCAGCATCAGCCCGCCGAATGCGAGCTGTCTCACCTTCTCACTTCCGGCATTCTTCTCGAGTTGTCCGTGGCACACCCATGTGGAAGGTTACAGGAGAAGCTCTCGAACACGCTCGCCAACTATAACTGTCTATCAAACAGTTTATTTACCCCGGGTGTACCGTGATAGCGTGAAGTGTGCATGCGCCGATACGTATATGTTACCCGTACCGCTTACTGTACGTGCACTATTTAACGTCAAACATGGTGGCGCTCTGGGATGCCCCCTTTGAAGTGACGTGGTTGTTGAAAGATTCACTTTGTTTGCAGCAAACGACTGTTTAAAGTGCCTTCGCTTGCCTTCAGTTAGCTTCTACGACAGAGCATACAATTAAGTTGGCGCAGTCTCTGAGATAGCTGCCCATTTCTAACGTGTTTAGGCCTACCTACAACATCAATGTAAACAAATCGGAAACCTGGAGTTTTTCACATTTGGTGCGTTGTTCCTATTTATTTACTTTCATTATTAATAAAATAAACGTGTAACAATACTTCGCGGGGTAACACAGGCTGATAATCACGTTTTAATATCCTTCTCACTTTCTTACTCATAAACACTTTGATAGGTGGCGCCACCATCCCGTCCGGGGAACCTTAATGCTGTACCGCTAAACTATAGGGCACTGTCCGCGACTAATGTTTCCTGTGCACGGTAACGTCATTCCCTTAACCTCTGCTATCGCGCAGAAGTTAAGGGAATAACCCAAAGCGCTGCCGACGGCGTGCATACGACGCTGCGAGTGATTAACTGATAAAAGAGCCAGTGGAGACCGCTCGTGACACCACCACTATACGAATTTTTCAAGTTATACACAGCTTTCACTGTAAAACGGAGCACCAACGCAAGCTTACCGGCGTCTCGGGGAAGGTGGCGAGACCACTCGACGATAAGTATAGTAGAGTCGAATGCGCCCCCTAGCCCCCTTCCAGATGAACAAAGGCGGAGGCCGCCTCTATAGTTCTGAATCTGTTTTTTTTCTTTTTTTGTGGTCGGGACTTCATCTCAATAGCTCAGGTCCTGACCTCTTTTTTTTACTTTTTGGTGTCAAGTGTATATATGATTTCATAAATGATTCTCTTTATGCCTCCATCTAGCAGTTCGCAAGTCTGTGTTCTTTCTAGTGTTTCTTGAGGATAATGTCGTACCTATATAATGTCGTCTGTATATCTTTATTCTCGATGTACACTAGGCCTAACCGTTTAATTAAAACTTTTCGCGCCAAAAGAAATACATGTTATTTACAAACACAGATCAAAAGACGCATCATGCAAAGACATGCAACAAAAGAACACTAAACTTCGTAAAGAAAATAAAGGTCTGGATCTTAAGTGGCTTTTCAAATACCTCCCAGTCAACGTCCAACCAAATGGCTAAGGACTCCCCGCGTACTGGCTAGACGTCACCGTCGTCTTCTTCCGAGGAGTCGTCCTGAAGGCCGCTTGGTCCTGGTCTTGGCTCTAGGGTATTCAAATCGTCCGTGTCACCTCGTTACTCGCCATGGAAGTCGTCCAGTCTGCGACGCTTGCACGGCGGTCCGGCGTCGTCATCTGAAACAGACGGTAAAACCCTACAGACGGTATCAGATCCAGTAGACGCCTCTGCTTTACCTACCTCGACTCCAGCGCCAGAAACAGCAGGTGCCGAATCCGCACCATCGTCAGTCGACGAGTCATCGCTCCATGAATCTTCACTGGACGAGTCATCGCTCGATGAATCGTCGCTTGAGGAATCGTCACACGGGACCCATATCTTCAAACTCTCCGCGAGCAAGACGTAGCGAAGCAGGCTCGAGGTGTCCTGCATCTTCCCTTGAGCCTGAGAAATAAGATCGTCAATAGTCGGGGCACGGTTGGCGGGCATGACGATAAAGCGGTGTACTTACGGGAAGCAATACTTTTTTCCTCCCAACGTAGCGCACGTGCGTTCAATGCCGAATGCAGCAGCTGACTGAGCTCTTGTCTCTCTCTCCTTTCACTCAAGCAGTGACGTCACCAACAACGCCCGCCAATGAGGCCCACTCTCGCTGTCGGAACAGGAGCTGGTTGGCCAAACGAGTTCTGGTGAGGGCAACCACTGGAAAGGCTGGCGCTGCGGTCGCGCTGACGCAGCAAACGACCACACGCGACACGTTCATGCAGTCGTCAGTGTAGCACGCTTCCTTTCAACCCCAAATCAGACATTTTTCTAGCTAACCGGTTTTTTTTACCGCACGATACCATAGTGCCGGACACAATTTAGCGAGTCTATAATGAGTCAGCCTTTTCAAAACGCCATGGCAGCGATACACTTGCCTCACAAAATTGAAATTGGCGAAACAAATCAGCCATCATGCTCGGGTGTTAAAATGAGTTGGCAGCCACTTTTTTTTGCGCATCCGTGCATTCGCTAAGAATCTGCGCCTCTTATTAGATTTCAAATATACCGTATGTATTGAAGAATTGCAAAATATTACCGTGAACCCTTACCTTGATAAATACGTAGCAAAACTAGCTGCAATATGACGTTTCTTCTTATTTTGAAACTACTTTCACCTAGTTAAACGCCGGAAGGCCTCAAAGTGCTGTCACTAAGTCTTGTTCAAACTTGAGAGCGACGACGTCTGTTCCTCTTTATAGTTACGTCCCTCAGTGCACCGACCTGCATTCCATCCAATGCGTTGCTGATGCAGCATTTGCGAAAAGACTTGCGCAACATATCTTCCGTGAAAGATTCCCTTTCTGACGACACTCAACCAAAAACTGTCGCGGGGCGGTGGACGTCGTATAAGCGCCCAGCATCCACTTATTGTAGAGTTCGCGCACGCAATCTCGCAAGGTGTTTTTGGGCACTACGTACAAAGGCTGGAGAATTCCGCGTAGACGTGGCGATTGTATCTGATACCTTAGCGCTGTGCTTAGGGGAAAAAAAACGAGAACCAGCGGCAAACATCTTACCACACCATTTCTTCGTATGTACGAAACGAAGAATCCAGTGTTTAAAATGCCGAAAAAATCTGACGTTAAGGCATCTCAAAAAGGGCATGTAGTCTCTGCGGGAGCAGAGAATGGTGAAACCCCTTTGGTTTCCACACTCATGCACCACGCAGACGGCGCAACGACGTTACAAACGTTTAACAATACGAATGTACTTGGCGGCGTATATAGTGTGCAGGATCTGCCCGTCACCAACACTTGCATTCCCGTTGGCAATTTAGCTTTGCTTCGAAGGTTCCTGGATTATCCGTACGCAGTTGCTGCCGGCACTTGGCCTACCGGGCTTGTTTTTGTGCCCGGACTGCAGCATCAGCCCGCCGAATGCGAGCTGTCTCACCTTCTCACTTCCGGCATTCTTCTCGAGTTGTCCGTGGCACACCCATGTGGAAGGTTACAGGAGAAGCTCTCGAACACGCTCGCCAACTATAACTGTCTATCAAACAGTTTATGTACCCCGGGCGTACCGTGATAGCGTGAAGTGTGCATGCGCCGATACGTATATGTTACCCGTACCGCTTACTGTACGTGCACTATTTAACGTCAAACATGGTGGCGCTCTGGGATGCCCCCTTTGAAGTGACGTGGTTGTTGAAAGATTCACTTTGTTTGCAGCAAACGACTGTTTAAAGTGCCTTCGCTTGCCTTCAGTTAGCTTCTACGACAGAGCATACAATTAAGTTGGCGCAGTCTCTGAGATAGCTGCCCATTTCTAACGTGTTTAGGCCTACCTACAACATCAATGTAAACAAATCGGAAACCTGGAGTTTTTCACATTTGGTGCGTTGTTCCTATTTATTTACTTTCATTATTAATAAAATAAACGTGTAACAATACTTCGCGGGGTAACACAGGCTGATAATCACGTTTTAAAATCCTTCTCACTTTCTTACTCATAAACACTTTGATAGGTGGCGCCACCATCCCGTCCGGGGAACCTTAATGCTGTACCGCTAAACTATAGGGCACTGTCCGCGACTAATGTTTCCTGTGCACGGTAACGTCATTCCCTTAACCTCTGCTATCGCGCAGAAGTTAAGGGAATAACCCAAAGCGCTGCCGACGGCGTGCATACGACGCTGCGAGTGATTAACTGATAAAAGAGCCAGTGGAGACCGCTCGTGACACCACCACTATACGAATTTTTCAAGTTATACACAGCTTTCACTGTAAAACAGAGCACCAACGCAAGCTTACTGGCGTCTCGGGGAAGGTGGCGAGACCACTCGACGAGAAGTATAGTAGAGTCGAATGCGCCCCCCCCCGCCCCCTTCCAGATGAACAAAGGCGGAGGCCGCCTCTATAGTTCTGAATCTGTTTTTTTTTCTTTTTTGTGGTCGGGACTTCATCTCAATAGCTCAGGTCCTGACCTCTTTTTTTTTTACTTTTTGGTGTTAAGTGTATATCTGATGTCATAAATGATTCTCTTTATGCCTCCATCTAGCAGTTCGCAAGTCTGTGTTCTTTGTAGTGTTTCTTGAGGATAATGTCGTACCTATATAATGTCGTCTGTATATCTTTATTCTCGATGTACAATAGGCCTAATCGTTTAATTAAAACTTTTCGCGCCAAAAGAAATACATGTTATTTACAAACACAGATCAAAAGACTCATCATGCAAAGACATGCAACAAAAGAACACTAAACTTCGTAAAGAAAAGAAAGGTCTGGATCTTAAGTGGCTTTTCAAATACCTCCCAGTCAACGTCCAACCAAATGGCTAAGGGCGCCCCACGTACTGGCTAGACGTCACCGTCGTCTTCTTCCGAGGAGTCGTCCTGAAAGCCGCTTGGTCCTGGTCTGGGCTCTAGCGTATTCAAATCGTCCGTGTCACCTCGTTACTCGCCATGGAAGTCGTCCAGTCTGCGACGCTTGCACGGCGGTCCGGCGTCGTCATCTGAAACAGACGGTAAAACCCTACAGACGGTATCAGATCCAGTAGACGCCTCTGCATTACCTACCTCGACTCCAGCGCCAGAAACAGCAGGTGCCGAATCCGCACCATCGTCAGTCGACGAGTCATCGCTCCATGAATCTTCACTGGACGAGTCATCGCTCGATGAATCGTCGCTTGAGAAATCGTCACACGGGACCCATATTTTTTTTATTTTATTTATTTTATTATTTCTTTTATTTCCAGAATAAACGAAAACATTACATTCTGGATGGTCTCCTGGGCTAAAAGCTGTAATGAAACAGCTTGACTAGGGCCCAGAAGACCAATGACATGGCAACAAGTGACCGGTAAAAATAAAAATATTTGCACCAAATTACAAGATATATCACACATTGTACAAAAATATTTACAAAAACAAAGCATATAACAATATCTGTGTAAGCGTAACAGGGAATGATTTTTTGACTAAAACAAAACACATCTCTAACAACGAACAAGACCAACAGAATACCAAAATTTATTTACAGAAAAGAAATTTTTAATACTACAAGTACAAGGAACACAGTCAATAGTACACCTGTAATAGTACAAGCAATAGTACACCTGTAATTCTAGCAGTAAACTACACGAAACACTAATATCAACACAATATAATAATAGAAAGCATGATAGCTAATCATATACAACAATATACAGTGAAATGTAGTACAACATTAACAAATAATTGAAATACATTAGTAATTCAGAAATATTTCACGTAATGTATTTAGCGCAGGTTTATGTAAATGATTATGCTTTTTAAGAATGCATGGGAGGTTATATTTCAATGACTGCAGTTTATAGTCAGTGCGAAAGCGCGGTATGAGCCATCCTCCTACATTACGAGTATTGATAGCATGACTGTTGCGTTGCAGTGCAGCAGTTAACTCGATAAATTGTTTAAATGAAGAAGAACATATGTAAAATGATCGTAGGATACGGAACTCGTACATATATTGGATTTTAATTATACTGTACTTGCGAAAATATGTCGATGTCGGTGATAAATAACCAGTGTTGGCAATGTGACGGACAGCTTTCTTCTGCAAAACCAATATTCTGTTGATGTTGCGTTGAGTTGTAGTAAGCCAAACCAGACTGCAGTAACTTATATGTGATTGAAACAGTGCTTGATATATGCTGACTTTTATTTGTGTAGGGAGAATTTCTCGACAACGCGACAGAGCTCCCGCTGTAAAAGAAAGTTTCTTGCATAAATGACTTACGTGAGAGTCCCAACTTAGATGAGATGAAAATGTTACACCGAGAATTTTATGTTCTTCTACAATATCTATTTTTTGATCTGCACAAATAATATCTTGTTTAACGTTCAGAAATTTATTTCTAGCTCTAAATATTATAACCTTCGTTTTCTTAGGGTTAATTTTAAGTTTATTTGATAGTGACCATGATGTAATATTGCAAAAGAAACGATTACAACTTTCTATCAACCTATCTGTATCTGCGCCGGAAAACAAGACCGTGGCATCATCAGCATATATTATAAATTTTACCGACTTGTTGATATTAACAATATCATTTATAAAAACATTGAAAAGAAGGGGCCCTAATACACTTCCCTGCGGGACACCTCTACTGACAGGCAATGAAGATGAGTGTGATATCTTCAAACTCTCCGCGAGCAAGACGTAGCGAAGCAGGCTCGAGGTGTTCTGCATCTTCCCTTGAGCCTGAGAAATAAGATCGTCAATAGTCGGGGCACGGTTGGCGGGCATGACGATAAAGCGGTGTACTTACGGGAAGCAATAATTTTTTCCTCCCAACGTAGCGCACGTGCGTTCAATGCCGAATGCAGCAGCTGACTGAGCTCTTGTCTCTCTCTCCTTTCACTCAAGCAGTGACGTCACCAACAACGCCCGCCAATGAGGCCCACTCTCGCTGTCGGAACAGGAGCTGGTTGGCCAAACGAGTTCTGGTGAGGGCAACCACTGGAAAGGCTGGCGCTGCGGTCGCGCTGATGCAGCAAACGACCACACGCGACACGTTCATGCAGTCGTCAGTGTAGCACGCTTCCTTTCAACCCCAAATCAGGTATTTTTCTAGCTAACCGGTTTTTTTTACCACACGATACCACAGTGCCGGACACAATTTAGCGAGTCTATAATGAGTCAGCCTTTTCAAAACGCCATGGCAGCGATACACTTGCCTCACAAAATTAAAATTGGCGAAACAAATCAGCCATCATGCTCGGGTGTTAAAATGAGTTGGCAGCCACTTTTTTTTGCGCATCCGTGCATTCGCTAAGAATCTGCGTCTCTTATTAGATTTCAAATATACCGTATGTATTGAAGAATCGCAAAATATTACCGTGCACCCTTACCTTGATAAATACGTAGCACAACTAGCTGCAATATGACGTTTCTTTTTATTTTGAAACTACTTTCATCTAGTTAAACGCCGGAAGGCCTCAAAGTGCTGTCACTAAGTCTTGTTCAAACTTGAGAGCGACGACGTCTGTTCCTCTTTATAGTTACGTCCCTCAGTGCACCGACCTGCATTCCATCCAATGCGTTGCTGATGCAGCATTTGCGAAAAGACTTGCGCAACATATCTTCCGTGAAAGATTCCCTTTCTGACGACACTCAACCAAAAACTGTCGCGGGGCGGTGGACGTCGTATAAGCGCCCAGCATCCACTTATTGTAGAGTTCGCGCACGCAATCTCGCAAGGTGTTTTTGGGCACTACGTACAAAGGCTGGAGAATTCCGCGTAGACGTGGCGATTGTATCTGATACCTTAGCGCTGTGCTTAGGGGAAAAAAAACGAGAACCAGCGGCGAACATCTTACCACACCATTTCTTCGTATGTACGAAACGAAGAATCCAGTGTTTAAAATGCCGAAAAAATCTGACGTTAAGGCATCTCAAAAAGGGCATGTAGTCTCTGCGGGAGCAGAGAATGGTGAAACCCCTTTGGTTTCCACACTCATGCACCACGCAGACGGCGCAACGACGTTACAAACGTTTAACAATACGAATGTACTTGGCGGCGTATATAGTGTGCAGGATCTGCCCGTCACCAACACTTGCATTCCCGTTGGCAATTTAGCTTTGCTTCGAAGGTTCCTGGATTATCCGTACGCAGTTGCTGCCGGCACTTGGCCTACCGGGCTTGTTTTTGTGCCCGGACTGCAGCATCAGCCCGCCGAATGCGAGCTGTCTCACCTTCTCACTTCCGGCATTCTTCTCGAGTTGTCCGTGGCACACCCATGTGGAAGGTTACAGGAGAAGCTCTCGAACACGCTCGCCAACTATAACTGTCTATCAAACAGTTTATGTACCCCGGGCGTACCGTGATAGCGTGAAGTGTGCATGCGCCGATACGTATATGTTACCCGTACCGCTTACTGTACGTGCACTATTTAACGTCAAACATGGTGGCGCTCTGGGATGCCCCCTTTGAAGTGACGTGGTTGTTGAAAGATTCACTTTGTTTGCAGCAAACGACTGTTTAAAGTGCCTTCGCTTGCCTTCAGTTAGCTTCTACGACAGAGCATACAATTAAGTTGGCGCAGTCCCTGAGATAGCTGCCCATTTCTAACGTGTTTAGGCCTACCTACAACATCAATGTAAACAAATCGGAAACCTGGAGTTTTTCACATTTGGTGCGTTGTTCCTATTTATTTACTTTCATTATTAATAAAATAAACGTGTAACAATACTTCGCGGGGTAACACAGGCTGATAATCACGTTTTAATATCCTTCTCACTTTCTTACTCATAAACACTTTGATAGGTGGCGCCACCATCCCGTCCGGGGAACCTTAATGCTCTACCGCTAATTTATAGGGCACTGTCCGCGACTAATGTTTCCTGTGCACGGTAACGTCATTCCCTTAACCTCTGCTATCGCGCAGAAGTTAAGGGAATAACCCAAAGCGCTGCCGACGGCGTGAATACGACGCTGCGAGTGATTAACTGATAAAAGAGCCAGTGGAGACCGCTCGTGACACCACCACTATACGAATTTTTCAAGTTATACACAGCTTTCACTGTAAAACGGAGCACCAACGCAAGCTTACTGGCGTCTCGGGGAAGGTGGCGAGACCACTCGACGAGAAGTATAGTAGAGTCGAATGCGCCCCCCCCCGCCCCCTTCCAGATGAACAAAGGCGGAGGCCGCCTCTATAGTTCTGAATCTGTTTTTTTTTCTTTTTTTGTGGTCGGGACTTCATCTCAATAGCTCAGGTCCTGACCTCTTTTTTTTACTTTTTGGTGTTAAGTGTATATCTGATGTCATAAATGATTCTCTTTATGCCTCCATCTAGCAGTTCGCAAGTCTGTGTTCTTTGTAGTGTTTCTTGAGGATAATGTCGTACCTATATAATGTCGTCTGTATATCTTTATTCTCGATGTACAATAGGCCTAATCGTTTAATTAAAACTTTTCGCGCCAAAAGAAATACATGTTATTTACAAACACAGATCAAAAGACGCATCATGCAAAGACATGCAACAAAAGAACACTAAACTTCGTAAAGAAAAGAAAGGTCTGGATCTTAAGTGGCTTTTCAAATACCTCCCAGTCAACGTCCAACCAAATGGCTAAGGGCGCCCCGCGTACTGGCTAGACGTCACCGTCGTCTTCTTCCGAGGAGTCGTCCTGAAAGCCGCTTGGTCCTGGTCTGGGCTCTAGCGTATTCAAATCGTCCGTGTCACCTCGTTACTCGCCATGGAAGTCGTCCAGTCTGCGACGCTTGCACGGCGGTCCGGCTCGTCATCTGAAACAGACGGTAAAACCCTACAGACGGTATCAGATCCAGTAGACGCCTCTGCATTACCTACCTCGACTCCAGCGCCAGAAACAGCAGGTGCCGAATCCGCACCATCGTCAGTCGACGAGTCATCGCTCCATGAATCTTCACTGGACGAGTCATCGCTCGATGAATCGTCGCTTGAGAAATCGTCACACGGGACCCATATCTTCAAACTCTCCGCGAGCAAGACGTAGCGAAGCAGGCTGGAGGTGTTCTGCATCTTCCCTTGAGCCTGAGAAATAAGATCGTCAATAGTCGGGGCACGGTTGGCGGGCATGACGATAAAGCGGTGTACTTACGGGAAGCAATAATTTTTTCCTCCCAACGTAGCGCACGTGCGTTCAATGCCGAATGCAGCAGCTGACTGAGCTCTTGTCTCTCTCTCCTTTCACTCAAGCAGTGACGTCACCAACAACGCCCGCCAATGAGGCCCACTCTCGCTGTCGGAACAGGAGCTGGTTGGCCAAACGAGTTCTGGTGAGGGCAACCACTGGAAAGGCTGGCGCTGCGGTCGCGCTGACGCAGCAAACGACCACACGCGACACGTTCATGCAGTCGTCAGTGTAGCACGCTTCCTTTCAACCCCAAATCAGATATTTTTCTAGCTAACCGGTTTTTTTACCGCACGATACCACAGTGCCGGACACAATTTAGTGAGTCTATAATGAGTCAGCCTTTTCAAAACGTCATGGCAGCGATACACTTGCCTCACAAAATTGAAATTGGCGAAACAAATCAGCCATCATGCTCGGGTGTTAAAATGAGTTGGCAGCCACTTTTTTTTTGCGCATCCGTGCATTCGCTAAGAATCTGCGTCTCTTATTAGATTTCAAATATACCGTATGTATTGAAGAACTGCAAAATATTACCGTGAACCCTTACCTTGATAAATACGTAGCAAAACTAGCTGCAATATGACGTTTCTTTTTATTTTGAAACTACTTTCACCTAGTTAAACGCCGGAAGGCCTCAAAGTGCTGTCACTAAGTCTTGTTCAAACTTGAGAGCGACGACGTCTGTTCCTCTTTATAGTTACGTCCCTCAGTGCACCGACCTGCATTCCATCCAATGCGTTGCTGATGCAGCATTTGCGAAAAGACTTGCGCAACATATCTTCCGTGAAAGATTCCCTTTCTGACGACACTCAACCAAAAACTGTCGCGGGGCGGTGGACGTCGTATAAGCGCCCAGCATCCACTTATTGTAGAGTTCGCGCACGCAATCTCGCAAGGTGTTTTTGGGCACTACGTACAAAGGCTGGAGAATTCCGCGTAGACGTGGCGATTGTATCTGATACCTTAGCGCTGTGCTTAGGGGAAAAAAAACGAGAACCAGCGGCGAACATCTTACCACACCATTTCTTCGTATGTACGAAACGAAGAATCCAGTGTTTAAAATGCCGAAAAAATCTGACGTTAAGGCATCTCAAAAAGGGCATGTAGTCTCTGCGGGAGCAGAGAATGGTGAAACCCCTTTGGTTTCCACACTCATGCACCACGCAGACGGCGCAACGACGTTACAAACGTTTAACAATACGAATGTACTTGGCGGCGTATATAGTGTGCAGGATCTGCCCGTCACCAACACTTGCATTCCCGTTGGCAATTTAGCTTTGCTTCGAAGGTTCCTGGATTATCCGTACGCAGTTGCTGCCGGCACTTGGCCTACCGGGCTTGTTTTTGTGCCCGGACTGCAGCATCAGCCCGCCGAATGCGAGCTGTCTCACCTTCTCACTTCCGGCATTCTTCTCGAGTTGTCCGTGGCACACCCATGTGGAAGGTTACAGGAGAAGCTCTCGAACACGCTCGCCAACTATAACTGTCTATCAAACAGTTTATGTACCCCGGGCGTACCGTGATAGCGTGAAGTGTGCATGCGCCGATACGTATATGTTACCCGTACCGCTTACTGTACGTGCACTATTTAACGTCAAACATGGTGGCGCTCTGGGATGCCCCCTTTGAAGTGACGTGGTTGTTGAAAGATTCACTTTGTTTGCAGCAAACGACTGTTTAAAGTGCCTTCGCTTGCCTTCAGTTAGCTTCTACGACAGAGCATACAATTAAGTTGGCGCAGTCTCTGAGATAGCTGCCCATTTCTAACGTGTTTAGGCCTACCTACAACATCAATGTAAACAAATCGGAAACCTGGAGTTTTTCACATTTGGTGCGTTGTTCCTATTTATTTACTTTCATTATTAATAAAATAAACGTGTAACAATACTTCGCGGGGTAACACAGGCTGATAATCACGTTTTAAAATCCTTCTCACTTTCTTACTCATAAACACTTTGATAGGTGGCGCCACCATCCCGTCCGGGGAACCTTAATGCTGTACCGCTAAACTATAGGGCACTGTCCGCGACTAATGTTTCCTGTGCACGGTAACGTCATTCCCTTAACCTCTGCTATCGCGCAGAAGTTAAGGGAATAACCCAAAGCGCTGCCGACGGCGTGCATACGACGCTGCGAGTGATTAACTGATAAAAGAGCCAGTGGAGACCGCTCGTGACACCACCACTATACGAATTTTTCAAGTTATACACAGCTTTCACTGTAAAACAGAGCACCAACGCAAGCTTACTGGCGTCTCGGGGAAGGTGGCGAGACCACTCGACGAGAAGTATAGTAGAGTCGAATGCGCCCCCCCCCCGCCCCCTTCCAGATGAACAAAGGCGGAGGCCGCCTCTATAGTTCTGAATCTGTTTTTTTTCTTTTTTTGTGGTCGGGACTTCATCTCAATAGCTCAGGTCCTGACCTCTTTTTTTTACTTTTTGGTGTTAAGTGTATATCTGATGTCATAAATGATTCTCTTTATGCCTCCATCTAGCAGTTCGCAAGTCTGTGTTCTTTGTAGTGTTTCTTGAGGATAATGTCGTACCTATATAATGTCGTCTGTATATCTTTATTCTCGATGTACAATAGGCCTAATCGTTTAATTAAAACTTTTCGCGCCAAAAGAAATACATGTTATTTACAAACACAGATCAAAAGACGCATCATGCAAAGACATGCAACAAAAGAACACTAAACTTCGTAAAGAAAAGAAAGGTCTGGATCTTAAGTGGCTTTTCAAATACCTCCCAGTCAACGTCCAACCAAATGGCTAAGGGCGCCCCGCGTACTGGCTAGACGTCACCGTCGTCTTCTTCCGAGGAGTCGTCCTGAAAGCCGCTTGGTCCTGGTCTGGGCTCTAGCGTATACAAATCGTCCGTGTCACCTCGTTACTCGCCATGGAAGTCGTCCAGTCTGCGACGCTTGCACGGCGGTCCGGCTCGTCATCTGAAACAGACGGTAAAACCCTACAGACGGTATCAGATCCAGTAGACGCCTCTGCATTACCTACCTCGACTCCAGCGCCAGAAACAGCAGGTGCCGAATCCGCACCATCGTCAGTCGACGAGTCATCGCTCCATGAATCTTCACTGGACGAGTCATCGCTCGATGAATCGTCGCTTGAGAAATCGTCACACGGGACCCATATCTTCAAACTCTCCGCGAGCAAGACGTAGCGAAGCAGGCTCGAGGTGTTCTGCATCTTCCCTTGAGCCTGAGAAATAAGATCGTCAATAGTCGGGGCACGGTTGGCGGGCATGACGATAAAGCGGTGTACTTACGGGAAGCAATAATTTTTTCCTCCCAACGTAGCGCACGTGCGTTCAATGCCGAATGCAGCAGCTGACTGAGCTCTTGTCTCTCTCTCCTTTCACTCAAGCAGTGACGTCACCAACAACGCCCGCCAATGAGGCCCACTCTCGCTGTCGGAACAGGAGCTGGTTGGCCAAACGAGTTCTGGTGAGGGCAACCACTGGAAAGGCTGGCGCTGCGGTCGCGCTGACGCAGCAAACGACCACACGCGACACGTTCATGCAGTCGTCAGTGTAGCACGCTTCCTTTCAACCCCAAATCAGATATTTTTCTAGCTAACCGGTTTTTTTTACCGCACGATACCACAGTGCCGGACACAATTTAGTGAGTCTATAATGAGTCAGCCTTTTCAAAACGTCATGGCAGCGATACACTTGCCTCACAAAATTGAAATTGGCGAAACAAATCAGCCATCATGCTCGGGTGTTAAAATGAGTTGGCAGCCACTTTTTTTTTGCGCATCCGTGCATTCGCTAAGAATCTGCGTCTCTTATTAGATTTCAAATATACCGTATGTATTGAAGAACTGCAAAATATTACCGTGAACCCTTACCTTGATAAATACGTAGCAAAACTAGCTGCAATATGACGTTTCTTTTTATTTTGAAACTACTTTCACCTAGTTAAACGCCGGAAGGCCTCAAAGTGCTGTCACTAAGTCTTGTTCAAACTTGAGAGCGACGACGTCTGTTCCTCTTTATAGTTACGTCCCTCAGTGCACCGACCTGCATTCCATCCAATGCGTTGCTGATGCAGCATTTGCGAAAAGACTTGCGCAACATATCTTCCGTGAAAGATTCCCTTTCTGACGACACTCAACCAAAAACTGTCGCGGGGCGGTGGACGTCGTATAAGCGCCCAGCATCCACTTATTGTAGAGTTCGCGCACGCAATCTCGCAAGGTGTTTTTGGGCACTACGTACAAAGGCTGGAGAATTCCGCGTAGACGTGGCGATTGTATCTGATACCTTAGCGCTGTGCTTAGGGGAAAAAAAACGAGAACCAGCGGCGAACATCTTACCACACCATTTCTTCGTATGTACGAAACGAAGAATCCAGTGTTTAAAATGCCGAAAAAATCTGACGTTAAGGCATCTCAAAAAGGGCATGTAGTCTCTGCGGGAGCAGAGAATGGTGAAACCCCTTTGGTTTCCACACTCATGCACCACGCAGACGGCGCAACGACGTTACAAACGTTTAACAATACGAATGTACTTGGCGGCGTATATAGTGTGCAGGATCTGCCCGTCACCAACACTTGCATTCCCGTTGGCAATTTAGCTTTGCTTCGAAGGTTCCTGGATTATCCGTACGCAGTTGCTGCCGGCACTTGGCCTACCGGGCTTGTTTTTGTGCCCGGACTGCAGCATCAGCCCGCCGAATGCGAGCTGTCTCACCTTCTCACTTCCGGCATTCTTCTCGAGTTGTCCGTGGCACACCCATGTGGAAGGTTACAGGAGAAGCTCTCGAACACGCTCGCCAACTATAACTGTCTATCAAACAGTTTATGTACCCCGGGCGTACCGTGATAGCGTGAAGTGTGCATGCGCCGATACGTATATGTTACCCGTACCGCTTACTGTACGTGCACTATTTAACGTCAAACATGGTGGCGCTCTGGGATGCCCCCTTTGAAGTGACGTGGTTGTTGAAAGATTCACTTTGTTTGCAGCAAACGACTGTTTAAAGTGCCTTCGCTTGCCTTCAGTTAGCTTCTACGACAGAGCATACAATTAAGTTGGCGCAGTCTCTGAGATAGCTGCCCATTTCTAACGTGTTTAGGCCTACCTACAACATCAATGTAAACAAATCGGAAACCTGGAGTTTTTCACATTTGGTGCGTTGTTCCTATTTATTTACTTTCATTATTAATAAAATAAACGTGTAACAATACTTCGCGGGGTAACACAGGCTGATAATCACGTTTTAAAATCCTTCTCACTTTCTAACTCATAAACACTTTGATAGGTGGCGCCACCATCCCGTCCGGGGAACCTTAATGCTGTACCGCTAAACTATAGGGCACTGTCCGCGACTAATGTTTCCTGTGCACGGTAACGTCATTCCCTTAACCTCTGCTATCGCGCAGAAGTTAAGGGAATAACCCAAAGCGCTGCCGACGGCGTGCATACGACGCTGCGAGTGATTAACTGATAAAAGAGCCAGTGGAGACCGCTCGTGACACCACCACTATACGAATTTTTCAAGTTATACACAGCTTTCACTGTAAAACAGAGCACCAACGCAAGCTTACTGGCGTCTCGGGGAAGGTGGCGAGACCACTCGACGAGAAGTATAGTAGAGTCGAATGCGCCCCCCCCCGCCCCCTTCCAGATGAACAAAGGCGGAGGCCGCCTCTATAGTTCTGAATCTGTTTTTTTTTTCTTTTTTTGTGGTCGGGACTTCATCTCAATAGCTCAGGTCCTGACCTCTTTTTTTTTACTTTTTGGTGTTAAGTGTATATCTGATGTCATAAATGATTCTCTTTATGCCTCCATCTAGCAGTTCGCAAGTCTGTGTTCTTTGTAGTGTTTCTTGAGGATAATGTCGTACCTATATAATGTCGTCTGTATATCTTTATTCTCGATGTACAATAGGCCTAATCGTTTAATTAAAACTTTTCGCGCCAAAAGAAATACATGTTATTTACAAACACAGATCAAAAGACGCATCATGCAAAGACATGCAACAAAAGAACACTAAACTTCGTAAAGAAAAGAAAGGTCTGGATCTTAAGTGGCTTTTCAAATACCTCCCAGTCAACGTCCAACCAAATGGCTAAGGGCGCCCCGCGTACTGGCTAGACGTCACCGTCGTCTTCTTCCGAGGAGTCGTCCTGAAAGCCGCTTGGTCCTGGTCTGGGCTCTAGCGTATTCAAATCGTCCGTGTCACCTCGTTACTCGCCATGGAAGTCGTCCAGTCTGCGACGCTTGCACGGCGGTCCGGCTCGTCATCTGAAACAGACGGTAAAACCCTACAGACGGTATCAGATCCAGTAGACGCCTCTGCATTACCTACCTCGACTCCAGCGCCAGAAACAGCAGGTGCCGAATCCGCACCATCGTCAGTCGACGAGTCATCGCTCCATGAATCTTCACTGGACGAGTCATCGCTCGATGAATCGTCGCTTGAGAAATCGTCACACGGGACCCATATCTTCAAACTCTCCGCGAGCAAGACGTAGTGAAGCAGGCTCGAGGTGTTCTGCATCTTCCCTTGAGCCTGAGAAATAAGATCGTCAATAGTCGGGGCACGGTTGGCGGGCATGACGATAAAGCGGTGTACTTACGGGAAGCAATAATTTTTTCCTCCCAACTTAGCGCACGTGCGTTCAATGCCGAATGCAGCAGCTGACTGAGCTCTTGTCTCTCTCTCCTTTCACTCAAGCAGTGACGTCACCAACAACGCCCGCCAATGAGGCCCACTCTCGCTGTCGGAACAGGAGCTGGTTGGCCAAACGAGTTCTGGTGAGGGCAACCACTGGAAAGGCTGGCGCTGCGGTCGCGCTGACGCAGCAAACGACCACACGCGACACGTTCATGCAGTCGTCAGTGTAGCACGCTTCTTTTCAACCCCAAATCAGATATTTTTCTAGCTAACCGGTTTTTTTTACCGCACGATACCACAGTGCCGGACACAATTTAGCGAGTCTATAATGAGTCAGCCTTTTCAAAACGCCATGGCAGCGATACACTTGCCTCACAAAATTGAAATTGGCGAAACAAATCAGCCATCATGCTCGGGTGTTAAAATGAGTTGTATTATGAATTTGCTCTGTCGCGATGGTAGCGGTGGCGAAGAGCGGCGGGCCGTCCAGCGGACTTCGATGATGCCTTAGCCCGAAGGTGAAACAGGGAGGCAATCCGTTTGGAAAACAGCAACAAAAGTAGCGTTTACTATCGCAGGTTGTCGTTTTACAGAGCCAGCCAGCACGACAACGTCGGCTGGGGCAAAATCTCCTAACATGGGGCCGGCACGGCCTTAAATGGCGTTTTTGGACTCGTCTGCGAGACCAGTTCTTCGGAACGGCACAGTGGCTCGGAGGGGAGACGTAGCCCTACCCGGAACTGCAAAGTGGTTCGGCGGAGGAAACCACGTTATCCCCGGACTGCACGGTTCTCCTGCACAGAAGGCGGCGCTGGGAGGGGGGGGGAGACAGTTCGTCGAAACAGGGCTAGATCTTGCGAGACGTGCTCCCGAACGAAGAACATGTCTGTGGCACAACAGCACCCCCGCCGCCAGACAATGCATCCGGAGTTTTGAGCCGTCAGCGCGGCTCGGAAGGAGGGATGCTGGTTGACCATCGGTAGCCGTTCCGCTCTCTCCGTCCGTTGAGACTTCCATAGGCCTGCAGAGGTTCACTGGAACGACGGAGTCGAACACAAAGCCGAACCACTCTGGCCAAAGCAAGCACCCTCCAAATGCTGATCGAATCGCCAGACCAGCAGAAACCAAACGTTTCCTCGAGATTACGCTGGGCTAACAATTAGCATCACGAGCAACGTATCTGAGGAGCAATACATAATGTGGACACTCCTTTACAGTGCATGAAACTGCTAAACCAAACCGAATTTTTTTTTTTTTTTTCGTGAGCGATTCTCGATTGTGACCCGGGCAGATTAGGGACGATCGAAGCCGCCGAGGTCAACTCAATTTGGCCCCGAATCTACAATTTAGAATACCAAGAGTTTTCGAATCACGCACATTTGCGTCGCCTGCAAGCATAAGATTGTCAAACTTGACAAAGTTCGTCCTCCTCAAGCTCTCACTTCAATGCGCGCAGCCAATGATCATCAAAACAAGAGATAACACGCTCGATAAGGTAAGAAAGTAACACTAAATTTTAAACTTGCGCGCGTTACACAAAACAAAGTGAAAATTAACCTACACTGACATGCTTACCAACACGTAGTGCCAAACAAAGAAGGTATTTTAAACAGGGCTTTTACTCAGCCTTCTCTGTTAAAATAAAGCACATTAACTGTTACCTTTCGAGATATAAGGAAAACAAAAGTAATGAACCAAACATATCAATAATATCTGCTTCTGTGACGACAAGAAAAGTAAAACTTACAAAAATTTAGACGCATTCCTTGCTCATCGGCGGACGACAAAACCAGAAAAAGTTGTTCTCAAAATTAAATACAAAAATTACACTCTTCGTATTAGCGAGGCGGCACTCTCTCAAGCGAACTCTGGGGAGTCGCGCACTCCACAGCTTCTGAGGGTTGCGGTCTGGACAAAAGGACGACGAATCGACCTGTTCGCCGAACTCAGTAGCAGCGACTTTTGACCCGCAGCCGCTGGACTCGAAGAAAGTGGCATCTGCACTGCGTCGTTTACGCCGCCCGTTCGACCAGTAACCCTCTCGCCACGGTGGGGAACTATAGCCTTTGTAACAACTCAGAGGTACGCGATGTTTCCTCTCGTGGTTGCCTCTACGCGGCTTCAAAATTTGTAAGGCCAGGCGAAGATCTCGGCGTCCGAATTTTCCCGAAAGCCGGTTTTTCTGAACACGCTGTCCGCCAAATCTTGATGTGCGTGACAATCTGCGCTTCAAACATTTCATGGCGTGCCCTTTCGTGCGCCTAGCCTTGAACCTGGCGTCTCGAATGAAGACGTCACGGCGCTTAACAGCGGCTCTAGCGCACGTGGCGCCCGTCGTCTTTACCACGTTACGCTTACGCAGATGCCTCCTTTTGACGGAATGGCTAGGAATGCCGGCTGTTTCGACACACCCAGTTTCAAGTGCGCTGCCTTTGACAGGTACTGCCAACTCTCTAGACTGGTTAGCTAGCCTTTCTTCGGGCCCGTTGCTAGCTGCCTCTGCTTGGGACAGAACGGGAGTCCCGATGTCTTTAAATGCAACTAACGCGCCTAAAGAGCTTTCGATCGGTGGGGGTTTATCGCTGTCGTGGTTAGCCCTTGTTCTCTGCACTTCTAAGTCAGCCTCGTGCTCTCTTTCAAGAGCTTTATTCTGTAGCGCTTTATCTCGCGCATCCCGCTCAATATTTTGTCGACATGCGTCAACTTCTAGCGCCTTGCGATGCGACTCGTCGTCAAGCTCTTTTTCACGCGATGCATCTTGATCATGAGCGCTGCGAAGCGGCTCCGTCTCTAGCGTTTTACGATGCGCTTCGGCGTTCTTAGCTGTGCGATGGGCCTCGGCCCCTAACTCCTCGCGATGTACCTCAGCGTCTGGCTCTGTCCGACGCACTTCGGCGTCCTGCATTTTGTGACGGGCCTCAACGTCAGATACCTCGTGACTTTCCTCAGCGCCCCGCTTTCTCTGACGCACTTCAGCGGCTTGCGCATAACAACGAGCCTCGGCGTCTTGCGCTTTGCATCTGTCCTTCTCATCTAATACTTTCCAGTGAGCGACATCATGAAGCGCCACGTGGCGGGCCTCAGCCTCCATCGTTTCACGTCGCGCCTCATCCTCACGCTCTTTTCGGCAGGCGTCTACCTTTAGCGCCCTTCGACGCGCTTCAGCGCTGTCTCTATCGCTCCGACTTTCCCAGTCAGCAGGACTCGAAAGAAAAAAATATCTTATCAAGGCATATCTAGCATGACTGAAGTCTCCTGCTTCCTCGAAGGGTAAGCAATTCAAAACATGCGCGATCTTGCGCGGCAACAGCGTGGCGAGCTTCTCCACCCAAAGGTCGCGGCTAACACCAACATTACAGCAGACAACTTCAAAATCACCAAGAAAATGCGCGATGTTCTCGCCTGTCTGAAAGTTGTGGAGCTGGTGTTTAGCTCGCTCCCATTTCAGTGCTTGAATTTGAAGATCGAGCTCTTTCATTCTGAGAGCGTGCTCTCTCCTTTTTCGGCACTCTTCGGCCTTCCACTGTTCATGCCTTTGAGCTTCGAGCTCTTCGGCCTTCTGCTGTTCGTGCCTTTGAGCTTCGAGCTCTTCGGCCTTCTGCTGTTCGCGCCTTTGAGCTTCGAGCTGTTCGCGGCTTTTCTCGGCCTTCTGCTTTTGCTCACAAATGAGCTCCCAAAACTCGTCAGCTTCCTCAGCCGTCACATTCTCTGCCCGCATCACCTCGAGAATCGCTTCCCTTGTTTTAGCGGACCCGGTGGAAATCCCCATGGCTCGACAAATTTCGAGGAGGTCCTGCACCAGGTACTGCTCCATCGCGATCTCGTTTCTCGTGATGCTCTGCTATTGATATTCACCGTATTTTAAAACTAATCTCGTGGTTTAAAGTAGGTGAATATTTAAATTACAACTAAAAAAAACACAAAACGCTCTCCTAACATCTGCCTGTGCTAGAGAGGTCTGGCGAAATGAACAGTAAACGTTGGGCACTCACCCAACCAAAGTAGCCAACGATGGTCCAACTCGTGGCTGCCGTCGAACAGTATCAGGCCTTCAGGGATCCGGTCCAACTTGCCAATGTTGAGATCCGGGGTTGCTTGTCCCAGCTTGCCGAACGATGAGAGCAGGGTTAGCGTATCGCAGCGTAGCCAAACGCTATCACGGCGGTCGTCCTCGTGCTCGGAGATCCGATCCAACTTTTCAGCCGTTAAGATCGGGGTAGCGGGTCCCAAAGCAGCAAAACGTTGAGGACAGGGGTCTGATCCGGCGTGCCAAACGTAGGATATCGTATCCCGAAGCTGCCAACCACTGTTATGAATTTGCTCTGTCGCAATGGTAGCGGTGGCGAAGAGCGGCGGGCCGTCCAGCGGACTTCGATGATGCCTTAGCCCGAAGGTGAAACAGGGAGGCAATCCGTTTGGAAAACAGCAACAAAAGTAGCGTTTACTATCGCAGGTTGTCGTTTTACAGAGCCAGCCAGCACGACAACGTCGGCTGGGGCAAAATCTCCTAACATGGGGCCGGCACGGCCTTAAATGGCGTTTTTGGACTCGTCTGCGAGACCAGTTCTTCGGAACGGCACAGTGGCTCGGAGGGGAGACGTAGCCCTACCCGGAACTGCAAAGTGGTTCGGCGGAGGAAACCACGTTATCCCCGGACTGCACGGTTCTCCTGCACAGAAGGCGGCGCTGGGAGGGGGGGGGGAGACAGTTCGTCGAAACAGGGCTAGATCTTGCGAGACGTGCTCCCGAACGAAGAACATGTCTGTGGCACAACAGTTGGCAGCCACTTTTTTTTGCGCATCCGTGCATTCGCTAAGAATCTGCGTCCCTTATTAGATTTCAAATATACCGTATGTATTGAAGAATCGCAAAATATTACCGTGCACCCTTACCTTGATAAATACGTAGCACAACTAGCTGCAATATGACGTTTCTTTTTATTTTGAAACTACTTTCACCTAGTTAAACGCCGGAAGGCCTCAAAGTGCTGTCACTAAGTCTTGTTCAAACTTGAGAGCGACGACGTCTGTTTCTCTTTATAGTTACGTCCCTCAGTGCACCGACCTGCATTCCATCCAATGCGTTGCTGATGCAGCATTTGCGAAAAGACTTGCGCAACATATCTTCCGTGAACGATTCCCTTTCTGACGACACTCAACCAAAAACTGTCGCGGGGCGGTGGACGTCGTATAAGCGCCCAGCATCCACTTATTGTAGAGTTCGCGCACGCAATCTCGCAAGGTGTTTTGGGGCACTACGTACAAAGGCTGGAGAATTCCGCGTAGACGTGGCGATTGTATCTGATACCTTAGCGCTGTGCTTAGGGGAAAAAAACGAGAACCAGCGGCGAACATCTTACCACACCATTTCTTCGTATGTACGAAACGAAGAATCCAGTGTTTAAAATGCCGAAAAAATCTGACGTTAAGGCATCTCAAAAAGGGCATGTAGTCTCTGCGGGAGCGGAGAATGGTGAAACCCCTTTGGTTTCCACACTCATGCACCACGCAGACGGCGCAACGACGTTACAAACATTTAACAATACGAATGTACTTGGCGGCGTATATAGTGTGCAGGATCTGCCCGTCACCAACACTTGCATTCCCGTTGGCAATTTAGCTTTGCTTCGAAGGTTCCTGGATTATCCGTACGCAGTTGCTGCCGGCACTTGGCCTACCGGGCTTGTTTTTGAGCCCGGACTGCAGCATCAGCCCGCCGAATGCGAGCTGTCTCACCTTCTCACTTCCGGCATTCTTCTCGAGTTGTCCGTGGCACACCCATGTGGAAGGTTACAGGAGAAGCTCTCGAACACGCTCGCCAACTATAACTGTCTATCAAACAGTTTATGTACCCCGGGCGTACCGTGATAGCGTGAAGTGTGCATGCGCCGATACGTATATGTTACCCGTACCGCTTACTGTACGTGCACTATTTAACGTCAAACATGGTGGCGCTCTGGGATGCCCCCTTTGAAGTGACGTGGTTGTTGAAAGATTCACTTTGTTTGCAGCAAACGACTGTTTAAAGTGCCTTCGCTTGCCTTCAGTTAGCTTCTACGACAGAGCATACAATTAAGTTGGCGCAGTCTCTGAGATAGCTGCCCATTTCTAACGTGTTTAGGCCTACCTACAACATCAATGTAAACAAATCGGAAACCTGGAGTTTTTCACATTTGGTGCGTTGTTCCTATTTATTTACTTTCATTATTAATAAAATAAACGTGTAACAATACTTCGCGGGGTAACACAGGCTGATAATCACGTTTTAATATCCTTCTCGCTTTCTTACTCATAAACACTTTGATAGGTGGCGCCACCATCCCGTCCGGGGAACCTTAATGCTGTACCGCTAAACTATAGGGCACTGTCCGCGACTAATGTTTCCTGTGCACGGTAACGTCATTCCCTTAACCTCTGCTATCGCGCAGAAGTTAAGGGAATAACCCAAAGCGCTGCCGACGGCGTGCATACGACGCTGCGAGAGATTAACTGATAAAAGAGCCAGTGGAGACCGCTCGTGACACCACCACTATACGAATTTTTCAAGTTATACACAGCTTTCACTGTAAAACGGAGCACCAACGCAAGCTTACTGGCGTCTCGGGGAAGGTGGCGAGACCACTCGACGATAAGTATAGTAGAGTCGAATGCGCCCCCCCGCCCCCTTCCAGATGAACAAAGGCGGAGGCCGCCTCTATAGTTCTGAATCTGTTTTTTTTCTTTTTTTGTGGTCGGGACTTCATCTCAATAGCTCAGGTCCTGACCTCTTTTTTTTTACTTTTTGGTGTTAAGTGTATATCTGATGTCATAAATGATTCTCTTTATGCCTCCATCTAGCAGTTCGCAAGTCTGTGTTCTTTGTAGTGTTTCTTGAGGATAATGTCGTACCTATATAATGTCGTCTGTATATCTTTATTCTCGATGTACAATAGGCCTAATCGTTTAATTAAGACTTTTCGCGCCAAAAGAAATACATGTTATTTACAAACACAGATCAAAAGACGCATCATGCAAAGACATGCAACAAAAGAACACTAAACTTCGTAAAGAAAAGAAAGGTCTGGATCTTAAGTGGCTTTTCAAATACCTCCCAGTCAACGTCCAACCAAATGGCTAAGGGCGCCCCGCGTACTGGCTAGACGTCACCGTCGTCTTCTTTCGAGGAGTCGTCCTGAAAGCCGCTTGGTCCTGGTCTGGGCTCTAGGGTATTCAAATCGTCCGTGTCACCTCGTTACTCGCCATGGAAGTCGTCCAGTCTGCGACGCTTGCACGGCGGTCCGGCGTCGTCATCTGAAACAGACGGTAAAACCCTACAGACGGTATCAGATCCAGTAGACGCCTCTGCATTACCTACCTCGACTCCAGCGCCAGAAACAGCAGGTGCCGAATCCGCACCATCGTCAGTCGACGAGTCATCGCTCCATGAATCTTCACTGGATGAGTCATCGCTCGATGAATCGTCGCTTGAGGAATCGTCACACGGGGCCCATATCTTCAAACTCTCCGCGAGCAAGACGTAGCGAAGCAGGCTCGAGGTGTTCTGCATCTTCCCTTGAGCCTGAGAAATAAGATCGTCAATAGTCAGGGCACGGTTGGCGGGCATGACGATAAAGTGGTGTACTTACCGGAAGCAATACTTTTTTCCTCCCAACGTAGCGCACGTGCGTTCAATGCCGAATGCAGCAGCTGACTGAGCTCTTGTCTCTCTCTCTCCTTTCACTCAAGTAGTGACGTCACCAACAACGCCCGCCAATGAGGCCCACTCTCGCTGTCGGAACAGGAGCTGGTTGGCCAAACGAGTTCTGGTGAGGGCAACCACTGGAAAGGCTGGCGCAGCGGTCGCGCTGACGCAGCAAACGACCACACGCGACACGTTCATGCAGTCGTCAGTGTAGCACGCTTCCTTTCAACCCCAAATCAGATAGTTTTCTAGCTAACCGGTTTTTTTTACCGCACGATACCACAGTGCCGGACACAATTTAGTGAGTCTATAATGAGTCAGCCTTTTCAAAACGTCATGGCAGCGATACACTTGCCTCACAAAATTGAAATTGGCGAAACAAATCAGCCATCATGCTCGGGTGTTAAAATGAGTTGGCAGCCACTTTTTTTTGCGCATCCGTGCATTCGCTAAGAATCTGCGTCTCTTATTAGATTTCAAATATACCGTATGTATTGAAGAATTGCAAAATATTACCGTGAACCCTTACCTTGATAAATACGTAGCACAACTAGCTGCAATATGACGTTTCTTTTTATTTTGAAACTACTTTCACCTAGTTAAACGCCGGAAGGCCTCAAAGTGCTGTCACTAAGTCTTGTTCAAACTTGAGAGCGACGACGTCTATTCCTCTTTATAGTTACGTCCCTCAGTGCATCGACCTGCATTCCATCCAATGCGTTGCTGATGCAGCATTTGCGAAAAGACTTGCGCAACATATCTGCCGTGAAAGATTCCCTTGCTGACGACACTCAACCAAAAACTGTCGCGGGGCGGTGGACGTCGTATAAGCGCCCAGCATCCACTTATTGTAGAGTTCGCGCACGCAATCTCGCAAGGTGTTTTTGGGCACTACGTACATAGGCTGGAGAATTCCGCGTAGACGTGGCGATTGTATCTGATACCTTAGCGCTGTGCTTAGGGGAAAAAAACGAGAACCAGCGGCAAACATCTTACCACACCATTTCTTCGTATGTACGAAACAAAGAATCCAGTGTTTAAAATGACGAATAAATCTGACGTTAAGGCATCTCAAAAGGGCATGTAGTCTCTGCGGGAGCAGAGCATGGTGAAACCCCTTTGGTTTCCACACTCATGCACCACGCAGACGGCGCAACGACGTTACAAACGTTTAACAATACGAATGTACTTGGCGGCGTATATAGTGTGCAGGATCTGCCCGTCACCAACACTTGCATTCCCGTTGGCAATTTAGCTTTGCTTCGAAGGTTCCTGGATTATCCGTACGCAGTTGCTGCCGGCACTTGGCCTACCGGGCTTGTTTTTGTGCCCGGACTGCAGCATCAGCCCGCCGAATGCGAGCTGTCTCACCTTCTCACTTCCGGCATTCTTCTCGAGTTGTCCGTGGCACACCCATGTGGAAGGTTACAGGAGAAGCTCTCGAACACGCTCGCCTACTATAACTGTCTATCAAACAGTTAGTGTACCCCGGTCGTACCGTGATAGCGTGAAGTGTGCATGCGCAGATACGTATATGTTACCCGTACCGCTTACTGTACGTGCACTATTTAATGTCAAACATCATGGCGCTCTGGGATGCCCCCTTTGAAGTTACGTGGTTGTTGAAAGATTCACTTTGTTTGCAGCAAACGACTGTTTAAAGTGCCTTCGCTTGCCTTCAGTTAGCTTCTACGACAGAGCATACAATTAAGTTGGCGCAGTCTCTGAGATAGCTGCCCATTTCTAACGTGTTTAGGCCTAACTACAACATCAATGTAAACAAATCGGAAACCTGGAGTTTTTCGCATTCGGTGCGTTGTTCCTATTTATTTACTTTCATTATTAAGAAAATAAACATGTAACAATACTTCGCGCGGTAACACAGGCTGATAATCACGTTTTAATATCCTTCTCACTTTTCTTACTCATAAACACTTTGATAGGTGGCGCCACCATCCCGTCCGGGGAACGTAAATGCTGTACCGCTAAACTATAGGGCACTGTCCGCGACTAATGTTTCCTGCACGGTAACGTCATTCCCTTAACCTCTGCTATCGCGCAGAAGTTAAGGGAATAACCCAAAGCACTGCCAACGGCGTGCATACGACGCTGCGAGTGATTAACTGATTAAAGAGCCAGTGGAGACCGCTCGTGACACCACCACTATACGAATTTTTCAAGTTATACACAGCTTTCACTGTAAAACGGAGCACCAACGTAAGCTTACTGGCGTCTCGGGGAAGGTGGCGAGACCACTCGACGATAAGTATAGTAGAGTCGAATGCGCCCCCCCGCCCCCTTCCAGATGAACAAAGGCGGAGGGCGCCTCTATAGTTCTGAATCTGTTTTTTTTTTCTTTTTTTTGTGGTCGGGACTTCATCTCAATAGCTCAGGTCCTGACCTCTTTTTTTTTACTTTTTGGTGTTAAGTGTATATCTGATGTCATAAATGATGCTCTTTACGCCTCCATCTAGCAGTTCGCAAGTCTGTGTTCTTTGTAGTGTTTCTTGAGGATAATGTCGTACCTATATAATGTCGTCTGTATATCTTTATTCTCGATGTACAATAGGCCTAATCGTTTAATTAAAACTTTTCGCGCCAAAAGAAATACATGTTATTTACAAACACAGATCAAAAGACGCATCATGCAAAGACATGCAACAAAAGAACACTAAACTTCGTAAAGAAAAGAAAGGTCTGGATCTTAAGTGGCTTTTCAAATACCTCCCAGTCAACGTCCAACCAACTGGCTAAGGGCGCCCCGCGTACTGGCTAGACGTCACCGTCGTCTTCTTCCGAGGAGTCGTCCTGAAAGCCGCTTGGTCCCGGTCTGGGCTCTAGGGTATTCAAATCGTCCGTGTCACCTCGTTACTCGCCATGGAAGTCGTCCAGTCTGCGACGCTTGCACGGCGGTCCGGCGTCGTCATCTGAAACAGACGGTAAAACCCTACAGACGGTATCAGATCCAGTAGACGCCTCTGCATTACCTACCTCGACTCCAGCGCCGGAAACAGCAGGTGCCGAATCCGCACCATCGTCAGTCGACGAGTCATCGCTCCATGAATCTTCACTGGACGAGTCCTCGCTCGATGAATCGTCGCTTGAGGAATGGTCACTCGGGACCCATATCTTCAAACTCTCCGCGAGCAAGACGTAGCGAAGCAGGCTCGAGGTGTTCTGCATCTTCCCTTGAGCCTGCGAAATAAGATCGTCAATAGTCGGGGCACGGTTGACGGGCATGACGATAAAGCGGTGTACTTACGGGAAGCAATACTTTTTTTTCTCCCAACGTAGCGCACGTGCGTTCAATGCCGAAGCCAGCAGCCGACTGAGCTCTTGTCTCTCTCTCCTTTCACTCAAGCAGTGACTTCACCAACAGCGCCCGCCAATGAGGCCCACTCTCGCTGTCGGAACAGGAGCTGGTTGGCCAAACGAGTTCTGGTGAGGGCAACCACTGGAAAGGCTGGCACTGCGGTCGCGCTGACGCAGCAAACGACCACACGCGACACGTTCATGCAGTCGTCAGTGTAGCACGCTTCCTTTCAACCCCAAATCAGATATTTTTCCAGCTGACCGGTTTTTTTTACCGCACGATACCACAGTGCCGGACACAATTTAGCGAGTCTATAATGAGTCAGCCTTTCCAAAACGCCATGGCAGCGATACACTTGCCTCACAAAATTGAAATTGGCGAAACAAATCAGCCATCATGCTCGGGTGTTAAAATGAGTTGGCAGCCACTTTTTTTTTTGCGCATCCGTGCATTCGCTAAGAATCTGCGTCTCTTATTAGATTTCAAATATACCGTATGTATTGAAGAATTGCAAAATATTACCGTGCACCCTTACCTTGACAAATACGTAGCACAACTAGCTGCAATATGACGTTTCTTTTTATTTTGAAACTACTTTCACCTAGTTAAACGCCGGAAGGCCTCAAAGGGCTGTCACTAAGTCTTGTTCAAACTTGAGAGCGACGACGTCTATTCCTCTTTAGAGTTACGTCCCTCAGTGCATCGACCTGCATTCCATCCAATGCGTTGCTGATGCAGCATTTGCGAAAAGACTTGCGCAACATATCTTCCGTGAAAGATTCCCTTGCTGACGACACTCAACCAAAAACTGTCGCGGGGCGGTGGACGTCGTATAAGCGCCAAGCATCCACTTATTGTAGAGTTCGCACACGCAATTTCGCAAGGTGTTTTTGGGCCCTACGTACAAAGGCTGGAGAATTCCGCGTAGACGTGGCGATTGTATCTGATACCTTAGCGCTGTGCTTAGGGGAAAAAAACGAGAACCAGCGGCAAACATCTTACCACACCATTTCTTCGTATGTACGAAACAAAGCATCCAGTGTTTAAAATGCCGAGTAAATCTGACGTTAAGGCATCTCAAAAAGGGCATGTAGTCTCTGCTGGAGCAGAGCATAGTGAAACCTCTTTGGTTTCCACACTCATGCACCACGCAGACGGCGCAACGACGTTACAAACGTTTAACAATGCGAATGTACTTGGCGGCGTATATAGTGTGCAGGATCTGCCCGTCACCAGCACCTGCATTCCCGTTGGCAATTTAGCTTTGCTTCGGAGGTTCCTGGATTATCCGTACGCAGTTGCTGCCGGCACTTGGCCTACCGGGCTTGTTTTTGTGCCCGGACTGCAGCATCAGCCCGCCGAATGCGAGCTGTCTCACCTTCTCACTTCCGGCATTCTTCTCGAGTTGTCCGTGGCACACCCATGTGGAAGGTTACAGGAGAAGCTCTCGAACACGCTCGCCTACTATAACTATCTATCAAACAGTTAGTGTACCCCGGGCGTACCGTGATAGCGTGAAGTGTGCATGCGCAGATACGTATATGTTACCCGTACCGCTTACTGTACGTGCACTATTTAACGTCAAACATGGTGGCGCTCTGGGATGCCCCCTTTGAAGTTACGTGGTTGTTGAAAGATTCACTTTGTTTGCAGCAAACGACTGTTTAAAGTGCCTTCGCTTGCCTTCAGTTAGCTTCTACGACAGAGCATACAATTAAGTTGGCGCAGTCTCTGAGATAGCTGCCCATTTCTAACGTGTTTAGGTCTAACTACAACATCCATGTAAACAAATCGGAAACCTGGAGTTTTTCGCATTCGGTGCGTTGTTCCTATTTATTTACTTTCATTATTAATAAAATAAACGTGTAACAATACTTCGCGCGGTAACACAGGCTGATAATCACGTTTTAATATCCTTCTCACTTTTCTTACTCATAAACACTTTGATAGGTGGCGCCACCATCCCGTCCGGGGAACGTAAATGCTGTACCGCTAAACTATAGGGCACTGTCCGCGACTAATGTTTCCTGCACGGTAACGTCATTCCCTTAACCTCTGCTATCGCGCAGAAGTTAAGGGAATAACCCAAAGCACTGCCAACGGCGTGCATACGACGCTGCGAGTGATTAACTGATTAAAGAGCCAGTGGAGACCGCTCGTGACACCACCACTATACGAATTTTTCAAGTTATACACAGCTTTCACTGTAAAACGGAGCACCAACGTAAGCTTACTGGCGTCTCGGGGAAGGTGGCGAGACCACTCGACGATAAGTATAGTAGAGTCGAATGCGCCCCCCCACCCCCTTCCAGATGAACAAAGGCGGAGGGCGCCTCTATAGTTCTGAATCTGTTTTTTTTTCTTTTTTTTTTGTGGTCGGGACTTCATCTCAATAGCTCAGGTCCTGACCTCTTTTTTTTACTTTTTGGTGTTAAGTGTATATCTGATGTCATAAATGATGCTCTTTACGCCTCCATCTAGCAGTTCGCAAGTCTGTGTTCTTTGTAGTGTTTCTTGAGGATAATGTCGTACCTATATAATGTCGTCTGTATATCTTTATTCTCGATGTACAATAGGCCTAATCGTTTAATTAAAACTTTTCGCGCCAAAAGAAATACATGTTATTTACAAACACAGATCAAAAGACGCATCATGCAAAGACATGCAACAAAAGAACACTAAACTTCGTAAAGAAAAGAAAGGTCTGGATCTTAAGTGGCTTTTCAAATACCTCCCAGTCAACGTCCAACCAACTGGCTAAGGGCGCCCCGCGTACTGGCTAGACGTCACCGTCGTCTTCTTCCGAGGAGTCGTCCTGAAAGCCGCTTGGTCCCGGTCTGGGCTCTAGGGTATTCAAATCGTCCGTGTCACCTCGTTACTCGCCATGGAAGTCGTCCAGTCTGCGACGCTTGCACGGCGGTCCGGCGTCGTCATCTGAAACAGACGGTAAAACCCTACAGACGGTATCAGATCCAGTAGACGCCTCTGCATTACCTACCTCGACTCCAGCGCCGGAAACAGCAGGTGCCGAATCCGCACCATCGTCAGTCGACGAGTCATCGCTCCATGAATCTTCACTGGACGAGTCGTCGCTCGATGAATCGTCGCTTGAGGAATGGTCACTCGGGACCCATATCTTCAAACTCTCCGCGAGCAAGACGTAGCGAAGCAGGCTCGAGGTGTTCTGCATCTTCCCTTGAGCCTGCGAAATAAGATCGTCAATAGTCGGGGCACGGTTGACGGGCATGACGATAAAGCGGTGTACTTACGGGAAGCAATACTTTTTTTTTCTCCCAACGTAGCGCACGTGCGTTCAATGCCGAAGCCAGCAGCCGACTGAGCTCTTGTCTCTCTCTCCTTTCACTCAAGCAGTGACTTCACCAACAGCGCCCGCCAATGAGGCCCACTCTCGCTGTCGGAACAGGAGCTGGTTGGCCAAACGAGTTCTGGTGAGGGCAACCACTGGAAAGGCTGGCACTGCGGTCGCGCTGACGCAGCAAACGACCACACGCGACACGTTCATGCAGTCGTCAGTGTAGCACGCTTCCTTTCAACCCCAAATCAGATATTTTTCCAGCTGACCGGTTTTTTTTACCGCACGATACCACAGTGCCGGACACAATTTAGCGAGTCTATAATGAGTCAGCCTTTCCAAAACGCCATGGCAGCGATACACTTGCCTCACAAAATTGAAATTGGCGAAACAAATCAGCCATCATGCTCGGGTGTTAAAATGAGTTGGCAGCCACTTTTTTTTTGCGCATCCGTGCATTCGCTAAGAATCTGCGTCTCTTATTAGATTTCAAATATACCGTATGTATTGAATAATTGCAAAATATTACCGTGCACCCTTACCTTGACAAATACGTAGCACAACTAGCTGCAATATGACGTTTCTTTTTATTTTGAAACTACTTTCACCTAGTTAAACGCCGGAAGGCCTCAAAGGGCTGTCACTAAGTCTTGTTCAAACTTGAGAGCGACGACGTCTATTCCTCTTTAGAGTTACGTCCCTCAGTGCATCGACCTGCATTCCATCCAATGCGTTGCTGATGCAGCATTTGCGAAAAGACTTGCGCAACATATCTTCCGTGAAAGATTCCCTTGCTGACGACACTCAACCAAAAACTGTCGCGGGGCGGTGGACGTCGTATAAGCGCCAAGCATCCACTTATTGTAGAGTTCGCACACGCAATTTCGCAAGGTGTTTTTGGGCCCTACGTACAAAGGCTGGAGAATTCCGCGTAGACGTGGCGATTGTATCTGATACCTTAGCGCTGTGCTTAGGGGAAAAAAACGAGAACCAGCGGCAAACATCTTACCACACCATTTCTTCGTATGTACGAAACAAAGAATCCAGTGTTTAAAATGCCGAGTAAATCTGACGTTAAGGCATCTCAAAAAGGGCATGTAGTCTCTGCTGGAGCAGAGCATAGTCAAACCTCTTTGGTTTCCACACTCATGCACCACGCAGACGGCGCAACGACGTTACAAACGTTTAACAATGCGAATGTACTTGGCGGCGTATATAGTGTGCAGGATCTGCCCGTCACCAGCACCTGCATTCCCGTTGGCAATTTAGCTTTGCTTCGGAGGTTCCTGGATTATCCGTACGCAGTTGCTGCCGGCACTTGGCCTACCGGGCTTGTTTTTGTGCCCGGACTGCAGCATCAGCCCGCCGAATGCGAGCTGTCTCACCTTCTCACTTCCGGCATTCTTCTCGAGTTGTCCGTGGCACACCCATGTGGAAGGTTACAGGAGAAGCTCTCGAACACGCTCGCCTACTATAACTGTCTATCAAACAGTTAGTGTACCCCGGGCGTACCGTGATAGCGTGAAGTGTGCATGCGCAGATACGTATATGTTACCCGTACCGCTTACTGTACGTGCACTATTTAACGTCAAACATGGTGGCACTCTGGGATGCCCCCTTTGAAGTGACGTGGTTGTTGAAAGATTCACTTCGTTTGCAGCAAACGACTGTTTAAAGTGCCTTCGCTTGCCTTCAGTTAGCTTCTACGACAGAGCATACAATTAAGTTGGCGCAGTCTCTGAGATAGCTGCCCATTTCTAACGTGTTTAGGCCTAACTACAACATCAATGTAAACAAATCGGAAACCTGGAGTTTTTCGCAATTGGTGCGTTGTTCCTATTTATTTACTTTCATTATTAATAAAATAAACGTGTAACAATACTTCGCGCGGTAACACAGGCTGATAATCTCGTTTTAATATCCTTCTCACTTTTCTTACTCATAAACACTTTGATAGGTGGCGCCACCATCCCGTCCGGGGAACGTAAATGCTCTACCGCTAAACTATAGGGCACTGTCCGCGACTAATTTTTCCTGCACGGTAACGTCATTCCCTTAACCTCTGCTATCGCGCAGAAGTTAAGGGAATAACCCAAAGCACTGCCAACGGCGTGCATACGACGCTGCGAGTGATTAACTGATAAAAGAGCCAGTGGAGACCGCTCGTGACACCACCACTATACGAATTTTTCAAGTTATACACAGCTTTTACTGTAAAACGGAGCACCAATGTAAGCTTACTGGCGTCTCGGGGAAGGTGGCGAGACCACTCGACGATAAGTATAGTAGAGTCGAATGCGCCCATCCCCCCCCCCCTTCCAGATGAACAAAGGCGGAGGGCGCCTCTATAGTTCTGAATCTGTTTTTTTTTTCTTTTTTTGTGGTCGGGACTTCATCTCAATAGCTCAGGTCCTGACCTCTTTTTTTTTACTTTTTGGTGTTAAGTGTATATCTGATGTCATAAATGATGCTATTTACGCCTCCATCTAGCAGTTCGCAAGTCTGTGTTCTTTGTAGTGTTTCTTGAGGATAATGTCCTACCTATATAATGTCGTCTGTATATCTTTATTCTCGATGTACAATAGGCCTAATCGTTTAATTAAAACTTTTCGCGCCAAAAGAAATACATGTTATTTACAAACACAGATCAAAAGACGCATCATGCAAAGACATGCAACAAAAGAACACTAAACTTCGCAAAGAAAAGGAAGGTCTGGATCTTAAGTGGCTTTTCAAATACCTCCCAGTGAACGTCCAACCAAATGGCTAAGGGCGCCCCGCGTACTGGCTAGACGTCACCGTCGTCTTCTTCCGAGGAGTCGTCCTGAAAGCCGCTCTGTCCTGGTCTGGGCTCTAGGGTATTCAAATCGTCCGTGTCACCTTGCCACTCGCCATGGAAGTCGTCCAGTCTGCGACGCTTGCACATCGTTCCGGCGTCGTCATCTGAAAGAGACGGTAAAACCCTACAGACGGTATCAGATCCAGTAGACGCCTCTGCATTACCTACCTCGACTCCAGTGCCAGAAACAGCAGGTGCCGAATCCGCACCATCGTCAGTCGACGAGTCATCGCTCCATGAATCTTCACTGGACGAGTCATCGCTCGATGAATCGTCGCTTGAGGAATCGTCACACGGGACCCATATCTTCAAACTCTCCGCGAGCAAGACGTAGCGAACAGGCTCGAGGTGTTCTGCATCTTCCCTTGAGCCTGAGAAATAAGATCGTCAATAGTCGGGGGACGGTTGGCGGGCATGACGATAAAGCGGTGTACTTACGGGAAGCAATACCTTTTTTTCCTCCCAACGTAGCGCACGTGCGTTCAATGCCGAAGCCAGCAGCCGACTGAGCTCTTGTCTCTCTCTCCTTTCACTCAAGCAGTGACGTCACCAACAGCGCCCGCCAATGAGGCCCACTCTCGCTGTCGGAACAGGAGCTGGTTGGCCAAACGAGTTCTGGTGAGGGCAACCACTGGAAAGGCTGGCGCTGCGGTCGCGCTGACGCAGCAAACGACCACACGCGACACGTTCATGCAGTCGTCAGTGTAGCACGCTTCCTTTCAACCCCAAATCAGATATTTTTCCAGCTGACCGGTTTTTTTTACCGCACGATACCACAGTGCCGGACACAATTTAGCGAGTCTATAATGAGTCAGCCTTTCCAAAACGCCATGGCAGCGATACACTTGCCTCACAAAATTGAAATTGGCGAAACAAATCAGCCATCATGCTCGGGTGTTAAAATGAGTTGGCAGCCACTTTTTTTTTTGCGCATCCGTGCATTCGCTAAGAATCTGCGTCTCTTATTAGATTTCAAATATACCGTATGTATTGAAGAATTGCAAAATATTACCGTGCACCCTTACCTTGATAAATACGTAGCACAACTAGCTGCAATATGACGTTTCTTTTTATTTTGAAACTACTTTCATCTAGTTAAACGCCGGAAGGCCTCAAAGTGCTGTCACTAAGTCTTGTTCAAACTTGAGAGCGACGACGTCTGTTCCTCTTTAGAGTTACGTCCCTCAGTGCACCGACCTGCATTCCATCCAATGCGTTGCTGATGCAGCATTTGCGAAAAGACTTGCGCAACATATCTTCCGTGAAAGATTCCCTTTCTGACGACACTCAACCAAAAACTGTCGCGGGGCGGTGGACGTCGTATAAGCGCCCAGCATCCACTTATTGTAGAGTTCGCGCACGCAATCTCGCAAGGTGTTTTTGGGCACTACGTACAAAGGCTGGAGAATTCCGCGTAGACGTGGCGATTGTATCTGATACCTTAGCGCTGTGCTTAGGGGGAAAAAAACGAGAACCAGCGGCGAACATCTTACCACACCATTTCTTCGTATGTACGAAACGAAGAATCCAGTGTTTAAAATGCCGAAAAAATCTGACGTTAAGGCATCTCAAAAAGGGCATGTAGTCTCTGCGGGAGCAGAGAATGGTGAAACCCCTTTGGTTTCCACACTCATGCACCACGCAGACGGCGCAACGACGTTACAAACGTTTAACAATACGAATGTACTTGGCGGCGTATATAGTGTGCAGGATCTGCCCGTCACCAACACTTGCATTCCCGTTGGCAATTTAGCTTTGCTTCGGAGGTTCCTGGATTATCCGTACGCAGTTGCTGCCGGCACTTGGCCTACCGGGCTTGTTTTTGTGCCCGGACTGCAGCATCAGCCCGCCGAATGCGAGCTGTCTCACCTTCTCACTTCCGGCATTCTTCTCGAGTTGTCCGTGGCACACCCATGTGGAAGGTTACAGGAGAAGCTCTCGAACACGCTCGCCAACTATAACTGTCTATCAAACAGTTTATGTACCCCGGGTGTACCGTGATAGCGTGAAGTGTGCATGCGCCGATACGTATATGTTACCCGTACCGCTTACTGTACGTGCACTATTTAACGTCAAACATGGTGGCGCTCTGGGATGCCCCCTTTGAAGTGACGTGGTTGTTGAAAGATTCACTTTGTTTGCAGCAAACGACTGTTTAAAGTGCCTTCGCTTGCCTTCAGTTAGCTTCTACGACAGAGCATACAATTAAGTTGGCGCAGTCTCTGAGATAGCTGCCCATTTCTAACGTGTTTAGGCCTACCTACAACATCAATGTAAACAAATCGGAAACCTGGAGTTTTTCACATTTGGTGCGTTGTTCCTATTTATTTACTTTCATTATTAATAAAATAAACGTGTAACAATACTTCGCGGGGTAACACAGGCTGATAATCACGTTTTAATATCCTTCTCACTTTCTTACTCATAAACACTTTGATAGGTGGCGCCACCATCCCGTCCGGGGAACCTAAATGCTGTACCGCTAAACTATAGGGCACTGTCCGCGACTAATGTTTCCTGTGCACGGTAACGTCATTCCCTTAACCTCTGCTATCGCGCAGAAGTTAAGGGAATAACCCAAAGCGCTGCCGACGGCGTGCTTACGACGCTGCGAGTGATTAACTGATAAAAGAGCCAGTGGAGACCGCTCGTGACACCACCACTATACGAATTTTTCAAGTTATACACAGCTTTCACTGTAAAACGGAGCACCAACGCAAGCTTACTGGCGTCTCGGGGAAGGTGGCGAGACCACTCGACGAGAAGTATAATAGAGTCGAATGCGCCCCCCCCCGCCCCCTTCCAGATGAACAAAGGCGGAGGCCGCCTCTATAGTTCTGAATCTGTTTTTTTTTCTTTTTTTGTGGTCGGGACTTCATCTCAATAGCTCAGGTCCTGACCTCTTTTTTTTTTACTTTTTGGTGTTAAGTGTATATCTGATGTCATAAATGATTCTCTTTATGCCTCCATCTAGCAGTTCGCAAGTCTGTGTTCTTTGTAGTGTTTCTTGAGGATAATGTCGTACCTATATAATTTCGTCTGTATATCTTTATTCTCGATGTACAATAGGCCTAATCGTTTAATCAAAACTTTTCGCGCCAAAAAAAATACATGTTATTTACAAACACAGATCAGAAGACGCATCATGCAAAGACATACAACAAAAGAACACTAAACTTCGTAAAGAAAAGAAAGGTCTGGATCTTAAGTGGCTTTTCAAATACCTCCCAGTCAACGTCCAACCAAATGGCTAAGGGCGCCCCACGTACTGGCTAGACGTCACCGTCGTCTTCTTCCGAGGAGTCGTCCTGAAAGCCGCTTGGTCCTGGTCTGGGCTCTAGCGTATTCAAATCGTCCGTGTCACCTCGTTACTCGCCATGGAAGTCGTCCAGTCTGCGACGCTTGCACGGCGGTCCGGCGTCGTCATCTGAAACAGACGGTAAAACCCTACAGACGGTATCAGATCCAGTAGACGCCTCTGCATTACCTACCTGGACTCCAGCGCCAGAAACAGCAGGTGCCGAATCCGCACCATCGTCAGTCGACGAGTCATCGCTCCATGAATCTTCACTGGACGAGTCATCGCTCGATGAATCGTCGCTTGAGAAATCGTCACACGGGACCCATATCTTCAAACTCTCCGCGAGCAAGACGTAGCGAAGCAGGCTCGAGGTGTTCTGCATCTTCCCTTGAGCCTGAGAAATAAGATCGTCAATAGTCGGGGCACGGTTGGCGGGCATGACGATAAAGCGGTGTACTTACGGGAAGCAATAATTTTTTCCTCCCAACGTAGCGCACGTGCGTTCAATGCCGAATGCAGCAGCTGACTGAGCTCTTGTCTCTCTCTCCTTTCACTCAAGCAGTGACGTCACCAACAACGCCCGCCAATGAGGCCCACTCTCGCTGTCGGAACAGGAGCTGGTTGGCCAAACGAGTTCTGGTGAGGGCAACCACTGGAAAGGCTGGCGCTGCGGTCGCGCTGATGCAGCAAACGACCACACGCGACACGTTCATGCAGTCGTCAGTGTAGCACGCTTCCTTTCAACCCCAAATCAGGTATTTTTCTAGCTAACCGGTTTTTTTTACCGCACGATACCACAGTGCCGGACAATATTTAGCGAGTCTATAATGAGTCAGCCTTTTCAAAACGCCATGGCAGCGATACACTTGCCTCACAAAATTAAAATTGGCGAAACAAATCAGCCATCATGCTCGGGTGTTAAAATGAGTTGGCAGCCACTTTTTTTTGCGCATCCGTGCATTCGCTAAGAATCTGCGTCTCTTATTAGATTTCAAATATACCGTATGTATTGAAGAATCGCAAAATATTACCGTGCACCCTTACCTTGATAAATACGTAGCACAACTAGCTGCAATATGACGTTTCTTTTTATTTTGAAACTACTTTCATCTAGTTAAACGCCGGAAGGCCTCAAAGTGCTGTCACTAAGTCTTGTTCAAACTTGAGAGCGACGACGTCTGTTCCTCTTTATAGTTACGTCCCTCAGTGCACCGACCTGCATTCCATCCAATGCGTTGCTGATGCAGCATTTGCGAAAAGACTTGCGCAACATATCTTCCGTGAAAGATTCCCTTTCTGACGACACTCAACCAAAAACTGTCGCGGGGCGGTGGACGTCGTATAAGCGCCCAGCATCCACTTATTGTAGAGTTCGCGCACGCAATCTCGCAAGGTGTTTTTGGGCACTACGTACAAAGGCTGGAGAATTCCGCGTAGACGTGGCGATTGTATCTGATACCTTAGCGCTGTGCTTAGGGGGAAAAAAACGAGAACCAGCGGCGAACATCTTACCACACCATTTCTTCGTATGTACGAAACGAAGAATCCAGTGTTTAAAATGCCGAAAAAATCTGACGTTAAGGCATCTCAAAAAGGGCATGTAGTCTCTGCGGGAGCAGAGAATGGTGAAACCCCTTTGGTTTCCACACTCATGCACCACGCAGACGGCGCAACGACGTTACAAACGTTTAACAATACGAATGTACTTGGCGGCGTATATAGTGTGCAGGATCTGCCCGTCACCAACACTTGCATTCCCGTTGGCAATTTAGCTTTGCTTCGGAGGTTCCTGGATTATCCGTACGCAGTTGCTGCCGGCACTTGGCCTACCGGGCTTGTTTTTGTGCCCGGACTGCAGCATCAGCCCGCCGAATGCGAGCTGTCTCACCTTCTCACTTCCGGCATTCTTCTCGAGTTGTCCGTGGCACACCCATGTGGAAGGTTACAGGAGAAGCTCTCGAACACGCTCGCCAACTATAACTGTCTATCAAACAGTTTATGTACCCCGGGTGTACCGTGATAGCGTGAAGTGTGCATGCGCCGATACGTATATGTTACCCGTACCGCTTACTGTACGTGCACTATTTAACGTCAAACATGGTGGCGCTCTGGGATGCCCCCTTTGAAGTGACGTGGTTGTTGAAAGATTCACTTTGTTTGCAGCAAACGACTGTTTAAAGTGCCTTCGCTTGCCTTCAGTTAGCTTCTACGACAGAGCATACAATTAAGTTGGCGCAGTCTCTGAGATAGCTGCCCATTTCTAACGTGTTTAGGCCTACCTACAACATCAATGTAAACAAATCGGAAACCTGGAGTTTTTCACATTTGGTGCGTTGTTCCTATTTATTTACTTTCATTATTAATAAAATAAACGTGTAACAATACTTCGCGGGGTAACACAGGCTGATAATCACGTTTTAATATCCTTCTCACTTTCTTACTCATAAACACTTTGATAGGTGGCGCCACCATCCCGTCCGGGGAACCTAAATGCTGTACCGCTAAACTATAGGGCACTGTCCGCGACTAATGTTTCCTGTGCACGGTAACGTCATTCCCTTAACCTCTGCTATCGCGCAGAAGTTAAGGGAATAACCCAAAGCGCTGCCGACGGCGTGCATACGACGCTGCGAGTGATTAACTGATAAAAGAGCCAGTGGAGACCGCTCGTGACACCACCACTATACGAATTTTTCAAGTTATACACAGCTTTCACTGTAAAACGGAGCACCAACGCAAGCTTACTGGCGTCTCGGGGAAGGTGGCGAGACCACTCGACGAGAAGTATAGTAGAGTCGAATGCGCCCCCCCCCGCCCCCTTCCAGATGAACAAAGGCGGAGGCCGCCTCTATAGTTCTGAATCTGTTTTTTTTTTCTTTTTTTGTGGTCGGGACTTCATCTCGATAGCTCAGGTCCTGACCTCTTTTTTTTTACTTTTTGGTGTTAAGTGTATATCTGATGTCATAAATGATTCTCTTTATGCCTCCATCTAGCAGTTCGCAAGTCTGTGTTCTTTGTAGTGTTTCTTGAGGATAATGTCGTACCTTTATAATGTCGTCTGTATATCTTTATTCTCGATGTACAATAGGGCTAATCGTTTAATTAAAACTTTTCGCGCCAAAAGAAATACATGTTATTTACAAACACAGATCAAAAGACTCATCATGCAAAGACATGCAACAAAAGAACACTAAACTTCGTAAAGAAAAGAAAGGTCTGGATCTTAAGTGGCTTTTCAAATACCTCCCAGTCAACGTCCAACCAAATGGCTAAGGGCGCCCCGCGTACTGGCTAGACGTCACCGTCGTCTTCTTCCGAGGAGTCGTCCTGAAAGCCGCTTGGTCCTGGTCTGGGCTCTAGGGTATACAAATCGTCCGTGTCACCTCGTTACTCGCCATGGAAGTCGTCCAGTCTGCGACGCTTGCACGGCGGTCCGGCGTCGTCATCTGAAACAGACGGTAAAACCCTACAGACGGTATCAGATCCAGTAGACGCCTCTCCATTACCTACCTCGACTCCAGCGCCAGAAACAGCATGTGCCGAATCCGCACCATCGTCAGTCGACGTGTCATCGCTCCATGAATCTTCACTGGACGAGTCATCGCTCGATGAATCGTCGCTTGAGGAATCGTCAAATGGGACCCATATCTTCAAACTCTCCGCGAGCAAGACGTAGCGAAGCAGGCTCGAGGTGTTCTGCATCTTCCCTTGAGCATGAGAAATAAGATCGTCAATAGTCGGGGCACGGTTGGCGGGCATGACGATAAAGCGGTGTACTTACGGGAAGCAATACTTTTTTTCCTCCCAACGTAGCGCACGTGCGTTCAATGCCGAAGCCAGCAGCCGACTGAGCTCTTGTCTCTCTCTCCTTTCACTCAAGCAGTGACGTCACCAACAGCGCCCGCCAATGAGGCCCACTCTCGCTGTCGGAACAGGAGCTGGTTGGCCAAACGAGTTCTGGTGAGGGCAACCACTGGAAAGGCTGGCGCTGCGGTCGCGCTGACGCAGCAAACGACCACACGCGACACGTTCATGCAGTCGTCAGTGTAGCACGCTTCCTTTCAACCCCAAATCAGATATTTTTCTAGCTAACCGGTTTTTTTTACCGCACGATACCACAGTGCCGGACACAATTTAGCGAGTCTATAATGAGTCAGCCTTTTCAAAACGCCATGGCAGCGATACACTTGCCTCACAAAATTGAAATTGGCGAAACAAATCAGCCATCATGCTCGGGTGTTAAAATGAGTTGGCAGCCACTTTTTTTTGCGCATCCGTGCATTCGCTAAGAATCTGCGTCTCTTATTAGATTTCAAATATACCGTAGTATGTATTGAAGAATCGCAAAATATTACCGTGCACCCTTACCTTGATAAATACGTCGCAAAACTAGCTGCAATATGACGTTTCTTTTTATTTTGAAACTACTTTCACCTAGTTAAACGCCGGAAGGCCTCAAAGTGCTGTCACTAAGTCTTGTTCAAACTTGAGAGCGACGACGTCTATTCCTCTTTATAGTTACGTCCCTCAGTGCACCGACCTGCATTCCATCCAATGCGTTGCTGATGCAGCATTTGCGAAAAGACTTGCGCAACATATCTTCCGTGAAAGATTCCCTTGCTGACGACACTCAACCAAAAACTGTCGCGGGGCGGTGGACGTCGTATAAGCGCCCAGCATCCACTTATTGTAGAGTTCGCGCACGCAATCTCGCAAGGTGTTTTTGGGCACTACGTACAAAGGCCGGAGAATTCCGCGTAGACGTGGCGATTGTATCTGATACCTTAGCGCTGTGCTTAGGGGGAAAAAAACGAGAACCAGTGGCGAACATCTTACCACACCATTTCTTCGTATGTACGAAACGAAGAATCCAGTGTTTAAAATGCCGAAAAAATCTGACGTCAAGGCATCTCAAAAAGGGCATGTAGTCTCTGCGGGAGCAGAGAATGGTGAAACCCCTTTGGTTTCCACACTCATGCACCACGCAGACGGCGCAACGACGTTACAAACGTTTAACAATACGAATGTACTTGGCGGCGTATATAGTGTGCAGGATCTGCCCGTCACCAACACTTGCATTCCCGTTGGCAATTTAGCTTTGCTTCGAAGGTTCCTGGATTATCCGTACGCAGTTGCTGCCGGCACTTGGCCTACCGGGCTTGTTTTTGTGCCCGGACTGCAGCATCAGCCCGCCGAATGCGAGCTGTCTCACCTTCTCACTTCCGGCATTCTTCTCGAGTTGTCCGTGGCACACCCATGTGGAAGGTTACAGGAGAAGCTCTCGAACACGCTCGCCAACTATAACTGTCTATCAAACAGTTTATGTACCCCGGGCGTACCGTGATAGCGTGAAGTGTGCATGCGCCGATACGTATATGTTACCCGTACCGCTTACTGTACGTGCACTATTTAACGTCAAACATGGTGGCGCTCTGGGATGCCCCCTTTGAAGTGACGTGGTTGTTGAAAGATTCACTTTGTTTGCAGCAAACGACTGTTTAAAGTGCCTTCGCTTGCCTTCAGTTAGCTTCTACGACAGAGCATACAATTAAGTTGGCGCAGTCTCTGAGATAGCTGCCCATTTCTAACGTGTTTAGGCCTACCTACAACATCAATGTAAACAAATCGGAAACCTGGAGTTTTTCACATTTGGTGCGTTGTTCCTATTTATTTACTTTCATTATTAATAAAATAAACGTGTAACAATACTTCGCGGGGTAACACAGGCTGATAATCACGTTTTAATATCCTTCTCACTTTCTTACTCATAAACACTTTGATAGGTGGCGCCACCATCCCGTCCGGGGAACCTTAATGCTGTACCGCTAAACTATAGGGCACTGTCCGCGACTAATGTTTCCTGTGCACGGTAACGTCATTCCCTTAACCTCTGCTATCGCGCAGAAGTTAAGGGAATAACCCAAAGCGCTGCCGACGGCGTGCATACGACGCTGCGAGTGATTAACTGATAAAAGAGCCAGTGGAGACCGCTCGTGACACCACCACTATACGAATTTTTCAAGTTATACACAGCTTTCACTGTAAAACGGAGCACCAACGCAAGCTTACCGGCGTCTCGGGGAAGGTGGCGAGACCACTCGACGATAAGTATAGTAGAGTCGAATGCGCCCCCTAGCCCCCTTCCAGATGAACAAAGGCGGAGGCCGCCTCTATAGTTCTGAATCTGTTTTTTTTTCTTTTTTTGTGGTCGGGACTTCATCTCAATAGCTCAGGTCCTGACCTCTTTTTTTTACTTTTTGGTGTCAAGTGTATATATGATTTCATAAATGATTCTCTTTATGCCTCCATCTAGCAGTTCGCAAGTCTGTGTTCTTTCTAGTGTTTCTTGAGGATAATGTCGTACCTATATAATGTCGTCTGTATATCTTTATTCTCGATGTACACTAGGCCTAACCGTTTAATTAAAACTTTTCGCGCCAAAAGAAATACATGTTATTTACAAACACAGATCAAAAGACGCATCATGCAAAGACATGCAACAAAAGAACACTAAACTTCGTAAAGAAAATAAAGGTCTGGATCTTAAGTGGCTTTTCAAATACCTCCCAGTCAACGTCCAACCAAATGGCTAAGGGCTCCCCGCGTACTGGCTAGACGTCACCGTCGTCTTCTTCCGAGGAGTCGTCCTGAAGGCCGCTTGGTCCTGGTCTTGGCTCTAGGGTATTCAAATCGTCCGTGTCACCTCGTTACTCGCCATGGAAGTCGTCCAGTCTGCGACGCTTGCACGGCGGTCCGGCGTCGTCATCTGAAACAGACGGTAAAACCCTACAGACGGTATCAGATCCAGTAGACGCCTCTGCTTTACCTACCTCGACTCCAGCGCCAGAAACAGCAGGTGCCGAATCCGCACCATCGTCAGTCGACGAGTCATCGCTCCATGAATCTTCACTGGACGAGTCATCGCTCGATGAATCGTCGCTTGAGGAATCGTCACACGGGACCCATATCTTCAAACTCTCCGCGAGCAAGACGTAGCGAAGCAGGCTCGAGGTGTCCTGCATCTTCCCTTGAGCCTGAGAAATAAGATCGTCAATAGTCGGGGCACGGTTGGCGGGCATGACGATAAAGCGGTGTACTTACGGGAAGCAATACTTTTTTCCTCCCAACGTAGCGCACGTGCGTTCAATGCCGAATGCAGCAGCTGACTGAGCTCTTGTCTCTCTCTCCTTTCACTCAAGCAGTGACGTCACCAACAACGCCCGCCAATGAGGCCCACTCTCGCTGTCGGAACAGGAGCTGGTTGGCCAAACGAGTTCTGGTGAGGGCAACCACTGGAAAGGCTGGCGCTGCGGTCGCGCTGACGCAGCAAACGACCACACGCGACACGTTCATGCAGTCGTCAGTGTAGCACGCTTCCTTTCAACCCCAAATCAGACATTTTTCTAGCTAACCGGTTTTTTTTACCGCACGATACCACAGTGCCGGACACAATTTAGCGAGTCTATAATGAGTCAGCCTTTTCAAAACGCCATGGCAGCGATACACTTGCCTCACAAAATTGAAATTGGCGAAACAAATCAGCCATCATGCTCGGGTGTTAAAATGAGTTGGCAGCCACTTTTTTTTGCGCATCCGTGCATTCGCTAAGAATCTGCGTCTCTTATTAGATTTCAAATATACCGTATGTATTGAAGAATTGCAAAATATTACCGTGAACCCTTACCTTGATAAATACGTAGCACAACTAGCTGCAATATGACGTTTCTTTTTATTTTGAAACTACTTTCACCTAGTTAAACGCTGGAAGGCCTCAAAGTGCTGTCACTAAGTCTTGTTCAAACTTGAGAGCAACGACGTCTATTCCTCTTTATAGTTACGTCCCTCAGTGCACCGACCTGCATTCCATCCAATGCGTTGCTGATGCAGCATTTGCGAAAAGACTTGCGCAACATATCTTCCGTGAAAGATTCCCTTGCTGACGACACTCAACCAAAAACTGTCGCGGGGCGGTGGACGTCGTATAAGCGCCCAGCATCCAATTATTGTAGAGTTCGCGCACGCAATCTCGCAAGGTGTTTTTGGGCACTACGTACAAAGGCTGGAGAATTCCGCGTAGACGTGGCGATTGTATCTGATACCTTAGCGCTGTGCTTAGGAGAAAAAAAACGAGAACCAGCGGCGAACATCTTACCACACTATTTCTTCGTATGTACGAAACGAAGAATCCAGTGTTTAAAATGCCGAAAAAATCTGACGTTAAGGCATCTCAAAAAGGGAGTGTAGTCTCTGCGGGAGCAGAGAATGGTGAAACCCCTTTGGTTTCCACACTCATGCACCACGCAGACGGCGCAACGACGTTACAAACGTTTAACAATACGAATGTACTTCGCGCCATATATAGTGTGCAGGATCTGCCCGTCACCAACACTTGCATTCCCGTTGGCAATTTAGCTTTGCTTCGAAGGTTCCTGGATTATCCGTACGCAGTTGCTGCCGGCACTTGGCCTACCGGGCTTGTTTTTGTGCCCGGACTGCAGCATCAGCCCGCCGAATGCGAGCTGTCTCACCTTCTCACTTCCGGCATTCTTCTCGAGTTGTCCGTGGCACACCCATGTGGAAGGTTACAGCAGAAGCTCTCGAACACGCTCGCCAACTATAACTGTCTATCAAACAGTTTATGTACCCCGGGCATACCGTGATAGCGTGAAGTGTGCATGCGCAGATACGTATATGTTACCCGTACCGCTTACTGTACGTGCACTATTTAACGTCAAACATGGTGGCGCTCTGGGATGCCCCCTTTGAAGTGACGTGGTTGTTGAAAGATTCACTTTGTTTGCAGCAAACGACTGTTTAAAGTGCCTTCGCTTGCCTTCAGTTAGCTTCTACGACAGAGCATACAATTAAGTTGGCGCAGTCTCTGAGATAGCTGCCCATTTCTAACGTGTTTAGGCCTACCTACAACATCAATGTAAACAAATCGGAAACCTGGAGTTTCTCACATTTGGTGCGTTGTTCCTATTTATTTACTTTCATTATTAATAAAATAAACGTGTAACAATACTTCGCGGGGTAACACAGGCTGATAATCACGTTTTAATATCCTTCTCACTTTCTTACTCATAAACACTTTGATAGGTGGCGCCACCATCCCGTCCGGGGAACGTTAATGCTGTACCGCTAAACTATAGGGCACTGTCCGCGACTAATGTTTCCTGTGCACGGTAACGTCATTCCCTTAACCTCTGCTATCGCGCAGAAGTTAAGGGAATAACCCAAAGCGCTGCCGACGGCGTGCATACGACGCTGCGAGTGATTAACTGATAAAAGAGCCAGTGGAGACCGCTCGTGACACCACCACTATATGAATTTTTCAAGTTATACACAGCTTTCACTGTAAAACGGAGCACCAACGCAAGCTTACTGGCGTCTCGGGGAAGGTGGCGAGACCACTCGACGATAAGTATAGTAGAGTCGAATGCGCCCCCCCGCCCCCTTCCAAATGAACAAAGGCGGAGGCCGCCTCTATAGTTCTGAATCTGTTTTTTTTTTCTTTTTTTGTGGTCGGGACTTCATCTCAATAGCTCAGGTCCTGACCTCTTTTTTTTTTACTTTTTGGTGTTAAGTGTATATCTGATGTCATAAATGATTCTCTTTATGCCTCCATCTAGCAGTTCGCAAGTCTGTGTTCTTTGTAGTGTTTCTTGAGGATAATGTCGTACCTATATAATTTCGTCTGTATATCTTTATTCTCGATGTACAATAGGCCTAATCGTTTAATCAAAACTTTTCGCGCCAAAAAAAATACATGTTATTTACAAACACAGATCAAAAGACGCATCATGCAAAGACATACAACAAAAGAACACTAAACTTCGTAAAGAAAAGAAAGGTCTGGATCTTAAGTGGCTTTTCAAATACCTCCCAGTCAACGTCCAACCAAATGGCTAAGGGCGCCCCACGTACTGGCTAGACGTCACCGTCGTCTTCTTCCGAGGAGTCGTCCTGAAAGCCGCTTGGTCCTGGTCTGGGCTCTAGCGTATTCAAATCGTCCGTGTCACCTCGTTACTCGCCATGGAAGTCGTCCAGTCTGCGACGCTTGCACGGCGGTCCGGCGTCGTCATCTGAAACAGACGGTAAAACCCTACAGACGGTATCAGATCCAGTAGACGCCTCTGCATTACCTACCTCGACTCCAGCGCCAGAAACAGCAGGTGCCGAATCCGCACCATCGTCAGTCGACGAGTCATCGCTCCATGAATCTTCACTGGACGAGTCATCGCTCGATGAATCGTCGCTTGAGAAATCGTCACACGGGACCCATATCTTCAAACTCTCCGCGAGCAAGACGTAGCGAAGCAGGCTCGAGGTGTTCTGCATCTTCCCTTGAGCCTGAGAAATAAGATCGTCAATAGTCGGGGCACGGTTGGCGGGCATGACGATAAAGCGGTGTACTTACGGGAAGCAATAATTTTTTCCTCCCAACGTAGCGCACGTGCGTTCAATGCCGAATGCAGCAGCTGACTGAGCTCTTGTCTCTCTCTCCTTTCACTCAAGCAGTGACGTCACCAACAACGCCCGCCAATGAGGCCCACTCTCGCTGTCGGAACAGGAGCTGGTTGGCCAAACGAGTTCTGGTGAGGGCAACCACTGGAAAGGCTGGCGCTGCGGTCGCGCTGATGCAGCAAACGACCACACGCGACACGTTCATGCAGTCGTCAGTGTAGCACGCTTCCTTTCAACCCCAAATCAGGTATTTTTCTAGCTAACCGGTTTTTTTTACCGCACGATACCACAGTGCCGGACACAATTTAGCGAGTCTATAATGAGTCAGCCTTTTCAAAACGCCATGGCAGCGATACACTTGCCTCACAAAATTAAAATTGGCGAAACAAATCAGCCATCATGCTCGGGTGTTAAAATGAGTTGGCAGCCACTTTTTTTTGCGCATCCGTGCATTCGCTAAGAATCTGCGTCTCTTATTAGATTTCAAATATACCGTATGTATTGAAGAATCGCAAAATATTACCGTGCACCCTTACCTTGATAAATACGTAGCACAACTAGCTGCAATATGACGTTTCTTTTTATTTTGAAACTACTTTCATCTAGTTAAACGCCGGAAGGCCTCAAAGTGCTGTCACTAAGTCTTGTTCAAACTTGAGAGCGACGACGTCTGTTCCTCTTTATAGTTACGTCCCTCAGTGCACCGACCTGCATTCCATCCAATGCGTTGCTGATGCAGCATTTGCGAAAAGACTTGCGCAACATATCTTCCGTGAAAGATTCCCTTTCTGACGATACTCAACCAAAAACTGTCGCGGGGCGGTGGACGTCGTATAAGCGCCCAGCATCCACTTATTGTAGAGTTCGCGCACGCAATCTCGCAAGGTGTTTTTGGGCACTACGTACAAAGGCTGGAGAATTCCGCGTAGACGTGGCGATTGTATCTGATACCTTAGCGCTGTGCTTAGGGGAAAAAAAACGAGAACCAGCGGCGAACATCTTACCACACCATTTCTTCGTATGTACGAAACGAAGAATCCAGTGTTTAAAATGCCGAAAAAATCTGACGTTAAGGCATCTCAAAAAGGGCATGTAGTCTCTGCGGGAGCAGAGAATGGTGAAACCCCTTTGGTTTCCACACTCATGCACCACGCAGACGGCGCAACGACGTTACAAACGTTTAACAATACGAATGTACTTGGCGGCGTATATAGTGTGCAGGATCTGCCCGTCACCAACACTTGCATTCCCGTTGGCAATTTAGCTTTGCTTCGAAGGTTCCTGGATTATCCGTACGCAGTTGCTGCCGGCACTTGGCCTACCGGGCTTGTTTTTGTGCCCGGACTGCAGCATCAGCCCGCCGAATGCGAGCTGTCTCACCTTCTCACTTCCGGCATTCTTCTCGAGTTGTCCGTGGCACACCCATGTGGAAGGTTACTGGAGAAGCTCTCGAACACGCTCGCCAACTATAACTGTCTATCAAAAAGTTTATGTACCCCGGGCGTACCGTGATAGCGTGAAGTGTGCATGCGCCGATACGTATATGTTACCCGTACCGCTTACTGTACGTGCACTATTTAACGTCAAACATGGTGACGCTCTGGGATGCCCCCTTTGAAGTGACGTGGTTGTTGAAAGATTCACTTTGTTTGCAGCAAACGACTGTTTAAAGTGCCTTCGCTTGCCTTCAGTTAGCTTCTACGACAGAGCATACAATTAAGTTGGCGCAGTCTCTGAGATAGCTGCCCATTTCTAACGTGTTTAGGCCTACCTACAACATCAATGTAAACAAATCGGAAACCTGGAGTTTTTCACATTTGGTGCGTTGTTCCTATTTATTTACTTTCATTATTAATAAAATAAACGTGTAACAATACTTCGCGGGGTAACACAGGCTGATAATCACGTTTTAATATCCTTCTCACTTTCTTACTCATAAACACTTTGATAGGTGGCGCCACTATCCCGTCCGGGGAACCTTAATGCTGTACCGCTAAACTATAGGGCACTGTCCGCGACTAATGTTTCCTGTGCACGGTAACGTCATTCCCTTAACCTCTGCTATCGCGCAGAAGTTAAGGGAATAACCCAAAGCGCTGCCGACGGCGTGCATACGACGCTGCGAGTGATTAACTGATAAAAGAGCCAGTGGAGACCGCTCGTGACACCACCACTATAGGAATTTTTCAAGTTATACACAGCTTTCACTGTAAAACGGAGCACCAACGCAAGCTTACTGGCGTCTCGGGGAAGGTGGCGAGACCACTCGACGAGAAGTATAGTAGAGTCGAATGCGCCCCCCCCCGCCCCCTTCCAGATGAACAAAGGCGGAGGCCGCCTCTATAGTTCTGAATCTGTTTTTTTTTCTTTTTTTGTGGTCGGGACTTCATCTCAATAGCTCAGGTCCTGACCTCTTTTTTTTTACTTTTTGGTGTTAAGTGTATATCTGATGTCATAAATGATTCTCTTTATGCCTCCATCTAGCAGTTCGCAAGTCTGTGTTCTTTGTAGTGTTTCTTGAGGATAATGTCGTACCTATATAATGTCGTCTGTATATCTTTATTTTCGATGTACAATAGGCCTAATCGTTTAATTAAAACTTTTCGCGCCAAAAGAAATACATGTTATTTACAAACACAGATCAAAAGACGCATCATGCAAAGACATGCAACAAAAGAACACTAAACTTCGTAAAGAAAAGAAAGGTCTGGATCTTAAGTGGCTTTTCAAATACCTCCCAGTCAACGTCCAACCAAATGGCTAAGGGCGCCCCGCGTACTGGCTAGACGTCACCGTCGTCTTCTTCCGAGGAGTCGTCCTGAAAGCCGCTTGGTCCTGGTCTGGGCTCTAGCGTATTCAAATCGTCCGTGTCACCTCGTTACTCGCCATGGAAGTCGTCCAGTCTGCGACGCTTGCACGGCGGTCCGGCTCGTCATCTGAAACAGACGGTAAAACCCTACAGACGGTATCAGATCCAGTAGACGCCTCTGCATTACCTACCTCGACTCCAGCGCCAGAAACAGCAGGTGCCGAATCCGCACCATCGTCGGTCGACGAGTCATCGCTCCATGAATCTTCACTGGACGAGTCATCGCTCGATGAATCGTCGCTTGAGAAATCGTCACACGGGACCCATATCTTCAAACTCTCCGCGAGCAAGACGTAGCGAAGCAGGCTCGAGGTGTTCTGCATCTTCCCTTGAGCCTGAGAAATAAGATCGTCAATAGTCGGGGCACGGTTGGCGGGCATGACGATAAAGCGGTGTACTTACGGGAAGCAATAATTTTTTCCTCCCAACGTAGCGCACGTGCGTTCAATGCCGAATGCAGCAGCTGACTGAGCTCTTGTCTCTCTCTCCTTTCACTCAAGCAGTGACGTCACCAACAACGCCCGCCAATGAGGCCCACTCTCGCTGTCGGAACAGGAGCTGGTTGGCCAAACGAGTTCTGGTGAGGGCAACCACTAGAAAGGCTGGCGCTGCGGTCGCGCTGACGCAGCAAACGACCACACGCGACACGTTCATGCAGTCGTCAGTGTAGCACGCTTCCTTTCAACCCCAAATCAGATATTTTTCTAGCTAACCGGTTTTTTTTACCGCACGATACCACAGTGCCGGACACAATTTAGTGAGTCTATAATGAGTCAGCCTTTTCAAAACGTCATGGCAGCGATACACTTGCCTCACAAAATTGAAATTGGCGAAACAAATCAGCCATCATGCTCGGGTGTTAAAATGAGTTGGCAGCCACTTTTTTTTTGCGCATCCGTGCATTCGCTAAGAATCTGCGTCTCTTATTAGATTTCAAATATACCGTATGTATTGAAGAACTGCAAAATATTACCGTGAACCCTTACCTTGATAAATACGTAGCAAAACTAGCTGCAATATGACGTTTCTTTTTATTTTGAAACTACTTTCACCTAGTTAAACGCCGGAAGGCCTCAAAGGGCTGTCACTAAGTCTTGTTCAAACTTGAGAGCGACGACGTCTATTCCTCTTTAGAGTTACGTCCCTCAGTGCATCGACCTGCATTCCATCCAATGCGTTGCTGATGCAGCATTTGCATAAAGACTTGCGCAACATATCTTCCGTGAAAGATTCCCTTGCTGACGACACTCAACCAAAAACTGTCGCGGGGCGGTGGACGTCGTATAAGCGCCAAGCATCCACTTATTGTAGAGTTCGCACACGCAATTTCGCAAGGTGTTTTTGGGCCCTACGTACAAAGGCTGGAGAATTCCGCGTAGACGTGGCGATTGTATCTGATACCTTAGCGCTGTGCTTAGGGGAAAAAAAACGAGAACCAGCGGCGAACATCTTACCACACCATTTCTTCGTATGTACGAAACGAAGAATCCAGTGTTTAAAATGCCGAAAAAATCTGACGTTAAGGCATCTCAAAAAGGGCATGTAGTCTCTGCGGGAGCAGAGAATGGTGAAACCCCTTTGGTTTCCACACTCATGCACCACGCAGACGGCGCAACGACGTTACAAACGTTTAACAATACGAATGTACTTGGCGGCGTATATAGTGTGCAGGATCTGCCCGTCACCAACACTTGCATTCCCGTTGGCAATTTAGCTTTGCTTCGAAGGTTCCTGGATTATCCGTACGCAGTTGCTGCCGGCACTTGGCCTACCGGGCTTGTTTTTGTGCCCGGACTGCAGCATCAGCCCGCCGAATGCGAGCTGTCTCACCTTCTCACTTCCGGCATTCTTCTCGAGTTGTCCGTGGCACACCCATGTGGAAGGTTACAGGAGAAGCTCTCGAACACGCTCGCCAACTATAACTGTCTATCAAACAGTTTATGTACCCCGGGCGTACCGTGATAGCGTGAAGTGTGCATGCGCCGATACGTATATGTTACCCGTACCGCTTACTGTACGTGCACTATTTAACGTCAAACATGGTGGCGCTCTGGGATGCCCCCTTTGAAGTGACGTGGTTGTTGAAAGATTCACTTTGTTTGCAGCAAACGACTGTTTAAAGTGCCTTCGCTTGCCTTCAGTTAGCTTCTACGACAGAGCATACAATTAAGTTGGCGCAGTCTCTGAGATAGCTGCCCATTTCTAACGTGTTTAGGCCTACCTACAACATCAATGTAAACAAATCGGAAACCTGGAGTTTTTCACATTTGGTGCGTTGTTCCTATTTATTTACTTTCATTATTAATAAAATAAACGTGTAACAATACTTCGCGGGGTAACACAGGCTGATAATCACGTTTTAAAATCCTTCTCACTTTCTTACTCATAAACACTTTGATAGGTGGCGCCACCATCCCGTCCGGGGAACCTTAATGCTGTACCGCTAAACTATAGGGCACTGTCCGCGACTAATGTTTCCTGTGCACGGTAACGTCATTCCCTTAACCTCTGCTATCGCGCAGAAGTTAAGGGAATAACCCAAAGCGCTGCCGACGGCGTGCATACGACGCTGCGAGTGATTAACTGATAAAAGAGCCAGTGGAGACCGCTCGTGACACCACCACTATACGAATTTTTCAAGTTATACACAGCTTTCACTGTAAAACAGAGCACCAACGCAAGCTTACTGGCGTCTCGGGGAAGGTGGCGAGACCACTCGACGAGAAGTATAGTAGAGTCGAATGCGCCCCCCCCGCCCCCTTCCAGATGAACAAAGGCGGAGGCCGCCTCTATAGTTCTGAATCTGTTTTTTTTTCTTTTTTGTGGTCGGGACTTCATCTCAATAGCTCAGGTCCTGACCTCTTTTTTTTTTACTTTTTGGTGTTAAGTGTATATCTGATGTCATAAATGATTCTCTTTATGCCTCCATCTAGCAGTTCGCAAGTCTGTGTTCTTTGTAGTGTTTCTTGAGGATAATGTCGTACCTATATAATGTCGTCTGTATATCTTTATTCTCGATGTACAATAGGCCTAATCGTTTAATTAAAACTTTTCGCGCCAAAAGAAATACATGTTATTTACAAACACAGATCAAAAGACTCATCATGCAAAGACATGCAACAAAAGAACACTAAACTTCGTAAAGAAAAGAAAGGTCTGGATCTTAAGTGGCTTTTCAAATACCTCCCAGTCAACGTCCAACCAAATGGCTAAGGGCGCCCCACGTACTGGCTAGACGTCACCGTCGTCTTCTTCCGAGGAGTCGTCCTGAAAGCCGCTTGGTCCTGGTCTGGGCTCTAGCGTATTCAAATCGTCCGTGTCACCTCGTTACTCGCCATGGAAGTCGTCCAGTCTGCGACGCTTGCACGGCGGTCCGGCGTCGTCATCTGAAACAGACGGTAAAACCCTACAGACGGTATCAGATCCAGTAGACGCCTCTGCATTACCTACCTCGACTCCAGCGCCAGAAACAGCAGGTGCCGAATCCGCACCATCGTCAGTCGACGAGTCATCGCTCCATGAATCTTCACTGGACGAGTCATCGCTCGATGAATCGTCGCTTGAGAAATCGTCACACGGGACCCATATCTTCAAACTCTCCGCGAGCAAGACGTAGCGAAGCAGGCTCGAGGTGTTCTGCATCTTCCCTTGAGCCTGAGAAATAAGATCGTCAATAGTCGGGGCACGGTTGGCGGGCATGACGATAAAGCGGTGTACTTACGGGAAGCAATAATTTTTTCCTCCCAACGTAGCGCACGTGCGTTCAATGCCGAATGCAGCAGCTGACTGAGCTCTTGTCTCTCTCTCGTTTCACTCAAGCAGTGACGTCACCAACAACGCCCGCCAATGAGGCCCACTCTCGCTGTCGGAACAGGAGCTGGTTGGCCAAACGAGTTCTGGTGAGGGCAACCACTGGAAAGGCTGGCGCTGCGGTCGCGCTGATGCAGCAAACGACCACACGCGACACGTTCATGCAGTCGTCAGTGTAGCACGCTTCCTTTCAACCCCAAATCAGGTATTTTTCTAGCTAACCGGTTTTTTTTACCGCACGATACCACAGTGCCGGACACAATTTAGCGAGTCTATAATGAGTCAGCCTTTTCAAAACGCCATGGCAGCGATACACTTGCCTCACAAAATTAAAATTGGCGAAACAAATCAGCCATCATGCTCGGGTGTTAAAATGAGTTGGCAGCCACTTTTTTTTGCGCATCCGTGCATTCGCTAAGAATCTGCGTCTCTTATTAGATTTCAAATATACCGTATGTATTGAAGAATCGCAAAATATTACCGTGCACCCTTACCTTGATAAATACGTAGCACAACTAGCTGCAATATGACGTTTCTTTTTATTTTGAAACTACTTTCATCTAGTTAAACGCCGGAAGGCCTCAAAGTGCTGTCACTAAGTCTTGTTCAAACTTGAGAGCGACGACGTCTGTTCCTCTTTATAGTTACGTCCCTCAGTGCACCGACCTGCATTCCATCCAATGCGTTGCTGATGCAGCATTTGCGAAAAGACTTGCGCAACATATCTTCCGTGAAAGATTCCCTTTCTGACGACACTCAACCAAAACCTGTCGCGGGGCGGTGGACGTCGTATAAGCGCCCAGCATCCACTTATTGTAGAGTTCGCGCACGCAATCTCGCAAGGTGTTTTTGGGCACTACGTACAAAGGCTGGAGAATTCCGCGTAGACGTGGCGATTGTATCTGATACCTTAGCGCTGTGCTTAGGGGAAAAAAACGAGAACCAGCGGCGAACATCTTACCACACCATTTCTTCGTATGTACGAAACGAAGAATCCAGTGTTTAAAATGCCGAAAAAATCTGACGTTAAGGCATCTCAAAAAGGGCACGTAGTCTCTGCGGGAGCAGAGAATGGTGAAACCCCTTTGGTTTCCACACTCATGCACCACGCAGACGGCGCAACGACGTTACAAACGTTTAACAATACGAATGTACTTGGCGGCGTATATAGTGTGCAGGATCTGCCCGTCACCAACACTTGCATTCCCGTTGGCAATTTAGCTTTGCTTCGAAGGTTCCTGGATTATCCGTACGCAGTTGCTGCCGGCACTTGGCCTACCGGGCTTGTTTTTGTGCCCGGACTGCAGCATCAGCCCGCCGAATGCGAGCTGTCTCACCTTCTCACTTCCGGCATTCTTCTCGAGTTGTCCGTGGCACACCCATGTGGAAGGTTACAGGAGAAGCTCTCGAACACGCTCGCCAACTATAACTGTCTATCAAACAGTTTATGTACCCCGGGCGTACCGTGATAGCGTGAAGTGTGCATGCGCCGATACGTATATGTTACCCGTACCGCTTACTGTACGTGCACTATTTAACGTCAAACATGGTGGCGCTCTGGGATGCCCCCTTTGAAGTGACGTGGTTGTTGAAAGATTCACTTTGTTTGCAGCAAACGACTGTTTAAAGTGCCTTCGCTTGCCTTCAGTTAGCTTCTACGACAGAGCATACAATTAAGTTGGCGCAGTCTCTGAGATAGCTGCCCATTTCTAACGTGTTTAGGCCTACCTACAACATCAATGTAAACAAATCGGAAACCTGGAGTTTTTCACATTTGGTGCGTTGTTCCTATTTATTTGCTTTCATTATTAATAAAATAAACGTGTAACAATACTTCGCGGGGTAACACAGGCTGATAATCACGTTTTAATATCCTTCTCACTTTCTTACTCATAAACACTTTGATAGGTGGCGCCACCATCCCGTCCGGGGAACCTTAATGCTCTACCGCTAAACTATAGGGCACTGTCCGCGACTAATGTTTCCTGTGCACGGTAACGTCATTCCCTTAACCTCTGCTATCGCGCAGAAGTTAAGGGAATAACCCAAAGCGCTGCCGACGGCGTGAATACGACGCTGCGAGTGATTAACTGATAAAAGAGCCAGTGGAGACCGCTCGTGACACCACCACTATACGAATTTTTCAAGTTATACACAGCTTTCACTGTAAAACGGAGCACCAACGCAAGCTTACTGGCGTCTCGGGGAAGGTGGCGAGACCACTCGACGAGAAGTATAGTAGAGTCGAATGCGCCCCCCCCCCGCCCCCTTCCAGATGAACAAAGGCGGAGGCCGCCTCTATAGTTCTGAATCTGTTTTTTTTTCTTTTTTTGTGGTCGGGACTTCATCTCAATAGCTCAGGTCCTGACCTCTTTTTTTTACTTTTTGGTGTTAAGTGTATATCTGATGTCATAAATGATTCTCTTTATGCCTCCATCTAGCAGTTCGCAAGTCTGTGTTCTTTGTAGTGTTTCTTGAGGATAATGTCGTACCTATATAATGTCGTCTGTATATCTTTATTCTCGATGTACAATAGGCCTAATCGTTTAATTAAAACTTTTCGCGCCAAAAGAAATACATGTTATTTACAAACACAGATCAAAAGACGCATCATGCAAAGACATGCAACAAAAGAACACTAAACTTCGTAAAGAAAAGAAAGGTCTGGATCTTAAGTGGCTTTTCAAATACCTCCCAGTCAACGTCCAACCAAATGGCTAAGGGCGCCCCGCGTACTGGCTAGACGTCACCGTCGTCTTCTTCCGAGGAGTCGTCCTGAAAGCCGCTTGGTCCTGGTCTGGGCTCTAGCGTATTCAAATCGTCCGTGTCACCTCGTTACTCGCCATGGAAGTCGTCCAGTCTGCGACGCTTGCACGGCGGTCCGGCTCGTCATCTGAAACAGACGGTAAAACCCTACAGACGGTATCAGATCCAGTAGACGCCTCTGCATTACCTACCTCGACTCCAGCGCCAGAAACAGCAGGTGCCGAATCCGCACCATCGTCAGTCGACGAGTCATCGCTCCATGAATCTTCACTGGACGAGTCATCGCTCGATGAATCGTCGCTTGAGAAATCGTCACACGGGACCCATATCTTCAAACTCTCCGCGAGCAAGACGTAGCGAAGCAGGCTCGAGGTGTTCTGCATCTTCCCTTGAGCCTGAGAAATAAGATCGTCAATAGTCGGGGCACGGTTGGCGGGCATGACGATAAAGCGGTGTACTTACGGGAAGCAATAATTTTTTCCTCCCAACGTAGCGCACGTGCGTTCAATGCCGAATGCAGCAGCTGACTGAGCTCTTGTCTCTCTCTCCTTTCACTCAAGCAGTGACGTCACCAACAACGCCCGCCAATGAGGCCCACTCTCGCTGTCGGAACAGGAGCTGGTTGGCCAAACGAGTTCTGGTGAGGGCAACCACTGGAAAGGCTGGCGCTGCGGTCGCGCTGACGCAGCAAACGACCACACGCGACACGTTCATGCAGTCGTCAGTGTAGCACGCTTCCTTTCAACCCCAAATCAGATATTTTTCTAGCTAACCGGTTTTTTTTACCGCACGATACCACAGTGCCGGACACAATTTAGCGAGTCTATAATGAGTCAGCCTTTTCAAAACGCCATGGCAGCGATACACTTGCCTCACAAAATTGAAATTGGCGAAACAAATCAGCCATCATGCTCGGGTGTTAAAATGAGTTGGCAGCCACTTTTTTTTTGCGCATCCGTGCATTCGCTAAGAATCTGCGTCTCTTATTAGATTTCAAATATACCGTATGTATTGAAGAATCGCAAAATATTACCGTGCACCCTTACCTTGATAAATACGTAGCACAACTAGCTGCAATATGACGTTTCTTTTTATTTTGAAACTACTTTCACCTAGTTAAACGCCGGAAGGCCTCAAAGTGCTGTCACTAAGTCTTGTTCAAACTTGAGAGCGACGACGTCTGTTTCTCTTTATAGTTACGTCCCTCAGTGCACCGACCTGCATTCCATCCAATGCGTTGCTGATGCAGCATTTGCGAAAAGACTTGCGCAACATATCTTCCGTGAACGATTCCCTTTCTGACGACACTCAACCAAAAACTGTCGCGGGGCGGTGGACGTCGTATAAGCGCCCAGCATCCACTTATTGTAGAGTTCGCGCACGCAATCTCGCAAGGTGTTTTGGGGCACTACGTACAAAGGCTGGAGAATTCCGCGTAGACGTGGCGATTGTATCTGATACCTTAGCGCTGTGCTTAGGGGAAAAAAACGAGAACCAGCGGCGAACATCTTACCACACCATTTCTTCGTATGTACGAAACGAAGAATCCAGTGTTTAAAATGCCGAAAAAATCTGACGTTAAGGCATCTCAAAAAGGGCATGTAGTCTCTGCGGGAGCAGAGCATGGTGAAACCCCTTTGGTTTCCACACTCATGCACCACGCAGACGGCGCAACGACGTTACAAACGTTTAACAATACGAATGTACTTGGCGGCGTATATAGTGTGCAGGATCTGCCCGTCACCAACACTTGCATTCCCGTTGGCAATTTAGCTTTGCTTCGAAGGTTCCTGGATTATCCGTACGCAGTTGCTGCCGGCACTTGGCCTACCGGGCTTGTTTTTGTGCCCGGACTGCAGCATCAGCCCGCCGAATGCGAGCTGTCTCACCTTCTCACTTCCGGCATTCTTCTCGAGTTGTCCGTGGCACACCCATGTGGAAGGTTACAGGAGAAGCTCTCGAACACGCTCGCCTACTATAACTGTCTATCAAACAGTTAGTGTACCCCGGTCGTACCGTGATAGCGTGAAGTGTGCATGCGCAGATACGTATATGTTACCCGTACCGCTTACTGTACGTGCACTATTTAATGTCAAACATGGTGGCGCTCTGGGATGCCCCCTTTGAAGTTACGTGGTTGTTGAAAGATTCACTTTGTTTGCAGCAAACGACTGTTTAAAGTGCCTTCGCTTGCCTTCAGTTAGCTTCTACGACAGAGCATACAATTAAGTTGGCGCAGTCTCTGAGATAGCTGCCCATTTCTAACGTGTTTAGGCCTAACTACAACATCAATGTAAACAAATCGGAAACCTGGAGTTTTTCGCATTCGGTGCGTTGTTCCTATTTATTTACTTTCATTATTAATAAAATAAACGTGTAACAATACTTCGCGCGGTAACACAGGCTGATAATCACGTTTTAATATCCTTCTCACTTTTCTTACTCATAAACACTTTGATAGGTGGCGCCACCATCCCGTCCGGGGAACGTAAATGCTGTACCGCTAAACTATAGGGCACTGTCCGCGACTAATGTTTCCTGCACGGTAACGTCATTCCCTTAACCTCTGCTATCGCGCAGAAGTTAAGGGAATAACCCAAAGCACTGCCAACGGCGTGCATACGACGCTGCGAGTGATTAACTGATTAAAGAGCCAGTGGAGACCGCTCGTGACACCACCACTATACGAATTTTTCAAGTTATACACAGCTTTCACTGTAAAACGGAGCACCAACCTAAGCTTACTGGCGTCTCGGGGAAGGTGGCGAGACCACTCGACGATAAGTATAGTAGAGTCGAATGCGCCCCCCCGCCCCCTTCCAGATGAACAAAGGCGGAGGGCGCCTCTATAGTTCTGAATCTGTTTTTTTTTCTTTTTTTTGTGGTCGGGACTTCATCTCAATAGCTCAGGTCCTGACCTCTTTTTTTTACTTTTTGGTGTTAAGTGTATATCTGATGTCATAAATGATGCTCTTTACGCCTCCATCTAGCAGTTCGCAAGTCTGTGTTCTTTGTAGTGTTTCTTGAGGATAATGTCGTACCTATATAATTTCGTCTGTATATCTTTATTCTCGATGTACAATAGGCCTAATCGTTTAATTAAAACTTTTCGCGCCAAAAGAAATACATGTTATTTACAAACACAGATCAAAAGACGCATCATGCAAAGACATGCAACAAAAGAACACTAAACTTCGTAAAGAAAAGAAAGGTCTGGATCTTAAGTAGCTTTTCAAATACCTCCCAGTCAACGTCCAACCAACTGGCTAAGGGCGCCCCGCGTACTGGCTAGACGTCACCGTCGTCTTCTTCCGAGGAGTCGTCCTGAAAGCCGCTTGGTCCCGGTCTGGGCTCTAGGGTATTCAAATCGTCCGTGTCACCTCGTTACTCGCCATGGAAGTCGTCCAGTCTGCGACGCTTGCACGGCGGTCCGGCGTCGTCATCTGAAACAGACGGTAAAACCCTACAGACGGTATCAGATCCAGTAGACGCCTCTGCATTACCTACCTCGACTCCAGCGCCGGAAACAGCAGGTGCCGAATCCGCACCATCGTCAGTCGACGAGTCATCGCTCCATGAATCTTCACTGGACGAGTCCTCGCTCGATGAATCGTCGCTTGAGGAATGGTCACTCGGGACCCATATCTTCAAACTCTCCGCGAGCAAGACGTAGCGAAGCAGGCTCGAGGTGTTCTGCATCTTCCCTTGAGCCTGCGAAATAAGATCGTCAATAGTCGGGGCACGGTTGACGGGCATGACGATAAAGCGGTGTACTTACGGGAAGCAATACTTTTTTTTCTCCCAACGTAGCGCACGTGCGTTCAATGCCGAAGCCAGCAGCCGACTGAGCTCTTGTCTCTCTCTCCTTTCACTCAAGCAGTGACTTCACCAACAGCGCCCGCCAATGAGGCCCACTCTCGCTGTCGGAACAGGAGCTGGTTGGCCAAACGAGTTCTGGTGAGGGCAACCACTGGAAAGGCTGGCACTGCGGTCGCGCTGACGCAGCAAACGACCACACGCGACACGTTCATGCAGTCGTCAGTGTAGCACGCTTCCTTTCAACCCCAAATCAGATATTTTTCCAGCTGACCGGTTTTTTTTACCGCACGATACCACAGTGCCGGACACAATTTAGCGAGTCTATAATGAGTCAGCCTTTCCAAAACGCCATGGCAGCGATACACTTGCCTCACAAAATTGAAATTGGCGAAACAAATCAGCCATCATGCTCGGGTGTTAAAATGAGTTGGCAGCCACTTTTTTTTTGCGCATCCGTGCATTCGCTAAGAATCTGCGTCTCTTATTAGATTTCAAATATACCGTATGTATTGAAGAATTGCAAAATATTACCGTGCACCCTTACCTTGACAAATACGTAGCACAACTAGCTGCAATATGACGTTTCTTTTTATTTTGAAACTACTTTCACCTAGTTAAACGCCGGAAGGCCTCAAAGGGCTGTCACTAAGTCTTGTTCAAACTTGAGAGCGACGACGTCTATTCCTCTTTAGAGTTACGTCCCTCAGTGCATCGACCTGCATTCCATCCAATGCGTTGCTGATGCAGCATTTGCGAAAAGACTTGCGCAACATATCTTCCGTGAAAGATTCCCTTGCTGACGACACTCAACCAAAAACTGTCGCGGGGCGGTGGACGTCGTATAAGCGCCAAGCATCCACTTATTGTAGAGTTCGCACACGCAATTTCGCAAGGTGTTTTTGGGCCCTACGTACAAAGGCTGGAGAATTCCGCGTAGACGTGGCGATTGTATCTGATACCTTAGCGCTGTGCTTAGGGGAAAAAAACGAGAACCAGCGGCAAACATCTTACCACACCATTTCTTCGTATGTACGAAACAAAGCATCCAGTGTTTAAAATGCCGAGTAAATCTGACGTTAAGGCATCTCAAAAAGGGCATGTAGTCTCTGCTGGAGCAGAGCATAGTGAAACCTCTTTGGTTTCCACACTCATGCACCACGCAGATGGCGCAACGACGTTACAAACGTTTAACAATGCGAATGTACTTGGCGGCGTATATAGTGTGCAGGATCTGCCCGTCACCAGCACCTGCATTCCCGTTGGCAATTTAGCTTTGCTTCGGAGGTTCCTGGATTATCCGTACGCAGTTGCTGCCGGCACTTGGCCTACCGGGCTTGTTTTTGTGCCCGGACTGCAGCATCAGCCCGCCGAATGCGAGCTGTCTCACCTTCTCACTTCCGGCATTCTTCTCGAGTTGTCCATGGCACACCCATGTGGAAGGTTACAGGAGAAGCTCTCGAACACGCTCGCCTACTATAACTGTCTATCAAACAGTTAGTGTACCCCGGGCGTACCGTGATAGCGTGAAGTGTGCATGCGCAGATACGTATATGTTACCCGTACCGCTTACTGTACGTGCACTATTTAACGTCAAACATGGTGGCGCTCTGGGATGCCCCCTTTGAAGTGACGTGGTTGTTGAAAGATTCACTTTGTTTGCAGCAAACGACTGTTTAAAGTGCCTTCGCTTGCCTTCAGTTAGCTTCTACGACAGAGCATACAATTAAGTTGGCGCAGTCTCTGAGATAGCTGCCCATTTCTAACGTGTTTAGGCCTACCTACAACATCAATGTAAACAAATCGGAAACCTGGAGTTTCTCACATTTGGTGCGTTGTTCCTATTTATTTACTTTCATTATTAATAAAATAAACGTGTAACAATACTTCGCGGGGTAACACAGGCTGATAATCACGTTTTAATATCCTTCTCACTTTCTTACTCATAAACACTTTGATAGGTGGCGCCACCATCCCGTCCGGGGAACGTTAATGCTGTACCGCTAAACTATAGGGCACTGTCCGCGACTAATGTTTCCTGTGCACGGTAACGTCATTCCCTTAACCTCTGCTATCGCGCAGAAGTTAAGGGAATAACCCAAAGCGCTGCCGACGGCGTGCATACGACGCTGCGAGTGATTAACTGATAAAAGAGCCAGTGGAGACCGCTCGTGACACCACCACTATATGAATTTTTCAAGTTATACACAGCTTTCACTGTAAAACGGAGCACCAACGCAAGCTTACTGGCGTCTCGGGGAAGGTGGCGAGACCACTCGACGATAAGTATAGTAGAGTCGAATGCGCCCCCCCGCCCCCTTCCAATTGAACAAAGGCGGAGGCCGCCTCTATAGTTCTGAATCTGTTTTTTTTTCTTTTTTTGTGGTCGGGACTTCATCTCAATAGCTCAGGTCCTGACCTCTTTTTTTTTACTTTTTGGTGTTAAGTGTATATCTGATGTCATAAATGATTCTCTTTATGCCTCCATCTAGCAGTTCGCAAGTCTGTGTTCTTTGTAGTGTTTCTTGAGGATAATGTCGTACCTATATAATTTCGTCTGTATATCTTTATTCTCGATGTACAATAGGCCTAATCGTTTAATCAAAACTTTTCGCGCCAAAAAAAATACATGTTATTTACAAACACAGATCAAAAGACGCATCATGCAAAGACATACAACAAAAGAACACTAAACTTCGTAAAGAAAAGAAAGGTCTGGATCTTAAGTGGCTTTTCAAATACCTCCCAGTCAACGTCCAACCAAATGGCTAAGGGCGCCCCACGTACTGGCTAGACGTCACCGTCGTCTTCTTCCGAGGAGTCGTCCTGAAAGCCGCTTGGTCCTGGTCTGGGCTCTAGCGTATTCAAATCGTCCGTGTCACCTCGTTACTCGCCATGGAAGTCGTCCAGTCTGCGACGCTTGCACGGCGGTCCGGCGTCGTCATCTGAAACAGACGGTAAAACCCTACAGACGGTATCAGATCCAGTAGACGCCTCTGCATTACCTACCTCGACTCCAGCGCCAGAAACAGCAGGTGCCGAATCCGCACCATCGTCAGTCGACGAGTCATCGCTCCATGAATCTTCACTGGACGAGTCATCGCTCGATGAATCGTCGCTTGAGAAATCGTCACACGGGACCCATATCTTCAAACTCTCCGCGAGCAAGACGTAGCGAAGCAGGCTCGAGGTGTTCTGCATCTTCCCTTGAGCCTGAGAAATAAGATCGTCAATAGTCGGGGCACGGTTGGCGGGCATGACGATAAAGCGGTGTACTTACGGGAAGCAATAATTTTTTCCTCCCAACGTAGCGCACGTGCGTTCAATGCCGAATGCAGCAGCTGACTGAGCTCTTGTCTCTCTCTCCTTTCACTCAAGCAGTGACGTCACCAACAACGCCCGCCAATGAGGCCCACTCTCGCTGTCGGAACAGGAGCTGGTTGGCCAAACGAGTTCTGGTGAGGGCAACCACTGGAAAGGCTGGCGCTGCGGTCGCGCTGATGCAGCAAACGACCACACGCGACACGTTCATGCAGTCGTCAGTGTAGCACGCTTCCTTTCAACCCCAAATCAGGTATTTTTCTAGCTAACCGGTTTTTTTTACCGCACGATACCACAGTGCCGGACACAATTTAGCGAGTCTATAATGAGTCAGCCTTTTCAAAACGCCATGGCAGCGATACACTTGCCTCACAAAATTAAAATTGGCGAAACAAATCAGCCATCATGCTCGGGTGTTAAAATGAGTTGGCAGCCACTTTTTTTTGCGCATCCGTGCATTCGCTAAGAATCTGCGTCTCTTATTAGATTTCAAATATACCGTATGTATTGAAGAATCGCAAAATATTACCGTGCACCCTTACCTTGATAAATACGTAGCACAACTAGCTGCAATATGACGTTTCTTTTTATTTTGAAACTACTTTCATCTAGTTAAACGCCGGAAGGCCTCAAAGTGCTGTCACTAAGTCTTGTTCAAACTTGAGAGCGACGACGTCTGTTCCTCTTTATAGTTACGTCCCTCAGTGCACCGACCTGCATTCCATCCAATGCGTTGCTGATGCAGCATTTGCGAAAAGACTTGCGCAACATATCTTCCGTGAAAGATTCCCTTTCTGACGACACTCAACCAAAAACTGTCGCGGGGCGGTGGACGTCGTATAAGCGCCCAGCATCCACTTATTGTAGAGTTCGCGCACGCAATCTCGCAAGGTGTTTTTGGGCACTACGTACAAAGGCTGGAGAATTCCGCGTAGACGTGGCGATTGTATCTGATACCTTAGCGCTGTGCTTAGGGGAAAAAAAACGAGAACCAGCGGCGAACATCTTACCACACCATTTCTTCGTATGTACGAAACGAAGAATCCAGTGTTTAAAATGCCGAAAAAATCTGACGTTAAGGCATCTCAAAAAGGGCATGTAGTCTCTGCGGGAGCAGAGAATGGTGAAACCCCTTTGGTTTCCACACTCATGCACCACGCAGACGGCGCAACGACGTTACAAACGTTTAACAATACGAATGTACTTGGCGGCGTATATAGTGTGCAGGATCTGCCCGTCACCAACACTTGCATTCCCGTTGGCAATTTAGCTTTGCTTCGAAGGTTCCTGGATTATCCGTACGCAGTTGCTGCCGGCACTTGGCCTACCGGGCTTGTTTTTGTGCCCGGACTGCAGCATCAGCCCGCCGAATGCGAGCTGTCTCACCTTCTCACTTCCGGCATTCTTCTCGAGTTGTCCGTGGCACACCCATGTGGAAGGTTACTGGAGAAGCTCTCGAACACGCTCGCCAACTATAACTGTCTATCAAACAGTTTATGTACCCCGGGCGTACCGTGATAGCGTGAAGTGTGCATGCGCCGATACGTATATGTTACCCGTACCGCTTACTGTACGTGCACTATTTAACGTCAAACATGGTGACGCTCTGGGATGCCCCCTTTGAAGTGACGTGGTTGTTGAAAGATTCACTTTGTTTGCAGCAAACGACTGTTTAAAGTGCCTTCGCTTGCCTTCAGTTAGCTTCTACGACAGAGCATACAATTAAGTTGGCGCAGTCTCTGAGATAGCTGCCCATTTCTAACGTGTTTAGGCCTACCTACAACATCAATGTAAACAAATCGGAAACCTGGAGTTTTTCACATTTGGTGCGTTGTTCCTATTTATTTACTTTCATTATTAATAAAATAAACGTGTAACAATACTTCGCGGGGTAACACAGGCTGATAATCACGTTTTAATATCCTTCTCACTTTCTTACTCATAAACACTTTGATAGGTGGCGCCACTATCCCGTCCGGGGAACCTTAATGCTGTACCGCTAAACTATAGGGCACTGTCCGCGACTAATGTTTCCTGTGCACGGTAACGTCATTCCCTTAACCTCTGCTATCGCGCAGAAGTTAAGGGAATAACCCAAAGCGCTGCCGACGGCGTGCATACGACGCTGCGAGTGATTAACTGATAAAAGAGCCAGTGGAGACCGCTCGTGACACCACCACTATAGGAATTTTTCAAGTTATACACAGCTTTCACTGTAAAACGGAGCACCAACGCAAGCTTACTGGCGTCTCGGGGAAGGTGGCGAGACCACTCGACGAGAAGTATAGTAGAGTCGAATGCGCCCCCCCCCCGCCCCCTTCCAGATGAACAAAGGCGGAGGCCGCCTCTATAGTTCTGAATCTGTTTTTTTTTTCTTTTTTTGTGGTCGGGACTTCATCTCAATAGCTCAGGTCCTGACCTCTTTTTTTTTACTTTTTGGTGTTAAGTGTATATCTGATGTCATAAATGATTCTCTTTATGCCTCCATCTAGCAGTTCGCAAGTCTGTGTTCTTTGTAGTGTTTCTTGAGGATAATGTCGTACCTATATAATGTCGTCTGTATATCTTTATTCTCGATGTACAATAGGCCTAATCGTTTAATTAAAACTTTTCGCGCCAAAAGAAATACATGTTATTTACAAACACAGATCAAAAGACGCATCATGCAAAGACATGCAACAAAAGAACACTAAACTTCGTAAAGAAAAGAAAGGTCTGGATCTTAAGTGGCTTTTCAAATACCTCCCAGTCAACGTCCAACCAAATGGCTAAGGGCGCCCCGCGTACTGGCTAGACGTCACCGTCGTCTTCTTCCGAGGAGTCGTCCTGAAAGCCGCTTGGTCCTGGTCTGGGCTCTAGCGTATTCAAATCGTCCGTGTCACCTCGTTACTCGCCATGGAAGTCGTCCAGTCTGCGACGCTTGCACGGCGGTCCGGCTCGTCATCTGAAACAGACGGTAAAACCCTACAGACGGTATCAGATCCAGTAGACGCCTCTGCATTACCTACCTCGACTCCAGCGCCAGAAACAGCAGGTGCCGAATCCGCACCATCGTCAGTCGACGAGTCATCGCTCCATGAATCTTCACTGGACGAGTCATCGCTCGATGAATCGTCGCTTGAGAAATCGTCACACGGGACCCATATCTTCAAACTCTCCGCGAGCAAGACGTAGCGAAGCAGGCTCGAGGTGTTCTGCATCTTCCCTTGAGCCTGAGAAATAAGATCGTCAATAGTCAGGGCACGGTTGGCGGGCATGACGATAAAGCGGTGTACTTACGGGAAGCAATAATTTTTTCCTCCCAACGTAGCGCACGTGCGTTCAATGCCGAATGCAGCAGCTGACTGAGCTCTTGTCTCTCTCTCCTTTCACTCAAGCAGTGACGTCACCAACAACGCCCGCCAATGAGGCCCACTCTCGCTGTCGGAACAGGAGCTGGTTGGCCAAACGAGTTCTGGTGAGGGCAACCACTGGAAAGGCTGGCGCTGCGGTCGCGCTGACGCAGCAAACGACCACACGCGACACGTTCATGCAGTCGTCAGTGTAGCACGCTTCCTTTCAACCCCAAATCAGATATTTTTCTAGCTAACCGGTTTTTTTTACCGCACGATACCACAGTGCCGGACACAATTTAGTGAGTCTATAATGAGTCAGCCTTTTCAAAACGTCATGGCAGCGATACACTTGCCTCACAAAATTGAAATTGGCGAAACAAATCAGCCATCATGCTCGGGTGTTAAAATGAGTTGGCAGCCACTTTTTTTTTTGCGCATCCGTGCATTCGCTAAGAATCTGCGTCTCTTATTAGATTTCAAATATACCGTATGTATTGAAGAACTGCAAAATATTACCGTGAACCCTTACCTTGATAAATACGTAGCAAAACTAGCTGCAATATGACGTTTCTTTTTATTTTGAAACTACTTTCACCTAGTTAAACGCCGGAAGGCCTCAAAGTGCTGTCACTAAGTCTTGTTCAAACTTGAGAGCGACGACGTCTGTTCCTCTTTATAGTTACGTCCCTCAGTGCACCGACCTGCATTCCATCCAATGCGTTGCTGATGCAGCATTTGCGAAAAGACTTGCGCAACATATCTTCCGTGAAAGATTCCCTTTCTGACGACACTCAACCAAAAACTGTCGCGGGGCGGTGGACGTCGTATAAGCGCCCAGCATCCACTTATTGTAGAGTTCGCGCACGCAATCTCGCAAGGTGTTTTTGGGCACTACGTACAAAGGCTGGAGAATTCCGCGTAGACGTGGCGATTGTATCTGATACCTTAGCGCTGTGCTTAGGGGAAAAAAAACGAGAACCAGCGGCGAACATCTTACCACACCATTTCTTCGTATGTACGAAACGAAGAATCCAGTGTTTAAAATGCCGAAAAAATCTGACGTTAAGGCATCTCAAAAAGGGCATGTAGTCTCTGCGGGAGCAGAGAATGGTGAAACCCCTTTGGTTTCCACACTCATGCACCACGCAGACGGCGCAACGACGTTACAAACGTTTAACAATACGAATGTACTTGGCGGCGTATATAGTGTGCAGGATCTGCCCGTCACCAACACTTGCATTCCCGTTGGCAATTTAGCTTTGCTTCGAAGGTTCCTGGATTATCCGTACGCAGTTGCTGCCGGCACTTGGCCTACCGGGCTTGTTTTTGTGCCCGGACTGCAGCATCAGCCCGCCGAATGCGAGCTGTCTCACCTTCTCACTTCCGGCATTCTTCTCGAGTTGTCCGTGGCACACCCATGTGGAAGGTTACAGGAGAAGCTCTCGAACACGCTCGCCAACTATAACTGTCTATCAAACAGTTTATGTACCCCGGGCGTACCGTGATAGCGTGAAGTGTGCATGCGCCGATACGTATATGTTACCCGTACCGCTTACTGTACGTGCACTATTTAACGTCAAACATGGTGGCGCTCTGGGATGCCCCCTTTGAAGTGACGTGGTTGTTGAAAGATTCACTTTGTTTGCAGCAAACGACTGTTTAAAGTGCCTTCGCTTGCCTTCAGTTAGCTTCTACGACAGAGCATACAATTAAGTTGGCGCAGTCTCTGAGATAGCTGCCCATTTCTAACGTGTTTAGGCCTACCTACAACATCAATGTAAACAAATCGGAAACCTGGAGTTTTTCACATTTGGTGCGTTGTTCCAATTTATTTGCTTTCATTATTAATAAAATAAACGTGTAACAATACTTCGCGGGGTAACACAGGCTGATAATCACGTTTTAATATCCTTCTCACTTTCTTACTCATAAACACTTTGATAGGTGGCGCCACCATCCCGTCCGGGGAACCTTAATGCTCTACCGCTAAACTATAGGGCACTGTCCGCGACTAATGTTTCCTGTGCACGGTAACGTCATTCCCTTAACCTCTGCTATCGCGCAGAAGTTAAGGGAATAACCCAAAGCGCTGCCGACGGCGTGAATACGACGCTGCGAGTGATTAACTGATAAAAGAGCCAGTGGAGACCGCTCGTGACACCACCACTATACGAATTTTTCAAGTTATACACAGCTTTCACTGTAAAACGGAGCACAAACGCAAGCTTACTGGCGTCTCGGGGAAGGTGGCGAGACCACTCGACGAGAAGTATAGTAGAGTCGAATGCGCCCCCTCCCGCCCCCTTCCAGATGAACAAAGGCGGAGGCCGCCTCTATAGTTCTGAATCTGTTTTTTTTTTCTTTTTTTGTGGTCGGGACTTCATCTCAATAGCTCAGGTCCTGACCTCTTTTTTTTACTTTTTGGTGTTAAGTGTATATCTGATGTCATAAATGATTCTCTTTATGCCTCCATCTAGCAGTTCGCAAGTCTGTGTTCTTTGTAGTGTTTCTTGAGGATAATGTCGTACCTATATAATGTCGTCTGTATATCTTTATTCTGGATGTACAATAGGCCTAATCGTTTAATTAAAACTTTTCGCGCCAAAAGAAATACATGTTATTTACAAACACAGATCAAAAGACGCATCATGCAAAGACATGCAACAAAAGAACACTAAACTTCGTAAAGAAAAGAAAGGTCTGGATCTTAAGTGGCTTTTCAAATACCTCCCAGTCAACGTCCAACCAAATGGCTAAGGGCGCCCCGCGTACTGGCTAGACGTCACCGTCGTCTTCTTCCGAGGAGTCGTCCTGAAAGCCGCTTGGTCCTGGTCTGGGCTCTAGCGTATTCAAATCGTCCGTGTCACCTCGTTACTCGCCATGGAAGTCGTCCAGTCTGCGACGCTTGCACGGCGGTCCGGCTCGTCATCTGAAACAGACGGTAAAACCCTACAGACGGTATCAGATCCAGTAGACGCCTCTGCATTACCTACCTCGACTCCAGCGCCAGAAACAGCAGGTGCCGAATCCGCACCATCGTCAGTCGACGAGTCATCGCTCCATGAATCTTCACTGGACGAGTCATCGCTCGATGAATCGTCGCTTGAGAAATCGTCACACGGGACCCATATCTTCAAACTCTCCGCGAGCAAGACGTAGCGAAGCAGGCTCGAGGTGTTCTGCATCTTCCCTTGAGCCTGAGAAATAAGATCGTCAATAGTCGGGGCACGGTTGGCGGGCATGACGATAAAGCGGTGTACTTACGGGAAGCAATAATTTTTTCCTCCCAACGTAGCGCACGTGCGTTCAATGCCGAATGCAGCAGCTGACTGAGCTCTTGTCTCTCTCTCCTTTCACTCAAGCAGTGACGTCACCAACAACGCCCGCCAATGAGGCCCACTCTCGCTGTCGGAACAGGAGCTGGTTGGCCAAACGAGTTCTGGTGAGGGCAACCACTGGAAAGGCTGGCGCTGCGGTCGCGCTGACGCAGCAAACGACCACACGCGACACGTTCATGCAGTCGTCAGTGTAGCACGCTTCCTTTCAACCCCAAATCAGATATTTTTCTAGCTAACCGGTTTTTTTTACCGCACGATACCACAGTGCCGGACACAATTTAGTGAGTCTATAATGAGTCAGCCTTTTCAAAACGTCATGGCAGCGATACACTTGCCTCACAAAATTGAAATTGGCGAAACAAATCAGCCATCATGCTCGGGTGTTAAAATGAGTTGGCAGCCACTTTTTTTTTGCGCATCCGTGCATTCGCTAAGAATCTGCGTCTCTTATTAGATTTCAAATATACCGTATGTATTGAAGAACTGCAAAATATTACCGTGAACCCTTACCTTGATAAATACGTAGCAAAACTAGCTGCAATATGACGTTTCTTTTTATTTTGAAACTACTTTCACCTAGTTAAACGCCGGAAGGCCTCAAAGTGCTGTCACTAAGTCTTGTTCAAACTTGAGAGCGACGACGTCTGTTCCTCTTTATAGTTACGTCCCTCAGTGCACCGACCTGCATTCCATCCAATGCGTTGCTGATGCAGCATTTGCGAAAAGACTTGCGCAACATATCTTCCGTGAAAGATTCCCTTTCTGACGACACTCAACCAAAAACTGTCGCGGGGCGGTGGACGTCGTATAAGCGCCCAGCATCCACTTATTGTAGAGTTCGCGCACGCAATCTCGCAAGGTATTTTTGGGCACTACGTACAAAGGCTGGAGAATTCCGCGTAGACGTGGCGATTGTATCTGATACCTTAGCGCTGTGCTTAGGGGAAAAAAAACGAGAACCAGCGGCGAACATCTTACCACACCATTTCTTCGTATGTACGAAACGAAGAATCCAGTGTTTAAAATGCCGAAAAAATCTGACGTTAAGGCATCTCAAAAAGGGCATGTAGTCTCTGCGGGAGCAGAGAATGGTGAAACCCCTTTGGTTTCCACACTCATGCACCACGCAGACGGCGCAACGACGTTACAAACGTTTAACAATACGAATGTACTTGGCGGCGTATATAGTGTGCAGGATCTGCCCGTCACCAACACTTGCATTCCCGTTGGCAATTTAGCTTTGCTTCGAAGGTTCCTGGATTATCCGTACGCAGTTGCTGCCGGCACTTGGCCTACCGGGCTTGTTTTTGTGCCCGGACTGCAGCATCAGCCCGCCGAATGCGAGCTGTCTCACCTTCTCACTTCCGGCATTCTTCTCGAGTTGTCCGTGGCACACCCATGTGGAAGGTTACAGGAGAAGCTCTCGAACACGCTCGCCAACTATAACTGTCTATCAAACAGTTTATGTACCCCGGGCGTACCGTGATAGCGTGAAGTGTGCATGCGCCGATACGTATATGTTACCCGTACCGCTTACTGTACGTGCACTATTTAACGTCAAACATGGTGGCGCTCTGGGATGCCCCCTTTGAAGTGACGTGGTTGTTGAAAGATTCACTTTGTTTGCAGCAAACGACTGTTTAAAGTGCCTTCGCTTGCCTTCAGTTAGCTTCTACGACAGAGCATACAATTAAGTTGGCGCAGTCTCTGAGATAGCTGCCCATTTCTAACGTGTTTAGGCCTACCTACAACATCAATGTAAACAAATCGGAAACCTGGAGTTTTTCACATTTGGTGCGTTGTTCCTATTTATTTACTTTCATTATTAATAAAATAAACGTGTAACAATACTTCGCGGGGTAACACAGGCTGATAATCACGTTTTAAAATCCTTCTCACTTTCTTACTCATAAACACTTTGATAGGTGGCGCCACCATCCCGTCCGGGGAACCTTAATGCTGTACCGCTAAACTATAGGGCACTGTCCGCGACTAATGTTTCCTGTGCACGGTAACGTCATTCCCTTAACCTCTGCTATCGCGCAGAAGTTAAGGGAATAACCCAAAGCGCTGCCGACGGCGTGCATACGACGCTGCGAGTGATTAACTGATAAAAGAGCCAGTGGAGACCGCTCGTGACACCACCACTATACGAATTTTTCAAGTTATACACAGCTTTCACTGTAAAACAGAGCACCAACGCAAGCTTACTGGCGTCTCGGGGAAGGTGGCGAGACCACTCGACGAGAAGTATAGTAGAGTCGAATGCGCCCCCCCCCCGCCCCCTTCCAGATGAACAAAGGCGGAGGCCGCCTCTATAGTTCTGAATCTGTTTTTTTTCTTTTTTTGTGGTCGGGACTTCATCTCAATAGCTCAGGTCCTGACCTCTTTTTTTTTACTTTTTGGTGTTAAGTGTATATCTGATGTCATAAATGATTCTCTTTATGCCTCCATCTAGCAGTTCGCAAGTCTGTGTTCTTTGTAGTGTTTCTTGAGGATAATGTCGTACCTATATAATGTCGTCTGTATATCTTTATTCTCGATGTACAATAGGCCTAATCGTTTAATTAAAACTTTTCGCGCCAAAAGAAATACATGTTATTTACAAACACAGATCAAAAGACGCATCATGCAAAGACATGCAACAAAAGAACACTAAACTTCGTAAAGAAAAGAAAGGTCTGGATCTTAAGTGGCTTTTCAAATACCTCCCAGTCAACGTCCAACCAAATGGCTAAGGGCGCCCCGCGTACTGGCTAGACGTCACCGTCGTCTTCTTCCGAGGAGTCGTCCTGAAAGCCGCTTGGTCCTGGTCTGGGCTCTAGCGTATTCAAATCGTCCGTGTCACCTCGTTACTCGCCATGGAAGTCGTCCAGTCTGCGACGCTTGCACGGCGGTCCGGCTCGTCATCTGAAACAGACGGTAAAACCCTACAGACGGTATCAGATCCAGTAGACGCCTCTGCATTACCTACCTCGACTCCAGCGCCAGAAACAGCAGGTGCCGAATCCGCACCATCGTCAGTCGACGAGTCATCGCTCCATGAATCTTCACTGGACGAGTCATCGCTCGATGAATCGTCGCTTGAGAAATCGTCACACGGGACCCATATCTTCAAACTCTCCGCGAGCAAGACGTAGCGAAGCAGGCTCGAGGTGTTCTGCATCTTCCCTTGAGCCTGAGAAATAAGATCGTCAATAGTCGGGGCACGGTTGGCGGGCATGACGATAAAGCGGTGTACTTACGGGAAGCAATAATTTTTTCCTCCCAACGTAGCGCACGTGCGTTCAATGCCGAATGCAGCAGCTGACTGAGCTCTTGTCTCGAGTGCTCCTCGCGTTCCTGGACTCTCATACCCGTTCGAGTCTTGTCAAGGCGAGTAATCTTTACAGATTATGCCCTTGGATCCCTGCCACCGCTTTCGGTGACCTGAGCCCTGTGACAGCGTCCTCTGCTCCTGCGCGTCGCTGGGGCAGCTGTCATCCCGACTACCATGGCAGAGCAGTCCCCTCCATTCTCGGCTACGCCATTGGAACGCCCGTCGCGTTCCCTGGTTCCCACATCGTCACACAGACGCTCAGCGAGCGTCGCGTGCACCCGCGTGCTGTGGAACCTCATCTCCAGTGCCAAAGCGGTGCGGTTGCATCATGAACAGGCACAGAAACTGTGCAGAGTCGTCAGCGAGAAACCGACATCACTTCGCCTACCGGTGCTTGCTGCCGACGTCGAGACAACTGCAAGGGGCCTGACGTCCTCGGCGGCCTCCAGCCCTACCACTAGCACCACAGCATCTTCGACCGCTGTAGCGGCGTATCATACAGCCCAACTCGAAGATGCCGGGTCAATTCTGTGCGTGAACGTCACCGATCCGCAGAACGTACCACTGCCGTTAGACGAGGAACCTGATATTGCAGACATGGATACTACGTCAACGCGTAAGCGCTCGCGTCCTAGCGAGTCGGGCAGCGACGATGAGGGTGGCTCGCGGAAGATGCACGCAGTAGCGCCTGAACGTGCCACAGTTGCGTGTCTTACCCCAACGTCAAATGATGCGGTTGCCCACGAAGACGCCGTCACACACGCAACTGACGAAATCAGTCAGTCTGAGTTTCAGACCGTCCTCTCCAAGTCTAAGAAGCGCCGACAGCGAGCCTCGACATCTCAAGGACCCGCTGCCCACACTGGTCCTCGTCCCGCCACTGAATCGACGGCTATGCTTGCCCACGTTGCTCCAGGGACTTCTAATGCGCCCACTGCGACTCAGACCGCTCCTGCAGGGGTACGCGCCACTGAACACACCATGCCGGCTTCTGCTTCATCGTCGCTAGACTCGGGCACTATTCTTTTTCGACCAGCAAACGCCAGCGCCTCCTTTCACCGCACCTCTCGTCTTGCCATTGCGCAAGCTCTCTCTGCGCTGCCCGGAGTCAAGGAGGTGAGAGTAAACACGAAAAAGAACATCGTGGCAGCAGACGCATCTACACCAGAATGGATGAATCGCCTACTAGCAACATCGGAGCTCGCAGGAATACCCGTGACTGCCCGCCTCCCTGCTGACCGTTCACAAAGCAGTGGCGTGGTGCAAGGCGTCGATGGCGACTATACCGACGAAGCCCTCCTGGCCGCCGTGTCGTCCGATGTGCCGGTGATTGCAGCCAGGCGACAAGGGACATCACTAGTCTTGCGGTTCGCCTCTCCCGTGCCTCCCACCCGGGTCCGCCTTTTCCGCATGGTGTTCGAAGTGAGGCCATCCCGACCTCGCCCGCTTCAGTGCCGGCGGTGCGGACGCTATGGGCATATCGCCGTCACTTGCCGAGGACCAGAGCGGTGCCTGCGATGTGGTGGCCACCATGGGAAAGACGCCAACTGCACCAACAAATTAAGATGCCTGCACTGCGGCAGGCCACATTCAGCTGATTCCGCAGACTGTCAGCTCTGGCAAAGAGAGCGGCGCCTGGCCACCATCAAGGCATCAGCTCCCACCTACCTGCCTCACCGCGAGGCTCAAGCAGTCTTGCGGGCAAGCCCTAGTGTAACTGATAGTCCTCAGCTGAGGCAGACCACGGGCAAGAGCTATGCTGCCGCAGTGGGATCACCATCCAAGATGACGGTCAGCTCGACCCATCCAGGCCAGACAGGCGTACAACAAGGGGGCCCTTCGGCTGGTCTCAAGCACCCAGACTCTACCACGACTCGTCCACCCGCGAAGGTACCTTCCCAGCCTCGTGTGGACCAGGAAAATGCAAACCTGAGGCTCCTGTTAAGAGCAGTTGCGGACCTGCTGCCTCCTGAAAACCAGCTGCGCTCCATCTGCCTTCAGGCAGGTGGCGCGCACCCTCATAGCAGCCACCATGGCTGACACTCATCCGCATGCTGCAGAGAACCACCGCCGCCGCCGCCCGTGTGTGCTTCAATGGAACGCTCACTCGTTGCGGCGGCGGCATGCAGACCTCTCCTCACATCTCCTGCAGAGCGAGTATGATGTGCTTGCTTTGCAGGAAGTGTACGTAGCAGCGACCGACTTGCGACTTCCCGGATACATCGGTTACCAAAGTATCACGTCGTGTACTCTAGACACGTGCCAGGACGCGCCGTGCATAGCGAGTGCACATCCCCAGGGTCGACCACGTTGTGCAGTGTACGTGCGACGAGAACTACCACATGTGCACATAAACGTGGCTGATGTCACTGGAGGGGCTCTTGAGTGTTGTGCCGTGACGGTGCGGCTTCGCGGTGTGGACACGACAGTGGCCTCTGTGTATGTGCGACCTGGACAGCGGTGGGACGCCTCCATGCTGTTACAGCTCACGGCTAAATTCGGAAGAGACTACCTCATATGTGGGGACATGAATGCTCATCACACCATGTGGGGGAGTAGCACCTGCTCCTCTCGAGGAAGGGATCTGGTGGACGTTATCCATCAACTGGGCCTACAAGTTTTGAACACCGGATCCTTCACTTTCGTCCGCAGAACAGCACGACCGTCATGCTCCGCCATTGACGTCACCTTGGCCAGTGAAGGGGACCGGTACGATTGGGCAGTGGAGCCTGACTCCTGGGGTTCAGACCACCTGCCGATCGTCATCTCACCTGTGGGCGGAAAGATCCCAAGGAGGAGGCTGTGTAGTACGATCGATTGGCGGGCTTTTCGAAGGCAGCTTCGAGACGTCCCAGAGGATCAGGATTTCCTGAATCTGGTAGCAGTGGCAGCGCAGGCGGCAACTATCCAGACCAGGGTGCCAGAGCACCACCCTGTGCCAGACCTCCATCACTTGAACTTACGGGCTGCGAGGCGCAGGGCTGAGAGAAGGTACCTAAAATCCCATGACCCAGCTCAACGTACACTCTTCAATCGTGTGGATGCGGTATGTCGGCGACATGCCAACCGTCGCAGGCGGCAAAGCTGGCAAGGCATCTGCCTCTCCCTGAGTCAGGCAAGAGGTGGCGCAAAAGCATGGCGACTTCTACGATCCCTCGTCACTGGACCAATGGTGCGGCAACCCGTCATTGCGGTGGCCATCTACTTAGGCATTAGTGAAAAAGAACTGGCAGAGCGACTGGCCGATCGCTTCACAGAACTCCCACCAGCCAATCCTTCAGCCCTCATCGCCACGCCTGCTCCCAAGCCACCGCAAGGTCATCACCCTGCCTGGACGGCCAGCCAGATCGCATCTCTGTGTCAGGACCCTATTTTCGAACACGAACTGAACGTTGCTCTAGCCAGAACCAAGCGCCGCAGTTCCCCTGGTGCCGACGGCATCACATACCAGATGCTGCGCAACCTGGATATGGCCTCACGACGACACCTGTTGAGGACTTTTAATGAAATATGGCAGAGCGGCAACCTACCTGAAGCCTGGCTGACCGCTGTTGTGGTGCCGATCCGGAAACCTCGCCGCCCTTGTGCCGCCATTACGTCCTACAGACCCGTTTCTCTCACCTCTGCTGCCTGCAAGCTCATGGAAGCCATAGCACTGGCACGCCTAAATTGGATTGCGGGGGCAAAGGATTTCCTACCAGAACAGCAGACGGGCTTCCGACGCCACCGATGCACAGCAGACTCGATCGCGGACGTCGTCTCTACCTTGGAGGAGGCCAAGCGCAACGGCGAAGTGGCCCTCCTCGTCCTGCTGGATGTACAGAGCGCTTTTGACAGCTTGCCTCACATAGCGATAGAGAGTGCTTTGGACACACTCGGCATCGTGAGCTGCCTACGTACCTTTATCAGTGCCTTTCTGGCAAAACGCACCCTCCGGGTTAGAGTACGACGCGCGCTCAGCGATCCACGGCCAGTGACAGCAGGCGTTCCACAAGGTTCCGTCCTGAGCCCCTTTCTGTTCAACCTGGTGCTAGCGGGGCTGCCGACCGCGATGCCCGCAGACAAGCGTTACCCCACGCAGTGCTCCTTGTACGCAGACGATGTGGCACTGTGGGTTAAGGGGCCTAGGCAAAACTTCACGGCCATAAGGCGTTCCCTGCAGCGCTCCTTGGATGCCGTCGTCTCTTTCTTCAAGGCAATCGGACTGAACGTTTCGCCCACGAAGACGGAGGCACTGCTGGTTCACCCCAGAGCCGCTGCGCGGAGGGCCGTCCGAAGGCTTGTGCTAGGTGACCGACCTATCCCGTGGAGCGATGCAGTGACGTACCTGGGGCTAAGGATCGACCACCGCCTTACCTGGATACCAGCCGTTAAGCTCGCCGTCCTCAAGGCCACCAGGGTCGAGACTGCCGTAAGCAAACTGCTCAGCAGGGGCCAAGGGTGCACCTCACGGCTGGCTCTAAGACTCTACGAAGGGGCTGCAACGACAGCGCAAACTTATGCACTGCCCTTGGTGCAGCTAGCGCCACACCGCAAGGAGCAACTGGAGCGGCAACATCGCATGGCAATTCGGCGCTTCATGGGACTTCCCCGTCAGTCACCCATAGCTGCAACCCTGGCGGAGGCCCAGACCTGGCCTCTGTCACTCTTGATGCTACGACAGGCGCTGCATCACGTGGATCGCCTTCACAGGGCCCTCGGGGGCGCTGCCCTCCTTCGGAGACTGCGGAGCCGACCAGCGTCACGGATGGCACAGATCTGCGCTCTCTATGAAGAGCTGGTCCCCGATCCCCCCAGTCCAATCCAACCCCCTCCACCACACCAGCAGCCTCTGGACGTACAATTAACTCTGGACAACCTCAGAAAAAGGCGCACACCGGCATGCGAGCTCCATCAGGCAGCCGTGGCGAAACTTCATGAAAGACTTAAGGGGCAGCTCCTGGTATTCACGGACGGGTCCGTTCGGGACAGCCCCCATTCGGCCGCGGCTGCCTGCGTCATACCATCGACTGGGACAACCATCCGCTGCCGACTTCCCTTTCACGCCAGCTCCACTGCAGCTGAATTGGCCGGCCTTCACTTGGCAGCCGACCACCTTGCTGCCACGTTACCCCAGTTGCCTGTGGCGATTCTGTGCGACTCCCGACCAGCCCTACAAGCGCTGCTCCAACCAGACCAAGCAGGCATAACTGTGGCGTTGCTGCACGCAAAACTGACCGCCATCAAAGAGAGTGGTGTGCGCCTGTCCCTCCACTGGCTTCCCTCGCACGTTGGAATAGCTGGCAACGAGGAGGCTGACGCCGCCGCTAAGGCAGCACACCACTGCGACACGCCAGTCACTAAGGCGGTAACCCAGTCGGATTACTCACGGCAGCGACTGCGGAAGCTCTTACCAACGGCCCACCCTGACACACGGGTGGCAAGCGGCAAACCTCCACCATCCCTTCCGGAGACCGGCCTGGACAGATGCGAGCGGCGGTTGTTGCTTCGCCTGCGTACTGGCAGCGTCTGGCCTGCGGCACGCATGTATTCCGCGGGTCGCTCTTCATCGCCAGCGTGCCGAAGGTGCGGTGATGACGAAACGCTGCAGCATATTGTTTGCTCCTGCCCTGACCTGGCCACTGAGCGTTGCGCACTGGTAAGCCGCTATCGTCTGCTTGGACTACCTGCCGAAACAATGGAAGACATACTTTTTCCCGCGCGCTCGAAGACGAAAGCCCTTCGAGCCTTCCTCGAGTTCTGTGCTTGCGCGGACCTCGCCGCCTTATAGACGGACTCTTTTCACTCGCACTACTGACTGTACTGACAAGACGTTCTCTTGCCATGACATTCACTTTTTCTTTCCTTCCTCTCTTCTTCCTATCATCTTTACTTCCCCTTCCCCGATCCCTAAAGGCGCTGAGCCGTGCCCCCGCGACGGGAGGCAGAAAATAGCGTCCTTTTTGTCTCTTCCTCTTTCATTAATCTCTCTCTCTCTCTCTCTCTTGTCTCTCTCTCCTTTCACTCAAGCAGTGACGTCACCAACAACGCCCGCCAATGAGGCCCACTCTCGCTGTCGGAACAGGAGCTGGTTGGCCAAACGAGTTCTGGTGAGGGCAACCACTGGAAAGGCTGGCGCTGCGGTCGCGCTGACGCAGCAAACGACCACACGCGACACGTTCATGCAGTCGTCAGTGTAGCACGCTTCCTTTCAACCCCAAATCAGATATTTTTCTAGCTAACCGGTTTTTTTTACCGCACGATACCACAGTGCCGGACACAATTTAGTGAGTCTATAATGAGTCAGCCTTTTCAAAACGTCATGGCAGCGATACACTTGCCTCACAAAATTGAAATTGGCGAAACAAATCAGCCATCATGCTCGGGTGTTAAAATGAGTTGGCAGCCACTTTTTTTTTGCGCATCCGTGCATTCGCTAAGAATCTGCGTCTCTTATTAGATTTCAAATATACCGTATGTATTGAAGAACTGCAAAATATTACCGTGAACCCTTACCTTGATAAATACGTAGCAAAACTAGCTGCAATATGACGTTTCTTTTTATTTTGAAACTACTTTCACCTAGTTAAACGCCGGAAGGCCTCAAAGTGCTGTCACTAAGTCTTGTTCAAACTTGAGAGCGACGACGTCTGTTCCTCTTTATAGTTACGTCCCTCAGTGCACCGACCTGCATTCCATCCAATGCGTTGCTGATGCAGCATTTGCGAAAAGACTTGCGCAACATATCTTCCGTGAAAGATTCCCTTTCTGACGACACTCAACCAAAAACTGTCGCGGGGCGGTGGACGTCGTATAAGCGCCCAGCATCCACTTATTGTAGAGTTCGCGCACGCAATCTCGCAAGGTGTTTTTGGGCACTACGTACAAAGGCTGGAGAATTCCGCGTAGACGTGGCGATTGTATCTGATACCTTAGCGCTGTGCTTAGGGGAAAAAAAACGAGAACCAGCGGCGAACATCTTACCACACCATTTCTTCGTATGTACGAAACGAAGAATCCAGTGTTTAAAATGCCGAAAAAATCTGACGTTAAGGCATCTCAAAAAGGGCATGTAGTCTCTGCGGGAGCAGAGAATGGTGAAACCCCTTTGGTTTCCACACTCATGCACCACGCAGACGGCGCAACGACGTTACAAACGTTTAACAATACGAATGTACTTGGCGGCGTATATAGTGTGCAGGATCTGCCCGTCACCAACACTTGCATTCCCGTTGGCAATTTAGCTTTGCTTCGAAGGTTCCTGGATTATCCGTACGCAGTTGCTGCCGGCACTTGGCCTACCGGGCTTGTTTTTGTGCCCGGACTGCAGCATCAGCCCGCCGAATGCGAGCTGTCTCACCTTCTCACTTCCGGCATTCTTCTCGAGTTGTCCGTGGCACACCCATGTGGAAGGTTACAGGAGAAGCTCTCGAACACGCTCGCCAACTATAACTGTCTATCAAACAGTTTATGTACCCCGGGCGTACCGTGATAGCGTGAAGTGTGCATGCGCCGATACGTATATGTTACCCGTACCGCTTACTGTACGTGCACTATTTAACGTCAAACATGGTGGCGCTCTGGGATGCCCCCTTTGAAGTGACGTGGTTGTTGAAAGATTCACTTTGTTTGCAGCAAACGACTGTTTAAAGTGCCTTCGCTTGCCTTCAGTTAGCTTCTACGACAGAGCATACAATTAAGTTGGCGCAGTCTCTGAGATAGCTGCCCATTTCTAACGTGTTTAGGCCTACCTACAACATCAATGTAAACAAATCGGAAACCTGGAGTTTTTCACATTTGGTGCGTTGTTCCTATTTATTTACTTTCATTATTAATAAAATAAACGTGTAACAATACTTCGCGGGGTAACACAGGCTGATAATCACGTTTTAAAATCCTTCTCACTTTCTTACTCATAAACACTTTGATAGGTGGCGCCACCATCCCGTCCGGGGAACCTTAATGCTGTACCGCTAAACTATAGGGCACTGTCCGCGACTAATGTTTCCTGTGCACGGTAACGTCATTCCCTTAACCTCTGCTATCGCGCAGAAGTTAAGGGAATAACCCAAAGCGCTGCCGACGGCGTGCATACGACGCTGCGAGTGATTAACTGATAAAAGAGCCAGTGGAGACCGCTCGTGACACCACCACTATACGAATTTTTCAAGTTATACACAGCTTTCACTGTAAAACAGAGCACCAACGCAAGCTTACTGGCGTCTCGGGGAAGGTGGCGAGACCACTCGACGAGAAGTATAGTAGAGTCGAATGCGCCCCCCCCCCCGCCCCCTTCCAGATGAACAAAGGCGGAGGCCGCCTCTATAGTTCTGAATCTGTTTTTTTTCTTTTTTTGTGGTCGGGACTTCATCTCAATAGCTCAGGTCCTGACCTCTTTTTTTTTACTTTTTGGTGTTAAGTGTATATCTGATGTCATAAATGATTCTCTTTATGCCTCCATCTAGCAGTTCGCAAGTCTGTGTTCTTTGTAGTGTTTCTTGAGGATAATGTCGTACCTATATAATGTCGTCTGTATATCTTTATTCTTGATGTACAATAGGCCTAATCGTTTAATTAAAACTTTTCGCGCCAAAAGAAATACATGTTATTTACAAACACAGATCAAAAGACGCATCATGCAAAGACATGCAACAAAAGAACACTAAACTTCGTAAAGAAAAGAAAGGTCTGGATCTTAAGTGGCTTTTCAAATACCTCCCAGTCAACGTCCAACCAAATGGCTAAGGGCGCCCCGCGTACTGGCTAGACGTCACCGTCGTCTTCTTCCGAGGAGTCGTCCTGAAAGCCGCTTGGTCCTGGTCTGGGCTCTAGCGTATTCAAATCGTCCGTGTCACCTCGTTACTCGCCATGGAAGTCGTCCAGTCTGCGACGCTTGCACGGCGGTCCGGCTCGTCATCTGAAACAGACGGTAAAACCCTACAGACGGTATCAGATCCAGTAGACGCCTCTGCATTACCTACCTCGACTCCAGCGCCAGAAACAGCAGGTGCCGAATCCGCACCATCGTCAGTCGACGAGTCATCGCTCCATGAATCTTCACTGGACGAGTCATCGCTCGATGAATCGTCGCTTGAAAAATCGTCACACGGGACCCATATCTTCAAACTCTCCGCGAGCAAGACGTAGTGAAGCAGGCTCGAGGTGTTCTGCATCTTCCCTTGAGCCTGAGAAATAAGATCGTCAATAGTCGGGGCACGGTTGGCGGGCATGACGATAAAGCGGTGTACTTACGGGAAGCAATAATTTTTTCCTCCCAACTTAGCGCACGTGCGTTCAATGCCGAATGCAGCAGCTGACTGAGCTCTTGTCTCTCTCTCCTTTCACTCAAGCAGTGACGTCACCAACAACGCCCGCCAATGAGGCCCACTCTCGCTGTCGGAACAGGAGCTGGTTGGCCAAACGAGTTCTGGTGAGGGCAACCACTGGAAAGGCTGGCGCTGCGGTCGCGCTGACGCAGCAAACGACCACACGCGACACGTTCATGCAGTCGTCAGTGTAGCACGCTTCCTTTCAACCCCAAATCAGATATTTTTCTAGCTAACCGGTTTTTTTTACCGCACGATACCACAGTGCCGGACACAATTTAGCGAGTCTATAATGAGTCAGCCTTTTCAAAACGCCATGGCAGCGATACACTTGCCTCACAAAATTGAAATTGGCGAAACAAATCAGCCATCATGCTCGGGTGTTAAAATGAGTTGGCAGCCACTTTTTTTTTGCGCATCCGTGCATTCGCTAAGAATCTGCGTCTCTTATTAGATTTCAAATATACCGTATGTATTGAAGAATCGCAAAATATTACCGTGCACCCTTACCTTGATAAATACGTAGCACAACTAGCTGCAATATGACGTTTCTTTTTATTTTGAAACTACTTTCACCTAGTTAAACGCCGGAAGGCCTCAAAGTGCTGTCACTAAGTCTTGTTCAAACTTGAGAGCGACGACGTCTGTTTCTCTTTATAGTTACGTCCCTCAGTGCACCGACCTGCATTCCATCCAATGCGTTGCTGATGCAGCATTTGCGAAAAGACTTGCGCAACATATCTTCCGTGAACGATTCCCTTTCTGACGACACTCAACCAAAAACTTTCGCGGGGCGGTGGACGTCGTATAAGCGCCCAGCATCCACTTATTGTAGAGTTCGCGCACGCAATCTCGCAAGGTGTTTTGGGGCACTACGTACAAAGGCTGGAGAATTCCGCGTAGACGTGGCGATTGTATCTGATACCTTAGCGCTGTGCTTAGGGGAAAAAAACGAGAACCAGCGGCGAACATCTTACCACACCATTTCTTCGTATGTACGAAACGAAGAATCCAGTGTTTAAAATGCCGAAAAAATCTGACGTTAAGGCATCTCAAAAAGGGCATGTAGTCTCTGCGGGAGCGGAGAATGGTGAAACCCCTTTGGTTTCCACACTCATGCACCACGCAGACGGCGCAACGACGTTACAAACATTTAACAATACGAATGTACTTGGCGGCGTATATAGTGTGCAGGATCTGCCCGTCACCAACACTTGCATTCCCGTTGGCAATTTAGCTTTGCTTCGAAGGTTCCTGGATTATCCGTACGCAGTTGCTGCCGGCACTTGGCCTACCGGGCTTGTTTTTGTGCCCGGACTGCAGCATCAGCCCGCCGAATGCGAGCTGTCTCACCTTCTCACTTCCGGCATTCTTCTCGAGTTGTCCGTGGCACACCCATGTGGAAGGTTACAGGAGAAGCTCTCGAACACGCTCGCCAACTATAACTGTCTATCAAACAGTTTATGTACCCCGGGCGTACCGTGATAGCGTGAAGTGTGCATGCGCCGATACGTATATGTTACCCGTACCGCTTACTGTACGTGCACTATTTAACGTCAAACATGGTGGCGCTCTGGGATGCCCCCTTTGAAGTGACGTGGTTGTTGAAAGATTCACTTTGTTTGCAGCAAACGACTGTTTAAAGTGCCTTCGCTTGCCTTCAGTTAGCTTCTACGACAGAGCATACAATTAAGTTGGCGCAGTCTCTGAGATAGCTGCCCATTTCTAACGTGTTTAGGCCTACCTACAACATCAATGTAAACAAATCGGAAACCTGGAGTTTTTCACATTTGGTGCGTTGTTCCTATTTATTTACTTTCATTATTAATAAAATAAACGTGTAACAATACTTCGCGGGGTAACACAGGCTGATAATCACGTTTTAATATCCTTCTCGCTTTCTTACTCATAAACACTTTGATAGGTGGCGCCACCATCCCGTCCGGGGAACCTTAATGCTGTACCGCTAAACTATAGGGCACTGTCCGCGACTAATGTTTCCTGTGCACGGTAACGTCATTCCCTTAACCTCTGCTATCGCGCAGAAGTTAAGGGAATAACCCAAAGCGCTGCCGACGGCGTGCATACGACGCTGCGAGAGATTAACTGATAAAAGAGCCAGTGGAGACCGCTCGTGACACCACCACTATACGAATTTTTCAAGTTATACACAGCTTTCACTGTAAAACGGAGCACCAACGCAAGCTTACTGGCGTCTCGGGGAAGGTGGCGAGACCACTCGACGATAAGTATAGTAGAGTCGAATGCGCCCCCCCGCCCCCTTCCAGATGAACAAAGGCGGAGGCCGCCTCTATAGTTCTGAATCTGTTTTTTTTTCTTTTTTTGTGGTCGGGACTTCATCTCAATAGCTCAGGTCCTGACCTCTTTTTTTTTACTTTTTGGTGTTAAGTGTATATCTGATGTCATAAATGATTCTCTTTATGCCTCCATCTAGCAGTTCGCAAGTCTGTGTTCTTTGTAGTGTTTCTTGAGGATAATGTCGTACCTATATAATGTCGTCTGTACATCTTTATTCTCGATGTACAATAGGCCTAATCGTTTAATTAAGACTTTTCGCGCCAAAAGAAATACATGTTATTTACAAACACAGATCAAAAGACGCATCATGCAAAGACATGCAACAAAAGAACACTAAACTTCGTAAAGAAAAGAAAGGTCTGGATCTTAAGTGGCTTTTCAAATACCTCCCAGTCAACGTCCAACCAAATGGCTAAGGGCGCCCCGCGTACTGGCTAGACGTCACCGTCGTCTTCTTTCGAGGAGTCGTCCTGAAAGCCGCTTGGTCCTGGTCTGGGCTCTAGGGTATTCAAATCGTCCGTGTCACCTCGTTACTCGCCATGGAAGTCGTCCAGTCTGCGACGCTTGCACGGCGGTCCGGCGTCGTCATCTGAAACAGACGGTAAAACCCTACAGACGGTATCAGATCCAGTAGACGCCTCTGCATTACCTACCTCGACTCCAGCGCCAGAAACAGCAGGTGCCGAATCCGCACCATCGTCAGTCGACGAGTCATCGCTCCATGAATCTTCACTGGACGAGTCATCGCTCGATGAATCGTCGCTTGAGGAATCGTCACACGGGGCCCATATCTTCAAACTCTCCGCGAGCAAGACGTAGCGAAGCAGGCTCGAGGTGTTCTGCATCTTCCCTTGAGCCTGAGAAATAAGATCGTCAATAGTCAGGGCACGGTTGGCGGGCATGACGATAAAGTGGTGTACTTACCGGAAGCAATACTTTTTTCCTCCCAACGTAGCGCACGTGCGTTCAATGCCGAATGCAGCAGCTGACTGAGCTCTTGTCTCTCTCTCCTTTCACTCAAGTAGTGACGTCACCAACAACGCCCGCCAATGAGGCCCACTCTCGCTGTCGGAACAGGAGCTGGTTGGCCAAACGAGTTCTGGTGAGGGCAACCACTGGAAAGGCTGGCGCAGCGGTCGCGCTGACGCAGCAAACGACCACACGCGACACGTTCATGCAGTCGTCAGTGTAGCACGCTTCCTTTCAACCCCAAATCAGATAGTTTTCTAGCTAACCGGTTTTTTTTACCGCACGATACCACAGTGCCGGACACAATTTAGTGAGTCTATAATGAGTCAGCCTTTTCAAAACGTCATGGCAGCGATACACTTGCCTCACAAAATTGAAATTGGCGAAACAAATCAGCCATCATGCTCGGGTGTTAAAATGAGTTGGCAGCCACTTTTTTTTGCGCATCCGTGCATTCGCTAAGAATCTGCGTCTCTTATTAGATTTCAAATATACCGTATGTATTGAAGAATTGCAAAATATTACCGTGAACCCTTACCTTGATAAATACGTAGCACAACTAGCTGCAATATGACGTTTCTTTTTATTTTGAAACTACTTTCACCTAGTTATACGCCGGAAGGCCTCAAAGTGCTGTCACTAAGTCTTGTTCAAACTTGAGAGCGACGACGTCTATTCCTCTTTATAGTTACGTCCCTCAGTGCATCGACCTGCATTCCATCCAATGCGTTGCTGATGCAGCATTTGCGAAAAGACTTGCGCAACATATCTGCCGTGAAAGATTCCCTTGCTGACGACACTCAACCAAAAACTGTCGCGGGGCGGTGGACGTCGTATAAGCGCCCAGCATCCACTTATTGTAGAGTTCGCGCACGCAATCTCGCAAGGTGTTTTTGGGCACTACGTACATAGGCTGGAGAATTCCGCGTAGACGTGGCGATTGTATCTGATACCTTAGCGCTGTGCTTAGGGGAAAAAAACGAGAACCAGCGGCAAACATCTTACCACACCATTTCTTCGTATGTACGAAACAAAGAATCCAGTGTTTAAAATGACGAATAAATCTGACGTTAAGGCATCTCAAAAGGGCATGTAGTCTCTGCGGGAGCAGAGCATGGTGAAACCCCTTTGGTTTCCACACTCATGCACCACGCAGACGGCGCAACGACGTTACAAACGTTTAACAATACGAATGTACTTGGCGGCGTATATAGTGTGCAGGATCTGCCCGTCACCAACACTTGCATTCCCGTTGGCAATTTAGCTTTGCTTCGAAGGTTCCTGGATTATCCGTACGCAGTTGCTGCCGGCACTTGGCCTACCGGGCTTGTTTTTGTGCCCGGACTGCAGCATCAGCCCGCCGAATGCGAGCTGTCTCACCTTCTCACTTCCGGCATTCTTCTCGAGTTGTCCGTGGCACACCCATGTGGAAGGTTACAGGAGAAGCTCTCGAACACGCTCGCCTACTATAACTGTCTATCAAACAGTTAGTGTACCCCGGTCGTACCGTGATAGCGTGAAGTGTGCATGCGCAGATACGTATATGTTACCCGTACCGCTTACTGTACGTGCACTATTTAATGTCAAACATCATGGCGCTCTGGGATGCCCCCTTTGAAGTTACGTGGTTGTTGAAAGATTCACTTTGTTTGCAGCAAACGACTGTTTAAAGTGCCTTCGCTTGCCTTCAGTTAGCTTCTACGACAGAGCATACAATTAAGTTGGCGCAGTCTCTGAGATAGCTGCCCATTTCTAACGTGTTTAGGCCTAACTACAACATCAATGTAAACAAATCGGAAACCTGGAGTTTTTCGCATTCGGTGCGTTGTTCCTATTTATTTACTTTCATTATTAATAAAATAAACGTGTAACAATACTTCGCGCGGTAACACAGGCTGATAATCACGTTTTAATATCCTTCTCACTTTTCTTACTCATAAACACTTTGATAGGTGGCGCCACCATCCCGTCCGGGGAACGTAAATGCTGTACCGCTAAACTATAGGGCACTGTCCGCGACTAATGTTTCCTGCACGGTAACGTCATTCCCTTAACCTCTGCTATCGCGCAGAAGTTAAGGGAATAACCCAAAGCACTGCCAACGGCGTGCATACGACGCTGCGAGTGATTAACTGATTAAAGAGCCAGTGGAGACCGCTCGTGACACCACCACTATACGAATTTTTCAAGTTATACACAGCTTTCACTGTAAAACGGAGCACCAACGTAAGCTTACTGGCGTCTCGGGGAAGGTGGCGAGACCACTCGACGATAAGTATAGTAGAGTCGAATGCGCCCCCCCGCCCCCTTCCAGATGAACAAAGGCGGAGGGCGCCTCTATAGTTCTGAATCTGTTTTTTTTTTCTTTTTTTTGTGGTCGGGACTTCAACTCAATAGCTCAGGTCCTGACCTCTTTTTTTTACTTTTTGGTGTTAAATGTATATCTGATGTCATAAATGATGCTCTTTACGCCTCCATCTAGCAGTTCGCAAGTCTGTGTTCTTTGTAGTGTTTCTTGAGGATAATGTCGTACCTATATAATGTCGTCTGTATATCTTTATTCTCGATGTACAATAGGCCTAATCGTTTAATTAAAACTTTTCGCGCCAAAAGAAATACATGTTATTTACAAACACAGATCAAAAGACGCATCATGCAAAGACATGCAACAAAAGAACACTAAACTTCGTAAAGAAAAGAAAGGTCTGGATCTTAAGTGGCTTTTCAAATACCTCCCAGTCAACGTCCAACCAACTGGCTAAGGGCGCCCCGCGTACTGGCTAGACGTCACCGTCGTCTTCTTCCGAGGAGTCGTCCTGAAAGCCGCTTGGTCCCGGTCTGGGCTCTAGGGTATTCAAATCGTCCGTGTCACCTCGTTACTCGCCATGGAAGTCGTCCAGTCTGCGACGCTTGCACGGCGGTCCGGCGTCGTCATCTGAAACAGACGGTAAAACCCTACAGACGGTATCAGATCCAGTAGACGCCTCTGCATTACCTACCTCGACTCCAGCGCCGGAAACAGCAGGTGCCGAATCCGCACCATCGTCAGTCGACGAGTCATCGCTCCATGAATCTTCACTGGACGAGTCCTCGCTCGATGAATCGTCGCTTGAGGAATGGTCACTCGGGACCCATATCTTCAAACTCTCCGCGAGCAAGACGTAGCGAAGCAGGCTCGAGGTGTTCTGCATCTTCCCTTGAGCCTGCGAAATAAGATCGTCAATAGTCGGGGCACGGTTGACGGGCATGACGATAAAGCGGTGTACTTACGGGAAGCAATACTTTTTTTTCTCCCAACGTAGCGCACGTGCGTTCAATGCCGAAGCCAGCAGCCGACTGAGCTCTTGTCTCTCTCTCCTTTCACTCAAGCAGTGACTTCACCAACAGCGCCCGCCAATGAGGCCCACTCTCGCTGTCGGAACAGGAGCTGGTTGGCCAAACGAGTTCTGGTGAGGGCAACCACTGGAAAGGCTGGCACTGCGGTCGCGCTGACGCAGCAAACGACCACACGCGACACGTTCATGCAGTCGTCAGTGTAGCACGCTTCCTTTCAACCCCAAATCAGATATTTTTCCAGCTGACCGGTTTTTTTTACCGCACGATACCACAGTGCCGGACACAATTTAGCGAGTCTATAATGAGTCAGCCTTTCCAAAACGCCATGGCAGCGATACACTTGCCTCACAATATTGAAATTGGCGAAACAAATCAGCCATCATGCTCGGGTGTTAAAATGAGTTGGCAGCCACTTTTTTTTTGCGCATCCGTGCATTCGCTAAGAATCTGCGTCTCTTATTAGATTTCAAATATACCGTATGTATTGAAGAATTGCAAAATATTACCGTGCACCCTTACCTTGACAAATACGTAGCACAACTAGCTGCAATATGACGTTTCTTTTTATTTTGAAACTACTTTCACCTAGTTAAACGCCGGAAGGCCTCAAAGGGCTGTCACTAAGTCTTGTTCAAACTTGAGAGCGACGACGTCTATTCCTCTTTAGAGTTACGTCCCTCAGTGCATCGACCTGCATTCCATCCAATGCGTTGCTGATGCAGCATTTGCGAAAAGACTTGCGCAACATATCTTCCGTGAAAGATTCCCTTGCTGACGACACTCAACCAAAAACTGTCGCGGGGCGGTGGACGTCGTATAAGCGCCAAGCATCCACTTATTGTAGAGTTCGCACACGCAATTTCGCAAGGTGTTTTTGGGCCCTACGTACAAAGGCTGGAGAATTCCGCGTAGACGTGGCGATTGTATCTGATACCTTAGCGCTGTGCTTAGGGGAAAAAAACGAGAACCAGCGGCAAACATCTTACCACACCATTTCTTCGTATGTACGAAACAAAGCATCCAGTGTTTAAAATGCCGAGTAAATCTGACGTTAAGGCATATCAAAAAGGGCATGTAGTCTCTGCTGGAGCAGAGCATAGTGAAACCTCTTTGGTTTCCACACTCATGCACCACGCAGACGGCGCAACGACGTTACAAACGTTTAACAATGCGAATGTACTTGGCGGCGTATATAGTGTGCAGGATCTGCCCGTCACCAGCACCTGCATTCCCGTTGGCAATTTAGCTTTGCTTCGGAGGTTCCTGGATTATCCGTACGCAGTTGCTGCCGGCACTTGGCCTACCGGGCTTGTTTTTGTGCCCGGACTGCAGCATCAGCCCGCCGAATGCGAGCTGTCTCACCTTCTCACTTCCGGCATTCTTCTCGAGTTGTCCGTGGCACACCCATGTGGAAGGTTACAGGAGAAGCTCTCGAACACGCTCGCCTACTATAACTGTCTATCAAACAGTTAGTGTACCCCGGGCGTACCGTGATAGCGTGAAGTGTGCATGCGCAGATACGTATATGTTACCCGTACCGCTTACTGTACGTGCACTATTTAACGTCAAACATGGTGGCGCTCTGGGATGCCCCCTTTGAAGTTACGTGGTTGTTGAAAGATTCACTTTGTTTGCAGCAAACGACTGTTTAAAGTGCCTTCGCTTGCCTTCAGTTAGCTTCTACGACAGAGCATACAATTAAGTTGGCGCAGTCTCTGAGATAGCTGCCCATTTCTAACGTGTTTAGGTCTAACTACAACATCCATGTAAACAAATCGGAAACCTGGAGTTTTTCGCATTCGGTGCGTTGTTCCTATTTATTTACTTTCATTATTAATAAAATAAACGTGTAACAATACTTCGCGCGGTAACACAGGCTGATAATCACGTTTTAATATCCTTCTCACTTTTCTTACTCATAAACACTTTGATAGGTGGCGCCACCATCCCGTCCGGGGAACGTAAATGCTGTACCGCTAAACTATAGGGCACTGTCCGCGACTAATGTTTCCTGCACGGTAACGTCATTCCCTTAACCTCTGCTATCGCGCAGAAGTTAAGGGAATAACCCAAAGCACTGCCAACGGCGTGCATACGACGCTGCGAGTGATTAACTGATTAAAGAGCCAGTGGAGACCGCTCGTGACACCACCACTATACGAATTTTTCAAGTTATACACAGCTTTCACTGTAAAACGGAGCACCAACGTAAGCTTACTGGCGTCTCGGGGAAGGTGGCGAGACCACTCGACGATAAGTATAGTAGAGTCGAATGCGCCCCCCCGCCCCCTTCCAGATGAACAAAGGCGGAGGGCGCCTCTATAGTTCTGAATCTGTTTTTTTTTCTTTTTTTTTGTGGTCGGGACTTCATCTCAATAGCTCAGGTCCTGACCTCTTTTTTTTACTTTTTGGTGTTAAGTGTATATCTGATGTCATAAATGATGCTCTTTACGCCTCCATCTAGCAGTTCGCAAGTCTGTGTTCTTTGTAGTGTTTCTTGAGGATAATGTCGTACCTATATAATGTCGTCTGTATATCTTTATTCTCGATGTACAATAGGCCTAATCGTTTAATTAAAACTTTTCGCGCCAAAAGAAATACATGTTATTTACAAACACAGATCAAAAGACGCATCATGCAAAGACATGCAACAAAAGAACACTAAACTTCGTAAAGAAAAGAAAGGTCTGGATCTTAAGTGGCTTTTCAAATACCTCCCAGTCAACGTCCAACCAACTGGCTAAGGGCGCCCCGCGTACTGGCTAGACGTCACCGTCGTCTTCTTCCGAGGAGTCGTCCTGAAAGCCGCTTGGTCCCGGTCTGGGCTCTAGGGTATTCAAATCGTCCGTGTCACCTCGTTACTCGCCATGGAAGTCGTCCAGTCTGCGACGCTGGCACGGCGGTCCGGCGTCGTCATCTGAAACAGACGGTAAAACCCTACAGACGGTATCAGATCCAGTAGACGCCTCTGCATTACCTACCTCGACTCCAGCGCCGGAAACAGCAGGTGCCGAATCCGCACCATCGTCAGTCGACGAGTCATCGCTCCATGAATCTTCACTGGACGAGTCGTCGCTCGATGAATCGTCGCTTGAGGAATGGTCACTCGGGACCCATATCTTCAAACTCTCCGCGAGCAAGACGTAGCGAAGCAGGCTCGAGGTGTTCTGCATCTTCCCTTGAGCCTGCGAAATAAGATCGTCAATAGTCGGGGCACGGTTGACGGGCATGACGATAAAGCGGTGTACTTACGGGAAGCAATACTTTTTTTTTCTCCCAACGTAGCGCACGTGCGTTCAATGCCGAAGCCAGCAGCCGACTGAGCTCTTGTCTCTCTCTCCTTTCACTCAAGCAGTGACTTCACCAACAGCGCCCGCCAATGAGGCCCACTCTCGCTGTCGGAACAGGAGCTGGTTGGCCAAACGAGTTCTGGTGAGGGCAACCACTGGAAAGGCTGGCACTGCGGTCGCGCTGACGCAGCAAACGACCACACGCGACACGTTCATGCAGTCGTCAGTGTAGCACGCTTCCTTTCAACCCCAAATCAGATATTTTTCCAGCTGACCGGTTTTTTTTACCGCACGATACCACAGTGCCGGACACAATTTAGCGAGTCTATAATGAGTCAGCCTTTCCAAAACGCCATGGCAGCGATACACTTGCCTCACAAAATTGAAATTGGCGAAACAAATCAGCCATCATGCTCGGGTGTTAAAATGAGTTGGCAGCCACTTTTTTTTTGCGCATCCGTGCATTCGCTAAGAATCTGCGTCTCTTATTAGATTTCAAATATACCGTATGTATTGAATAATTGCAAAATATTACCGTGCACCCTTACCTTGACAAATACGTAGCACAACTAGCTGCAATATGACGTTTCTTTTTATTTTGAAACTACTTTCACCTAGTTAAACGCCGGAAGGCCTCAAAGGGCTGTCACTAAGTCTTGTTCAAACTTGAGAGCGACGACGTCTATTCCTCTTTAGAGTTACGTCCCTCAGTGCATCGACCTGCATTCCATCCAATGCGTTGCTGATGCAGCATTTGCGAAAAGACTTGCGCAACATATCTTCCGTGAAAGATTCCCTTGCTGACGACACTCAACCAAAAACTGTCGCGGGGCGGTGGACGTCGTATAAGCGCCAAGCATCCACTTATTGTAGAGTTCGCACACGCAATTTCGCAAGGTGTTTTTGGGCCCTACGTACAAAGGCTGGAGAATTCCGCGTAGACGTGGCGATTGTATCTGATACCTTAGCGCTGTGCTTAGGGGAAAAAAACGAGAACCAGCGGCAAACATCTTACCACACCATTTCTTCGTATGTACGAAACAAAGAATCCAGTGTTTAAAATGCCGAGTAAATCTGACGTTAAGGCATCTCAAAAAGGGCATGTAGTCTCTGCTGGAGCAGAGCATAGTCAAACCTCTTTGGTTTCCACACTCATGCACCACGCAGACGGCGCAACGACGTTACAAACGTTTAACAATGCGAATGTACTTGGCGGCGTATATAGTGTGCAGGATCTGCCCGTCACCAGCACCTGCATTCCCGTTGGCAATTTAGCTTTGCTTCGGAGGTTCCTGGATTATCCGTACGCAGTTGCTGCCGGCACTTGGCCTACCGGGCTTGTTTTTGTGCCCGGACTGCAGCATCAGCCCGCCGAATGCGAGCTGTCTCACCTTCTCACTTCCGGCATTCTTCTCGAGTTGTCCGTGGCACACCCATGTGGAAGGTTACAGGAGAAGCTCTCGAACACGCTCGCCAACTATAACTGTCTATCAAACAGTTAGTGTACCCCGGGCGTACCGTGATAGCGTGAAGTGTGCATGCGCAGATACGTATATGTTACCCGTACCGCTTACTGTACGTGCACTATTTAACGTCAAACATGGTGGCGCTCTGGGATGCCCCCTTTGAAGTGACGTGGTTGTTGAAAGATTCACTTCGTTTGCAGCAAACGACTGTTTAAAGTGCCTTCGCTTGCCTTCAGTTAGCTTCTACGACAGAGCATACAATTAAGTTGGCGCAGTCTCTGAGATAGCTGCCCATTTCTAACGTGTTTAGGCCTAACTACAACATCAATGTAAACAAATCGGAAACCTGGAGTTTTTCGCAATTGGTGCGTTGTTCCTGTTTATTTACTTTCATTATTAATAAAATAAACGTGTAACAATACTTCGCGCGGTAACACAGGCTGATAATCTCGTTTTAATATCCTTCTCACTTTTCTTACTCATAAACACTTTGATAGGTGGCGCCACCATCCCGTCCGGGGAACGTAAATGCTCTACCGCTAAACTATAGGGCACTGTCCGCGACTAATTTTTCCTGCACGGTAACGTCATTCCCTTAACCTCTGCTATCGCGCAGAAGTTAAGGGAATAACCCAAAGCACTGCCAACGGCGTGCATACGACGCTGCGAGTGATTAACTGATAAAAGAGCCAGTGGAGACCGCTCATGACACCACCACTATACGAATTTTTCAAGTTATACACAGCTTTCACTGTAAAACGGAGCACCAATGTAAGCTTACTGGCGTCTCGGGGAAGGTGGCGAGACCACTCGACGATAAGTATAGTAGAGTCGAATGCGCCCATCCCCCCCCCTTCCAGATGAACAAAGGCGGAGGGCGCCTCTATAGTTCTGAATCTGTTTTTTTTTTTTTTTGTGGTCGGGACTTCATCTCAATGGCTCAGGTCCTGACCTCTTTTTTTTTACTTTTTGGTGTTAGGTGTATATCTGATGTCATAAATGATGCTATTTACGCCTCCATCTAGCAGTTCGCAAGTCTGTGTTCTTTGTAGTGTTTCTTGAGGATAATGTCGTACCTATATAATGTCGTCTGTATATCTTTATTCTCGATGTACAATAGGCCTAATCGTTTAATTAAAACTTTTCGCGCCAAAAGAAATACATGTTATTTACAAACACAGATCAAAAGACGCATCATGCAAAGACATGCAACAAAAGAACACTAAACTTCGCAAAGAAAAGGAAGGTCTGGATCTTAAGTGGCTTTTCAAATACCTCCCAGTCAACGTCCAACCAAATGGCTAAGGGCGCCCCGCGTACTGGCTAGACGTCACCGTCGTCTTCTTCCGAGGAGTCGTCCTGAAAGCCGCTTGGTCCCGGTCTGGGCTCTAGGGTATTCAAATCGTCCGTGTCACCTCGTTACTCGCCATGGAAGTCGTCCAGTCTGCGACGCTTGCACGGCGGTCCGGCGTCGTCATCTGAAACAGACGGTAAAACCCTACAGACGGTATCAGATCCAGTAGACGCCTCTGCATTACCTACCTCGACTCCAGCGCCGGAAACAGCAGGTGCCGAATCCGCACCATCGTCAGTCGACGAGTCATCGCTCCATGAATCTTCACTGGACGAGTCGTCGCTCGATGAATCGTCGCTTGAGGAATGGTCACTCGGGACCCATATCTTCAAACTCTCCGCGAGCAAGACGTAGCGAAGCAGGCTCGAGGTGTTCTGCATCTTCCCTTGAGCCTGCGAAATAAGATCGTCAATAGTCGGGGCACGGTTGACGGGCATGACGATAAAGCGGTGTACTTACGGGAAGCAATACTTTTTTTTTCTCCCAACGTAGCGCACGTGCGTTCAATGCCGAAGCCAGCAGCCGACTGAGCTCTTGTCTCTCTCTCCTTTCACTCAAGCAGTGACTTCACCAACAGCGCCCGCCAATGAGGCCCACTCTCGCTGTCGGAACAGGAGCTGGTTGGCCAAACGAGTTCTGGTGAGGGCAACCACTGGAAAGGCTGGCACTGTGGTCGCGCTGACGCAGCAAACGACCACACGCGACACGTTCATGCAGTCGTCAGTGTAGCACGCTTCCTTTCAACCCTAAATCAGATATTTTTCCAGCTGACCGGTTTTTTTTACCGCACGATACCACAGTGCCGGACACAATTTAGCGAGTCTATAATGAGTCAGCCTTTCCAAAACGCCATGGCAGCGATACACTTGCCTCACAAAATTGAAATTGGCGAAACAAATCAGCCATCATGCTCGGGTGTTAAAATGAGTTGGCAGCCACTTTTTTTTTGCGCATCCGTGCATTCGCTAAGAATCTGCGTCTCTTATTAGATTTCAAATATACCGTATGTATTGAAGAATTGCAAAATATTACCGTGCACCCTTACCTTGACAAATACGTAGCACAACTAGCTGCAATATGACGTTTCTTTTTATTTTGAAACTACTTTCACCTAGTTAAACGCCGGAAGGCCTCAAAGGGCTGTCACTAAGTCTTGTTCAAACTTGAGAGCGACGACGTCTATTCCTCTTTAGAGTTACGTCCCTCAGTGCATCGACCTGCATTCCATCCAATGCGTTGCTGATGCAGCATTTGCGAAAAGACTTGCGCAACATATCTTCCGTGAAAGATTCCCTTGCTGACGACACTCAACCAAAAACTGTCGCGGGGCGGTGGACGTCGTATAAGCGCCAAGCATCCACTTATTGTAGAGTTCGCACACGCAATTTCGCAAGGTGTTTTTGGGCCCTACGTACAAAGGCTGGAGAATTCCGCGTAGACGTGGCGATTGTATCTGATACCTTAGCGCTGTGCTTAGGGGAAAAAAACGAGAACCAGCGGCAAACATCTTACCACACCATTTCTTCGTATGTACGAAACAAAGAATCCAGTGTTTAAAATGCCGAGTAAATCTGACGTTAAGGCATCTCAAAAAGGGCATGTAGTCTCTGCTGGAGCAGAGCATAGTGAAACCTCTTTGGTTTCCACACTCATGCACCACGCAGACGGCGCAACGACGTTACAAACGTTTAACAATGCGAATGTACTTGGCGGCGTATATAGTGTGCAGGATCTGCCCGTCACCAGCACCTGCATTCCCGTTGGCAATTTAGCTTTGCTTCGGAGGTTCCTGGATTATCCGTACGCAGTTGCTGCCGGCACTTGGCCTACCGGGCTTGTTTTTGTGCCCGGACTGCAGCATCAGCCCGCCGAATGCGAGCTGTCTCACCTTCTCACTTCCGGCATTCTTCTCGAGTTGTCCGTGGCACACCCATGTGGAAGGTTACAGGAGAAGCTCTCGAACACGCTCGCCTACTATAACTGTCTATCAAACAGTTAGTGTACCCCGGGCGTACCGTGATAGCGTGAAGTGTGCATGCGCAGATACGTATATGTTACCCGTACCGCTTACTGTACGTGCACTATTTAACGTCAAACATGGTGGCGCTCTGGGATGCCCCCTTTGAAGTTACGTGGTTGTTGAAAGATTCACTTTGTTTGCAGCAAACGACTGTTTAAAGTGCCTTCGCTTGCCTTCAGTTAGCTTCTACGACAGAGCATACAATTAAGTTGGCGCAGTCTCTGAGATAGCTGCCCATTTCTAACGTGTTTAGGTCTAACTACAACATCCATGTAAACAAATCGGAAACCTGGAGTTTTTCGCATTCGGTGCGTTGTTCCTATTTATTTACTTTCATTATTAATAAAATAAACGTGTAACAATACTTCGCGCGGTAACACAGGCTGATAATCACGTTTTAATATCCTTCTCACTTTTCTTACTCATAAACACTTTGATAGGTGGCGCCACCATCCCGTCCGGGGAACGTAAATGCTGTACCGCTAAACTATAGGGCACTGTCCGCGACTAATGTTTCCTGCACGGTAACGTCATTCCCTTAACCTCTGCTATCGCGCAGAAGTTAAGGGAATAACCCAAAGCACTGCCAACGGCGTGCATACGACGCTGCGAGTGATTAACTGATTAAAGAGCCAGTGGAGACCGCTCGTGACACCACCACTATACGAATTTTTCAAGTTATACACAGCTTTCACTGTAAAACGGAGCACCAACGTAAGCTTACTGGCGTCTCGGGGAAGGTGGCGAGACCACTCGACGATAAGTATAGTAGAGTCGAATGCGCCCCCCCGCCCCCTTCCAGATGAACAAAGGCGGAGGGCGCCTCTATAGTTCTGAATCTGTTTTTTTTTTCTTTTTTTTGTGGTCGGGACTTCATCTCAATAGCTCAGGTCCTGACCTCTTTTTTTTACTTTTTGGTGTTAAGTGTATATCTGATGTCATAAATGATGCTCTTTACGCCTCCATCTAGCAGTTCGCAAGTCTGTGTTCTTTGTAGTGTTTCTTGAGGATAATGTCGTACCTATATAATGTCGTCTGTATATCTTTATTCTCGATGTACAATAGGCCTAATCGTTTAATTAAAACTTTTCGCGCCAAAAGAAATACATGTTATTTACAAACACAGATCAAAAGACGCATCATGCAAAGACATGCAACAAAAGAACACTAAACTTCGTAAAGAAAAGAAAGGTCTGGATCTTAAGTGGCTTTTCAAATACCTCCCAGTCAACGTCCAACCAACTGGCTAAGGGCGCCCCGCGTACTGGCTAGACGTCACCGTCGTCTTCTTCCGAGGAGTCGTCCTGAAAGCCGCTTGGTCCCGGTCTGGGCTCTAGGGTATTCAAATCGTCTGTGTCACCTCGTTACTCGCCATGGAAGTCGTCCAGTCTGCGACGCTTGCACGGCGGTCCGGCGTCGTCATCTGAAACAGACGGTAAAACCCTACAGACGGTATCAGATCCAGTAGACGCCTCTGCATTACCTACCTCGACTCCAGCGCCGGAAACAGCAGGTGCCGAATCCGCACCATCGTCAGTCGACGAGTCATCGCTCCATGAATCTTCACTGGACGAGTCGTCGCTCGATGAATCGTCGCTTGAGGAATGGTCACTCGGGACCCATATCTTCAAACTCTCCGCGAGCAAGACGTAGCGAAGCAGGCTCGAGGTGTTCTGCATCTTCCCTTGAGCCTGCGAAATAAGATCGTCAATAGTCGGGGCACGGTTGACGGGCATGACGATAAAGCGGTGTACTTACGGGAAGCAATACTTTTTTTTTCTCCCAACGTAGCGCACGTGCGTTCAATGCCGAAGCCAGCAGCCGACTGAGCTCTTGTCTCTCTCTCCTTTCACTCAAGCAGTGACTTCACCAACAGCGCCCGCCAATGAGGCCCACTCTCGCTGTCGGAACAGGAGCTGGTTGGCCAAACGAGTTCTGGTGAGGGCAACCACTGGAAAGGCTGGCACTGCGGTCGCGCTGACGCAGCAAACGACCACACGCGACACGTTCATGCAGTCGTCAGTGTAGCACGCTTCCTTTCAACCCCAAATCAGATATTTTTCCAGCTGACCGGTTTTTTTTACCGCACGATACCACAGTGCCGGACACAATTTAGCGAGTCTATAATGAGTCAGCCTTTCCAAAACGCCATGGCAGCGATACACTTGCCTCACAAAATTGAAATTGGCGAAACAAATCAGCCATCATGCTCGGGTGTTAAATTGAGTTGGCAGCCACTTTTTTTTTTTTTGCGCATCCGTGCATTCGCTAAGAATCTGCGTCTCTTATTAGATTTCAAATATACCGTATGTATTGAAGAATTGCAAAATATTACCGTGCACCCTTACCTTGACAAATACGTAGCACAACTAGCTGCAATATGACGTTTCTTTTTATTTTGAAACTACTTTCACCTAGTTAAACGCCGGAAGGCCTCAAAGGGCTGTCACTAAGTCTTGTTCAAACTTGAGAGCGACGACGTCTATTCCTCTTTAGAGTTACGTCCCTCAGTGCATCGACCTGCATTCCATCCAATGCGTTGCTGATGCAGCATTTGCGAAAAGACTTGCGCAACATATCTTCCGTGAAAGATTCCCTTGCTGACGACACTCAACCAAAAACTGTCGCGGGGCGGTGGACGTCGTATAAGCGCCAAGCATCCACTTATTGTAGAGTTCGCACACGCAATTTCGCAAGGTGTTTTTGGGCCCTACGTACAAAGGCTGGAGAATTCCGCGTAGACGTGGCGATTGTATCTGATACCTTAGCGCTGTGCTTAGGGGAAAAAAACGAGAACCAGCGGCAAACATCTTACCACACCATTTCTTCGTATGTACGAAACAAAGAATCCAGTGTTCAAAATGCCGAGTAAATCTGACGTTAAGGCATCTCAAAAAGGGCATGTAGTCTCTGCTGGAGCAGAGCATAGTGAAACCTCTTTGGTTTCCACACTCATGCACCACGCAGACGGCGCAACGACGTTACAAACGTTTAACAATGCGAATGTACTTGGCGGCGTATATAGTGTGCAGGATCTGCCCGTCACCAGCACCTGCATTCCCGTTGGCAATTTAGCTTTGCTTCGGAGGTTCCTGGATTATCCGTACGCAGTTGCTGCCGGCACTTGGCCTACCGGGCTTGTTTTTGTGCCCGGACTGCAGCATCAGCCCGCCGAATGCGAGCTGTCTCACCTTCTCACTTCCGGCATTCTTCTCGAGTTGTCCGTGGCACACCCATGTGGAAGGTTACAGGAGAAGCTCTCGAACACGCTCGCCTACTATAACTGTCTATCAAACAGTTAGTGTACCCCGGGCGTACCGTGATAGCGTGAAGTGTGCATGCGCAGATACGTATATGTTACCCGTACCGCTTACTGTACGTGCACTATTTAACGTCAAACATGGTGGCGCTCTGGGATGCCCCCTTTGAAGTTACGTGGTTGTTGAAAGATTCACTTTGTTTGCAGCAAACGACTGTTTAAAGTGCCTTCGCTTGCCTTCAGTTAGCTTCTACGACAGAGCATACAATTAAGTTGGCGCAGTCTCTGAGATAGCTGCCCATTTCTAACGTGTTTAGGTCTAACTACAACATCCATGTAAACAAATCGGAAACCTGGAGTTTTTCGCATTCGGTGCGTTGTTCCTATTTATTTACTTTCATTATAATTAAAATAAACGTGTAACAATACTTCGCGCGGTAACACAGGCTGATAATCACGTTTTAATATCCTTCTCACTTTTCTTACTCATAAACACTTTGATAGGTGGCGCCACCATCCCGTCCGGGGAACGTAAATGCTGTACCGCTAAACTATAGGGCACTGTCCGCGACTAATGTTTCCTGCACGGTAACGTCATTCCCTTAACCTCTGCTATCGCGCAGAAGTTAAGGGAATAACCCAAAGCACTGCCAACGGCGTGCATACGACGCTGCGAGTGATTAACTGATTAAAGAGCCAGTGGAGACCGCTCGTGACACCACCACTATACGAATTTTTCAAGTTATACACAGCTTTCACTGTAAAACGGAGCACCAACGTAAGCTTACTGGCGTCTCGGGGAAGGTGGCGAGACCACTCGACGATAAGTATAGTAGAGTCGAATGCGCCCCCCCGCCCCCTTCCAGATGAACAAAGGCGGAGGGCGCCTCTATAGTTCTGAATCTGTTTTTTTTTCTTTTTTTTGTGGTCGGGACTTCATCTCAATAGCTCAGGTCCTGACCTCTTTTTTTTACTTTTTGGTGTTAAGTGTATATCTGATGTCATAAATGATGCTCTTTACGCCTCCATCTAGCAGTTCGCAAGTCTGTGTTCTTTGTAGTGTTTCTTGAGGATAATGTCGTACCTATATAATGTCGTCTGTATATCTTTATTCTCGATGTACAATAGGCCTAATCGTTTAATTAAAACTTTTCGCGCCAAAAGAAATACATGTTATTTACAAACACAGATCAAAAGACGCATCATGCAAAGACATGCAACAAAAGAACACTAAACTTCGTAAAGAAAAGAAAGGTCTGGATCTTAAGTGGCTTTTCAAATACCTCCCAGTCAACGTCCAACCAACTGGCTAAGGGCGCCCCGCGTACTGGCTAGACGTCACCGTCGTCTTCTTCCGAGGAGTCGTCCTGAAAGCCGCTTGGTCCCGGTCTGGGCTCTAGGGTATTCAAATCGTCCGTGTCACCTCGTTACTCGCCATGGAAGTCGTCCAGTCTGCGACGCTTGCACGGCGGTCCGGCGTCGTCATCTGAAAAAGACGGTAAAACCCTACAGACGGTATCAGATCCAGTAGACGCCTCTGCATTACCTACCTCGACTCCACCGCCGGAAACAGCAGGTGCCGAATCCGCACCATCGTCAGTCGACGAGTCATCGCTCCATGAATCTTCACTGGACGAGTCGTCGCTCGATGAATCGTCGCTTGAGGAATGGTCACTCGGGACCCATATCTTCAAACTCTCCGCGAGCAAGACGTAGCGAAGCAGGCTCGAGGTGTTCTGCATCTTCCCTTGAGCCTGCGAAATAAGATCGTCAATAGTCGGGGCACGGTTGACGGGCATGACGATAAAGCGGTGTACTTACGGGAAGCAATACTTTTTTTTTCTCCCAACGTAGCGCACGTGCGTTCAATGCCGAAGCCAGCAGCCGACTGAGCTCTTGTCTCTCTCTCCTTTCACTCAAGCAGTGACTTCACCAACAGCGCCCGCCAATGAGGCCCACTCTCGCTGTCGGAACAGGAGCTGGTTGGCCAAACGAGTTCTGGTGAGGGCAACCACTGGAAAGGCTGGCACTGCGGTCGCGCTGACGCAGCAAACGACCACACGCGACACGTTCATGCAGTCGTCAGTGTAGCACGCTTCCTTTCAACCCCAAATCAGATATTTTTCCAGCTGACCGGTTTTTTTTACCGCACGATACCACAGTGCCGGACACAATTTAGCGAGTCTATAATGAGTCAGCCTTTCCAAAACGCCATGGCAGCGATACACTTGCCTCACAAAATTGAAATTGGCGAAACAAATCAGCCATCATGCTCGGGTGTTAAAATGAGTTGGCAGCCACTTTTTTTTTTTGCGCATCCGTGCATTCGCTAAGAATCTGCGTCTCTTATTAGATTTCAAATATACCGTATGTATTGAAGAATTGCAAAATATTACCGTGCACCCTTACCTTGACAAATACGTAGCACAACTAGCTGCAATATGACGTTTCTTTTTATTTTGAAACTACTTTCACCTAGTTAAACGCCGGAAGGCCTCAAAGGGCTGTCACTAAGTCTTGTTCAAACTTGAGAGCGACGACGTCTATTCCTCTTTAGAGTTACGTCCCTCAGTGCATCGACCTGCATTCCATCCAATGCGTTGCTGATGCAGCATTTGCGAAAAGACTTGCGCAACATATCTTCCGTGAAAGATTCCCTTGCTGACGACACTCAACCAAAAACTGTCGCGGGGCGGTGGACGTCGTATAAGCGCCAAGCATCCACTTATTGTAGAGTTCGCACACGCAATTTCGCAAGGTGTTTTTGGGCCCTACGTACAAAGGCTGGAGAATTCCGCGTAGACGTGGCGATTGTATCTGATACCTTAGCGCTGTGCTTAGGGGAAAAAAACGAGAACCAGCGGCAAACATCTTACCACACCATTTCTTCGTATGTACGAAACAAAGCATCCAGTGTTTAAAATGCCGAGTAAATCTGACGTTAAGGCATCTCAAAAAGGGCATGTAGTCTCTGCTGGAGCAGAGCATAGTGAAACCTCTTTGGTTTCCACACTCATGCACCACGCAGACGGCGCAACGACGTTACAAACGTTTAACAATGCGAATGTACTTGGCGGCGTATATAGTGTGCAGGATCTGCCCGTCACCAGCACCTGCATTCCCGTTGGCAATTTAGCTTTGCTTCGGAGGTTCCTGGATTATCCGTACGCAGTTGCTGCCGGCACTTGGCCTACCGGGCTTGTTTTTGTGCCCGGACTGCAGCATCAGCCCGCCGAATGCGAGCTGTCTCACCTTCTCACTTCCGGCATTCTTCTCGAGTTGTCCGTGGCACACCCATGTGGAAGGTTACAGGAGAAGCTCTCGAACACGCTCGCCTACTATAACTGTCTATCAAACAGTTAGTGTACCCCGGGCGTACCGTGATAGCGTGAAGTGTGCATGCGCAGATACGTATATGTTACCCGTACCGCTTACTGTACGTGCACTATTTAACGTCAAACATGGTGGCGCTCTGGGATGCCCCCTTTGAAGTGACGTGGTTGTTGAAAGATTCACTTCGTTTGCAGCAAACGACTGTTTAAAGTGCCTTCGCTTGCCTTCAGTTAGCTTCTACGACAGAGCATACAATTAAGTTGGCGCAGTCTCTGAGATAGCTACCCATTTCTAACGTGTTTAGGCCTAACTACAACATCAATGTAAACAAATCGGAAACCTGGAGTTTTTCGCAATTGGTGCGTTGTTCCTATTTATTTACTTTCATTATTAATAAAATAAACGTGTAACAATACTTCGCGCGGTAACACAGGCTGATAATCTCGTTTTAATATCCTTCTCACTTTTCTTACTCATAAACACTTTGATAGGTGGCGCCACCATCCCGTCCGGGGAACGTAAATGCTCTACCGCTAAACTATAGGGCACTGTCCGCGACTAATTTTTCCTGCACGGTAACGTCATTCCCTTAACCTCTGCTATCGCGCAGAAGTTAAGGGAATAACCCAAAGCACTGCCAACGGCGTGCATACGACGCTGCGAGTGATTAACTGATAAAAGAGCCAGTGGAGACCGCTCGTGACACCACCACTATACGAATTTTTCAAGTTATACACAGCTTTCACTGTAAAACGGAGCACCAACGTAAGCTTACTGGCGTCTCGGGGAAGGTGGCGAGACCACTCGACTATAAGTATAGTAGAGTCGAATGCGCCCATCCCCCCCCCCCTTCCAGATGAACAAAGGCGGAGGGCGCATGTATAGTTCTGAATCTGTTTTTTTTTTCTTTTTTTGTGGTCGGGACTTCATCTCAATAGCTCAGGTCCTGACCTCTTTTTTTTTACTTTTTGGTGTTAAGTGTATATCTGATGTCATAAATGATGCTATTTACGCCTCCATCTAGCAGTTCGCAAGTCTGTGTTCTTTGTAGTGTTTCTTGAGGATAATGTCGTACCTATATAATGTCGTCTGTATATCTTTATTCTCGATGTACAATAGGCCTAATCGTTTAATTAAAACTTTTCGCGCCAAAAGAAATACATGTTATTTACAAACACAGATCAAAAGACGCATCATGCAAAGACATGCAACAAAAGAACACTAAACTTCGCAAAGAAAAGGAAGGTCTGGATCTTAAGTGGCTTTTCAAATACCTCCCAGTCAACGTCCAACCAAATGGCTAAGGGCGCCCCGCGTACTGGCTGGACGTCACCGTCGTCTTCTTCCGAGGAGTCGTCCTGAAAGCCGCTCTGTCCTGGTCTGGGCTCTAGGGTATTCAAATCGTCCGTGTCACCTTGCCACTCGCCATGGAAGTCGTCCAGTCTGCGACGCTTGCACATCGTTCCGGCGTCGTCATCTGAAAGAGACGGTAAAACCCTACAGACGGTATCAGATCCAGTAGACGCCTCTGCATTACCTACCTCGACTCCAGTGCCAGAAACAGCAGGTGCCGAATCCGCACCATCGTCAGTCGACGAGTCATCGCTCCATGAATCTTCACTGGACGAGTCATCGCTCGATGAATCGTCGCTTGAGGAATCGTCACACGGGACCCATATCTTCAAACTCTCCGCGAGCAAGACGTAGCGAACAGGCTCGAGGTGTTCTGCATCTTCCCTTGAGCCTGAGAAATAAGATCGTCAATAGTCGGGGGACGGTTGGCGGGCATGACGATAAAGCGGTGTACTTACGGGAAGCAATACCTTTTTTTCCTCCCAACGTAGCGCACGTGCGTTCAATGCCGAAGCCAGCAGCCGACTGAGCTCTTGTCTCTCTCTCCTTTCACTCAAGCAGTGACGTCACCAACAGCGCCCGCCAATGAGGCCCACTCTCGCTGTCGGAACAGGAGCTGGTTGGCCAAACGAGTTCTGGTGAGGGCAACCACTGGAAAGGCTGGCGCTGCGGTCGCGCTGACGCAGCAAACGACCACACGCGACACGTTCATGCAGTCGTCAGTGTAGCACGCTTCCTTTCAACCCCAAATCAGATATTTTTCTAGCTAAGCGGTTTTTTTTACCGCACGATACCACAGTGCCGGACAATGTTTAGCGATTCTATAATGAGTCAGCCTTTCCAAAACGCCATGGCAGCGATACACTTGCCTCACAAAATTGAAATTGGCGAAACAATTCAGCCATCATGCTCGGGTGTTAAAATGAGTTGGCAGCCACTTTTTTTTGTTTGCGCATCCGTGCATTCGCTAAGAATCTGCGTCTCTTATTAGATTTCAAATATACCGTATGTATTGAAGAATTGCAAAATATTACCGTGCACCCTTACCTTGACAAATACGTAGCACAACTAGCTGCAATATGACGTTTCTTTTTATTTTGAAACTACTTTCACCTAGTTAAACGCCGGAAGGCCTCAAAGGGCTGTCACTAAGTCTTGTTCAAACTTGAGAGCGACGACGTCTATTCCTCTTTAGAGTTACGTCCCTCAGTGCATCGACCTGCATTCCATCCAATGCGTTGCTGATGCAGCATTTGCGAAAAGACTTGCGCAACATATCTTCCGTGAAAGATTCCCTTGCTGACGACAGTCAACCAAAAACTGTCGCGGGGCGGTGGACGTCGTATATGCGCCAAGCATCCACTTATTGTAGAGTTCGCACACGCAATCTCGCAAGGTGTTTTTGGGCCCTACGTACAAAGGCTGGAGAATTCAGCGTAGACGTGGCGATTGTATCTGATACCTTAGCGCTGTGCTTAGGGGAAAAAAAACGAGAACCAGCGGCGAACATCTTACCACACCATTTCTTCGTATGTACGAAACAAAGAATCCAGTGTTTAAAATGCCGAGTAAATCTGACGTTAAGGCATCTCAAAAAGGGCATGTAGTCTCTGCTGGAGCAGAGCATGGTGAAACCCCTTTGGTTTCCACACTCATGCACCACGCAAACGGCGCAACGACGTTACAAACGTTTAACAATGCGAATGTACTTGGCGGCGTATATAGTGTGCAGGATCTGCCCGTCACCACCACCTGCATTCCCGTTGGCAATTTAGTTTTGCTTCGGAGGTTCCTGGATTATCCGTACGCAGTTGCTGCCGGCACTTGGCCTACCGGGCTTGTTTTTGTGCCCGGACTGCAGCATCAGCCCGCCGAATGCGAGCTGTCTCACCTTCTCACTTCCGGCATTCTTCTCGAGTTGTCCGTGGCACACCCATGTGGAAGGTTACAGGAGAAGCTCTCGAACACGCTCGCCTACTATAACTGTCTATCAAACAGTTAGTGTACCCCGGGCGTACCGTGATAGCGTGAAGTGTGCATGCGCAGATACGTATATGTTACCCGTACCGCTTACTGTACGTGCACTATTTAATGTCAAACAAGGTGGCGCTCTGGGATGCCCCCTTTGAAGTGACGTGGTTGTTGAAAGATTCACTTTGTTTGCAGCAAACGACTGTTTAAAGTGCCTTCGCTTGCCTTCAGTTAGCTTCTACGACAGAGCATACAATTAAGTTGGCGCAGTCTCTGAGATAGCTGCCCATTTCTAACGTGTTTAAGTCTAACTACAACATCAATGTAAACAAATCGGAAACCTGGAGTTTTTCGCATTTGGTGCGTTGTTCCTATTTATTTACTTTCATTATTAATAAAATAAACGTGTAACAATACTTCGCGCGGTAACACAGGCTGATAATCTCGTTTTAATATCCTTCTCACTTTTCTTACTCATAAACACTTTGATAGGTGGCGCCACCATCCCGTCCGGGGAACGTAAATGCTCTACCGCTAAACTATAGGGCACTGTCCGCGACTAATTTTTCCTGCACGGTAACGTCATTCCCTTAACCTCTGCTATCGCGCAGAAGTTAAGGGAATAACCCAAAGCACTGCCAACGGCGTGCATACGACGCTGCGAGTGATTAACTGATAAAAGAGCCAGTGGAGACCGCTCGTGACACCACCACTATACGAATTTTTCAAGTTATACACAGCTTTCACTGTAAAACGGAGCACCAACGTAAGCTTACTGGCGTCTCGGGGAAGGTGGCGAGACCACTCGACGATAAGTATAGTAGAGTCGAATGCGCCCATCCCCCCCCCTTCCAGATGAACAAAGGCGGAGGGCGCCTCTATAGTTCTGAATCTGTTTTTTTTTTCTTTTTTTTGTGGTCGGGACTTCATCTCAATAGCTCAGGTCCTGACCTCTTTTTTTTACTTTTTGGTGTTAAGTGTATATCTGATGTCATAAATGATGCTATTTACACCTCCATCTAGCAGTTCGCAAGTCTGTGTTCTTTGTAGTGTTTCTTGAGGATAATGTCGTACCTATATAATGTCGTCTGTATATCTTTATTCTCGATGTACAATAGGCCTAATCGTTTAATTAAAACTTTTCGCGCCAAAAGAAATACATGTTATTTACAAACACAGATCAAAAGACGCATCATGCAAAGACATGCAACAAAAGAACACTAAACTTCGCAAAGAAAAGGAAGGTCTGGATCTTAAGTGGCTTTTCAAATACCTCCCAGTCAACGTCCAACCAAATGGCTAAGGGCGCCCCGCGTACTGGCTAGACGTCACCGTCGTCTTCTTCCGAGGATTCGTCCTGAAAGCCGCTCTGTCCTGGTCTGGGCTCTAGGGTATTCAAATCGTCCGTGTCACCTTGCCACTCGCCATGGAAGTCGTCCAGTCTGCGACGCTTGCACATCGTTCCGGCGTCGTCATCTGAAAGAGACGGTAAAACCCTACAGACGGTATCAAATCCAGTAGACGCCTCTGCATTACCTACCTCGACTCCAGTGCCAGAAACAGCAGGTGCCGAATCCGCACCATCGTCAGTCGACGAGTCATCGCTCCATGAATCTTCACTGGACGAGTCATCGCTCGATGAATCGTCGCTTGAGGAATCGTCACACGGGACCCACATCTTCAAACTCTCCGCGAGCAAGACGTAGCGAAGCAGGCTCGAGGTGTTCTGCATCTTCCCTTGAGCCTGAGAAATAAGATCGTCAATAGTCGGGAGACGGTTGGCGGGCGTGACGATAAAGCGGTGTACTTACGGGAAGCAATACCTTTTTTTCCTCCCAACGTAGCGCACGTGCGTTCAATGCCGAAGCCAGCAGCCGACTGAGCTCTTGTCTCTCTCTCCTTTCACTCAAGCAGTGACGTCACCAACAGCGCCCGCCAATGAGGCCCACTCTCGCTGTCGGAACAGGAGCTGGTTGGCCAAACAAGTTCTGGTGAGGGCAACCACTGGAAAGGCTGGCGCTGCGGTCGCGCTGACGCAGCAAACGACCACACGCGACACGTTCATGCAGTCGTCAGTGTAGCACGCTTCCTTTCAACCCCAAATCAGATATTTTTCTAGCTAATCGGTTTTTTTTACCGCACGATACCACAGTGCCGGACACAGTTTAGCGAGTCTATAATGAGTCAGCCTTTCCAAAACGCCATGGCAGCGATACACTTGCCTCACAAAATTGAAATTGGCGAAACAAATCAGCCATCATGCTCGGGTGTTAAAATGAGTTGGCAGCCACTTTTTTTTGTTTGCGCATCCGTGCATTCGCTAAGAATCTGCGTCTCTTATTAGATTTCAAATATACCGTATGTATTGAAGAATTGCAAAATATTACCGTGCACCCTTACCTTGACAAATACGTAGCACAACTAGCTGCAATATGACGTTTCTTTTTATTTTGAAACTACTTTCACCTAGTTAAACGCCGGAAGGCCTCAAAGGGCTGTCACTAAGTCTTGTTCAAACTTGAGAGCGACGACGTCTATTCCTCTTTAGAGTTACGTCCCTCAGTGCATCGACCTGCATTCCATCCAATGCGTTGCTGATGCAGCATTTGCGAAAAGACTTGCGCAACATATCTTCCGTGAAAGATTCCCTTGCTGACGACACTCAACCAAAAACTGTCGCGGGGCGGTGGACGTCGTATAAGCGCCAAGCATCCACTTATTGTAGAGTTCGCACACGCAATCTCGCAAGGTGTTTTTGGGCCCTACGTACAAAGGCTGGAAAATTCCGCGTAGACGTGGCGATTGTATCTGATACCTTAGCGCTGTGCTTAGGGGAAAAAAAACGAGAACCAGCGGCGAACATCTTACCACACCATTTCTTCGTATGTACGAAACAAAGAATCCAGTGTTTAAAATGCCGAGTAAATCTGACGTTAAGGCATCTCAAAAAGGGCATGTAGTCTCTGCTGGAGCAGAGCATGGTGAAACCCCTTTGGTTTCCACACTCATGCACCACGCAAACGGCGCAACGACGTTACAAACGTTTAACAATGCGAATGTACTTGGCGGCGTATATAGTGTGCAGGATCTGCCCGTCACCAGCACCTGCATTCCCGTTGGCAATTTAGTTTTGCTTCGGAGGTTCCTGGATTATCCGTACGCAGTTGCTGCCGGCACTTGGCCTACCGGGCTTGTTTTTGTGCCCGGACTGCAGCATCAGCCCGCCGAATGCGAGCTGTCTCACCTTCTCACTTCCGGCATTCTTCTCGAGTTGTCCGTGGCACACCCATGTGGAAGGTTACAGGAGAAGCTCTCGAACACGCTCGCCTACTATAACTGTCTATCAAACAGTTAGTGTACCCCGGGCGTACCGTGATAGCGTGAAGTGTGCATGCGCAGGTACGTATATGTTACCCGTACCGCTTACTGTACGTGCACTATTTAATGTCAAACATGGTGGCGCTCTGGGATGCCCCCTTTGAAGTGACGTGGTTGTTGAAAGATTCACTTTGTTTGCAGCAAACGACTGTTTAAAGTGCCTTCGCTTGCCTTCAGTTAGCTTCTACGACAGAGCATACAATTAAGTTGGCGCAGTCTCTGAGATAGCTGCCCATTTCTAACGTGTTTAGGTCTAACTACAACATCAATGTAAACAAATCGGAAACCTGGAGTTTTTCGCATTTGGTGCGTTGTTCCTATTTATTTACTTTCATTATTAATAAAATAAACGTGTAACAATACTTCGCGCGGTAACACAGGCTGATAATCTCGTTTTAATATCCTTCTCACTTTTCTTACTCATAAACACTTTGATAGGTGGCGCCACCATCCCGTCCGGGGAACGTAAATGCTCTACCGCTAAACTATAGGGCACTGTCCGCGACTAATTTTTCCTGCACGGTAACGTCATTCCCTTAACCTCTGCTATCACGCAGAAGTTAAGGGAATAACCCAAAGCACTGCCAACGGCGTGCATACGACGCTGCGAGTGATTAACTGATAAAAGAGCCAGTGGAGACCGCTCGTGACACCACCACTATACGAATTTTTCAAGTTATACACAGCTTTCACTGTAAAACGGAGCACCAACGTAAGCTTACTGGCGTCTCGGGGAAGGTGGCGAGACCACTCGACGATAAGTATAGTAGAGTCGAATGCGCCCATCCCCCCCCCCCCCTTCCAGATGAACAAAGGCGGAGGGCGCCTCTATAGTTCTGAATCTGTTTTTTTTTTCTTTTTTTGTGGTCGGGACTTCATCTCAATAGCTCAGGTCCTGACCTCTTTTTTTTACTTTTTGGGGTTAAGTGTATATCTGATGTCATAAATGATGCTATTTACGCCTCCATCTAGCAGTTCGCAAGTCTGTGTTCTTTGTAGTGTTTCTTGAGGATAATGTCGTACCTATATAATGTCGTCTGTATATCTTTATTCTCGATGTACAATAGGCCTAGTCGTTTAATTAAAACTTTTCGCGCCAAAAGAAATACATGTTATTTACAAACACAGATCAAAAGACGCATCATGCAAAGACATGCAACAAAAGAACACTAAACTTCGCAAAGAAAAGGAAGGTCTGGATCTTAAGTGGCTTTTCAAATACCTCCCAGTCAACGTCCAACCAAATGGCTAAGGGCGCCCCGCGTACTGGCTAGACGTCACCGTCGTCTTCTTCCGAGGAGTCGTCCTGAAAGCCGCTCTGTCCTGGTCTGGGCTCTAGGGTAATCAAATCGTCCGTGTCACCTTGCCACTCGCCATGGAAGTCGTCCAGTCTGCGACGCTTGCACATCGTTCCGGCGTCGTCATCTGAAAGAGACGGTAAAACCCTACAGACGGTATCAGATCCAGTAGACGCCTCTGCATTACCTACCTCGACTCCAGTGCCAGAAACAGCAGGTGCCGAATCCGCACCATCGTCAGTCGACGAGTCATCGCTCCATGAATCTTCACTGGACGAGTCATCGCTCGATGAATCGTCGCTTGAGGAATCGTCACACGGGACCCATATCTTCAAACTCTCCGCGAGCAAGACGTAGCGAAGCAGGCTCGAGGTGTTCTGCATCTTCCCTTGAGCCTGAGAAATAAGATCGTCAATAGTCGGGGGACGGTTGGCGGGCATGACGATAAAGCGGTGTACTTACGGGAAGCAATACCTTTTTTTCCTCCCAACGTAGCGCACGTGCGTTCAATGCCGAAGCCAGCAGCCGACTGAGCTCTTGTCTCTCTCTCCTTTCACTCAAGCAGTGACGTCACCAACAGCGCCCGCCAATGAGGCCCACTCTCGCTGTCGGAACAGGAGCTGGTTGGCCAAACGAGTTCTGGTGAGGGCAACCACTGGAAAGGCTGGCGCTGCGGTCGCGCTGACGCAGCAAACGACCACACGCGACACGTTCATGCAGTCGTCAGTGTAGCACGCTTCCTTTCAACCCCAAATCAGATATTTTTCTAGCTAAGCGGTTTTTTTTACCGCACGATACCACAGTGCCGGACACAGTTTAGCGAGTCTATAATGAGTCAGCCTTTCCAAAACGCCACGGCAGCGATACACTTGCCTCACAAAATTGAAATTGGCAAAACAATTCAGCCATCATGTTTGGGTGTTAAAATGAGTTGGCAGCCACTTTTTTTTGTTTGCGCATCCGTGCATTCGCTAAGAATCTGCGTCTCTTATTAGATTTCAAATATACCTTATGTATTGAAGAATTGCAAAATATTACCGTGCACCCTTACCTTGACAAATACGTAGCACAACTAGCTGCAATATGACGTTTCTTTTTATTTTGAAACTACTTTCACCTAGTTAAACGCCGGAAGGCCTCAAAGGGCTGTCACTAAGTCTTGTTCAAACTTGAGAGCGACGACGTCTATTCCTCTTTAGAGTTACGTCCCTCAGTGCATCGACCTGCATTCCATCCAATGCGTTGCTGATGCAGCATTTGCGAAAAGACTTGCGCAACATATCTTCCGTGAAAGATTCCCTTGCTGACGACACTCAACCAAAAACTGTCGCGGGGCGGTGGACGTCGTATATGCGCCAAGCATCCACTTATTGTAGAGTTCGCACACGCAATCTCGCAAGGTGTTTTTGGGCCCTACGTACAAAGGCTGGAGAATTCAGCGTAGACGTGGCGATTGTATCTGATACCTTAGCGCTGTGCTTAGGGGAAAAAAAACGAGAACCAGCGGCGAACATCTTACCACACCATTTCTTCGTATGTACGAAACAAAGAATCCAGTGTTTAAAATGCCGAGTAAATCTGACGTTAAGGCATCTCAAAAAGGGCATGTAGTCTCTGCTGGAGCAGAGCATGGTGAAACCCCTTTGGTTTCCACACTCATGCACCACGCAAACGGCGCAACGACGTTACAAACGTTTAACAATGCGAATGTACTTGGCGGCGTATATAGTGTGCAGGATCTGCCCGTCACCACCACCTGCATTCCCGTTGGCAATTTAGTTTTGCTTCGGAGGTTCCTGGATTATCCGTACGCAGTTGCTGCCGGCACTTGGCCTACCGGGCTTGTTTTTGTGCCCGGACTGCAGCATCAGCCCGCCGAATGCGAGCTGTCTCACCTTCTCACTTCCGGCATTCTTCTCGAGTTGTCCGTGGCACACCCATGTGGAAGGTTACAGGAGAAGCTCTCGAACACGCTCGCCTACTATAACTGTCTATCAAACAGTTAGTGTACCCCGGGCGTACCGTGATAGCGTGAAGTGTGCATGCGCAGATACGTATATGTTACCCGTACCGCTTACTGTACGTGCACTATTTAATGTCAAACATGGTGGCGCTCTGGGATGCCCCCTTTGAAGTGACGTGGTTGTTGAAAGATTCACTTTGTTTGCAGCAAACGACTGTTTAAAGTGCCTTCGCTTGCCTTCAGTTAGCTTCTACGACAGAGCATACAATTAAGTTGGCGCAGTCTCTGAGATAGCTGCCCATTTCTAACGTGTTTAAGTCTAACTACAACATCAATGTAAACAAATCGGAAACCTGGAGTTTTTCGCATTTGGTGCGTTGTTCCTATTTATTTACTTTCATTATTAATAAAATAAACGTGTAACAATACTTCGCGCGGTAACACAGGCTGATAATCTCGTTTTAATATCCTTCTCACTTTTCTTACTCATAAACACTTTGATAGGTGGCACCACCATCCCGTCCGGGGAACGTAAATGCTCTACCGCTAAACTATAGGGCACTGTCCGCGACTAATTTTTCCTGCACGGTAACGTCATTCCCTTAACCTCTGCTATCGCGCAGAAGTTAAGGGAATAACCCAAAGCACTGCCAACGGCGTGCATACGACGCTGCGAGTGATTAACTGATAAAAGAGCCAGTGGAGACCGCTCGTGACACCACCACTATACGAATTTTTCAAGTTATACACAGCTTTCACTGTAAAACGGAGCACCAACGTAAGCTTACTGGCGTCTCGGGGAAGGTGGCGAGACCACTCGACGATAAGTATAGTAGAGTCGAATGCGCCCATCCCCCCCCCTTCCAGATGAACAAAGGCGGAGGGCGCCTCTATAGTTCTGAATCTGTTTTTTTTTCTTTTTTTTGTGGTCGGGACTTCATCTCAATAGCTCAGGTCCTGACCTCTTTTTTTTACTTTTTGGTGTTAAGAGTATATCTGATGTCATAAATGATGCTATTTACACCTCCATCTAGCAGTTCGCAAGTCTGTGTTCTTTGTAGTGTTTCTTGAGGATAATGTCGTACCTATATAATGTCGTCTGTATATCTTTATTCCCGATGTACAATAGGCCTAATCGTTTAATTAAAACTTTTCGCGCCAAAAGAAATACATGTTATTTACAAACACAGATCAAAAGACGCATCATGCAAAGACATGCAACAAAAGAACACTAAACTTCGCAAAGAAAAGAAAGGTCTGGATCTTAAGTGGCTTTTCAAATACCTCCCAGTCAACGTCCAACCAAATGGCTAAGGGCGCCCCGCGTACTGGCTAGACGTCACTGTCGTCTTCTTCCGAGGAGTCGTCCTGAAAGCCGCTCTGTCCTGGTCTGGGCTCTAGGGTATTCAAATCGTCCGTGTCACCTTGCCACTCGCCATGGAAGTCGTCCAGTCTGCGACGCTTGCACATCGTTCCGGCGTCGTCATCTGAAAGAGACGGTAAAACCCTACAGACGGTATCAAATCCAGTAGACGCCTCTGCATTACCTACCTCGACTCCAGTGCCAGAAACAGCAGGTGCCGAATCCGCACCATCGTCAGTCGACGAGTCATCGCTCCATGAATCTTCACTGGACGAGTCATCGCTCGATGAATCGTCGCTTGAGGAATCGTCACACGGGACCCATATCTTCAAACTCTCCGCGAGCAAGACGTAGCGAAGCAGGCTCGAGGTGTTCTGCATCTTCCCTTGAGCCTGAGAAATAAGATCGTCAATAGTCGGGAGACGGTTGGCGGGCGTGACGATAAAGCGGTGTACTTACGGGAAGCAATACCTTTTTTTCCTCCCAACGTAGCGCACGTGCGTTCAATGCCGAAGCCAGCAGCCGACTGAGCTCTTGTCTCCCTCTCCTTTCACTCAAGCAGTGACGTCACCAACAGCGCCCGCCAATGAGGCCCACTCTCGCTGTCGGAACAGGAGCTGGTTGGCCAAACGAGTTCTGGTGAGGGCAACCACTGGAAAGGCTGGCGCTGCGGTCGCGCTGACGCAGCAAACGACCACACGCGACACGTTCATGCAGTCGTCAGTGTAGCACGCTTCCTTTCAACCCCAAATCAGATATTTTTCTAGCTAATCGGTTTTTTTTACCGCACGATACCACAGTGCCGGACACAGTTTAGCGAGTCTATAATGAGTCAGCCTTTCCAAAACGCCATGGCAGCGATACACTTGCCTCACAAAATTGAAATTGGCGAAACAAATCAGCCATCATGCTCGGGTGTTAAAATGAGTTGGCAGCCACTTTTTTTTGTTTGCGCATCCGTGCATTCGCTAAGAATCTGCGTCTCTTATTAGATTTCAAATATACCGCATGTATTGAAGAATTGCAAAATATTACCGTGCACCCTTACCTTGACAAATACGTAGCACAACTAGCTGCAATATGACGTTTCTTTTTATTTTGAAACTACTTTCACCTAGTTAAACGCCGGAAGGCCTCAAAGGGCTGTCACTAAGTCTTGTTCAAACTTGAGAGCGACGACGTCTATTCCTCTTTAGAGTTACGTCCCTCAGTGCATCGACCTGCATTCCATCCAATGCGTTGCTGATGCAGCATTTGCGAAAACACTTGCGCAACATATCTTCCGTGAAAGATTCCCTTGCTGACGACACTCAACCAAAAACTGTCGCGGGGCGGTGGACGTCGTATAAGCGCCAAGCATCCACTTATTGTAGAGTTCGCACACGCAATCTCGCAAGGTGTTTTTGGGCCCTACGTACAAAGGCTGGAAAATTCCGCGTAGACGTGGCGATTGTATCTGATACCTTAGCGCTGTGCTTAGGGGAAAAAAAACGAGAACCAGCGGCGAACATCTTACCACACCATTTCTTCGTATGTACGAAACAAAGAATCCAGTGTTTAAAATGCCGAGTAAATCTGACGTTAAGGCATCTCAAAAAGGGCATGTAGTCTCTGCTGGAGCAGAGCATGGTGAAACCCCTTTTGTTTCCACACTCATGCACCACGCAAACGGCGCAACGACGTTACAAACGTTTAACAATGCGAATGTACTTGGCGGCGTATATAGTGTGCAGGATCTGCCCGTCACCAGCACCTGCATTCCCGTTGGCAATTTAGTTTTGCTTCGGAGGTTCCTGGATTATCCGTACGCAGTTGCTGCTGGCACTTGGCCTACCGGGCTTGTTTTTGTGCCCGGACTGCAGCATCAGCCCGCCGAATGCGAGCTGTCTCACCTTCTCACTTCCGGCATTCTTCTCGAGTTGTCCGTGGCACACCCATGTGGAAGGTTACAGGAGAAGCTCTCGAACACGCTCGCCTACTATAACTGTCTATCAAACAGTTAGTGTACCCCGGGCGTACCGTGATAGCGTGAAGTGTGCATGCGCAGGTACGTATATGTTACCCGTACCGCTTACTGTACGTGCACTATTTAATGTCAAACATGGTGGCGCTCTGGGATGCCCCCTTTGAAGTGACGTGGTTGTTGAAAGATTCACTTTGTTTGCAGCAAACGACTGTTTAAAGTGCCTTCGCTTGCCTTCAGTTAGCTTCTACGACAGAGCATACAATTAAGTTGGCGCAGTCTCTGAGATAGCTGCCCATTTCTAACGTGTTTAGGTCTAACTACAACGTCAATGTAAACAAATCGGAAACCTGGAGTTTTTCGCATTTGGTGGTTGTTCCTATTTATTTACTTTCATTATTAATAAAATAAACGTGTAACAATACTTCGCGCGGTAACACAGGCTGATAATCTCGTTTTAATATCCTTCTCACTTTTCTTACTCATAAACACTTTGATAGGTGGCGCCACCATCCCGTCCGGGGAACGTAAATGCTCTACCGCTAAACTATAGGGCACTGTCCGCGACTAATTTTTCCTGCACGGTAACGTCATTCCCTTAACCTCTGCTATCGCGCAGAAGTTAAGGGAATAACCCAAAGCACTGCCAACGGCGTGCATACGACGCTGCGAGTGATTAACTGATAAAAGAGCCAGTGGAGACCGCTCGTGACACCACCACTATACGAATTTTTCAAGTTATACACAGCTTTCACTGTAAAACGGAGCACCAACGTAAGCTTACTGGCGTCTCGGGGAAGGTGGCGAGACCACTCGACGATAAGTATAGTAGAGTCGAATGCGCCCATCCCCCCCCCCTTCCAGATGAACAAAGGCGGAGGGCGCCTCTATAGTTCTGAATCTGTTTTTTTTTTCTTTTTTTGTGGTCGGGACTTCATCTCAATAGCTCAGGTCCTGACCTCTTTTTTTTTACTTTTTGGTGTTAAGTGTATATCTGATGTCATAAATGATGCTATTTACGCCTCCATCTAGCAGTTCGCAAGTCTGTGTTCTTTGTAGTGTTTCTTGAGGATAATGTCGTACCTATATAATGTCGTCTGTATATCTTTATTCTCGATGTACAATAGGCCTAATCGTTTAATTAAAACTTTTCGCGCCAAAAGAAATACATGTTATTTACAAACACAGATCAAAAGACGCATCATGCAAAGACATGCAACAAAAGAACACTAAACTTCGCAAAGAAAAGGAAGGTCTGGATCTTAAGTGGCTTTTCAAATACCTCCCAGTCAACGTCCAACCAAATGGCTAAGGGCGCCCCGCGTACTGGCTAGACGTCACCGTCGTCTTCTTCCGAGGAGTCGTCCTGAAAGCCGCTCTGTCCTGGTCTGGGCTCTAGGGTATTCAAATCGTCCGTATCACCTTGCCACTCGCCATGGAAGTCGTCCAGTCTGCGACGCTTGCACATCGTTCCGGCGTCGTCATCTGAAAGAGACGGTAAAACCCTACAGACGGTATCAGATCCAGTAGACGCCTCTGCATTACCTACCTCGACTCCAGTGCCAGAAACAGCAGGTGCCGAATCCGCACCATCGTTGTCGACGAGTCATCGCTCCATGAATCTTCACTGGACGAGTCATCGCTCGATGAATCGTCGCTTGAGGAATCGTCACACGGGACCCATATCTTCAAACTCTCCGCGAGCAAGACGTAGCGAAGCAGGCTCGAGGTGTTCTGCATCTTCCCTTGAGCCTGAGAAATCAGATCGTCAATAGTCGGGGGACGGTTGGCGGGCATGACGATAAAGCGGTGTACTTACGGGAAGCAATACCTTTTTTTCCTCCCAACGTAGCGCACGTGCGTTCAATGCCGAAGCCAGCAGCCGACTGAGCTCTTGTCTCTCTCTCCTTTCACTCAAGCAGTGACGTCACCAACAGCGCCCGCCAATGAGGCCCACTCTCGCTGTCGGAACAGGAGCTGGTTGGCCAAACGAGTTCTGGTGAGGGCAACCACTGGAAAGGCTGGCGCTGCGGTCGCGCTGACGCAGCAAACGACCACACGCGACACGTTCATGCAGTCGTCAGTGTAGCACGCTTCCTTTCAACCCCAAATCAGATATTTTTCTAGCTAATCGGTTTTTTTTACCGCACGATACCACAGTGCCGGACACAGTTTAGCGAGTCTATAATGAGTCAGCCTTTCCAAAACGCCATGGCAGCGATACACTTGCCTCACAAAATTGAAATTGGCGAAACAAATCAGCCATCATGCTCGGGTGTTAAAATGAGTTGGCAGCCACTTTTTTTTTGTTTGCGCATCCGTGCATTCGCTAAGAATCTGCGTCTCTTATTAGATTTCAAATATACCGTATGTATTGAAGAATTGCAAAATATTACCGTGCACCCTTACCTTGACAAATACGTAGCACAACTAGCTGCAATATGACGTTTCTTTTTATTTTGAAACTACTTTCACCTAGTTAAACGCCGGAAGGCCTCAAAGAGCTGTCACTAAGTCTTGTTCAAACTTGAGAGCGACGACGTCTATTCCTCTTTAGAGTTACGTCCCTCAGTGCATCGACCTGCATTCCATCCAATGCGTTGCTGATGCAGCATTTGCGAAAAGACTTGCGCAACATATCTTCCGTGAAAGATTCCCTTGCTGACGACACTCAACCAAAAACTGTCGCGGGGCGGTAGACGTCGTATAAGCGCCAAGCATCCACTTATTGTAGAGTTCGCACACGCAATCTCGCAAGGTGTTTTTGGGCCCTACGTACAAAGGCTGGAGAATTCCGCGTAGACGTGGCGATTGTATCTGATACCTTAGCGCTGTGCTTAGGGGAAAAAAACGAGAACCAGCGGCGAACATCTTACCACACCATTTCTTCGTATGTACGAAACAAAGAATCCAGTGTTTAAAATGCCGAGTAAATCTGACGTTAAGGCATCTCAAAAAGGGCATGTAGTCTCTGCTGGAGCAGAGCATGGTGAAACCCCTTTGGTTTCCACACTCATGCACCACGCAAACGGCGCAACGACGTTACAAACGTTTAACAATGCGAATGTACTTGGCGGCGTATATAGTGTGCAGGATCTGCCCGTCACCAGCATTCCCGTTGGCAATTTAGCTTTGCTTCGGAGGTTCCTGGATTATCCGTACGCAGTTGCTGCCGGCACTTGGCCTACCGGGCTTGTTTTTGTCACCGGACTGCAGCATCAGCCCGCCGAATGCGAGCTCTCTCACCTTCTCACTTCCGGCATTCTTCTCGAGTTGTCCGTGGCACACCCATGTGGAAGGTTACAGGAGAAGCTCTCGAACACGCTCGCCTACTATAACTGTCTATCAAACTGTTAGTGTACCCCGGGCGTACCGTGATAGCGTGAAGTGTGCATGCGCAGATACGTATATGTTACCCGTACCGCTTACTGTACGTGCACTATTTAATGTCAAACATGGTGGCACTCTGGGATGCCCCCTTTGAAGTGACGTGGTTGTTGAGAGATTCACTTTGTTTGCAGCAAACGACTGTTTAAAGTGCCTTCGCTTGCCTTCAGTTAGCTTCTACGACAGAGCATACAATTAAGTTGGCGCAGTCTCTGAGATCGCTGCCCATTTCTAACGTGTTTAGGTCTAACTACAACATCAATGTAAACAAATCGGAAACCTGGAGTTTTTCGCATTTGGTGCGTTGTTCATATTCATTTACTTTCATTATTAATAAAATAAACGTGTAACAATACTTCGCGCGGTAACACAGGCTGATAATCACGTTTTAATATCCTTCTCACTTTTCTTACTCATAAACACTTTGATAGGTGGCGCCACCATCTCGTCCGGGGAACGTAAATGCTGTACCGCTAAACTATAGGGCACTGTCCGCGACTAATGTTTCCTGCACGGTAACGTCATTCCCTTAACCTCTGCTATCGCGCAGAAGTTAAGGGAATAACCCAAAGCACTGCAAACGGCGTGCATAGGACGCTGCGAGTGATTAACTGATAAAAGAGCCAGTGGAGACCGCTCGTGACACCACCACTATACGAATTTTTCAAGTTATACACAGCTTTCACTGTAAAACGGAGCACCAACGTCAGCTTACTGGCGTCTCGGGGAAGGTGGCGAGACCACTCGACGATAAGTATAGTAGAGTCGAATGCGCCCATCCCCCCCCCTTCCAGATGAACAAAGGCGGAGGGCGCCTCTATAGTTCTGAATCTGTTTTTTTTTCTTTTTTTGTGGTCGGGACTTCATCTCAATAGCTCAGGTCCTGACCTCTTTTTTTTTACTTTTTGGTGTTAAGTGTATATCTGATGTCATAAATGATGCTCTTTACGCCTCCATCTAGCAGTTCGCAAGTCTGTGTTCTTTGTAGTGTTTCTTGAGGGTAATGTCTTACCTATATAATGTCGTCTGTATATCTTTATTCTCGATGTACAATAGGCCTAATCGTTTAATTAAAACTTTTCGCGCCAAAAGAAATACATGTTATTTACAAACACAGATCAAAAGACGCATCATGCAAAGACATGCAACAAAAGAACACTAAACTTCGCAAAGAAAAGAAAGGTCTGGATCTTAAGTGGCTTTTCAAATACCTCCCAGTCAACGTCCAACCAAATGGCTAAGGGCGCCCCGCGTACTGGCTAGACGTCACCGTCGTCTTCTTCCGAGGATTCGTCCTGAAAGCCGCTTGGTCCTGGTCTGGGCTCTAGGGTATTCAAATCGTACGTGTCAGCTCGCCACTCGCCATGGAAGTCGTCCAGTCTGCGACGCTTGCACATCGTTCTGGCGTCGTCATCTGAAACAGACGGTAAAACCCTACAGACGGTATCAGATCCAGTAGACGCCTCTGCATTACCTACCTCGACTCCAGCGCCAGAAACAGCAGGTGCCGAATCCGCACCATCGTCAGTCGACGAGTCATCGCTCCATGAATCTTCACTGGATGAGTCATCGCTCGATGAATCGTCGCTTGAGGAATCGTCACACGGGACCCATATCTTCAAACCCTCCGCGAGCAAGACGTAGCGAAGCAGGCTCGAGGTGTTCTGCATCTTCCCTTGAGCCTGAGAAATAAGATCGTCAATAGTCGGGGCACGGTTGGCGGGCACGACGATAAAGCGGTGTACTTACGGGAAGCAATACTTTTTTTTCCTCCCAACGTAGCGCACGTGCGTTCAATGCCGAAGCCAGCAGCCGACAGAGCTCTTGTCTCTCTCCTTTCACTCAAGCAGTGACGTCACCAACAGCGCCCGCCAATGAGGCCCACTCTCGCTGTCGGAACAGGAGCTGGTTGGCCAAACGAGTTCTGGTGAGGGCAACCACTGGAAAGGCTGGCGCTGCGGTCGCGCTGACGCAGCAAACGACCACACGCGACAGGTTCATGCAGTCGTCAGTGTAGCACGCTTCCTTTCAACCCCAAATCAGATATTTTTCTAGCTAACCGGTTTTTTTTTTTTACTGCACGATACCACAGTGCCGGACACAATTTAGCGAGTCTATAATGAGTCAGCCTTTCCAAAACGCCATGGCAGCGATACACTTGCCTCACAAAATTGAAAATGGCGAAACAAATCAGCCATCATGCTCGGGTGTTAAAATGAGTTGGCAGCCACTTTTTTTTTTGCGCATCCGTGCATTCGCTAAGAATCTGCGTCTCTTATTAGATTTCAAATATACCGTATGTATTGAAGAATTGCAAAATATTACCGTGCACCCTTACCTTGATAAATACGTAGCACAACTAGTTGCAATATGACGTTTCTTTTTATTTTGAAACTACTTTCACCTAGTTAAACGCCGGAAGGCCTCAAAGTGCTGTCACTAAGTCTTGTTCAAACTTGAGAGCGACAACGTCTATTCCTCTATATAGTTACGTCCCTCAGTGCATCGACCTGCATTCCATCCAATGCGTTGCTGATACAGCATTTGCGAAAAGACTTGCGCAACATATATGCCGTGAAAGATTCCCTTGCTGACGACACTCAACCAAAAACTGTCGCGGGGCGGTGGACGTCGTATAAGCGCCAAGCATCCACTTATTGTAGAGTTCGCACACGCAATCTCGCAAGGTGTCTTTGGGCCCTACGTACAAAGGCTGGAGAATTCCGCGTAGACGTGGCGATTGTATCTGATACCTTAGCGCTGTGCTTAGGGGAAAAAAAAACGAGAACCAGCGGCGAACATCTTACCACACCATTTCTTCGTATGTACGAAACAAAGACTCCAGTGTTTAAAATGCCGAGTAAATCTGACGTTAAGGCATCTAAAAAAGGGCATGTAGTCTCTGCTGGAGCAGAGCATGGTGAAACCCCTTTGGTTTCCACACTCATGCACCACGCAGACGGCGCAACGACGTTACAAACGTTTAACAATGCGAATGTACTTGGTGGCGTATATAGTGTGCAGGATCTGCCAGTCACCAGCACCTGCATTCCCGTTGGCAATTTAGCTTTGCTTCGGAGGTTCCTGGATTATCCGTACGCAGTTGCTGCCGGCACTTGGCCTACCGGGCTTGTTTTTGTCACCGGACTGCAGCATCAGCCCGCCGAATGCGAGCTGTCTCACCTTCTCACTTCTGGCATTCTTCTCGAGTTGTCCGTGGCACACCCATGTGGAAGGTTACAGGAGAAGCTCTCGAACACGCTCGCCTACTATAACTGTCTATCAAACAGTTAGTGTACCCCGGGCGTACCGTGATAGCGTGAAGTGTGCATGCGCAGATACGTATATGTTACCCGTACCGCTTACTGTACGTGCACTATTTAATGTCAAACATGGTGGCGCTCTGGGATGCCCCCTTTGAAGTGACGTGGTTGTTGAAAGATTCACTTTGTTTGCAGCAAACGACTGTTTAAAGTGCCTTCGCTTGCCTTCAGTTAGCTTCTACGACAGAGCATACAATTAAGTTGGCGCAGTCTCTGAGATAGCTGCCCATTTCTAACGTGTTTAGGCCTAACTACAACATCAATGTAAACAAATCGGAAACCTGGAGTTTTTCGCATTTGGTGCGTTGTTCCTATTTATTTACTTCCATTATTAATAAAATAAACGTGTAACAATACTTCGCGCGGTAACACAGGCTGATAATCTCGTTTTAATATCCTTCTCACTTTTCTTTCTCATAAACAGTTTGATAGGTGGCGCCACCATCCCGTCCGGGGAACTTAAATGCTGTACCGCTAAACTATAGGGCACTGTCCGCGACTAATGTTTCCTGCACGATAACGTCATTCCCTTAACCTCTGCTATCGCGCAGAAGTTAAGGGAATAACCCAAAGCGCTGCCGACGGCGTGCATACGACGCTGCGAGTGATTAACTGATAAAAGAGCCAGTGGAGACCGCTCGTGACACCACCACTATACGAATTTTTCAAGTTATACACAGCTTTCAGTGTAAAACGGAGCACCAACGTAAGCTTACTGGCGTCTCGGGGAAGGTGGCGAGACCACTCGACGATAAGTATAGTAGAGTCGAATGCGCCCATCCCCCCCCCCTTCCAGATGAACAAAGGCGGAGGGCGCCTCTATAGTTCTGAATCTGTTTTTTTTTTTCTTTTTTTGTGGTCGGGACTTCATCTCAATAGCTCAGGTCCTGACCTCTTTTTTTTTACTTTTTGGTGTTAAGTGTATATCTGATGTCATAAATGATGCTCTTTACGCCTCCATCTAGCAGTTCGCAAGTCTGTGTTCTTTGTAGTGTTTCTTGAGGATAATGTCGTACCTATATAATGTCGTCTGTATATCTTTATTCTCGATGTACAATAGGCCTAATCGTTTAATTAAAACTTTTCGCGCCAAACAAAATACATGTTATTTACAAACACAGATCAAAAGACGCATCATGCAAAGACATGCAACAAAAGAACACTAAACTTCGCAAAGAAAAGAAAGGTCTGGATCTTAAGTGGCTTTTCAAATACCTCCCTGTCAACGTCCAACCAAATGGCTAAGGGCGCCCCCAAGGAGGTTTAAAAAAACTTCTGGAGCGGAGGTCCCCTATTCACGCCTACGCAAGCGGGTGAAGCCGGGGAAACCGGTTGGCGGCCATCTTGCTCCAGGCAAGAGAGAGCGCAGACAACGTATCCAGCGCGCTTCCGTGGCGGCTTTTTCGAACGAAATGGGGCACTTAGTGTAATTAATTTCACTCGCATTTTTTTCTTCGTGTTAGATAAACAAGATCTGTACAAAGCCGTCAGTTACGATATTACACGTGAGCCGTACGCGATTACGTATTAGCGAATATGCATTACAACGGTTAGCTGCTGTAAGTGCGGATTCGCTTGCAATTCTCGAAATGAGGCTCACGGTGGAAGCAACACAGGGGTATATGAGTTTTTATTCATTCAAGGCTTTATACAATTTCCAAAAGCACATACAATAAAACAGAAACAATTCACACAAAAACGGCCTGATTCCCAAAACGCAGGTTATATCAGGCAACTCTATAACAACACACTAAAATTGCAAAAAATATAGAATATTCCAGCTGCTCCGCTTTGTTCAACGCTGGTTCTGATCTGTACCTTACAGATTTTTAAATATAATAGTCCTTGTCAGCTGGGTTCGTACCCCACTGCGCGAGTTCTTGCGGTTGATTTCTTTGGAAATGTGGTGAAGCCTGATTGTTATATACAGGTTGGCAATCTTTTTGGCCAAAACGTAGATGTGATTGTCGAGTGGATCGCAGTCCAACAGATGAGGCTCTAACTCAGAAAATAATGCTTGTTCAAACACCTCCGTTAACACCTCTACCATGAGGCGATCACTGTTGGCATGCAACGATTTTAGGTCCTTACATTGAACCTGTAGGGCACGAAGCCCTTTCTCCACAGTGTGGCAGATCTTCAAGACGTCTTTCGATGGCGCCACCAGACCACGTTTGTTTTCACAGCTGTTAGTGGTGGCAGCTCACTAGAGAGCAGTGCAGAGCAGCATGTTATAGCCGCCCTTTCCTCTTACGCAACCAAAAAAGTTCGAGGCGGCACCATCAAATGTTAATAATGCTACTTCAACATCTATTGACGAGACTCTCGACACACATTCTTGTGTTAGTGCAGCTCTTTCAGATCCAGAAAGAGACTCGATGAAGAAATACCCCAGAGGTATTTTTAGTCGCATATTCATGCCGACCAGCATAAAAACGCAGACATTTGTCGCTTCGGGCAGGCTATCATCGGAGATACCTGTTCCAAGATTGATGTAGCCTACCACTTTCTTCCCAACAAGCTGAACATACTTTTTGATGGCCATGTCATCCATCATGAGTGCTGCGATCAGGGGCTTGTCCTGGCTTTTGGCTAAATTTTTAATAAAATCAAAAGCCTCAGAGGTAAAACCCGGATCGCCATTTACAGATTTGTACCACTCACGCAACGTACGTTGCGAAGGCAAAGCGTTGTTAAATTTCGACCGCACATACTCATACGCTGCCGCAGAGTAGTAGTGCAGAGTGAGTGCGAATGCACGTAGCTCTGGGGGGTACATCTTGTTTGTTTTTTCATGGGCTCGGACAAGAAGCTGTTGAATTTCAGGCGAGAAAGTTGCTTCAAAGACCTCAAGGCCTTTTTCTGACAAAAGTTTCCTCTCTTTTAGCTCCTTGATCAAATTTTCTGACGCATCACACCGCTTGCTTAGCCTTCTTTTGGATTGCTGCAGTGTCTTAATTTTCTTCTTTAGTTGGAGAACCTCTTGTGCAGACTCCTCTGCCTTGGAACGGTACCAATCCTTCGCCGGCGAAGAAGGCTCAGATGGCATTTCAACCGCTGCCTCAGCACTGACGACAGGTGACACCGCAGTCCGACACTTAGGGGCCTCTCGCTTTCTTTTCGCCTGCAAGAAAAAAAAAATCAGTTATGCTCCAAAGTTCAGAAGCCGGGTATAATGGTCCCACCCACTGCTTAGACTGACTAGAAACGGGATTACTACCTCGGGGATCTTTTTATAGTTTCGGTGCGGAAGTTTAGCGTGCCCGTATTTATGCACGCACAGTGAAAAAAAAAAGTTGGACAAGTAAGTGTACGTGACGTGCGCTTTGTCAGAGAGTGGTGTGATTTTGAACAGCACGTAGAAAACGAGAAACTGTGCCTACACATTCGGAAATCTATCGCCTATTTACCGTAACGAAAATGTACATTCGTGATGGTACTCACTGGTTTCTGGAGATGCGCAGGGAACGCAGGAAAAATGGTAGGAATGCTCCCTGGTCGCAGTCTGGTCGTTTGGCCCGTCCTGTCAAAGCAGTTGGCTTCAAAGTGCTCCGAGCAGAGAACGTCCGCATTCTTAGGCTCCCAGCCATCCCTCCGAACAGCACGCTGCCATGCGTCACGCGGCGTCTTGTCTTTCGGAAACCTGCGGTACCACACGCACAAAATAGGTTATTCAACTTCTACTCGCCAGCTGAAAAATGCTAATGAAAGTAAGTTTTCAGCTGAAACCGCGCTTCTCGAATGAGGTAGCGCTCCGAAGGAGACAAGCGATTGAAAGCGCTTTTTCCCGCGTACTTACACGTGAAAAGGGATTCCTGGCTTCTGCTTCGCACGATTAGTGCAGCCGAAGGCGACACACGAGCTCACCATAACGTCCGGAATCGTGTCAACTTCCTTTAGAACTGCACAAAATCCGCACAGAACAAAAGAACAAGGGAGAAACGCGACAACTGTTGTTCAGTGGCGCGAACGGCGGGGGCCCAAACGACCGACGGCACGTTTTTTGCCTGGAGCAACATGGCGGCCGTCGGCGTCATCAGAGGGCAGGCGCTTCCACTCCAGAAGTTTTTTTTAAACCTCCTTGGGCGCCCCGCGTACTGGCTTGACGTCACCGTCGTCTTCTTCCGAGGAGTCGTCCTGAAAGCCGCTTGGTCCTGGTCTGGGCTCTAGGGTATTCAAATCGTCCGTGTCACCTCGCCACTCGCCATGGAAGTCGTCCAGTCTGCGACGCTTTCACATCGTTCCGGCGTCGTCATCTGAAACAGACGGTAAAACCCTACAGACGGTATCAGATCCAGTAGACGCCTCTGCATTACCTACCTCGACTCCAGCGCCAGAAACAGCAGGTGCCGAATCCGCACCATCGTCAGTCGACGAGTCATCGCTCCATGAATCTTCACTGGACGAGTCATCGCTCGATGAATCGTCGCTTGAGGAATCGTCACACGGGACCCATATCTTCAAACTCTCCGCGAGCAAGACGTAGCGAAGCAGGCTCGAGGTGTTCTGCATCTTCCCTTGAGCCAGGGAAATAAGATCGTCGTTTCCCGTTTGCCATCCAAGCAAGATAAGATTCCCGCAATAATTTGTCGTTTCACTAAACTAAACGTCCGAGAAGCGTGGTGGGACAACCGGCTTAAAATTTCGGAAATGAACAAAGAAGTTCGCGTGCTGGAAAACCTCACGAAACGCAGTAAAGCACTGTTGAAGGAAGTAAAAGACTGGGCAAAGGTAAACGACTATAAGTACGTCTGGCATAGAAACAACAAAATCCTCGTAAAAAAGGCGGAGAGGCATCCAACGAAGCCTATCTCGGACTTCCGCGATGTTACTAAGCTCACCTAGATGTCTGACTAGTACTTCTAGGATTTTGTGTGTAAAAGAATCACCAGATGGCACCTGTTTGCCATACGTCCTACGTTAATCCTAACCAGTTTTCAAAAATGCTTGGTCCAGCCTTTGCAAAATCGTTCAAATCTGTTCATTTTAATGCACAGTCACTCGGAAATAAAGAAATGCACCTAAATTTATTTTTGCAACAGTTAGATACATCTTTGGATGTAATTATGGTAACTGAAACTTGGTCGAAAAATGATTGTGATCTTATCCGTTATCCTATGTACCAAACATTTTTTTTTAAACCGCGATAGTGGTCGCGGGGGAGGTGTTTGTATGCTGTTTAAAAATATTTGGGAACCAGACTTGCTACCGTTATTCACAGTATGCACGAGCGACTATGAAGTGTTATCTGTATGTTCAGGAAGCACCCTTTTTGCAGTGTGTTATCGTCCTCCACAGGGCTCAGTCACAGCATTTATTAGTTTCTTCGAATCTCTGCTTTCATACTGCCGCGAAAAACGATTGGACCTAGTATGTGGCGGGAACATGAACATTAACATGTTGAATAATGATGTTTCGAAAAGGAGTTTCGACTTGTTATTACAGGCAAATGGGTTTTCAAATGTCATTGATTTACCAACCCGCATCACGCCAAATTCTTCCACGTTGCTAGATCTGTTTATTACGAACATAGACAGAGCAAGGGTAAAATCTGGAGTAATTAGCGCTGACATTAGTGACCACTTACCGATTTATTTATGTTTTACAAAAGAATTCAAAAAACATGTTAGCAATACCCGCTCTTTTCAACCTATCACTGAAAATGCCCTTTCTATATTTAGGCAAAATGTAGCGCAAGTAAACTGGGATTTTATTCTGGAAGAAAATGATCCTGAAATAGCGTACGACAAGTTAATAAATGTTCTTAAACCAATTTACAGCGCAAGTTTTCCATTCAAAGTTGTGAGGAACAACCACCGAACTCGGAAGCCATGGATCACACAAGAACTACTTACTAAGATTAGGTTGAAAAACACTTTGTATCACAAGTTCATCAAAACTAAAGATGCGAATGACTTACGTATCTTTAAGAATCTCCGTAATCGCCTCAACAAGGAACTTAAAAAAGCTAGAGCAGATTATTACACAAATCAGTTTGTTGCATACCAGGGTCGCACTGATTTAACGTGGAAAAAGCTCAACAATATTCTAGGGAAACAAAGTTGTGAAAAAGAACTTTCCACACTTGTACTAAACGGGGAAGCTATATCCGGCCAGGAACTGGCCAATGAATTTAATCGCCATTTTGTAAGCATTTCTAGTGAAGCGAAAGTATTCAATGACCTCCTAAACATTACCTCGATTGAAAATACTCTATTTCTTAGCCCGGTTGATGAAGCTGAGGTGATGGGCACATTCAACACGCTAAACAACACGACATCTTGTGACATTGATGGATTCCAAGTTAAACCAATTAAGTTTATATTTGACATTATTTCGCCGTACATTACGCATATTCTCAACAAGTGTATCATTAAGGCAGTGTTTCCTCGTGGTATGCAGCTTGCGCGTGTATCAGTAATTTATAAAAAGGGTGACAGAAATCAATTGAGAAATTACAGGCCAATATCTATACTACCAATATTTTCAAAACTGTTTGAAAACGTTATTCATAAGCGCTTCGTGAGCTTTGAATCTAAGCATTCCCTAATTAGCGACTCTCAATTTGGTTTCAGGAAACACTGTTCGACAGAGCTCGCGTTACTGGAACAAAAAGAACACATTCTAAAGGAACTTGACAAAAATAAAATAGTTATTGGGATCTATGTCGACTTTACGAAGGCTTTCGACCTAATAAACCATGAACTATTGCTGCGCAAGTTAGAGCGTTGCGGATTTCGTGGACATGCATCTGCACTCGTAAAATCTTATCTTGAATTCCGTAGGCAGGCAGTTGTTGTAAACGGATTCTCATCCGATACACGGCCTGTTCAGTGTGGCGTCCCACAAGGCAGCATTTTGGGCCCGTTTCTTTTTAACATGTTTATAAATGATATTGTGCAGACTACACCCTTCGCAAAAATTGTATGCTACGCTGACGACACGAGCATATTTCTAGCTGGAGATAATATAGGCGAGTTGCAGAACAAGCAAATGACGCACTAGACAAACTCGATAACTGGACACGAAAGAACGCATTACAGATACACAGCTCAAAAACTAAAGTTGCCATCTTTAGAGGAAAAAACAAAAAAGTCACATTAACAAGAGATATATTTTTTCAGCGTATTCCCCTAGAAATAGTGCCATCGATTAAAACATTAGGAGTTATGATAAATCAAAAACTGTCCTGGGACGACCATGTAAGCTATCTTGGTAGCAAGCTGTCGCAGATAATAGGCATTGTTTACAGAAAACGTGAGATGCTGCCACTGAACGTGATGATCCTAATCTATCAGTCTATATTTTATTCTCATCTAAACTACTGTCACTTAGTCTGAGGTACCACGACACAAGAAAACCTAAACAAATTACACGTCCTACAAAAAAGCTTCTTACGCGTAATGGAAAACCTTCCTCGCTGGCACACAACAACCGAACTTTTTACCAAACACTAAATTGTGCGGGTAACTAAATAATATAAGTATCGTCTTTGTCATTCCTTCAAGCGTGAAATCAAGTATAGTACATTTCTACTTCGTAAGATTGCTCTGCTAGAGCCGCGAAAACATATATGCAGAACAAGAAATACAGATATATGGCACGTTCAAACATACAGAACAACTTACGGCACGCAAACCCTGGAAAGCCAGCTTCCGCGACTGCTCAATAGCTTCGCAGCTAAAAACGCACCCCTTGAAACATTGACAAATAAAGAGTTGTTATCATTTTTTCTTTCATAATTCCTGTTATCTGTTTGCTCGCGATTTCTGTGCCTTAAAAGTGTACTTCCTTGTATTGTGTCTTTCATTTTTCTTTTTCTGTTATATTATGCACATTTGGTTGTGTTATATTATGCACATTTGGTGAATCCTTGCTGTTCGCCAAGTTAGGGGTCAGCAGCTCAGTCAAGCTGTACGATCCTCGGATTTTGCAGCTTTTACTGCGGGCCCCTGTCATCATGTACACAATGATGATGAAATAAACGTATTATTATTATTATTATTATAGTCGGGGCACGGTTGGCGGGCATGACGATAAAGCGGTGTACTTACGGGAAGCAATACTTTTTTTTCCTCCCAACGTAGCGCACGTGCGTTCAATGCCGAAGCCAGCAGCCGACTGAGCTCTTGTCTCTCTCTCCTTTAACTCAAGCAGTGACGTCACCAACAGCGCCCGCCAATGAGGCCCACTCTCGCTGTCGGAACAGGAGCTGGTTGGCCAAACGAGTTCTGGTGAGGGCAACCACTGGAAAGGCTGGCGCTGCGGTCGCGCTGACGCAGCAAACGACCACACGCGACACGTTCATGCAGTCGTCAGTGTAGCACGCTTCATTTCAACCCCAAATCAGATATTTTTCTAGCTAACCGTTTTTTTTACCGCACGATACCACAGTGCCGGACACAATTTAGCGAGTCTATAATGAGTCAGCCTTTCCAAAACGCCATGGCAGGGATACACTTGCCTCACAAAATTGAAATTGGCGAAACAAATCAGCCATCATGCTCGGGTGTTAAAATGAGTTGGCAGCCACTTTTTTTTTGCGCATCCGTGCATTCGCTAAGAATCTGCGTCTCTTATTAGATTTCAAATATACCGTATGTATTGAAGAATTGCAAAATATTACCGTGCACCCTTACCTTGATAAATACGTAGCACAACTAGCTGCAATATGACGTTTCTTTTTATTTTGAAACTACTTTCACCTAGTTAAACGCCGGAAGGCCTCAAAGTGCTGTCACTAAGTCTTGTTCAAACTTGAGAGCGACGACGTCTATTCCTCTTTATAGTTACGTCCCTCAGTGCATCGACCTGCATTCCATCCAATGCGTTGCTGCTGCAGCATTTGCGAAAAGACTTGCGCAACATATCTTCCGTGAAAGATTCCCTTGCTGACGACACTCAACCAAAAACTGTCGCGGGGCGGTGGACGTCGTATAAGCGCCAAGCATCCACTTATTGTAGAGTTCGCACACGCAATCTCGCAAGTTGTTTTTGGGCACTACGTACAAAGGCTGGAGAATTCCGCGTAGACGTGGCGATTGTATCTGATACCTTAGCGCTGTCCTTAGGGGAAAAAAACGAGAACCAGCGGCGAGCGTCTTACCACACCATTTCTTCGTATGTACGAAACAAAGAATCCAGTGTTTAAAATGCCGAGTAAATCTGACGTTAAGGAATCTCAAAAAGGGCATGTAGTCTCTGCTGGAGCAGAGCATGGTGAAACCCCTTTGGTTTCCACACTCATGCACCACGCAGACGGCGCAACGACGTTACAAACGTTTAACAATGCGAATGTACTTGGCGGCGTATATAGTGTGAAGGATCTGCCCGTCACCAGCACCTGTATTCCCGTTGGCAATTTAGCTTTGCTTCGAAGGTTCCTGGATTATCCGTACGCAGTTGCTGCCGGCACTTGGCCTACCGGGCTTGTTTTTGTGCCCGGACTGCAGCATCAGCCCGCCGAATGCGAGCTGTCTCACCTTCTCACTTCCGGCATTCTTCTCGAGTTGTCCGTGGCACACCCATGTGGAAGGTTACAGGAGAAGCTCTCGAACACGCTCGCCTACTATAACTGTCTATCAAACAGTTAGTGTACCCCGGGCGTACCGTGATAGCGTGAAGTGTGCATGCGCAGATACGTATATGTTACCCGTACCGCTTACTGTACGTGCACTATTTAATGTCAAACATGGTGGCGCTCTGGGATGCCCCCTTAGAAGTGACGTGGTTGTTGAAAGATCCACTTTGTTTGCAGCAAACGACTGTTTAAAGTGCCTTCGCTTGCCTTCAGTTAGCTTCTACGACAGAGCATACAATTAAGTTGGCGCAGTCTCTGAGATAGCTGCCCATTTCTAACGTGTTTAGGCCTAACTACAACATCAATGTAAACAAATCGGAAACCTGGAGTTTTTCGCATTTGGTGCGTTGTTCCTATTTATTTACTTTCATTATTAATAAAATAAACGTGTAACAATACTTCGCGCGGTAACACAGGCTGATAATCTCGTTTTAATATCCTTCTCACTTTTCTTACTCATAAACACTTTGATAGGTGGCGCCACCATCCCGTCCGGGGAACGTGAATGCTGTACCGCTAAACTATAGGGCACTGTCCGCGACTAATGTTTCCTGCACGGTAACGTCATTCCCTTAACCTCTGCTATCGCGCAGAAGTTAAGGGAATAACCCAAAGCGCTGCCGACGGCGTGCATACGACGCTGCGAGTGATTAACTGATAAAAGAGCCAGTGGAGACCGCTCGTGACACCACCACTATACGAATTTTTCAAGTTACACACAGCTTTCACTGTAAAACGGAGCACCAACGTAGGCTTACTGGCGTCTCGGGGAAGGTGGCGAGACCACTCGACGATAAGTATAGTAGAGTCGAATGCGGAGGGCGCCTCTATCGCTCTGAATCTGTTTTTTTTTCTTTTTTTGTGGTAGGGACTTCATCTCAATAGCTCAGGTCCTGACCTCTTTTTTTTTACTTTTTGGTGTTAAGTGTATATCTGATGTCATAAATGATGCTCTGTACGCCTCCATCTAGCAGTTCGGAAGTCTGTGTTCTTTGTAGTGTTTCTTGAGGATAATGTCGTACCTATATAATGTCGTCTGTATATCTTTATTCTCGATGTACAATAGGCCTAATCGTTTAATTAAAACTTTTCGCGCCAAAAGAAATACATGTTATTTACAAACACAGATCAAAAGACGCATCATGCAAAGACATGCAACAAAAGAACACTAAACTTCGTAAAGAAAAGAAAGGTCTGGATCTTAAGTGGCTTTTCAAATACCTCCCAGTCAACGTCCAACCAAATGGCTAAGGGCGCCCCGCGTACTGGCTAGACGTCACCGTCGTCTTCTTCCGAGGAGTCGTGCTGAAAGCCGCTCGGTCCTGGTCTGGGCTCTAGGGTATTCAAATCGTCCGTGTCACCTCGCCACTCGCCATGGAAGTCGTCCAGTCTGCGACGCTTGCACGGCGGTCCGGCGTCGTCATCTGAAACAGACGGTAAAACCCTACAGACGGTATCAGATCCAGTAGACGCCTCTGCATTACCTACCTCGACTCCAGCGCCGGAAACAGCAGGTGCCGAATCCGAACCATCGTCAGTCGACGAGTCATCGCTGCATGAATCTTCCCTGGACGAGTCGTCGCTTGAGGAATCGTCACTCGGGACCCATATCTTCAAACTCTCCGCGAGCAAGACGTAGCGAAGCAGGCTCGAGGTGTTCTGCATCTTCCCTTGAGCCTGCGAAATAAGATCGTCAATAGTCGGGGCATGGTTGACGGGCATGACGATAAAGCGGTGTACTTACGGGAAGCAATACTTTTTTTTTCTCCCAACGTAGCACACGTGCGTTCAATGCCGAAGCCAGCAGCCGACTGAGCTCTTGTCTCTCTCTCCTGTCACTCAAGCAGTGACGTCACCAACGGCGCCCGCCAATGAGGCCCACTCTCGCTGTCGGAACAGGAGCTGGTTGGCCAAACGAGTTCTGGTGAGGGCAACCACTGGAAAGGCTGGCGCTGCGGTCGCGCTGACGCAGCAAACGACCACACGCGACACGTTCATGCAGTCGTCAGTGTAGCACGCTTCCTTTCAACCCCAAATCAGATATTTTTCTAGCTAACCGGTTTTTTTTACCGCACGATACCACAGTGCCGGACACAATTTAGCGAGTCTATAATGAGTCAGCCTTTCCAAAACGCCATGGCAGCGATACACTTGCCTAACAAAATTGAAATTGGCGAAACAAATCAGCCATCATGCTCGGGTGTTAAAATGAGTTGGCAGCCACTTTTTTTTGTTTGCGCATCCGTGCATTCGCTAAGAATCTGCGTCTCTTATTAGATTTCAAATATACCGTATGTATTGAAGAATTGCAAAATATTACCGTGCACCCTTACCTTGATAAATACGTAGCACAACTAGCTGCAATATGACGTTTCTTTTTATTTTGAAACTACTTTCACCTAGTTAAACGCCGGAAGGCCTCAAAGTGCTGTCACTAAGTCTTGTTCAAACTTGAGAGCGACGACGTCTATTCCTCTTTATAGTTACGTCCCTCAGTGCATCGACCTGCATTCCATCCAATGCGTTGCTGCTGCAGCATTTGCGAAAAGACTTGCGCAACATATCTTCCGTGAAAGATTCCCTTGCTGACGACACTCAACCAAAAACTGTCGCGGGGCGGTGGACGTCGTATAAGCGCCAAGCATCCACTTATTGTAGAGTTCGCACACGCAATCTCGCAAGTTGTTTTTGGGCACTACGTACAAAGGCTGGAGAATTCCGCGTAGACGTGGCGATTGTATCTGATACCTTAGCGCTGTCCTTAGGGGGAAAAAAACGAGAACCAGCGGCGAGCATCTTACCACACCATTTCTTCGTATGTACGAAACAAAGAATCCAGTGTTTAAAATGCCGAGTAAATCTGACGTTAAGGAATCTCAAAAAGGGCATGTAGTCTCTGCTGGAGCAGAGCATGGTGAAACCCCTTTGGTTTCCACACTCATGCACCACGCAGACGGCGCAACGACGTTACAAACGTTTAACAATGCGAATGTACTTGGCGGCGTATATAGTGTGAAGGATCTGCCCGTCACCAGCACCTGTATTGCCGTTGGCAATTTAGCTTTGCTTCGAAGGTTCCTGGATTATCCGTACGCAGTTGCTGGCGGCACTTGGCCTACCGGGCTTGTTTTTGTGCCCGGACTGCAGCATCAGCCCGCCGAATGCGAGCTGTCTCACCTTCTCACTTCCGGCATTCTTCTCGAGTTGTCCGTGGCACACCCATGTGGAAGGTTACAGGAGAAGCTCTCGAACACGCTCGCCTACTATAACTGTCTATCAAACAGTTAGTGTACCCCGGGCGTACCGTGATAGCGTGAAGTGTGCATGCGCAGATACGTATATGTTACCCGTACCGCTTACTGTACGTGCACTATTTAATGTCAAACATGGTGGCGCTCTGGGATGCCCCCTTAGAAGTGACGTGGTTGTTGAAAGATCCACTTTGTTTGCAGCAAACGACTGTTTAAAGTGCCTTCGCTTGCCTTCAGTTAGCTTCTACGACAGAGCATACAATTAAGTTGGCGCAGTCTCTGAGATAGCTGCCCATTTCTAACTTGTTTAGGCCTAACTACAACAACGATGTAAACAAATCGGAAACCTGGAGTTTTTCGCATTTGGTGCGTTGTTCCTATTTATTTACTTTCATTATTAATAAAATAAACGTGTAACCATACTTCGCGCGGTAACACAGGCTGATAATCTCGTTTTAATATCCTTCTCACTTTTCTTACTCATAAACACTTTGATAGGTGGCGCCACCATCCCGTCCGGGGAACGTGAATGCTGTACCGCTAAACTATAGGGCACTGTCCGCGACTAATGTTTCCTGCACGGTAACGTCATTCCCTTAACCTCTGCTATCGCGCAGAAGTTAAGGGAATAACCCAAAGCGCTGCCGACGGCGTGCATACGACGCTGCGAGTGATTAACTGATAAAAGAGCCAGTGGAGACCGCTCGTGACACCACCACTATACGAATTTTTCAAGTTACACACAGCTTTCACTGTAAAGCGGAGCACCAACGTAGGCTTACTGGCGTCTCGGGGAAGGTGGCGAGACCACTCGACGATAAGTATAGTAGAGTCGAATGCGCCCATCCCCCCCCCCATTCCAGATGAACAAAGGCGGAGGGCGCCTCTATCGTTCTGAATCTGTTTGTTTTTTTTCTTTTTTTGTGGTAGGGACTTCATCTCAATAGCTCAGGTCCTGACCTCTTTTTTTTTTTACTTTTTGGTGTTAAGTGTATATCTGATGTCATAAATGATGCTCTGTACGCCTCCATCTAGCAGTTCGGAAGTCTGTGTTCTTTGTAGAGTTTCTTGAGGATAATGTCGTACCTATATAATGTCGTCTGTATATCTTTATTCTCGATGTACAATAGGCCTAATCGTTTAATTAAAACTTTTCGCGCCAAAAGAAATACATGTTATTTACAAACACAGATCAAAAGACGCATCATGCAAAGACATGCAACAAAAGAACACTAAACTTCGTAAAGAAAAGAAAGGTCTGGATCTTAAGTGGCTTTTCAAATACCTCCCAGTCAACGTCCAACCAAATGGCTAAGGGCGCCCCGCGTACTGGCTAGACGTCACCGTCGTCTTCTTCCGAGGAGTCGTGCTGAAAGCCGCTCGGTCCTGGTCTGGGCTCTAGGGTATTCAAATCGTCCGTGTCACCTCGCCACTCGCCATGGAAGTCGTCCAGTCTGCGACGCTTGCACGGCGGTCCGGCGTCGTCATCTGAAACAGACGGTAAAACCCTACAGACGGTATCAGATCCAGTAGACGCCTCTGCATTACCTACCTCGACTCCAGCGCCGGAAACAGCAGGTGCCGAATCCGAACCATCGTCAGTCGACGAGTCATCGCTGCATGAATCTTCACTGGACGAGTCGTCGCTCGATGAATCGTCGCTTGAGGAATCGTCACTCGGGACCCATATCTTCAAACTCTCCGCGAGCAAGACGTAGCGAAGCAGGCTCGAGGTGTTCTGCATCTTCCCTTGAGCCTGCGAAATAAGATCGTCAATGGTCGGGGCACAGTTGACGGACATGACGATAAAGCGGTGTACTTACGGGAAGCAATACTTTTTTTTTCTCCCAACGTAGCGCACGTGCGTTCAATGCCGAAGCCAGCAGCCGACTGAAGACTGAGCTCTTATCTCTCTCTCTCCTTTCACTCAAGCAGTGACGTCACCAGCAGCGCCCACCAATGAGGCCCACTCTCGCTGTCGAAACAGGAGCTGGTTGGCCAAACGAGTTCTGGTGAGGGCAACCACTGGAAAGACTGGCGCTGCGGTCGCGCTGAGGCAGCAAACGACCACACGCGACACGTTCATGCAGTCGTCAGTGTAGCACGCTTTCTTTCAACCCCAAATCAGATATTTTTCTATCTAACCGGTTTTTTTTTACCGTACGATACCACAGTGCCGGACACAATTTAGCGAGTCTATAATGAGTCAGCCTTTCCATAACGCCGCGGCAGCGATACACTTGCCTCACAAAATTGAAATTGGCAAAACAAATCAGCCATCATGCTCGGGTGTTAAACTGGGTTGGCAGCCACTTTTTTTTTTGCGCGTCCGAGCATTCGCTAAGAATCTGCGTCTCTTATTAGATTTCAAATATACCGTATGTATTGAAAAATTGCAAAATATTACCGTGCACCCTTACCTTGATAAATACGTGGCACAACTAGCTGCAATATGACGTCTCTTTTTATTTTGAAACTACTTTCACCTAGTTCAACGCTTGAAGGCCTCAAAGTGCTGTCACTATGTCTTGTTCAAACTTGAGAGCGACGACGTCTATTCCTCTTTATAGTTACGTCCCTCAGTGCATCGACCTGCATTCCATTCAATGCGTTGCTGATGCAGCATTTGCGAAAAGACTTGCGCACCATATCTTCCGTGAAAGATTCCCTTGCTGACGACACTCAACCAAAAGCTGTCGCGGGGCGGTGGACGTCGTATAAGCGCCCAGCATCCACTTATTGTAGAGTTCGCACACGCAATCTCGCAAGGTGTTTTTGGGCCCTACGTACAAAGGCTGGAGAATTCCGCGTAGACGTGGCGATTGTATCTGATACCTTTGCGCTGTGCTTAGGGGAAAAAAACGGGAGCCAGCGGCGAACATCTTACCACACCACTTCTTCATATATACGAAACAAAAAATCCAGTGTTTAAAATGCCGAGTAAATCTAACGTCAAGGCATCTCAAAAAGGGCAAGTAGTCTCTGCGGGAGCAGAGCATGGTGAAACCTTTTTGGTTTCCACACTCATGCACCACGTAGACGGCGCAACGACGTTAAAAACGTTTAACACTGCGAATGCATTTGGCGGCGTAAATAGTGTGCAGGATCTGCCCGTCACCAGCACCTGCATTCCCGTTGGCAAGTTAGTTCTGCTTCGAAGGTTCCTGGATTATTCGTACGCAGTTGCTGCAGGCACTTGGCCTACCGGGCTTGTTTTTGTGCCCGGACTGCAGCATCAGCCCGCCGAATGCGTGCTGTCTCACCTTCTCACTTCCGGCATTCTTCTCGAGTTGTCCGTGGCATACCCATGTGGAAGGTTACAGGAGAAGCTCTCGAACACGCTCGCCTACTATAACTGTCTATCAAACAGTTAGTGTACCCCGGGCGTACCGTGATTACGTGAAGTGTGCATGCGCAGATACGTGTATGTTACCCGTACCGCTTACTGTACGTGAACTATTTAACGTCAAACATGGTGGCGCTCTCGGATGCCCGCTTTAAAGTGACGTGGTTGTTTAAAGATTCACTTTGTTTGCAGCAAACGACTGTTTAAAGTGACTTCGCTTGCCTTCAATTAGCTTCTACGACCGAGCATACAATTAAGATGGCGCAGTCTTTGAGATAGCTTCCCATTTCTAACGTGTTTAGGCCTAACTACAACATCAATGTAAACAAATCGGAAACCTGGAGTTTTTCGCATTTGGTGCGTTGTTCATATTTATTTACTTTCATTATTACTAAAATAAACATGTAACAATACTTCGCGCGGTAACACAGGCTGATAATCTCGTTTTAATATCCTTCTCACTTTTCTTACTTATCGATACTTTGATAGGTGGCGCCCCCATCCCGTCCGGGGAACGTAAATGCTGTACCGCTAAACTATAGGGCGCTGTCCGCGACTAATGTTTCCTGCACGGTAACGTCATTCCCTTAACCTCTGCGAAAATCCTCACGCGAAAGAAGCGCGAAAAATGATAGCAAAGCATGAAACCGGCCCTGCAAACACGAGGTGCAAACGACGTTGTTTGTTTACACGCACTCACTTATTGCCGCGTGTCATCTGTTCACGCAACACAATGAAGCAACAGTTAAATATCATACTTGCTGAAAGTACTACGCTGCGAAGATAGGTGCGCGGAAAAGTATTGCCAGAAAGAAGCGCGAAAAATGATATCCGCGCTTGACAACGGCCGTGCAAATGCGGGGTACAAACGACGTTGTTTGTTTATACGCACTCAGTTAATGCCGCGTGTCATCTGCTCACGCAACACAATGAAGCAACAGTTACAATTATACTTGCTGAAAGTACTACGTACCGTTTTGGTCGTAAATAATTGGTGTTGCAAACGTATGCGACACGAACAAAGGTTTCCTGGAGATGCGTCGCCGCGGCTGAATGCGCCGACTCGATGGATGGATGGATATGGCTGTACCCTTTAGATCGGGCGGTGGCTAGCGCCACCAAACCATAATACCTAATGAACCAAAAACTATATTTATTTATTTTTCCTTAAAAAAGAGTTTGAGGATTCGTACTTTGCAGTGAAGAGTTTAATTTTCACTCGTGCCTTGACTTTAGCCACCAATCAGATAACCTCCTTCTAGTTAAGTCTACCCGCTTAAAGTCTATTTTGCCCTCCCGGTCCCTAAACCCCACTGCTTTGACAAACTCTGCGCCATCATCCTGAACTATAGGGTGAAGCCCTTTACAGAACATTATCAAGTGTTCGGCAGTTTCTTCTTCCTCTCCACACGCACTGCATACTGTGTCTACCCCTTCGTATTTGGCCCGATATGTCTTGGTTCGCAGTACTCCCGTTCTGGCCTCAAACAGTAGAGAACTACCCCGAGTATTATCATAGATCCTTTCCTTGGCAATTTCCTGCTTAAGCGTTCGATAGATCTCTAGTGCGGACTTCTTAATCATGCCCATTCTCCACATGTCAGTCTCCGTTTCCTTCACTTTCTTCTTAACCGATAGTTCTTTTTGGTTTGGCCACCTGCTGTTTTCTAAGTATTTACCAGTCAACTTCCTGGTTCGCTTCCTCCATTTTGTATAGACATTCTTCATGTACAAGTAGCTCAAAACCTTCCTAGCCCAACGCTCCTCCTTCATTTCTCTCAATCGCTTCTAAAATTTTATCTTGCTGCTAGCTTCCCTGCCCTCAAATGATGTCCATCCCATATCACCTTGTACTCCCTGATTTGGTGTATTCCCGTGAGCTCCTAAAGCAAGCCTACCTATTCCACGTTGCTTAATTTCTAATCTTGCTTGAACTTCTGATCTCATGCACAAGACCGCATTGCCGAACGTCAGCCCAGGAACCATGACCCCTTTCCATATTCCTCTCACAACATCATACCTATTGTAATTTCACAGTGCCCTATTTTTCATGACTGCTGCATTCCTGTTACCTTTAGTCGTCACGTATATTTCGTGTTCCCTCAGATACTCGGTCCCATTGCTTATCCATACGCCCAGATATTTGTATTTATCTGTTATCTCTAGTGTGACCTCCTGTATTCTAAGCTCACTACCTTCGTTGTCATTAAAAATCATGACTGCTGATTTTTCCTTACTGAATCTAAAATCTAACCTATCTCCCTCATTACCGCAGATGTCCATCAATCTCTGCAAATCTTCCTTGTTGTTGGCCATTAGCACTATATCATCTGCGTACATTAATGCTGGTAGTGCCTGATCAATAAGTTTTCCTTGTTTGACTAAAGAGAGGTTGAAGCCCAGTCCACTTCCCTCTAATTTTGCCTCTAATCCTTGTAGGTACATCATAAATAATAAGGGTGACAGGGGGCACCCCTGCCTAAGCCCCCGTTTTACCTCTGCAGGCTTGGATACCTGTTTTTCCCACTTTATAACTACCTTGTTACCTTTATAGATACCCTTTAAAAGATTAGTGACTACATGTTCCACGCCTAGTGTGTCCAGTATTCCCCACAATTCCTCTTGAACTACGCTATCGTACGCTCCCTTGATATCTAAAAATGCTAGCCACAGGGGCCTGTGTTCCTTTTCTGCTATTTCGATGCACTGCGTCAGTGAGAACAGATTGTCTTCCAAGCTCCTGTGTTTCCGAAACCCATTCTGCAGTTCCCCCAGCACCCCCTCATCCTCTATCCACGCCTGCAGTCTTTCCTTTATAATCTGCATCGCCAGCCTGTAGACCACTGATTTCAATGTTATAGGACGGTAGTTGTTTATGTCAGCTTTGTCCCCCTTTCCTTTATAGATCATGCTGATCCTGCTAAGTTTCCATCCATCGGGAACTTCACCATCGATTATTTTTGTGCTCACTGCCTCTCTCAAAGCCTGCTTAGACTTCGGACCTAATGTCTTTATCAGCCTAATTGGAATGCCATCTGGGCCTGTTGATGTACTACTAGGAACCCTTTTCTCAGCCCTTTCCCACTCTTGTTGAGAAAATGGAGCCATTGCACCACTTGATTCGTCCTTGTCTATTGTGGTGCATAAAGTACTTCTTTGTTGAAATTTTTCTGTCACTTTTGTTCTTATATAATTAATAGCTTCGTCCCCTTCTAGCCTAGCACCTTGGGCTGTATTTATAAATCTCTGCTCTAGGCTCGTCTCATTTCTTAGGGAGTTTAGATGGTTCCAAAATTTCGCAGCTGCCTTTCTATCTTTTTTATGTACTTCTGCCAGCCACTGAGCTCCCTTCCTTCTAATCTTTTTATTGATCAGAAGGGATGCATCCCTTCTACAGCTTAGAAAGGTTGCCCATTTTCTTTCAACATCATCTGTCGGTTCACCCCGCTGCTTAGCATGTCTGTGTTCCCTAGAGGCTTCCTGACGTTTTGCTATGGCTCTCTTAACTTCCTCATCCCACCAACTTTTGGGTTTGTGTCTTCTTTTCCGGGGTGACTTGTCACGCGTCTTAGCAAGCTCTAGCTCAAAGAGTCTAATTAGATTCGTGTATGTCCACACTGTCTTATTATCCTCCGTGATTACTTTCTCAATTTGTTTAGTGGCTATTTCAATTTGCCTTTCTGGATAAAAAATTCCCTGTAGTTGCTCATCTTGTCTCCTTCCCACTTTCACTGCTCTTCCAAAACTTAGCTTGATACGTTTGTGATCGCTACCCAGACTTCTGGAGCCACCTTCATCTATGTGCATTCCCCTGAGCTTATCATACATCCTATGTGACATCAGTGCATAATCTATCGTCGACTGAAGCCTTCCTACCTCCCATGTTATTTGCCCTTCACACTTCTCGGTACTGTTGCAAATGATCAAATCAAGCCTTTCACACATATCCATGATCATTTTGCCTGTCGGGTCGGTATACCCATCTATATCTTCTATGTGCGCATTCATGTCTCCTTGTATAATTATCTCGCACTCTCTTCCTAACTCCTGAATGTCCTTTGATATACACTCTACCATTGTCTGGTTTTCCTCTCTGGCCTTTGCTCCCGTCCACAAGTACACGAAACCAAGGAGTGTCATTTGACCTGCCACTTTCCCTTTTAGCCATAAATGTTCCTTGCACTCCTGCTTGACCCTTTGCCAGTCTGTACTTTTATGAATGAATGGCCCAATACCACCCCCCTTTCTGCTGCCTTCTGTTCTATTACAATATTCCCACGCGTAGTCCGGATTGTTCGGAGGTTGTTCCATGTCCCTGAGATGTGTTTCTACAAAACCGTATACCATCGGCCTCTCTTCCCTTAGCTGTTCTTCTATCTCTTCCCACTTCAGCCTGTTCCTACCACCCTGATTCTGGGATGCGAGCGCCCCTGGCGGACAGCAGACGCAAAAAGAGAGGAGGATGCGGGAGGCGGCCAAATGGGCCCGGCGGACTGACTGCGCGGGCACAGAAAATAAAGGAGGCTATGGCAAAGCGCTGCCGATGGCGTGCATACGATGCTGCGAGTGATTAACTGATAAAAGAGCCAGTGGAGACCGCTCGTGCCACCACCACTATACGAATTTTTCAAGTTATACACTGCTTTCACTGTAAAACGGAGCACCAACGTAGGCTTACTGGCATCTCGGGGAAGAACAGTTACGAGGCCACTCGACGATAAACATAGTAGAGCCGAATGCGCCCCCCCCCCCCATCCAGGTGAACAAAGGCGGAGGGCACCTCTATAGTTCTGAACCTGTTTTTCTTTATTTTTGTGGTCGGGACTTGATCTCAATAGTTCAGGTCCTGACCTTTTTTGGTGTTAAGTGTATATCTGATGTCATAAATGATGCTTTTCACGTTTCCATCTAGCAGTTCGCAAGTCTGTGTTCTCTGAAGTGTTCCTTGAGGGTAATATCGTACCTGTATAATGTCGTCTGCTTTATTCTCGGTTTACAATAGGCCTAATAGTTTATTTAAAACATTTCGCGCCATAAGAAATACATTTTATTTACAAACACAAATCAAAAGACGCATCATGCAAAGAAATGCAGCAAAAGAACACTAAACTTCGTAAAGAAAAGAAAGGTCTGGATCTTAAGTGGCTTTTCAAATACCTCCCAGTCAACGTCCAGCCAAATGGCTAAGGGCGCCCCACGCACTGGCTAGACGTCACCGTCGTCTTCTTCCGAAGAGCTGTCCTGAAAGCCGCTCGGTCCTGGTCTGAGCTCCAGGGTATTCAAATCGTCCGTGTCAACTCGCTACTCGCCAGGGAAGTTGTCCATTCTGCGATGCCTGCAGGGCGGTCCGGCGTCGTCATCTGAAACAGACGGTAAAACCCTACAGACAGTATCAGGTCCAGTAGACGCCTCTGCAATACCTACCTCGACTCCAGCGCCTGAAACAGCAGGTGCCGAACCCGCACCATCGTCAGTCGACGTGTCATCGCTCCAAGAATCTTCACTGGACGAGTCATCGCTCGATGAATCGTCGCTTGCGGAATCATCACACGGGACCCATATCTTCAGACTCTCCGCGAGCAAGACGTAGCGAAGCAGGCTCGAAGTGTTTTTCATCTTCCCTTGAGCTTGCGAAATAAGATCGTCACTAGTCGGGGCACGGTTGACGGGCATGACGATAAAGCGGTGTACTTACGGGAAGCGATACTTTTTTTTCTGCCAACGTAACGCACGTGCGTTCAACGCCGATGCCAGCAGGCAACTGAAGACCGAGCTCTTGTCCCCTTTCTCCTATCAGTGCTATCACTCAGGCAGTGACATCACGGGCAGCGCCAGCCAATAAGCCCTGCTCTCAATGGCGGAACAGGTTCTGGTTGGCTAAAAATGTTTGTGCGGCTGTGCGTTGGCCTCGAGGCCGAGCAGCGGAGAGGCTGGTGCTGCTGTAGCTGTGACGCAGTAAACGACATCACGTGACTCAACTATTTATGAGAATCTCAGTGCAGCGCACTTGCTCTCATCCCCGAAACTGCAAATTTTCCAGTCATGTGGTTTGTGTACAGCTCGATACCGCAGTGCGGGGCACACTCGAGCAAGCCTAATGGGAACGAGCCCTTCGAAAACGTCGGGGCAGTGACATACATGACTGATCAAACTAAAATGGGCGAAACAACTCGGCTATCATACTATCCATCCAGCGGCCATTTTTTTTAGCATTCGTGCACCCTCAAAAAGTTCGAGTTAGAATGACAGTATATTTCGTGAATTGGGCGCATATGAACTAATTATCTTTGTTTACTCTAAGGCTGGAAAGACCGATTCCCAAAGCCTGGAATCGCAGCAACTCCACTGTAAAGCCCTTGTATGATTAAAGGAACTCGTGATGTGGTCAGTACTTCACACTGTGGCGCGAGTTTTCCTGCTACCCCGATACCTAAAAGCAGCAGGGTGCATGAACAATAAAGCCGTTGTTGCGGGAAGCAACGCTGCTTTATTGTCGCGTGTGCGATAAGCACTTTAGGGAAACAATTTCATGTACTGCGTTGAGAATAAAATCTTCGGCGAGTACGACGTGGAACTTTGCTGTAATGTGCGCGAAGAAATTGGGTGAAATTTATTCAGGCTTGGCTGGCAGGCTTTATACAGCAGTCTGCAGCACAATGGAGGAGAGAATTATTCGGTCCGAATGCTGTTTTTTTTTTTCGTTGAATACTTAAATGTCACTGTTTCTGTAAGCAACCGTGTTGTGCTGAGCTACTGGTACAATAATTCGGTGCCCTTACAAAAGGTCGTGAGAGTTTAACAAGCACTGTCCAATATCGTTCCCTTTCGGCTATACTTGATACCACTCTGAAAACTGGTTGAGGTGTCGCCTTCAATCGCGCGTGGCATGCAATCCATGCGAAATAAAACGTTTATCTCTCGGCCACGCACTTTGCACGCAAAGTAAGAGACAGGTGCACGCCATTTCGCTGACTTCAGTGAAGACAGATGCACGCGAAACGAGAGAATGTTTCATTTTCAGAAGTCTAGATGATTTACACAGCTACTCGCCTTATACTATAGAACCTCTTCATGTTGCTCGTCCGTGGCGCCACATGCTCCGTGGCTCGCTAAAAATCTTTTTTAGCAAGCAATATAACTTCTTTTGTAGCTAACACAAACCCAACCAGCTCTTTCAAAGCAAGAAAAGCTGAGGCTGAACAGTCTGAATCACTGGAGTGTTCGAACACTTCGCACAGTCGGTACCACTTGATGTCCCTTCGTACGTCAGAGGCGGCGATATGGTATATCACAGAACACCTATATGCTTCCATTTGATGGTAGCATATAGTATGTCCTGTCCTCCAGTACTTATGCAGGAGCGCTGTGCATGCCTACATTATATCGAAAGAAAAAATTGAAAATCGCTATGCCCTAAAGTATACACCGCTCACTCACAAACTGGCTCCGAACGCAACCGCCCTGTTTTTGCTGACGCGACGATGAAGCGTCCTTGCACGACAGTGTTAAGTAAGCGTACAGTGATTCAGTGAGGAGGCCGTCGTCAATGGCTACAAAAGATATCTGCTGTTCGTAACCGAATGTTGTGCATTTTCATGGCGCCGAAAGGATGGGAATTCCCCGAACTGGTTCGCTCGCGAAACTTTCTGAATGGCTGTCGTGACATTCGCACTGCTTCGTTAGTTCGCTGTGCCTCATGCTTTCAACGTGTTTTTTGTATCATTTTGGTGATTTAGTCTCGATACACCAGCGTGCAATGCACGTTGTCACTTCATAAAGATAGAGCCGTAAAAGATAACTTAGCGGGTAAATGAAAAGAAGAAAAACAGAATCTTGACTCCGAGAGCTTCAGAGGCTTGTGCGATCTCTGTTGCGTAGCGTATATTTTGATTCGGATATGTTTTAAACGTGCTGTGGTGATCATTCTGGCAGCTCAACCTTTAAAATTGTATTTGGCGCACTAGGCTCCATAACCGAAACCAACAACGCTCAGCCTTTTCGTCACTAGGAACCACCACCATACTGTTCTCTGTTCTCACTGACGCAGTGCATCGAAATAGCAGAAAAGGAACACAGGCCCCTGTGGCTAGCATTCTTGGATATCAAGGGAGCGTACGATAGCGTGGTTCAAGAGGAATTGTGGGGAATACTGGACACACTAGGCGTGGAACATGTAGTCACTAATCTTTTAAAGGGTATCTATAAATGTAAAGGTAGTTATAAAGTGGGAAAAACAGGTATCCAAGCCTGCAGAGGTAAAACGGGGGCTTAGGCAGGGGGGCCCCCTGTCACCCTTATTATTCATGATGTACCTACAAGGATTAGAGGCAAAATTAGAGGGAAGTGGGCTGGGCTTCAACCTCTCTTTAGTCAAACAAGGAAAACTTATTGATCAGGCACTACCAGCATTAATGTACGCAGATGATATAGTGCTAATGGCCAACAACAAGGAAGATTTGCAGAGATTGATGGACATCTGCGGTAATGAGGGAGATAGGTTAGATTTTAGATTCAGTAAGGAAAAATCAGCAGTCATGATTTTCAATGACAACGAAGGTAGTGAGCTTAGGATACAGGACGTCACGCTAGAGATAACAGATAAATACAAATATCTGGGCGTATGGATAAGCAATGGGACCGAGTACCTGAGGAAACACGAAATATACGTGACGACTAAAGGTAACAGGAATGCAGCAGTGATGAAAAACAGGGCACTGTGGAATTACAATAGGTATGATGTTGTGAGAGGAATATGGAAAGGGGTCATGGTTCCAGGGCTGACGTTCGGCAATGCGGTCTTGTTCATGAGATCAGAAGTTCAAGCAAGATTAGAAATTAAGCAACGTGGAATAGGTAGGCTTGCTTTAGGAGCTCACGGGAATACACCAAATCAGGGAGTACAAGGTGATATGGGATGGACATCATTTGAGGGCAGGGAAGCTAGCAGCAAGATAAAATTTTAGAAGCGATTGAGAGAAATGAAGGAGGAGCGTTGGGCTAGGAAGGTTTTCAGCTACTTGTACATGAAGAATGTCTATACAAAATGGAGGAAGCGAACCAGGAAGTTGACTGGTAAATACTTAGAAAACAGCAGGTGGCCAAACCAAAAATAACTATCGGTTAAGAAGAAAGTGAAGGAAACGGAGACTGACATGTGCAAAATGGGCATGAATAAGAAGTCCGCACTAGAGATCTATCGAACTTTTAAGCAGGAAATTGCCAAGGAAAGGATCTATGATAATACTCGGGGTAGTTCTCTACTGTTTGAGGCAAGGACGGGAGTACTGCGAACCAAGACATATCGGGCCAAATACGAAGGGGTAGACACAGTATGCAGTGCGTGTGGAGAGGAAGAAGAAACTGCCGAACACTTGGTAATGTTCTGTAAAGGGCTTCACCCTATAGTTCAGGATGATGGCGCAGAGTTTTTCAAAGCACTGGGGTTTAGGGACCGGGAGGGCAAAATAGACTTTAGGCAAGTAGAGTTAACTAGAAGGAGGTTATCTCATTGGTGGCTAAAGTGAAGGCACGAGTGAAAATAAACTCTACACTGCAAAGTGCGAATCCTCAAACTCACTTTTTAAGGAAAAAATAAATAAATATAGTTTTGAGTTCATTAAGTATTACGGCTTGGTGGCGCTAGCCACCGCCCGATCTAAAGGGTACAGCCATATCTATCCATCCACCCATTCATCCGCTGCTGTTGCCAACCGCCCATTCCTCCGTGCCAACCGCCAATGTATAACCCTGTGTGGTCGCTGGTAATATGGCTGACCCGCAATTCGAGCCTTTCAAGATATTTTTTGACCAGATGCCCCAACATATTAAGGCACCCATCAATTGCTACAGGTAAGCGAATGACCAGGCTTTGTCTAGGACTTAAACCGGAGCCTACCGTACGTCTCGGTGGTGCCTGGGAGACCAACTAGTCTGTCTAGGGAGATGCGCCTATCGCGTGATAGTGGTTCTCCTTTGGGAGCGCTCGTGATTTTTGTAAACTAATACCGGGCATGGAATCGGGTGTCGGACACGTTAGCCGCTTTTGAGGACGGGACGGACTGCTTTTGATTTTGTCAAAAACTGCGATACCGTTCGTGGTTTTGTGAAGCTGTAACCGCGCGTTTTGCACTACGCTAAATGGTGCTGTTGTGATCTACCCATCCGTTCTTACTGTTACGTAAGGATAACTCTACGGTTCAATTGATGCGGAGAAACTGCCCACTAGGAAAGTCGTATTGGGCTCTCGTGAGCTTAGAAGATGCGCATCGCGTACTTTACAAGCCGGGTTTGTTGTTATTGAAGCCGTGCGTCTTTTGACAGCTCTTCTACCCGCCCTTCAGCTGGCATTTCACGGATTAGTGGCTCTGTTGCCCGTCCCGGTCACGTCTCTTGCCGTGACAGCGTGGAGCGGGCGTTAATTTTGGCTGGTTCGAGACCTCGCAGCTGTTTATTTCCATATCGAGGACGCTTTTTCTGCCCCCGTTGTTCTAATTACGTATATTCTACCTTTCATGTTGGCATGTTAACGTATAGCACGTACTACAACTTGTTACCTTTTCTCGCCTGATGTCAACCCGTGTTCTTGTGTAATTTTTGTTCAGTTTTGTTCATTCGTTGTTTTTGCGTTTTCTCTTGCGTTCTTTTTCTTTTAGTTTCGTTTTGCTGGTGATGATACGCTCGGCTGCTTGGTAATGGTAAGGATTTCATTTTTGTTTCCCGATTTTCACTTATCGCTTGTCATAAATTATTTAGTGTTCTCTGTAGAGTACTTCGGCAATGGCTCTTTTGAAAAACATGTATATGGGTACAAAAAAAAAGTCGTTCAGTTTCTACATAGCCAATAATCATACACATACATGTCATGCAGTGCACCATCAGAATAAGAATTTTATTGATAAAAATTGTGTACCAAACAAGCATTTAGTATGCAGAAGGAGGTCCCATGGTCAAGAGACTGTATTGGGACCTCCTGATTTCTTTTGATGTCTCATTATTAAAGTCTAACATTTCAATAAATTACAAATGGCTTAGACATCTCGGCAGGTTTGTGCTTTGTTTTAGACTTCTGCGTTTTGTTGGTAACTTCTTACTGGGTTCGCAGCCAGCACCACATTAAATGAACATGTCGTGGCACAGTCACAAGTGTCACTTTCAATCGCAATCGACCTTCCTTCATTGTGACTTTCTCTGTTGCACAGCTGGTGTCAAGCAGCATGGATCGATTAAATATGTCTTGGGTGTGCTGTACTTCAATGCCCCCTCTTTCGGCTTGTATGCGTGATCGAGTTCATAGATTTAGTTTAAATTGGCTGTTAAAGAGGCCTCGGTACACTTTTCGAAGTAGTCATGCAATGGATTCACTAAAGAAGCTTATTCCCTTACGAATTCACTTGTGCTAAAATTTTGAGAATGTGTCCAGTACGAGCAGAGTTGCACTGATTGGTTGCATGCTGCAATTGCTTTCTCTCTCTCTTCTCTCGTCCTCATGAAAGCGCTGGATGAATAAGCAGGGAGAAAGGGAACAGGGGAATGAAAATACGTCATGCGTGCCTCATAACCTTGAGCACTTCCCCCCCCTCCCGCCCCCCTTTTTTTCTCTCTTTTAATGCACGGCTTTTCGATTTCATCGCACTCAGACAGGTCGGGGGGCTTTCGCGGCGGCCCCAGTAGCTCCCGAGCGTGTGTTGCTCAAACAAGCCAATGGCGTGATATCTGAGCCTATGATGGTTTCTGAATATGTAGTATCATTTTACGAGAGAAGACGAAGTGATTTTTAGCTAAAATAGAGAATTTATGAAAAGAACGGGCATTTTAAGGGCTTGTTTTTCTTTGATAGACACAGTAATAATTAGAACTAAGCGAGAGTAATGCCATAAGTAGTACAGGGGAAGTTATGTGTTATAAATGTAATGTAAATATGAAGATACAAACGTGGACAAAAAGATTACGGGTGTGGACAGGAACTGAACCTGCAACCTTCGAATAATGCGTCCGATGCTCTATCAACTGAGCTATCGCAGCGGCCATCTCCCTGTTAATTTTATCGGGTATATGTGTGCATTTCAATGTGGGAGTGTCAGTCGGTGCCCCTATTAGCCAGGACGGCGAGCGTGGCACACTCTTTTTCTGTCTTTTGACATCGCGTAGCACGTGATCTTATTACGACCTGGCAGCTGACTAACGGTTGCAGGTTTGGCCCCCTGCCGATGGCAAGTTATCTTTTCGTCCACTTAGCTTTCTTCACATTTGCATTACAATTAACTCTAATAACATCCCTTACACTTTTTTTGGTATTATTTTCTGTTTGGTTTATAAGCATCTTAGAATTCATTGGAAATTTCCGGCCACATGCTGCGCGATAATATTTGGCAGGCTTGTTCTCTGGAGCCTCTACTACCGATAGGTAGCATTTTCTGACCGTGCTCAGAAAGTGTTGCAGGGCCCCTTTAAAGCATGTGACTGGACTCTGTAGTTGTAATGTCGTCTTGGACAGTGGTTCACTTGGTCCGCCATAGTAAATCAGTGACTTGGGTGCTGACCCAAAGGTCGCAAGTTCAATCTCGGCCATGGCGGTCGCATTTCAGTGGTGGCGAAATGGTTGAGGACTGTGCACTGTGCAATGTCAGTGTCTGTTAACACCAAGTGGTTAAAATTTTTGGAGCCCTCAGCTACGGCGTCTATAATCATATCCTTGACCTAGAACTCTAGATATTAAATAAGTTACAGTGGTGTAATTGACTCGAAATTGTTTTGCGAATGTAGAACCTGTGACAAAGTGAATGCCTCTCAGTGATCCACATAAGTGAAACTATCCTAATGATGTGTGGGCAAAATAAAAGAACTTTTCGCGGGAAAGGCACGTCCATATGAATTCACCCTCCAATTAGGCCGAGGAAAGCACAGGGGCAACAAATTATTATTGTATTAATAGCATAGTAACTATGACATAGTTTGATCGTAATTACAATGGACGAAAATCACCTGTTTTGTTCGTTGGAAATGAACCCACAACCTGGCTATTCATATGTGTGACTAACAGCACAGCGTAAAAATATAACGGCAAGGGTCTCAAAGCTCCTCAAGGCTGCCATGGTATTGCTGGTGAGAGATATACAAACCAAAAATTAACTGCAGATGTAGCCTGCTTTCACACTTGTCAGAGGGGTACACAGGATGGTGATACTGGTGGCATAGATGGTTTCCAAAATGGAAAAAAAGAAAGCATGTACCTTCATGTTACAAGTCTTAACTTCTGTACAATTGTTTTTTGCAGCCCCTTTCATTTTGCGGGGCTGTACATTGTAGAACTGTGACAAATTGACGCAAGACAGATGTTCGGTCAAACGCGGAGGTTCGAAGTGGCGTGAAATTGTTGAGCAATTTCTCGCTGTAGCCAATGCTTCAACAAAGAGATGTCCCTGTCAGAGCGGCGAAAGGGGCGCATGCCCTGACGACGTCACGTTTCCTAGTCCAAATACTCTCTGCATCGCATTCTCTTGAGAACATCTTCATCACAAAATTACAACTGCATTGTATTTCGCGGGCTTTCGCAGAACCTAGAATACGTGGTTACCATATAGATGGATGGAAACACGGCAAAAGGAAACTAATTAAGAGGCTGTGAGAAGTTTGACTTCTTGTTGGTTACAGCTATATGAAGCCAACATACAGTGAAGCCACGTAACTGCTCAGTGCTGCCGTGGTTACATCTAGTGTAGTTGATTAATAGACAGATGTTCACGAGACTGCATCAGACAATGGAGAATGTGGTTGGGCAGTCCCAGTGCGTTGCATCCAATGTCTTTGTGTTCGCTGTTATCTTTTTTTTTATTGTGGTGGCACCTATAGAGACAGTCTTTGCTTCACAACTGCTGTTTAGCTGTGTGAATATTAAATGCACAACAAGAGAGAACAATTTTTTTTTGTGTGTTAGTGACGTACCTTTTCACAGTCCCAAAAAGACCACTCTTCACTCAAAATGGCGCTTGGTAAACGAGTAAATGGGTGAATGAAAAATGCAGGTGGAGACACCACGTTGCGACTTGCACACCAAACGTCCTGATGCCGTAGATTTTGGCAGCATCTACCAGGTCCTACGTAGCTTCTAGTTGGTAAAAATGAAGTACATTGCCATGTGTGGGTGCCGCAGAATTAACTTTTCAAGTTTCAGAACATTTCATTGAGCCAATGCCGTGAAAATATGAAAAAAAATACATTTCAAAACTCGTGACCGTCACATGCGAATATTTTTGCGCAGGACTGAAAGATGAAATTTCAACCTTAATTTCACCCAGTAATAATCAAGTTATGGTATCGAAACTTTTGACATTAGAATTTTCAGATTGCAGTGTGTTGACCTAAACCAAGCCATTGTTTCACTTAAGTGTGCCTTTAAGCTGCGTGCCTGTGGCTATTTTACAATAAGTTTGCCCTATATTTTTCATTATCAAAGCAGTTGCAAGAAATAGAAATGTTCATAAGAAAAATCTTCTTTGTCATTATCACAAATCAACACCTCCCACCTCGACTAGTGTCTGCATAATCGCGTCTGAATAACAGCGGTTAATGTTTGTTCGCAATTGAAGTACAGGATAAGGAACTTCTCACATAATTCACTGAGGTTGATTTGATGTGCCTGTGTACCTGTGTAATATTTTCAAGTTTAGACGTGTATTTCAATCCTGACAACTTATGTGAATTTTCATGGTTGCCGAGTCACCGGGACAAAGTGGTGGAAAAACATGCCAGACTATACTCGGTTACAACCTAAGAATGTGGATCAGCTCCGTGCTAGGTATTTCGAGCTCCACCCAGAAATAATTCACATAGATTCCTCAGCCTATTGTATTAGCTCCATATAGGGATATCGGAAACCTTTGATCACGCCAGTGAGTTTCCCACACAGACACATGTTAGTGTCACTGGTTTTCGGCGAGGAACTTTTAACGTCCTGGTGAATTTCAACAAAGATTTCCGACATCACTGCTCGGTGAGATGTAATATTTCAAAGAGGCCCCGGAACATTTCTTTGGCTTGGCTGGAAATCACTGCCAATCAGCAATCGAGGCTCTCGTGAACATGCGAGTGAAACATTGCAGTGCGGCACGCAGACTGGAATATAGAACTCTCAAATTCAACTCGAAATCACTCTTTCTTCTTTCTATAGACCATTTTGCCTAAGACATGTGGGTGATGCCATATTAGGCTGTTGAGCTGATATTTTCTTGCTTTTGTATGTTGCAACATGAATGAATGACGCCATGAAAAGTCGTATGGACCGGTCAGATCGTTTCCACACGCATGTGTCTACCGTAACACTTCATTTTGTATTTAACGATGTAAAACACAGTGGTTAACAGCCCAATATGGTGGCATTCAAATGTCAAAACCACTCGTAAATTAGTCTATAGGTGATGCCATGTACCCAAATTTCTGCACCATTTACCCACTGTCTGCAGATTTTCGTGGACCCTGTGCAACGCCGCAAAGTGCCTGTATGCGTGCTGGCGATCACCTTGACATGAAGTTGCGTATTTGGAGAAAAAAAAAAAAAACTGAAAACGTTGAAGGACGTGACGTGATCTGAAGGGGTGCATCTCCTCACCCCCCTTGTCTTCTTCCCCTTTTTTCTGCGTAGTTTTCAGCACACTCGCTGATATGAGATGAGAGAAAGCACCACAAGTGTACTGTAAAACAGGGTAACTCTGCTTGTAGGCGACGGATCTTGAATATTTTTGTGGCAGTCGATTTGCGAGGCGATACACTCTTTTCGTGAAACCACTAGACAATTACATTGAAAAGTGTTGCAGGGCCCCTTTAAGTAGGCACACCAAACCTTAATTATAATGTTTAGTATGCATGGTATTTGTAATAGCAGCAAAAAATTACGGTTTGAAGAGAAACAACCGTGTGACTCTCCTAGTGGATAGATCAAAGGTTCATTGGGGCTCTTTGGGTGGAGTCTGTGTTTATGCTTAGGCTGAAACCGACTGTGGCATGTACTTTAAAACAGTATAAACTCGAGCTCGCGTTGGCTTGGCTTAAACGCAGAGAACAACGCAGATACACAGCACAAGACTGCCAGGACTGGGCGCTGGATAACATGCTGTTACATGTTGTTGCTAAGCAGCGCCAAGTCCTGTTGGTATTTTTTTGTCTCCTGTATTGGCGCTGTTCTCTGATACGGCAAGTAACACACTTTTTTTTTTCATGACTTGGCTAAGGTAACTCGGCCAGATAGACCCCATTCAGTCAGGAATTATGATGCACTGTGAGAAACGCATTAATTTCGCTTGGCTAAATTCCAAGGCGCTCAGTATTACATTCTAAGTAAGAAAATGAAGCGTTGTTTCATGGAAGTTTTCGTAATTAAAAATAAATAAATGGAATAGACAGGGGGGTTAACCTAGAAGAAATGGTTTGCTACCTTGTACAGGGGTGGGGAAAACAAGAGTCGAATAGAGGATGTAGATAGAGAGAGACAAAATAAATTAGGAAAAAAAATACACATGCACACATATGCAGGGTGTTTTGATCACAGTGGTTTGGAGGGACTGGTTTCGTTTCCCTGTCGGTAGCACAGGATTCTTTCTTTCGAAAGAGTCTGGTTGTGCAGTTGGTCTAGTGCGTTGCAGAGTGACTGTCTCTGCTAGCAGTACTGTGGGAATCTGCACAGAACATACCAAGGTTAAAGTTATCGAGTAACCAGTTATCTAATTATTGTTCTATCAGCCAGTTTCAGCAGTTGCGTAAAAAGAATCCAGTATTAGGTCCGAAGTGCATGAGAAGTTTGTTTTTGGGCTGTATTTCTTTCGTGTGAAGAAAAAAGAATACTTTTCCTAATGGGAACGTGTCACGTCGAACAATCATTGAACATGCCAGTGTATCCAGAAAAGTAATCCTCTGCAGTAATACGCTGCATAATGTAGGTAACTGATTGCCAGTTTTCCACTTGGGAGGCCTTGAAGAATGTGCAGACTGTTTCAAGCCATTTGATGAAACGTGCGGTGCATGACGTGCTATCGAAGTTGGCGTGCACATTTTTACACACCGTGATCGAAAGGGATATAGCTGGCGCTAGAAGCGTATGGTGTGTGTGGTGAATAAGGTGCATACAGTGTCCCATCAAACGTAATGAGGAACGCCAGTGGTCAGTTCACCAGCATCTTGACTGCCCGAAAGCTGACGTGTTGTTGTTGATGGCCGTCCGCATTCAGGATAGCCCATGATGTGGACTTTTCCCACACGGACGACATGAACAAGCAGCAGGTGCCCTGTTCCCCTCCTCCGGAACAGGAGTGCCGCCTGCCGTCGCCCCTGGAAGATGGCGGCGACAGGGAATTGGTTGACGCCGTCAATCACGCATGTGCGGTGAGTACTGAAGCTGCATTTGTTGAAACTTGTTACAAAGATCAAACCTCGATATAACAAACCCCCACTTAATGAATTTATTGGTCATGGCAAAGTAAGCGAAGAATTGTTTTTTTCATAAGTGCAGTGCTAAGAATATACGTTTATAACAAATTTTCGGATGCAACAAAGTATTTTCGTGGCAGATGTAATTTTGTTTGTTATGACGAAGTGTGAGTGTGTAGCAAATTGTCAATTATTGTGAACTAGATATGAATGTTGGTCGGTGACCCGTCTTCCCGCATCTTTTTTTTTATAGGGAAACAGAAAATGGTAGAATTACTTTGATATCTGCTGTAATAAATATTTGGTTAGTCCAAGGATTGAAGCCCTTTTAGGGTAACAGAATGACAAAATAATTATGGATTGTCATTTTTCAGCCATAATTCCTTGATTATTTCAAAATATCAAGTCATCTATTGGAAAAAGAAAAAACATTTGACTGCTTGCATCGCCATATAAATGAGTCTTCAGAAGCTCATTTGATGACAACGGGTGCTCCATTGCTTGTACCTAGTAGGGGTGTTTCTAGGATACTGAAATTAGCTGTTGTACGTAGGATTTTTGTGTGAGCCAGAGTGTCGGTTTACGAGAGCCAGTTATTATATTTACTGTTATAGTCAACATTGCAGAGCCAGTTATTATCTTTACTGTTATAGTCAACATTGCATATCAGAGACCAATTAACTGTCCTGACGGTAATTTGTAATAAGAAAGTTTTATTCGTTGTGTGTTGCTCAATGCATTCGGTTACCCATGATGAAATCGCTTGCCGACTTTCACGTCCCTTGGTCTGTGACCTCGTCTATATTTCTTCAGACGAAAATTAGCTAAAATAGCACATTTTGTCGTCGTAATAAGTTTTATCACTTTGTACACAGTGTCCATGGCTGTATTGTATACTTAGGGATGCTACATTTCACATGTTGCTAGTGAGCAAAAGTTCTGGCACACTCACTGCGTAAAAGGTGGCGTTCTTACAGATGCTATGTTCTTAGTACTAGAGTTTGCTATTTACAACCTAAGCACTTTGGGGAAAAAGCATTTTGAAATTCCTTTTTTGTGTCTCCTGGAGCACTGCAGAATTTGCACATCGGATAAATGTGTCATATCCGTTCAGAATAATGTTTAACTATTGGAGAATTGGGAGACAATAAATAGTTTGCATACAATAATTCAAATAAATGAATGTGTTAAATGTGGCATTTTAATTAATATAAAATAAATATAATTGGTAGACAATAAATAGTTGGCATTAAATAATTCGAATCATACAAATGTGTTATTTGGCACATTGAATAAGTGCGTGAAATTAGTTCAGAATAACTTTTCATTTTCAGAGAATAAAGAGACAGTAAATGAAGAAGTGCAAGATGAAAATTTAATTTCTGCATGGCTTGCTGCAGGACTTCCTTCCGATGCTGAGGTGGAAAAATGAAACATTGTGTACTATCTGTGCGGGTGATAGACAATTTTACCCGTACGTTAGCTCAGAACATCCTTCGTAAGAGAAATCTGGACATTTTGGCACGAATAACCTCTGCTGGTTCATGACGACGGGCATGCGAAATGTGTAAACTTTCTGAGCTCTTCTTTGGGAGGCAAAAAGTTAATGACATAAAATAATACTGGGTTTTGTAGGCAATTCTTCACCTCAAGTTATTCTTAAAACACTTTGTAACATGTTACGCCAACAATGGAAACCTGACACGTTATAAGACGTTTACTTGTTGTTTCTGTTTTCTGGAATGTATTTATGTCAAGTTAGAAACATTTACCCAGTGACATGGGTACATATGTAGATTGCACATATGTATTTGCACATTCCTTTTGTACCAATTGCGCTCACAATGGGTTCAGAAGCTTACATTGCAACATTGATACAGCAGCGGATGTTGCAGTGACACATGCTCATTGTGCACACTAGCATAGGCTGTCTGAATTGTTAGGTTGTTTGAGCGTACACTAGATTGATGTGCTCTCTTCTATCACATGTTGCCTTCATTGTACACTACATGCACTGCCTTACCTTGTATTTGTCCTCACCATCAGAAATTGGGGCACGAATACTGGCAAACCGTAAGCAAGTGGCTCCTAGTTCATGACCCAGTCTTTAATTTTTTTAAAGGATTCAATGAAAAATATCGATTTGCTGTTATGTCCAACGTTGATTCATTCATTTTTTAGACATTGTCTAAACTTAGGTCACTGGCATTCAGCTTGTCTGGGCAGCGGCTCCAAACGACCACGTAGACAGTTCAGGGATTTAAAAAAGTTTCGTTCACCCAAGAGTAAAAAACAAAAACAAAAAAAAAACGGTCAGAAGAGGACATATTTTGCTACTGCGCAACAAATGCACAGAAAACTGCATACATTGCTGCTACGCAAGAAAAATGCATAGATGACATGGCTGCCCCTTTTTTCGTCTATTTGTCTTTGAGTTTGTGCGACAAGAAATCTACGAACAGGGAATGCTGCTGGAGGCAACATTTCGACTTGTGGTGAATGTCTGTCATTTCAGACCTGCACACTAGGAACATCTCTCTCTTTAGTGTTTTTTTTTCTGTATATGTCTTTATGTCTTGTATTGTTGCAGAATAAGTCGTTCCACAATAGACAAACGAGCGGATATAAATTGCATTTGTTTCCATCTTTAAGTTCCCTACATCGTAACTTGAAAGGATCAAAACCGACAATTTTTTTCTTTGTGCACGTTTTCTTTAGGTTAGACAAGCATTGTTAAGTGTTGTCTGGCGGGGGCGTATAGGCGTTGCGAGCCTCTTTGCTCGTAAGATGTACAAGACGTTTTACTCTACCCTGGTTTGGTCACGTTTCTTTCTCTGGCCCTTCTCCTCGCTTTCATCGACCGTGCGGCAGATGATGAACGAGCTGTCAGCCAGCGGCAGCACGGAGCGCCGGCGGAGAAGACTGCCAGCCATCCCAGCCAACCGAAAACGTGAGTAGCATGTCTTGGAGCAGTCTGCTTGGGGCATTGCCTGCATTTTGAAAACGTAATACAATGCAAATGAATGGGGATCAGTGGCCTCCGAGCTTGTGTAAGGTGTTCAAAATCAGCACTGACAGACGTACTTACCCTGCCCTCTCATTTTAGCTTGCTGTGTACAGTTCAAATATGCGTATATAATGAATTACTGTGCATATCGAATAGTTGTAAGATCCCCTCAAATATATTTTTGATATATACCGAATCTAGGCTTGTGCAAATATTCAAATGTTTCGAATATTCAAACGAATATTACAGCATTCGCTTCAATTGGAACTTAAATTATTAAAAATTTCAAAACATTTCAAATGAACTAATAGGTGCATAATAATCGTCATGTGTCCTCAAACCTCGATATAAAGAACCTGGATATAACAAAATATCAGTTATATAACAAAGTAATTTAAGAGTACTCTTGCAATAGACATAGCGCTAGAAATATACCTTTATGACAAACTTTTTGGTTATAACGAACTTATTATCCTGTAAGGTGCAACTTGGTTATAACGAGGTTTGAGTGTAATCGTCTGTAAAGGGGGTTTCATTTCCGTGTGGGGATGCTAGGCTGTCAAAAGGCGTATGTAGAGGAAACTCGCACTGTCATGAGGCCACACTTCAATGTTAAATGAACATGTTACCCTCGCATTGATTCATCATTTTTTTTTTCAGTTTGAAAGCTTGTTACACCGGCTTATATGCTTAAAGTATAGGAAATTTTATAACGTAGCATTTTTTACAAATTATCACTCACATTCTACCGAAAGTTGAACCGGGATGCTATTCACTGTTTCTTCCACTTCGTTATAAACAAAAGGAGTGGCATTTTGAACAAGCATTGTGTCAGTTTATAATTTTTTTTCAATATTGCGCTGGTTAGTTGAGTCATGACAAATATGCTCATTTCTATTTATAACATGTGATATATATACTATTCGAATTCAATTCGGTTTGCCCGTTAGCAGTGGCTAAGGTGCTCGGCTGCTGACCAGAAGGTCATTGGTTTGATACCGGCCATTGGGGTGACATTTCAATGGAGCTGATGTAGTAGAGGTCCATGTACTGTGCAATATCGGTGCATGTTAAAGAGCAGCAGATGATCAGAATTACCGGAGCCCCCCACCGAGGCGTCTCTTGTGATCGTATTGTGGTTTTGAGACGTAAAACACCAGAGAATATTATTAATATTAAATATTATTCAAATTCATTTAGAAATTATTCGACCAAAATTACTTTTTTCACCAATCGATTGCTGTCTATTGATGCTTTTGCATTCCCTGACAGAATACTAACGAGTGTCTCAAAAAAGTTATTGCATCTCCAAAAAAAAAAAAGGAAAATGACGCTGATTCTGTTTGTAACAAAATTTATGAAATGGTGTCTTGCCTTTGTGTACAATCTTCAAATGTGCCGGTTCTGCTCGGCCATGCCTGTGATTTCTTTCAAAATTTAAGCTGGTCATTTCAGTAAAGCTTTCAGTTCCTTAGCCATACAGAATAATTTATCTGAGGGAAGAAAAAAAGAAGCAGATATTACTCAACGGTTCTCACTTTGTACGTGGGCTTGAATTTGTGGAAGATTAGCATTATAACCTGATTTGCAAAAGAGATTGGCTATGAGTCGTGGTATTTATTCTGAATATGCTACATTCATAAGTATACCTGTGATAGCTTGTGATTAAGGGTACTATATTTACATAATTCTAAGTCGAATAGAACACAGGTCGACCTCACAAAAATTGCTTGGAAAAAAAAAAAGCGCACCAACTTGTTTTCTAAAAACGAATTTATTTATTATGTCTCAAAGAAAAAAAGTTGCATTCTGGTGTGTCAAGGTGGCTTCACAGCAGTGCTTGAAAGCTAGCTTTGCGGGAAAGTTTTTGAGGCAGACTTTACAAGCGAAATCAGTTTCCGATTCTAGGTCCACCTCCCAACATCGGATTTCAAATTAACATAAAATGGGTCGACCTGCAATCCTGTAAACATAGTATAAGCAACCCATGTTTCATAACATCAGTTCTCAATTAAGCGTATAAGCCGGGGAGGATTGTACGGAAATGAATGTTGGGATGCGCTTGTGAAATGAAAACTGTAATTGCCCGCGGGTTGAATACTTGGCATAGTAACACGGTCAGAAGCTCTGGTCACCTAGCTTTGGCTGTGCCGTTCCAGAAAGTTGCTACCAGGTACACTTAAACTTCGATCTAGCGAACCTCGATATAACGAAATATTGTTTATAATAAAGTAAATAAAAAATAGCCATGCAATAGATATATTGCTAGGAATATACCCTTATAATGAACCTTTGGATATAACGAACTTATTTTCCTGTAAGATGCAGCTTCATTATTATGAAGTATGATTGTGTACCTTGTGAAACCCCTCAAAAATGATTTTTTTTTTTGCACTGTGTGTTTTCTTGAGTGTGATATGTTGCCTATTGAAGTGGAAGTGAGAACACCACGTTTTTGCCTCCACAGCGCTGGCAAAGCTGACGCAACAGCAGCAGCAGCATCCGGGCTCGTTGGCCGACGAGCTTCGGGGCGCGGATCGCGATGGGCCGCAGCAGTCCTCTCTGCCGCCCGAGTCCGGCCCCACCAAGTTGATCCGGCAGGTCTCGGATCGACTATACCTTGAGATCGACACTTCTGGTGCTCAGCCGAAGTCCTGTCTCAGGTACAGTTGGCCCGACCAGTAGCTTCTGGGGAGTTTCTGGATTCGTTTTACTTTGAAGCTGTCTTGTATCGGTGTCACACGGGCAGTTCTGATCTCAATCAAGACTAATCCAGGTTAGGCTCTATCCGGACTAAATGCTGCTACATGGTCACTTTTCATTAACCTTTTTGTGACTATTGACGAGTGAGGTATATGTTCATCATAAGAGAGATTGGTCCTACAAGGAACAAAGCGAATACTTGTCATACTTCTGTTTTTCGATGCTGATGGCCACACTTGTCTGTTGTGCCAGTTGTGGCTTGTCTTTCCTTTTATTGCCTGCCGTCTTTCATTGTACTGCCATGCGTTGAAAATGTCATTCGAGTTACTTCATTTATGTGATGAGAGAAATAAAGGAACCTTATTGAATCGATAGAACAGGGCCGTTTTATTTTGGGGGAAAAACCCTGCAAGTTGAGCAGAAAACATTTTTGGGTGATTTTTGCAAATTTTTCTTCTTTTCTTACAGTAACAAAAGGGTCAAGTAGCTCTTTCAGCCATATATGCCAATTTAATATTAGAGTACGAGCCTGGTGTCGCTACTCTTCACCAATTTGTGCGATCAAATAGAATGTCAGGCTCGAAGCCGCCATGCTAAATGAATGGGCTTGACAGTCAACAATCGGCATTGCTGGAAACGAAGTCGAACACCTATGCTAGGATAGCAAAAATCTTTTTAGTTCCCACAACAATCTGCAGCTGCTTTTTAGAATACGTCACACATTCAAGTATCTTCATCAAACTCCAGCCCATCGAAAAATTTTTCCTTGTTGTGCCACCAGGTTGTACGACAAATCTCTACTGAGCGGGACCACAAACAGCGGAAGCCTCAGTCCGGATGACCTGAGGTCAAGGTTGAGTCTGGACACGGGTGTCGACAGCGGCAACTCCACAGCTCACTCGCCGGACGGTGCCAAGTCCATATCGCCCGCGTGCAACGGTGAGTCGCGATGTGCAACTTTTTCCAGAGCTCTTCAGTTGTGTTCTGAATTCGGGAACGAGAAGACATGCCCATAGCCGATTCTCTAGAGGCTTGCAGATTGTCCATCCGCCTCGGCAGAACAGTGGCTGGGGTGCACGGTTGCTGACCTGAAGGTCGTGGCTTCGATCCCAGCCATGGCGGTCGCATTTCGACAGATTTATTCAGTTATACGAGTTGCGAAACTGCATTGCGAAATCTGGGCATGCAGTTGGCCCAATTTTTCGGGAGTTAGTTGACGTTCACGCCACCTGGGGGCAGCAAACACAAATGATGCGTTTAATAGGGGCGTTCGGATCAACAACTGGCGTGGCAATCTGCTCGCTCCTGACAGGGGGGTGGGGGGGTGGGGGGGGAGGTCAAGGACGTGTTTGGATTTCGACACATGGAGCCTATGGGGAGTTTCGCAACTCGTGTGATTGATTAGCTCTGGCATTTTCATAAAGGTTAAATGGTAGAGACTCCATGAAAATAGAGCCTATGCCATTTGTGCGATGTCGGTGCACGATTGTGCAATGTCGGTGGATGTTAAAGAGCACCAGATGGTCAAAATTTCTGGAGCCCTCTGCTACGGCGTCTCTCGTAATCATATTGTGGTTTTTGGACGTAAAACCCCAGATATTATTATTAATACTGCAGATTGTCGTGCCATCTTGGAGCAGCAATGTATAACACTATATAGCGTGGCACCTCATGCAGTGCTGACATCGTCACGAGCGTTTGTTACTTAGTTTTTTGGTCAACAGATGGCGTGACAGTTAGCAAGACCTTGTAGGTTCATCTCTCCGTAAGTTCAGATTTTGACACAAGGGGTATAGCTTGTCAAACCCCCCCAAAATTGATGTTTCTTTTTTTCAGCTCTGTATTTTCTGAAGTCCCGTGTCTTCCCTATGCATGTGGCATTGAGAACAAGTTTTCGCCGCCACAGAGCTGGCAAAGCTGACGCAACAGCACCAGCAGCAGCGTACCGGCTCGTCGGCCAATGAGCCGGGGTGCTATATGGAGTTTCGCAGCTTCTATGGTTGAAGAACTCTGCCACTTCTTTCATATTCAATAGCCTCACTTTGTTAGGTGAATGTGGATCATGTTGAATTATTAGTGTGGGCAAAATACTTTCATATCTCAATGTAATGCATATCCACACTAGTAATAGTGATGAACAAGTATTGATTTCATCAAAGAGTTTAGCATTGAAGAGTTTGAATGGTACAGGTTGCGTAGTGTACAGAAAAGTGACCCAATTTTTACATGACCTAACTTGCACGATATTTTTTAAGAACTAGGCCTATGTGAAGGCTCATTTCTTTGTTCAACACAAGGTGTGACCAACACTGAATAGTAGTAGGATTTTAATACTAGTAGGCCACAAATTGCAAGGAGCGAAATTGGTTGTTTAAAACTTGACCTTTTAGTGTATTAAGCCCATCTATTGGGTTTGTAAATTTGGAAAAAAAATAATAGTTATCGAGACACTAGCATGCACATTGTTACGTTTACGAGAGGGTTTTATTCAGAGGCGGCGTAACGGTCGACTCGAGGGTATACAATGAACGCGCACCAGAGACCTCTTGCCACCAACCGAACGTCCTCTTTGCCTGGCACCACCCTGTTACCCGCTACACAGATGCACATACATAAATTGCATATGTGGTAAGATTTTCCTCCACGCAGACGCAGCCCACCGGGCGAGTCAAACAGTCTCTCGAGGAATAAAGCGCTTCAAATGCGCAACATGGGCAAGTTCAGTTTTTGCAGACCGTGGGCCGTTCGAATGGAGACGCACTATGCGGTAAACTAAATCACTGATATGGTCTATAACAAGATAAGGTCCCGCATAGTGCGCTAGCATTTTCTCGCTCAAACCACGCTTTCTAGTTGGTGTGCACAGCAATACTAGGTCACGCCGATTGTACGTCACGTGTCGGCGGTCAAAATGTGCCTGCGAGCGGTCTTGCGAAGCAAGAGTGCGCAAATAAGCAAGGCGTCTGGCTTGTTTTGCCCGACAGATTATCTCGGATATGCAGCGATCATGGTGGTCCAAACACGGGAAAATGTTGCTCAGGGTATGACGAGGCGGTCGAGCATATAGAAGAAAAGACTACCGTATAAACCGGACTATAGGTCGAGTGGGAATATAGGTCGACCCCCCAAGTTCAGGTTACCGAAAAATAAAAGAAGGGAAAAAACCCAAAACTGCCAAACCACATTTATTCGGGAATTGGGTGCACCAAACCCTGATTGTCGGAGCTCCCCTCAACCACCATCGCAACTGGATCCTATTCATCTGACGAAAAACCACTGTCCTCCGAAGATGAGAGTTTGTCGCTGGCCGCCTCCCACAGTGCGTCGCCCTCCGTGCCATCCAGCGAGTTGCTGAAGCAATATTTCTTGAAAGCCTTTTCCACCATGGAATCTGGCGAGGAACGCCAGGCCGAAAGCATCCAACCACAAACAGTCACAAGCGGAGGCCTCTGTAGGCGGCCCGTCGGTGTCTGGGATGTGGCCGGACATTCACTCTTGGTGCTCCGGTCGCACTCGGTCCTTGAACGGCTTGTTCAGCGTAACGTCGAGCGGCTGGACGGTGGACGTCATACCACCTGGTATGACGGCGAGGTCCATTTTCCCGTCGTCGAGTGCGCGTTTCACAGCGTCGGTTAAGTGACCACGAAATGCATCCAACACCAGCATGCTGCGAAAACGCAGCAGTGCACTTGCCCGACGGTTCCACACTACTCTTATTCATTCGAGCATCATGGCCTCGTCTATGTATCCCTTTTTGTTGACGCGAAAGACAACACCGGGCGGGAACACTTCCTTCAACATTGTCTTGCGTTTGAAAATGATGAAGGGCGGAAGCTTTCTACCATCTGCCGTGCATGCCAGCATGACGTTGAAGCGCGAGTGCTCGTTGCCAGTGGACAACAGCTTCACATCCTTGGCGTCGCGCTACGCGATAGTGGTCGACGAAGCCATGTCAAACCACACGGGGGTCTCATCGGCGTTGCCAATCTACTACGTCATGTAGTCGTTCTGCTCCAGAAGCCGGTTCACGAAGCGCTGAAAGTCATAAGCTTGTCCTCGAACTCCTCGGGCAACTTCTGACAGATGAATGTGCGCTGCCGAAGAGAAAATCCTTTGCATCGCATAAATCGACGCACCCTATAGTTTGGTGCACGAAACTGTTCTCTCATGAGCCTAGCTTCTCGAGCGAGTTCCACGGCTTTCTTGCGAATGCTATCCACGGTCACTGGCAGCGAGCGCGCACGAACTTCCCGCACAAAGTGCGCTAGCTTATCCTCCAGCTGCGGATGAACGGCACTTTGTCCACGAAACGACATTTTTCGAAGATTGCACATCTGCAGCTTCTCTTTCTGTGCCCTCCAATAGCGCACGCTTTTTTTCCGATACACCAAAGCGGCGCTGAGCAGCCATATTCCCGTTGGCTTCTGCGAACTCGACAACACTTAGTTTAAACGCAGCTGAGTACTGCCTCCTCGTACCGCTACTCATATTGGCTGAACGAAAAAAAAAAAAAAACCACTAAAAATGCAGCGTAATTTCAAGCGGAGCAATAACTCTGAACAGATCGGAAACAAATCACGAACACAAGAGAACAGACAGAGAGAAAAAAAAAAAGCCTGCGATTGAATTTCGATGCGGTTATGGCCGCGTCCGGCTTCTCAAGCACATGCAAGCCACATGCTGCCAGACAGCGGTGCACTTTCAACTAGACACCACTCTATGAGATGAAGGGCGACTTTAGGTTAATATTTTATTGAAAATATCTCGACTTATATTCCGGTTTATACGGTATAGCCGGTAGTTTCATGCTGTGTGGTGTTGAATGCATAAGTGATGAAAGGTAGAATACTGTCCCAGTCCTTGTGATCTGATGTGACATACATAGACAGCATGTTTGGGAGAGTTCTGTTCATTCATTCAGTTAGACCGTTCGTTTGGGAACGGTATGGTGTAGAGTGCCGAAACCTTGAAGCCAGATACGAAGCATCTCTTCCACCACGTCTGCTGTGAATTGTCGGCCACGGTCACTGTTTACAATTTTGGGAAGTCCATGTCGTAGAATTACAAAGCATAGCATAAAGAAAGACACATCGGCTGCAGTTGCCGATGGTATGGCAGCTGTTTCGCAGTACCGTGTTAAATGGTCAGTGCAGACGACTATCCAGCGATTTTCATCGGAAGACCGGGGAAATAGTCCATGGAGGTCAATCCCGACTTGCTCGAATGGAGTTCTAGGGGGCGGCACCGCATGTAATCGCCCTGGAGGAGCACGTGTTGGGAATTTATGAGGTTGGCACTCGTTACAGCTAGAAACGTGTTGTTCCGTCGTCTGGTGCATTTTGGGCCAGTAGAATCTTTCGTGAAGACAGCAAAGAGTTTTCGCTGTGCCTGGATGACCGGATGTTGGGTCATCATACATAGCCTGCAAGACATAAACGCGAAGGCTCTTCGGAACCACCAGAAGATATCGTGAGCCGGTGCTGGTGTAGTTTTTTTTGTAAACTAGCCCGTCTCGGATGCAGAAGCGTGTAGGCGATGATTTTGGTTTGGTAGCAAGAAGTTGCTGTATGATGCCGTCCCTTTGTTGCTCATCCCTAAAGGTCTTGGTATTGGGAAATGGTTGGTCCAGTGATGCGATGTAGGTGTTAAAGTTGTCTGCGTCACATTCCGTCGTTGGAAGCGGTAGTCGCGAATGACAATCTGCGTCAGCATGGCATTGGCCGCTTTTATTGGAAACCGTGAAGTCATATTCTTGTAGATGAAGTGCCCAGCAGGCCAGCCGACCAGATGGGTCACGCAGATTAACCAATCAGGAGAGAGAATGATAGTCTGTCAGGATGGTAGAGGGGCGTCCGTACAGGTAGGACCGGAAGTGCTGCACTGCGAAGACTACTGCAAGGCATTCTTGCTCTGTGACAGTGTAGTTGCGCTCGGACTTGCTGAGCGAGCGACTTGGATATGCTACGACGTGTTCTTGGTTATCCAAGCATTGAACCAGGACAGCACCTACACCAGTACCGCTAGCGTCTGTGTGAAGTTCAGTGGGAGCCAGAGGATTGAAATGTCGAAGAATCGGATGAGATGTCAAAGGAAACTTCAACTCTGAAAAAGCAGAATCACATTTCGGGGTCCAGTCAAACTGCGCACCTTTCTGAAGCAGGCACGTGAGCGGATATGCAATATTGGCAAAGCCAGGAATGAATTGGCGAAAGTATGAACAAAGCCCCAAAAAGCTGCGCTGTTCTTTCATCGAGTGCAGTTGCTTAAACGCCTCCACTGCGGCCTTCTTGGCAGGATCCAGTCGTATGCTTTCTTTGTCTACTAAGTGTCCAAGGACAAGTGTTTAGCGCTCTCCAAAACGACATTTTTTTTAGTTGAGCACCAAGCGTGCTTTGCTTAGGCTGTCCAGCACGAGGCCGATGCATGTTTTGTGCTCAAAAAAGGTGCGCCCGAAAGCTACTATGACATCCAAATAACACATACACACTTCCCACTTCAATCCACGCAGAATGTTGTTCATGAAGCACTCAAAAGTTGCAGGCGCATTGCAGTCCAAACAGCATTACATTAAATTCAAAAAGTCCATCTGTTGTAACAAATGCCGTTTTCTCCTTGTCTTCCTCGTGCATCGGAATCTGCCAGTAGCCTGACCTCAAATACACAGACGAAAAGTAAGAGGCCGATGATAGATAGTCGATAGCATCATCAATCCGCGGAAGTGGGTATACGTCTTTTTTAGTGATGGCATTGAGACGGCGGTAGTCAACACAAAATCGCCATGTCCCATCCTTCTTCTTCACTAGAATTACTGGAGCGGTCCACGGACTACATGATTTTTGAATTAAATTTTTCTTGAGCATCTCGCAAACCTGTTCATTGATCACTGCGCGTTCCGAATGCAATACATGATATGGCTTCTGTCGGAGAGGTTTGTGAGATGTCGTGTCGATTCGGTGCTTTATACGAGAAGCAGGAAATGACGGAGGATCGTGCTGAGCGAAATCAAAAATACTGGCATGTTTCAAAAATACTCGCCAGTTCATTACGTTCGTTGGTGCTGAGTGACTTGTCAATCATAGCCATAATGATGGTGTCCCTGGCATGCAGATTATCGCAACGGGTCTTATCTGGGGAATCGCTGCTCTCTGCAAGAATGGCAAATGTAAATACTTGTTGTTCACGAATCTCTGCAAGTTTCAGACCCTCCGGCAGCACTGTAGGTTCATCAGATCAGTTAATCACCTGTAAACCAGTATGCTCTTGTGCAACCGATAGCGTACAGTAGGGTATTAGAACTGCCTTCTTTATGCAACTGAGGTGCACGGGCTCCACGGTTGCGTCAAATGTTTTCTCGCTTGCAGGAACAGACAACAGGGACACATTTTGCAGACAGTGGCGGCACAATTGTGTCCACGGATACGTAAAAAGCACTTTCCTAACTGGGCGTGTTTTCCATAAATTCTACTGGAATATCGGAATCTACTGTAATTTGTCCTGTGCGGCAATCGAAAGTGGCACCACATAGCTTTAAGAAATCGAGTCCCAGAATGACGTCATGCGTACTATGGGGGAGAACAGCAAACTCTGCAACAAATTTCTGGCAAGCCAAACTAACAGTCACAGTGCAGACACCAACAGGTTGTAACTCATCTCCGCTCTTTCCACGAAACTTATCAGAACGGTCCCAACGAAACATAAATTTTCGTCCAAGGAGGCGGGTGAAAACGAAACTCATCACTGACACGGTTGCACTTGTGTCCACCAACGACATTGTTAGTACACCATCGATAAGCACTCGAACCTTATTTTTAAATATGAAAGCTAAAGCAGGTATTTCTGTTGAAACTGTAGACTGTCCAGCGACCTCACCTCCAACGGGCGCGCCGACTAGTTTACCGTAGGAGGCAAGGAGTGGCGGCGCCGAGGAGACGGTGATCCGTTGCCGCAAGGGGCAGGCGGTGGTGTCACACTGCGGTCAGAGGCCGGAGATTGGTTTCGTAGTGGTCCTGGGATCTTGTAAGACGCGCTTCCCGGGCATCTCGGTGCTTGTATAACGCCAGAACGGTTATATCTCGGTGATTGGTCATACCTTGGCGGCTGCCGGTAGTTGCAATACCTGGCAATGTGGCCTTCGAAGCCACAGTTGTAGCAGACTGGTAGAGGACGTTTGCCGAACCAATGCTGAGACCACTCAGCTGTGAAGGGTCGGTGACGAGCTTGCTGAGCGGGGGCTGCCCACCTCTGTGTGGCGGGGCTGTGACGAAGGCGTTGGCCGTATCGCTGGTCGGCCGCGAGTGAATCACGACGTGGCCACGGAGTTCTAGTTTCGCTGATGTCTGTGACACATACCGATGGTTGCAAAGGAGCTAATGGCGCCGCCGTGTAGTAGGGTGGACTGGTAGGCGGGTGAGGAATGGTTTCGGCAACCCAGTCACCTTGTCACTGCAGCTCTTCACGTACTATTGCCCGAATAGTAGCGGCAAGGTCGGCAGACAGGCTCATGTCGACGCTGGTGACCGTTGTCACATTTGCCAGCCTACCAAATTTCGGGGCAATACGACGAGTCTTCAGCTTCTTGAAAGTACAGCAGTGACGTTGGACGGCAGAGACGAAAGTGAGGTCTTCCCTGCCTATCAAAAAATTGTAGACGTTCTCTGCTATACTCTTCAGAAGGTGTCCGACCATGTCCTCTTCAGACATATACGTGTCTATGATCTTGCAGAGCATCAGAACCTCCTCTATGTAGGTGGTACACGTTTCTCCAGGAGTCTGAGCTCTTTGAGCCAACGGCTCCGCGCTTTCCTTTTTCGAATCAGTCTCCGAAGCATTTCTTGAGTTCTTCAGCGAAACGATCCCACGTTGTTAAGGAATCTTCGTGGTTTTCGTACCACATCAGGGCGGTTTCCGTGAGAAACGGCGCGACATTTCCTAGTTGGTCGGTGAGATCCCAGCAGTTGTACCAGCTCACCCTTTTGTAATGTGTCAGCCACGCATCCACATCTTCTCCTGCTCTTCCCGCGAACGGGCAGGCTTCCATATAGTGATACTGAGGTGCAGCCAACACTGACCTTTGCATGGTTGAGAAGCCGTGATCTTCGCTCTTGGCCATGACGGTTGTCGTCGGTGGCAGACCGGCAAGACGACGGCACCGGCGAAGTTCAATCAGCTGTGGCTTTGTGGTTCGTCAACGGGCTGTCACCCAGCACCTCTATCACTCTGTTACGTTTACGAGGGGGGTTTATTCAGAGGCGAGGTAGAGGGTATACAATGGACGCGCACCAGAGACCTCTTGTCACCAACTGAACGTCCTCTTCGTCTGGCACCACCCGGTTCCCCGCTACACAAATGCGCATACCTAAATTGCATATGTGGTAACAATATATTCAGTGTGACTTCGCAAAAGTGCATAATTTCTTCTGGATAGATGGTTTCACGGCATAGCAACCTCATGCTGCAGTGAAACCACCTTAGGGTACATGCGATGCAATTTATTTTGGTTCATTTTGTGTAGTTAAATTATTTTAAATGTGTTTTTAAACGAACTTGAATGCTGTAATTATTGTTTCATAATTTGCAGCACTTTAATGTTTGCCCACAGTAAGAAAGAATTTTCATTTTCAATGAAATAAATGAGGGCTGTGTTCACTTTTGTGGAACATTACAGATATGCATTTGTAATGAATTTTCGGGTTCTTATGTCTGGGTCATTTTGTTGTCATATGTGACTTTGTTTTGACTGTGTAAGGGGACATATTTTGGTATTTTTTAAAAGCATAGCCCGGGTTTTCCCTTTTTGATTTCCCAGGAAGCCCCCTGTCGGCAAGCAGTCCCAGTTCGACGACGACCTCGGGTGGCGGCCTGCTACAACTGCAGGATGCCACGCATCGCGGTCTCTATCGGTTTGTACCGAGGCACGCGGACGAGGTGGCAATCGACATTGGTGACCCCGTTTACGTCAGCAAGGAGGCAGACGATGCGTGGTGCGAAGGTGAGCTTATTTTGCTCTGAGAGAGAATTTATTGACAGAAAGCTAAAGAGGTTGGCCTAAGCTGCAGTTCGCTCTGGCCTGCTAGTCTACCCTGGGGAAGGCTAAGAGGGAGGTAAAGAGTGGTAAATGACCATGGTAAGGTAGGGAAAAGAGAATATGGTCTTGTTAGAATAGGGTAACTCTAAAGGCATGCATCCAGTCCAGTGGCATGTAAGAATTCTAGGATGGCTCCTATGACCACATTTGTGCTGCTGGCGTCAGTCAAAGAACCTAATACTACCTCTACATTTGTCTTGGTGATGTTAAAAGGGGAAGTTGCTTTCGTTAGTACCTTTCTTATTTCCTAATGGATTTTGATGAAAATTGGCATGCTTGTTAGAAATGTTTTTAAGTGCTACATTTAAAATTTTATGAATATATTTTCACAACGTCTTTGATGTACAATATATTTCTCTTTTATTTCTCTTTCTGGTCATGTTCCGAGTTTGACTCGCTTAAAAACATTGAAGGAAACTCGTTAAAAGTGCTACATATTCTAAGATGTTTGATTGAGGGCATAACAATATATATTTTTTATTTGCCACTCAGTTTTTCTTACTTCTCATATTTCATGAGGTTACTGTGTAACAGGCATGGAGGCTGTGTGCAACATTTGAAATAGCTAATTATCAAAAGGCCATACTGAAGAAGCACGATTGTCGTTCCCTTCAAGAAATATAGAACAAAAGACAGAACTGAATATAGACACAGCGGTTACTGAGAAATTGGCGGAACAAGAAAATCGGGAAGCAAAAAAAATCATTTCGAGAAAACGGCTTCTGGAGTTGCACCAACGATATTCCATCATCAAAAGGCACATAGGTCATCCCTCTTTCGAGTCCTTTGCAATGTACAGTTTCTTGAATTCACTGCCTTCAGTTTTGACGTGCCTTGCTTTCCTAAAACACAAAAGAATAGGAGCTTCGTCGTGATTTATGATGTCGAACCTCTTGCACTTGTGGTTTTTCATCTATTGTGCCTTTATTCCCTTTCTTTTTTCTTAAGGGGGGACGCGGCCCTTGAAAACCGAAAAATCGCGAAAAAGTCGGTTTTTGAAAAACCACATTTTTGGGTTGTATGTCTCATAAACTACCTATTCTGTAATTATCAGCACCTAATTCAACCGCAAAGTGCAAAAAAAATACTATTTTCGAGGCCGCCGCGGCGTCCAAAACAGGCGCAAATCCCGAAATCAAACCAAACTTCGCGCGCGCGCCATGCCCAGACAATGCGGTCGCAACAAAACTTGAAGTCGTGTGCGCCTCTTGTGGCACCGTCGATAAATTATGGACATCATCCCGCAAAAAGGACACGCAGGCCTTCGATATAAATGTCCGCGCCATAATGGCTATAAAGCAAATAGGCAAGGGGCAAACAGCTCTTAATGACTTTTGGGCTGCCATGAACGTCTCTTACACTCTTACAGAGGTCTTCACCACAAGACGTTTCAAAAGCACTTGAAAGAGACGTTCAGGAAGCCAGAGGCCACTGCTTTGGAGAAGTTTTATGCTGATTCTGCCACAGCAGTGATCAAAACATATAAAGAAATGGACCCCAGCTTCTGCAAGGACATCACCGTAGTGTACGATGGCACATGGCATAAGCGGGGTCACACATCACACATCGGAGTGGGATCGGTAATTGACTTCTTTACAGGTCTCATCTTGGATGCTGTAGTTCTTTCAAACCACTGCCTTGGATGCCAAACAGGGCCCAAACCTGGAGATGCAGCATACGAAAGCTGGCAGAAGCACCACATTTGCCAGAAAAACACAGACGCAAAATCGGGAAGCATGGAAGTGGAGGCAGGCTTGACTCTCTTTGGGCGGTCTGTATCCAAGCATGGCCTGCGGTACACCACTCTTGTGTCCGATGGAGACAGCCGTACCTTCGCTGCCCTCACAGAAGAGAATGTGTACGGGCTAGTGCCAATTGTAAAAGAAGAATGTCTGAACCATGTTCAGAAAAGGATTGGAAGTGCTCTTCGAAACATTGTGCAGAAAAGTGATAAGCCACTGAGTGGGAAGGGGAAGCTGACTAAAGCCCTCATTGAAAAGCTGACAGGGTATTATGGTTGGGCCCTGAGAAACAATTCAACTGACCTAACAGCCATGCAGCGTGCAGTGATGGCAACATATCACCACGTCACATCGACTGACCAGGACCCTCACCATGAACTTTGCCCAGAGGGGGCTCAATCGTGGTGCCGCCTTAGAGCTGCAGAGGCAAAGCGTGAGCCACAGCCAAAGCATAAACACAGCCTACCGGACTATGTCGCTGCAGCTATGCTGCCCATCTACGAAAGACTGTCACAAAAGTCGCTTCTTCAGCGCTGCCTGGGAGCGAAGACGCAAAATGCATCAGAATCATTCCACTCCATTCTGTGGTCTCTGATGCCGAAGGAACAACACTCATCCTTGATCGCGGTAGAAACAGCACTGCATGAAGCAGTGCTGCGCTACAATGCCGGCTGCTGCAAAGCAACCCAAGTGATATCGGACTCCATTGGACTTCAACCAGGTCATCTGGCCATCCAGCGAGCTCGTGAAAAAGACGCTTTACGCCTAAAAAAGAATTCTAAAAGACACCAAGAGAAGATGGAGGCCAGGCAAAAGAAGAAAAGAGTGCGCCAGGGCACTTCTAGCTACTGTGCTGGAGCTTTTTGAAGAAAACACGTGTTTTGAACTTTCTCGGCCTGTTTTCTCTTAACGGATTTTTTTGCTAGTTGTGGTGCTGAGGAAAGCAAGAACTCGAAAACCGTTCATCAGATTTGTGTGCAGTTTTTTTTATTCTTTTCCTGAATGACCTTGCAAGGGCGTAACAAGCTCCTTTTTTTTTGAAAATTGGTGCTGTTAATTTATAATAAACAATTACTTTTTGATGAATCTGGTCATTACTGGTTACATCAAATTCAAAGTTGCGTGAAAATTTTTGGGGGGGGGGGGGGGGGAATTAAAAAAAACGGCTTTGTAGTGCCCTGGGATAGCTATCAAGGAACGACCACAATGAATTTCGGCTTTCTACTATGTCCTGGGATTTCTCACGACTCTTCCTCAGGCACCCATGTGAAGCACCCAGTTAAACCTCAATAACTCTGGAACTAAGAAACACAGCTTCGTGAAACTTAGCAGTTGTGCTAGTTTTATTGTAGTGAACAACCCCTGAAAGTTTCATCCAGATATCTTAAAAAATAAATAAGTTCGGTCTCCAGGGTAGCCTCCCCCCTTAAAATCCTTTTCTGACTACAAAGAACATAGCGCATGGATTTTAAATTAAGTTTTTTGTACGAAGTGGTGTAATCAACATGACAAAAAATAAGACATTAAAATCTGATTGGGCCATATACTGTTACAATCTGCAAACTTTTTTGTATTGATGCTATCATTGATGTAATAAGCACTCTTGATTGCATTTGATCTTTGAATCATATTTATTGGATACTAAGAATGAATGGCCCTTTGAATGACAGTCTATCCCGCCCTCCCAAAGAACAGGCTGTTATGGCCAAGACATTGGAATGGGCATTCGAGCACCTTATTTTAGTCGCAAGGTGGGCAGATGTATTCTAATGTTTCTGCTTGACTCAAGATCACTTGTAAACCTCGCCTGTGATATAGTTAGTCATTCACCCGCTAACGGACGGTGTAATCTGCGAGGCTTTCATTATTTCAGAAGATTCACAACAGCTGGTGGGGATACTAAGCAAGGCTCCAAGGCTGCCTAATATTTCATCAGCAGTACCTTATTTGACCTTATTAAGGGGGGAGGTGGCATTGAAAAAAAACTTTTTTATTTTTTGACCTACAGCAATGAAATTTGGCATGCATACTCGTAAGTGTCTAGAATAGGGAAATATGCAGTTTCATCATGATAGCTTCAGTAGTTGTCAAGTTGCATAATGCTACACGATCCAATTACATGGTCTGCTCGTGGAAAGCCTAGCGCTGCAACAAAACATGCCAGGAAGCTGCGAATGGTGTTGATCTTTACTCAAAAGAAAGCTACAGGGTATGACACTCTCGGAATTTTTTAGTAAGTACTATTTTTTTTTTTTTAGAGATCATCATGGCTGCTGACACACATTGTCAGAAACAATGGCACGGACAAATCATCGTCTAGAAAAATAACAGGGCCACAAAACGGAAATTGAAGATTGCTGTACCCACAAGCAGTGTTCAGGGATTCAGGGAAAAAAAAAACAATCAAAATCGGTCCAGTCATTCTCGTGCTACTCTTCCCACGAGCAATGCACAATGTCCAAAACACATTTGTGAGAAAAAGCCTGTCAAAGTTTTCGACAGGCTTTTTTCAATGAGCTTTTTTGTTTCTCGTTGGATATTGATGAAAATTGGCACAGACACTAAGAATAACCTCACAGTGCTTCCATAAAAAGTTTGAAGCGATACCACGAATACTTTACGAGAAACAAATTCTTTCTTCATTGAACCATGTGGAGGGGCTGAGCATAATGTCAAAAAAAAAAAAAACAGTATTGAGAAAGCTGCGTTTAAAGTTTCAACTTTTCTTTACGTCTCTAAGACACCTAAAAATTGTGATCTCAGGTTTGTCTTGTGATATTTGACTTCTTTTCATGATTTACTCCTTTTTATGAGTTACAAAGAACAAGTATGGATTTCAAACCAAGTTCTTTGTATGAAGGAGTGGTGTGATAGGTATGACAGAAAAGATTGTAATGGAATAAAACCATATACTGAAATTATTACACATACTTTTTTGTGTGTGCTGAAGTTGTAATTAGCGTAATTAAGTACTTGATTACAAATATTCACTGAACTTTTTTTTATTTGGAGAAAAGTTTATTGCATCAGAAAAATGGATAACACCATGACGGCCTATGCCTTCTTTCTAAATAACAAAGTTATGGGCAGAAGACTGGTGGCACGGGAATTTCTAGCAGTATAATTAATGACACGAAACTGGCATATAAAAATTCGTGCCCCTGATTCACACATGCTCTTTCGCCGCTCTAGCCGTGAAATGTATCATCTTACAGCCGGTCGCGGAAACTCTAATCTACAGCAATTCATTAACCTCGGAACATTCATAGACGTTCGTGGCGATATCAAGCACGGCTCCAAGCACGTGTGAATCGCATCACAAAAGCTTATTGACAGCACTCCATATGACCGTGGGGTGCGCAGCCGCGTGGACAGTGCAGCTGGCGCGTAATGCACTTGCCGGCATGACGATGCGCGAAATGTGTAACTAAGAAGACAAAAAATCGGCACGCACTGCACTTGGCATCGCATTTTCGAATGACGACGCGCGAAACTGCTAGCCGCTGTTCCGAGCGATCCTTGGCAGTGAAGGGGGGGGGGGGGGGGGTGACGAGCTTAACTGTGTTGTACGCTGCCGATGCGTAAAATGCCCGTACAATATTCAGAGGAGCTAGCGAGTGATGTGGTACATTCCTTGCGAAGAAGCACGTCACCAAGAGTGCGCTTGCGTTCCTGCCCGCAGTCTCGCTGTCAGCGGAGTTAGGCCTAAAGCCGACTCCGATGACGCGCCGCACTCGTAGACTGCCGCGCGCCCGCTCGTAGTAATCTGATCGTGCATCCGGTGCGGCCACTCGTAGTAATCAGATAGTGCCGCCGCTTACAGCTTCGTTGCTTGCGAAGAAGCACGTCGCCACGAATGCACTAGCGTGTCGTTCCTGCCCGCAGTCGGCGGAGTTAGGGCTAAAGACGACTCCAATGACGCGCGGCGCTCGTAGACCGCGCTGACGCTCGTAGTAACCTGATCGCGCATCCGCTTACTGCTCGTAACTAAAGCGTAGTTATATCTTAAGTGATTATCAAGCCGTGCACATGTCACTAAGTGGCGATTTTCGAGAGCCATGGCCTCGCGACGCACAAGCAGCAGACGACGATCTCCCGGAGCGAGCATCGGGCCAATGGCGAGGCGAGCTGAGGCAACATGGCGGCCACGGCCAATCAAGGGCCGCAAAACGACCTTGAAACATTTGCTTTTTGCTCGCTTGTTGTTAAAGGGAGGAGTCAGCTGAGGCGGGAAAGTTAAACACGGAGAAATGCTCTTTCCGATGAGCCTAAGAAGCCGGCTCCCGGCCCAAGCATCGCGAAGCTATAATTTTTTGAAAATCGCCGTTTTCTCGCCATTTCCAGAAAAATTTTTGCTACCTAGGTGGGTGAAATGAATTTTCCGAAGCACTTCTGTGCGGTTTTCAGTGTAGATATTTTGGAACCAGATAGAAAAAGGGTTCCAGAAACTGAAAACTTGAGTTTCAAAAAATCGATTTTTTTGCCATTTTTCGTGATCCCAAAGCCACGTCCCCCCTCAAGCTCGGCCCCAGAGCCCGAGAAGTTGGCACGCTATATGCTAGGTGGTGGCATTGGATGATGATGCACGATATTCTGTTATGCTTAGGCTCAGTGACGACACATCGGCGCACAACGTGTTTAGTCTCGCATTTTGAGGGCCGACACGTGGCCACTGCGCCGACGAGCTTGGCCGGGCGGTTTGCAGGCGATGCGCAATGTGCTCAACTGTAGTTTTAAGCTGCCATAGGGTGATTTGATTAGTTGCCTGCAATATAACCGGCACAATATTTTTTAAAACTCTAAATGAGGCCCATGCAATTGCCATTTTTTGGCATCAAAGGTAGTGGAAACAACTTTGTACAGTAGCACAATTTGACTTTCATTAGAATGCAAGCGATAGCCTGCAAAATATGCCAAGTTGTAAAATTTGCTATGCCTAGAGCATATAAGTCAATATAACAAGATTTTGTTAGACTTGAAAATGACTAGAATGTTAGGATAATACCATTGTCTAACTTTGACGTGAACTTCGCGGCAGTAAGGATTGCTTCTGAATGTGTGTTCCCACTGCTTGGCACCTAATTACTGCAGTGAAACCACCTTTTTAGGTCGTTACATGCGGTATAATGCGTATTTATTTGTTTGTTTAGAATAGTTTAAAATTTTCAATGATTTTTACTGATTTTCAAGATTTCAAAATACTATATTGTCATTAGAATAATCGAAGCATTCAAATATTTGCACAAGCCTAGTATTTAAGGTTCAAGCAGAAGCAAGCTAATGGAGGCAAAGACCAAGTGCGGTAAACCGTGCCTGGTCCTTGCTTTAGCTATGACACTTCACAGCGACAGTTCCATCGCCTGAAAAGGGAACAAAAAGAAGACTTCGACGCTGTGGGTGTGGCCTCTGATCGGCGAAAAAAGTTCGTTGATATCCCATACCTGCATGCTGTGTCGCACCATTTGAAGAAGATGGCCAATCATTATGACATATATTGACTCGTGTCTGTGTGTGAACGACAACAATGATGTGGGGATTTAGCGGACACCAGGAAGTGCGCCCAAAATGTCCATGCCGATCTGGTAGAATGGAGCTGTTGGGACCTGCACGGGTTGCAGGAGGCCAGCTGGTTTAGTCGGTGGTGATTTGCGTCGCTGGCAGTCGAGACAGGTACGGACGTGGTGCTTCACAGCTGCGGTTAGTCTCGGCCAGTAATACCTTTGCTGTATTCTGGCCAACGTTCTCGTGTAACCCAAATGGCCAGAGCTCACCTCGTTGTGGCATGCTTTGAGTACTTCGGTACGAAGGGCTGCTGGGATGACGAGCAGATAGGTGGATCCTGTCGGCGAAAAGTTTCTTTTGCAGAGTACTCCGTCCCGTAAACAAAACGATGACAACACTCTTGCGAGAACTCTTGGCGCCTTCTGAGATCTGCCATCCAAGTAGTTAATTAGGCCAAGCAACTCAGCGTCGCCACGTTGTTGCTGCGCAATGGCGGTCGTGTCGAGGACACCGAGAAATGCCGTTTCCTCTTCTTCAGGTAGGGTTGCCGACTCAATGGGTGAACTGGACAGACAGTCAGCGTCCATATGTCGCTTGCCTGACTTATGTACGACTACCATATTGAATTCTTGCAGTCGGAGACTCCAACGGGCTAATCGCCCGGTAGGGTCTTTTAGACTTGTTAACCAGCACAGTGAGTGGTGGTCGCTAATTACTTTGAAGGGGTTGCCATATAAATACGGGCGAAATTTTAAAACCGCCCATACCACGGCGAGACATTCCTTCTCAGTTGGCGAGTTATTATCCTCAGCGCGTGTTACCGTTCTGCTTGCGTAAGCGATTACCCTTTCTGTGCCCTCTTGCTGCTGCATAAGCACAGCTCCCAGACCAACATTGCTAGCGTCTGTGTGAAGCATCGTCGGGGCTTCTCCGTCGGAGTGGGCAAGCACCGGGGGCGTTTGAAGATGTTGATGCAGGTCATTAAAGGCAGCCTCCTGTTCTTCGTTCCACTCTCTCTTGTGAGTTGAGTTAGTGGCGACGCGATGCGGGCAAAGTCTGCGATAAACCGGCGATAATAGGCACAAAGTCCCAGGAAGCGTCGTGACAGCCTTCTTATTAGGGGGTACTGGGAACTGTGCGACAGCAGCAATTTTTCCAGGATCGGGCCGGACGCCTGCGTTACTGACGACGTGACCGAGAAACTGAAGTTCGTGGAAACAGAAATGACAATTTTCTGGTTTCAATGTTAGGCCCGCAGACCGTATGGCACGTAAAACAACTTCCAGCCTTTTAAGATGCTCGTCAAAAGTGGTTGAAAACACTACAACGTCGTCCAGATAGACTAGGCACGTCTTCCACTTCAATTCCGAAAGTACCGTGTCCATAAGCCTTTGAAATGTCGCGGGCGCGGAGCACAAACCGAAAGGCAAGACTTTAAATTCGTATAAACCATCTGGCGTCACAAAAGCGGTTTTCTCTCGGTCTCTTGGGTCTACGTCGATCTGCCAGTACCCACTCCTCAAGTCCATGGAAGAAAAGTAGGGAGCGTGCCGAAGTCTGTCAAGGGAGTAATCAATACGTGGGAGCGGGTACACATCTTTCTGGTCACCTAATTCAGCTTCATGTAGTCCACGCAAAAACGCAGCATGCCGTCCTTTTTCTTTACTAGCACTACAGGCGATGCCCAGGGGCTCTGTGACAGTTGAATGACATCATCTTCAAGCATTTTCCCGACTTGTTGTATGGCTATAGGATAAGCTACAGGATAAGCTACTGGATAAGGGTTCTGGTGAATAGGTCTCGCCGTGTTCTCGGTGATTATTCGATGCTTTCTCAAAGGTGGTCGACCAACTCGTGAGGTCGATGAAAAGCAGGGGCGGAATTCGGCTAGCAGCTGAAGAAGTTTCTGTCGGTCGTCCTTTGACAGAGTGGGGCCAACGTCGAGAACGGGTTCTGGTTTTTGATTAGGCGCTTCGTCTAATACCGATAAACATGAACTGCCTCGCATTTCTGCGATATTGTCGTACGAAGCGATAGCTGTGCCTTTCGGAAGGTGCCGGCGCTCAGTACTGAAGTTGGTCAGAAGTAAATTCGTGTTCCCACCAGTGAGACGGACAATACCTCGTGCGACCGAAATGCCATGGCTAAATAGCAGCGAGCCAATTTGGTTGGCAATGCCTTCGCCATCAAATGCTTCGTGCCCTTCCACCGAAACAAGAGTGCATGACCGTGGCGGGACGACCACATTATCATCAGTTATACGTAAAGTGTTACGTATTGCGTCTGAACAGTCAACTAAACCAGGGCTGTTGCGGAACGTAATTGAACGGTCCGGGATGTTGATGACGGCACCATATTCTCTTAAGAAGTCCATCCCTATGATCAGGTTCTTGCAACATGAGGTGAGAATGACGAACCTCGCCACGAAAGAAGAGCCATCGATGCTGAGTCTTGCTGTACACCTTCCGACAGGCATCAAGAGCTGGCCGCCTGCTGTTCTCAGGAGAGGTCCCATCCACATAGTCTTCACTTTTTTGAGGCGCACGGCAAGGTTTTCACTTATGATGGAAAAGTCGGCACCAGTGTCAACTAAGTCTGTTGCTTGCTGTCCGTCTACAAAAACGGTAAGATCTGTGGTCACAGTTTCGGCAGCGTTACAACTAGTCGGCTTTACGACGTCCTGTGGTAAAAGTAACGTGGGCCTTTTTTCATCGCCCTGGCGGCCTGCAACCTCACCCCCGGAGGTCGCCGCCTTCGTTTCCCCAGCGTGGACCTCCTTCTGCTGGCGTCAGCTGTAGTGCGATGGCGCGACGAAGGCGAATATGCCGGAGACGGAGAGCGTGGTCGACGTACCATACCTGGCTGGTAATCAGGCTCACTGTCATCATTGTTGGCACGGCGGTTGTCAAAATGGAACTGAGACAAGGAAGGTCATTGAGAATCAGCCTCCCGGCGTGGTGGGTAGTCGTCGTTGGCGCGTCGATCGTCAGACCATTGCCGAAGAGGTCGAAACGTATCGATGCGGTGCCAGCAATGACGGGAAATGTGGCCCACACCTCCGCAGGTAAAACAAAGTGGACGTCTATCTATGGTGCACCAGACGTCTGTCTTCCGAAGCTGTAGACGCCGCAATGGCTCGTAATGTTGCAAATGCCGTGTCTCGTTGGGAGACGGCTCTTCGTACGGCAGCATTTCGTACGGCGGCATGACGGCAGGGCGCCGCGGTGTCTGTTCTTGCAGTAGCGACCAAGGAACGGCTGCCGACTGTGGCGGTACGATGGCGCAATGGGCGGCGGGCGGCGAAGCGCGGCTGATCGTGAGTAGGATAAGCTGCTGAAAACGCTTGGCGTATTTCTTGCGGACGACTTCAGCGACAGACGCCGTGGGTGGTTCCGTGACCAGAGTCCGCAGCTTCAGCAGCTCTTCGCGAACAATCTCTTGTATTAAATCGAGTAACGAGCTTTGATTGTCAGATGTCGTAGCGGCGACATAAATGTGGGTGCTGCTGGACAAGTAATCGTATTGTCGGCATCTTAGGTGAAGCGCTTGCTCGATAGCCGTAGCTTCTTTGGTGAAGTCTGTCACGGTGGTTGGCGGGTTCCGCAAAAGTCCGGCGAACAATTGCTCTTTAACGCCACGCATGAGGTAGCGTAACTTTTTGTCGTCGGTCATGTGCGGGTCAGCTTTACGGAAGAGACGGGCCATGTCCTCAGCGAACATTGCGACCGTTTCATTGGATTTCCGAACCCATAGCTCGAGTAAATGTTGCGCACATTCGCGCCGGTCGACATTGGCAAATGTGTCAATTATCCCTCTATTAAAGTCACTCTATGTTGACAAACTGCCTTCTCTGTTCTCGTACCAAGTACGAGCACTGTCGTCGAGATAGAAATAGGTGCGGGAAAGCTTTTGTTTAAGAGACCACTGGTTGGTGTTGGCAACACGTTCATAGTGATCAAGCCAGTCTTTGACGTCTTCATGTGCTCCGCCATCAAAGTGATCAGGCACCAGCGGTGAAAAAAAGGTTACCTGAGATGGGGTTGGCAGACTACTGTCTCGTAGTAACTGTTGTGGACTGGCAGCGGCCATTGGTAGATGTGAGCGGTGCCTTGTAGAGTGTTCCTGCGATGGGGTGAACTCTGGAGGGAGGCTTCGCAAGCGACGACTGAAGCGATGCACGGGAGTGTCGACAAGTGCTTCTGGGCTGGATGAACGACTCCCCGTGGGAGTGTGGAGCATCAGGCGGGGTCGCGGGCCAGCACCTCCACCAGTGTCGCAGTACAACGCGAAAAAAGCACAAGTATGCCTTGAGGCAGCGAAAGCAGCGTGTTCTCAACAGCTGAGCCGCAAGATTGTCTTTTTTGTTCTCGAGTCAAGCCAGAGGCCCACTACCTGGTGTCCGCTGAATCCCCACATCATCGTTGACGTTCACACGCAGACACGGATCATTTGTTGTCTTTCGTGCTGACAAAAGTCACTGTTTTTCGTTTTAACATTAACATTTTTACTTTTCCCACTCTTCACTTTGGTCTTCTCTGTACATACACAACTGTAATAGGGGGGTGTTTATACTGACCTGTTGTTTTGCATTTATGCAGGTGTCAACCTGAGGACCGGAGCCACAGGGATCTTCCCAAGTGCCTATGTGATTGATGTTGACTACTCAGACTTTGGTTCAGGTATGTTGATCTGCTCAGTTGCATAGCCAAGAGATGGCACACCGGGCCCATGCCTCCCTTCTCTTAAACTTCATTTTTTTCCCATGGCATACAGAGCACAATATCGCACTCGAGCACATCTGCCTGCCCGTCCACCATGGCACATGAAGATGGTGCCCCCCAGAAAAAAAAAAGAACATTTCTGCTTAGGCATCTAGTTATGCTTGCTCGGTAGCTCAAAAAGATGGTTGTTTGGCTGGGGTGATTGAGAAAGGAACAGCACTAAATTGCCTTCAATTATTGGGGGTTGAATTGTGGGATGTAGTACATTACAGGACTGAAATGGATTTAAAACGAAAAGTGATTGGTCGAATTTTTTCAAGTCGAATAGTTAGAATAGCATGCAGTCGAACCCGTTAATAATGAACTCAAAAGTGCCGCAAAAAGCGTTGATTATATCAGAGTAGTTCGATGTATATGGACTCGCCCATAACCCCACCTCTTCAGCCACCAATTACGATGCATTGTCTATGAATGTCTCAGATTTACTTAGCCTAAATACAAGGCACTTGATATTATGTTCTAATAAAGAAAGTGAAGCAGTTGGTTGTTAGGTGTGGGTTTCAGCTGTTACGCTCTAAACTGGATGTAACGAACAGAGATACACTAAAACCTTGTTATAATGAAGTCAGCGGGAGGGAAAAGAATTTCTATTAAAGCAGTAATTTGATATATACGACTGCCTTATAAAGTATGTTTATTGAACATGGCATTTAATAAGAGACGCTCACGGGTCTGAAAGGCCGAAAAATTTCCAAAAAATCGATTTTTTAATGTATCTTTAAAATAATATATAGGGTCTAAAGAAGATGTTCCGAAAATGCTATTGCCATGTAATGCGTATTCGTCGAGTAATTCGGTCTCAAAGTCAGTTTTGTGACCATTTCCACTCGCGCAACCACTTCAAAAGTGGTTATATTTGACACTGCGGCGCCTCAGAACCACGCCCAGTTGCACGGCCATTTTTGTCTCATTTGAAAGCCGTATTCTTCTGTTGTCTGTTCTTAGCAGAAGAACGCTTTTCGTGTAGCACCAACGCAGCTATGGCAAATACAGAAAAACCAAATACTCGTACATCATTGGTGTTCTGTCGGCTTGCGCTCCATTGATAAGAGCACTCTGCGAAGTGTGCACGCGCCACTAGGTGTTAAAAGCAGAGTGCCGCTTGCTTGCGCACCTCTTCTTGCCCGAGCCACGAAACCACAAAGCATGGGTCAATAAATGTCGGAACTTGCCTGGTTCTTTCGGCACGTCTGTTGCAAAACGTAACACTTGGCAACGAGGATGGGATCATGAAGAGTAGCACAGCGTCAAGGAAGGCAAGTGTTCTCGGCATTCAGCCTCTGTTCAGTATCGACGATTGAAGAGTGCTGCAATTTTGTTATCGCTGACAGATATGAATGAAGAAGCGAGTGCAGGTTCGACGCAGTTCGCTGCTCAGCTTGGCCAGATGGAACCATTCGACGTTTCCACGAATGATTGGGCGTCGTACGAAGAGCGGCTAACGTCGTTTCTAATCGTCAACCGTGTTCCTTAAAGTGACAGAGTAGATGCATTCCTGAGCATCATCGGTCGCAGAACCTACAGTCGTCTGAAATCACTGGTCGCCCCGGAGCTGCCTTCAACGAAGAGCTTTGAGGTACTGAAGAAGACCCTGGGGGACCATCTGTCGCCGAAACCTTCGGTGATAGGCGAGCAAGCGAGCGAAGTTCCACAGGAGGCAGCAAGTCGAAGGCGAGTTCATTTCTGATTACGTTGCCGAGCTACGGAAGCTAGCACGAAGCTGTGATTTTGGAAGCTCGTTAGAAGAATCCCTCCGGGATCGCTTCATGTGCGGTTTGTTAAGAGAGGATATGTAGCAAGTGTTGTTCACTGAGGACAGCAAGCTCATGTTTCAGAGAGCGTTAGAGCGCGCTCTGGCTATGGAGGTGGCAACTAAAAGCACTGCTGAAGCCCGCACGGGTGTGTCTGCAGCCAACGCCATGCATAAAGTAGAGACGGCTTCCAGTGTCCAGTCGCAGGCATGTTTTCGCTGCGGGTCGCCAAAACATTTCGGCAAAGCGTGTCCCCACTTATATGACAAATGCTATAAGTGCAACAAAAGGGGGCACCTTCAACCAGTCTGCCATAGCGCCTCCGGCACGTCGCGTGGGTAACGCCCCATCAAGAGCCCTGTGAAAACATTAGCGGGGGTATCCCACTCAGAAGTGGTAGCCGTAAAGGGTGTATCTGCTCCCAGTACAGAGCCTATCATGGTACCGATGAAAGTAAATGATGTGGCAGTCTCTATGGAGCTAGACACTAGTGCCGCCGTCACAGTCATGCCTTTCAAACAATACCGCCAATTTTTTTCATCAACCAGACTCGAGCCGACAGAAGTCAAGTTGCGCACCTCTATAGGAGCCCTGGTGATCCTAAAAGGTGTCCTACAGGTCAAGGTGCAGCACAGCGGCAGCACGGCGAGCCTGCCTTTATACGTCGTCGACCAGGAGGGACCGCCATTGCTAGGTCGGGAATGGCTTCAGGCAATCAGGCTGGAGTGGAGCATAATATGGGACGTCCACCATCTGCCAAGGTCAGAGCTGCACATTTCGTGTCGATTAGAAGAAAGGCTGCACGCTTTAATCACAAAGTACGACTCTCTTTTTAAAGATGTGCTAGGCATGATTACCGAAGAAAAGGCCGAGTTGCATTTCAAGCCTAATCAGGGACCGAAGTTTCTAAAAGCAAGAAACGTGCCGTTCGTGCTGCAAAAGACGGTAGAGGCTGAGCTTTCCAAGATGGAAAAAATGGGCATCATAACAGCTGTGGCCACATAGATTACGCCATGCCAGTCGTACCCGTTATCAAGAAAGACGACGGCATACGCCTCTGTGGCGATTTTAAGGTGGCAGTGAATCTGTGCCTTGACGTCACCCGTTATCCGCTGCCGAAGGTCGATGACTTGTTCGCGGCTCTTTCCGGAGGCACGCATTTTTTCAAAGATCGACCTGAACCGCGCTTACCAGCAAGTGGTGATGTCTGATGCGTCAAAGCAATTCCTAACCTTGAATACGCACAAGGGATTGTTCGTTGTCAACAGAACCTTTTGGAATCGCTTCCGCGCCGGGGGGGGGGGGGGATGAACAACAAGAGGGAAGACAGGGAGGTTAACCAGGCACACGCCTGGTTTGCTACCCTATGCTGGGGGAATGGGAAGGGGGCATAAAGATGAGAGAGAGAGGAAAGAGAAGAGAAAGAGAGAGAAAAAGAAAAACAGGATTGGGCCGGGGATTTTCCAAAAGATAATGGACACTATGTTGAAGGGCTTCAAGGGTGTTTGCTGCTACCTACATGATATTTTGGTAACGGGAAAAACAACAGAGGACCACTTAGTCAATCTCGAAGCGCTGCTAGAACGTCTTCAAAGTCGAGGCGTCAGGGTAAACAAAGAGAAGTGCTCATTTTTCCGAAGCGAACTTCACTACCTTGGTCACAAAATCGGCGCCGAAGGCATTGCCTCATTGTCAGATAAAGTGGACGCACTTCTTCAGGCACCAGAGCCGAAGTCAAAGAAGCAGCTTCAATCTTTGTTGGGCGTTATCAACTATTACAGCAAGTTCGTGCCCCAGTTAGCTACGATAGCTAAACCATTTTACCGGCTTCTGCAGAAAAAGGTAGCTTGGCACTGGGATGAGATGCTCGAAAGCGTTCAACCAAGTGAAAACTATACTGGCGCAGCCACCTACGCTGTATGGGCGCTCATTCACCTTGGTCGCAGACCATAAGCCTCTTCAAACAATATTAGGCCCGACAACTGGAATTCCCACCATCGCGGCTGCTCGGTTGCAACGCTGGGCCGTGACAGTGGCAGCGTACTCGTACGATCTTATCTTCAAGAAATGAAGCGAGAATGCGGAAGCCGATTTCTGCTCGCGTCTGCCGCTGCCAGATCTTGAAGCGAAAACCAAAGAAACAGAAGAAGCGTTTTATTTGCGGCGATTGGACTCGTTGCCTGTTTCTAGTCGAGATGTCGCGGTTGCCACAAGTAAGCACCGAATTCTTTGTCAAGTGAAGGAATTCACCAATGTTGGATGGCCCACGTCAATCACGGAGGAGCACTTGAAGCCTTTTTTCCGCAGGTGCAACGAACTGACGGTGCGTCAGGGATGCGTCATGCTGGGCACAAGAGTAGTCGTCCCTGCAAAGCTGCAAGGGTTCGTTATGGACGAACTCCATGACGGCCATCCCGGCATCGTTTGCAGCAAAGAGCTGGCGCGCAGCTACGTGTGGTGGCCAACGCTTGAGGCGGACTTTGAACATCGCATCAAAAGCTGCGCTAGTTGTCAAGAGCAACGTAACGCGCCAATCAGCGCACCTCTTCACCTGTGGTCATGGCCGACTTCACCGTGGCAGCGTGTTCACATAGACTTTTCAGGACCGTTTCAGATCAGAATACTGTGCTTTAGTGGTGGTCCATGCACATTCCAAATGGCCAGAGGTTTTCGAAATGCGCTCGACAACTGCAGAAAGCACGATTCGTTGTTTGATCGAGCTCTTCGCACGTTTTGGTTTTCCTGAAACAATTGTTTCCGATAATGGGCCTCAATTTGTTTCGCAGGAGTTCAAGCACTTCGTGCAGGCAATGGGGGCACGGCACGTCCTCATGGCTCCCTACCACCACAGCTCCATCGGGCTGGCAGAGCGTTTCATTCAGACCTTAAAGAACGCCCTCCGCAAAGACAGCACTGGAGAGACTCTGCAGGCAAAGCTGCATAAATTCTCGCTGTCGTATCGCGACACGCCGCATGCGACGACTCGTAAATCACCAGCGGCATTGCTCCTGGGACGGCGCTTATGAAGTCGGCTAGATGCCGTTAAGCCCTCCGTGGCGGAAGGAGTAGCCCACAAATCATTCACTCAGGCACTAAGTCGTCCGTATCGCGATCGTCTTTTCTGGGTAGGCGACAACGTGTTAGCACGTAATTATTCTGGAAAACCAAGGTGCACTCCCGCTGTGATTGTTGCTCAAACAGGTCCCGTCTCTTTCCAAGTGCGTGCAACCACACAAAGGGGTACCTTCACCTGGTGTCGCCACCAGGATCAGCTGCTGCACAGACCTGCAGAGAACGTTACCCCTATGCATGGAACAGCTGGTGAAGCTACGTCCAGCGAGTTCCTGGTTTTTCCTGAGACTGGCAACACACCAGTTCCTCCCAGGCCACAACCGTCCAGGGCAACTTTGATTTCGCCACAGGCAACACCCGCCGAAGCAAGACGCTACACCCTGCGAAATCGTGGCCCACCAGATCGGTTCCAAGCTGGACTCTGACTGATTGTGTGTGTTATTAAAAAACAAGGGGAGGTGGTGTGGTGTCGGCTTGCGCTCCATTGATGAGAGCACTTTTCGAAGTGCGCATGCGCTACTAGGTGTTAAATGCAGAGTGCCGCTTGCTAGCGCGCCTCTTCTTGCCCGAGCCACGAACCCACAAAGCATGGGTCAATAAACGTCGGAACTTGTCTGGTCCTTTCGGCACGTCTGTTGCAAAACGTAACAATTGGTGCGTTTCTCCACAGGGCAGTTCCCGGTTCCCTATTGTATGTCAAGGGATTCGTCTGCTAGACAGCGGTGCGTAATCCGCCATTTTGTGACGAGGCCTAAGCGACGGCTGTGCAATCGGTGTGATGGTAGGCGGTCATCGAAATTTCCATACTGCTCATGCGTTAGAAAAGAAGCGAGAACGGCGCCTGAGAGCATGCAGCGTCTTGTCAACGAAACCCTCTGCCGCTGAGAACACCGAAAAAGCTGGCTGTGCCAACGCTATCATGAACGCAGCTCTCACGATCACGGACGCGATAGCCGGGGCCAACGATCACATGGGAGACTTGCGCGACGGCACTCTCCGGGTTTATGACGCTGAAAAAGTGGCCCTTGCTTGTCCTGCGAGTGACATTCAAAGAGACCTTTCGTCGAAGTCACCCTTACGATGCGAGCGGTTTGTTTTTCGAGACTCGGAAGCAACCGCGACCATTGGAACACCGTTCATCCTCATAAGTTTAGGGATATTGAATGAACCGCTTCAGTGTATGAAGTGCAGTGTGTGTAGCGAGCGTGGCAGCATTTCCGAGAAAGATCGGGAATATGGCATCGCCACGAAACTTGTGCGGACGTGCGCTGAGGGCGGGGAACTGAACTTTGTACGGAGCTCGCCGAGAGCGGGGGTTGGGGGGGGGGGGAATGCAGTGCACGGTCCAGTTCTGAGACAACAAGCACGTGGTTCATGTGGCGCAGCGAACGGGACAAGCTGGGTTGAATTGCATCTTTTTTTTTTTCACCCTGTATGTTTCATGGAGATGCAAAGACATATAAAGATTACGAGAAAGTGGGAATGATTCCTGCCTCGTAGAAGGCTGCCGCACATGTTACTGACGACTGCTCGAGCACCGCCGTAACGCTGTCTGCATGGATACATCTGGCGTACAATGAAAAGAAAGCACACGAAGAATGATGACGACTACACTCCTGGTGACGTCTAGCATCATTGCTGCACTGATTTACGCCAGTACTTGTTTAGTATACATGCTCACCGTGTCCCTAAACTTCTTTTCTCGTTTTCTCAAAACATTTTTCATCAGGTCTGAGGCCATTGCCCACAGTATCTTTTGATCTAGTGGTTAGATTTTGATAAATTTTGCAGCATTTGTAAGCTTATACATTGATGAGTGTAACAAGACTAACAAATTATGATAATTTTATTAAGAACAGTGATTTAATTCATCATATAATTAAGCAACTGTTTCAGATTTCTGATGAGTCTACTTGTTAAGGCCATAACTCTTGAACCAATGAAGCTAAAAGTGAAGCTATAGTTTCCTTGCACTCCCTGTTCTTTACAGAACACTGTCATATCTAATTTGCAGCAATCTTTTATGAGAAAGCAGTCTAAACTGTGGGCAGAATGTAAGTTTATGGAACAGTCAATATTTTAAATCTGGAAGTGACAGCTGAAAAATAATTGCATATTTGTTTTCAGCCATGAGAAATGCGTATCACAAAAAAAAAAAAAAAATTCAACTCTAAATATTCAAAATTGAAAAAAAAAAATTTTTAAGACCAATGTCTCCCCTTAATATAGCCAGAGTCCTTCAATGCTTTTCTGGTCACGAAACTCCGGCCGAAGTTTCATTCAGGGACAAAAGCTGCCGCTAGGATCGCCCCTGTTAGCGTGAAGGCTTCGCCGGCGGCCGGCGACGCTTGCGGGCCGGCTGTTTCTCCGTCGGCAATGCGCCTAATTTCATCTGCTCTTCATTTCCACCTGTAAAAACGCGACCTGTAAAAACGCGAGCGACGCGAGCGAAGTGTGCGTGTTTTTGATTCAGTTGACGCTTAGCTTAGCTGTGAAATAGAGGCAAGGCCACGCGTGTTACTGAGTCGTATATGTTGCAGCGTTCGTTCATTGCGGTAGTCACGGCCGCTACGTTCTCGCTTTGAGAAGGAGGACATCTGGCGTTTTCGATTTTTGAGTAGTCTTTGCAGTTTCCTGCATTTGAGTTAACTAGCACCAGATTTAAATCGGTATATACAGCCCTGGGCGACATGCTGCGCTTAGCAAATAGGTGTGCAAACGTACAGCACGTTGGGTTAGCGCTGTGTCTGCGCGATTTTATAGCGCGCTAATAATGTACAAAAATAACCTAGGTTTGGAAAGTGAGCATCAACATGATGAAGAAAAACGCTCACGAAATGGAAGCAGCATAATGAGCGCGCGTAGGAGTAAATGCTACACACTTGAGCGACTTTCCCGGCTGTCAACATAGGTATAGGGTGTCAACAGAAAAACTCGTATGGTCAGTGTCTGACACACTCGTCCCACCAAAACGACAAGTCAATTGATTACTTGGTTATGAGGTTTAACGCGCTGACGCTATGCAGGCAATCGGGCGCGCGCCGTAGTGTAGCTCTCCGGAATAATTTTAACCACCCAGGTATCTTTAACATGCGCGGGAATCTCTAAAACACAGGCATTTTCTCTTTTCGCCTCCATCAGAAAAGCGGCTGGGAACCCGCGTCCTTGGGCTCATCATCATCAGCACAGCGCCCTAGCCCCTGAGCCACCGCGGCGGGGACACTAAAAAAAATTAAAAAAGAAATACAGGCAAAGCTAGCCATGCTCCGTTTTGCAAATTCAAAATACCTGATTGGATAATCAAAATGTCGCCGCCGTGGATTTTGGTTCCGCCACACAGATGACAGTAACCTGACTGGCCACTTGCTGATCGTCGCAGGCAGCTGCCAAGCGCATGCAAATGACTAGAAAACGCGCCGCGGCTGTGGTGCAAGTGTTTATTCATACAAGTTTACGGCAATAGCATGGCGGATAAAGGAAATAAACAACGTCACACAAGCAACTAGGAACACAAATGTGCAAGTGTTTTTTGTCACTAGCAAACACAAAACACAACAGTTGGGCTTTACATAGCATGACAAACAGAACATCTGCTACCCATGGGGCTTGTTGCCACCATTTGCTGGGCAGTTTGCTCGCCGCGTCGCTCGTGTCAGCTTGTTTTTTTCCCTGGTGTAAAAGTGCAGGCGGCACCTCAAGAAAAAATGAACAACCTCTGCTGTGGTACCCACATAGTGCAACCTACAGCCCACACCAGCAGAAGCAATGCGGCTGTCGAGCAAAACTTGGTCAACAATGTTCGCATACACATCGGCACATGCAACTGTGTCCACAGTCAGTTCTTCAATATGTCCTTCCACAATGCGCAACAGGCTGAGAAGCTGGGATGAGGGCACTTGCAGGAATCCTCTTGACTTCTTCTGGATTAGGTCAGTTGGCTCTCGTGTCTGGCTCTTGAGTGTTCCCACGCAGTCAGTGCAGCTTATCGTTGAAAACTTCTTTACCACGTAACCGGCAAGATAATCAAGAATGCACTCTTTGGTGGAGAGCGTAACGTCAGGCACGGATGCATTGTTCACTGCCTCTCCCGGCTCCTCAAGAACGTCATCAAAGAGGACCGCCAACATGTCAATCTGCAAAATACATTCCAAGTTTCAAATCTTTCAATGTATAAGTTGAGATTCGTAAATGCAAAAACACATTATGTTTCATTTGGTTATTTGGTCATTTGTGTAGTGAAACTGCTCCTGAAAAAAAGAAACTAGAGCTAATAAATAAAAGCAAGGGGCACGTTACCTGACTGGAGGCAGGTTTTCCCTTGTCAAAGAGGCCCTGGAGCTTGAGCAACAGCTGGGGTCCATCTCCCTCGACCGAGGCCCGTTTTGGCGGCCGAACTAGGTTGTTTACAGAGAGCATCCGATAGATGAACAAAAAATGTTGCACAGTCGGCTGCCCTCCGTCACCAGCAACATGCCTGACGATGCCGAAAAACCTCTAGAAAGAAAAAATCAATTTATCGCAACAATGAGAAATTCATAGCACATTTATACACATAAAAGTCATCATGTTTACCTCTAGAGGATCTTGTCCGAAGTTCCCAACGAGAACGTAACGAAACCCAGACAACAGCAAGCTCTCGATGAGTGCAACTGAGCTATGCAGTGTCAGTCTGAGGGCTCCACATGTCTGCTTACTCAGAAAGCAGACTTGCCTCTGGGTCGGTAATGTCTTGATGTATTTCTCCCAGTTGTCCAGCCATGCAATGCTGTCCTTCAACACCTGGAATAAAATTATGCTTCATCTATAGTACACGAAAAACACTTCATAACACATGTAATAATCTCACAGCAATGTGTTGTGCTTCGTTGAATCGAACATGGTCTGGCCTCCGAGAGTTCAGGCAGTCGAACAGCTTGTTCAATGTTCTTGTAAATTGCGATGTTGCAGCCGACCCATGGAGCTTCTTGCAGTCTTCCTGCTCGCTATAAAACTCCATGGCCGAAGCAGTACTCTCACTGAACAGCTGTAAAATGTGTGGAAAAAAAGGATTTTAAGTTTACTTCCCAAAACGTGTGAGCAGATGTTTTTGAAATACACTTTGCACTGAACATAGCTGCGTGCATGACTTGCCTGGACAGCCAACTTCACGCTCATCTTTTGGAACGCATTGGGGAAAATATGGGCTTTCGTTAACTTCGGTACAGCCCGGAGTCCAGCCTGTTCTTCTTCATAGTCCAGTAAGTCCTTGTAGTGACAGTGGAACACCTCCTGTCCTTGAGGGAGCTGCAACATAAGGACAAGTGACAAATTTTTTTTTTAAACTGAATAGTTTATGCACAGGTCAAGGCATTCACATGCAACTTTTTTTTACTTACCAAAAACTTGCCCTTTTTGAGCAAGTTGTTTCTGATGCACTTAAATATGTGCGGTGGATCAATTACAACGTGGACTTGCTTTGAGGGCTCACACGGGTGTTCAAAACACGTTTGAAGCTTGTGCATGTCCCCGTTGACACCTTGAGAGAAAAACAGTTTAATAGTACACTTGTTTTTCTACTACATCACTAACCACAGCTAAATAAAATTTGAAAAGACGTACCCAGAGATCTCAAGGCTGATTGGTTTGATGTGGAGTTGTCGCAGGTCACTGCGTCAACAACAACACCAGCGTTTGTAAGGTGAACAATGCACTGCAAAAGGAGCTTCGCCACGATTGATCCTGGGGCAGCACCAGAAGCACAAAATGTGCCCACAGTTTGTGACCACCCTCCCAGAAAAGGCCGAAACAGAAAGACCAGCACGTGGTCGCCGTCTTTGCCATGGTCACCTGGTCGTGTGTGTTCGGCGAAATCCACCTTGCCCAGCAGTGCCATGTCCGACTCGCGAATGTGGACGCTTTTTCTGACGCTCATTTCATCGAACATGAGCACTCCTGGAAAGTTTTGGGTAGGTTAACATCTTGTCTCAATTGCGCTGCTGAATATAATACAATTATAAAAATGAGTACTGCTTCTTACCTCGACGCTCTCTTTCTGGAACTGCTTCTAGCTTTTCACACAGAACCGTGAACAAAGTGCTGTCGAAGCCAAAATCAGCTTTCAGATTTCTGAGGTAGCCATAGAGGGTGCGGGGATTTGGAAGGGGCAAAAATTCATTTTCATGAAGAAAAGTGTAGACTGCTGTGGACTTTATCTTTAGCAGCAAGCAGTCATAAATCCACTCTTTTTTGTACCTGGAGAGAATGAATTGCAAATTTGTTTTCCACAATGAGCGTGTTGGAAACTATTCATGCAAAGCACAAAATAATGAGAATGGTGTTATAAAAACTGAAGAAAGTATATTTGCCCAAACAAACCTGCAATTTTTCCCGAAATTAGAAATAACACTACACAAAACGGCCAAACCAATGTCTGCCTCAATAGCATATTGTTTTGCGGTACAACAGATACAAATACATGATGAATAAATGAAGGCTACACCTTGAGATAACATTTTCAAACGCAAAAGGGGCAATCCAATAGCAATGTTACGTGTGTGATGGGGTATTTGGAACTTACCGCGCAGCTGTTGCAGACTTCGCGTTGGCTTTCATGAGCCAGTGGTCAAAAATGAGCTTCTCGCGAGCCGAAAGCTTCCGAACGTCTTGGTGCGATCTTCTGCTCCTATTCGCTTGCACTGTCAATTTCGCAATCTTCACTTGGCACAAACGAAGTTGCTGCTTAGTGCTTCGAAGCTGGTCTTTAACTGCGTGGAGCTCTGAGATGGAGCAGACATTTCCCTCTGTCTGGCATGCCATCTCTGTGCAGCTTCCAGTGCTTATCACTCCACCTGTCAAACGAAGAAATATGGATCAATATAATGCGACATCACGCAGCACACAGGCAATACAGGCTCTCAACATAGTGAAACAAGAAAACAAGGCAACGCGAATGGAGGCTTACCATCATCTCCGGCTGCTTCAGGATCGCAGGGCTCTGTGCTGGAGCTCACAGAAGCTGCAGTGCCATCGTTGTTCGGCGACGAAACGCGACGACGTTTTGCAGGCGGATTTTCTCGCTGTGAGCGCGACCGTGGCTTGGGCTTCGTAAGATACGCCGGCAGGTTTCCAAATATCCGGGGTATGGCACCGACGCGGAGCTTAGGCTTCTCGCGCTGCAGAAGCACAGATTGTCTACTTATTCTGAACTCATCGGCTCGAATAATGTCCGTGGTGTCGAAATGTTTCTCGCACACACGAACGGCCTTCGACTCGAAGTTGAAAGCGCCCGTCTCCTGTCGTGGAATGGCTCGCTTCCACCTGTCGCGTTGTTCGCGGTCGCTTGGGAGGCAGAACAGCGAAGCTTTTTCTGTACAACTCCGATAGCCAGAGCGGCAACCAGGTACGCAGCACGTCAGAGGCATGGTAGTTCACATAGTTTGCCGTCTGTGATGAGTGTAGACAGCTATACCACACAACAAACAAACCAGTAAGCTCGCGCTCCAACGCACTGCAAACGCTGCAAATGCGGCCGCCGCCGTCCAAGCCGCCTTCACCAGACTCGTAGCGCCACCGCGCGGGAGCTTTGATCCCCATATGAAGCTCTCCCATAGCGTTACGGAGAAGTTTCGTGACCAGAAAAGTATTGAAGGACTCTGATATAGCCTTGTGGCAGTTAGGGGGTTTCTGGAGAGATGTTTTCATGGCTTAGCATTCTGTACTGCAGTGAAACCACCTTTACAGAGGGGTTACATGTGAACTATTATACAGCTGCTCGTTTATATCGAATACTTCGAAATTTTCAGTAACTGAAATACGACTCAAAGCAGGTTCGAATGCAGTAATATTCATTCGAAGCATTCAAATATTTGCACAAGTCTAGGTGTTACTCATTTTAATATTAAAAGCACTTGAGTATTCACCCATGAGTGTAAATTTTCATGTGGTGTGAGCTGATGGGCAAAGAAGCAGATAAGGGCGCGTCATTGGGGCTAGTGTTAGTTGAACATGTTTCCACACTTTCAACTCGCAGAGGGTCAGCAGATCAGGAAGGAGCGCTACTTGCTTGACTTCCTGGGTTCAGTTGAAGTGTCGTGCCACAAAGGCAGTGAAGTCTTCTGCCAGGCGATTCGAAAGGTGAGCAGGCCGGGGTTTTTTTGCTGCAGTGTAACATTTGACCCTTGAAACTTTTACAGCGAAATGAAATAGACGCAAGTTAGTAGATGTTATTGATATTTCTTTTTTTTTAAATATTAGTTGGCAGTTACATTACATCAAGAGGGTTTCGAAACATTTCTGAAAGTTTTAAGCTACATGTGTATTCAGAATCTTGACCCTTCATTCATCATACATCATTCATACATCAACTCATTTCATCATCGAAGTTCATTTAATAACTATAAAAAGCACAATTTAGGGTCCCCAGCTCACATTTCCCTCAACCGTTCAGCTGATGCCACTTTAAGGAGGACTCGACTTTTGTCAGCAACTATATTTCTTTATGGACTTTGTGCGACTGCATTAACTGTGTAAACAATGTTTGGCTGGGCGACCTCCTCCAGTTGAAATCATCACCTGTAGTTAACTAACTTGTTCAGTGCTAGTGACTACAGTCTTTCCTGCATGTCTCAATGACAGGTTGCCAAGGCTAGTGCTTCCGAAGTGGGCGTTCACGGCTCGCATCCGTGCGTCCTCGAAGTCACCGACCTCGGCCTGCGGATGGTGGACCGTGGGCGACCAGCTGTGAGACACACTTCCGCTTTTCGCTCTTTTTAGCCTGTCTGTCTGTTAAAGCTTGAAACTGGAGTGCTCTCATGCATTATCTTGTTAATCTAAAATTGCATGACTGAGGCATTGTGGGACTGATGGAGAACGTAAGAATGGACCGGACCTAGCGCATGTGTGGCGGTGAAAGGATTTGCATTCCAATTTTCTCTTGGAGTGCACCATGTTCCTCGAGTTTGCCTTATCCTTCTCGACTTTTGTCTTCTGTGCGTACCATAAAATGTTGAGCAACCGCCCCTCCTTCTCACAGTGAAACTTAATTGCTCAAGATTAAGGGAAGGGGGGGCTTGGACCGAAAATGAAGTTGGCGGTGTAGAGTCTTAAAGATGAATGTGCACCGGTGCTCCAAATGTTCTTCATTGAATATGCATACTCTTACTATTTTTGCTGTGCCAGAGGGAATTTTCGTGTGAAATTTCATGCGTTACGACACGGAGGAAAGACAATCTTTGGTTGTTCCTACAGTTTGTGATGACCGAGAGCACAACCCCGAGGTGCCACACTGTAAAATTACAAAGGAATCGTGCGCATATTCGAAAGCTTTTAGAACTGGGTTTCCTGGGAACCTCTGCTGTGGGATTCTGTAGCAAAGAAGAGAGTGTAAAAGGGTAGTGGTAGAGAAAAGGAAAAAGGGGGGAGGGGTTAGCTAGATTATTGGTGCCTATTTCGAGTGTCCTGAAAGGGGCAGCGGCCACATGCTTTTACGATACGAATTGCTGTTGCACATGTGGTTGTTGTAGTGCATAGAGAAAACAAGCGATTGCTGTATTCGAGTGCAACGAAATGCTTTTCTCGTTTGCAGCCCAACCATGTGCCAACACACGACTACTTTTTCAATCTGAAGAATGTCACCTTCTGTGGGTACCACCCTAAAGATCACAAGTGAGTCACTCGTCACATATTTTGCACTGTTTGCGATAAAAATTAACAAAAAAAGTGATCGAGCTTGAAGTAGTTAAATGGAACAAGCAAACTCCTTGTGTAATTGTTAGAGAGATAAGCCATGTCATTTATATGTATTTTTTTTCTGCTTGTGGACTAAATCAGAGATTTCTGCTCTTCCAAAGCAGTTCCATTGTTTGTGGGCTTGTGCGAATATTGTCATGCTTGTTTAGTTGCCTCGTTAGAATATCTTAACAGGTAATGACGTATTCGAATTCGCTTCGATTCAAAATATTGGATATCTTTAAAGCATTAGAAATGAACAAATAGGTGTATGTTAGTCTGCATGTAACCCTCCCATGTAAAGAGCGTTTTACTTCAGTAGAGAGGGGCTGTATCGTGAATACACCTTTACAAGGAGAATCCGCACTGCTGTGAACTCTCATTTCAAGGTTGATGAACATATTGCCCTCACATCAATTCCTTTTTAAGCTTAAAAGCTTAATATATCAGCTCATCTGCTCTAATTAATGTAAATTTTTAGATGTAACATATTTTACCTGTCATCACTTGCATTTTAGCGAAAGTCAAATCTAGCTACTAGTATTTAAAAGTTGCGTTAACTTTCTTTCAATCAAAAAGAATGACAATTGCTCATCCTTTGTTTAAATACTAGAAAAATATTGTGCAGGTTAAATTGGTCAAGACGAATCGTTCATTTTTTTATAATGAGTGATATATACTAATCGACTATTCGAATTCAATTATAGAATTTTTTTGAAAAAATTGCTATTACCTTCTAATTTACTTCAATTTTGAAATTCACTATTTGTGCAAGCCTAGTGATTAGTTCTTTTTTGCATGTATTCGTAGATATTGGTTTTGCTGAAAACCAGTATTTATTCCGCCGGATTCGAAGCCACACATTCCTGCGCACTCTGAAAAGTACTTTCGGTTTGACTGGCAGTATCGCCGGGTAGCCGATGTTGGTCTCCTAGTAACTCTTTTGTCCCGGATATGTATATGTATATCATGTGCCGGATATGTATATGTACGAACGTATTTATAAAAGGCACAAAGAAAAGAAATTATCTGGAGAAAAAATTCCGAGGGACCCACCGGGGATTGAAACTAGCAACGTCTCGCTTCTCGGTGCACTGCATTAACCAACTGGGCTGCGCTGCTCATACTGTCATCTAACGCGAGCTATGTATATGCACCATTTACAACTGGCTTACTGTCAATTGACTTGAAAGAAACATGCCTGAACAAAGCATGTACTCTGTTTGGACAAGCTATACATGATTTCTCTAAACATTGACCTGTCAGATGGCTTCATCAATAGAAAGGTGGGTTCACTGAAGCACATACAGTTGGATGGAATGGCCACTCAAAACGTCTCTGGCTTAACTTTCACTATATAGCAATAGAAAAAATTGCTCGCATCAAGTCCAGGAATATTTGGGAAGTTTCTGATCCCGTCATGCCTGTGAATTCGGTTCCCATCGAAATGCACACTGCCACTATCGTTTTAAACGGACAAACTCAACTTGCTGCCCCAGATGAGTTGCGGTGACGCTTGAGCCGTTAAAACATCGCATGGTTTTGTCGTCGCAATAATAACATCTCACCAGGAACCTTGTAGATTGACCTCATTAACTTCTTGGTGCACTACTTTTGTGCGATGCTCCTACAGGATGTGTCGGTGATAGTCACTGGAGACTTCAACGTTGTACTTTTATGTGAAAACCAGTGGCTAGTCACATTTTTCTGTGGTGAACTTGGGCTTTGCCTCCTGTTGGACGTCTCGCAGTCAACTATTCACAACACCAGCTGTCAAGATACACTAGAATCTCGATGATACCATTACGGTTGATGCGAATTTCGTGATGATACGAATTTTAAGGTTGTTTTGGATGAACTACATTATATAAAATACACCGGGATTTGGTGTTATACGAATGGTTTCCCCAGCCACCGCAGATGACCCGAATGTCCGACTGACCGCTGCATGCCCCGCTGCATGCCCCGCTGCATGCCAGCGGGGCAACCGAGCAAAAACACGTCGCGAGGCCGACGCGAAAAAATCTGTCCCAAGACCAATTGTTCCGCCACGCGATGGCATAGTATCGCCTTTTCGCTTCACGGCTTTGGCTTTACCCGCTGCTCTATTTCTCAAACCATGTGATGTCGACAACCAGCCGCAAATCAACATGGCAGCGAAGGCATCAGCGGTTACCCGAACCTGTCTTGCTTTTGCACTGCCGGCTGAATCCGCCGCCGTCGCTGTGTCCGCTCGTGTCATTTTGGCTGGCATGTCTTCCGAGGTAATGCTAGTAAAGGTCTAAACTGTTTCTTTTCAGTGCCTTGTATGCATAATTATAACTCAGTGGTCAGGAACCGGGCGAAATGGAATGAATTTTCAAGCGGCGATGGCGGCAGCGGGGGTGGCATGCATACGAGGGCCAGGACGAATGTAAAAATATTTTCGGCAAGCGCGGGCGTGGTTTTTCGTCCATGCTGGCATTTTCGCTTGAATTCTTCAATGCGAGTTCTCCAGGTCTCGTCTTTTTTTTGTGTCGACATGGCGGCGCGGTTTTACGGCTGCTGACGCGGGGAAGCGAGTGAATTTCCAATGAGTTTGGCCGCTTTCGCTCGCCCTGATGTCAACTGTGAATGCGCTGCGCCAGCAGCATGGGCGAGAAAACCGCTGTACTTCATAAAGAGGCGGTTAAGGCAGGAAAGTTTAAAAGAACATCACAGACTTTTTTTCAGCAAGGTGTACTTGCGAATGAAGTTCTTGTTCATCATTTTTATCAGCTTCAAGTTGTTTTGGTTCATACGAATTTAGGCTGATACGAATATTTTATGCGATCCCTTTGAGTTCGTATCATTGAGATTCTACTGTAGTGTGGTTACTGCATTGCTGTCAATCCAAGCTCAATCGGCCGTGTTCACTACGTTTAGAATGGTTCCTGTATCTTCGAGCTTTACTTCTTATAACAGCCCCACGTGTTGCTATCGCATTCATTGCTTCGGCCTTGTACCAAAACTGTGACTTGTTTATGGATGAGTGAATGGATGTCATTAGTGTGCGCCGAATAAAGAAATGTGCAAATACTCCCTGTTGTCTTTTAGGTATTTTGGTTTCATCACAAAGCATCCGCTACGCGAGCGGTTTGCTTGCCATGTGTTCCAGGCTGAGGGCTCTACGCGGGAAGTGGCCGAGGCTGTCGGGTGAGTCCTTGAGACAGACTAAGCATTTAAGTTTTAGTGTATTAGTTATTCTAGTTACAATAAATACTATGTGCAATGTGCAGATAAGGGTCCCAACGTTACTGACTGCAAACAAGACCCTTGGTTAAAAATTACATAAGGGAAGATGAGAGCAAAAAACAGGAAAAAAAAAATGAAGTACAAGTCCAAAAAAAAAAAAAATTTCTCAAAATCGGCAACAAGCAGCACAAACCATCCGTGCAACAAAAAGCGATCAAAGTGTAAATCATCATAGCTATCATAAAAAACTATTTACATAAAATAAGTCTTGATTGATGCTTGAATGTATTAAAAGAAGTTGACTGCTTAATTGAGAACGAAAGGTCATTTCAAGTTTCAAGCAAAGATGATAATGTAATTTTACCGTAGTACAGGTTGCAGCAAGGAAGCCAAAAATTGAGATTGTGTGCAAAGCTAGCGCTGTTAGTGTTAGTTTGTAACTTACCATCAATAAATACGTAAGGAAGGCTTTGTAATTGCGTAGGTTGTTTAAAAACCCTCGTGCTATAAGCCTTTTGTGTATTGACCCAATCAAGCGAAGCTTCTATTCATGAATGAGCATTGTAAGTGTGTTATATAAAAAAAAAAAAAAACACACTTGTCAGTGTACAGTAATTTGGGTGTGCATAAATGCGGCCCTCAAACGCGTGCCGGTTACAAGCGTATTTTGTTGTAGCCGTTTTTCAGTAATTGTGGGCGTGTCGGCGATCAGTCGTTTCTCGTACGAGTTGGATCCTTTATCTAGATTGCTGAGGTGACTTGCCATTTGATTGTTGTGCGGATAGGAATGCACGAGCATCATTGTTGCAAGTAGCTGTTGAAGCAATGCACTGATAAACACATAGATGTAACCTAATGAAACCAACTGATTAGCTAAGGAAGGTGTCAATTAGGAAAAAGAAACAATGACTTGGTTTAGATTAAAAACTGCACTCTTAGAACTCTAATGCCATATGTTTCGCAATCATCAGTTCATAATTAATGGAGAAAATGAAGGTCGAAGTTTAAATTCAAAATCCGTACTTGATGTAAAAAAATTTTGGTTTGCGTATTTGCACGACATTGGCTTGACGAAATTCTGTGGAACTTAGTATGCTAGGTCTGTGGCACCTGCAGATGACAATTTACTTCATTTTTATGGATCAGAAGCTACGTAGGAACCAGCAGATGCCATCGAAATGTGGCGTCACTGTGTTTGGTGTGGGAGTCACATGTCGTCGCTCTCATTTTCTTTTCACGCGCTTTCTCGCTTGCCAAGCGTTGTGTCGCCGTAAAAATGGGGTTTTCAGGATTGTGAAATCGTACTTTACTAACATGCAATAAATCGTTTTTGTTGTTTAGTGTCTTAAGACATAAATATATCTCCCCTGTACCTTCCTTAGTTTTATTGTCCGTTGTTTTCATTATGTTGTATCTAACAAAAGAAACCCTTGATCAATGCTTTCTCTTTTGTTTAAACATATGCGTTGTGGTCAATCTACAGGATACAGGAAAAACAATTAAAAAGCAAGTATTGAGCAATGAGAAAGAAAGAAAAGCAGTATGTCAGGCACACATTAGCCAAGCTTAGCTCGGCCTCGTTTTCCCAATAAGGCTAGGGTTTTTGAACTCTATTTCTATAACAAATACTTTATTTCATTTACTTATCTTGGTTCATTGTATTGAGGTTTGAAGGGATAAATATTTATTTCGTGCATGCTGCCTTCTATCCCAAACTGTTTCGTATAAGAAGAGGAAATATTTAAATATTATTTACCACATTAAAAGCAAGGCTCTGATGGTGGAATTATATTCATTTGCGGTAGATTGGTTTGTATCGGATGCTTAGAAATTTCAGAAAATTAAAAATTTGTGTTGACCTGAATACGAATGTTATAATATTCGTTGCAATAATTAAAGAGATGGGAGATGGGTATGCCTAATGCGTACCCATCTTTGCTCATTTTCCCGATTGTCATGCATTTAAACTTTTCGTTGCAGGCGAGCGTTCCGCAAGTTCTACCAGAAATTCGTTGAGATGGCCTACCCTGTTGAAGATATCTATATAGAGTGAATCCAGTGGGCTAGAGGGAGCCAGCAGTAACACGATTGCTTCCACCTTTCCGTTTGGTAGAGGCTCACTCGCACCGCGCCGAGCCGACGTTTGTCGGTTTGTCGAGGCTTCACGCAATCTGTTCTGCTGCACATTTTTTGTCTGTGATGTGCAGTTGGTGCGAAACGTTTGTGCATTTTCTGTTGCCACTCAGCACCTCTTCTTGCTGTTTTTTTTATGTTGTACGTGGCAAACGCTATTGTGTTGACCACCTAGATACGGAATCTCAATCGTGGAGGTTTGAAGCACCTTGTAATAATTGCGAGATGTAATGCAAGTGTAGATGCGGAAGGAAGACACGATGGCCCGATTACTGCTTTACATTTTTATGGCTCGAATCAGATGTACCGTTTGGGCCGCTTTTAAATGGAACACCGTTAGTCTCAGCGGGGCCATTTAATGTTGTTTTTATAAGGAGCCATGGCTTGCTGGGCAAGTCCTACTGTGTAACAAGCTTGATATGCTTGACAGTTAATCTCATTTCTCATTAGTTTTGGCTTTCACTCAACTGCGGTTAGTATTTATGAAACTAATAAATTTAACATAACAGCCACATTTAGTGCACTGAAAAACAACCCTGTGCCTGGTGCGGTTAGTTCTTCAGCATCCTAGAATAAAATTAGTCAATGCACAACTTGGCTCGCAGGGGTACATTGGGCGGAGAGGATTGACTCATGTGAATAGCCTGTTCTTTGCTTACATAATTGAACTTGAGGGGGGGCCTGCAAGGCTTTTTGAGCTCTGTCAGAAAACGCTGTTGATCAGCACGTAAGGGTCCCGAGAACATGCGAGCCAAACATTACATCACTGCACACGGCCTCGAACTTACCATTAATTCTCAAAGTGAGCTACGAATCGTTCCCTCTTCTCTCAAGAAATAATGCCACGAACCCAAATGATTGGCGAAAAACCCAAATGAGCGCGCCTTAAGTCCTAATTGTTTGACCATTGGCTGATTTGAGAGTAAGCCAGACATTTGAAACACAAAAGAAAATATTAATAAAAAGGAAAAAGTAAGTTATAGCCATGATGTGCACTGACTAAAGGATGCATCTTTTTGGCCACTTGTCATCCCCTCCCTGCGTAGATTTCGGCATGCTTGCTTAGTATGAAAAGAAAGTGCTCAAATAATGCGACAAATCGTTATAACTCTGCTCGTACTTGACGAATACTAAGTATTTTTGCCGTAGTTGATTCGCGAGGCAATAAACTTTCTTTTAATTAAGGTATTTGACGTTTACCTGGAAAAACACTGCAGGGCCGCTTTAATTAACAGGTTCACTGTGGCATGGGTCTCTGATCAGTAACGGGCTGTGCTTCTCTATTGCGGCCGGCTGCAATGTTACGACCATGCATCGGCTTGCTGAGAAGATAACTTATTCGAACATGAAAGCAGGGGTACAATTCTTGTTGCAAGAAGTTGTAAGTAATCGGAAGAAATTCCTGGTGTTGCATGCCATTACCAACGGGTGACCCGCCAGTAGGTCCCAGGTGCGCCGTGACCCACTGGTGGGTCGCCTGCGCATGTGGAAGATATGCCGGTCGCTCGGCATGTAGAACGAGACTTCAAGAAAGCTTGTTGCTGCGATCCTGTTGCAGGTTGTCTAGAATTTACTCATGAAACCAATACCAAAAGGAATGTGAAATCTAGTTGCGAGCTGTTATTCACTGGAAATTTCCAATCCGTGAAACTTGCTTTCTGCCATGGTGCACTAGTGCAGCCGTTGGCCCCTTTATATAAACTAAATCCATAAATGTTAGCTTTACAAAATGGGGCCCATTCTGTTGTCAGTAGTCCAAATTTGGTATCCAGGTTTAACACAAGAGAGGACATGCACATTCAGAAGTTTCGCCATTGCTTTTCGGAGGCCATTGCTACGCTTTAGACAACCTCTTAGGCTTTGAGCATGCTTCGCGATGTGATTACTTGAATCCACATGGGGTACAAGATCAGACTAGGTGTAGTGGGTTCTGAAACATTGGATGGGTATTCTTTATTTCCCGTCTTTTTGGTATCAAACTGCAGTCGGTATTTTTGTTCTACCTAATCGGGCCACGAAAAGTTACACGTTTGAATTGGGCTGCGCCACAGTATTGAGTTTTTCTCATTTGATTTCATCTGTGAAGTACGTGCAGAAGTTCCTTTGAACTTTCTCCTATTTCATTTCCTTCAAAATAGTTTTAGCTGGCTGCTGTGAAGTGTGTTTTTGAATGCTCCATGGCCAGTGCTACCTTAATGCCATCTAACTATTTCAATAATGATATTGAAGCAAAGTCTGTTCTTGGCAACCCAAGCTGCCAAGCTAAAAAGAAAACAGAGACAGTAAAGGAAAGCCTCTTTCCTTTCTTTAAGAAGACATTTTTGTTCAGAAGTCTGATAAGCTGTATACAGATCACCATCTGTAAGTGTCGTAGGTGTTAGTTGTTATGGCAACTGTTACCATTTGTTCTCGTCAGAAAAACGGGATTCGTGTCCAATTGCAGTTGTTGACAGTGATTGAGCGAGCGGCGCATCTTTGATTACCAAAAAAGACATTAACACTCGCTCTGAGATGGGACGGGAAGACTGTTTTGTTTAATATATGATTGTGCATAAAATGTTATCATCATTTAGTTGTCATCGTCGGTAACCCAGTTGTCAAGTCCTCCAATTTTTAATTCGATGTTTAGAGTGATCAATTTGGAAAGGTGGGCTGGTATTCCCTAATCTTTTTACTTCTGTTTTAATGTTTTTTTCATGTATCTTTAGCTGACAGTGTGCAGCTTTGACCGCTACCACTAGAGAGTTTGGGCTGGGTTAGCCATGGCTTGCCATTATGAGAGTACCGGTGACTTCCGCTCTAGTCAACGCACTTTGCCAGTGCTTCTAGATTATCTTGAAGCTGCAAAGTTGTTAATGCACTTCCAGGTGCGTTTTAAGAGACCTTAACTGTGAGGGTGTTTCTCAACAGGTTTGTCACAATTTTTGGTTAACCACAATGACTCGGAGGTCATGGGGTTTTGCTGGTTCTACACTGTTCGCAGTATGGATACTATAACTATCACTTCTGCAAGTGCCATTGATGGTTTTGTCACTAATCAAGTTGACAGTACATAAGCTTCTGGAACTCTTGGTAGCACCCTGTTGACATCAGACATTGCTGCCAGGTGTCCTACTTGTAAGACCGAGCCATATATGGCAAGTTAAAATGAAGACAAATTTTGAGTTTCCTGGTTCTCAGTGGCACTAGTGGAAGTGTCAATCAGTGTCAGTAATCACAGAACTTTTGGCAATATTACCAGCTGTGAATTGCAAAACTCTGCATGGTACCACAATCCGTAGATTATTGTAATGGTTGTAGTAACTTTTGTTACACTATTGATAGTTTTTTAGTGAATATTTGTTATTCTGTTGATAGTCAATTCACAGGTATGTATAGATCATTTGATTCGTGTAATCAAGAACCTGGCCAGGCCAATGTTCCTTATATTGTAGGGAGGGGTTAAAGGGAACATGTTTATTTGTGTTCTACTGAAGTCATTGTGACTAAAACAGACACTGTCATTAACATGATTCTGAAGTTTTAGTCATTGAAAAATATAATTCATTACACAGGCACAGTGACTATATTGGCGGTGAGAGCACACTTCCAGCTTGAAGGGCAGTACCCCAAAATGGACAAACGCTTTGAGAACACAGGCATTACTCTCAGTGCATTACTCTTGGGTCACTAGTCCTTGCACTAAAGGTAACAAGTAAGCACTTGCATGAAAGGTCACATGTGATGGAAGTGTTTAGTGAAGGTCAAATCTTGTTTTGAAGGTTGCTAGTCCTTGCACTAAAAAGTCACAAGTCAGTAAGAGCTTACATTAAAGGTCACATGTGATGGAAGTGTTTAGTGAAGGTCACACAGTTGCCATCGGCACATATATTTGTAATATTGAAAAACAAAGCAGTACTGCAAAGGAAAAGAGCTAGAGCAACATTTTCACACTGTTTTGTGCATGTGCGACGTCACAAAAACACCTTTTGTTGCTTTTGCAACATTTTCTGCGCACTTTTTATTTGTTCTGATTTCTATCTCATACTCACAGATAAACTTACGTGCCAGAAATGTATCCATTAACACATTTTTTTTGGCAGCTATGTTTTTTTGAGTTCTTTAACATGCCCTTTTTTTGTCACATGTTTGCTCAATTGTCATTTCAGGCCATTCACATTTGTTGCTTCCTGTGGCAAAGCTCAGAGTACCAAATTATGGGCTGGTAAAAGGACGACCAATTTATATTTTACAAACAATTATTGCGTGATTTCGGTGTCAAAGCATGCAGATCTGATGTCCAACAACGTAACCCATCAGCCTTTTTTGTGTTGTCTTTATTACCAGAGAAACCTACATTTAATTGTTTTTTTACTGTACAGTACATGTGTTTTACGTGACACCTTATTTTTTTTTTAGGTTCACTGAGGCGACTGGGTCCTCGATTGCTATGCAATTCAGATGGGCATTACTCTTTTTTATGTCTACTATATTTATTTTTCTGCATTTGTACTGTTGAATGGGCATTGTCTGAATGCACACTGAAGGCGAAATTATGCCCTTCTGTGCTGTAAATTATTTATCCATAAACATATGAATATTTGGGAAAGTCATGACTGAAAGGGTTGTGGAAGTACACTCAACCTCGTTATAACGAACACAGGCATAATGACATATTGGTTATAACGTGGTAAATTAATGGTCTTGCAATAGGTATCGTGTTAGAAATATACATTTATAATGAATTTTTGTATATAACAAACTTGTTTCATGCGAAGATGCAACTTTGTTATAACGAAGCTTGAGTGTATTTCTATATCCTAAAATCACTCTCGCGAGGTATGACTGTATGCCAGTGATTAAGAGAATTATGGGAAGAGAGTGGCACATTTTAATGGGTGTGAAGATGCAGTGTCAGTTACATATTTGCAAACCGAACAATACATCTTAGACGAAGTGCATGTGTCTCGGTGCTTCAGTGCAACAATGGCTTTTATGTATGAATGAAAGGGGTGGTTAAATGGAATTGAAGCAATTAGTGTCTGCCTGAGTATCACAGTGGCCACACTGCTTTTCTGCAGAGTACAAAATTGTAGTTTTTGTTATTAAAACTGCAGGGGTTTGATTTAAACTTCTTAGAGTAAAAGCAAAATTAAATGATGTAGCTGTATAAATGAGCTTTGGTTTGTACCCTCAACTATTTTGAAATGTGCCATTAGTATCGGAAGATCTCAAAAAAGTTGAAGCGTGGTGATCTCACACCTACATTCCTTAAGATAGAAGAAAAAACAAGTATCCTTGTGCACTTTTCCTGACTGTGACATTTGGCAGCAATGTTCCTGTACGTGTTAGAGTGAAAACTAATTTTTTTTTACTTCAGGACGACAAGTAGATTTTGAGCAATAGCTTATTTGGACTTCTCAAATTATATCATACTTTGCAATTTGCACGGTGCTCGCTTAATACATTATAGCGAGCATCATAAGCCGGTACACTAGAGTCACCGGATGTGTTAAACTGCGTGTACCGGTGCTCAGCGACCACTACTAGTTCACTTTGCGTTATATCTCGAACGTGCTGTTAATCGTACTGGGACAAGTACATGGTGCCTGGTACTAGCACATATTGGGATATGGCTCAGACATGCTCTTGTATAGGGCTGGTACCAGTACTCAGTGACTTATACGAGTACCTGTTGGATTATGTCTAAGACATTCTTTTATTCTGTAGCGGTGCCAGGATTCAGTGGTACTGGTATTTGGCTCAAGTATCATACAAGCTGTTATGTTGTGCTGCTACCAGAACACAATGGGTGGTACAAGTGCTGTTTGAATTGTGTTACACGCCTCGTGGTACTGGTACCAGAGCATAACTTGTCATAGATGTGCAGTTTAAATTAAGTGTCAGGCGTGTTATGTGGTGCAGGTAGCAGTACTACATTGACTGGCTGTATCTTTCGGTTAAATGCCAGAGATGCTACCATGTGGCATGTCCGGCATGGCAGTACATTGTGGCTGGTACGTATAAGCATTTGGGCTGTCTCACACACACTCCTATGTGCTACTGGCACTGGGACATTGGGTCTGGCACCAGCACTCTGGGTTCTCATATGCTCATATGTCTTGCTAGTGCCGTTACTCTGGGGCTTGTACGGGCTTTCTTGTGATAAGTGTCACTGAGCGCATCTGCATTGCACACGAGCAGGCACACTTGAGTGACAGTCCTGCAAGATTTTCTGCGGTATTCATCCGCACTGATGGGTACCTATGCTTTTTGGCATAAGAGTCATTGGATACTGGTCCCAGTATCACACCCATTTCTGTGGCATCGAGCGGGCACTTGTCTGTCGCATCTGCGTGCTGTAGTTTTCCAAGCTGCAGCACGCGTGTTTAGAATCTCAACTGCAGAATCTTCAATATAGAATATATTGAGAGTGTTGACCATATTGAGGTAACATTGCGCAGAAAATGCTTAGTGATATTGGAGAAAACAAGGGTGGAACATCACATGGCTGACTCAGATGTGCACTTCTTTGTCTTGGTTCATGGCCGCTGTTATTTTGAATGAATTTCCAAGTTCACTGCGGAGCTAAAGTTCGTGGACATTTGCAGATCACATGCATGTTCTTGTTTAGTCATGACATTTTGTATGCGCACCCAGTCTAATTTTAGGGTGTTCAGCGATACCTTTGCCTTTGCGGGAGCTGCAATCAGTGCTTACCTTAGGCGCTCTCAGCGCACGGTCACACAACCGCAGCATTTTACACTTGCGGTAACTACAGTAATCGTGACAGTCTGCATGGCCAACTTGAAAGTAGTGTTCCATCCAACACGAGGACTATCACTGTCAGCCTGCACACTACCCCCCCTCAAAGAGAGTGCACGTTGTCAAAAAGCTCGTTAACACCTGCGACTCGCGCCGGTCGTGCGACTTATTTGAGAACGGCATCTTGCAACTTCACGTCTTCTCGCATCGACATTGCCTTGCAAAGTAAGTCAACACCTTGTTCCTGGCCATCTCAATGGATCAGAGGTTTGCGGCTCTAGTCCCGTCACTGTAAAATCAAGCTGTGAGCTACAGAGCTGAGGCAGTCACTTTGCGACTAAAGCGACCATTTGCAACCAGTCGCTTTGTGACTAACGAGGTCGTGCGACCGGTGCTCTTCATAAGGAGTGAATGAGCCTCAAATGTTGTGTTTACCGCCAAACGTGCAGCACTTTATTATTGCCTTGGGCAAGCGGGACTTGAATTCTGTGTAGAGAGTGCTTTTTATAGAGAAGAAACGTTATTGCGCCTGTTTCTTTTTGTGAAACTAGTCTAGTTCTGCTTGTTCGCTTTTTTTAGCACTTTATACAGCGCATTTTGGACTGCTTACAGGAATAAACGAGTGCTTTTTTTTGTAACAAGCATGCCCCATTCGGGTTATTTCGTAGAGTGGATTCTGAAGAGAGCGTAGCGTTGTGTAGAAGAGTGTAGTGAGTAGGGTGTTGAATATATTTTATTTGTTGGCATTCGCATTTTCGAGCCTTTTTGCTCATTTTTTTACTGGTGCGCCACTTTTTTACCATTTGGCCATGTGCGTTCCTCTGCGAATTTTACACATTAGCTTTTTCTTTGTCATTTTCTTATAATGGCACACTGTTTGCAAACCTGTAAATACTATAAGTGAAGGAAACTGTTTTGACAGTGCACTTTTCTGTTCCCCATACCTAACCCACCATATCTCTAGTGCATGTCATGTTCTTCGTGCTGTGCGTGCTGCTTCTTCGCTTATAATTGCTTTTTACAGCACGCAGCTACCAAAGTCTCTTTTTTTCATCTTTCTGGCTACGGGCTTTCCCACAAATGTCTTATACAAAGCACTATCTGTAAAGCTGTTAGCCATAGCTTGTATGCCTTCTCGGTGACTTCATAAGCTAGGTGACCTCGGGTAATAGATGTTGAGTGTTTTTTGAAAGTGAGATTGTACAAAATCTAAAAGGAATGGTTAGACTTTTTCTCAATTGAACTGCTAAGAGACCATGCTTGTTCTTTTGCCAAAGCTCTACTGTTTGTTTTGCTGCAATGAATGGAAAAATGTTCATGAGAATGTGATGCTGCTGTATAGTGTTTTACTGAGAAAGTGTTCTTCTTCGGTTATGATTGCTGCTTCAACCAGCACTCTAAATGCTCAGTACGTGCTGAACATGTGCCACAAATTTGTACAGGCGTGCTGCACAAAGTAACACTTGTAGCTGTAAGTCTAGCACATATGTTGTACTCATTATATTCAAGGTATTATAGTCTGAAGCTTTATGTTCTTAGAGATTTAGTATGTTGCACCCATGGTTTTCTATTGACAGTTCAGACTGTGTTACCTCAGCTGTGAGAGGATTTGCTCAGAAACCTCTGTGCTCCCCCATCTGGTTTTATTTTTATCCTTATACGAAAAGGCAAATATGTTCGTGTACATGTATTTGCAAGAATGCTGTGTAGAGCTTCTTCGAATGAAATGAATGATGCCTAGTGCGAAATGTTCATTCGTGTCTTTCTTTTGTGACTCATGAAGATGAGCAGTGTGGGCTTAATGTAACATGCTACGGATGAGAGGCATTCGGTCTGCAGTTTTGGGATTCCCCACTGGGGCAGTGTGTTTCCATTGTCATTTCATTGTACCCTCAAGACCGAAGGGGAGTGAATGACAATACATAGATATAATAGCAGTGCGGAAAAAGTAGCTAGTTAGCACAAAAACAGAGATTAGTTAATCGAGTTCGTGAGTGATGCCTGTAATGGGCGAACAAAAGTTTGAGATTACCTTGATTGGAATGACCACGCTGGTAAGGCGGTGCCGTTCGTGAAAAGTGCTGGGAATAGAGTATATGTGACGGCCTCTGGTATGGCAGTACATTCCAAACTTAAAGGGCAGTAAACAGGCTCTGAAACGCGCAGGAAAATCTCGCGCATTTTTTCTGTGCGTGACGCAGCACGCAGCTCACCGATTGGGTTAAACCAGGTCTCAACAAAAAGTAATGAAGTCAACGTCACCGATCGTCGAGTTGGCGTCGCGGCGTGTAGAAGGAGGTTGGTCAGGCGTGCGAAGGATGCGCGAGCTTGTTTGGAGGGTTTAAAAATAAAAGAAAAAGCCTGTTGACTGGTCCTTTAAAGATATGATCAATGCAAGATGAAATATCAATAAAAGATGGCCACACACATTCATTTGTATGTTTCTTTAATGTCACTGGCCCATTTCACTTATAATTACTGCTTTATGCAAACCACGCCATGATGTCTTGGGACATTCTAGGTTGTTTTAAGTTCATCTGTTATGCAGACGCGAACTGCTCAGTTTATTTTTGAACAAACGCGGCGGCAAGTGATAAACTTCGAATGTTTGATGCCACGTGTTCAAATGCCGACGCGCCTTGGCGTACGGAGCGGTGCCAGGATTTTAACGAGCGTTAAAGAGCTCGTTTTAGAGACATTCTCGCATTTCTTTGGTTAGTTTCATGTGAAAAATCATACTGTCCATTACTGGAATGTCGAGAGTGATGCAAATTAAATGAATAAAAAAGTTATGGGTTCGAGTGCGAATCGAACCCAAGCCCTTGACAAGCTGGTGTCCTACCTAACGCGTCTGCTTAGAATTGCAGTGAAAAAAAAATTGGCCCGTATCTGCATGTTACGCTGCAAATGCCGTCGCAGAGCCTTCAAGTAAATCGTCACAGCTGAAATGTTGGAAAATTATCACTATATTGTAACTTTCCCTCGTAATATTTTCTTTTTCTCGTAACAAAATAATTGAGTGATTACAGTGGGGAAGAAAAATTTCATTTTAGTTGTTTCCCCAGCTTTCAGCCGACAGTGACCACTGTCAAAAGTGGGGGGAGGGGCTCAGCCCCCCCCCCCCCCCCCCAACTTTTCTCTGTGGGGGGCTAGCGCCCCTCTTGCCCCCGCCATCTGGTTGTCTGCCTCAGACTGCGCCAGCTCTTTTTAATTTGGCTAGCATTGCCCCGCTGTGGTGGTCTAGTGGCTAAGGTACTCGGCTGGTGACCCGCAGGTCGAGGGATTGAATCCCGGCTGTGGCGGCTGCATTTTTGATTGAGGCGAAACTGCTGTAGGCCAGTGTGGGTGCACGTTAAAGAACCCCAGGCGGTCGAAATTTTCGAAGCCCTCCACTACGGTGTCTCTCATAATCATATGGTGGTTTTGGGACGTTAAACCCCACATATCAATTAATCAATCTGGCTGGCATAGACGAAAAAGATGCTACGTAAGATATATATGCAGCGGTACAATAGCTGCGCTAATTTACAATTCGCCATTTTAGCGCCGAGCTGCGCGATAGCCATGTAATTTGCCGAAATTGCGCCAAACTGCCTGTTTCAGCGAGAAATCAAGGCCACCTGTCAATCAATCCAGGGATCCTGCCTTCAGACCCTAACCCTAAAGTACGGTGTAAGATATCTGCTCACTAGGCCAGGACATTCGCAAAATGCGATCAACCAGATGAAGTAACAACGCCGTATGGCCATTGGTACCCGGGAAATATGAATTTCCCAGTCAGCCAACGTGGCTATGGCATGCTACTGCGTGTGAACAATCTCCACATGCCGGCAACACCGGCGACCATGGCGACCATAGTAACGACAGATGCTATAGATATCCGGTGCCGTTGCCGGGCCAACGGGTGCGTGCCGATATCACTTTATCTAATCATACACGCCTAGCTAGCAAGCTGAGTAAATATGCCCCAAACCTAACACCGTCGTGGAAAAAAAAAAAAAAGAAGGTAGCGGTTCAAAAATTTCTTGGCCTTGTACTAACCCGTGCAGAACGCCGCTTAAGTCACCTTCTTTGCTGCACATTAGTAGGCTGTGGAAAAGCGTTTTAAGATTTGGAAGGGGTTGTTAGTCCTAGCCACGGTACACAACGCAGTTTGTTCAATTACTCATACGTGTATGCGCCGCATTACTTAGTACTAATGTAATCGCTTTCGTTAGAAAAAAAAAATGTGGCTTATCTTCCTATATAAGAATCGGTATAACACGAAAGTGAAACATATTTTTACAGAGGTAGGTGAGCGTTTATTGTGCATTGTTTCAGCAACAGCAGCCAATTGCAAAGTTGGGTTAGAAACGGCAAGCAGCTCGAAACGGGTCCAGAACCGCCGTAGATCGTGTCCCCTTTTTTTGAAAAAAAAAAAAAAACATAGTTTTTTCACAAAAAATGAAAGCAATATTTTAATCGATGGTCGTAATTTCAGCCCTATAAGTCCCACTCGAAGTGTGGAATTCCGTATTGTACTTCTAGTATGTGTCATTAGTGCATTTACATTTTTGCGCTAATGTATCTGGATGACATCCTGGTGTTCCGGCACTCGCCGCTCTGTAATTTGAACCATCAACATTTTGATTATGAACTCGGGATACAGTATTTAGAACTCAGTCTGCTCACTATACTGCATGTCAATTATAAAAGTAAACAGCGGACTTAGGCGTATTAGTGCCCTTAAAGGGCCAGTAAACAGGCTCCGACTTTTTTTTTTTTTACAACCCCCATACAAGCTCGGGAATTCGTAGATTAGACCGCAGCGATCACGTTTTCTGAATATTACAGCGCTGCGTGCCGCACAGAGCTTCTATTTCGAAAAACGATTCCCGCGCATCTTTCCTTTGCCTGACTGACCCCCTTGCACGCGCAGTGATGTCAACTCGGTGATCGGCGACGTGATGTAGCACGCAGCTCGCCGATTAGTCTAAATCAGATGTGAAAAAACAGTAATAAAGTCAACGTCAGTTCCTGTTCCCACCCAACAGCTCCGAAACTGCCCCTTGTTTCTTGGAACTGCGGTGAAAGGACCAGCCTCGCAGTTGTCAGGTGCACGTGTACACTCCTCGCTCAACTACAGCGCCTGAGCGCACGTACAAACGTACTTCGCCCTTGACATGAGCAACACGGGTAAAAAGCGTTGCTCTTGCTCTGTCGTCGGCTGCAAATCGAGCGGAGAAGCATTGGCATCGGGTGTCTCTCGATGGGGCCCTGCGCGCTGCATGGCTGAAGCAAATCGGCCATCCAGCGGCGTACATCGGGGCCTAATCATTCGTGGTCGACACTTCGCACCTAACGCTTACAAGGTTGACCAGCAGCTGGTGCGGCAAACGGTAAACAAACAACCACACTTCGCAGCAAGCGGAAGTGCGTTGTGACTAATTGAGTTTGCCGATGACGTCAATCAGTGACGTGGTGTCGCGTTGCCGAAGTGGGCGAAATCACAACAATGGGCTACGCCTTCCTTTCTTTGAAGGGAGAAGGGAAACGAGGCCGCGCGAAAATTTGAAACCAGCTTAAACCGATGTTCTACCCCATGTAACTTCCTTAATATAGCATGTATTCACAAAATTCTTGCGGGAACATGTTCGCAAAGAGAAACTGCACATATATCTCTTTTTAAAAATTTTGGACCTCAGGGCTGTTTACTGGCTCTTTAAAAACTTTGCATTGTTTTTTACTTTTATCACTACAAGCACCGAAATTTTAACCAGCGACCTTTTAGTTTAGAGCAAACCACCTTACCGACTCGGATATGCTGCCATGGCTTGGTAAAATGGTATAAAATTTGATGTGTACATTATGCAGCCCATTCGTCAATATTAAATGGTGATATTTTGTGTCCGAGCCTTGGCACATGCAGTTTGAGAAAAAATTGCAAGCCTTTGGAGTATTTAAATTTTCTGAGGTTGTATCGATTATTGAGATTGTGAGTGCAGTCACAGACTCTTCTTTATCAATTGGACGTGTCATCATTTGTATAATTTCCTCATCTGTAGATATCATCATCAGTGTGTGCCAGCTCGAGCTCGTCTCAAATAAAGCTCTTTCTCATAAGTGGTTGACGGTGCTTCTCGATCTCCAAATCCTCTCGCAAGTTACCACTGGAGCTCCGCTCGGGTTGTCGTCTACTACCACCTGTCATGGCAGTGCAAGACAATCTTGGTTCATCCAACACCACCGACCCAGTGCAGCCTCCGCCGTCGACCCTGGATATCCACAGCCACCAGCGTGATCGGCCAGTATTCTCGGGTCTCAAATGGGATGACGTTGAAGAATGGCTACATACCTATGACTTCGTCAGCGAGTTGAACAGGTGGCATACTCTACACAAATTATGTACGGCCCCTTTCTACCTGACTGATGTTGCCAAAACCTGGTTTTGGAACCACCTCCAAGATCTTCCCGACTGGGACACGTTCGCATGGCAGCTTCGTCAGATTTTCGGTTCCCCCAGTGTTCGCGCTGAAGCAGCAACGAAGAAGCTTGCTGAACGCATTCAACTGGCGGGTGTATCATACACCTCGTACATTGAGGATGTTCTTGCCTTTTGCAAGCATGTAAACTAGAAGAGTTTATACGCGTGCCTCAAAGCGACGAAACAAGCAATATTATCAAAGGCATAAATACCGTTGCATTCAACGCCCTTGCGTCGCAAAACCCTACCACGGCTGAAGATGTCATCACCATTTGCCAGAGACTAGATCAGTCTCTTCGTTTCTGCCATGATGCCTCCAACATTCGTCTTCCTGCGGCCCTCGACAACTGTGCCCTGGTCCGCCGCATCGTTCGTGAAAAGCTTCATGGGCGCTACTCTTCCTGCGCTCTACTATCTACTTTAGCTTCAGCTCCAACCAACTTGCGGGACATCATGAGGCAAGAGATTGCATCTGCGTCACATCCACCTCGTTCCGCCCAATCCAGACCTCGTCAGGTACCAACGTACGCAGAAGTTGCAGCGCTCTATTACACCATGCCGCATCCTCCACGCCCAATCTGTTATTATTGCGGCTATAAAGGTCACATATCTCGCTTTTTCCGAAGGCGCCAACAGGACGACCAACGTGGCTACGCTCCAGAAGAACGCGGACACTTCAGTGCACTCGCGAACTATCAGCGCACGCCTTACCGGTCTTCCTTTCCACGTTCGTCCTCTCCACCTTACAGTATGGGTCTGCCTGTGAACTCTCGTGAGTCTTGCCACTGCTCACCATCTCCCATTCGCCGTTTGGTGCCGCCTCCAAAGTTCTGAATACCCACTCGTAAAACTCCCCAATGCAGTTTTAGGAGGGGAAACTGCATCCACCAGACAGCCAGCAATTCCTCCAGACAGACCGTCGAACTTGTTAACAGTGTTAGCAAAAGGTGTATGCGTTGAAGCTCTAGTGGATACTGGCGCTGCTATTTCGAATATTCGCTCTGACCTTTGCTTCGGTCTCCGCAAAGTCACAACACCTTACTCGGGCCCGTCTTTCCGTGCTGCGACGAACGCCATTACTCGCCCAGTGTACAGTTCATGTTTTCATAGACGGCATTCGTCATCATATTGCTGTTGCAGTTCTCCGTGAGTGCACCCACGAACTCATTTTGGGGTGGGATTTCCTGTCTGCATGCGCTTCTATGTCTTGTCGTCAGCACTTCATCCACCTCAGTTCCATCGACTCTTGTGTATCGGAACATGAAGAGCGCATTCATCTCGTCACCACTTTAGGTTATGTTTTTTGGCCATCCCGGTAAGAAGTAATTAGCGTTAATTGCATGAACACTGTGGATGGAGATGTGCTTCTTCTACATTATGGCCACACGGTACATCAAGGCATTCTGATCATTTCAGGCCTTGTTAGTTTTTCTGAAGGGTCTGCTTTTATTACTGCGTCAAATCAGACCCCCGAACCCTTATTGTTGCCCTGTGGATCAACAGACATATGCACTATTGACCCGCATCTTGTTGCAATTGTTGCCCTTCCAAGTCAAGATGACTTACCAGAGCCAAGCGCGCCGCCACTCAACTCGCCCACTCCTCTATTGGTGACGATAAGCCCTGATATGACAGCAGCCCAGAGTCAAGAATTGCTGAATTTATTGAACAGACATCTCTCTTTGTTTGACGCTCATTCTGCTGTCCTTGGTATGACAATTTCCGCGACTCAAAGAAATCAGACTGACAACTCCCGAATTATTCACCGGCGTGCATACCGCGTCTCTTGTAGAAAGGAAGATAATCGAGGAAAACGTCTCGAGCATGCTTCGACGGAATATTATATACATTCTTCCTCGAGTCCATGGTCTTCGCCAGTTTTTTTGGTGCAAAAGAAAGACGGAACAGTACGTTTTTGCGTTTATTACGGGGCACTGAACAAAATAACGTGCAAAGATGTGTATCCTCTCCCACGAATCGATGACGCACTAGATTCGTTGCATGGTGCAGAGTATTTTTCCAGCCTTGACTTGCGATTGGGCAACTGGCAAATACCAGTGTCCGAATTTGACAAAGAGCAGACGGCTTTTACCACCCCAGATGGGCTGTATGAATTTAACGTCATGCCTTTCGGACTTTGTAACGCGCCCGCTACCTTCGAACGTATGATCGATAGCGTACTGCGTGGCCTGAAGTGGAAAACCTGCTTATGCTACCTCGACGACATCATAGTGTTTTCGTCTACCTTTTCGCAACATCTGCAGCGTCTCGAATAATTCCTAGGTTGCTTTGCAAAAGCTAGTTTAGAGCTGAATACCAAAAAATGCACCTTCGCAAGCAAGACGATCAAGGTTCTAGGGCACTTAGTCAGCAAAGACGGTGTTCGACCGGATCCTGAAAATCTTGCCACCGTCCTCGAGTTTCCCCGTTCGTTGCGTCAAGAAGACCTGCGCAGTTTTCTCGGCTTGGCATCCTACTTTCGGTGCTTCATACACGATTTTGCAAGGCTTGCCTCTCCGCTTCAACTGCTCGCAAGTAACACAACATTCGTCTGGTCTGAAGACTGTGAAAAGGCTTTCCTGGCGTTGAAGCAAGCCCTGACATCCGACTCTGTACTATGTCACTTCGATTCAGCTGCACCCTCCATTCTCCACACTGACGCCAGTGGTCATGGTTTCGGTGCCGTTCTACTGCAGCGTGACAATTAACACCGCATGCAAACGTGTCATCGCTTACGCCAATCGTGCTTTGACTGCTGCCGAGAAAAATTACACAATAACCAAACAAGAGTGCCTTGCTGTTGTATGGGCGGTACAAAAATTTCGTCCATACCTTCACGGCCGTCACTTCACAGTCATCACTGACCACAACGCATTGTGTTGGCTTTCGTCGCTAAAGAACTTATCGAGCGGTCTTGGCCGCTGGGTGCTTTGTTTACAAGAGCACAACTTTGATGTCGTAAACGGTCTGGTAAGAAGCACCAAGATGCTGATGCTCTCTCTCGCTGCCCTCTACCTAACTGTAATAGTCCACCGTCACCAATTTCCACTGCGGCATTACCCATCGCAGGTCTCAGTTGGGCAAGATCCGGCCGCCCATCTATCGTTGTGTCGCATCAGCGCGTTGACCCTTAATTCCGCTCCATTATAGCATGCTTAGAAGGCACATCCACTCCCCCGAACGCCTGGCTTCATCGACAACTGAAACAATTCAAGCTTCACGATGGTGCTTTACATCGCTATATTTACCATGTCGAAGGAAATGGGTCCCCATTATACCGCGTTGTCTACAACGTCAGGTTCTTGAGACATTCCACGATGATTCTGCTGCTAGGCATCACGGCTATCACAAAACGTACGACAAAATACGCAGTCGGATGTCACACAGAGTGTGGCCGTGGTCGTGCCACCAGCGCCCCCGGCGGGAGCAGCCTGTACTGCTCCGCCACCTGACAAACAGGGTTGGCAGACACCCGTGTCTGCTGAACCTCGGACTACTGCAAGTGCAGTTAGGCCCGAATGTTCTGTGAACATACCTGCTGAGCAGGCACCATCCGCCACCTCACAAGAGGTGATGGATACAAGTCCCACTCCTCCGGCGCCTGAGACGCCGAAGGAGAGGCGCAGCTCTTTGGAGCGTACTAAAAAAGAAAGACTATGCATTACCGGCACTCCTATAAAGACCCTGTAATCTAAGGCAACACTTTTTGCACACACAGCACCACAAAACCTAAAAATGACACAAATATTACATTGGAACGTCAGAGGACAGCTAAGAAACCTCGACTATATTCAAGAACATTTACACAAACATACAGCAAATGTACCGTGTGTACAAGAAACACACTTGAAACCGAAACACACAAACTTTCTACGCAATTACGTTACGTTTCGAAAGGATCTGAACGATGCAGTTGCGTCATCCGGTGGTGTTGCCATTGTTCAAGAACTACGTGTACACATTACCACTTCAAACGTCTCTTGAGGAAGTAGCCGTCCGAGCCGTTATCTTGAACAAACTGGTCACAATTTGCTCTTTTTATATACTTCCTCAGCACCAGCTTAGTAAACGAGAATTCCAGGTGTTGATTGATGAACTTCGAGAACCGTATATTCTCCTTAGAGATTTTAACGCACATAGCAGTCTGTGGGGTGACTCGCGCAGCGATGTACGTGGTCGTCTGATTGAACAGTTCCTTATCTCCTCTGGCGCGTGTCTCTTCAATAGGAAAGAGGCAACATATTATAGCCTCGCTAACAATACCTACGCGTCAATCGACTTAAGCATTGTATTTCTATCGCTCCTTCCCCTGCTCCACTGGAAAGTCATCAATAATCTTTTTGGAAGTGACCACTATTCTGTAGTTCGGAGCTGAGCAGTACAAAATGAATGCCCTCCACAGATTCCCAAATAGCTGATATAAAAAGCCGATTGGGACCAGTTTTACAAGGTTGCTAGCTTAAATTGGACTGACATATGCGGTTGTGGCTTAGATGCAGCTGTAGAACACTGCTTTTTTTATTGAAGCTGCAGCTAAGTGCATTCCGCAAACATATGGACTGGCTGGAAAACGACGAGTCCCCTGGTGCAACAGTGAGTGCCGCGATGCTCGCAAACAGCAAAATAAATCAATGAGGCTGCTTCGAGACTCGCCAATTGCAGAGAATCTTGTCAATTTTAAAAACATCCAAGTCCCAGGGCCGGAGAACGCGTCGACAGGCCAGGAGGGAAAGCTGGCAGAGGTCTTTATCTGCAATCAACTCATATACACGTGAAGCAAGAGTCTGGAGCATGGTCGGTAGGGTAGTAGGGCGAGAACCACATTTTCTTCCTCTAGTAAATACACAAGGCAACAGTTTGGAAGACCAAGCGAACTCCCTAGTTGCACACTTCGAACAGGTCTCTAGCTCATCCCATTACTGTATAGCGTTACAAAGGTACAAAGCAAGAATAGAAAAACAGACAATAGAACGTAAATCCACAAACAATGAGGCATACAATGGAACTTTCGCCTTAGCTGAGTTACAAGCATAGTTAAACTGCGGTAACAGAGCCGCCCCAGGCGCCGACCGTGCATTATACGAAGTGCTCAAATGTCTACCTCGTGATAACTACCGTCATGCCATACCAACTAACCCAAGCTGCCACACTACCTGCTGAAACACAAAAAGCTCTCCTTTCTTTGTGCAATGTCCTTTGGTTTTACGGCGAGATCCCCTCCGCCGGGAAAGAAGCAGTCATTATTCCGATTCCTAAACAAGGCAAGGACCCATGCTCAGCATTAGGTTACAGGCTGTTAAGGGCCAAGGTTGAAGGCAGGTACGGCGGGTATCTTTAGGGCCAACGAGCCATGGTCTAGCGTGCTAGGACAGTGGCCACGACCTATGGGGTCCCTGACTAGGGACTCCACCTAGTACTGCAGGGAGGCTGACCCACTAGCGGCTGGTCTCCCTAACAACCTCTGTTTTTTTTTAAATAAATCTTTACTACTACTACTACTACTACTAGGGTAGCAGGCTCCCCGCCGTCGTCCTGATAGCCGATCTTCGCTAGTGAGGGGATGCGTTAATAGAGATAGAACGAAGGTTTATTTACATATTAGTTGAAAGATGGAACTGTACAGATATTCAGCGATTATTTGCAAAATGTGTTCGGCTTTTATAGCCTGTCGTCCCCTTACATGGAGGTCCGAAGAAAGCGGTGACCACTCTTGCCACAAATCAGGTGACGAAGTCTCAGTGGTCCACGTACCAGAAAGGGTGCAGATTTTGGACCACTCGGCTGGTGGGAAACGTAGGCAAAAAGGTGGACCACACAATGACGCGGGCAATTTTGGACCACACAATGACGCACCCGGCCCACGTCTTGAAGACGTCGAAGTGCGAGGAGGTAGAGTCCAGTGGAGGGGGAAAGTTAAACTCCTCCGGGGAGATGGCCGCTGACGTGAACGTCAGCAGTGGTCCAAGGCAGCGTTCTTCTACAGTGTTGCCAGAAGTTTCCCGAGCTCAGCAGGCCAGGTGCTTAATCCCTGAGAACTGCGACTGCGACGCCTTCCCACGCTTCCGGACTGTCGGTGCTTTTGTGACGATTTCGCGTCGGTGACGACAGCCGAGTCGTGAGGTTGACTTCATGAGAACTGCCACAGTGGCGCCGTCCCAGGCTGTTCGAATACGTTCAACAAAAAAAGTTATCTCGCGAAACTTTCGTTGAGACCCGACGACTACCTGGAACACCTACAGGATAGCGTCTAGCTGACTGGGCGCTGATGGGGTTGAAAGCATCCTAGCAGACCAGCTTACGCACCATGGCGTCTGCTCAGATGAACTGCCGGGCCAAACGTAACAAGGCCCATAGCATTGACGAGTTCCCTTTGCAAGGTTTTTGAAAAAAAAAGGTAAGCAGACGACTGGTGCATTTCCTTGAAACAAATAGCCTGATTGACCCATGCCAGCGTGGGTTTCAAGAGGCTAAGTCCACTACTGACCACCTTGTCCGTATCGAGGCACAAATTCCTGATGCTTTCATTTATAAACGAATATTTCTGTCGGTGTTCCTCGATGTGGAGAATGCCTATGACACTACGTGGCGCTTTGGCATACTCCAAGACTTGTCACATTTAGGTGCGCGGGGTAGAATGTTCGGAATAATCGAAAGCTACCTGTCCAACCGGACATTCCGTGTCCGAGTGGGCATTGTCTTATCTCGAATATTTGTCAAAAAAAAACAGGAGTGCCACACAGAGGTGTATTGAGTTGCACATTTTTCATAGTCAAAATGAATTCCTCGCGCTTGTCTCTCCCGCGCAATATTTTTACTGCACATATGTCGATGATGTACAGGTTGGTTTCAAATCGTGCAACCTTTCAATGTGCGAACGTCTGGTTCAACTAGGTTTGAACAAGGTTTTTCAATGGGTAGATAAAAATAGCTTTAAACTCAATGCGCAAAGGAGCACATGCGTCTTGTTCTGCCGAAGGAGGGGCCTCCATCCTGGCCTCAACTATAACCTGCATGGTCAACGCCTGTCTGTAAGACGGAGCAATAATTCCTGGGCCTAATATTAGACCCAAAAAACTTCATCCAATACATCAAGTATTCAAAAGACAGGTGCTTAAAAACCATGAATATTTCGAAAGTGTTGTCACGCACTACGTAGGGTAGTGACATGAAATGTCTGATGAATTTACATAAAAGCCTCTTACGCACGCGCCTAGAAGACGGTGCCATAATCTATCAGTCTGCGACACCATCAGCCTTAAAGGTTCTCGACCCTGTTCACCATCTAGGCATTCGCCTCTCTACGGGTGCTTTTCGAACTAGCCCCGTCGAGAGTCTTTACGTAGAATCAAATTAATGGTCGCTGAATCTGCAGAGATGTTACATGCCTTTTACATACTATCTCAAGGTTAACGCAGACGAGGAACATCCAACTCACTCCACAATTAATGACCTGTCAAATTCTACCTTGTTCAATAACCGTCCTTCGCTGAGACAGCCCTACTCACTCTGTGTCAGGATGCTTGCTGAGAAAACAGCTGTGCCACTTGTAGAACACCGTTTGATGGCTCCAGCAGTATATCCGCCGCCGTGTAAGTGGCAAGTTATAGACTGCGACCTTTCGTGGAAGCCACTAAACACGCACCTACTGCACATATGCGCACACACTTCCTCGAATTCCAACACAAGTACACTGGCCCAGAATGTTTCACAGATGCCTCAAAGTCTCACACTGGTGTGACCCATGCAGCTGTTGGCCCATCCTTCTCCAACTTCGCTATCCTACACTTCGAAACAAGCACATTCACCGCAGAGGCTCACGCGGTATCTCTGGCCGTGAAGAATATTATAAGGAACTGCAACTACAACGCGCGGTAATGTACACAGATTCGCTGAGCGTAGTAACGGCATTGAAAACTCTGCGAAAACATAAAAATCCTGTCCTTGTGTCACTGTACTCTCTGTTATGCAAGATCTATGCTCTCAAACGGCATGTTGTTGTGTGCTGGGTGCCAGGCCAACGCGAGATTACTAGAAAAGTTATGGTGGAACAGCTTGCCGCATCTGCTCAAGATGACGTGGCCGCCAATACATCGATAGCTGTCCCTGCACTTGACCTGAAAGTTTTCCTACGATGAGGGCTCAGGGCATGCTGGCAGCACCTATGGGATAGGCAGACAAAAAACAAACTGCATGTTGTCAAATCGGGAATTGGAAATTGGCCAACGGCATCCACATCACGCTACACACAATTAAGTCACACTTACAAGACTACAGATAGGAGACACACACACACTTTTTGTCTGGTGGCGATGCACCATTTTGTGAGAGATGTGGAAAACAACTCACGGTTCTCCACTCCTCGTCCAGTGCAGTGATTTAGATGCCCTCAGAAAAAAAGTACATCTATTTTTATCGCAGAATTTTTAGCCATAGTATTGTGCCTTCAAACACTGCCAACATCAACGAATTCCACCGTAATAATAACAGACTCCTTGTCGGTCTGCAGTGCGCTCACGGCATCCGGTGATTTGAAAGCATTAGGCGAATTCAACTCTTTAGTACCGAATCACTTAACCCAGGTGCAATTAGTATGGGTGCCGGGGCATAGAAGCATCACTCTAAATGAAGCAGCTGATGCACTAGCAAAGCGGCGTTAGACGAACCAGCTATTAATATTACCCCTAGAACAGGCTTTATAGTAGCTTCTAGATTTCAGAGACAAATAATGATGCGAGAATTTTCTACACTATCCTTAAAAATTCTCTGGATTTCAACCATGTACTGACACTCTGGAAATCTTCCTCATGTCATAACCGATGCGTGGAATTTCACTCGATTACGCTGTCGTATTCCTCCAATAACTTTTCATTTGTTTTGAGAAGACTTGACTCCATCTCCACTTTGTTCTTTTTGTGGAGAAGAGGAAACTGTGGAGCACTTCTTGATCTGTTGTAGAAAGTTTTCAACAATAATAAAGGTATCACTAGAAATACTTTTACGAATCCTTGGCTTAGCTTTGACAACGTCAAATTTACTATCCCTAGGTGCACATACTCTAGGGCACAGCAACGGGAAAGTGTGCGTGGCCGTGCAAGATTTCATTGTACAGTCTAAGAGATTTACCATTACGCCACCTCTGTGGTGGAAACTTCAATGACAAATAATTTGCGTCAATTTCATCAAAGTGCGACCAAACTTCAGAAAATAAAAACTTTACACCTCTAGGAACACTTTTGGCACATGATCGTGCCACCGGGATTCGAACCACCGCTCTTTCGTTTGTGAGACGAAGGACTTTACCAATCGGCTACTGCCACTGCTTGAGAGGATGGTTTAAAAGTTAGTCTGTACACTTTGCAGCCGTATTTTTTTTTTGTCGCCCTGCCTTGAGGCATATATTCTTCTCTTGCCTCCGTAAAGAAAGACGCTGGCGGCATAAAAATTGTTTGTGATTAGGTACACCATAACTAGTTATCTCAAAATCTCGTAATTTTCAATTTCGGCTATAGGCTCTCAATTCTTGCTACAAATGGTGACGAAATTGAATGATTGAAAACGTGCCGCAATACGAAACAAAAAAGGAAATTTCCTAAGGATACAGGCTACCCATTTTTTTCTCAAGACGGCTCTAAAATGAATTATCAGCATACTGTACAACCTCGAAAATTTGAAATTTTTCAGGCTTGCGATTTTTTCTCATAATGATGTCGAGATTGAATTATTAAAACGCGACTAAACGTCGAGAAATCGAAAAATAGAAGATTTGCGAAGGTCACAGGCTACTCATTTTGTCTCAAAGTGGCACTAAAACAGAAATATTCTTATTCGACGTAACCTCAAAATATAAAATTTGCAAAAGCTAATGGCTTGCGATTTTTTTCTAAAAATGATGTCGAGATTGAGTTTTTCAAAACATGACTGAACGTTCAAAAATCAAGAAACGGAAGCTTTGCGAAGCTATAGGCTGGTCATTTTGTCGCAAAATGGCCATAAAAATGAATTATCTACACTCGATGCAACCTCGAAAATTTGAATTTTTCAAAAGCTATATAGGCTTGCCATTTTTTCTCAAAATGATGCCGAGATTGAGTTATTCAACACGCAAATATTCGTCGGAAAATCGAAAATTAAAAGCTTTACGAAGGCTACAGGTTACCTATTTTGTCTCAAAATGGCCCTAAAACTAAAATATCAGCATTCTGCAAAACCTCAAAAATTAGAATTTTTCAAAGGCAATAGGTTTGTGATTTTTCTCAAACTGCGTGTGCCAAGGCTCGGACACATAAATTCACCATTTGATATTGACAAATGGGCCGCACAATGTACTCACCAACTTTTATACTTGTTTATACTTGTTTAACTTTTACACTTGTTTATTTTTATAATTGACCACCAGTATATTGAGCAGACCAAGTTCTAAATGCTCTATCCCGTGTCGTGATAGAGTTATTAAAAACGCGACTGAACGTAAAAAAAATCGAAAAAAAGAGGGCTTGCAACGGCTATAGGCTACCCATTTTGTCTCCAAATTGCCCTAAAAAAGAAATATCACCATGCGAAGCAATCTCAAAATTTGGAATTTTTCGAAGGCTATAGGTTTGCGATTTTTTCTCAAACTGCGTGGGCCAAGGCTCGGACACATACATTCACCATTCGATATTGACAAGTGAGCCGCACAATGTACACACCAAATTTTATACCGTCTTATCATCAAGTTGTAGCAGTATTGCCGAGTCGGTAAGGTGGTCAGCTCTAACCTGAAAGGTCGCTGGTTCAAATCCCGGTGTCAGAAGGGTTGAAAAAAAAACGAGGTGATGCGGAGAAGGGCGCTATTACTCTGAAGTCCGTTGTTTATTTTTATAATTGACCAGTAGTATATTCAGCAGACCAAGTTCTAAATACTGTATCCGGTGTCGTGGCGTTAGCCGAGTGCATATGGTGTCCACGTCATAACTAAGAGGTTGATGGTTCGAATTACAGATCGGCGAGAACCGAACACCAGGATGTCATCCAGATACATAAGTGCCCAACGTGAAATGCACGTAATGGCACATACTTGAAGTAAAATAGTGATCGCCATACCGCAGGTGGGGCATACAGGCGTGAGAAAGTGACCGTAAAATAATATACCACTTTTATTTTTTCCTGGAAATAAATTGTCTTTTTTTAGAAAAGGGGCGCGACTATGGCGGCTCTGGACTGGCACAGGGGCACCCAATAGCCGCCATGTAGACCAAGCGTCCCCCCGAGCGACATAAGCTCCGCCATGCCGCAGAATGGCACCACCGCGAAGTGCGCTCGGTAACCCGGACAACACCATCCGGCTGAGGGGTTACCACTTATAGATGAGCCAGGTCCGGGTACAACTTCCCGCTGCCTTTGAATCTGGTGGCTTTCCAGCCGGCACCGGTACGGAATTGAACCTGGCACCTCCGACATTTGAAGCAGACGCCTCTAACATTATGCTCAATCTTTTATTTATTTATTTCCTTTATTCCATAGAAGTACATGAAAGTAACAGGCATGCAGCACAGAATTGTCAGGCACTAGCTTCTCAGCTATAATGTTTAAGTAAGGAAGTACTTAACCTTGACAAGTTCATCCAGAAGTGTTATCCACTCTGGGGAATGCTAGCAGTACATCTCGCACACAGATCACGTGTTCCAAAAAGTAATGATTGGCCGGAAACACTTTCAAATGCGCATGTCTGACGTCCATTCTCGCATGCCATACACAATGCATACACATGAGCATAAGCATATCACATGGTAGTTCATCCCCTACCGCGCACGGTATGTAGCGAATACAAAAGGGACTTAATGGTAAATCTTCTTTCAACGTCTCAACGTCCGTTGAAGCACATCCCAGAGGAAAATTGCATCATGACAGTCCAGAAACATGTGATCGATGGTTTCTGGTTTTCCACAGATATGGCAGTTAACCGACCATTCAACAAAGAGGCCTTTGCTCTGCAACCATGGTCTCGTAGGCAGGGTGCCCGTGTGCAGTTGAGAAAACAAAGATTTCATTGATGATTGGACTGGCATTCGTTTTACCCGCTTAAGCACATCACGTGCAGGGCCTGAGTTGTACAATGCGCGACAAAACGGAACCGGCGAAACGACCTTAAGTAAATCCCTGTACAAACGTGTTCACGTTACAACCGCCAAGTATGGCAAAGAAAGTCTTACCTTGAGAATTTCCATTGAAGTGACAACTTCACATAAGAAGGAGGACAATTTGTGTGCCCTCGAGGAGCACGTTGATAGAACGAAGTCTCTAAGAGGCTCTCGTAATCGCACTTGGATTACCGTACGAAGAAAAGTTTAACTCTGGTCCCGTAAGAAAAACAAAACCTTGTGACAATTTGCTTGAAGTACAAATGCGACAGTGCTAGGTCACCGTTTTTCACTCGAAGAAAAAGATTGGATTGGCTCATGCGTTCCCAAGCTGATCCCCAGATAAAAACTGCGAAAATCCAGTGCATCTTCTGAACTCAGATTCTAGCCATGCTTGACACGTGCAGCACATATTAAACTTCAGCGATCGAAAAGACATTACAAACAGTCGCTCTTGTAAACATGGATGATTATGTCCACCCCACTTTTCTGTTTGCATTTTTACTCGTTTCGCTTCATCTGCCCAGTAGTCTGTACTGCTTTTGTATTGATGAAGGGGCGCTCCTAAATAGTTTCCGGGCAATGTGCTAAAAGGTATGCTGCCAACCGCACCTGGGGCATGCTCCCAATTACCGCACCAGAAGCCGATACATTTCGTCCAGCTAATTAAGCTCCCAGTTGCATTACAGAAGGCTTCAGCGTCTGTACTTCCTTGGTGCACACTGTTTTCATCCATGTAAAAGACAGCTATATCATCGGCATAAGCGAGAACCTTGACTTCGCCATGGAAAAAGTGTAGCCGTGAATATTTGGATTTCCAAGAACTTCTAAACAAAATAGCTCTAAATACAGGTAAAAAAGTAGGGATGACAAGCATGATCCCTGTTCAACAGATGTTTCTATGCAAACACTTTCAGTCAGTTTTCTGTTGATCACCAACTTCGCATTACATTTGTAATACACTATTCTAACACCTTCTAGAATGACTGATCTCATATTCACGTGTTCCAGTATTAAAAACAATATCTCATGTATCACTCTATCAAAAGCCTTATTTAAGTCGAGTAGAATCATAGCACTTCGACCCTCCGTGGCGTCACAACATTCAAGAACACTTCTTGCGACATGAATATTTGTGAAAATGAATATACCCTTGATTCCGCAGGTCTGATGACAACCGACTTGGGATTTGATAACACTTTGGATGCGTCAAGCCAGAACTTTCATGAAAATCTTATAATCCGTGTTTATTAAGCTTATCGGTCGCTTCTACTCTCAGGTGTTGTGATGGTTCTTTAGTTTTGGGAATCAGTGTAATGTGTGACTTTCGAAATGACAGAAGTGTTAAATGCTTATCATAGCATTCAACTATAACTCGATGCAGTGCTTCTGCCATTTTGTTTTTTAAAACTTGTACACTGCGGCCCAAAAACGGTCTGACCCAGGTGACTTTCCTGAGCTCAGTTCATCAATGGCTTGCTCAACTTCTGCGACTGTTACTGGTTTTTCAAGCATTTGTCTTGTTTTATCGTCTAGTTTTGGATCAAGCGGTAGAAAGGCTGTTTTGAATCTTTCCGCATCACATGGTTTAAGGCTGAAATGGTTTTTTATAATATTCCACAAAAGTCAGCTCAATAGTTTCAGAGTCGCGTGTAATGGTGTCTCGAAAACAGATTTCGCTAATACCCTTAGACGTGGCGTATCTCGTCTCATCACAGAGTGCTCGTTTGGTGGGCGTCTCACCCAACAAAAGCCATTCACAACTCGCCCTTATCGTCGCTCTGCGATACCTTTCCGTATCTATTGCCTCAAGCTTCACTTTCACTTCCTTTATTTTTTTTTTTCGTGAACAAGCCAGCATTGCTACTCTCTGTGTCTAGCATATAATCTAACGTGCTAAGAAGCTGCTTTTCTTGTTGCTTTTCATTTTGCCTTAACACACCCGCTCTCTCCTAAGCGGCGATATTGAACTAGCATTTAATTTGTTCCCACAGGCCCATAATATTAGTTGTTGGAATCGATAGCATATTTTCTATACACTTCCTTATCTTTTTCACAAAAGTTTCATCCTCCAGTAATTTGTTATTGAACTTCTACAGCTCCCAGTTGAACTTTGGCGCCTTTAGCTTAGTACCTATGGTAACCATAACTAAAGAATGATCAGTGAAGCTGACATACTGCGTGTCATAATTGGAAAACAGGGTCACAAAGTTTAACGGAACATATATTCTATCTAATCGGACATGAGAGTTACCTTGAAAGTGAGTGTATTTTGCCTGGTGTTCTTGTGTCAGGACTAAACCTATAGCTTCCAGTTCATTTTCATGAGTCATTTCTCGAAACATATCAGCGCTTTTATCTCTCTGACTATGATGGTTCGTTCTGTCTTCAGGTCTACATACACAATTGAAATCAACAAGCAAATATACACTTCTCTCGCGTTCTAACATACGATGAAGGCTGTTAAAGAAGGCTTCTCGGTCGCACACTCGATTTCGCCCGTAAGTGCAAATCACTCGCGCAGGAATTTCACAATTACCCATATCGCTCAGAATCATGCGGCCGCTTTCAAAAAGCGATACAGACTCAACAATTCCAACGCTTTTGCGGATGAATATAGCACAGCCTCCCGACTTTCCAACTGCGTGACTCACGCGTACATTATTTATTTCACGAAAGACTTAAACCATTTGATCGGTCAGCTCCTCACTTTCAACTATGGTCTCTTGGACCGCTAACAAATCGATTTCCATATCTTACATCATGCGGCTCAATTGACAATGCCGCCTTCGCGCCGAAGGACTTCTTCAGTTAAGTGCTGCGATGCGTAGGGGATTTGCAAGGTTCATAGCCATCTTAAATTTAGTTTATCTCAAAGTGTTTACACACTTTAGTTTGGTAAGCAGTCCAGCAGAACCATCGATGATGACACGTTTGATGTTCATCACATTTTTGGAGCCGCCACGCACGAACAGCATGTCGTCAGGCGCACTTATCGAGCGACCGTGAGCCAGCAAAGCAAAAAAAGAAAAAAAAGGGGGAAGGTGGGGCTAAAGCCCACCGCTATGTAGCCGGTGGTGGTGTAGTCCGTCGAGCAACGTTCAGATTAGGCGCAGGTTTCAAGGACTGTCGTCGGGAAACTGCAGTCTTCGTGGGAGGTTCCCCGCTGCCTCCGGGCGCACGAGCCGAAGATTCGTCGCTTTTTTCTCGAGTCCTCTTTCCCGGTGCACTGGCTGCTGTCATGTCAACATCGCTGGAGCCTGAGTTTTCGTAGCCCTCGGGCAAAGATACCTCAATGGGGTTCTCGATGTGCTTTCTTTCATTGTTGGATTGTGATGATTTCTCAGTCGTAGCGTCGGGTCCGGGGTCTTTCTTCGGATCTGATTTCTTGTCTTCGCACAGGGTGCACAGACGTTCCTTCTTCGCCATAACCTTGCATGGCTTCTTCTGAATCAGCTGCGTCAATTATGTGTTCGGATAATGCATATTGCCGGGCAGGGCCTGCTATGATAGCATAGGAACGCATGCACTGGGTCTCGTCGTGCCCGTAGCGACGACAGATGCCGCAACGAGGAACACGGCACTCGCGATGTATGTGGGTGATGTCGCGGACCCGGAGGTTGAGCGGGGCTCTACCTGGGATGTGGACGAGTGTGACGTCTTGAGCGGCTCGCAGCTGATGTGGCAAATCACTGACGGTTACACCCACTTTGAGTTTTAAGGTTACCGAGCGTGTGGTCGACCCTTTATTCATGCAGCATTTCATCCTCCATTTGTCTAGTGAAATTTCGGTGACCTTTCTGAAAGGTGGTAATGCTGTTCATACGGCGTCATCGGGTACACCATGCAGTAGCCATTACAGCTTCAGTCGAGCACCTCGGTCGCAAGGGTCAGTGACCATGCAGCGCTCGTCGTTGGCAGAAATGGCTTCCGTTGAAAGCATTTTCTTCTTCCCTTCTTCCTCCTTAAACGTTATTGCCCACGAATGATTCATCTGCTACGCCCCAAGGGCAACCACCTCTGGCAGGAGCGACATCTTGTCAAGAGTGTCATGGAAATGCTCCACGCGATAAGGCCGTGCCTTCGGGCAACCATGCAAAAAAAAAACGGTAGTCAAAACTGATTTACCTGGGGGAAGATGCGGCAACACAGCCTGATAATCTTCAGCCGGCTTTCCAGCAATCCTGATTTCGTGGCCTTCGGCCGCTGTAGCCGCTACGAGGGAGCACATCTTCCAACCACCGTAGTGTACGGATGTGTGAAGTGGAATGACTACTTGCCATGCTCCCGACCGGGTTGCAGAAATTAGGTGCCTTTTCTCATCTTCTAACCACTACCACCACCACCACCACCACCACCACTACTCGGCTAACGCCATGACACATGATGCAGTACTTGGAACTTGGTGTGCTCACTGTACTGCAGGTCAATTATAAAAATAAACAACGGGCTAGGGCGTATTGATGTCTTTAACCACATCGCCTTTTTCTTTTTTTTTCCACAAGCCTTCTGGGACTGGGATTAGAACCAGCGACCTTTTGGTTTGCAGCAGAACATTTTACCAACCGCTCTGTTCTGCCACGGCTTGATAAGATGGTATGAAAGTGTGCGTACATTATGGCGCGCATTATTCGATTTTAAGTGGTAAATTTTTTGTCTGAGCCTTGGCGCACGCAGTCTGAAAAATAATCGCAAGCCTTTGGAAATTATCAATCTTTCAAGGTTGCGTCGAATGCTGATAATTCATTTTTAGGGTCATCTTGAGACACAATAGCGGGCTTATAGCCTTCGGGAAGCTTCTGTGTTTTATATTTCCGGGTTTTGGCATGTTTTAAATAATTCAATTTCAAGAGCATTTTGAGAAAAAATTGCAAGACGATAACCAAAAGAAATTTTCATTTTTTAAGGTGGCGTCCAATGCTGAAAATTACTATTTAGGGTAATTTTGAGACAGAAGAGCAACTTTATTGCATTCCGAAAGCTTCTTTTTGCCGATTTTTGGACGTTCTTTCACGTTTTGAGAAATTCGAGGTTGGCATCATTCTGAGCAAAAATATAGCATTTGAAAATTTTCAAATTTTCAAGGTTGGGTCGAATGCTGATAATTCCTTTTTAGGGCCATTTTTAGACAAAATGGCATATTTATAGCTGTCCGAAAGCTTCTATTTTGCAGTTTTTTGACGTTCTGTGACGTTTTGAATAATTTGAGTTCAGCACCGTTTTCAGAAAAATCACAAGAAGCCTTTGGAAATTTAAAATTTTTCAAGGTTGCGTCGAATGCTGATTATTCATTTTTATGGCCATTTCGAGACAAAACGTCGGCTTCACAGCCTTCGAAAGGCTTATATTTATCGATTTTTTGACGTTCTGTAGCGTTCTGAATATTTCCGTTCCGGCAATTAAGTGGAATGCTGGGCCAGTTGGTACAACATATTGCGGAAATATATGAGCGCACAACGTAGAAGGAAAAAGCACTTGACAGGAAAGAAGTTCAACTTGCAACTGAACTTTTATTAGAAAACATTCATTGCACGAGAACACAAACGCGCAGGCGCAACCAACTATCACTTCAAAATGCCACCCCCCCCTAAAAAAAAAAAGCATGTCTATCTACTTCAACAGCTCAAAAAAAGACACCTCTTCCTCACTTAGTGCTACCGAAGGAACACTGATACACGTGCTTGCGCTCGCCCTAATCTGTCCTGATTTCATGATTTCTCTGGTCAATCTGTGTTTAGATTTGTCCAGAATCCTCGTGCTGCCAAACTGCGGATTGCACCCACAATCCCTGCAGTGCATTGACAAGTGCGTGCCACCTGCGAGAACCTTCAAGGACGTCGTATGTTCTCGGAGTTTGTAAATTTTGAGAAAAAAATGCTACCTTGGGAAATTTTCAATTTTTCAAGGTTGTGTCCAATGCTGATAGTTACTTTTCTGGCCAATTTGAGAAAAAATGGCACATTTAGAGCCTTCCGAATGCATTAATTTTGCAATTTTTCGACGTTCTGACACGTTATGAATAATTCGAGTTTGGCATCATATTGAGAAAAAATTCACAAGACTAAAGCCTTTGAAGAATTGCGTCAAATGCTGACAATTCATTTTGGGGCCATTTCGAGACAACATGGCGACTTCGTACCCTTCGGAAGGCTTCTATTCTTTGATTTTTTTAAAGAATGAGTATGTTCTGTAGCGTTTTGAATAATTCCATTTCGGCATCATTTTGATAAAAAATCGCACGTCTATATAGTCTTTGGAAATTTTCAAATATTCAAGGTTACGTTGAATGCTGACAATTCATGCTTATGGCCATTTTGAGAGAAAATGGCGAATTGATAGCCTACGGAAAGTTTATATTTCTCGATTGTTCAGCGTTCTGTAGCGTTCCGAATAATTCCATTTCGGCACCATTTTGAGAAAAGATCGCAAGACTTCGGGAATTTTCCATTTTTTCAAGATAGCATCGAATAAATGAATGAAACAGTTTTATTGTGAAATCCGGCAAGTTTCTGGTCTGCGTCAGACCACTCAGATGGAGGACGGAAGACCTTGTCTCCCGATAGCCTCCCTGGCCGGACGGATAGCCAAGGTTTGGTCTTCTAGTTCGGAGCTGAGCAGCATTGTACACCAGAGCTCCCGGAGAGGTTCTGGGGAGTCTGTTTGCTTTTCGGGACACTCCCAGAGCATGTGACTCAGGGAGGCCGCTTCTCCTTCACAGGCTTTACATATCGAGTCTGCGTTAATTGATGGAAACATTCTGTGTAACTGAGCAGGGCTGGGAAAAGAATGAGTTTGTAATTTTTGCCAGTCTGGCGCCTGTTTTCGGTCTAATTTTGAGTGAGGTGGGGGTCAAATACGCATCACGTCACGATGATATTTGTTATATTCTGCATAGCTGAATATTCTGTCTTTCAATACAGGTTCAATTTCGGCAGCAGCATCTCCTGACGAGGGTACCCCTTGGGCTGCGCGGTGGGTTAAACCTCGCGACAGCGCGTGGACCGTCTCGTTCGGATTGTTGATGACCGCGTTTGTGTGCAACGGGAACCAGATTGGATATTAACGTTCCTCCGAACCAATCAGTTCCTGGTTCCTCGCTCGAATTTTGAGGGCACCTTGCGAAATGCGCCCACACGCGAAATTCCTAATTGCAACCTGTGAGACACAATTAAGATGTGTTTTCTAGAAGTGAGAGCCATGGGGATGGCCACCTCTTCAGGTTCCTCAATTCATGTCGTAAAAACAGTACAGGCATTAACGCAGTTTCCGGTCGCGCCTACAGCCGCTGCAACATGCGCTTTCTTTTTAGAGTACGGGCTCGCATCTACGAACGGAGACTTTTAACTTGTCCCGTGTGTCTTCTGTGTTCCTCAAGAATGTGTTCCTCAAGGCAGGGACACAAAAAAATACGGCTGCATAATGTGCTAATGTGAAACTAACTTTTGGCCATCTTATCAAGCCGCGGCAGTAGCCGAGTGGTTCGTCTTACAATCGGAAGAGCAGTGTCTCGAATCCCGCTGGTGCGCTCATGTCTCAAAAGTGTTCCTAGAGCTTTTAAAATTTTACATTCTGAAGTTTGTTCGCACATTCATGAAATTCACACAGTATATTTGTCACTAAAGTTCCCACCACAGAGGTAGCATAATGGAATTCTTCTTTCTTTCGGCTACCTTTCGCTGCAGACGCAGAATACTTGGCTTCGATGGGACGTTGTTTGCGGCTCGGCTGAGCCACAGAAACAGGAGTGCTGCTACAGATGGCCAGGATTACCAAGTTCTTTTGCGCCACATTTGCCTGCAGGACCATGCGTGGCCAACACGCTATTTTTTCGCGGAGAAGTAAAGGCAAGACCTTACAGAGTTGAAGCTTTTCGAGACGCCCTGGTTCGTCTCAGAATGCTCGTTGATGTTGACACCTTCGGAGCGTCTCAGATGAACCAGTGACTTTTAAAGGCCCGGAGGCGATGAAAAATATTCCAGCCCTCGGTGACATAAATGTCAAGGGACATCGCTGCCTGGTTGTTAACCCGGCGAGCCAAGAGGTTCATTTGAAGCTTTGCTTGCTTCTTCATAACGTGCAAGGAGAAGACGTGTGTGCCACACTGGATCCTTATGGAAAAGTTACGGGAGTCGTCAAGAAGCGCTGGCGCGTCAAAGGCATCACCGATAAAGGTTCGTCGACACGCAATGTTTCCCCTAAGCTGAAAACCTTGAGTGTCCATTGACGACCTTTACCATCAACTTCGAGTCGGTGGAATAATAACACTCCTCGTTGCACCTGGTGCTCGCCGCGGAGGTCTAGGGGCTAAGGTACTCGGCTGCTGACCCGAAGGTCGTGGGATCAAATCCCGGCTGCGGCAGCTGCATTCTCAATAGAGGCGAAAATGCTGTGGGCCCGTGTGCTCAGGTTTGGGTGCACGTTAAAGAATCCCAGGTGGTCGAAATTTCCGGAGCCCTTCACTACGGCGTCTCTCATAATTATTTGGTGGTTTTGGAATTATAAACCCCACATATCAATCAATCAATCAGTCAATCAATCAATCAATCAAGCACTCAATAAATCAATCAATCAATCAACTGTTGCGCCTGGTCGTGCGCAGCTGCGCCTGCGTTGCAACCGCACAGGCCGTATTAGGCTAGAGTGCTGGATTCCGCGCTGTTCTTTGTGTCGGCACTTTGGGCATGACCAAAGCATGTGTGTGCGCACATACGCGAATGTTGCGGGGCCGTCAAAAAGAGATGAAGTCACCCAGAAACATGTGGTGGATTCCGCCGATACTGAAGGAGCTGCTGGGAGGAAGAACCTAAACCAAAGCCTTCGGAAAGAGCAAGCATCAAGTCAACGAACAGGGATTATGGACGTTACCAGATAAGTCTCTTAACCAAAGAAAAGCAATTGCCAAAAGCTATCTCCGTGAAGAACGACGGGGAGAATGCAAAAAGTGAGTCTGCGGCCATGCTCAAAGAAAACTCGGATCCCATGGACCAATGTCACCTAGAAAATTCTGGCCCTCTCACTGCCTCCGTGACGTCACTCGGTTCGCCCGAGCGAGCGCGCGTACGGGAGGCTGCGATTCCATTGCCACCAATGTCTCCCAGTAAAAGGTAAAGCCTTCGTGGTGGGTTTTCCATCCACGCTTAACAGCTTTATTCTGCCTTTTGGGTCAAAAAGGCGAGTGGTTTAATTGAGTTATTGCGCTTCAAAGCATTCATAAATTAACGTGTGAGTCATTTCTTCCACGAAAAGGTCAAAGAGTGTACGCTATGGAACGCGTGGTCGATGTATAACAGAAAAATTTGATAGACCAACAAAGTGACGAAATATATAAGGTGAATTTTACTCAATCATCATTTATTTGCACACACGCGCACACAAATGTGTGCAGCGTACAGAGAAACTGTTCCTACTCATTTGGAAAGTTCCTGCAGTTTTACTTGTACTCTTTCGAACATCTGTCTTAATAGACACTTACTTATTGAGGAGAATGTGTGGTGCTGCCTCAAGTGTGTTATTCAGCACATTATCAGGGACATGACCATTGCAAGAGAAAACAAAATCTTTCGTTTCACAAAAAAAATATTGTGATTGACACAAGAAGTGGCCTTTCCTCTCTTGTTCTGGGCCCTCTCACAGTGGTGCATAGTCGGTCATATAACTTAAGTCCTGGGAAAAATTTTAGTACTGGGTCTATATTAAACTGTGCAGCCCCCGTAGGTGTTTCTACTTTACTGCTGGTTCTTGTATCGGTATATTTTTGGTAGTGGCTCTTCATTATTCTAGCTTGAAGTAGAGACACAACACCTTAAAACAAATCAAGAAAGCGTAAGTGTAGATGCGCATCTAAATTTGAAGGAAACATATTATGCTGAGGTGCTGACAGCCGTAATACCGCAATAAAGTGGTATGAATACCGGAAAGAAAATTCTATGCACAAAACCAATGCATGAAGTCATTCCTTCAATTTTTATCAACCAAGTGAACAGAAGTAACGCAAGTCCGCGGCGCTAATCGCCAATAGCACGCTGTTTCCAGACCCTGAAGTAAGAACCCCTGTTCTGAAAATTCAGTGCCACGCGCGTTTATTATTTTATTGCCAGGGCTTATGCCAACAAATCAGAAGCACACATGACACCTTTGTTTTAAAGCAAGAATGGAACATGAGGCCCGTTTACATTGACCCGACGAGGGCGCGTTGAGTCGAAATAAACAGGTTTTCTGGACTCGCCCTCTCCTTGTATAAGCGGACGCGTCGGGGCGGAGAGTCGTCGCGGCGAGTCCCGTCGACCCGGAGACAGGGGGTAGGTTCACCGAACTCACCGCGCTCAGAAAGGGCATGTATAACCGGTCGCGCTGAGTTGACGGCTCGTGACCTCTCCCGCCCGTCGCCGTCTCCGCTTCCCCTGTCCCCATCACTCCGACGTTGCTCTTTCTCTGTCGGCCGGTACGCGCGGTACGCGCGGACGACATCGTTCTGTTATGCGGTAAATGCAGATCACTTTTATGTTTAAATCTTGCTTGGCACGTCCTACGAGAGCTTGTTGGTTATCGTTCTCACGACCGGCTATTTTGCTCTGCCCGTAGCAGGAAATCGGCTTGTGCGCCAGAAATCTCAAATACGTGCACATGAACGCTTTAATAAAGTTTCTGGTCACCTCGCCATCAGAATACATTTGCGTAAATTCACAGAATGTCTACTAATGCGCAGCATTCCAACTCCTCTTGCATTTATTTTGCGTTCTTTACAGCCAGGTTCGACTATGAAAAGGCAAATACTTTCGGGTATTTTATTCTTTGTAAGTTTTGTTTTGGGTTTTTTTGCAAGTGGTGTAATTGACTTTATCACAAAAATTAAGTGCCTTTACCAATACATGCAATTTCCCCCAGAGGAAAAGCGTAGTCCAGGGTTGGTTTCGCTCTTTTTAATTCGTGTTTCATGAATCCCTGAATGGACTTAGGCATTTCGAACGTTTTTCGGGTTTAGTGTTCGGGTTTTGGAGGAGATGAGGGTCGTTCCACGCCAAATATCTCAGACAGTACGCTAGACCATCTACGATTACACTCTAAAAAGTAATGGTCGGTCACTTTACTACATTATTCATTTTTGGAACCAATTTTCTAAAGAAAATTTTAATTTCTTAAATATGGTGGCAGTTAGGTTGCGACGAAACATCGAAAAAGTGAAATATACGCAGCACGGTAAAACGATTCTAGTCGGTAGGAAAAGAACCGCATTTCCTTGTTAAAACGCATTCACCACTAGTGTATGTTAATGTGCTTTGCGGGGAAGCAATGCAGTGTTCTTGACCAAATTCAGAAATTTTTACAGCTTTTCAACTTTTCCAGAGACAACGCAGCTGCATAGCTTGCTTGCATTGTTGACGGTAAGTGGGGGGAAAACACGAGTCGCGAAGACAGTAGTTTGGAAGCGCTGGCACATGAACTTTGAAAAATTTGCAATATTGTTCATGTTCAGGCACTTATTGGTCTGTGTGGCGCTCCATATAAAAAATATACACTTTGGATCATTCCAAAGGGTGCAGAAACGATATTTATTTCTGTAAGTTTATTACGAATTTTTGTTTTACGCGAGAAAATATTATTTATATTCGGTACGGCGAATTCCTGGAGAGACCAGCCAGGGGTGAACAGGGGACGGTGCGTCAGGCTGCGGATACGCCTGCGGCGGGCGCTGTGCCGCAACAGAACCACTGCTGCCATCGCGTTGTGCAGTGTTAGCCAAGACACCAACACAACCATAAAGTACAGCTGGTGCAAACTGAGAAAAAATACCAAGACAGCCATCGCGGTGGCGGAGCGACAACTGCGTAAACAACCACAGGCCACAGCGGCGAGAGGCGAGAGCGCAGGCTTGGAGGAGCGGAAACCGGTACCGGAAGACGGGCTTTCGGCTCGCCTCGACGCAAAGCGTCGCTGCGATCACCGCTCACCTCAACTCGTCCGTGCGAGTTCATATAAACTCGGGCGCGTCGAGGTCAGCTGAACCCGCCACTCAACTCAGCCCGCCCCCGTCGCGTCCATGTACACGGGGCTATGGTGGAGATTGGGGCATTGGAACCAATTAGTAATAGGTAGTACGGACACACGTACCTTCAGGTCACGAAGAAAACGAATGTCGACGTCACCTTGATGAACGACATACTCCCATTTTGTTCTTCGGTTGTCCTCAGAAAACGAGAACACTCCCAATTTCGGTCCATTTGCCGCGAAAATTCGCAACGCAGCATCGCCCGACCGTTCGGATTTGCAGCCGTACAGATTGCGAATATACAGTGCACGAAACATCACATATTCAAAAAGCAGCTTACGAAGTACGGACACAGAAAAAGAATGTCTTCTCGAGCCGCCAACAGGCAAACCAGCACGCCACGAAAACGTTCGTTAGGCTTGACAATCCATGTCTGTTGAGCAGCGAGAGCAAGCGTAGGGCACATCTGTGCAGCGAAACACGCGGGTCACAATGGAGTGATGTCAGAGGCTGAGGCAGACCTAGTAAGCAGGCCTGAAGTTATCTATATAGGTGACATTGCATGGACACAACGCCACCGCCTAAGGGAGTAGTTTCAGTCAAATGGCCGCTAGGAAATAACAAGGAGGAAAAAGGTGATGCTAAAGCTATACCCGAGGAACCCTTGTCGAAAACACCGACTGGCCGCAGACCAACTATTAAGCCAGTACCGAATGTTTCACCGGACAAAAAATGGTAGGGCAAGGGTCCGACTTGATCATGCGACTAGCACGCGCGACCAGTGGGTGTTCATGGTTGGGGAGAAAAGAAGGTAATTGTGTGTGTGTGTGCGTGTTTCTTTGTTTTTCGAGGTTTTTTTGTGGTCGATAGACATTTCTGAAATCGCCTCAGTCCGACCTTCAATATATATATATATATACATATTTATATTTATGTTTATATATATATATATATATATATATATATATATATATATATATATATAGATGAAATAGATGATCAGAGTTTCTTCCGGCTACCGTAATAAAAGTTATAAACTTCGAGAATAGTGCAGTATAGGAAACAAAACAATAAAATATTTATTTAATCCTAACAGTTTCGGCTGGTGGACCAGCCTTCTTCGGAGGATGTAAGTGAAATATATATATATATATATATATATATATATATATATATATATATATATATATATATATATATAACAGCTGTACACCTAGACTCCGCATTACATTTTGGTACTGTTAATGTTCGGGGGCTGCCCCGCCGCGGTGGTCTAGTGGCTAAGGTACTCGGCTGCTGACCCGCAGGGCGCGGGTTCAAATCCCGGCGGCGGCGGCTGCATTTCCGATGGAGGCGGAAATGTTGTAGGCCCGTGTGCTCAGATTTGGGTGCACGTCAAAGAACCCCAGGTGGTCTAAATTTCCGGAGCCCTCCACTACGGCGTCTCTCATAATCATATAGTGGTTTTGAGACGTTAAACCCCACATATCAATCAATGTTCGGGGGCTAGAAAGACAGCGCAAGCAATATCAACTTAATCGAGGGTCCGTGAAAAAAATGCTGACGTCATTGCTGTACAGGAAACTAAAGTAGATAGCGAAAAGGGGACAGAAAAATGCATGAACCTTCTAGAACGCGCTATTTTGTTTGTGTGTCGCGTGCTATCAGTACATCAGTTGGCTGTGCGCTGTTCCTGAATAGTGCTCTAGGTTTTTCTGTAGAAAGTGTCTACGCGGATAAAAACGGTAGGCTGATAGTGTGTGATATACACGACTCCACGATTTAATGCTGAGAATGATTTGCTTGTATGCCCTCAACAAAGTCAATGAGCGCAAAGCTTTCTTTGAAAGTATTGAGCCATATTTAGTAGTGACCGAATCACTGTAATGGTGGCTGATTTCAATTGAGTTTGTCATCCAAAAGACAAAGTGTGGAGCCCGCCTATTCATGATCCAAGTGTGCAGTTCTTAAACACACTGTATTAGAAAAGCGCAGCTTGCAAGACGTTGGTAATGTGATGGCAAACTCCGCCACGCCGCCTTACACACATTATCAGTGAAATAGCCATGCCTGGCTAGACCGCGCCTACGTCTCAGTGGAACTGATAACACTGTGTTGTTTGTATGAAGTCAACCATGTCTTATTTAGTGATCATAGTTTTGTTTTGTTCACAGTTGGGCCCAAAAACCATCTGGTTTTAACCGAGACTTCTAGAACCCTAATGATATGCTCATTGAGGATGAGTCATTTTTGAAGGGCGTTAAAGACTGCTATCGGGAATTATTTGAAACCAATCCCAAAAGCAGTGATGAAGCCTGGGTGCATTTTAAGCAGGATGTCAAGACGCTGGCTATAGAGAGGACTGTAGTGTCTTGCGACAGCAGAAGAAGAAGGTGCAGATGGAATTGCAGGAAAAGGTAAATTTTTATTTGACTGTAGAATGTGCCAATTCATGAATTAATTCCAAAGAAATAAAAGAAGTTAAATTCCTGTTACATGCAGCCGAAGTAGAAAGGTACAAAGAGGCGGTCATACGCGCACGCGCAGGAAAGCTGTGGTGTGGAGAACAGCCTACGAAACGTTCGCTTGGTGACGAAAAGGGTCATGCTTCTCGCAACGAGATAACATCCGTAACATATGGCATTGAAATTGTTTGAGGCAAAACAAAAAAAAACGATAAGGCGAGCTATTTTTGAGCATTACTGCGAACTTCTTGGGAATGAGCGCACTCGAGAAGAAGGATTTGAAGCTGATTTCTTGCCGCTGTTGCCATGCCTTGAAAACAAAGTAACAGAAATGCTTGAGGGTCAAATCAAGGTAGGAGAAATAGAATGGGCAATTGACGCACTGAGCTTCGGAAAGACGCCAGGGCCTGATGGTCTGGGCGTTGCCTTCTACAAAGCATTTAAGCATGACGTAGCTGTTGTCTTAGAGTAATCTTGGAGGTGTACGAGAAGTCCGTGTTACCCCCGACATTTAGACAGAGTCACACAATCTTAATACCCGAAAGTGAAGACCCTCATACACTTCTGTCTGTGAGGGCATATCGCCCGATATGTCTCACAAATACAGATTACAAAATATACCCTAAGGTTCTTGCACGCAGGCTACAAAATGTGATACAACAATTGGTAGGGCCACATTAGACGTGTGGCATAAAAAATGCTGCATTGTTACGATTATACATATCGCGAGAACAGTACTGGAAACTTGTGATGCATTTGCAGGAAAAGTGGCTTTGTTGCAGTTGGACCTTGAAAAAGCGTTTGACAGAGTGGTGCGTGAAACTTTCTTTCTAATTCTGGAACATGCTAAGGTAGGCAAAGTTATTTTGAAGGGCGTGAAAACGCGATATGCCGATGTATCCAGTGAAACTAATAGTTATTGAGCAGACAACGGTAGCCATAGAAGTTAACGCTGTGATAAGACAGGGGTGTTCTCTGTCATCTTTGCTTTTCGCCCTGTACATTCAACCCTTCTGTTTAAAGGTCATTAGTAATTCTAGTATAAGAGGTTACGTTGTCGCTTCAAGAGAAGTCAACATCTTAGCGTACGCGGATGACATCGGGGCGTTCTGTCGAGACAACGAAAGTATAGCCAATGCAGTAGATGGAGCAAACCAGTTTTGTAAAGTTACTTGAAGTGCGATTAACTGGGGCAAGTCCTTAGGCATATGGCACGGTGACTGGAATGATACGCCAGACAATTATAAAAACATGCAATGGAGCACGACACCATCACGCTACCTGGGAGTACCGCTGCAACACTACCGTAAGCCAAATGACTACTGTCAGGAGGAAATATAGCAAGTCTAAGCGAGAACAGCAAAGTATGGCGGCAGAGAGCTGTCAATGTTTGTGCGATCAACTGAGTCCAATGTACTTCTAATTGCGAAAATCTGGTATGTGTTATAAGCGCTTAGCGCATCCAGAACGATCATCCAAAAGATTCCCAGAGCATGCGCCATATTTATATGGAAATCCACATGAAAATGAACCAGTCGCACCAACTTATTTCGTTCGGTATAATCTGGAGGTGTAGGACTTGCCCACCTGTTTATGAGATAAGTCGTCTTTAGGCTTCGTTTTCTTCGAGATCAGAAGGATCCCTTTTTACAAACTGTGATGCAAGTACGCTTACAAGACAGGTTGCCGCAATTCATAGTTTCCTCAAACATTATAAATTGCTTAAGTGTTAGGGGCTACTTAAGAGAAGTAGTCTGCTCTGTTGAATTTTTGATCGCTTGCTTTTCTTTAGACTATCTTGCTGTTGTTGGAAGAAAAAAAAGCCGTATAAGGACCTAATTGATTTGTGTATGCCTGTACCTTTGGACAGATTGATCTTTTCGGAAACAGCGGGCGACGATGTGTTGAAGCGTGTGAAGCAGATGCTGGTACGGTCTGCGGTAAAAAAAATTTTTTTTCAGCTCCACATAGGAACGCTCCACGTTAAGCCTTGGCTTCAGGAGAGAGGCCTGTTTGTCCCTTGGACCATAAATTGCCTGAGGTGTCAAAAGCTAGAGACAGTTGAACATATATTTTTGAATCGCGTAGACGCCCTGTTCTTGTGGGACATTCCACAACGCACTCTCAAAAAGGATTTACCTGTCACACCTATACGGCATCGGATTCCTACCAATCGAGACTGAAGATGGTACCCCTTGTGACATGTTCACGGCACTCATTTTACATATTGCCGCGAACCATGCATTGGGTTTGTTTATTTGTGTTTTGTTTTTTCGGCCTGACTGCGCCGGCCTGTGCTATCACTGTTTTCACAGCGTTTCGAACAAACGCTATCACAGCGTTTCGAACAAACGCTATCGAACAGCGCTTCGAGCGTTCACAGCACTTCGAACAAACGCTATCGAACAGCGCTTCGAGCGTTCCCAACAAACAGCGTTTCGAACAAACGCTATCACAGCGTTCTCGATACAATTCGACTATTCGAGAAATCCTCGTGCCGAGGGATGTAAATTCCCGCACAGCCGATGCCGCGACATTCGATCGCCGACGCTCACTAGCGTGCACGTCGTTTTGCCGACCACTGCTTCGCCGCCTGTGTACTCTTTCAGTTGTTAGGGGAGCACAAGTTCGCTCCAATAAACTTGTTTTCCTTATAGACAACTGCGTCGTCCTTTGCTGCGTGACATCTGGTGGAGGTGCGGGGTACATGAACCCTAAGCCATTGCCAAGCCGACAAGCAAGCCCAACACGACAAGCACGCCCAACTCGTGTCAGCCGCCGACAGCAAGGCCTTCAGCCAGAGTTTGGACTGCTCCCGGATAAAAGGAGGAAAGAAGACGTAAAAACCACGATGATCGACGCAGGCACCATGACCAGCGCTACCAACCCTCCCGTCGTTCTGCAACAACCTCGTGAGCCCCCATCATTCCGGGGATCTCCTGGTGAAGACTCGGAAGAGTGGCTGGAGAAGCTGGAGCGCATCCGCATTTTTAACAAGTGGGATGACAAAGAAACTTTTCGTCATGTCTTCTTCTATTTAGAGGATGCAGCTCGAACGTGGTTTGAGAACCATGAAGGCTCCCTAACCGACTGGACTGTCTTTAAGAGCGAATTCCTCAAAACATTCGCTACGGTTGTGCGGAAAGAACGAGCCGCCCTTTTGTTGGAGACGCGAATGCAACACACTAACGAAGGTGTTGTACTGTTCGCTGAGGAGATGAAGATGCTGTTCCGGAGAGCTGACCCCAAAATGGCAGAAGAGAAGAAGGTGCGCTTTCTGATGCGGGGAGTTAAACAAGAGCTCTTCGCTGGACTCATCCGCAACCCCCCTAACACCGTTGCTGAGTTCGTTACCGAGGCTTCGATGATCGAGAAGACCTTGGATATGCGTTCGCGGCAATACGATAGACCACTCAACACCCTTTCGGTGAACCCGGTAAACGCCTCTGGATTGGCGACGGAAGACTTGCGGGAGACCATCCGCGCCATCGTTCGCGAGGAACTGAGGAAATTGTTCCCAGCAACGCCGCAGCCCCAAGTGGCCTCCCTTACTGACGTCGTCCGCGAGGAGGTTCAGCAAGCACTGGGGAATTCTACGCCGTCAGAAGCATCTTACGAACCACAAGCGATGACCTACTCCGCTGCTGCTCGTCGACCCCGACCCGTCCCAACCCGTTATCAAGAGGCCCCGCCGTACCGCCACCCAATGTCGCCTGCCCGACCCCCTGTAACCCGAAACCAGGCGCCCAGGAAGACCGAGGTGTGGGGAACGCCAGATAATCGTCCGCTGTGCTACCACTGTGGAGAGGCCAACCACGTCTACCGCCGCTGCCTGTACAAGAGGCTGAGTTTGCGTGGGTTCTCCGTGGACGCACCCCGCCCGCGAGCCGGCCAGCGCCCATTTGAGATCGAAGAATACCTGTCGAACACCAGCCGTGGACCATCCCGTTTCAACCGTTCGCTGTCGCCCTACCCGTACCAATCCCCCAACCGTCGCACCAATGCTGACTTCGCCCGTGGAAGGTCCCCCAGCCCACGAGGGGGAAACTAAAAGCAGCAACTTCTGGAGGTGAAGTTGCACAACGACGAAAAAATGAAAGCCCTCCAACGACGCAAGACCGTGATTCACGACATGCCCTCATCCCGACGACCCGACGACACCCTGACGAGACCCCCGAAAACGACGACAGCTACGCTGCGCCACGCGTATCCAAAATGACGAAGCCTGCCGCTAAGAAGACGACGATGACGACGCATAGTGCCTGACCATCAACACGCGCAAGCCGCGATGCGACGCCCCGACGCACCCGAAATTCGAGGAAAGCGGCATCCGACGTCCAGTTGTCCATCGACGGTCTTGACGTAGTCGCCCTTATCGACACGGGAGTCGACTACTCGGTCATGAGCGGGTCATTCGCGTTCAAGCTAAAGAAAGTTACGACCAGATGGGACTGTCCGCACATACGCACAGCAGGAGGCCACCTCGTGACCCCAAGTGGAATGTGCACATCGCGCGTCACCATAGACGGCACTACGTACCCTGCGGAGTTCGTCATTTTGCCTAACTGCTCCCGCGACGTAATTCTCGGAATGGACTTTTTGACGGACAATGGCGCAATAATTGATCTGCAGACCAGGTCGATAACGTTTTCTTCCGATCACTCCACGACGCCGCAGCCGAACCTCGGACACCGTGCTGCTGTAAGGATCGCCGACGATCACGTCACCGTGCTACCCCGCACCTCCACCAGATGTCACGCAGTAAAGGACGACGCAGTTGTCTATATGGAAAACAAGTTTATTGGAGCGAACTTGTGCTCCCCTAACAACTGAAAGAATACACAGGCGGCGAAGCAGTGGTCGGCAAAACGACGTGCACGCTAGGGAGCGTCGGCGATCGAATGTCGCGGCATTGGCTGTGCGGGAATTTATATCCCTCGGCACGAATGTTTCTCGAATAGTCGAATTGTATCGAGAACGCTGTGATAGCGTTTGTTCGAAACGCTATCACACGTGTACCCCCTGCCACGAATCGACGACGCCCTCGACCACCTCTGCCACGCCAAGTACTTCTCATCCATGGATCTGAAGACCGGCTACTGGCAAATTGAAGTGAACGAGAGAGACCGAGAGAAGACTGCATTTATAACCCCGGACGGTCTATACGAGTTCAAGGTGATGCCCTTTGGGCTATGCACGGCGCCCGCAACGTTTCAGAGAGTCATGGACACTGTGCTAGCAGGCCTGAAGTGGCACACTTGCCTCGTATACCTCGACGACGTTGTCGTAATCGCCCGGACTTTCGACGAACACCTCACAAGGTTGGAATCTGTACTCGAGGCCATTCGTACGTCGGGGTTAACGCTGAAGCCTGAGAAGTGCCGTTTCGCGTACGAGGAACTCAAGTTCTTGGGTCACGTCGTGAACGCCGCAGGAGTCCTACCTGACCCGGCAAAAACATCAGCCATTGCGAACTTCCCAAGGCCGAAAGATAAGAAGGGTGTGCGAAGGTTTCTCGGACTGTGCGCATACTACCGGCGCTTCGTCGCAAACTTCGCACGCATTGCAGAGCCACTCACGCGCCTGACGAAAGAAAGCACCCCTTTCAGCTGGGAAAACGACCAAGAAAAGGCATTCTGCGAGCTGCAACAATGCCTGCAAAACCCGCCCGTGCTCGCTCATTTCGACGAAAACGCCGAAACGGAAATGCACACGGACGCCATTGATATCGGTTTGGGTGCCGTCCTCGTCCAAAAGCAAAGCGGTTACGAAAAGGTAATCGTCTATGCAAGCCGTGGTTTGTCGAAGGAGGAGAGAAACTACTCTGCCTCAGAGAAAGAGTGCCTGGCTATCATATGGGCCATTTCAAAATTTCGCCCATACGTCTATGGTAGACCGTTTAAGGTTGTGACAGACCATCATGCGCTGTGTTGGCTCGCCAATTTAAAGGACCCCTCTGGCCGTCTTGGGCGGTGGAACTTGCGCCTGCAAGAGTTCGACGTTACAATATTCTACAAATCCGGCAGGAAACACTCCGACGCTGACTGCCTGTCTCGCGCCCCCGTCGACCCACCACCACAGGACTCCGATGAAGACAGCGCGTTCTTCGGAGTCGTGACAGAGAGCGACCTAGCCGCCCAGCAGCGTGCCGACCCAGACCTCCGCGCCATGATCGACTACCTCGAAGGACGCAACGTCGCCGTGCCTAGGGCGTTCAAGCACAACTTACCAGCGTTCAGCCTCAAAAACTCCATCCTAGTGAAGAAGAATTTCAACCCCGGAACGAGAACGAATTATCTACTTGTCATCCCCGCAGACCTTCCTGACAAAATTTTGGAAGCGTGCCACGACGACCCGTCTTCCGGACATCTCGGAACAGCTCGCACGATTACAAAAATCAAGGCGAAATACTTCTGGCCCCGCCCTACATCCGATGTCACCCACTACGTCCGGAGCTGCCGTGACTGCCAGCGACGAAAGACACCACCGACGAGACCCGCCGGACTTCTGCAGCCGATCGCCGTCCCAACAAGGCCCTTTCAACAGATCGGAATGGACCTTCTGGGCCCATTCCCTACATCCCGATCCGCGAACAAATGGATTGTCGTAGCGACAGACTACATGACGCGCTACGCAGAGGCCACCGCTCTTCCGAGGGGAACTGCACAAGAAGTTGCAAAGTTCTTTATTAACCAAGTTGTGCTGTGACATGGAGCCCCTAAGGTCCTAATCATGGACTGCGGAACGACCTTCACTGCGGAGCTCATGCAAGGAATCTTACGCTACGGCAACACAGATCACCGAAGAACGACGGCGTACCACCCCCAAACGAACGGACAAACGGAACGGCTGAATAAGACAATCGCGGATATGCTGTCTATGTACGTCGACGTTGAACATAAGACGTGGGACGAAGTCCTCCCGTACGTCACGTTTGCGTACAACACGGCTATCCAAGAAACCACGCAGATGACACCATTCGAGCTCGTCTACGGAAGACGGCCGACTACGATGCTCGACGCCATGCTTCCGCACGTAGAAGACGACGACCTCAACGCCGACGTCCAAGGATACCTTCAACGTGCCGAGGAGGCCCACCAGCTCACTCGAGTTTGTATAACGGACCAGCAACTGGTGGATGCCGGACGCTACAATCTCCGACACCGAGACGCCGAGTACCATCCTGGAGATCGTGTGTGGGTTTGGACTCCCATTCGACGACGTGGACTCAGTGAGAAACTTCTACGACGCTATTTCGGACCCTACCGGATTCTACGACGTGTTGGCGAACTAACGTACGAAGTGATCCCCGATGGTGACTCCCGTACATCACGACGACGCACGCGGCCCGAAGTCGTCCATGTGGTTCGCTTAAAACCTTTCTACGGACGATGAAGAACTTTTATTTTAATTTGTTTGGACTGTCCCTTATGTTAGCATCGGGTCGATGCACTCTTAGAGGGGGGGGGGGTAATGCCGCGAACCATGAATTGTTTGTTTAATAAACAAACCCATGCATGGGTTTGTTTATTGGTGCTTTGTTTTTTTCGGCCTGGCTGCGCCGGCCTGTGCTATCACTGTTTTCACAGCGTTTCAAAGAAACGCTATCACAGCGTTTCGAACAAACGCTATCGAACAGCGCTTCGAGCGTTCCGAACAAACAGCGTTTCGAACAAACGATATCACAGCGTTCTCGATACAATTCGACTATTCGAGGAACCCTCGCACCGAGGGATATAAATTCCCGCACAGCCGATGCCGCGACATTCGATCGCCGACGCTCACTAGCGTGCACGTCGTTTTGCCGACCACTGCTTCGCCGCCTGTGTATTCTTTCAGTTGTTAGGGGAGCACAAGTTCGCTCCAATAAACTTGTTTTCCTTATAGACAACTGCGTCGTCCTTTGCTGCGTGACACTATATTGGGGGAAATGCGCTTGGATTTCAGGCATGAAGACATTTTCATGCGCTTGGCTAGAGAGCATTTTGTCGAGAGCATTTGTTTTTTACGAGATACCTTCAATGTTAAACAGGAGAAACCCATGTGGGCAGCTCTGTTGGATAAACTCGCCTGCGTAAAAGGATTCTATAGCAAGCCACACCATCTAAGGAATGGTCGGTGGCCAATTAACAAGAGCACTGTAAATACTACTTTCATTCCATCTATCTTTTGGCTTTTGTGGAAAGGAAATAAAGAATAAAAAAACGGCGGTAGCATGTATCATCCGGCGTATCGCGTCGTATAGGGACGACATTGGGGGTGTTGTAGCATCTTGATAGGCGGCTCCTCCCCCCCCCCCCCCAACGGTTGCTGCTGTTAGTGTCACCGACGAAGGGTAGAGGATCTGTCCCGGACCACCTCACCTTAACTGCAGTGCTGCGGCGAATCAGGTGCAGGTGAAGGAGAACGGGGTTGACGAAACGGCATATCGGGTAGCTGCATGCGCTTGCGGGCCTACATTGCTGTCACGGCAGTTATCGGAATAGGCACCAGGAGAGGTTTGTGAAAAGTTTTGATGTCTGTGGTCATGGTATTGGCAAATGCTATAAACATGGCTGGGTTCTCCGCAATAGAAGCAAAGTGGATGATGGTCGACGGTGGCCATAAGTCTGTCTTACGAATGAACAGTCGACAAGTGGGAATTCTTTGAGACTAAAATGCCAATGTCAGTGGAGGGTACAGCGGTGACGTTTCGTATGTACATCGGAGTGTGGATTCGGTGACGGTGGATTGTACGCTCTGGATAACGGCTCGTTGTAAGGCGCCGAAAAGACGTTGCGATAAACCAGGGGTGACGAGTTGTACATCGCCGGAGTGGGCTGACGGACGGCTGATGCATAGTTAACAGACCGCTGGTCTGAGAGCGATTCGGGAAACGAAACACCTAGCGAATTTTTCGCCGCACAACTTCTGCAACGGAAGCCACGGCATGTTCTTGCGGAGCCCCAAGGACGTTTCATATCTCCTCCCGAACGACCTCACTAATGAGCTCACGCAGAAAACACTCACTATCGCCAGGTAAAGCAGAAACGCTGATTGATGCGTTGTTTCGTTGGTCGTGGTACCGGCGCCGTCACTTCAGTGCTCGCTCAATGGTCGTAGCCTCTTATAAGTTCCGCGACGCTTGTTGGTGGTTTGTATAGAAGATCGGCAAACTGCTCTTCTGCTACGCTTCTCATCAAGTGTCGGAGTTTCTTAGCTTCAGGCATGTCGCGGTCATCCCGTCAAAATAGGTGGGTCATGTCTTCCGCAAACATGGCGACACTCTCGTTTGGTTTCCGGATGCGCGACTTGATGAGCTGCTGAGCAGAATCACGGTGGTCGTTGTTTTGAAGGCCCCGATAATTCTCTGCCGCAATTCATCCCGTGACGACAGCGTCGCCTCATGCTTCTCGTACCACGTACGAGCACTGCCCACCAAAGCAAAGTAGGCGCGTTAAAGCTTTTGTGCAGTTGTCTACTGGTCTGCCTTAATTGGCGACTCGCTCATACTGGACTTACCAACCTTCAACGTCTTCATAAACCTCACCATGGAAGGGCTCGGGAATCTGAGGCTGATCAAAAGTACGCTGGAAGTGTCTCCAGCTGGCATTTATTCAGGCTGGAGGCGTGTTGTGGGACAAGTCTGACGGGGACAGCCTTGGGACTAAGGCCTCACTGTCGGCGACTGTAGCGGTGGACAGAGGCTTTCCGAGCATCAGTCGGAGAAGTCCAGATGTCGCAACGTGGAAAAAACAGTCGTATAAGTTCAGAACTTTCACTAATGTCGTAAAGTGGAAAAAAACAAGACACAGGACGACGGCGCGACCAGGAAAAGAAGTGTTTGCATTGACAGAACAAAAAGAGCAGCCACTTAAACGTCGTCTTCCTCGGAGGAACCGTGATTGCTGCCCGTGCGCGCCGCCTCTTCGTCCTCTGCCATCCTGCCCGGGTTTTAGTCGTGACAATATTCATCACACAAAAGCAATGCATTTGTTCCGCGAATTATATAAATATCTGATCTATGCAAGTATTTTATATACCGCACATTAAAACAATTGGGTTGTTCGTGGCTAGATGTTACGATGCGATATTTATGTCAACGATCACTGTCAGACGGCACTTTGAAGTGAAGCACACGCTCCGACAAGTCCGATAGACAGAACCGCACTTCAGCACAAAACAAGTAAAACCCATTTTGGGAACCTTTCAGCAAATTGATGTTACCTACGTCGATAGAACAGCATTAAACTTACGTGAACAAAAAAACCTGGCTTCAAAACAGTGTGGTAACACATGGCAACAATAAAAAATTGCCCGCAGCTTCCCTCGGGGGAACACTGAGGAGGATGCGGACCATATAATTGGTTAACGGGGTGTTAAAGTGCGACTTACTTGGGCCGATGGCTAAATTGGTTAACGTGGTTGTGAAATGGGGTGTTAAATTGCGACTTACTTGGGTCGATGGCTAAATTGGTTAACGTGGTTGTAGGAGGGGGTGTTAAATGAGTGAACACGTACACACGTATGCGAAAGGGCGGCGCTGGTCGAAGGGACGTCGATCATTGTGTTTGTGGATTCGTTGGAATTCATTTCACCGCGACCTTGGACGTCGACGCGCCGTACAAACCAACCGACGAGCGGCAACTGAGCGAGCGAGCGCCGACCTTGAGTATATATACAGCACGACGGCGCATGCACTGTCAGCTGTTGTTCTCGAAGCGCGACGCCACATGCGCGTCCACTGGAGAATCGGGAGAATTGTAGAACGCGGTGTGTAGAGGAGGAAGGGTGCACAGATGGTGGAGGAGTGAAGCGCGCGCGGTGTGTAGAGGAGGAAGGGATGCACAGATGGTGGAAGAGTGGGCGACGGCGCGACGGCGCATGCGCGCGCGTCAGCTGTCGAATGTTCGAGAAGCGGTGCGGACGGCGCGGACGGCGCACTACAAGGCGCGAGTATAAGATGCTCCGCATCTAAAAAAATTGTCAGACATGCGCGGAACGCGCAGAACAGTCACAGCGAAAGCTAGAAGAGCAGACCTTTAGAGTCTTTTCTAAACAGTATTTGGTTGAATGCTAGAGGCTCACTTTCTGGGTACCCACTATGCCATAAATGATCTTTATTTCTCTGTGGTAGGCTTGCTTTCACTGTGCTACCATTCGTCATTTGTCGGAGAAGCGTGGTATCCGCTTCCCACTTGCAATGAACTTGGTGCAAATTCTGCGTTTTATGCAGTGGCTGACGACGATGAAGGATTACGTTTGAAAAGGGTATGTGCCACAGTTGATAGGTGAGGAAGAACAAGCTTTTGTAATGGGTTAGAGGATTGAACTACCCACTGGTTACGGAATCCGCATTGTGTGACACCTGATTATTCCTTTGCCGTTTTAAAACACCTCACTACTTTTACTAATTCGATTTCATTCCCGACATCAAGCCGGCTTAAGGCCAGTTTGGGAACGGGTCCCTAGTACTGGCGTGGCTCAGCACATCACCGCGTAAATATGTGCTGAGCCGCGCCGGTGCTGGGGACCCGTAAAACTTGAAAGATTTAAAGCAGAATATTTAGGACGCATGCCACAAGTGAGTGAGGAAGAGAAAAGCGCTTTATAATTATCTATATTTGCACCTGAAGTTGAACGGGCAATTGATAAGATGAATCCCGCCAAGTCCTCAGGACCAGATGATCTTGTGCCAAGTGGTAAGTGTTTTAAAAGTTCATTGGCTTCTATACTTGCAGACTTTCTTAACGAGGCTTATGGGAAAAAGAAATTACCACCGTCTTTTAGTGAATCACGTACTGTTCTGATTTCGAAGACAGATAAGGTAAAAAAGCTCAGGCACGTCACAGCGTACAGACCAATCGCACTGACAAACGTAGACAACAATAATTCACATGAAAAACAGTGCCAATAACGGGGGTCAAGAGAAAGAAGGAGACAAACAGCGGCACTGACTTACAACAAGATTTATTTGCTAGAACCGCACAATATATACTTGGGCAGTATCTGACAAAAAAAGAGAAAAATACAAAACAAAGAAAACAGAATCCACCTAACAACCACGTAATCATCGCCACAACGCACCATGAAGAACACGTGTGCTAACGTTCCGAAGAAAATCTATTTCTTTTTGCGATAGCGCAATCGAAGGCCTGCTGACACATGCACTGCCCAGCCTTTCTATCTCTGCAGCCTCATAAATTTCACGTATCATCTGATCCCGATGACGCCTAATGACGGTATGAAGCTGAAAATTGGGGACACAACTGCTGTCTCGGCAATCAATGCCAAGGTGGCCCGAAACTGTAGAGGAGACGTTGTGAGCGTGCTCTTTCAGCCGCTCATTTAAACACCTGCCTGTTTGGCTGATGTACCACTTGCCGCAGGACAGGGGTAGAGAGTACACTACCCCTTCAATGCATGGAACGTACTTCTTCCGATGCTTGATTTTGCAGCCTCGCCCTCCCCTGGAACCATGGCCCTGCACAACGTAGCCAGCTTTTCTGGAGCAGGAAAAACCAGGTCTACGTCGCGCATGCTGGCCACTTTTTGAGGTTGTGGGTGACGCCGTGGATATAGGGAATAACGACGAAGTTTCGTTTCTCCCGTCCCTTATCCTTTGTACGGGTTCGAGCATTATTCTCTGGGCTCGTTCTGATTTCTCGGAGTAGACACTCAGTAACGGCGGTCAAAACGTACATCGGGAAACCAGCTTCAGTAAGGCGTTTAGTTTGCTGAATAAAGCTGAACTGAATCGTGTGATGGCAGACAGCAAAATATAAATAAAAACTTTGGTGGCTAGATTTCAGTCAGTAATAAACAATATCGTTTGGTCTACTCCATAGTAATGAATGTTCATGAAATGCGGTCTGTTCTCGAATGTATTGACATCAGTCAAGCTCGTGCGGCTGTACTCCAGCTTGATCTGGAGGAAGCGTTTCATTGCGTCGCCCACGCTCTTTTGCCCGCAGTATCGGAGCACAATAACGCTTGTAAGATAATTATGAATGGGGTACCCATGACGTATCAAAATGGTAGTACAAGATTAATAATCAACAAGGCATTGTCCCCTACCCCTCTATTAGAATCGAGCGCTCAGTGTGCCAAGGCTACCCTGTTAGTCCCATGTTGTTTTGCATCTGCATTGAAAGATTATGTCGGTCGATACTGAAAAATGACATCATTAGTGAGTTTATATACCAATACTCAGAGGTCAAACTAGTCGCATACGCTGATGATGTTGTGATTTGTAGCAGCTTTTATGCAGGTATTGAAGAATCAATTAGAGTTTCTAAATCTTTCACCGAAGTTACAGCAAGCCACATAAACTGGGGTAAATGCCTCGGCTTTTGGCATGAATATTGCCATGTTCCTTTTCACAAGTTTAGTTATCGCCCCAATACACTACACGATTTTCAGCGCAAACCGCACCTGATGTCTTCGAGAAGCTTGAGGACTGTAGTAGATCATTTCTATAAGACCACGCGCACTCCGCAAACTATACAGATTATTCTGAAACCTACGTCACTGCTAGCAATAATGCTAGAACATTCGATGGCAAGTGTATAAATGATTGATACGCCGGGTTTAACGTCCAAAAACTACCATATTATTATAAAAGACGCCAAGTATATAAGTGCCGACGCGCATAACCGCTTGTCAGTTGATCGACGGCCGACGCAACGTTCACTGCTATCTGTGCAAGACTGCTACTGTAATCAGACTTTTCGTTTACCGTGCACAGGTTCGCCCAAATAAACAGTCAAGTCCCAACATAAAGTCTCCTGTCTTCGGCCACGTCACGACCCTGTGACATATGGAGGAAGTGCTGCTTCGTTCATGTACCGTACGCCCCCGTCAAGCCATGAACCCAGCCCACGTCGCGGAGAAGACACCAACGCCAACCAGGAGCAGCGAACAAGCCGCTGACAGCAAGGTGTACCACCGGAGTACGGGCCACTACAAGACAAGGCGTAAAAGATCAAGGCCATGACCTCGACTGCAGCGAAAATGACAACCGCAGTGTCCCAGCCCGCGATCGTCATGCATCAACCCGGGGAACCACCAACTGTCCATAGGACATCGTTCGAAGACCCGGAGACCTGGCCAGAAACATACGGCCCCCAACCACTAGGACAATGAAGAAAAGCTCCGTTCCGTCGTGTGTACTTTTTTCTCCTCAGGCATGTCTGGGAGAGCTTGACGGAATAGGCAAGCCATCTCTTCTGTGAAAATGGCAACATTTTCATTTGGTACCTGAACCCGGGTCTCTATACTAAAGCAGCGGCCCTCTCTTTGCGAGCGACGCTCGCGAATGTTTGCAGGAATGCGCCACAGAAGACATCCTACGTTTGGAGCATGGACTCCCGATTTTCGAGCCAGGTCCTTGCGGCGGAGCATGGACTCCCGATTTTCGAGCCAGGTCCTTGCGGCGGAAGACGCCGCAAGGACCCGGGTTCAGGTACCAAATGAAAATGTTGCCATTTTCACAGAAGAGATGGCTTGCCTATTCCGTCAAGCTCTCCCAGACATGCCTGAGGAGAAAAAAGTTCGTGTGCTCATGCGAGGGGTCAAACAGGAGCTCTTCGCGGGACTCATGAGGAATCCACCGAACACCGTCCAAGAACTTGTATTGCAGCTACGCCACTGCAGTGCGCCAGAACGCTCCTCCTCGTCCACGCCAAATCGCCGCCCCGTCGCACCCCGTGACAATATTTGCATTCAACCTCGCAAATTTTCGCAGTCAATAAATGGAGAAAAACGCCAGTTAAATATCTCGGAGCTCCGCTTGAGTCATACGAACTCACTGATAATTATTGGACACAGCAAGGAAAAGAATGAAAAAGAAAGCGAATAGGGGGAAAGCAACTTATCTGTCCATGTTGGCTAGGGCTACTGTGTGCAAATGGTTTTTTGTGTTTAAGCTGTGGTATGTTATGAAAGTGCTGTAATGATTCAGGGTCAGCGTGCAAAGATTACATAGGGTTTTTGCCATATTTGTGTGGGGCTCTTACTGGGAAAGGTGCAGTCGCACGAATTTGTTAAGACGGGTGAAGTGTGGATGCCTTGGGCTAGGTCATCTGTTTATCAAATGGTTAGTAAATAGGTTTTTATTTTTACGTGAGACAAGAGATCCTTTCCTACAAACAGTGTGTCAAATAAGACTAAGTAGACTGTTGCCTGAGTTTGTTATGAGCAAGCACAGGGGCTTTGCAAGGATACATGAAGGAAGTCGTGGCTAGCGTGCAGTGTTTGTGTGTTCGTTTTCGACTGACTACCTGTAGTCTGTTGTAAAGAAAAAAAAACTGTACAAAAATTTATGTGACATCGTGCTCCCCATCCTACTATACAGAGCGCTGTATACAGCATGCAAGGGTCAGAATGTTTTTAAACGAGCTAAAAAATGCCGGCAGCTCGAAATGCGAAAACGTTCTTTTTGAATCTGATTCTCTAATATGTAACAAACCGGAAACTATTGACCACGTTTTCCTGCAATGCTGGGAAGGACTATACCTTGAGGACGTGTTACAAAATAAAATAAAAGGTTACCGTTAGACTCTCATGGAATGAGGTGTTTAGCGATAAAAAATGATGATGGATTACCTTTTGTTTCAATCATGATGACTGCCTTGCACAGTATATGGCGCTCTCGAATGGCTAAATTTTACTGTGACCCTGACAGGAGACCAGCAAGAAAGTATTTTGAAAAAAGTATCTCAAGGTTTCTCGAGGTAGTGAAAACAAATCAATGTGTTCCCTTATTGTGATAGAGGTTAGAAGCCCTACTGACCATGAAGAAATTTTAGGACGTGATGTGCTGTAGCAGTGCTTGATGGCCGTAGTACTTTATCTGTCATGATTGTTGTGTATTGTAATATCTTTCTGTTATCCTCCCGTGTGTGAAGTTTAACAGTAAATAAAAGAAAAACCGGCGTGGATCACCGGTAGAATACTGGGCTGGCACGCAGTCGACCCGGGTTAGAGTCCCACTATATCTTTAATGTTTTTATTTTATTTCGTGTGATAGTGGTTACGGACAACGGCGGTGGCAGCGGCGGCGGACAACTACGGCGCCACGCATGACCCGTGTTGTGATCTCATAACAGCTTTCGCTGTAAAAGACTTAGAATCGGCAGCATGCGTCTTTCTGCCGAGCGTGTTGCCGAGACGCCCGAGCCCGCTCGTCGTAACGCCATCTAAGAAAGCACCCGAAGAAGCTGCGAGATAACTGATAACGGCTCGAACATTATCCGTACACACAGGGAATGCGTTCCTAAACACAATGCGGGGAGAGTGTCGGCACCTGCATATTCGTATACCACGGCCTGGATTTATGTGCACATTAAAGAGCCCAAGGGGGTCGAAATTTCTGGAGCCCTCCACTACGGTGTCTCTCATAATCATATCAAGGTTTCGGGACATAGCACCTCAAGAGATCTTCTTCTTATTATTATGACCCTTGCACAGTTTAACGCTGCAGCGCAAGTTTAGCACTAGGAACACAGCACGTACAAGAAGAGTATGAGACGTCTGCTGATACCTGCCAAGCTAAGGCGCTTGCGAAAGCGCCCGGCCGATAAAAATACGCAGTTCTTGTCCCTTGTACGCTCTATCCTACAAGACCTCCTTCGCCCCTTTATGGACCTTTCACACGACGAGAGACTACCGGTGCTTTTCATCGGCTGCACTAGCATGTTTTCACACGCACATGAAAAACACGGTGCCAGAGGCAGTGTCATGAATTTAGACATTGTAAGGAACCTCATGGTGAGGGCGATGACGAAAAATGAACCTGGAGTATAAACATTATTGGTGTCATATGAGAATATTCGTTGATTTTAAGGCAGTGGTGATGGGCATTGAGTGATACACTTCAATAAATTCATGTGAAATTTAAATAAATGTGGAGTATAGTAAACGCTGCAACTATCAGCGCTATTGATTGATTTGTGGGGTTTAACGTCCCAAAACCACCATATGATTATGAGAGACGCCGTATAGGAGGGCTCCGAAAATTTCGACCACCTGCAGGTGGTCGAAATGGGGTTCTTTAACGTGCACCCAAATCTGAGTACACGGGCCTACAACATTTCCGCCTCCATCGAAATGGCAGCCGCCACAGCCGGAATTCGATCCCGCGACCTGCAGGTCAGCAGCCGAGTACCTTAGCCACTAGACCACCGTGGCGGGGCTATCAGCACTATTCACTCTTCAAATTTTATTCCACATGCTCCACAAAAGTGTTGGGGCTTTATTTGAGCAAGACCATTCTATCGTTGTTCAAAACGAAAATATGTGTCAAAATATGAAGTGCCGAATAGTGTTTTATCACCAGCTGTATTATTCTTTTTCTTACCCACGACTAGATTTCTCAACTGCGAGCAATACGACTCGGCTTGTCAGAGTGTTTCATTTTTATGCTGAACCGTCTTCACGGTAGAATGGTACGTCAGTATTCCGCGTAGGCTCACTGAAATATGTTCCCCATATTGGTTATATAGAGCGTCTATAAGTACTGCTGTTTTTAGAAACTGTCCTGGCAGGCCTGTCATACAACGTTGAAAGAGGGAACTGTAGCTTAAACATGTGCATACGGGTTCACAATTTATTTTGCACCATGTCAGGATTTCGCTCTCTGGAAAAAGCATAGTGGCTTACATCAGCATAAAAATACTGCTGGTTGACTTCTATGACTCCTTTTGATAGACTAGCACCATTCACGAACAATGTGTCTACGTCTACTCGCAGTTGTGGGGCCCACAATATGATAGATGCTCATGAGAGTTTTCCCTTTAACAGTGAACGGTAGTGTACATTCTATATCACTAACATCATAAAGTGGCAGGTTCATCGGTAAGGTAGCTACAAAACACCCCAATGACGTTCTGAGCTATAACGGAGTACTTCGCTTTTGGCGGCGCAGTATCGCGAATGTTTGTTTATATTCACACACATGCAAGTGTTCTGAAATGGACGTCCGAATTTCAGATCACGATAAAGCGTATGGTGTTGTATTGCCACGTTCCATTTCCCAAGTTTTTGTTATCGTCCCAAAACACCACACGATTCTCAGCGCAAACCGCGCCTGCAGTTTTCTAGAAGGTTCCGGACTGTAGTAGATCATTTCGATAAGATTACGCCCACTGTGCGAACGGTACAGATTGTTCTGGAAGCTACGCCACCGCCAGCGATAACGCTAGAACATTCGACGGCAAGAGTATAAATGCCGACGTGCTTCGCCGCTTGTCAGTTGTTGATCGAAGGCCGACGCTGCGTTCGCCGCTATCAGTCCGAGACTGCTATCTGTGCAAGACTGCTGCTGTAATTAGGCTTTCCCTTTACTGGGCACAGGTTCGCCCAAATAAACAGTTAAATCCCAACACGAAGTTTTTTGTCTTTGGCCACGTCGCGATTCCATGACATCTGGTGGAGGTGCTGCTTCGTTCATGTACCGGACGCCCCCGTCAAGCCGTGAACCCAGCCCCCTTCGCGGAGAAGACACCGACGCCAACCAAGAGCAGCGAACGAGCCGCCGACAGCAACGTCTCCCACCGGAGTACGGCCTGCTACTAAACAAGGCGCGGAAGACCAAGACCATGACCTCGACTGCAGCGACAATGACAACCGGAGCGTCCCAGCGCGCGATCGTCATTCATCAACCCAGGGAACCACCAACGTTCCATGGCTCATCGTTTGAAGACCCGGAAACCTGGCTAGAAACATACGACCGTGTGGCCGCCCTCAACCACTGGGACAACGAAGAAAAGCTCCGTCGTGTGTACTTCTACCTGGAAGACACCGCAAGGACCTGGCTAGAGAATCGGGAGTCCACGCTCCGAACGTGGGATGTCTTCTGTGGCGCATTTCTTCAAACGTTCGCAATTGTCGCTCGCAAAGAGAGGGCCGCTGCTCTACTCGAGACCCGGGTTCAGCTACCAAATGAAAAGGTTGGAATTTTCACAGAGGAGATGACCCGCCTATTCCGTCACGCTGACCCAGACATGCCTGAGGAAAAGAAAGTTCGTTTCCTCATGCGAGGGGTGAAACAGGAGCTCTTCGCGGGACTAATGAGGAATCCACCGAACACCGTCCAAGAATTTGTATCCGAGGCGACCACCATCGCAAAAACGCTGGACATGCGCACCAGACAGTATAATCGTCGCCTGACTCCAGAATGCGCTGCTGCTCAAGCCAGTGACTCCGACGACCTGCGTGAAACGATCCGAGCGATCGTGCGGGAAGAGCTGCGCAAACTGTTGCCTTCGGCGCAGCCTCAAGTGGATTCGATCGCCGACATCGTGCGAGAAGAAGTCCGGCAATCGCTTCGAATTCCCGAAACACCGCCGCCCGAGCCAGAAACTATGAGCTACGCCGCTGCAGTGCGCCACAACGCTCCTCCCCGTCCACGCCAAAACGCCGCCCCGTCACACTTTCGTCGCCAGACGCCACTGCCGCCACCACCCCAACCGACGTCCTACCGTTCCCCAGCGGGCCAGTGCAGTGCACCGAGGAAGACTGACGTCTGGCGCACCCCTGACCATCGCCCGCTCTGCTACCACTGCGGCGAGGCCGGACACACATACCGCCGTTGCCAGTACCGACAGATGGGACTGCGTGGCTTCTCCGTCAATGCACCGCGTCCGCAGCCAGGAGATCGGCCACGTGACATCGCCGACTACCTGGCAGGAACTCAATGGACACCACGAAGTCCTTCCCGTTCGCCGTCGCCCAGCCGCCGCATGTCACCGCACCCCCGGCAGTACTCTGGCCCAACGCGGGGCCGGTCTCCTAGCCCATATCCGGGAAACTAAGGGCAGCAACCGATGGAGGTGCGGTTGCTGTGCGACGAACTACCGAAGATCCTCCTCCGACGACGCCGACGCGACGGATCTTTTTGAACACAACCCCAACCAGGCAAAGCCCTGAAGGCAAAAGCTCACTTACCGAAGGTGGCCGGACGACGCAACATGGAAGCAGCGGAACAAGCCGACGCAGCCGTGACCCGACGCCACGCCCTAACTGTAATGCGAGACGGCGAACTTGCGACCTCGACGTTCTTATCGACGGCCACAGTGTGACTGCTCTCGTCGATACTGGAGCCGACTATTCTGTCATCAGTGGGTCGTTCGCCGCGAAGTTAAAGAAAGTTAGGACAGCCTGGAAAGGCCCTGAAATCCGCACAGCCGGAGGTCATCTCGTAACGCCTGCAGGAATCTGCACAGCGAGAGTCACCATTAACGGCCGTATTTATCCTACAGACTTCGTAGTCCTACAGCGTTGCTCGAGAGATGTCATCCTTGGCATGGACTTCTTATGCCTCCATGGTGCTGTCATCAACCTAAAAACAAGGTCGATAACGTTATCCACAGAAGAAGCACTACCGCCGCGCACGCCGTCAGGACACCATGCCTTGAATGTGCTGGAAGAACAAGTCACCATTCCGCCTCGCTCAAGCGTCATTATTTCAGTCGGCGCTCCTAAATCACCTGACTTGGAAAGCGTCGTTGAAGGCAGTCAGCATCTGTTGGTCACCCGAAATATTTGCGTCGCAAGAGGAATTGCAGAGTTGCGGGGAGGCAAAGCAACGGTTAAGCTCACGAATTTCAGCAATGAGTACAAACATGTGAACAAAGGAACAACGGTCGCATACATCGAAGAAATTGTCGAAGCCACCAGTGCTTTCGCCCTCGCCGATTCTGCGGAACCTACTCGGAGGAACCAAGACCCTCCCATAGCTTTCGACGTCAATCCCAGACTTCCGAACGATAAGCAAGAACAGCTCAAGGCCCTGCTCTTGCAATACGAAGATTGCTTTTCGTCGTCATCGCAAATTCGGCAGACCCCAATCACGAAACATCGAATCATAACCGAAGAAAATGCCAGACCACTCCGTCAGAGTCCGTACAGGGTTTCGACGCGAGAACGTGAGGCAATGAAGAGACAAGTTGATGAAATGCTGCGAGATGACATTATCCAGCCGTCCAAGAGTCCGTGGGCATCCCCCGTGGTGTTAGTGAAGAAAAAGGATGGGACCCTACGTTTCTGCGTCGATTATCGCCGCCTGAACAAAATCACAAGAAAGGACGTGTATCCTCTCCCACGAATAGACGACGCCCTTGATGGGCTCCATAACGCCAAGTACTTCTCGTCAATGGACCTCAAGACTGGCTATTGGCAAATCGAAGTCGACGAAAGAGACCGAGAGAAGACGGCGTTTATAACACCGGACGGCCTCTTCGAGTTTAAGGTGATGCCCTTCGGTCTTTGCTCAGCGCCTGCAACTTTTCAACGCGTTATGGATACAGTACTGGCAGGATTGAAGTGGCAGACTTGCCTTGTGTACTTGGAAGACTTCGTCGTGTTTTCCTCGAGTTTCGACGAGCATCTTCGGCGCCTTGAAGCTGTACTTCAAGCCATCAAGACGTCCGGACTCACACTGAAGCCAGAAAAGTGCACATTTGCGTATGAGGAGCTCTTGTTTCTGGGGCACGTTATCAGCAAGTCTGGAGTTCGTCCCGATCCACGGAAAACAGCCGCTATCGCCGACTTCCCGCCGCCCACTGACAAGAAAGCCGTGAGCCGATTTCTGGGCCTGTGTGCCTATTATAGGCGGTTCGTGAAAAACTTCGCCCGCATCGCCGATCCTCTCACTAACCTTACCAAGGCCGACGTGGAGTTTAAGTGGGAAACGCCGCAGGAACACGCTTTCCAGGAGCTTAAACATCGCCTCCAGACGCCTCCGTTACTTGCCCATTTCGACGAATTCGCCGAGACAGAAATACATACTGACGCAAGCAGCGTAGGTCTTGGCGCCGTTCTTGTGCAGAGGGCTGACGGACTAAAAAGGGTTATTAGTTAAGCCAGCCGATCGCTATCCAAAGCAGAAGCAAATTATTCCACAACAGAAAAGGAGTGCCTCGCCATCATCTGGGCTACGTCAAAATTTCGCCCCTACCTCTACGGCAGGCCCTTCAAAGTTGTGAGCGATCACCACGCATTGTGCTGGCTAGCCACCTTGAAGGACCCTTCAGGTCGCCTCGCACGATGGAGCCTGAGACTTCAAGAATATGACATTACTGTCATTTACAAGTCCGGCAAAAAACACTCCGACGCCGACTCTCTCTCTCGTGCGCCTGTAGACCAACCGCTACCCGACGACCCGGATGACGACTACTTCTTAGGAACGATAACTACCGACGACTTCGCTGAACGACAGAGGGCCGACCCGGAACTTAAGGCCCTAATAGAATACCTCGAAGGCCGGACCGCCGAAGTCCCGAAGGTATTCAAGCGCGCACTTGCGTCGTTCTTTCTACGAAACGGTCTTCTACAAAAGAAAAACTTTTCACCGCTTCGAGCTAAGTACCTCCTTGTGGTGCCTTCAGCTCTGCGACCAGAACTCCTGCAGGCTCTGCACGACGATCCGACGGCAGGGCACCTCGGTGTTTCTCGCACGCTCGCGAGGATACAAGAAAGGTACTACTGGCCACGTCTTACCACCGACGTCACTCGTTATGTGAGAACATGCCGGGACTGTCAGCGACGCAAGACACCGCCGACAAGGACAGCGGGACTTCTGCAGCCAATTGATCCACCTTGCCGACCTTTCCAGCAGATTGGTATGGACCTACTGGGGCCGTTCCCGACGTCGGCTTTCGGAAACAAGTGGATCGTGGTAGCTACCGACTACCTCACCCGCTACGCCGAGACAAAAGCCCTGCCAAAAGGCAGTGCATCCGAGGTAGCTAAGTTCTTCGTCGAAAATATCGTCCTACGTCACGGCGCCCCGGAGGTCCTTATCACCGACAGAGGAACGGCATTCACTGCCGACTTAACTCAAGCGATCTTGGCATACAGCCAAACAAACCACCGCCGGACGACAGCGTACCACCCACAGACCAACGGCCTCACCGAGCGGCTTAACAAGACGATCGCCGACATGCTGTCAATGTACGTCGATGTCGAACACAAGACGTGGGACACCATTCTTCCGTATGTGACCTTCGCATACAACACGGCGGTGCAGGAGACGACGCAGATATCTCCATACAAACTGGTCTACGGAAGGAGCCCGGCAACGACGCTCGATGCCATGTTACCCAACGTCACCGACGAAGAAAACCTCGATGTGAGCGAGTACCTTCAACGCGCCGAAGAAGCCCGACAACTTGCGCGTCTTCGTATCAAGAATCAACAGACGACCGACAGCCACCGTTACAACCTTCGACGACGCTTCGTGGAATACCAGCCCGGTGAACGTGTTTGGGTGTGGACGCCGATACGCCGACGTGGACTAAGTGAAAAGCTTCTGCGACGGTACTTCGGACCGTACAAGGTGGTTCGACGTCTCGGCCCACTTGATTACGAGGTTGTCCCCGACGGCATCACGAACTCTCAACGACGCCGATCGCGACCTGAAGTCGTACATGTCGCGCGCCTCAAGCCGTTTCATGCGCGTTAACAAACTGAACCAGTGTTTTTTTTGTATTATTGTTGTATAGGAATTTATTCATTGTACTTTCTTGCATCATTATTGTACTTTCATCTTTAGTTAAAGCATCGGGACAATGCCTTTTTTTCAGAGGGGGGCAATGCCACGTTCCATTTCCCAAGTTTTTGTTATCGTCCCAAAACACCACACGATTCTCAGCGCAAACCGCGCCTGCAGTTTTCTAGAAGGTTCCGGACTGTAGTAGATCATTTCGATAAGATTACGCCCACTGTGCGAACGGTACAGATTGTTCTGGAAGCTACGCCACCGCCAGCGATAACGCTAGAACATTCGACGGCAAGAGTATAAATGCCGACGCGCTTCGCCGCTTGTCAGTTGTTGATCGAAGGCCGACGCTGCGTTCGCCGCTATCAGCCCGAGACTGCTATCTGTGCAAGACTGCTACTGTAATTAGGCTTTCCCTTTACCGGGCACAGGTTCGCCCAAATAAACAGTTAAATCCCAACACGAAGTTTTTTGTCTTTGGCCACGTCGCGATTCCGTGACAGTATCGACTGGGAATCTCAAGGAAAACAGGTTATGTCGATTGGCATTTGTGCTAACATTGTACATTCAAAACGATACATAACGTGAGTAATAGCACGTGGATCGCTTCGGATGATGGTCAGTCTTACAGTTGACAGTTGACATTTAGTGCACGTCTGAGGCGCTACATCGCCGTGTGGTGGGGCAGCTGTCAGCGTTAATGAGCATTCACATCCCGATAGAGTTTCGTGATGCTCCTTGTGGAGTATTGATTCATTAGGCTGACAGTTGTGAAGATGGCCGTGAACACCTAATGGTTCACACCTCAAGATGGCCGTCATACTTCACACTTTAAACGTCATTGCTTCGTGGAATGAGTGGAGCGCGAAAATGTCCGCTTACAAATTAGTCTGAAAGAATGTAAATATTATAAAATAACTGACTTCTCTGTAGTAAAATCAGCAAAATACCAAGGTGAATTGTCTGCACAGAAATTTTCGAGCGTTTATTGAGCGTTGTTTTGGGAAAAAGCGCGAAGGAATGAGTCATATGGCAACAAATTGAAAAATGTCGCGCAAAGAACGGCAAGCAGCTCAAAACTCAAAACATGCTCCTCAAGCAGAAAGGAACGTACACTGGCCAAACGCGGACTAAGAACTGCCACAACTCCACAATTGAAGCGCGCTGCTCAAACGTCAAGACAGACGCACGAAACGAGCGCACAAGTATAGACAGGACGAGCGCAAACAATATAATGTGCGGGGTGTATAATCTCAAAACAACGATATGATTATGAGGGACGCCTTTGTGGAGAGATCAAGAAATTTCGACCGATTGAGGATCTTTAAAGAGCCCCTAAACCACCAAGAAGTAGAAGTTTAGCTATGGCGTTGCAGTTTTTAGGGGTGAAGCTTCTTATGCCGTGGATCGTGCGTCTGCGATATATGTAACAGTAGTAGTAGTAGTAGTAGTAGTAGTAGTAGTAGTAGTAGTAGTAGTAGTTGTAGTAGTAGGTAGCCGACGCTAATTTAGTTCTTGGAATGTCTGCTGGATGGCGATACTTCTATGAGATGAATATATTGTCCCGTTACACTGTAACTGGAGCCTGTAGATAATGGCACACAAAGACGTCAAACTGATTTGAACAACCGCAATACGACTTTATCGCTATTCTGTGCACGCGCACCTTCGTCCTTTTTTGCACAGCGGCACATACAAGCCTGCCAGCATCTATGGAAATAATACTCGCAGAACATGTACTAGTGACATTACCCCCTTCCTAAAAACATCGTCCCGATGTCACAACATAAATACCAGATGAAAAGAAAACACATACGATAAGCAGTACACAAGGGGGTGTTTACAATCACTGTAAGTCTACTCAAGGAAGTTTGACGAATAGTCAGCGTTGGTAAAACGGTTTCATTCTCGAAACATGGACGACGTGTGGCTGTTGTGAACGGCGGTATTGACGAGCCATGTCCTCGTCAAGAACTTCATAGTTCATTTCGCTGAGACGACGGAGAACTCTATAGGGACCAAAATAGCGGCGTAACAACTTTTCCGACCGGCCCCATCGTCGAACGGGAGTCCACAACCATACTCGTTCTCCGGTTTGGTAAGAGACATCGCGACGACGAGCGTTGTACTGCAGCGAGTTGATGCATTGTTGCTGATGGATTCGTTTGACTGCATGCTTACGAGCTGCGTGTGCCAGTCTGCTAAATTTGTTCGCATTGACACTAATCTGGTGCTTGTAGGGTAGAAGCATGGCATCCAGCCTTGTAGTGACCTCCCTGCCGTGAAGCAACTGGAATGGTGTGAATCCAGTTGTTTCTTGCCCAGCGGTGTTGTAAACAAATGGGATGTAAGGGAGGATGTCATCCCAGTTTCTGAGGTCTTGGTCAACGTACATGGATAGCATGTCGGCGATCGTCTTGTTTAGTCGCTCTGTAAGACCGTTGCTTTGTGGGTGGTATGCAGTAGTTTTTCGATGTACTGTGCCGCTAAGCTGCATGACGTCTTGTATCATCCGGGCGGTAGAAGCTGTGCTACGATCAGTTATGACAACTGCTGGTGTTCCATGTCGGAGAACGATGTTCTTCATAAAAAAGTGGCCGGTCTCAATCGCAGTGCCACGGCGCCTTCGTTTCGCAGTAGCGCGTCATGTAATCAGTAGCGACTACAATCCAGCGGTTGCCGTCACGACACTTTGGAAAAGGTCCGAGCAGGCCTAAGCCAATTTGTTGGAACGGTTGTGTCGGAGGAGCGATGGGCTTCAAAAAGCCGGCTGGGCGCTGATGTGGTGCTTTACGGCGCTGGCACTCGTGACACGTCTTCACGTAATGCTTCACGTCTCGACTGAGCTTAGGCCAGTAGTAGTGTTGGCGAATCCGGGCCAGGGTACGTGTGAATCCTATGTGGTCTGAGGAAGGCTCATAGTGACAGGCGGACAAGACATCGGCTCGCGAGACGACAAGCAGGTACTCAGTCGCGTAAGGGTCGAAGTTTCTTTTATAGAGAATATTTTTGCGAACGCAGAACGATGACTGCGAGCGGGCGAATGCTGGTGGTGGATGTAGCGCGCGGCCTTCAAGATATTCGATGAATTGTCGAAGCTCGGAATCGTTCTTTTGCTGTTCAGCCAAGTCGGATACACTAACGGCACAGCGACAATGGCCGTCGAGGTCGTGATCACCTGACGCTGTCTTAGGAGAAGCTCGGGAAAGGCAGTCCGCGTCAGTATGCTTCCGGCCAGACTTGTACACGACTGTCAAATCGAACTCCTGAAGGCGTAAGCTCCACCTGGCCAGACGTCCAGAAGGGTCTTTAAGGTTCGCCAACCAGCAGAGCGCATGATGATCGGTAACAACTCTGAACGGGTGACCATACAGGTACGGTCTGAATTTAGCTATTGCCCAGACAACAGCTAGGCACTCCTTTTCAGTGGTTGTGTAGTTCACCTCCGCAGATGATAAAATCCGGCTCGCATAAGCAATAGGGCATTCGACGCCGCCTTGCCACAGGACGAGGACTGCACCAAGGCCGATGTTACTGGCGTCTTACGTGTCGGCATCTTCCTCGTAGTGTCCAGCAAGGGCTCAACCTGGAGACGCTGCTGGAGCTCGAAGAAAGCGCGTGTTTGCTCAGGGCCCCTCACGAAGGGAACGTCTTCTTTTGTCAGACGAGTGAGGAGTTCGGCAATGTTTGTGAAATTTCGCACAAAACGTCTGTAGTATGCGCAGAGACCTAAAAATCGACACACATCACGTTTGTTGGCAGGTGGTGGAAAATCTGCGACAGCCAATATTTTGTCTGAGTCCGGCCGAATACCATCATGGCTAAAAAGGTGGCTGAGGAACTTTGATTCGTTGTAACCAAAATGACAATTTTCTGGTTTCAGGGATAGGCCTGCCGTGCGAATTGCAGCGAACACAGATCTAAGTCGCTGCAAATGCTGCTCAAGCGTTTCGGAGAAGACAACGACGTCGTCTAAGTAAACAAGGCATGCTTCCCACTTGAGACCGGAGAGCACTGCATCCATCATCCTCTGGAATGTCGCAGGAGCAGAACACAGTCCGAAGGGCAGCACCTTGAATTCAGGCGCTATGAATGCGTTTTTCTCTCGGTCGCGTTCAACAACTTCGGTCTGCCGGTAGCCACTGTGTAAATCCATAGAGGAGAAGTATCGGGCGCGTCGGAGGCAGTCTAGTGAGTCGTCGATGCGCGGAAGAGGATAAACGTCTTTTTTTGTCACTTTGCTGAGTTTGCGGTAATCGACGCAAAATCGAAGAGTGCCGTCCTTCTCCTTTACTAGTACGACGGGGGACGACCATGGACTGTTCGAGGGTTGGATTACGCCATCTTCGAGCATCTGCTTCACTTGAGAACGTATTGCCTGTTGTTCCTATTGTGATACTCGGTAGGCGTGCTGACGTGTGGGTCGTTCAGCATGGTCAGTGACAATGCGGTGCTTTACGGACGGCGTTTGCTTCATCTTGGATGTAGACGCGAAACAGTCGCTAAACATGCGGAGGATACAGCGGATTTGCTCTTTCTGCGCACATGACAGCTTCAGATTGACATCGACTGCATCGGCTACCGCGGTGTCACATTCAACGGCTGCAGAAATTGGGGCTATTGTCGTACACGCTTCATCGTGAATGCATTCAAAATGAGACATAGTTGTTCGCTAGGCCAAATGTTGGTATGCTCCACTAAAATTGGTGAGCAACAACTCACTCATCCCACGTTGAAATTGAATTATGCCGCGGGCAACACAGATTTGCAGAGACAAGAGCACCGAAAGGTTGGCTTCAGCGATAGCACTACTGTCATGATCTATGTCGCCCTGTACAGTAACGAACATACTGGTGCGCGGCGGAGGTGTGATGGTGTCGTCGACAATGCGAAGCGCAGTCTTCTGCGAATCGGTATCTCTAGGCTTCGTACCATAGTCGTCAGCAAACGTTACGAGGCAGTCTCGAAGATTTATAACAGTGGCGTGCTCGCGTAGGAAATCCATGCCAAGGATAACTTTCCGGGAGCATTCAAGAAGCACAACAAAAGGAACAATGAATGTCGACCCACAGATTCGCAAGCTTGTGGTGCATCTCCCGATTGGTGTCAAGAGATGACCACCTGCTGTACGAAGGTTTAGTCCATGCCCCCAAGGAGTGGTAACTTTCCTGAGTTCAGCCACAAGTTCACCGCTGATAACTGAATAATCGGCGCCGGTGTCAACCAGAGCAGTTACATGATGGTTGTTGACAAGAACGGTAATGTCAACATAAACGTCAGCGATGCGAGGCGTCGGCTGAAAGGAATCGTCGAAGGTCGGCGGATGGGTTGAAGGAGGCTGTTTTGACGATAGCTCAACAGCGGCCCCACCCCCGGAGGCCGCTGTATCTAGTTTCCCCTACGTGGACTTGGGGACCTAGCGGATCGTCCCGCAACAACATCGGCAAAAGTAGAGTATTGATTCGAGGACCTAGAGCACCGAGGAGATGGAGAGCGTGATTGGCGTCACTGAAGGTTCGGAGACGGTAGACTTGCCAAGTTTTCTGCGATAGCGCGGGGTGGTTCCCCATCCCTGGGCCTACGAGCGTCTGGCCGAAATCCAGGTAGGCTCGTCTGTCTGTACGAGCAATCCCGGTACAAGTGACCTGGCTCACCACAGTGGTAGCAAAGTGGCCGATTGTTGGAAGCGCGCCACTCGCTAGATTTCCGCACATTAGGTCGCGGATTCTTATAGTGTGGCGGGCCCGAGAAGTACCATGGCATCTGCAGGCAAGTAGATCGTTGGTTTTCATAATGTGGCAGGCCCGAGAAGTGCTGCGGCGTCTGCAGGCTTGACGGCCGTTGATTTTCATAGTGTGGCAAGCCCGAGAAGTGCTGCGGCGTCTGCAGGCTAGTCGGTCGGGGGAAATAGCTGGCTGCCGGTGCAGGAGTGCGTACAGCTTTTCCGCATGCGTTAGCAGAGGAGCTTCGGTTGGAGGCGGCATTAATGGTCGTACCAGCTGCCGCACCAGCTGCCGCACCAGCTGCCACACCTCTTCACGGACGACGTCTGTCAGAGCAGCCACTTGAGGCTGTGAAGGCACTGCACGAAAACTTTGCAGCTCGTCGCGTACAATGCTACAGACTAGCTCAGCAAGGTCTCTCACGCTCGTGACGTCCGGTGTTGCCAAGGGTGCTGACAGACTTGCAAGGTTGTCGGACCGCTCATACTGCGAAGCATTCGCTCCATTGTTGTCGCTTCATGGAGGAATTCCGCCACGGTAGCTGATGGGCTTCGTACAAGTCCTGCAAACAGCTGCTCATTGACACCCCGCATCAGAAAGCGTACCTTATTGTCTTCCGTCATTGCAGAATCAGCTCGACGGAAAATACGTACGAGACATCTCTTCAACGATCATGGCCACGCTTTCATTTAGTCTTTGATTGCGAGAATTGAGGAGACGTTCTGCTTGTTCTTTCCAGTCAGCGCTAACATACGTGTTCCGCAGCTGAGTGCAAAACACCAGCCAGGTTGTCAGGCCAGCCTCGTGGTTCTCAAACCGAATACGCGCTGAATCCTCAAGGTAGAAATAGACATACCGCAGTTTCCGTTGCTCGTCCCACTCGTTGGCGATGGTGACTCGATTGTATTAATCCAGACAGCTTTCAACGTCTTCGTAGGGCTCCCCATGGAAGGGCTTTGGGGTTCGAGGAGCTGGTGGTCATGGAGCTGGCGGAGTCGTGGTCTGTTCAGTCTGGCTTGCAGTTGTCGCATTTGCCATGGTTCCGGAGCGTTCCGGAAGAGGGCCGAATCGGGGTGGTAGGCCTAGTTGCCGCCGACTGCGTTGATGGTTGGCTGTTTCTACCAAGGCGTCGATGTTGGGGCCGAGATCTTCCTCGTAGTAACAGTGCATAGACTATATACCCAGCGCCTCCACCAGTGTCACGTTACACTGTAACTGCAAACTGTAGATAATGGCACACAAAGACGTCAAACTGATTCGAACAACGACAATGCGACTTTATCGGTTTTCTATGCACGCGCACCTTCGTCCTTTATTGCACAACGGCACATGCAAGCCTACCAGCACCTATGGAAATAATACTCGCAGAACTTGTACTAGTGGCAATATGATGAAAAGATGCAAAATGTCGGTGCATGAAGTGTTCACTAGATGTATGGACGGACGGACAGGCAAGCAGACGGACGTAAATGGACGCGTAGACAGCCGCACGGATGGAGAGATAGACAGATGCACGGACGGACGCATGCACGGGCCAACGTATGAACGGATAGATGAACGCACGGATGAACGGACGGATAGAAGCAAGGATGGATCCACAGAAGGACGCACGGATGGTCGCATGGACAGACGCACGAGCGGACGCATGGACGGACAGAAGCAAGAACAAACGGGCAAACAGAAGGAGCGCGGACGGATCGATGGACGCTTCGCCCCACTGACTATCATTCAGTCCGTGGATATGCTGTGATTTTTAAAATCAATCAATCATTTCTTTTGCACAAAAATGGAAGTTACAAATGGGGATTATACAGATACAGAGTGAGTTACCAAAGTTAACAGGCTGTACAGGGGACCTTCCATAAGAAATGATTCACATGTATCGACAACGCAGCTATATATGAACACAAATCAAACACTGCAACAAAAGAAGCGTAATACTACATGAAATGATTATAAAAAGGGCTAAAAGTGGTGATGACGAAATGATTATGCTGAATGCAAGTAAGATCGAAAGTTCAACTTGAATGTGTGGAAAGTACAGAGAGTCTTAATATGGCGTGGTAATGAGTTCCGCAGTTTTCTGGCTGATGAGTTAGTAGTGAGGTTACCATAATCAGTTCTGGGTCTCGGTAATAAATAGCTATCGCTGGAAGCGAAGCGGGTAGACAAAGAGTGAGGATACCTGCTTTTGATGACTAAAGAGAATGGAAGTTCTTCGTTGATATATTTGTGCATCAAAATTGCGAGTGAATATTTGTGAAGTTTTCCCGCTGACATAATTCCGTTTGAGATGAGCAATGGAGATCCTTCTAATCTGTAGCTGCTATGTGCCATGATGTGAACAGCTTTGTTTTGAGTGTGCTGCTAGGGTGATAATTGAACGAGATATGTGTTTCCTCGTGAAGACATACAATAATTGATATGCGCATGAAGAAATCGTAGTAGAGAGAAATTAGCGTCTCCATATTGCATAAGTTGTGCACTTTAATTATATTCTAATGCATAAGCTGCGTTTTCGGTTAACTTTAAAACATGCTCATCAAATTTGTGGTGTTTGTCTAACGTGACACAAAGAAACTTGACATTATCAGTAGGATAAAATGCGTTTGAAGCAAAGTTTGAAAATAGAGGTCCTAAAAAATGATTTTGCTTAGAGGACAAAATGACTAACTTGGATTTCGTAGCATTGATGTGTAATTTATTTTGTTGAAACCAGGCAACTATACATGTTATCCGCGTCGTGGTTTAGTTTACACAATAATGAACCATGGTTACTATCTGAGTAGAAAATAATGGTATTGTCAGCGTAAAAATTACAGTCAGATAATTTTAGGCATTCTGAAAGGTCATTGATATATATTAAGAATAAAAGAGGAGCCAATAAGCATCCCTGCGGTACCCCAATATTGCTTATCTTAGGGTGTGACTAAGTGCTAGATACTGATAGAACATATTCTCTGTCTTCCAAATATTTTAGTAGTAATTTGAATGCCGGGCCTGTTATACCAATAAAATCTAGTTTAACAAAAAGTGTGCTGTGACTAAGTGAATTGAATGCTTTAGACATATCAATAAATACCGATGCAAGTAGGTTCCTGCAATATATTGCTGGCCGGATGCTATCTGTCAAATATATTGCTAAATAAGCTGACTGATTTGCTAAATAAGCTGACCCAAATTGATTAGTAGACAGAGTACGGAATTCAGATAAATAGGAAGTCACGCGTGTTAGGATAAGTTTTTGACAACGTCACTAAACAATGAAAGTATACCTATAGTAGAATAGTCAGATATGTGACGACTATTGCCCTTTTAAAGACGATAGTCTTTCTTGGGGACGTTCAACGCAAAAATTTTCGTCTGTCTGTCTATACATTTGTGTGTTTGTTCACCCTTAACGGCACCCTCAACGGCACCAAAGTTGTCAAACGATACTCCAAAGGACCTACACTATCCACAGCGGCCACCAATGTTGCTCAAGATTCAGCATTCATATTTGTGCAATTGTCACTTAAAACCAATTATCGCGCAAATCTGAGGCACCATAAAACTTGTATATATTTTGTAAGTGAGTGTTTTACTAGAAAATGCATACATAAGTAATCCTAAGGACCGTAGCGCTTGTCAAGCAGTGCTGACCATGCAACGCTTGCACGAAAAGGCGAGTGTTTCGAACGTTTTGCTAAGACGACACGGTGGTGGTACCTACCCGGTCGCCTTACGTTCTACACCTTATCACCTCTGAGACGAGCGTGCATGTTCGTCTCAGAGACGCGCGTTTTGTCTGTCAAGATAACTGCCAGATAGCGCTCTCACGTGTGACGTGCCTTGATGGACTCGCTCACCTCCGCTGCATGCTCGAGGCCCTCTAACGCAGTGCCTCCAGAATACCATTCACCGATTTTCTTGCACAGAACATCAAATAAACGATTTGTTCACTCTCTCTGGACGCAGGAGTATCGTCTTTCGACGACATTTGCAGATTAACATGCAGATACGGGGCCATTTTTTTTGAAAACACAGATTACTTTGGCCTTCTTGAATGAGCTTTGGAAAATTGCTGTGGTAAAAATAAGATTGATTATTGGACGAAATGTTTCTGCTACTGAACCTGCTATTTTTGAGACAGATAGGCAGAAATTATCAAGACCAGGCCCCGTATCTTTTAAACTAAATATGAGAGTGGCTTATTCTTTTGATGTAGCAGGGTGAAGAAAAAAGCTGTGACACATACGGGGGTAAAACTTCGTAAGTGGATTATCATGCTTTTGGTTGTCAGGAGCAAAGGAGTTAATAAAACAGTTTGCAATATGTAAGAAATTACCGAGAAGAAAATCTCTCTACTTTATCACTGCTATTTCGTCATTCTGGTTGGATCTATCTATTAGTGTTTATTACTTTCCATTGCTTTTACGTCATGGCCAGTGCATCTAATTTCATTTTCGTAGTACAGTTCTTAGCTTGTTTGAGCAGTTTTTCTAATAAATTGGAATACTTTTTGTATCTATCATAAATTGTGATATTAAAGGGCTGGTTTTTGTTTTCCTGTAAAGGGTATCTTTTTTCCGCAGACAATTGAGTAAATTGCTAGATAGCCATGGGTTACGAAGAGTTGAAAAAGTATTTTTGTAATTCGTTATTACGGTCGAATCTGCGAGGGCATTAGAAATAATCTTTGCAAATTCAATGTAAACAGTTCCAGGGTTATCGGATGTAATGACTTAGTTCCAGTCTGCAGTGGATATTAACTCAATGAACATTATTGAATTAAACTTCTGTTGTGTAAAACTTGTGACAGTAGCCACAAGAGTATAATTTAAACAAAAAATATTGGATAGGGATCCGAAACAGAAGCCTGGACAACACCACATTCGGGGTTGGTATAAAGAATCGGTAGGGCATGATCAATAAGTGCACCTTGTTGACTTGTGGGACGCCGACTTGGACGTGTAACTAGGTTTTCATATTCAAAGCGATTTAGGCAGTTATTGTGATCAATAAACAGTGTTTTGTAGGTATCTTCAAGGTTGATATTACTGTCACCCATGATAATGACATTTTTATGCTCAAATGATAATTTAAGCAGGAAGTCACCAAGGGCTGAAGAGTATGCACTCCCACATGATGAAAGTGAATGATAAATTCAAATGAACTATTAGGTTTTTTCATCCTGAAAAAAGAATGAATAATCCAATTCAACCCAAACAGATTGGCAGTTCGCCATGTTGAGTGTCAAGTATTCTGTGAAAACGTGATTTCAAGGAGACGAAAATAGCTATACCCCACCATCGTTACTGTTATCGTGGTGGCAGTATTTAGCAGAGTATGAAGGAAAGGTACACAAATGATTGTGAGATGCACAGAGTCATGTTTTACTAATGCAAATGACAGAAAACTTATCACTCGTTGATGATAGGAAAGTTGTGATACCATACATGTTTTCTAGCAGACTGCGTGCATTGAAATGGATTAGTGAGTGACACGAAAAGGAAAAATAGGTCTCAAGTTGATAAAGTAAAACTTACGAAGCCATTTCACACAACTGAAACATTGACTACTGGACTGACTATGCAACCTTTATGCAATATAGTATAAATAAGAATTAGAGGCAATGGGAAACCCTCGATTGTTGGTATTTTTTCACACGATGATCTGCCAATTTGCTTTCCAGGTGAACGGCCAGCCTTTTTTTAGAAGGCTAGCACCCTAGAGAACAAACGCCTATTGCCTGGAGATAGGTGCTTGTTGACAAATATTGCCTCTGTGTTCTGAATACTCTATGCTTCAGGTGTTCAGCTGGGTCCTCCTCGCTTTCTTTATGAACTCTGTCTTTTTTTTTCACTAGCGCAAAACCACAGAATAACAATATTTTGAGAAATGTATACGATACACTGTGTCGACATCAACGGCTGAGACATTACAGTTGAGTTTGTCAAAGATAGCAGCTAGGAAGGCGGAACAATTTCCCGTTGTGTAGAGGGCAGCCCTTTTATTTCCAAGTCATTTAATCTTGAGTACTACTCAAGGTTGGTGACTTTTCTTTGAAGGGCCTCATTTTCTGTTTTCAGAGCGCGGTTTGCGGCAGACAGACAGCTCGCGCTGCTGAGAGTGAGTTGACTCGACTATTTTGTTAAGGAACTTTAGCCTGTCATCCATACGACCAACTTCAGTTTTCGATCCACCAAAGTTTAAGCCAGTGTCTTGAAGCTTCATTTGTATACTAACTACATGTCACTCATGTAGTTAGCTCAACCGATGCTTGAATAATGCTTCTAGCTGGTCTATTTGCTTACAGAGTTTGGCGTTCGCTGGCGTTGTTAAAATGGCTAAATTCGTGAGTACAAGGTAAGCATACAAGCAGCCACACACGCACAAAAACAAAACAGTAGCACGAACAGTAGCAGCAGGAGTTGATAGATTGACTAATTCTAAGAAAGTGCCAAGGATAAAAGCAACCAACCTGTGAAACCAAGGCAGCAGCAGTTGATAGATTGACTATATTCTAGGAAAGTGTCAAGAATAAATGCAACCAACCTGTGAATCCTAGGAAGTTCGCTTAGGTGCATGCTTGCGAATGCAACTGCTGCTGCTACGACAATGATGCTCTCGCTGGACGGGATTCTACGGCAGGAAATCGGGCCGCCTGGTGGCAGCTTGGGAGTGTCTTGAGCGCAATATGCGCCATGGCCAGAAGAGTAGTCTTTTCCGTGCAGGCACGTGCACATATGGGAATCCAGGCCGTCGCCGCAGCTATCTAGAAGACAGCCCGTATAGGGAGCCAGTGAAATGAAGGAAGTTCGCTGAGGTGTGCGCTTGCGAATGCAACTTCTGAGTTGTGCACAACTTTTCAGCGAACTATGGTGGAGTCACACGCGTTTCCTCGCTTCGCTCTTTCATCCGTTAGGCTGAGTTCGTCGGCTTGTCTGCAACCCTTTCAAGTGGCCTTCCTCGACGCCAGAGGTAGAAGCGCAAGAAGCGCACTCATTAGCCAACCTCAAAAATGCTCTTCGTTGATCACTGGCAGCGTCTGGCAGCGTCTCACTGGCAGCGTCTGTCATGACGTCACCCAATCATACAGGTGACGTCATGACAGATGTCGGTACATCAATGGCATGGAGAGAAGCACGTGAGCGTCTGTTGCTGGTTGAGGGGCCTTTTGAAGTGGCGTAAGTCTTGTACAAATACCTCGGGATAACGTTCACCAATACTCTGTCGTGGTCAAAGCACATAGAAAACATCTGCGCATCTGCCACACGCAAGTTAGGCTTTTTACGGCATAAAGTCAAAGCGTCACCAACTCATGTCAAATTACTCGCCTTCAAAATGATAATACTTCCTAAACTGCAATACGCTTCGGTTGTATGGGACCCCTTCCTTAAAAAGGATAAGTACCGGCTTTAAATGGTGCAAAGACGCGCTATACGCTTCATTTTCAACAAATAAAGAACCACCGACTCACCAAATTCTCTAATGCTGGCGAATGGAATTTCAACCCTGGAAGATAGACGAAAAAGTGATAGGCTGAAACTGCTGTTTGTTCTTTTTACTGTTTCCACAAAGGTAAATTTATTCACAATACTGCCAGTCTCAAATGAGAGCATAGCAGGTGGGCACTACAGTATACATTTACACAGAGCACTTAACACTTTCAGAATCGTAAATTGGTAAATAATGTGTAAAAATACAAATCAGCAACCTTGAAGCATACAATCAGCACTTATGCACACCATACACACCAAATACAAGTGAATGCTGGTTTGCATGTCACAGAAAAGCAGACATATCAAGGACGCTAAAAGACGTTATCTTAATTCTTGATAAGAAATCGCACAATGACTGGGCATTAGTGGTGAAAGGGGTTAACAAAATCCATTCGTGGGTGGCAACTGAAAAAAAGGAGTATTTAAACGCATCATTGTTACATTTATATTCTAATAGGGTATTTGTATGTTGGTGCCGGGTAGCTCGTGTTTGCGAATATTCAACGTAGTTTGAGACATCTATTTTGAAATAATTATGTAGGAGTTGATAAAGAAATTTCAAACGTGCCTGCTTCGCCCGTGTTTCGAGCTTGGGAAGCCCAGAAACAGCTAGAAGGGTAGTGGGTGAATCAGCCAGTTTAAATTTGTTATGTATGAATCTTATGGCCTTCCTTTGTACCTTTTCTATTTTTTTATGTTAGTCACGGTATGAGGAAACCATACAGTATTTCCATATTCAAGGATTGGGCTAATAAATGTTTTGTAGGCTAGTAGTTTCGTCGAGGTGGGTGCCAGATGGAGCGATCTGCGAATAAAAAATAGTTTTTGCATAGCAGAAGAAGTAACATTATCAATGTGAGCGTCCCACCTTAGATCTGATGTTATTGTTAAGCCTAGATATTTATGTCTCTGTACATTCGTGAGAGCAGCACCATTTATGTTATAGCGAAAGTTAGAAGGTTCTTTTTTCCGTGTTATCGTCATGCATGCAGATTTTTTTACGTTGATTGTCATCTGCCAATGAGAGCACCATTCTGCAACGGTATTAAGAGACTTGTTGAGAGAGAGATGATCTTGTTGATTGTTAATTTCTCGATAAATGATACAGTCGTCTGCGAATAACTTTATTTTACTATCTATATTAGTAGCTATATCATTTATATAAACGAGAAATAACAAGGGTCCAAGCACGGAGCCCTGGGGCACTCCTGACGTCCCTGGTACTGTGTCTGATGCAAAATGTTCAAAAATAACAAACTGGGATCTAATAAACAAGAAATCTTGAATCCAAGCAATAATTTCTCCATCTTCGATGAGGCTTCTTAGTTTAGCTATTAGCTTTTTATGACAAACGCAATCAAATGCCTTGGATAGGTCGAGTAGGATTATGTCGGTTTGGCGGCGATTGTTAATGCCTAGCGCGAGGTCGTGTAATACTTCGGTTAACTGTGTTATGGTGGATAAACCTTGGCGAAAACCATGCTGGTTATTGGACAGAATGCCTTCTTGTTCAAGAAAATTGTTAAATGTTTTAGAATGATATGCTCGAGTAGTTTACATGCCGTGCTGGTTAGCGATATTGGTCTAAAATTTGTTTCAATGGATTTATCTCCTGATTTGTGTATCGAAATAATTTTTGCTATTTTCCAATCTTCTGGTAGTTTGGATGTTGAGAGAGATTTCCGAAAAATAATCCCCAGGTATCTGCTGCACCACTGTGCGTATCGTTTAAAAAATTGATTTGGTATATTGTCCGGACCACAGGCTTTTTTGGTGTCTAGGCCAAGCAGAAGATTAAGAACACCGGCGTCTGTGATAACGAGTGGCTGGATAGTGGGACCAGGCCGCCGATGTAATTCCGGCAGGACACCATTATCTTTAGTGAAGACAGAACGAAAGAATTGGTTGTATCTGTTGGCTTTATCTTTTTTTTTCAATGGACGAAATCTTAGTTGCAAGTGTGTTTTTTTGGCTGAAGTGGTTCCGAAATCTATGTGGGTTGTGTTTTAAGAAGCTGGGTAGTACAGTGTTGAAATAATGACTTTTCGCTTCTCTGGATTTCTGTTTAAAAGTTTTTACTGCAAGCGCTAGCCTGGAAGCGTTAGATGGGTTGGTGCCTTGTACCTTGTTTGCCTTCCGAATCCTTTTGAGTTGGCGTTTTGCATGTATTACTTGACGTGTAATTCATGGGTTATTTTTTAACGGTTTTTTTAACCGCACAGGAATAAAATGTGTTACACAGTGCGACACTATATCTTTGAAACACAACCAGACATTGTATCTTTGAAACACAACCAGACAAGGGACCTGAGGCCAATTCCGAAAACACTGGGAATTTATGAACAAAGTAGGTTTGTATGGAAGCGTCATTGCTTTGTCAAAATTTATTATGATTTGCGCTGCCGTTTGCATCGGTATTGAACAATCTAGCGGTAATACACACATCGGTATTCTGTGATCTGATATCCCTTCAATTATTTCAACCTGTGTTTGTTCTAAAAGGAAGTTATTACTCAACAAGATTAAGTCAAGTACACTGCGACACTCGCCTTGTACCCTTGTGGGGCATTCCACAATCTGGCGCAGGTTAAATCTTAGCATCATATCGACAAGTGCTTCTGAAGCCTTTGTCGTGTACTGCATGGTAGCCCAGTTAAAGTCGGCAAGGTTGAAATCCCCCATAAGAATAACCAGGCAGTTTCCAGCATGTTGGTGCAAATACTCTTGTATGGCAGTTATGCATTCGTGCCCACATCCGGGGCTTCGATAGATGCAGCCAACAACTATACTTGTGCTTTTGGTAATAATTTTACAAAAAACGGCCTCAGCATCTGCTACTTCTGGAAGGATGATTAGTGGGATTGATTTCTTTATTACTAACGCCATGCCTCCACCACGTGACTGGTGGTCTTTTCTAATTACATAATTCAGGGGAGCAATAAGTACATAATTCAGGGGAGCAACTTCATGACTCGAGATGGATGCCGATAACCGCGTTTCGGTAACAACCACTATATCAGGTTCTCGATCGAGTAGTAGGCTTTCAAATGGCTGTACCTTATTCAAGATACTGCGGGCGTTTATGTTCAATAACGTTATTTTTTGTTGCGCTGGCTTTGGCGCGTTGCGGGCCGGCTTGCTTCGTTTTTTCTTTCTTCCACTTTGTCGTACTTCTCTATTTCTACCCTTTCGTTCTTTTCGTCATCCCAGGTGAACACACGGCTGTTAATGAACAGCTTATTATATGCCAACGACACTTTATCTTTATTTTCGCGGTTTCACTTAGCACTGTCCAAGAGTTTTTTTCTGGTTTCTCTGAGTTTTCAGCAAAAATCCTATCCTATAGAAAAATCTGTGCCCTTCAGTTTAAAGCCGTTTTTTAGTACCGCAGTTTTTTCTCTGGCATCAAGTAATTTAAGTATGACTGGCCTTGTCTTGTTTGGTCCAACTCTTCCTAAGCGATGAATGCGCTCAATGGCCACAGGTTCAAGTTGAAAAATTTTTGTAATTATGCCGTCCTTTACTGCCTGTTCTAGGGTTTTACTTGTTTCTCCTTCCGGTTCCGGTATGCCATAAACGATTAGGTTTGACCTCCTGCTGCGGTTTTCCAAGTCGTCTATTCTCGCTTCAAGGCCCCTGATTACCCCCTTCATGGAAGCCATTTCTTTGTGGCATGCCGCGACTTCAGCCTCAAGTTTTGTAATTACGTCAAGCTTGTTATCAATATCCAAGAGTCACTTTTCTTTGATATCCTTAATGTCTGCAGCGATTTCCGTCAGTTGTTTAGCAATCTTTTCGAGCTTGGGGCCGGGATTGCTTTTGATATCTCCAACCATTAACAATAGTTTATTGAAATATGTCATGCACGATTCACACACAGCGCAATACTGCCATGGGCACGGCAACACCAGCGAGAAACGGTCACTTGAGCGGATGCATTTTCCATATTGCTTCCTCACCTGAAAAATGTAGACGAACGGGCCATTTGTGAGCCGCATGTCGACGATGCCACCGTGCCCAGTGAGAGGGGGTTCCCTGAGGAACGCATATATAGTCCCGGAGAGCGCAGACGCCAGGTGGCGCTCCAGGGCAGATGGGTGGATGCATGTGCCGGTAAGCTGATGCAGTCGATAGTCGAAGAAGATCCGTGTCAGCAGCGTCGGCACGTGGTCGCTCTTTGCACGCTGGTCCAGCGCAGTCACAGTCGCCCCGGTTGTTTCGAGGCCCACATCGCCTGCGCTGTGCAGCAGGCCGAAGACGAACTGAAAAATGTAGACGAACGGGCAATTTGTGAGCCGCATGTCGACGGTGCCACCGTGCCCAAATGCATCGGTATACATTCAGCCATTTTAATCGCGCCCCACGAGACTTCGGCACACGCACAATTTGCTTCCGTATCGAGCCCACACAAACATGTTCAAGAATTCGTTTTTCCCACGTACAGTATCGAAATGTAATTCACTGCCTGAAGTGCTTTTCACATCTAAGTCTATTTGCCATTTTGAGCGTGCCATTTGTCTGTACTGTAGTCTGTACTCGACTTGCTATATTGTTTATCGCAATTATGTATATTAGGGAGATAGACCAATCTCCGTTGTTCTGAAGGTCGTATAAACCTGTGTTTAGGCTCATCTAAATATCTCTGTATAATGTACTTATCTTCTGTATTTTGTGGACATCATTCATCTATCACGCTTACGTGTGTTTTCCACTTAATTTTTGTGCCTCTCCTGCTTGGTCTTTTCAAGACCGCAGTATATTGTAAATAAATAAGTACTCGGGAGAGCGCGAGCTAACGACTGCCTCAGTTGTTACCCTTTTGTGTGTAAGCAGGGCGCTTCTTTCGCAAACGTGGTCGCGGAAGCGAGCAAAGTGTTCTTCTTGCTTTCTGTAACTTCAATGTAAACATGTAGTGGAAATACAAGTCGTGGTATAAACCATCCCTATTGCGAAATAAGCAAGCCCGCATCCTATGACAGCATCTCATTTCCCGTCGAGCAATCTTGCTGATGATTACGCTATGAGTCCTCCGAGCGCGATGCACCTTCAACGGCAAATGGTGAATATGAGTTGCTCGCCTTCAGTAGGCAGAGGAACCTTCGGTTTGTGGCTTAGTCGTTTTTCGCCTCACGCTGGGTACACAAGGTCAGCCTTGCGTCAGCCTTGCGTCAGAAAACCACTCGCTGACGTGCTGCAATGAGTGTGTGTGGTCAGGCTCTCAGTATGTATTTTGCAAAGTCATATCCGCGTAAGTAATACGTCAGCGACACCGTGGTGAACCCCGACATGAAACTCTGTCGCGTTCAAATTAGTTTATCCGCAAGCACCCAGCAACGAATGCGAGAGCAAGAAATTGTCATGATAATTGACGTAGGGCTGGGCATAAATACCTAGAAGTGTGCTTCGGAATACGGGTGTCCAAATGTCTATGAGCTGAAAATCTAAAACACACATAGTGAGATAAGTTTGTCTGTGATAAAACTGGACATTTTCAAATGCATTTGCGGACAAAAGAGTATCCCGAAATACATACTTAGGTATTGGAATACATATTCTTCGGGAGTCCTGGTTCACCGAATTAAGCGCAGCATGCTATCGCTGTATAAGTGAGACCATCAGTGATTGGATCTATATATAAAAACACGAGAGAGTGGTATAAATATTGCAGATGAAGTGAGCATGTCTCTCATTTCGCGCTCACTCTTCTACAGGGTGTGTTCCGAAGGCTCCTGTAGAAAGGCGAACGAGTGTGTGGTACTCCAGTTTGTTGCACAAATGGCCATGACCCAATAGTCCTCACTCAAACGTGAAATGCGCGATTTGTCCGATAACTTTTGGTCACACTCAGTGAATTACCAGGGTACACTTAAGTGTAAGAAGTCTTTTAACATCTCTAATTGCCCCGTAGTATCGTATTCCTTTTTCACGCCTACCAATCCCGATAAAAGGAGCTGTGGTGAATCGAGATAAGTTGCTGCTTCATCTGGCGCAAGAATGAATTGTGTTCGAAAACAGTAGCATTTGAAACAGAAAATTGGTAGGTGCTCACAGGCATTACTAAGCGCATGACAAAAAAAAATAAAATGTTCATGAACCATTACTCATAGGATACGTTGATCAGGATGATGACAAAACGTTCGGGTTAGTAGAACTCTGGTGAGTCAGAAAGCAAATTTCAGTTTTGACTTGCACGAAACTATACTTTAAGAAACCAGAATATACCTACAGGCACGCAGAATCTGCTGGCGTAGAAGGGCAACGCCACACGCACTAGAGAAAATATATGGTGTATAGCTTAAGAATTCCATAATGTAGAAGAAACACAATTGATTGGCCAGGATGATGACAGTCAATTTTGCGAAGTTTTCTGAATGTTGGTTCTCTGACTGGTTGTAGAAAAATTACTGGTTCGCCTGGCACAAAGCGATACTTTGAAAAAGAGCTGTACCAAGTTTTGGAAACAGGTAGGCGTAAAAAGGGAACAGCACAGGTTTTTGCTGTCACCCTAGCCTGAAATGTGGAGTGACTTTTAGCAAAGGTGCACCAATGGATGACATAGTGCCACTTTTTTTTGTGCAAGCCAAGAAGTTGCGAATATTTAGCATTTGGAAATTGTCAGGTAATGTTTAGCATTTAACTAGCCTATCGTGTACAGCATATTCTCCCTAATTTCTACAGCCATCTTAGATTTTGTCACATTTTCAGTAAGTACTTTGTGTCCTCATCTGTCGAAGAGCAAGTGATCTCACGGCGATCAAATACATGGAAGCATTCCCATGGCGTGAGTGAGTAGGTGTTCTGAGATATGTGATAATTACGATGATGATTCGTGGTTGTACGCTTTGTCACAGTGGGTGTACGTGAAATACAATGTATCCATCGATACTAGAAAAACATATATGTGAAAAATCTATGCGCAACTTTGAAACTCAACGCTAAAGCACTGACGCCTCGTATCACACCAATATATTTACAATTGCACTAGTACAGTAACACATACGTACGTAAGCTTTACCGGAAAAAAGTAATAAAATGGTATAAATTCCAAAGCTAGTTAGTGGCATGTGAGTAGCAGCAAAGTAAGATACATCGACAAGGAATGATGTGAAATACTTGTCGTTTAATGATTGTGTATCATGTAAGTGCTTTTCAAGAAGTGATTGAAAGGTTGTTTTTGGTTAGGTAATGGTAATAGTGGAAGGAAAGTCATTCAATCTACTGTCCTGTGCCCAGCGTAAAGAAGAAGTATTTAAAGCAATAATTATGAAACTATATTCATATAGAATGAATGAATGCTTTATTCGAGTTATTCTTGTGTCTGCATGAAGACTGTATGTAGAATTGTAAACATTTAGATGGTTTTGAGTTACTTCAAGAAGCAATTTCCATCGCCTTAGTGTAAGGTGGCTTTTCATTGTCAATAAGCGCAATTAAAATGTAGCATAATTTAAGTGAATATAATAATTGCACTTTAAGCTAGTAATTTAGACTCATGGAGTGCTTGACGGAGGCGTCGTCCAAAAATTAAGAACCCCTTAGGTGCCGTTTATGAACATGGCAATCCACACGAAGGTTAGATATCATCGTTAATCCAAGGTTCTTGTGCTGTGAGATCACACTTACCGACTCATCGTTTTTAGATGTGAAGCAGCTTTTGCACGGGGATCTGTCCTTTCCTCAGCGACCGTTCGCTCTTCATTGCGCATGCGCAAACTCCCCCTCTCTTCTCGCGTGAGCGTGAAGACGTGGAGGAGGTGGGTAGAGGGGGTAGCAGAGCGCTGCCTCCGCTCCTTTTTTCCAGTTGTTTATCTGTCCACCGCAGCGGTGCGCTCGTATGTAATGCTGCGCACACTCGCGCCGTTGCACTCTCCTAGCAGAGCTGGGTGCTCACTTGGCGGCACCCCGAAGGTAATACACACAAATGAGATGGGGGGCTTACATAAGCGGTATGCAGCATAAACACAACTCCACATACAAATGGAACACACATGAAAACATACAAATGGAAACATACAAATGGAAACGACAAATCAGAAACACACCAGCACTGCTTGGCATCCCCGGACGGTTTCCTTTAGTGGGAGATGGTGCAATAGTTTTGAATGGGAAATTCATGTACGCGTTGTTTTCTGGGTATTCACAAAAGAACGGCTTTTTTAACATTAAGACTCATTTGCCAGTTAGCATGTCATGTGGAAACTGTTTTAGTGCGTTATTTAAAATCACATGGTCAATAGGAGAAGTAATTTTATGTACAGAATACAGCCGTCAGCAAAGAGTTATTTGCACGGGGATGTAGGTAGTTAAATCATTAATATTGCAAAGATAGAGTGCGAAAGCCGAAATGCTACCAAGGGGAACTGTGCCGCACATCTCACTCTCCTTCATTGTCGCTTTCGTGAGCAGGAAGCCTGCAACCACTACAACAAACCACAGAGAGCCAAACTTTGTTGCCATGTTCGCGCGGATGCCTTCGGCCACAGGCGACCGGGCAACCCACTCTACACCAGGCACGCCGCGTTCTCTGGGGAGTGCTCAAAATGTGACCGGCTGGTCAATTTCGGCTGTATAAGAGACACTTGTTTCGAAAGCTCTTTGTTCTGTCTTGTTTAAGACATAAAACTACAAAAAAGCTAAGGTAGTCACACGAAGACGACGAGATAGGCATATTCAGGGAACAGCGAAGTGCGAATATAGTGGCTCACGCCCTAACAGGTGTGGCTTGGCGGGGAAGCCACATCTAACGGGCGTGGCTTCCCCGAATCACCACCACTCTGGTGGTGGTGATTCGGGGAAGAAGGATGATGCAAAGAATAATTTGTTTTGATTGCAAAAACATAGTGCACGCTGTAGACAGTTACCTGTAGAGTCGTGAACACGACAGCTTCAATTTATGTAACGCTGCCTAGCCATGCTAATTCCTCCTAGAAGTAGCTACAGCGCGTTTTTTTGTTTCATTGGCTTGGGGAATAACCGAAGTTTGAAGGAGACTTGTTGCCGTTACTAAACTGCCTTGTAGGTATGCACTTTGTGTAGACTCAAAGTATAAGTGTCTGCCATTTCTTCTACTCTACAGGAGTATTGCAATTTCTAGTCGCTTTTACGCAAGCACTGCGGGAATCAGCGTCACCCATAACCAACAATTACCATCCGCCCTCTCAATAACCGCTCCATCAGTTCCAGAGACCCCTGCATACGCCTGTACGTACGAGTCCACAAGCCCCCAACAGAATCCGGGAAAGTCAAACGTGTGGCGTACGTCTGACAATGAACCACTCCACTTCTACTGCGGCGAAGTGGGTCACTTGGATTGCTCTTGCTGTTACCGAAGAATACGACTAATAGGATTTCACCCCAACGCTTGCCGTCCAAGCAAGGAAGAGTGACTGAGGGAGCTTCAGCAATATCTGTCGAGCCAACACTTGTCACCCTATGACTAATTCGCGTCTTTTGAACCATTCCTGCCGACTTTCCGATCTTCTTCTCTACAGAGGCGACAGATCGCCATCTCTTCGACGATTCACATCACCTTGCAGCTACCCTAGGTTTTCCGCTAACGTGGGCAATTTTTAGGACATTATCAAAGCATAAGATCAGGGCCATATTTAGGCCATGGCGTAAGCTACAAAAGAACAAGACTACACCCCGAAAGGACACTTGCAGTCGCTTCGTTCCCGACACCTACGAACAAGCAAGCCGGTGCTTTCTAAGACTTCACGCGTAATACACAAGCTTCGTTGCGAATTTCTCAAACATAACCGAACCTCTGCAATGGCTTACAAAAAAAAAACGTTCCTTTCATATGGAAGAAGGAGCAACGATATGCCTTCTCCGAATTACAAAAACTTATGTGAACACCTTCCCTTTATGGGACACTTACACGAAGACGGCGACACGGAGCTGCATTACGTATGCCAGCAACGTTGGTCTTGATGCTGTTCTCGTAATGTAGCAAGGTGGGGCCGAGTGTGTCAAAGTATGACTTTGTAACGAGGGCAGTGGGCATGGAGCTCGAATACAGAAAAAGAAGAAGACTTGCTGGGATTTTTTTTAACATACTGTCTTCACTATACAACTCCCCCCCCCCCCTTTTTTTTCCCCATTGTAAGCAATAATGCAGTTATCGTCCATATGAGACTATATGTTCTCTTGGCCAATCCCCGAGAGTGGGTACGAGCCATGGATTAGAGGGTACAAACAAACAAACAAACAAACAAACAAACAAACAAACAAACAAACAAACAAACAAACAAACAAACAAACAAACAAACAATCGCAGGCTTGCGTTCAGTTAGCCCTTGCGCTAAATAAAGCTTTCGTTCGCCGAGTCAACTCCTGCTGGTTCAACACCCCGTTTCAAGTGGTGGAAGTGCTGGGTACATCTGGTCCTCACCCTGGAACTTCGCAGCCGCACACTCCAACCACCTTCTGCAATGACTTATCCGGGACCGTCTCAGGCCGCCACTCCATGTCTCGCACCCATACCTGTCTTCTGCGCGCGCTCTCCGGCAGCGCGACCCCCCCCCCCCCATATTTGGTGCCACAGAGGACTAAAATGGGGACAACTGGATATCCGAGTATGAATTGGTGAGTGCGTACAATAAGTGGAACGTAGCCGGTAAGCTCACAAATGTGAGTTTTTACCTGACCGACGTGGCGAAACTATGGTACAGGAATCATCAAAGTGATTTCAGTACCTGGTCGGAATCGGCAAAAACCCTCTCGGAAGTGTTTGGACGTCCTGCTGTCCGCCGCCTTTGTGCTGAACAGCGCTTTCGTGGCAGAGTACAGAGAACAGATGAGACTTTCACGAGCTGCATCGAAGATGTGCTCTTCCTCTGCCAGCTCGTCAACCCGACTCTGGATGAGGCAGGCAAGATAAAAACATCATGAAAGGAATCGACGACGATGCATTCCAAATGCTTGCTGCGAAGTGTCCCCAGACGGTCGCCGAGGTGATTCAGCTCTGCCAAAGTTATGATGAGCTGCGTAGGCAACGTGCTTCCACACGTTGCACTGCTCAAGACACCACGGACCTCTCATCCCTCGACTATCACCTTGACACAGCCGACTACTCTGCTTTAATTAGCCACTAATAAAGCAATTCATACGCGAGGAGGTCGCCCGGCAGCTATCTATAATCACCAGAACTACCGAGCCGATGGCACCCTTATCGCCGTCGCTTCGCCAGGTCATTGAAGGCCAAACCTCATAAGCGCGAAAATGCACGCGACAGCGACAAGCGACGCGACGTAGATCGTCTTCGCGCGATCAGTCGCTAGTGCAGGCAAACCTCATTTACGCGACGGCTTCGGCGAGCGAATTCCACTGTTGCTGGCATGAGGCCGTGTACTCGCACCAAGAAAACCGCGTAGCGAGCGGTATGCAGTTTAAAAATAAGATATATTGTTGTGTAATACAACGGAAAGTGTTTATTATTGCCTTGCAGCACTTTTTTATATGCACACGCGTAATAAACATTGCGTTATTTCTTGTTCCACATACGTGACTCGGGCAGGGTCACGTGCACCTTTGTAGTCGTTGTCTTTTCCGGTATTTCGTTATTGGCTGCTTGAGCCCAGCACTTCCGGGCGATGAGCGACGGTTTCCAAATCTGGAGAACCGAGCGGTCACGCGAAAACGAGCACGCGACACGTCGCGCGGACGTCCTGTTTCGTCGCTCATAGCGTCGCTCGTCGCTGTCGCGTGCATTTTCGCGCTTATGAGGTTTGGCCCTGAATAGCAAGTTGCCGAAGCATTGCCGCCAGCTCAGGCTCCACCATCTGTTACCGCACCACTAACATATGCAGCCGCTGTTGCTCGGCCACGCGCTCCATCGTCTCCGGCTATCTACGAAGCAACTCGCCACGTTTATTCATCGACGCCACCTGCCAGTCCGTTGACTGTCGCGTTTCCGGCTGTATACGAAAGAACTCGGAACGTTTATATGAAGCCGCCGCCTGCATAACCGTTTCCGGTACCTTATTCAGCGACAAGTGCCCCTACCGTCAGCCAATGGCGCACTCCGGATAATCGGCCAATATGTGTTTCATGTGGCATCCCAGGCCACATAGCTCGTCACTGCTGCCGTCGCAGCTTCCCTTCTCACATTGCAGGGGCCTCAGACTACATGCCCACTCAGTCGCGACATCCCGTTCCTGCCGATCCACCTCTAGACGTACGTCCCGGTTGCCGCCAATCCGGCTCAAGCCGTTCGCCTTCTCCTCGTCGCAGATCTATTTCTCCAATGTTACGTCGCGACAGCCTACCGCGAGGGGAAAACTGACAGGCGCAGTTCCGGAGGCAAGAACTGCGTTGGCAGCGAAAATTTCATGACCTAACTGCTGTTTTCCGAACGAAATCGAACTTTATATTATTGATATTAGGGTGCACAGACTTGTTGACACTGGAGCTGCCGTATCTGTAATTAGCCCTTTCAACCCTGGATTTTTTATTTCGGTCGGATACACATTCTTGCGCGTTTTTTCTGTAGTTAGGACCTCAGAAGACGCCAAACAAAAAATTGAGCCACTGGTAGAAGCATTTTTGGATTATTTAATGTGGCATCCAATTAGGTAATTAGGGCCCAGAGATTGAAAAAAGAAGAAAATGGCTTCTTTTTTCCTGCCCATCAATGGTGTACACAAAATGAAAACCAACGTCTTACTTTTCAGCCTTATACTCACTAAAACAGCTTTGGTGCGTCGTCCCGAAAATGGCGCTTACCCGCCTCAGCTTACGCGCCTCGGCTTCACGGAAGACCTCGGTCGCACTTCTTCTTTTTTGTTGCTGGTACTTCCACAAACGTGCCGCAATATTGATGTAAATTACAGTGGAGATCAATGAAGAACTACGCCCCCAAGAATGAGCAGTATTGGTTGCGTTTCTGAGATACTAGGGGAAATGTTGTGCGGTGGTGTCAATTGACACCGCCAGGGCCGAAAGGGTTAACGAGAAATTGTGCCGAAACTTGAAGAAAGTGACGACGCAACTTACCGACCTATCTTTGCAGACAGCTACGTCCCATCGTATTCAGCCTTCAGCTTTGTGCACTGCACGAGTCGTCATTCAAGGTGCGATGTACGTTGTCACATTTGTAGTTTTATTCAGTTCTTCACATGACGTTATTCTTGGATGGGACTTTCGTCAAATTCTGCTTTGGTCGACTGTGCTCGTTCCGAACTCGCATGATCTGTGCCGTGCTATGACCCCGACGATGGCACTTCGTGTAAAGTGTTTGCTGCTTCTGACGTTGACATTGCGCCTTTCTCAGCTGTTGTTGTCTCGGTGTCGTGTGCCTTCCCTCCGAAATCGCCTGTGTTGTTTATGCCATCGGTCCCATCTGCGTGCCGTCGAAATATCATGCTTTCGTTTGCCGTCGTCGGTTTTCGCAACGGTCACGCTGCCATTTATGTGTGCAATACCTCGGACAGCCCGTCATCCCTACTACGTGGAGAATGTCTGGGAAGCTACGAACCTTACGAGTGCATTCTTCCGGCTACTATACCCGATTCTACGGTTTCGCTCCCAATTTGTGCTTTCACTCCTACCAACACGACTAATGATGTTCTCGACGTATTCTTGGATGCCATCGACTCTGAGCTCGCACCAACTCAGCGCGAAGAGATTATAAATCTTCTACTCCGCTTTCGCTCTTCATTCGATCGTGACCAGTCAGGCTTAGGCCGAACCTCTGCGGTCGTTCACCGTATTGACACCAGTCAACAAGCCCCGTTAAGACAGCGTCCGTACCAAGTGTAATCTGCTGAACGCCGTGTCATCAACGAACAAGTAGACGACATGTTGAAACGTGGCATCATCGAGCCCTCCAACAGTCCCTGGGCTTCACCGGTTGTTCTCGTCAAGAAAAAAGACGGATCCATCCGGTGCTTTGTTGACTACCGCCGACTACACAAGATAACACGCAAAGACGTATACCCTCTGCCGCGCATCGAAGATGCTCTGGACTACCTAGAAGGTGCAGAGTTCTTTTCTTCGTTAGATTTACGCTCCGGCTACTGGCAGGTGCCCATGGCAGAGGGTGACCGCCCGAAGGCAGCCATTGTAACACCGGGTGGACTATATGAATTCACCGTAATGCCCTTTGGCCTCTGCAATGCGCCTGCCACTTTCGAAAGGATGATGGATACCATCTTGGGAGGTCTGAAATTGAAAACGTGTCTCTCTTATTTGGACGACATTGTGGTATTTTCAAGTGACTTTGCGACCCACCTCAGCCGCCTCGAGCAAGTTCTTACGTGCCTTTCCACGGCGGGACTTCAACTTAACTTGAACAAATGCCACTTCGGTGCTCGCAAGCTTGTAATTCTCAGCCATGTAGTTTCTAAGGACGACATTCTCCCGGATCCTACGAAACTTGATGCAGCCCCGGAGTTCCCAAAGCCAACCACCATCAAAGAGCTTCGAAGCTTCATCGGCCTATGTTCTTACTTCTGGCGCTACGTCCGCAATTTCGCCTCCATTATCGCCCCCTTGACCAATCTTCTTGCCGGAAGTTCGATTTGTCAGCGTGGTCGCAGGCGTGTGATGATGCATTTCAGGAACTGCAACGGCTCCTCATCACGCCTCCCATACTCCGACATTTTGATCCGTCTGCTCTAACGGATCTTCTTACAGACGCTAGTGGTGTCGCGCTAGGGGCCATACTGGCCCAACGCAAGGATGGCTTTGACGAGTACGTCGTTGCCTATGCCAGCCACACCCTCAGTAAAGCCGAAAAGAATTACAGTGTACTTGAAAAGGAGTGCCTTGCCTTTCCTTATCGACCTGACCCTTCAGAGATGACTACCGTTTCTCGAGCAGCAGCACACGCTGAAGGATGTCGGAAGCTTGCTCGTGCGTTCACGTCACATGACTATACGCGCCAAAAACATCGCCACGACGCGTCAACCACGCCTATGAGCTTTGCTCCAAACTCACTGGTGTGGTTATGGATTCCTTCTACTCCTACAGGACTCTCCCACAAGCTTTCGTCCAGGTACCATGGCCCTCATCGAGTTGTACGCCAAACATCCCCTGTCAACTACCTGGTCGAGCCGCTGGATGCATCTCCGGACAAGCGCCGTCGGGGACAAGAAATCGTACACATCTCTCGGCTCAAGCCATACCATGACCCTTCTGTGTCCACCTGTCCATAGGTCGCCAGGATGGCTCCCTCATAGCCCGGGGGTGATTGTAACGAGGGCAGTGGGCATGGAGCTCGAATATAGAAAAAGAAGAAGACTTGCTGTGATCGCAGGCTTGCGTTCAGTTAGCCCTTGCGCTAAATAAAGCTTTCGTTCGCCGAGTCAACTCCTGCTGGTTCAACACCCCGTTTCACTTATGCAATTGGTACTTTGTCACAAGCTGAAAGAAACTATTCCACTACAGAGAAGCAATGCTTGGCAGTGCTTGGCAATGCTTGGCAGGACTATTGCTATGTTTCGAGCATATCTGTACAGCCGACCATCTCGTGTCGTGACAGACCGCTGTTACCTGTGCTGGATCCATCTAGCCGTCCTGCACTCTGTAGTCTTCATTTACAAGAGTACGACATTACAATCACGTTCAAGTACGGGCGCAAACGCACAGACGCTAACTGCTTCTCGTGTGCTCCGTTTCAACATTCGCAAGTCGACGTTGATGAAGAAGACTCATTACCTTCCGTCTCCACACCATGTGACATGAGCATGCAGCAGCGCGATGATTCAGAGGTGCGTAATAGCCACCTGGTACGTTCGCCCGTATACTATCATCGTTTTGCCTCCGCAATGGCGTCCTTTATAGATTACCTTTTCACTCAACCGCTGCCACCTACTTCCCTGTGCCGTTTATACTACGGGATGACATTTTACGTGCCTCTCATGTCGAGCCATCACCGGACCATATGGGCTTCACACGGACGTTTTCCCGTATGCGCGAAATGTACGTCTGTCCCAAGCTTCGCAATGACATGAAGCAGTATGGTGAAACAGCCGCGACTGCCTAAGGCGCAACACGCTACCCATGTGCAGCGGCAGGATTTCTGCGGCTGGTTGATCATTCATCGACTGCTTTTAAGCAAATTGCCATTCAAATTTCCTCCGAGCACTACCCACGTCTAGGCAGGTAATTTTTAGAGACATAGGAGATACGTGGTCACTCCCACAGTACGCGGAGAGCGCGCGCGAGATTTCCCAGCTGGAATGCGAAAACGCTGCGAAGAGGGAAACCATAAACAGGCTTATGTCCGAAATTGCCGAGATTAGGAACGCGAGGAACCCACCACCGCAACCAACCACCTCTTGCGTCGCTGATACACTGCCCCTACCCATGGAGGTGCACAGCACTGAAGCCGGCGACAGCAGCAGTGAGGGTCAAAGTGCTCCCAAGAAGAGGGCCGTCGCCTACGAACAGGAAGGTGTAACGATTCGAGCCAGGTCTGAGCTTCGAGACACGCTATCCGCACTCAGTGAAAGTATCAATAAGCTCGGGGAGAATTTCGCCTAACTGCAGATCACCCAGGCCGCGCAAAATGACCGAGTATCCAAAGTAGAGTGCTTTCTCGAAAGTGTAGTGAAACCCGCTCTGACCTCAACTGCCATCATAGAACCCCAGCCCAGCGGCTACGGGCCCCATCGTCCACGCTATTTTTAGTCAATCTCAGGGTAGCACCAGCCCACAAAAGCACCAAGATGGCCAAGCCAAGTGAGACGTTTCTCATTTGGCAATGGAACTGCAGCGGCTTCCCCAGTAAAAAAGGTGTCCTTGCAGCAGTTCATTCGATGCTCTAGCGAAAAACCCCTCGTCATTCTTTTCAGGAAACATTAACCCGAGCGTCACACTGACTGTTTACCAGCCCGTCTCGCGTAATTCTGATGACCGGGGCGTCTGCACCTTGGTCAGTAACAAGCTCACACACATCTCTCACGACCTCAAAATAGCCACCAGCAGCGCCGAATATGTCATGACCGAGATTCTGCCGCACAGCTCGGACCAAAGCAGCATCTTTTTTCTCAACGTGTACAGTAGCACTAAGGACCGACGACAGTGCTTCAGGGCCCTCATAAAGAAGGCCATCAACCTGGCGGGTCCCAACCCCCTGGTTGTGGCGGGCGATTTTAATGCTCCGCACCACACTTGAGGCAACCCGTACAATACCCGAAAGGGCGCGGAACTGTGGCAGAACGCGACTGACATGGACCTGATTCTAATCACCGACAGGGCCTTTCCCACTCGGTTGGGCACTTCATCCTGCAGAGACTCGACTCCCGACTTGACCTTCGTCAAGAATCTCGCCGATGTACAGTGGGCCAACTCGAACATTGACTTAGGTCACGACCATTACGTCCTCGTTACGCAGTTCTTAGTGGTCCGACAGAGGGCATGGGAGTTTTCTTGGACAAACTGGGACCAGTTTCGCAAAGTCCGCAACGACCGACTCCTACCTGCAACCAGGCCAAGCCTCGAGCAGTGGATTAGAGAGCTCAGAGAGGACGTCATGAATACCACGAAGAATATTAGTACTGACCTTCCGGTTGAAAAAATGGACCGCCGCCTTGCCCACCTGCTCGAGGCCAAGCAGTCACTTCTCACCCGCTAGAAAGGCCAGCGCCCCAATCGCAGGTTGCGCAAGAAAATCTCCGACCTAAACAAGACCATTGAGGAGCACTGCCGCGTCCTCTCCAAGCAGCAGTGGGACGAGGTGTGCAACTCGGTAGACAGCCAAATGCGTAATGGCAAGACATGGAACCTGCTCAAGCACCTGCTCAGCGAGACTAACACCAAAACTAACCAGCGGAACGTACTAGCGCGAGCCATGCACGAAGCCAAGCAGTACTCTTCAGAAGAGGAGGTTTTGAAGCAGCTGATGCAAAAGTACCGCCCTGTCGACTCTAACCCCGCAACAACGTACCCCGAGCACTTGGGATCGGCCAACACTGAACTGGACGCCGAGATGTGCCACGAAGAGGTTCGGCAGGCGCTCCATGGGCTCAATGGAAGGTCTACCGCGGGCCCCGACGGCCTAACTAATACGACCCTGCGCAACCTGGACGACTGGTCAATCGCCTACCTCGCCGCAGTCATCAACGAGGCATGGATGAGCGGCGAGGTCCCCGACCTGTGGAAGGTTGCACGCACCGTGCTCATTATCAAGCTGGGGAGGCCACCCAACTAGGACAATATGTGCCCCATTTCGCTCACATCCTGCGTGGGAAAGGTAGCCTAGCATATGGTACTCAATAGGTTTACTCGGTACTTGGAAGACAATGGGCTCTACCCGCACACCATGATTGGTTTTCGGGCTATGCTTTAGACGCAAGACGCTATGAAGCTGCTCAAGCACCAAGTCATCGACTGCCTCACTCGAGACATGCGGGCCATTCTCGGCCTCGGCTTAGAGAAAGCCTTCGACAATGTTGCTCACTCTTTCGTGTTGCGCTCGATTGCTGAGCTCGGCCATGGAGTCGGATTCTACGAATAGGTCAAATCTTTTTTGACCCGTAGGAGAGCCACCCTCAGAGTGGGAGACCTTGTCTCCGAGGAGATCGAGCTGGGCTCGCGTGGCACGCCACAAGGGTAAGTGATATCGCCCACCCTGTTCAACCTTTTCATGGTCGGGTTGTCCAAGAGGCTCTCATGTATCGAAGGCATTAACCACACAATTTACGTGGACGATATTACCATTTATTGCACAGGTCGCAGTGACGGGCAAGTCGAGCGCTCCCTGCAGGAGGCCATTGAAACCACGGAAGATTATCTCCGTTCACCAGGCCTGAGATGTTCCCCAAACAAGTCCGAGCTCCTCCTCTACCAACCCACTAGGCGAGGGCCCAAGCCCCAAAACTGGCAGCCGATCTCGAGTAGGGATATCAAGCTCTACACCGAAGATGGCGGTGCAATACCTAGAGTCGACTCCATTCGGGTCTTCGGCATGACCCAATGGTTCCAACGGCAAGGCTATACTCAAGCTCGCCGCCAAGACGGATAACGCGGTTCGGCAAGTTCGGTAAATGGCCAAACGCTACCAAGGCCTCAAGGAAGACAACCTAATCCGCCTGGTCAACAGCTTCGTGCTCTGCCACTTTTCATATGTCGCGGCCATGCACTATTGGCAGCGTGCCGAGCACGACAAGATCAACGTCTTGCTCAGAGAGATTACCAAGCGGGCCCTCGGTATCCTAATCAGGACGCGCACCGAGCGCCTGCTCCAGCTCGGAGTACACAGTACGTTGGAGGAGATTGCCGAAGCACAGAAGCGGGCCCAGCTCGCGCGGTTTCCGAGCTCCCAGACCGGCAGACATGTACTCCGAGAGCTCGGTCACTCTCCGGCTAAGTGGACGAGAAGACGAGACAGGTGCCCCGTGAGATTCGCGACCTCATCACCGTGGCACCGATACCGAGGAATGTCCATCCCGAGCACAATCGTGGAAGGCGACGGGCTAGAGCTGCCACTCTTCTCAAGCAGGTCTACAGTAAGGAGCGCTGCATCAGCTGGGTCGATTCGACAGCGTACCGTGGGAGCCGCGCCTTCTCCGCAGTCGTCGTCGACTCCAAACAGCAAATCACCAACTGCGCATCGGTTCACACTGATGATCCGATGATTGCCGAGCAAGTGGCCATAGCCCTGGCCATCCTGGAAGGTAAAAGGGAGGTCATCTATAGGGACGCTAGGTCAGTTATTGGCGCTTTCGAGCGTGGTTTAATCTCCATGAAAGCCCTGCGCGTGCTCCAGAATGGTAGCCACGACGATATCAAGCACCACGTACTGATATGGTTTCCTGCACATGTTGGACAGGTCCAAGGTGCTCCCCTCAACCTAAACGAGTCTGCCCACGAGGCCGCGCGCGCGCTAACCGACCACGCCGGTACCGGGCAGCGATTCGGGGACGACGGGGTTGCGGAAAACAGGGACGCGCCTGCCACGTACAACGAAATAACAAAACATTTTTACCTCGCGCGAAGACTATATTCACTCCCTCATCCAAAACGTAATAGGCCACAGGCCCTTACGCTCAGACTACTGCAGACCGACACGTACCCTAACCTGAGATACCTTCACGCTATTTATCCTGACGTGTTCCACAATGACGCTTGCGCCGCATGTGGGAGATGTATCCACGCGGGCGCACATGCTCTCGGAGTGCAAGGCAATGTACCCCAACCCCAACACTACATCGGTCAGGTGGGAGGCGGTCCTACGCAGCTCTTTCCTGGCCGACCAACTTTGGGCCGTCCAGCAGACCCGTGGAGGGGCCGACAGGCTTGGCCTAACGGTCCCGACGTGGGAGTCGCCCGCTGCGCGCTGATGCGTGCCTTGCAGGACCACAATAATCAACAAACCAACCATTAGGAGATACATAGGAGATACTAGCTAGATTGAAACCAAAGCTTTGTGCTGTGTCAGCAAGCGATAATTATTCATGTGTCTAAAAGGCTGACGAACGTGACTTGAGCTGTCAGTTTCATGATAAATGACTTTTCACAGAAATTTCTACTGACTACAGCTTTTCGGTCGCATGCTGTAGTTTCATATTATTGTCTTTATAGTGCAACAAATTCATCAATGTCGGCACATACACCACATCAGTCTCACGCATGACGCCGTTGCTGCCACACTAGCACGACAAATTATGCCTTTTTATAGATTAATAATTGAAGGTGTAATTGTACTGATGTGCATAATTTGTGCTCCTGCAAATGTTGTTTCTTTTTTTGTACGTATACCTTGTATATATATGCCTGAATATGTCAGTTCAGCATTGCACAGCTAAAGCTGCTTTACAGTTGCAGCTGCATTAGAGAGGGAGACATACTGGCGGCTCGTAACTGAAGGACAGCGACGTCATTCAGAAACGGTTTTCTGTGGTGAGTGTAGATAAATTTTTCACTCGCTTGTTTCTGGGGAATAAAACTGGAGAGTATTTAGTAGCAAACTTTTTCGTGAGCGTATAATTTACGTTTACAATTGGGTTAACAATGTTTTTGCCTTTGTATACCACGACGAATGTGTAGTGATTAGAGTGCTGGACGGCTCACCAGCAAGTTGGGGGATCAAATTCGGTTCGCGGCGGCAGCATTTTCGATGGCGGTGAATGTGATTGAAGCCGGTGTACTTAGACTTAAACGCATTCTTGAGACGTTTATTGGCTGACACTTGTCGACGATGCTTGACAGCGACAGTCAATGCGGGTACCGACTCTCTGCACGAGCTGCTCTTCTTTTTGCTAAAAGGGCGACCCACTAGAAGGCGCTGGAGAGGACGGCCCACTGTTCGAAGGCTTCGCCACAACTACCCCGGGTATGAAGAGGGAGCCACCTGGCGAACTAACAGCTGTTTACTCTGAGCGGGTCGTGGTAGGCTTTGAGGCACTCCACGTTAACAATGTCGCGCCCTCGACGGCGCATGTCCGAAGGTGGTTCGATGGGTTCGATCAAGTAATTTACAGGGGAAGTGCGTTTGACGACACGGTAGGGGCCTTCGTATTTGGCCAATAGTTTTGAAGATAGGCCAGTTGATGTGGTAGGGATCGAGAGCCAGACGAGCGCTCCAGGGAAGAAAGTGGGCGCAGTAGCACTGGTGTCAGCGTGAATGCCTTTTTGCCGCTCTTGATCATGCGCTGTAAAGGTCCTTGCAAGCTCTCGACACTCTTCAGCAAGCTTGGCTATAGCAGAAATAGGCGCCCACTCGAACGTATCTGGCTTGTACGAAAGTATAGGGTCGATGGTGTGCGACGGGTGCCTTCCTTATAATATAAAGAAAGGTGAAAAGCCAGTAGTGCTCTGAGGGCGGTGTTATATGCGTAGGTGATGAAGGGTACAATGGCATCCCAATTTGTGTGATCGGCGGCGACGTACTTGGAGAGCATGTCGCCGAGCGTACAGTTGAAGCGTTCAGTGAGGCCATTCTTCTGCGGGTGGTAAGCAGCAGTTTTGCGGTGAACAACGTTGCAGTCTTTGAGAATGGCTTCGACGACTTCAGACAGGAAGACGCGGCCTCGATCATTGAGCAGTTCCTGAGTTGGACCGTGTCGCAGGATGAATCGTTGGAGCAGGAAGGAGGCCACATCACTCGCTGTAGCCGCGGGAAGAGCGGCAGTTTTGGCGTATCCCGTGAGGTGGTCCACAGCAACAATGGCCCAGCAGTTACCAGCTGATGTTAGTGAAAGTGGCCCATTCAAATCGATGCCAGCGCGCCCAAACGGCCTGGCAGGGCAAGGTAGAGGTTGCAGACCTACCGGTGACAGTTGCGTTGAAGTTTTGCGGCGCTGACATTCTATGCAGGAGCGAACGAATTTCTGCACGTAGCGGTACATGCAGCGCCAAAAGTACCGTTGGCGAATGCGGTGGTAAGTCTTCGATACCCCGGAGTGCGCACATTGCGGATCAGAATGAAAGAATTCACATATGTCAGAGCGCAGATTGTGGGGTATGACTAGTCGCCACTGGCGGCCGTCACCGTTGTAATTGCGTCGGTGGAGGAGGTCGTCGCGAACGGCGAAATGGTCGGCTTGACGACGCAACGCGCGAGTGAATGGAGTGGATGGATCAGTCAGCAAGTCTATCAGTGAGGCAATCCATTGATCCTTGCGCTGTTCAGTAGCAACGGCATGAATGCTAATGGAAGAAACGGCAAGGTGAGACGCTGAGTCGTGGGCATTGTCGTCAGGCAAGGGAGAACGCGACAGGGCGTCGGCGTCAGCATGTTGCCTTCCGTTGTGGTACAGCACGCGGATGTCGTAGTCTTGCAGGTGAAGGGCCCACCGGGCGAGACGGCCTGAGGGATCTTTCAATGACGACAACCAGCATAGTGCGTGATGGTCGGTGACTACATCAAATGGGCGACCATACAAATAAGGTAGGAACTTGGTAAGGGCCCAGACGATTGCCAGACATTCTTTCTCTGTGACGGTGTAATTAGTCTCAGCTTTTGTAAGCGTACGGCTTGCATACGCCACGACATATTCCGGGAACACTGGTTTGCGCTGCGCAAGGACAGCGCCGAGACCGACACCACTGGCGTCCGTGTGTACCTCTGTAGGGGCAGTAGGGTCGTAGTGGCGGAGTACTGGAGGCGACGTCAACAAACGACGGAGCGTTGTGAATGCGTCGTCACACTGTGATGACCATGAATGGAGAGGCCCGTTACTTCCGAGGAGCTTCGTCAGCGGCGATACGATAGACGCGAAGTTTCGGATGAAGCGCCGAAAGTAGGAACACAGTCCTACGAAACTGCGCAGTTCCTTGACGGATGTCAGCTTGGGGAACTCGGTCACGGCCCGAAGCTTGGCTAGATTGGGAAGAATTCCATCCTCGGACACGACGTAGCCGAGTATTGTCAACTGCCGAGCTGCAAATCGGCACTTCTTTAGGTTCAGTTGAAGACTGGCGTCACTCAGACGCGTTAAAACATGCCGCAGGCGTTGGAGATGCGTGGAGAAGTCCGGAGCGAAAACGATGACGTCATCGAGGTAGCACAGGCACGTCTGCCATTTCAGGTCACGCAGAACGGTATCCATCATGCGCTCTAAGGTGGTGGGCGCATTGCACAGCCCAAACGGCATGACGTTGAACTCGTACAAGCCGTCGGGAGTGACAAAAGCAGTTTTTGGTCGAGCGTCCTCAGCCATAGGTACTTGCCAGTACCCTAAGCGCAAATCGAGAGATGAAAAAAAATCGGCTCCTTGCAGGCTGTCAATCGCGTCATCTACACGCGGTAGTGGGTACACGTCCTTACGAGTGATCTTGTTGAGGCGTCGGTAGACCACACAGAACCGCACAGAACCGTCCTTCTCGACGAGAACGACAGGAGACGCCCAGGGGCTGTTAGAGGGTCGAATAACATCGCGGCGAAGCATGTCGTCCACTTGCTCGTTGATTACACGGCGTTCTGTGGGAGATACGCGATATGGACGTTGCCGTAGTGGTGGTTGTGCGCCTGTGTCGATGCGATGCGCGACAGTGGATGTGCAGCCGAGAGAAGATTGAGCGACATCGAAAGAAGAGCGGAATTCTTCCAACAGGGCCAGAAGCTTGGAACGCTGGACCGGCGTAAGGTTGTCGGCAATGGAAGGACCGAATACATCAGCGGATGATGAAACAGATGTAGAAACAGCACTAAGCGTATTGAAACTTCGGCAGTGCGTGTAATCAGGTTGATCCATGACTTGTGCGTCTTCGATGGGTTCCACGCTGCCGAGACATTCCCCTCGCACCGACGTAACACTGTACGAGGATGAGTTCAGAACAAAAATTGTGGTGCTGCCGTGAGTGACTTGCACGGTCGCGAAAGGAACTAGCAAGCCTTTTCTGGTCAAAACACGATGAGATGACGAGAGGAGTGCAGCGGTGTCGGAAAGACTTGCACAGTAGACTGGCATCGCCATGGACGAGTTTGCAGGCACTTGCGTGTCGTCCCTGACAAGTAACTTGCTTGCAGCAGATGGACTGTCGGCCGGCGTCAAAGAAGATACTTGTGTCAGCTCTATTTTTGCTGGTGCACAATGAATGACGGCGTCGTGACGGGAGAGAAAATCCCATCCTAGGATGACGTCGTGAGAGCATGAAGGAATTATGATGAATTCAACGGCATACATCACGTCCTGAATCATGAGGCGAGCTGTACACATCGCTATAGGGTGAATGCTTTGCGCGCTGGCTGTACGGAGGGAGAGCGCGGAAAGTGGCGTGGTCACTTTGCGCAGTAATCGGCTAAGCTTCGCGTCCATGACGGATACGGCGGCTCCAGTGCCTACAAGGGCAGATGCACGAACACCATCCACAAGCACGTCTATCACGTTCGATGGGCTTTTCTGAGGGCTTTTGTAGTTCGACAGCGTCGCAGCCCTTGCCTCGTGGACTGCGACGACTAGTTTTCCTGGTCACCATCTAGTGGACGTGGCCGCATCGGTGACAGTGAGCGACGTCGCGGAGAATGTGAACGGCGGGTAGATGGAGCGGGTCGGGACGATGGTGACGTTGGCGGCGGTTGGTCATGAAAGTGGCTCAATTGGCTGGGAAAATTGGAGGCGACCTGCGGTTGTTGCACACGATTGCAATAGCGTGCTACGTGACCGACGCAACTACAAGCAAAGCAGATGGGGCGATTGTGAGCGGTGCGCCATCGGTTCGCGGGTCCCATTCATGTCGCGGAACGCGATGGGCGAGCCGGCTGTTGATATAACTGCATAGTGGGCGGCACACGGGGCACGTGGATGACGTCGGGATATGTAGGCGGCACAGTTTCTCCGGAGGCCTTGGGCCCGGCGATGGTTTTGGTATAACCAGGGGGGCCAGTCACAGGAATCGGTTGGGGTGGCTTGGCGACAACTTGGGCGTAACTGAGTGGTGTAGATACTGGAGGCGGCTGGTGGCATTGAGGAACGACCTGCGCGATTTCCTGCTGAATGGCTCGGCGAAGGGGTGGCAGAAGTGTGCTTGACGGCTGTTGAGCACGTTGCGGGGAAGCAAAAGCCAGTAAAGAGACCTGGCGGGCAACTTCCTCACGCACGAATGACTTGATTTCAGCGAGCAAGGTGGTGTGGTCAGGAAGTGTTCACAAGGCCGAGAGATCAGCATCACATGAGGGTGGTCGACGGGTCACCGAGCGCTGCCGCCGCAGCTCCTCCTAACTCTGGCATAGTTTAATGATATCTGCCACAGTGCGAGGGTTCTTGGCCAGGAGCATGGTGAAGGCATCGTCAGCGATGCCTTTTAGAACATGGGTAATTCTGTCAGCCTCTGGCATGCTCGCATCCACTTTCTTGCAAAAGTCAAGGATGTCCTCAATGTAACTTGTGAAGAACTCACCGGTCTGCTGGGCTAGTTCCCGTAACCGCTGTTCGGCTTGCAGCTTCCGAACGGCAGGACGGCCGAACACGTCGACGATGGCGGTTTTAAAAGCGGACCAAGTGGGGAAATCGGATGCGTGGTTGTTGTACCACATGCCGGCCACACCCGCGAGGTAGAAAACCAGGTTGCCGAGTTTACCTGCCGCGTCCCAATGATTAGGGACGCTGACGCGTTCGTACATAGCAAGCCAGTCCTCGACGTCGGTGCCATCCGCGCCGGTGAAGACAGGAGGGTCGCGGATGCGGGGGACACTGTAACATGGCGTCGGCGCAGGAGGAAGCGTTTGCTGTGCGGCGTCTTGGTGCATGGTAGAAGGCACGGTGCGGGATCGAAGCTCCAGGGGCATCGAATGCTAATCGAAGGTGTTAGAAGGGCACAGCACTCTCCGCCAAATTGTTGAGACGTTTATTGGCGGACACTTGTCGACGATGCTTGACAGCGACAGTCAATGCGGGTACCGACTCTCTGCACGAGCTGCTCTTCTTTTTGCTAAAAGGGCGACCCACTAGAAGGCGCTGGAGAGGACGACCCACTGTTCGAAGGCTTCGCCACAGCATGTTAATGCACGCCAGGTGATTGAAATTTCCGCAGCCATCCTATACAGCTCCTCTGATATTTATATCGCAGTTTTGGGACGTTATACTCCGATATATATTGTTATGAGACAATGTCCCACAAAAGTGGTTAGATAGGCGCGGAGAAAGACGCCGTGACTTTGGTGTAGGGCCCCTTTCTGGGTATGCGCCAGGGTACCAAGGATCATCATCATCTTCGTCGTCAGCTCGTGTTTTCCATCTTGGCTTGGGCGTTGGTGCTGTGTAAATACATCTTCAAACGCCTAGTTTCGCATGTACCTTCACGTAACATTTTGGTGGAGGTGCGGGGTAGACAACGCACGACGAAGTTACGCAGCGGACGCCTAGTCGCTGCTTCCGCCATGTCCACCGGCAGCAACGCTTCGTCAACTGCCACGCCCAATGCATCAACGGCGCCGACCTCCCCTGTTTTTCTCGTTTCCGCTCCACCCCGCGATCCCGGCAACTTTTCGGGAACGGAAGGCGAGGACGTGGATGAGTGGCTTAAACTCTACGAGCTCGTCAGCGAAAACCACAGGTGGGACCCAACATTGATGCTGCCAAACATCATCTTTTATTTGCAAGGAAAGGCCAAGGCATGGTTTAATAACAACGTGGACGCGATCACGAGCTAGGACGCATGCCAGACCAAGTTACGCGAGTTGTTTGGTCAAACTGCCGGCTGCAACAGGCCGCCAGGAAAGAACTTGGCACACGTGTTCAGACGTCCACGGAGTCCTACCTGGCGTATATACAAGATGTGCTGACCCTTTGCTGTAAAATTGACCGAACCATGGCTGAAGTTGACAAGGTAGCGCACGTGCTCAAGGGCATTGCAGACGATGCATTTAACCTCCTTGTGTGCAAAGGCTGTTCTACCGTGCAAGATGTTATCTCGGAGTGGCAACGCTTTCAAGAGGTTGAAAACCGTCGCATTGCCCACCACTTTACGCGCCTTGCCAACACTGCTGCGACATCAGCTTGCGAGGATCTTCGTATAGTGACCCAGCCCAATTCACACTCCGGTGACATCACGAGCATCGTGTGCCGCGAAATAGAGGCCATATCACCTGCACCGTTAAGAGCACTAGCACCGAGCGATCCTCAGCCGACCATATCGCTAATACAGACTGTTGTTCGCCAAGAACTAGCCAACGCGGGTATTCACACGGTTAGTTCTGTGCAGTGTCCTGACGCTGTCAGTTGATCTACCTACAGCCACCCACAGCATTATCGCCGCCCTGCTCCGCGTAACCGTGATCCAAATGCGTGGAGGACGCCTGACGACAGGTCGATTTGGTTTCCATGGGAACGAGTAGGACACATTTTCCGCCATTGCCGAAGCACGTGGACCTCACCGTATCGGGCACTCAAGCTTCTCCAACCTCCACTCACCAGCCTATCTCTAGGGCCAGGAACTACCACGGCATGATGGCTCAGCTAATAACGACCCGACCACTACGACCACTGCCCACTGCAGTCACTCACCTTCACCTCGACGTAGATTTTCCCGGTCTCCACCGCCACCCCGTTCCCAGTTCCCATCCCCTGCCCGGCGGTTTTCTTCGGGAAACTAACGGCTGCAGCTCCTGCAGGTGACGCTGCTGATACGACTTGCTCTCGAATTCCTCTGTTGACGCTGCCGACCAATCAGAACCTGATCGGCGTTGAAGTAAACGGTTTATCTGTTAAAGCCATGGTGGACATTGACGCCCATATTTCTGTGATGAGCTTGCACATTCGTAACCGCCTAAAGAAAGCCCTTACTCCAGCCCCTTCACGCAGTTTTCGTGTTGCTGATGGTGGTACGGCTTTTGTTATTGGCGTCTGTACTGCACGCGTCACTATCGCCGGCCGTCAAACTTCAGTTCTATTTATGTTCTCTCTCACTGCACCAATGATGTTATCCTCGGTCTTGACTTTTTGTCCACTCATTCAGCCCTCATCGACTGTTCAGCTGGTACTGTGCAACTTGACCTACCGTGTCCGATTGATCCGCCCAGTCCACCCCAAGCTCGTATATTCTCTGCTGAGCATGTCCGTTTGTCACCGCAAACTGTGACCTGCATCACCGTAATGCCCTCACCACTTGTATCCGACGGCGACTATGTGCTCGCGCCCATTACATCCATTCTTTTGACTCGCAGTGCTACCTTACCTCACACTGTTATTAAGTTACGTGCGAACCGCGCCTTCATTCCTGTGCTTAACTTTGCTCTGTGTCCACAAGTGCTCCCGCGTAGAATTGCCCTCGCCATGCTCAATTCCTCTGACGAATGCGTCATCTCAGCTCTGTCTTCGAACGATGGTGTACACTAGCTACACGCATGCTCGATCTTCGCAAGCAAGCCCGTCTGCAGGCGTTAAAAAAGGATCGCGCCAGACCTTTTGCCGCACCAAGCTGACGCACTCCTTCGCGTCCTTGAGTCATACTGGGACGTATTTGACTTTTGTGATCGTCCGATAGGTCAAACCACAGCTGTAAAGCACCGTATTGACACCGGCGATGCCTCCCCTGTCTATCGGCGGCCATAGCGCGTATCTACAACGGAGCGTCACATAATTCAAGCAGAAGTCGATGAAATGCTCGCCAGAGACATAATCGAGCCATCATGTAGTCCATGGGCTTCCCCTGTAGTTCTTGTCAAAAAGAAAGACAACACTTGGCGATTCTGTGTTGACTACCGATATCTGAACAAGATTACCAAAAGACGTCTACCCGCTACCGCGCATAGACGACGCTCATGATTGTCTTCACGGCGCTAAGTATTTTTCATCCATTGATCTAAGATCAGGGTACCGGCAAATTGCTGTCGACGACATGGACCGCAAAAAGACCGCTTTTGTCACGCCCGATGGTCTATATCAGTTTAAGGTGATGCCTTTCGGGTTATGCAACGCTCCGGCCACCTTCGAGCGGATGATAGACTCTCTTTTGCGTTGGCTGAAATGGTCAATTTGTCTATGTTACCTTGACGACATTATCGTCTTTTCTCCTACCTTTGAGACCCACCTTGACCACCTATCCTCAATACTGGCTGTTTTTTGCAATGCCGGTCTCAAACTGAACTCGTCAAAGTGCCACTTCGGACGCCAGCAACTAACCATGTCGGGTCACCTTGTCGACTCCTCTGGTGTACGCCCTGATCCCAATAAAGTGCGAGCCGTGCGGAACTTCCCCATTCCGACCTGCACCAAGGAAGTCCGCAGCTTTCTCGGTCTGTGCTTGTACTTTCGACGTTTTGTGAACAACTATGCGGAAGTAGCCCATCATCTCACAAACTTACTGAGAAAAGATGTCTCATTCACATTGGGTGCTGCGCAGGCTACACTGTTCTCTACGCTCATTGCATTGCTAACAGAACCACCTGTCCTGGCCCATTTTGACAATGCCACCCCTACAGAAGTCCGCACCGTTGCCAGTAGCCACGGAATTGGTGCTGTTTTGGTCCAGCATCAAAGCGGCTGTGCCCGCGTTATCGCCTATGCCAGCCGTCTCCTCTCTCAGGTGAAAAAGAACTACTCAATCACTGAAAGGAAATCTTGCTCTCGTTTGGGCAGTAGCAAAATTTCGGCCCTATTTACACGGTCGACATTTCACCGTCACAACCGATCACCACGAACTTTGGTGGCTCGCATCCTTGAATAACCCCACTGGGCGCCTTGGGCGATGGTCATTACGACTCCAAGAGTAGTGCTACTCAGTGTTCTACAAATCTGGGCGCTTACACTATGACGCTGATTGCTTATCTCGGAATCCAGTGGACCCACCTGAGGCGTTCGATGAAGCGCCATGTGTCCTGTCTCTCTCCGCTTTAAGCAACATCCGTGAGGAACAGCGCCGAGACCCTGTCTTACGTAACATCATCGAGAAGCTTCATTCTGCGGCACCCGATCCGTCTACTCAACTGTTCGTGTTCAAGGATGGTACATTGTACCGTTACAACGTCTACCCTGATGGACACGAACTGCTCCTTGTGGTACCTTCCAACTTACACGGAAGCGTGATTGGCCAGCTCCACGACGCCGGTCACCTCGGACTGTCTCGGACGTATGACCGTGTACAGCGTCGATTTTCCTGGCCCAGTCTTCATGGCTCGGTCCGCAGCTACGTCGCCTCATGCGACCAGTGTCAACGACGAAAAAACCTTCGGTGAGCCCTGCTGGGTTCCTCCAACCACTTTACGTTCCCTTTGATCCGTTCTTTTGACTTGGTCTTGACCTCCTAGGTCCTTTCCCTGCGTCCACTTCTGGGAATAAGTGGATAGCTGTTGCGACGGATCACACAACCCGGTACGCCAATACACGGGCTCTACCAACCAGCTGTGCCACAGGCGTCGCCGATTTTCTTCTGCACGACGTCATACTGCATCATGGCGCACCATGCCAACTCTTCACAGATCGTGGGCACTATTTTTTTCCCGAGTTATCGAAGACCTGCTTCGCTCCTGTGAGACAAAGCATAAATTTACGACAGCATACCACCCGTAAACTAATGGACTGACTGAGCGATTCAACCGGACATTAATCGATATGCTCGCCATGTGCGTATCGTCCAACCACCAAGACTGGGACGTTGCATTGCCTTTCGTTACGTTCGCCTATAATTCCTCACGCCACGATGCAGCTGGTTTTTCACCTTTCTATCTTGTGTTTGGCCGTAATCCAACTTTACCGTTTGACACTATCTTTCCGACAGCCGTCGACTCGACGACCGAATACGCCCACGATGCTATCACTAGAGCTCGAAAAGCACGAGATGTTGCCCGTCAGCGCCTCTTAGCATCGCAATATCAACAGCGGCAGTGTTACAACTCCCATCATCGCCAAGTTTCTTTTACTCCGGGTTCTCTTGTGCTATTGTGGACTCCGACCAGGCGCGTTGCACTTTCTGAAAAACTGCTTTCCCGCTACTCGGGGCCCTACCGCGTATTGCGCCAGGTGACACAGGTTTTGCTTGCTTGTTCCTTTCTTTTGTGGCTCTCACCCACTAAGGGGGATTGGCCAAGAAGCCGGTGGTTAATGCAAGTAAATACCTATAGATTTTCTAGATTAGGGGAATATGATTACTGTGTTTTGACTGTAAAATTAATTTGGCGCAATGTCAGAAAAAAGAAAAGACACAGGTGATTTACGAGATAGTCCCGCTCGAGTCTTCCTCCTCCTCCCCTTCACTGTCTACAGACATTGTTCATGTATCTCGACTTAAGCTCTACCACTCGGCAACATCACAGAAAGCACCGAGACGGGGCTTTAGCGCCCGGGGGTTATGTTATGAAACAATGTGCCACAAAAACGGTTAGATAAGCGTGGAGAAAGACGCCGCGATTTTGGTGTAGGGCCCCTTTGTGGGTATGCGCCAGGGTGCCAAGGATCATCATCATCGTCGTCAGCTTTTGTTCTCCATCTTGGCTTGCGCGTTGGTGCTGTGTAAATACATCTTCAAACGCCTAGTTTCGCGTGTACCTTCAAGTAACAATATTATAAATGATTATCATACGTCTTTGTCTTAACGTGTTTTACGAAGGCACGTTTCCAATGGAAAACCTTTAGGTAACCGTCTATCACAAGTGCCCGAGGTTAAGTGGCTGTTGTTATGGAAGAATAGTTTAAAAGTCATAGAGACTGTGAGCCCATGTGCATTGAAATCCACTCACTATAACAAAATAGGAGACCAATGCTGTAAGAAATTTTTAGGTTGTGCATGGTGTGTAGGTTAAATATCAAATATATAATATTGTTATTTAATATGGTCGTGCTTTGGATCGCAGGGGTCGTGGATATTGAAGCTTGCAGTTCCTGTGCTGTATATAATTTCCCCTCGGGCCGCGCTTTTATGAGGAGAGGTTGAAGTTGCCGTTCGAGTAACGCAGCCTTCCAGCCTAGTGGCACCTCTTCGCATTCCTTTCTGCGGGAAGAACCACCGACCTCAAAACGACGGACACATTTAATGTTACTTATTGTGCTCATCATGCAACGAGAATGGCCAGCATTCTTCATCTATGCTTTCTTGAGCCGGCTGTATTGATATGCGCTCGCAGCAACGCTGGCACGGCTTTACTAGCGCCCAAAAGCATACCATACGCGGGACAATATTGCCACAGGCATGGAACGAGGTTTAGCCATGCCAATGCGAGTATGTGCCATGGTGTGAAAGAAGAAGAAGACGGTTGGTGTGCTCGTGCTCTAACGTTCGGTTCGGCTCGCGGTCCAGTGCTGCTCCTGTGAACAGACGTTGTAGTCGTTCTGTGATCACGTGACAATTTCTGGTGGAGGTGCTGGGTAGTGTTGTATGCACTGCAATCAGAAGCAAGGTCCCGACACTAGTCGCTACTCGGAAGAACCAGCTGACCTACGGCGTAGCAGGTGACAACTAGGCCTACCTCCTGAATTCGGACCATTTCCACAACTCAGCAGTATTATGGCTAGTGCGGGAACGCAAACCCAAGAAACATCAACGCTGCCTCCTCCATGGTTCTTCAACGTCCCGCGTACTCCGAAGCCGTTCCACGGTGACGCTTACGAGGACGTCGACGACTGGCTTGACGACTACAACCGTGGCGGCAGCGTCAACGAGTGGAATGAGAAGTGAAAGCTTCGGTATGTCTACTTTTATCTCGTGGACTGTGCGCGCACTTGGTTAGAAAACCATGAAGCCACTATGACAACCTGGCCAGAGTTTTGCAACCAGTTGCGAAATACCTTTCGAAGCTCTGACCGAAAGGAGCAAGCGGAACGGCTCCTCAATTCCCGAAACCAGCGTCTGAACGAGAGTGTTGCCATGTTCGTTGAGGACATGACGCGGCTGTTCAGGCAAGCCAACTCCTCAATGACGGAAGAGAAGAAGATGCGTTTCTTAATGCGGGGAGTGAAAGAGCAGCTGTTCGCGGGACTAGTGCGGAACCCTCCCAGCACTGTAGCGAATTTCCTCCGCGAAGCCACGACAATGGAGAGAATGCTAAGGCAGCGTTCGTACCAGTATGAGCGTCCTGGCAGTCTTTCTTCAGTGTCGTCGGCCCTACCAACACCTGACGTCACGACTGTAAAAGACCTGACGGAGATCATGCGCAGTATTGTGCACGAAGAGCTGCAAAAGCTGCACGTGGTGTCTTCTCCGCCCCATGTTGCTGCTCTAACGGATGTCGTTCGCGAAGAGGTCCGGCAGCTGGTGCACCCCATGACGACTCTGCGTGCAGCCGAAGTCCAGCCCATGACGGCCCCGCGTCCAGCCGAAGCTCCGCTATTAACGTACGCGGAAGCACTACGTACTCCTGCACCGGCTGTTGGCTATCCGTCCCGTCCGTCCACCCTGCAGACGGCACCGTCGTTCTACTCGGGACTACCGCAGTACGGCAACCCACCCTTTACACGGAAGTCCAGTGTATAGCGTGCTCCCGACAACCGGCCTCTATGTTATCACTGTGGTGAACCAGGTCACATCTTCTGTGAGTGCGCCTACAGGCACATGGGTCTTCCTGGCTTTCGTCCGGATGCTCATCGACCCAGAGATGGTGAGCGGCCCCGTGCTATCGCCGAATACTTGGCAAGCCAACGATCCTCAACCCTTCCGCGTCGCCAATCCCGCTCACCATCTCCACGGCGTTTCACGTCACCTGGCCAACAATCAACCTTTGCGGACGTCCTTGCAGGAAGATTGCCTAGATCCACAAGCCCGCGCCGGGGAAACTAAGAACAGCGACCTCTGGGGGTGAGGCCGCTGTTGATCCCCCGATTTGCCTTCCGACATCCGACGACATTCTTTCACCGACGTGTGCCATCGACGACAAACGCGTCTCTGCTCGTATCTCTGTCCTTGTCGACAACCACCCGCTGACCGCTCTGGTAGATACGGGTGCCGATTATTCTGTTATAAGCGCTGACCTCGCTGCACAGCTAAGAAAGGTAACCACACCTTGGGGACATGGAACCAACCGCCGGACTCCGGGAGGTCACCTATTGACACCGCTAGGAATGTGCACTGCCCGCCTCCGAATTCGTGAGTCGACGTACATTGTTTCCTTCGTTGTATTGCGCGAATGCTCCCAAAACCTGATTCTCGAAATGGATGGCTCCGCGAGCATGGAGCCATTATTAGCCTTCGCGACCTGCTCATAACGTTATCTAACGACCATACAGCTCTACGAAAGGATGCAGTTGCGCCTACCACAACACTTCGAATTGCTGACGACACCATCGCACTGCCGCCACGAGCCAGTATGTAGGTAACTGTGGAGAGCGACCGTGACAACAAGAGTAGTGGCATCGCGGAAACTAACCTCTCGGTGCTCTTGGCTCGGCAGATTTGTGTCGCGCGTGCTATCGTCAAACTGAAACATCGGAGGACTCAGCTTCTGATCACGAATTTCGGCGGCCAGTACCAACACTTGGCAACGCGAACAGCAATCGCGAACTTTGAAGCCATCGATGACGAAGAATGTTCCACTATCGCTCCGATTGCCACTGCTGCCGAAGGTAACACTGCATTAGCCAGTACATTTGACGTGAATTGCCAGCTATCCTGTGCGCAGCAACAGCAGATACGCATGATTTTACGTACGTATAGTGATTGCTTTGCGTCTACCTCCAGAATCAAGCAGACCCCAACCGTGAATCACCGCATTATAACGGACCCTACCAAACGGCCTGTACGAGAGCACGCCTACCGCGTGTCGCAAAAAGAACAAGAGGCAATACGTTTTCAAGTGAAACAGATGCTCGACGACGACGTCATCCAACCCTTGAACAGTCCATGGGCGTCACCCGTCGTACTTGTTAAAAAGAAAGACGGCACTCTTCGATTTTGCGTCGATTACCGGAAGCTCAACAAAGTGACGAAGAGAGACGTCTACCCTCTCCCACGCTTAGATGATTCACTGGATCGACTTCGACATGCCCGATATTTTTCCTCAATGGATTTACGCAGCGGCTACTGGCAGATCGAGGTCGATGAACGTGACAGGGAAAAACAGCATTCATAACTCTCGATGGCCTCTACGAATTCAAAGTGTTACCATTTGGATTGTGCTCTGCACCGGCAACGTTCCAAAGGATGATGGACACCGTCCTGTCCGGTCTGAAGGGGGAATCCTGCCTCGTGTATTTAGACGACGTCGTTGTTTTTTCTAAAACATTTGAGCAACATTTACAACGACTTCAGTCCATCTTCGTCACTATTCGATCCGCAGGCCTACCTCTAAAACCGGAGAAGTGTCATTTCGGCTAAGAAGAACTAAAGTTTCTCGGCAACCTTATCAGTCACGATGGCATTAGACCAGACCCAGAAAAGACCATGGCTGTTGCTGCATTTCCTCCACCTTCGAACAAACGAGATTTGCGCCGGTTTTTGGGTCTCTGCGCTTACTACAGACGCTTTGTCCAGAGCTTTGCCAACATCGCTGAACCCCTTACCCGTTTAACGAAGGAGGATACTCCTTTTGTGTGGGGTCCAGAGCAGAGAGCCGCTTTTTCCCAGCTTCAGCAGCGCCTTCAGAGTGAACCCTTACTAGGGCACTTTGATGAAGATGCCACCACCGAACTTCACAGTGACGCAAGCAACATCGGTCTTGGTGCAGTACTCGTCCAGTGGCAAGACGGCGCTGAACGTCCCATCGCTTATGCTAGCCGCATTTTGTCATCTGCGGAAACTAACTACTCGACCACGGAGAAGGAATGTCTTGCTGTTATTTGGGCGATAACAAAGTTCCGACCGTATCTGTATGGCCGTCAATTCAGAGTAGTTACGGACCATCATGCCCTCTGTTGGCTGGCCAATCTCAAGGACCCTTCAGGGCGCCTCGCGAGGTGGAGCTTACGCCTTCAAGAATTTGAGGTTACAGTCGTCTACAAGTCGGGCCGCAGGCACACTGATGCTGATTGCCTTTCGCGCGCACCCCTCGCGACGACATTGAGGGACGATGATACCGATGGCCATTTTCTGTGTGCAGTCAGTGAATCTGACTTGGCCCAACAACAGTGGAATGACTCAGAGATCCAACAACTTATCAAATACCTTCAAGGTCGCAGCTCGAGTCCACCATCGGCATTCGCACGTTCAGGGTCATTTTGTCTCCGCGACGACATCGTCTACAAAAAGAACTTCAAACCTTATGCAACTGAGTACCTCCTCGTCGTTCCACCAGGTCTACGTGCTGACATTTTATCTGCCTGCCACGACGAGCCTTCTTCCGGCCACCTAGGATTCGCACGTACCCTTGCCCGGATTCGGACTCGCTACTACTGGCCAAAGCTCACCCAGGATGTCAAGCATTACGTTAAAACGTGCAATCATTGCCAGCGCCGTAAAGCCCCACCTGTGCGCCCTGCTGGTTTATTGCAGCCTGTTGCACCCCCGTCACAACCGTTTGAATGAATCGGCATGGACTTGCTTGGGCCCTTCCCGAAGTCACATGATGGCAACCGCTGGATCGTAGTCGCTACTGACTATTTAACGAGGTACTGCTAAACGAAAGCCCTACAACGAAGCACCGCCAATGAGGTTGCGTATTTTTTCATCAACAACATCGTCCTCTGTCATGGAGCGCCAACAGTTCTTATCACTGACCATGGAACAGCCTTTACAGCCCAATTGATGCAAGACGTCACGAGACTTAGTGGAACAGCTCATCGCAAAACAACCGCATACCATCCACAAACCAACGGTCGGACGGAGAGATTAAACAAGACGCTCGCTGACATGTTATCTATGTACGTCGACCGTAATCAGAAAAACTGGGATGCAATTTTGCCATACGTAACGTTCGCTTACAACACTGCGGTTCAAGAGACTACGGGTTTCACTACATTCCGGTTGCTTCACGGCCGAGAAGCAATTACGATGCTTGATGCCATGCTGTTGCCTGACACGACCGACATTACTACTGATGCGAACGACTTTATCCGGCTCGCCGACGCGGCCCGCCAGCTTGCACTCGAGCGGATCCGAAAACAACAACGAATCGACTCGCAGAGGTACAACTCCCGTCATCGCCATGTCATTTACCAACCCGGTGATCTGGTCTGGTTGTGGATCCCCGTTCGCAAAAGGGGCCACTCGGAAAAGTTACTTCACCGCTACTTCGGTTCCTATAGAGTACTACGGCGCCTCACAGATGTCAACAACGAAATTCTGCTTGAAGACACAGCTCAGCGATCTCAACGTTCCCAGCAGGCCGACGTTGTTCATGTGTCACGGATGAAGCCACACTACCCCCGAGCCACCTGACACTGCTTCATCACGCGTCTTTGTGCGTGTACGGGACTACTTTAACTTTTAATCGGCATTGGTCATCGGGGTGGTACTTTTTTTTTCGAAGGGGGGGGGGTAATGCCACAGGCATGGAACGAGGTTTAGCCATGCCAATGCGAGTATGTGCCATGGTGTGAAAGAAAAAGAAGACGGTTGGTGTGCTCGTGCTTTAACGTTCGGTTTGGCTCAACGTCCAGTGCTGCTCCTGTTAACAGACGTTGTGGTCGTTCTGTGACCACGTGACAATATTAATGATTTCTATTTATACGAAGCATGAAGGCGGCTGCACACACAAGGTAGGGGTGTCCGTGTAATTGCTATTGGAATACAAGGGGCACCAAGCCCGTCGTGGTCGAACGTGGTTAGCCTTGAGATATTGCGATAGAACAAGTGGCATCTGTGCGTCTTCTTGTTTGGGCTTTGTTCTCTCTTGATGAACAATATTCCCGGTCGACGGAGTTCGAGCATAAGGATCGTGCGGTAGGAGTAAGACACGGAAAACATAAAACTGCGCCTAGATACAGGAAACAAGAAAATAATGAGTAGTGGTTCAACTCAGCTATACCAGGCTATACGTAACGTGAGGTGAAGCAATGCAAAGGCCGGTTTGTCCGGCCCCGACCAAGAACATCATGCTCCGGCCCACACAAGCCCAGCCCGGTGTTTTTAAATACAGCCCGTACCCGGCTCAGGCCCGCCAGACTTGGCCACGGCCGAGTCCGGCCTGTTTCAGCCAGCTATGCCTCAAAGATAAACAAGGCACGGTCCACTCTTTGATTATTGCGAAGATACATTCTTCGCCCAAATTGAATTCTAGTAAGTGTTTTGGAACTTCTGCAAGTGTAAAGACTTTTTTCTGGTATACTCTGTGTACTTTTAGTTAATTATGCTCGTTAAACGTTTGCGAAATACATGCGGGGTAACAAAAATAAGTGTAATCATAGCTGGCTGTCTCTTGCACACAGTGCGAACCCTGGAATCTTGTTTTTGCGTTTCAAAAAAAAAAAAACGATCACATGTACTACCCCTATGAAGTGGACAAAATAGAAAAAAATTTATAGTCTTCACTAATTGCCTGCCACCCGGGGCTGTCGAGAAAGAGTAACACGTTTCCTTCAAGGTCGTTTATTACACCATGTAATAAAAAAGACGCAAGAGCTATTTCGGGGAGGAAACCACCAGGCTGGTTAGCGATACATAAATTAAAGCTATCGTGCCAACCCCTCGGCTGTCTCCTACGTACACTGTGTTTTTAAGCTAAAACAAGGTTATTGGTCCAACCATTCTTCCCCGAGTGGCCGCCCCCGCAGTTCTATAATCTCGCAAAGCCAGCCACGCCCATTAGCAATAGGCCACCGCCCTAGTTTCCCGAAGATGCTTATTTAGGCATCTTCTTGTGACAGCCTTTGATCTTTCAATTGTATGTTCTTTGATGAAAAATCTCCCCGGAGCTTCATTGGCGCTCAGCGCAGGGCAGTCTACAGCATGGCGTCAAGTCAAGAGAAGGAAACTTGCTTGAACCTGTGGCGCACACCCACGCTGGAGATTAGTGTAGAACGGAATTGTTTTCATAAGATAATTTTTACTAAAGGGCTGGGATTGGTTTATTTAAGAGAAAGGAGAAAGAAGACACAGTATGGAATACTGCAATGCTATAGAAGCGATTCAGCGGCAGTTAGAAATTTAAACAAGAAACTTGGAAAAGTAAAAAAACAAACAAGAACAAATATTGATTCCAAAATTCAAATATATTTGAAGTGAACTGCTGCAATGCGTCAGCAATCTTCCCGTCACTGTGGCCAAGAGACAAATTCCTGACACAAAGTACGTTCTGCGCATTGGAGTTCATTCTAAGGAGGCTAGAACGGCACCTAAAGTATTTTGCGTAATGCAGACTGTCTGTCACCAGAAATAAGATGATTCTCGGTTGACTCATTTACTTCTCAAACAAAACAATAAGAGGAGGCTGCCAGACCCACTCTGTGTAAACATAAATTAAGCTTCGGAGTCAGACAACACAGTCTAGCGATGGCGAATTCTAATGGGTCGAGTTTGACGTAATTTACTATTCCAAATGATGAACTGTCTGAAATATGATGTGGCCGTGATTGAAGGGGCAGAACATTCATTCAACCGCAGTTTTCTTCCTAATCTAGCATCTATAATGAATTTGGATGGTGTTCAAACTTCTATAACAGGTCGATTTAAAGATGAGTTTGCCAGTGAATCTGTCATTTCATTTATATAAATGTCCTTACGTCCTGGAACCAAGACCAATTTGATCAGATTGAGATGCGAGGGAACTAATGTTTTGGAAGCACTTTGAGCATGCGAGTTCTGATCTGCAGTAAGGGAGGCACACCCTGATAGTGAATCCGTTAAAATTACTGCGAACCTTACTGAAGCAGTTATTTTATCGAGAGCTAGAATCATCGCAAAGCATTCTGCTTCAAAGAAGGGCACAAAATCGACAAGGCGAAAAAGAAAGGACCTATGTAGTTAAGGAAAAAATATCATCTTTTTTTCACTTTGTGATGCATCAGTGTCTACGACTGTTTTCATTGGCGCATAGACAAAGTAATCCATTCATATAGCTCCTAAAAACTTAGGTGGAATGAATTTTAACTTTTCGGAATGATATCATCATACTCTATTTTAATCGCATTGATACTGTTCCAAAATGAATGCACGTCAACAATTTTAATGCTTAATGCGCCCAGAAAAGGCTGCATAACCAGAATTTGAGTCGTACAAAATATCGGCCAGTACTGTCCCGAAAACAAGTGAGGACGGGCAACAATAACGGTTTCTAAACGCCTTACCAGTGATTTATACAGCCTGACAAATGACTCTGTAGGTAATAATTTAAAACGGGTACCAAGCGAAGAAAGTTCAGTTTGCAAATACAAGACCTTCATTGCTACAAACTTGGGGATACCAAAGCATACTCTCAAGGCTTGTCTCTCGATGACTACTAAAGAATATGTCTTGTGAGCGGGTACCCAAGCGTGTAGTACGCGCCCACACTCAAGCATCGGGCGAACATTCATACGCTACGCTGAGAGAAGAGTTTTTCTACGCATACCTAACCGAACATTACTAGTTTACAATCGAAGTGTCCAACAAACAAGCCCCTGCCCCACTACCCTTCTTCGTCTCTTCAATGCTTGTCACACGCAATTTCCTTCATCTTCCACCCCAACAATTTCAGTAACCTTTTCTTATTATTCCCCGCGGGCAGCCGTCGATATCAATCTTCCTGAAATTCTCTCCTCCCCCCCCCCATGAATACCACACAGTGAATATTTTCACTTTATTTGCTCCAGTATGGTAATATACAAGCGCAGTAGCTTAAGGGGACATGCGACTAATAAACACATTTATTCTAGATTCATATATTTTCGGTTTAATAGCCTTGATAAGTGTAGTTTAAGAACTTTCATGGCAAGCGAAAAATCAAGGGTCTAGTTAAACTGGAAGTAGGCTTATATCACATTTGCAGAGCACAAGGTGTTTATAAACAACCAAAGAGAGCTGATTGTCTAGAGTCCCCTTGAACTAGTCCCCTAGCTGCTTACCTTTGCATCTCGCGCGAGGAGTTCACCAAAGCCTCGTCAGTGAAGTGACATTTCCATACAGCCAAGGGGACAGCAATTTAGAAGCAACGGCGCTTCGGCAAGGAATCGTAAAAAGATTGCAAAATGACTATATTACTAATAAGTGAAAAAGGTTTCGTCACCTTCTACACATATTTTTAAACCAAATATAACTAAGAATATTGTTTGTGTAATTTATGATTGCGTATAAAATGAAATAGGTTTTAAAAGCACCAGAGTGTTTTGATATGACGGCTGGCCTTCCGCATAGCAGACGACATCGTCGTCGTCTGCTTCGGCGTCATGGCTGACCCGTGCTCGTTGTAGCAGCCCCCTTTCTCAATTTCTATCGTTTACACATAGTACAATGCAGTAAACTGGGCGATATGAGCTCATAAGTATCTTGCATACTTACTTTAGTAAGTTGTGATGCCGCATACAGGCCGAGCGAAGTGACAACGCTGGTCACACAAGCTTGCAGCAATGAATCGTTTTATTGAAAGTCAATCAATCAATGTTTACACAAAATAAAGGCCACGTAAGCAACAATTTAGCACGTACAGCAGTGAACAATGTGCATGCATCAGCGTTCATGTGCAAAGAAGGTAAACGTACTACGCATAGCTTCAACGCAGATGCCCGGAGCACAGAAGCTGTCCAGTGCTGACTGATATATCCATCGCATTGCACGAAACCTTTGCTGCAGTAAGTAAAGGCATACCACTTACGTCCCTGAACTTGTTGACAGTATTCGGTAAACTTACTCTAACTGGTAATAACATAAATGCGTGCCTTTCACGAGCAGTGCGGCGAGACTGTTTGTGTCCTGGTCCGCATTGCCAACTAAAGTGTATCACTTTCCAATTTTCTACGCTTTCGCACTTTTCATGCTTCTGAATGTCTGAAATGAAATGAGGAACGGTTTTTATGCTTACCATTCCGAAAGCTTACAAATAAAATCGTCAAAAAAAGGCTTCGTTCGGTTTCGTTCACCTACGCGGCCAGGTGCGCTGTCGTCGTTTCGATGGTGGCGACTCCTCACGCTGTGGCCGCGAAGCTCGCAACATGCCATGGGCCTGGCATCGTGCTCAAAATGACCAAGATTCCGAAACTCCCATAATCGAAGTAATCATTTTATAAAGCACAATCTTGCCACACAGATGAACTTGTGGTAAACTTACCACGTCGCAAAATGACGTTCACTTCCATCTCTCTGCTTCACAACCAAAGGCGCGAAATGGTGTAGGAAAAGGTGAAGCGGTCTCCCGCATACCGAATAAAAGCGGCAATAAAAAGTTGGCCACGTATTTTTGTGCTTCATTGCAAAGGACGTCACAAGTGCGAACTAGCCACCTGATCAACATCGATGAGCTTCGAGCAGAGGCGTAAACTTTCACAGGGTGGCTTAATCGTTGGATAGACACTAGTAGACAGACAGATAGACCAACACTTTAGCGTTGAAGTATCCCTAGAAAAAGTTAATAGTTCATATTGAGACCCTTGACCACGCGCTTCGTTTCTTCGTCGCTCCCGCGTGTAACGACAAGTTTTCGTCGTTACGTTTAGAACGCGTTTTGCACGAGATGCCCCTGTGGTCTACTTCCCGTGTTTTGACGTGATGTTTCGGGTATTTCTCATGCCACATAAATAGTGTATTTTCACCACATATTTTCACCACAACATGTGAAGAGGTAAATTATCTCTTTTAAAGCATATCATTCATGTTATTATCATGATCGTAAAGTAGGGAATGAGTATGAGCTTAGCATTTAATACTTTCCATATGGCATTTTTATTTTTCAGTTAAATTTATAAAATACGTTTTTGATAGTTATATGCGTCCTACAACTAATCTAGAACAACATTAGTCATCAATCACTCATAGTAACAAGGGTTTAGTACCAGAAAACGCCTGTTCCAAAATAGTTATACTTCACATATTTTCTCGGTACAAAACTAAAGCTGTGCAACTTGCTACAAAGCTGAATACATAATTGAAATGAGCATAAAACTTTGGTAAGCAACAATAAGCTCATTCTTTAGGTTACCGAAGAACGCTACTTTTTTCTTCTGATCACATGTCCGCTTAAAATATCTAGGAACGTCAGGTTCTGCATTGTGTCGCTTAAGCACAAATGTCGCTTAAGCACAAACCGCGTCGCTTAAACACAAAGACGTAACAACTGTAACAGTCCATGGGTAGTTTTTGCCCTGTGCATGCATGTGCGTTGTTTTCGACTCCATCTGTCGAACGTATTGGGACGGCTCACTGCTCTTTCACAGTTTAGTACGAAGTACTCGATATCATCTAACACTTTTACCAAGCCCACACCTTCCTTCTTTGTGCTTCAGTGGCACGCTGGAAGTGTCCAGCGACTTCACGTTTTTCGTTTGATATTCCAATTTCTCGTTATCCCATTCAGTGCTTAGCCCTTGTGGCGAAGCCGTGCTTATTTCTTTTGCATAAAGAGTTTTGCCAAAAGCAATGCCGATAAGGTCAAACAAATAAAACTACACGACTTTTATTTATACTCACGGATTTCGCAAAGGCGAAGCGGATGAAGCACGCCGTGAGCTGGCCCAATCATTGTCATTTTAGGGGCGAAGCTCCTTAAGGTAGAAGCTCGTCCGTTGGCGTCGGCCTTGTGCATCGTAGCCGCCGCTGAAAATTATGATTGTGCTGACGAAGATGAAGAACAAGCGCGTTACAGACCACACATTTCATTTCTGCCATAACGTCGCAGCAGATTCAAGGTATCCACTATACGCCAACGAGTGGCTTGTGTGAAAAATGACGTCTTGGTATGCTCTATGACTCAATTCGTACGATTGGAAATAACCAACATCCACCAGATACCAACCAGGGGAACGTGCGCAGACCTCGTATTTTCCAACTTCAGGCTTGATCCGATACCACAAAGCGGTAACAATGGATGCAAAAACGCCACTCACAACAACTCTACAAAGGATACCACTTAAGGCATTATATATAACTGTACACCATTTGGCTCTCATTTACATGATGAGTGCTCAATGTCCCAGGTCATTTACGGTAACACTGAACGATCCCACTGCTTCGCCCGCTCGTCAGCATTCACTTCGGGGATATGCCATGTTTGAGGGGCAAAGCCCTTTAGGGTTGAGGGTTGTCCGTTGCGTTCACGTTGTTCACTGTAACCGAGAACATGTAATCTTTCATTTACATGGTGAGTGGTCAATGTCCCAGGTCATTTACGGTAACACTGAACGATCCCGCCTTCGAATTAATTTCGCGCCTTCGAAAAGTGCGCGAAATTAAAGGATGACCGAGTGCACGTGCTGGGTCGCCTGAACAACGACGACGTTAAAGAGCGTCGAGCACGAGGATGCGTGGCAGGACGTGAAGTAAACAAAAGGTAAAACATCCAATGGGCAGCGAACACGGAGATTTCAAGGCCCAATGGCTTGACACCGCGAGACAGCAGTATCTCCAATGAGAACGAGACAAGTGGGCCAGAGCTGAAGCAGGAGCCTGAGCAGACCAGAGCAAGGGGAATTCGAGGCAGGCAGTGCAAGCGGAAGGTCGTCACCGGACCGGGCGCTGAAGATGGGCCGTTGGGTTCCGGACCCGAGCCTACAGGACTTCCACCGGCCGGGGCCTCCTGCTGTCGGGTTCCCGCTCCAAAGGACCGTGGCCATCCGGTCCTGAACTCCTTTCCAGGGCCTGCGGACTTTGGTTCCGGCAGGCGAGCTACAGCCGTCGGGCTCCGGGCCCGAGCTGTGCGCCCAGCTGCTTGACTAGGTCGACCCTGGTTCTCTGACGCGTCACCACCAGCCTGCGTTCTCCCGTCTCCGACGTGTCCACGCTCCTCAAGCCGAAACCATCATGATTTGGTAGGGCTTTTCGACGTGTCGCCAGCAGCCAGCGTTCCCTCGTCCTCGTCCAGCCCACGCAGTGACGCAGGAGTCACGGCGTTCCGGTTTCTCATCACCGCCGAAAACCAACTTGTGGGTGAGACTGCACCGATACTCTTGCGCTACTCCCATCACTCAGCCCCTTTCGAACGTTAGGTTTAGTTACTGACTTTGAACGTTTTTGTTGGGTGTTTACAGATGTGTTTCGTCATGTCCAGTCAACTGTTTATTAAGTGTTTTGTTTTGTGAGGAATCTTTGCCTTTTTTTCTTTTCAATTAAACTTTTTGTGTGTTTCTTGGAAACCGAACGGCTTTGTCCTTATTAACAAAACTCTCTGAGGCTCAGCCCGGGAGAAAAACAAATCAGCAACAAGAACCCCGCATCACAAATTGGCGTCCGCGACAGGACAAAGTCGTTTGTTTTTCCAGTAGATTTTTTGACGCGGTTAACACGATGACGAACACGTGGGAGTTAATTGAGTTGGCGGATAAAATGGGACTGACGGGAGCGGAGTTTAGAGTATGGTACGCGGAGCGGATGGAGAGGGAGCGTGAGGAACGGGCTGCGATATGTGACGCTAAAAAGCAGCAGATTGCATTGCAAACACACGCTAAGAGAGAGGAGTTCGAGCGAGAAACACGGGCTAGGAGAGAGAAGCTCGAGCGAGAGACACGCGCTAAGAAGGAGCAGCTTGAGCTAGAAATGCGTGAAAAGAAAAGGCTGCTCGAGATAGAGATGCGCGAAAAGAAGAGACTGTTGGAACTAGAATATGAGGATTTGCAGCAGTGGCTTGAGAGGGAAAACGCTGAATATACGTGGTCTGAGAGCCAGAGTAGTCAACCAGTGGATGAGGTGTGCTCTGAAAGCAGTTACATCGGGAGCGATTTGAATTTACGTGAGACTGACCCTGTACCTCGTCATGACCTTTCGCTAGAGAAAGAAACTCTGAAAGAGTATGACAGGGAGGTAAACAGTCAAAAGACTAGGAGACTCGATAAGCTTATTGAAGCGCAGGAATGCTTCGTGAGCATGGAACAAGAACGTTCCATTCAGAGTAAAGGGTATTTTGAAACCTGTGAGAGGTCAAGCGCACTTTATTCAGAGGTAGGATTGCCTCTGAATAGCTCCGCTGAAGGAGCAATAAAAGGTCTCCTAGGTAATGCCGGCGAATGCCATAATGAAAGCTCTGATGTAGCAGCTACCTATTGTTTTGGGCCACTGGAGATAGCAACAGACGCTACGGACATGGTTTTTCACCATGATTATAACTTGCCCATACAGAGAGATGGCTTGTGTTCTCGGGAAATTGTAGATGATGCTTTTAGAAGAATATTGGAGCAAAATGCAAAAGCACTTGTTGAAGAACAGAGAGTAGAGTTGCGATGTAGGTCAGCTATATGTGACAATGAGGGTAATCACGATGACCCAGACAGAAGGGTTGAAAGTATTGATGAACAAGCAATACAGAAAGCTGAAGGGATGGAAAGTGAACCAGAAGGCAGTAATGGTCCAGCAGGTTATTGTACGAGGAAGGACGCCGACTGGTGCTCTTTGGCATCTTCGGTTGAAGAGGTCGCTTCTGTTAAGATGTCTCAACGATTAGCGGCTTACGAGCTCAAGCAAGGCGTTCGTGGGAAGGATGAAATGATTCAGGCGTGGTTGTACTGGTGCGCCTGGAGGCAACGCCTCCGACTGGCATACAGACATTCCAGCGTGTATGCTTGTGATTTCGAGGTTGGGAACCTGGTGATACACAGCTTTAGGTTCATACGAGCTTACGGTCGAGAATTCTTCCACTGGCTTCCGATTCCTTACTCTTGTCAAATGGTTAGAGCAGTTAAACGTCTTGTACGGGACGCTATAACTTAAGCGTCAAATTCGATTTCCCGCTGGTTTCTTTTGGATCTTGCTTGCGGACCATGGAAGGGTGTTGCTTGTAAATATTTGAAGAAGTTACATGCAATGTAACATTAACATGATGTATAGTTTTTGAGATGATAGGGTATATATGATAAAAAAAAAAGGGGTGGTGTACTACTAATTTGGGGATTTTCACAATCCGCTAGATGTGTCCATACTTTTTCTCACTTCTTGCGTATTTTGAGGTTAGTGAATGTGGACCTTTGGGCAATGCAGTGAACTGTGTGGCGGACATATGTGGGTAAATTGTGGTGCAGTGCGAAACGTGCACTCAACGGCAGTTTTTTTTTTCTTCTCGAAAAAAAAAAAAAAAAAACTTTTCTTATTGTTGTTGGTTGAATGTTACGTTCTGTGGACTCGGTGTTTCGACGTGAGACATGTCAACGAAGAAGCAGTGTGGTGCCATCGGTGTGATGTGTTGAACTGCGTGGTGCAAATATGTGGTGTAATTGTGACGTAGTGCAGAACGCGCACTCATCGGCAGTTTTTTTTTCTAAAAAAAAAACTTGAATGAAAGGGGGGCGTATGTGATGTGTGGTGCGCGTTCAAAGTGCGCGCCTTCGAAAAGTGCGCGAAATTAAAGGATGACCGAGTGCACGTGCTGGGTCGCCTGAACAACGACGACGTTAAAGAGCGTCGAGCACGAGGATGCGTGGCAGGACGTGAAGTAAACAAAAGGTAAAACATCCAATGGGCAGCGAACACGGAGATTTCAAGGCCCAATGGCTTGACACCGCGAGACAGCAGTATCTCCAATGAGAACGAGACAAGTGGGCCAGAGCTGAAGCAGGAGCCTGAGCAGACCAGAGCAAGGGGAATTCGAGGCAGGCAGTGCAAGCGGAAGGTCGTCACCGGACCGGGCGCTGAAGATGGGCCGTTGGGTTCCGGACCCGAGCCTACAGGACTTCCACCGGCCGGGGCCTCCTGCTGTCGGGTTCCCGCTCCAAAGGACCGTGGCCATCCGGTCCTGAACTCCTTTCCAGGGCCTGCGGACTTTGGTTCCGGCAGGCGAGCTACAGCCGTCGGGCTCCGGGCCCGAGCTGTGCGCCCAGCTGCTTGACTAGGTCGACCCTGGTTCTCTGACGCGTCACCACCAGCCTGCGTTCTCCCGTCTCCGACGTGTCCACGCTCCTCAAGCCGAAACCATCATGATTTGGTAGGGCTTTTCGACGTGTCGCCAGCAGCCAGCGTTCCCTCGTCCTCGTCCAGCCCACGCAGTGACGCAGGAGTCACGGCGTTCCGGTTTCTCATCACCGCCGAAAACCAACTTGTGGGTGAGACTGCACCGATACTCTTGCGCTACTCCCATCACTCAGCCCCTTTCGAACGTTAGGTTTAGTTACTGACTTTGAACGTTTTTGTTGGGTGTTTACAGATGTGTTTCGTCATGTCCAGTCAACTGTTTATTAAGTGTTTTGTTTTGTGAGGAATCTTTGCCTTTTTTTCTTTTCAATTAAACTTTTTGTGTGTTTCTTGGAAACCGAACGGCTTTGTCCTTATTAACAAAACTCTCTGAGGCTCAGCCCGGGAGAAAAACAAATCAGCAACAAGAACCCCGCATCACAAACTGCTTCGCCCTCTCATCAGCATTCACGTCGTGGATATGCCATGTTTGAGGGGCAAAGCCCCTTAGGGTTGAGGCTTGTCTGTTGTGTTCACGTTGTTAACTGTAGCCGAGAACATGTAAGATAGCCCATATACGCCATGGCGATAACGACGACACTGAGGACAATCACGATGATGAGCACCGGCTGACTTGTGCAGTAGATGGCGTCTCAATATGCTCTACGATTCATTTCGTACGACTGTAAACAATGAAAAACCACCAAACAAGCAGAAGGGGAACGTGCCCAGACCTTGTATTTGGCAATTTCGGGCTAAACCCGGTGTCACAAAAGCAGTAATAATGAAGGCGAAGAAATTTCACAGCTCAAGAGAAGATACCAGTTATGAGCAATAAACATTGTATATAACTGTATCTCATATGTACCTGATATGATACGCACCTCACAAATAGAGACGGCTTTATCGGCAAAGACAGTTCTAAAAGAGTAAATGTACTCATTTTGTTTTTTTCTATATATTTTTTAAAGAGAATGTCGATGATGGTGCTCTCACCAAAAATGTCTTTTATTTTCACGTTTATAGCTGCCTGATTTCATTTTTTCTTGCTTATTGCTTGCAGCGTGTTTCATAATTGTTAATTTTGTATATTTACTTCAAGATTTAGAGCAATCACTGAAACAATTCCATTTACAGCTACACGCCGAAGAAAGAGAAATGTGCACTTTGCTTTTTGTGGAAATCCTCAGTTTCTTGAGCTATCTACCGTATGGGATAGGCAGTAAGTCTTCAATTTTTGTGCCGCTTTCTATTAACTTGTTTGCTTGCAGTCTATAGTTTCAAATATAGAGCTCTGTTTTTAGCATCGCTTTCTTTCTGAAAGTTACTTCTGATAATCACTATACTAAAACCTTCTGAAGGTTAGTACGAAGTATATACCTTAATTTTTCAGTACCAGCTTTGCAGTGCTACGTGCGCTGTTATTGTTTCTAATGTAAGTATAGCAGTTCAGAAATGTGCGACGAAGTGTTACCGGTGTTCTTTCGCAAGAGCAAGAATGTTTATTTGCAGAGGAATTCTTGTGCATGGTTTGCTAACAATCAAGGCAAACGTGCCGTTATACGTAAAAGTACGCATTGTAATAACTGCAGTGCTGTCAAAAGGCATCGCTGAATTTTATCGCAGGCCAATTTGCTAAGAGGTTACGTTGGGTTACTTCACAAGATGTGGAATGTAGAACCGCGGTTAGACTTGGCTGCACGGCAGCTAGTTTACTTTCATTTACTTTGTGCCGTAGGATTGGGGAGGCATGTCACCCCTTGGCAGGCAACATTGCTTTCGTATCACTGGGTCGAAGCGTGACCGACCGGATTTGCCGTGAACGCATACAGTACAGCACCAGCATGGCACCCCACGTAGTTCACCAGCGCCGACCCCCACATGGGCAACCGACCCCCACATGGGCAAAAAATGGGTAGGATTATAAATGTCATTGTCACGACGCTCTAATTGCCTCAAGGCGCTTTCAATAGGCCTCTTCGAGACCCAGTCCACCGCGGTGACTACTCGCACTAGGGCGGCCGGGTACTGTTTGCGCGCCTGCAAAATCGGTGGCGCGCATTGCGAAACCACGGTGAGTGCCGTGAACTTTTCGTTCTGGTCCGGTGAGGTAGCTCTCGGAAGCGGGCGGGCTCGCTACAAGTCGGCGCCTGGGGTGCCTATCGTTGAATTACCATGTCTTCGACTGCTCCCACGCAATTGAGCTCGTAAGTGGAACCACGGGTGGTCAGTGAGCGGTTTCTCTTACAGCGCACAGGGGACAAACGGATTATTGCCCCATTGTGAAGAAGTTGACGTGTTACAGGGAAGTCGTCCTAGGGCCTCAATATCGAGTACGTGTAGCTCTCGTCTACATAATCTTGCGCCGCTGAGCTGGCCCTTGCCTACATGACTTTTAGATGCGGAAGCATCTTATACTCGCGCCTTGTAGTGCGCCGTCCGCGCCGTCCGCACCACTTCTCGAACATTCGACAGCTGACGCGCGCGCATGCGCTGTCGCGCCGTCGCCCACTCTTCCACCATCTGTGCATCCCTTCCTCCTATACACACCGCGCGCGCTTCACTCCTCCACCATCTGTGCACCCTTCCTCCTCTACACACCGCGTTCGACATCTACAATTCTCCTGATTCTCCAGTGGACGCGCATGTGGCGTCGCGCTTCGAGAACATTCAACAGCTGACAGTGCATGCGCCGTCGTGCTGTATATATACTCAAGGTCGGCGCTCGCTCGCTCGATTGCCGCTCGTCGGTTGGTTTGTACGGCGCGTCGACGTCCAAGGTCACGGTGAAATGAATTCCAACGAATCCACAAACACAATGATCGACGTCCCTTCGACCAGCGCCGCCCTTTCGCATACGTGTGTTCGTGTTCACTCATTTAACACCCCCTCCTACAACCACGTTAACCAATTTAGCCATCGACCCAAGTAAGTCGCAATTTAACAGCCCATTTCACAACCACGTTAACCAATTTAGCCATCGACCCAAGTAAGTCGCACTTTAACACCCCGTTAACCAATTATATGCTCCGCATCCTCCTCAGTGTTCCCCCGAGGGAAGCTGCGGGCAATTTTTTCTAGTTCTGTTTTATCTATATTTTGGTTGTTGTGTTATTTGTGGAAAGGGCATCAGCCCTCACGTGCAAGAAGGTCGTGCCCTCGTGGCGGGTTTTTGCTTGACCAAGTTTATTGCCCTATCAGTGGACAACCAGGCGACGATTCGCCGAGAGTTGTGTAACGGCAGAGCAACGAGAGAATAAGAAGAGGCCCCACAGCTCTGCCAATCGTTCTGAACTGAACTTGCGGTGTTGAGGACCATTTTCTCTGTGGAATCCCGCAGAGTCGCCTTACAAAAGTCGGTTCATTTCCAAATAGTTTTTTTTTTGTTTTTGTAATGTTGATGTTTGTACTCATGCAAATTTCGTACAGTCTGTAAATAGAAGTTTTTCTTAGCCTACTAGAGCTTGTTCAGCGTTTCTGCTTCTTCTTCAAGCGACCAGCAAGTCAATGGCCGCTTTTGGAATAGCGGCAGCACGTTTCGTCTCCCACTTTGCTATACGACCTTGGGTGCTACGTCTCGGGCGCCGAGTAGTGAGAGTTGGTTTCTACAACATCGAAAAGAACTTTGAATTTACGCGCGCAGTCGACAGGATTGGCTTGCGGTTATCGAAGATTCGAAGAAGCTCGGCGAAACTGCAGACTAAGAAGTTACAGGACATAGCAGCAAGTAGCTGCGGCAGCTGGACGCTGCAGATTGCGTTCTCTTCTCGGAAGACAGCGAGGAGCAACTGGCCCAAGGTTGCCCTCGGCGACTTATCACCGGCAGCGGCTCATGACTCCACCGCCAGCGTACATAATCGAGTCAAGGTGATTGGAGGCGGGAGTGGGCAGCAAAACTGGGTGAGTTGCTTCGGCATCTTTTTCTTTCACTCCTGTGATCGTGTTCAAGCCGAAGGAAATGTCGCTGGTGATGGCGGGATTTGTCCACTATACTAGTGCACCGTACTTAACGGGTAGAGCGGACGACGCAGAATCAACACGTGATTTGCCCGGATGGATGCAAGAGCTAAATGTGAAATTGGCAGAAGAGCTCCGCAAAACGCTCGTAGCAGAGCAAAAGTTAGCATCGCTGGGCATCGCAGAAATTGACTTGTTTGCCGATTCCCCGTATTTAACGCCCGTCGTCATTGACGAAGCTTTAATGCATGATTGGCCAACATGGAAAAGATAGCCTATTCTCGGGCTGGCAGAGCAATGCTGCCGGGTGCTCGAAGCAAGGCTAAGTTTGGCAAAAATAGAGGGCACTGAGTTGAAAGTGGTGAGTGGCAACACGGGTCACGGGTGTTAACGACGTAGCTGAGAGCAATCTCCGATCAAATAGGGGACGTCATTTCAATACTAACTCTCCTAAGCAACCTCAGGATGCCGACTTGGGAACGAAGTTGCAGGGTGTAGGGCCACTCCTCCGTCCGCTACACAGTATCCCTTGCAGCAGTGGGCTGACGACAGCCGCATCATTGCAGAGCTCCAAGGCAATTCAACTAAGCCCCGCAGCGCAGTCGCGAGACACTGCCCAGGTAATCACGCGTATCGTCGGTCCCGATGCCTTGGCTCAATCAGTATAGTTGCTCAGTGAGGACATCGCGCTACGAAAACCCGTCGAATGTGCCTTGAATAACTTGGAGAGAAAGCGAGTACTTCACGGAGAGGAATGGCAACCGGGTTGTGGTAGCCAATAATATTTCGCTGCGGTGACAGTGGTTGGCAGGGAATTTTCCATGGCATCTCAGCGTAGGGAGTCACCTGTGTATTGCCGCAACGATAACCCTACCCGCGAAAGTCAGGCGTTTCAAGGCGACCGGCTGGTTTCAAATCCTGTGAGACGTCCCCCGCTACGCCACCGATTGCCAAAGATAGGGAAGACCACTCAACCCCTTTTTATCCGGTTCCCTCTTGGCTACGTGTCTCAATCAGTTTCCACATACAGGGATTCGTGCTGGGGCCGGGAAGTAGGAGACGTCCCGATCTTTTCTCAATCATGGACGCATTTATTTCAATAGCAAGTGCAAATGGCGTACACACATACTGTCCGTGAACGACATCTCTGTTACACGAAATTGTAACACATCAGCAAATACTCCCGACACGCGAAACAGGATACATAAGCGAAGTAACGGTGACAATACAAGGGTGCCTCAATACAGAGTAAACACAGGACGACACAAATGATATAGTCATTAAATAATAAAACCGCGCAATGTCTCAATATGCCGCATCCCTTCCTGCAAAGCTCGTTTAAGTAAGGGATGTGAAGTTCGTCTCACAAAATGACCATGTAGTCGGGGCCTCGAAGTTGGCTGCTCGAATCGGGGCCGAAGGTTGGTTCTTGGCGTCGAGGTCTGATCTGTCCAATTCGTCAGCGTCTTCATTGTCTTCGTCATCGTCGCTTACGTCGTGCCTCTCAGTGATTTCCATCTTAGCCCTCTTTTGTAACGCTCCATTCACTCGCCTCCTATCCCTAACTTTCATTCCTCATCGTACCGTCCTTGCCCCTGCCATCATCTCATCGCCTCTCATCGCTTTCTCTTCGCACCGTTATCTTCCTTTTCCTTTCCGTCTCTCTATCAACTCGAGCTCATCGCATCGTATCTCTGACCCCCTCGTATCGTCTCGTAGTCCCTCTTTGTAGGACCCGACTCCGCCCTACCGGGGCACCAAACCAATCGCCACTATCGACGCGGCATATTTTCTTGTCAGTCGGGGAGTATCATCTTCGACGGCTGCCCCCGTGGCCCACACCAGTAGAAAACCCTCTCCCAAACAAAGCCGAGCAAGTAGCAATGTACAAACTCAAGCCTCAGAGAGAGAGATGGGCGAGCTGTCCCAAGACACTTTAATTACGGGCGAACAATGGTACCGATGCTTCCGACAAAGTGCGTCGCCTGTAATGGCCAACGTCCGGAGTTTGCAGTGTTGTGCCGAAAAGTTTTCGGCTGAACCAATTTCCCCGGTTTCTGGTACTTGATGAGCCGATGTCCAGAACGAGTCTCGACGTCTCCATGCAGCTCGGTGTCTCCCGCGAAATTCTCCGTAGTCGCCGCTTCTTCGTCATTTAACGCCGCGGGTGGCCATCCGCGCAGAACGCAGTAATAAGCCCTGGAGCCACGGAGGCTGACGGAAAATCAGACCCGACCCGGCACAGGCGCTGCGGCAGGGTCGCATTCCCCGAACCAATAAAAGGTGCTCTGCTGCTCCCCCATGCCACAAATCTGAAGGGTGCGCGCGGTTTATTGCCACCGTAGACTGTCACACTGTCTGTAGAAAACAAGGCGCCGCCCGGTCCTCGTGTTTGCGCGGGGGGGGGGGGGGGCGGCCCGCGAGAACAGTAGAAATAATCCTTCCAGGTACTCCACTCCGGAATGCCCCTTCGTTACACCGAAGTTTTTCTTTTCCTTCTTTTAATACGTAGGTTTAAGAAACGAGCGTAAACATCTTGAAAGGACCGGGTTTCAGTCCGTGTGTGCGGGGACGTCACACCTGCATAGCGTAGGTCCGCCGAACCCAAAGAAGACTTGCTGCCCATCATCGTCATAACAGCTGTAGCACCCAAGAAATGCGTCAAACTGACTACACTGTCTTATGGCGGTGGCAGCAGCGGTGGCTTTACGGTAGGTAGACGAGCAGTTATGGCTGTCTACGCTCCGAAAGATTGCTCTATTGGGTTGACGGGCGCGCACACAAATGTGACCCACGGTCACATTATTGCTGCTCAATTTCGCATTGCCACATTTGACCTGAGGGCAAACGAATTTATTCAGCACCAGGTGTCATTTGGTTGGCGTAAAGTAAACAATGGCACGAGAGCTGCAGTGTCAGACTTCTTGTCATTTCACACTTACAGCGTTAGCGAGCAGCTTTGCATGTTAGGGCTTGGGCGCGACCAGGGTGAGGAAGGGGGGGGGGCAAAGCGGTCACCCTGTGTTTTTGTCATGTGCAGTGCGCGCTGCGACTGACCACTTATTAAGAAACACGTGTTTTGTGCCTCGTGCCAGACTTTGATGTATGGCAAGACGTCAGCGTCTCGAAGAAGACGAAGAAGTTGTGCCGCAGCTGCTCCGCGTGTTCGAGCCAGCACGAGAGAAGAAGACACCAGCAAGAATGACAGCGTCTGTGGGTGTCCATGCCAGAGCAGGAATAAATAAAGTATGTAGGAAACCAAACGTCGCACGTCTTCCTACAAGTGGTGACCCGCACTTCGAGCGGCAACGCACACCTACCCGTCCTTTTGTAAACGCACCGAGCATCATGGCCAATTCTGCTCCTTCAGCCCTGTTCATTTCGGCTGACGATGGACACCACATCCAACAGCAACGCCACGCCGAATCCCACGGTACGTGACCCTGTCGTCGCTACTCTGAGGCTCCCGGAGTTTTGGCAGACAGACTCTGAACTCTGGTTTCTGAGCGTCGAGCCCCTCTTCCGACGACACCAGGTAACGTCGCAAACAGTGAAGTACGATTACGTCATCGGCGCTTTACCACCTGCTTACATCGCTATCGTAAGAGACATTCTGCGTTCTCCACCTCCTGACAATTCCTACGACACCCTTAAAGAGGAGCTCATACGCCGAACAACTGAGTCGGAATAGCGTAGGCGGGAGCAGCTACTCACCTAAAAAAAACTCGGTGACAGAACGCCTACGGAGCTTCTGCGTCGCATGCGACAACTGATTGGAAACCACTCTGCTGCAATGGACGCATCCATCCTACGCGAACTTTTCTTACAGCGACTGCAACATCAGGTGCGTATTATTTTGAATGTATCGTCTACAGAAACCCTCGACTCGCTAGCGCGGAAGGCCGACAAGATTATGGATATTTGTGTGCCGTCCACATCTGCGATCGAGAGACCACGTGAATCTACCCTCTTTGCATCTGTCCGCGATGACCGCTTAGACCACCTTCTTGAAGCAAACAAGGAGCTCAACCCCAAGGTGGATCAGTTGGCTACTGAACTGAGCGCGCTCAAGGTAGACCACCACCGCAACGCGTCACGACAACGGCGCGAAAGATTGCCAAGTCTGCCTTAAAGCGTCTGCTGGTACCACCACCTATACGGAGCTCGAGCTCGTAAGTGCAAACAGCGATGCCAGTTTGCGGGAAACGCACGGGCCACGCTCTGACGGCGGCCAGTGTTTCAGTCCCGACATACAGCCGCCTATTCCACGTCACGGACGGCGTCACGAAAGCCCGCTACCTCATTGACACAGGTGCCGAAGTGTGTGTTGTTCCTCCTACGTTGGAGGACCGCCGACGACGCCGGACCTCGCCGCCTGTCACCGCGGTCAACGGTTCGACCATACGGACCTACGGACAAAGGTCTGTCACGCTTGACATCGGCCTGAGACGCACGTTTCGGTGAATCCTTTAATCACCGACGTACGGGTACCCATCATCGGTGCGGATTCGCTTTGGCATTTTAAGCTTGTGATAGACCTACGGCATAGTCGTGTTGCGGATTCTGAGACCCTCCTTGCAGTTCAGAACGTGACATCAAATTTGCCATCTTTGCGTCTGGTGCAAGCTCATGCCAAAGTCTTTCCGCCGTGGTCTACGCTTCTGCAAACATTTTCCGACCTCTTTCGTGCTCCATCTTTTGAAGACCCGATACGCCACAATGTCACTCATCACATAGTGACTGTAGGAGCACCGGTGTTTTCACGTGCTCGTCGTCTCGCTCCTGACCGGTACAAGATTGCACGCCAAGAATTCGAGCAAATGCTTGAACTCGGACACGTCCGCCCCTCTTCCGGTGCCTGGCCGTCACCGCTACACATGGTTACCAAGCCCTCAGGTGACTGGAGACCATGCGGTGACTACCGCGCCCTCAACAAAGTGACGGTACCAGACCGCTATCCGATACCGCACATCCATTACGTCACCGCATTGCTGCAAGGTTTTACAGTATTTAGCAAAGTCGACTTAGTAAAGCATACCATCAAATACCTGTGGAGGCTTCCGACGTACCGAAGACTGCCATAATAACACCTTTTGGCATGTTTGAATACACGCGTATGCCCTTTGGTCTACGAAACGCCGCACAAACATTTCAACGGTTCGTGGACCAGGTACTTCGTGATTGGACCTCCTGCTACGCGTACATTGACGACATCCTTGTCTTCAGCACCACTGCAGAAGATCACGAACTTCACCTGCGTCAGGTTTTCACACGACTCCGCAAATATGGACTAGTCGTCAACGGACCAAAGAGCGGGTTCGGCGTTTCCTCACTGGACTTTCTTGGCCACCACGTGGATTCACGTGGGATCTCTCCACCGGTCGCACGTGTTGATGCTATATTGCAGTTTCCACGACCAACAAGCACGAAGAAACTACGTGAATTCCTCGGGCTTGCCAACCTTTACCGGTGGTTTATTCCTTATTGCACTGCCATATTGCAACCACTCCACGCACTTCTATCCGGTCAAACGAAGCCCAACGCTTACATCTTCTGGACGCGCGATGCAGAGACAGCTTTCCGTTCCATCAAGGAAGCTCTGGCTAACGCAATTCTCCTCGTGCATCCAAACAGTGACGCCATCACGTCACCTCACAGTAAACGCCTCGGACATCGCCATAGGAGCAGTGTTGCAGCTGTTAATCGACGAAGTTTGGCCGCCGGTCGCTTTCTTCTCACGAAAGCTCTCCCAGAGCGAGCGTCATTACAGCACATTCAGTCGCGAACTGCTCACGGCCTATTTGGCTTTCAAGCACTTTCGACACTTTCTAGAAGGTTGGCAGTTCCATACCCTCACCGATTACAAGCTCTCACGTGTCAGTCGACCACCACCAACTCTGCCCACACCCAACGTGAGATCCGCCAGCTTGCCTACATATCAGAGTTCACGAGTGATATCCGGCACATCAGTGGCAAAGACCACTCGGTTGCTGATGCGCTTTCCCGAATAGAAATCAGCGCAACTATAGATAAGCGCCCACCAGTCGATTTTGCAGCTATGGCTACTGCACAACAGGACGACAACGAGCTTGAGGTCCACGAGTGCTAAAGATTGGGCGAGTTGGTTCGTCGTACTTGAACTGGTATAGCGCATTACGGGGAAGAAGAAACGGCCGAGCAGACCGACACAAGAGGACAGAGCGCTAACTTCCAACTGAGCTTTATTGTCAAACTGCATCAAATATGTAGACCGGCGCAAGCATACGAAACCACCCTAACGCAACGACAAGATAACACACAACATCACATCGTCACATATCACAGATTCATGGGAGGTTATCCTGATTAAGGAAGGCCACTCCATGTTCAGATAAAACCAAAGAAGGGGCGCTAATACACGTGCTGCCAGCTCTTGCTATACAATGCCCTTCTATAATTTCTCGAGTTAATTGTGACGGGTGCTTTTTTACCACGTCACATTGGTCAAACATGGGGGTACATCCACAATCAATCAAAAGATACAAAAGTCGACTTGATGTAAGCCTTCCAGAATCTCACGGGTGTCCATAACAGTAACCTCTTCGAGCTTCTGTGCTTTTACATCAAGTCGACTTTTGTATCTCATAATGATCGTAAATACATACCGAATAGTGGTGTCTGCATCGGGTCATGCCTCGCCCCGATCCTTAGTGACATATACCTTGCGTATCATGACCGGTTGCTGATGAACATGCTGAACCAAAATATTGTCACCAAAATATGTCGTTACGTAGACGACTTTTTAATTTTCATTGACTGCAGCGACGCTGCCTGCCAGCACCTAACCGACGGTATTGTAATGACTTTTAAAGAATGTTTAAACCGCTTTTATTGACTCATGAGTTGCCAGTTGACAATAGCTTACGCTTTTTAGATTTGAATTTAATTCTTTCACCTGACCTTGTGTGCTGGCTATTTGAACCTAGAAATGGAAAACCCCTTTTGCCCTATGACTCTTCCCATTCCAAGTAAGTTAAACGCAGCATCACAAATCTTTCTCTCATCAATCCTCTTAGGAAATCGTGTCATCATGTCATGCAGCGCTGCTTTGCTGCTCAAGCTGAAAGGCTTTTGAGTGCTGGGTACCCAGCTATCCTACTGGCATCTATAGCTGAAAAGCTATTAAAACAGATAAAGAAAGGCTGCAACTTCGAGGCTCAGCCGGAATTTAACGACCGAAAAAGACCCGTAGTTTTACCCTACGTGTATGACATTTTCCACCGGCTAAAAAAGATAGGGGAGAAATGCAGCTTCAAAGTGGTGTTTTCAGCGCCGGATAAGTTACAGCGGCTTTGCAAAGCAGTCAACCCTCTCAAACCATGTACCACTGGTTGCGCAACTAATCACAAAACTCGGTTTGTGCCGTGTGTAGCGGGGGTTGTTTATGCGATTCCATTCTCATGTGGTATGTGGTATTTCGGCCAAACGGGGCGATGCCTTAATGAAAGGCTAAAAGAGCACCATTATAATATTCACAAAGCAATCCAGGGCCACATTGGAATTCACTGCCGCGATTGTGGATGTACCCCCATGTTTGATCAATGTGAAGTGGTAAAAAAGCACCCGTCACACTTAACTCGAGAAATTATAGAAGCGCATTGTATAGCAAGAGCTGGCAGCACGTGTATTAGCGCCCCTTCTTTGGTTTTATCTGGACATGAAGTAGCCTTCCTTAATCAGGATAACCGCCTATGAATCTGTGATATGTGACGGTGTGATGTTGTGCGTTATCTTGTAGTTGCGTTAGGGTGCTTTTGTATGCTGGCGCCGGTCTACATATTTGATGCAGTTTGACAATATAGCTCAGTTGGAAGTTAGCGTTCTGTCCTCTTGTGTCGGTCTGCTCGGCCGTTTCTTCTTCCCCGTAATGCGCTATACCAGTTCAAGAGCTTGAGGTGGTGCGACTCCAAAAAACTTCCTCAAGCTTGAAGATGTCCAACTTCCCGGCTGCACGATTCCCCTCGTTTGTGACACCTCTACCGGTTGTCCTCGCCCTTACGTTCGAGCACCATATCACCGCAGAGTCTTCGACGCCTTGTATTCCCTGTCGCACCCAATTATACGTGTGACTGAGCGCCTCTTCACATGGCGATTACTATAGCCTCGAATAAAAATCGACGTCCGCCGCTGAATACGTGCTTGCTTCAAGTGCCAGCTAACCAAAGTTCAGCCCAACGTGGTCAGTCCACTGGGTACCTTCCCGCCTCCTGACTCGCGGTTCAGTCACGTGCACCTGGACCTCGTAGGCCCTTTGCCCTCATCGCAACACAGTTCCTGTATGCTAACCTGCGTTGACCGGTTCACGCGGTGGCCTGAGGCACTACCCCTCACCAATATCATGGCAGATTCAGTCACCCGCGGACTCATCACCGTGTGGATAAGCCAATACGGAATTTCCAAGACCATCACAACGAATCGAGGTCGTCAATTTGATCCGTGCTCTTCCGCACCTTGTCTCGAATGCTTGGCGTCAACCACATCAAGACGACGGCCTACCACTCGAGTCGAATGGCATGGTTGAGCGATTTCACCGCCTACTCAAAGCTTCGCTCATGGCCTCGCAATCGTTCATACCCTGGACGGAGCGAATACCTCTCGTCCTCCTCACCCTGCGCAGCACGATAGGTACGAACGCGTCCTGCTCCTGAGCTGACCTTGTATTTGGCACTACCCTAAGGTTTCCTGGACAGTTTTTTGACACGTCACCGGTATCACCATTGGACATAGCTGATTATGCCATGCGCCTCAGAATGCCATGAGAGATGTGTCCCCTATTCCTGCACGTCAACACTCACGGCCAAGTTTCATCAGTAGTGCGTTCCGCGACTTCACCCACGTCTTTGTACGACATGACGCAATCACACCACCACTGCAACTTCCTTACGATGGCCCCTTTAAGGTCGTCAAGCGTTGCCCGAAGGATTTCGTTCTGTTGCTTAACGAACGCGAAGACAGTGTCTTCATTGACCATATAAAGGCGGCTTTCCTCGACAGTAACGCCGTCCTCGAAGACTACAAGCCATTCGTGACGACCCAACGAACGCGCTTTGCAATAGCAGAACCTACAACCTGCTCATAGGGTTCGCTGCTTTGTGCACGGGCCACCTCGCTAGAGGGGGGCCCTATGGCGAGCCGTCAGGGTCTCGAAGAAGACGAAGAAGTTGTGCCGCCACTGCTCCACCTGTTCGAGCCAGCACGAGAGAAGAAGACGCCAGCAAGAACGACAGTGTCTGTGGACGTCCATGCCAGAGCAGAGATAATTAAAATACGCAGGAAACCAAATGCCACAAGTCTTCCTACAGATGCATATTTTGCAAAAAGTCGGCAAGAACACTTGCGGATGATGATGATGAAACCTTTAGACATTATACAACAAAGCGTGATAAATGGCAGATGTATTCGCGGGAACTGCGATTTGAAGTCATCTGCTTTTACGTGACGATGTTTCTTACGTTTTTTTATTATGCTGGATGAAGCAACCGCACCCAATTTTTCAGTGCCATGTGTTGGATTGTGTGTCATCTCCTTTAAAACTGTTGTAACGTGTTAGATAATTGCCTGCAGCATGATTTCGGTATTCTAACATTGGTGTCAGATTTCACACGCATTGTAACGTTTTGGCGAGCAGGCGCGCGGAGCGACTAGCTCTGACACGTTTGTTCAGATCTGTTAGATGTCGCGTAACAGCTGCATGATGTTTTGCTTGGGCTTGATATAATTAGAGAGCGGGGCAGCTCACTTAATAGCTTTATCATGTAAGCTGGCGCTGTAGTTTGCTTTAGTTTGTTGTCTTCCTTTCCTTTTTTGTGAGCACCAAAAAAGGAGAACTCGGGCACTTTGCACGTTTCCTTTGCAGAATAACATTTGCGCATGCTGCGGCCGGCTAGGTGCAGCACATCCTCCACGTAGTGGGGGGGGGGAGAGGAAAATTCTGCTGGGCAGTTTAGCTACTGCTGTTACACCCACTGGTTGAACGGGGTATGCTTTTTGTTGTGTTTACTTCGGCAACGGTGTAAGCAAGTTGTTGCGAAGTCTTGAATGGGGGCGTAGGACAGCGGTTAGAATTCGTTGCGCGGCAGTTTGTTTACTTTGATTTACTTTGTGCCTTAAGCTTGGGGAGGCATGTCACTACTTGGCAGGCAGCATTGCTTTCGTGTCACTGGGTCGAAGCATGACCGACCGGATTTGCCTTGAACGCATACAGTGCAGTACCAGAATGGCGCCGGAGACTGTCGAGCGTTTCGAGTTCCTGTTAACTCGGGAAAGAGAAACCGACCCCCCGCCCCCCATGGGCAACAAAATGGGTGGGATCAGAAACGTCATTGTGACGACACTCTGAATACCTCACGGCACTTTCAACGGGTCTTTTCCGAAACACAGCGCACCGCTGTCACTCCTCGCACCGGTTCGGCTTATGGCACGGCGGTGTACTGTTTGCGCGCCTACGAAATCCGTGGCGCACATTGTGAAACCACAGTGACTGCCGTGAACCTTTCGTTCCGGTCCGGTGGGTAGCTCTCGGAAGCTGGCGGGCTCGCTACAAGTCGGTGCCTGGGGTGCTTAAAGTTGAATTACGATGTCTTCGAATGCTTCCATGCAATCGAACTCGTAAGTGGAACCATGGCCGGTCAGCGAGCGGCTTCTCTTACAGTGCACAGGGGACAAACGGATTATTTCTCCGTCGTCAAAAAGTTGACGTGTTACCGGGAAGTCGTCTTATGGCCGCAATACCGAGTACGTGTAGCTCTGTCTAGATAATTGTGCGCCGCTGAGCTGGCCTTTGCCTCTATGACCTTTTCCAGTTCTGTTTTATGTACATTTTGGTTGTTGTGTTATTTTGGGCGAGGGTATGAACCCCGAATGACACAAGGCACCATCAGCTCCAATGAATCCCGTAAAGTCCCCTAAAAAACTCGGTTCATTTCCAAAGTGTTTTTTTTTTGTAACGTTGATGCCCGTAGAAATGTAACTCTTGTACAGTCTGTAAATACAAGTTTTTTTCAGTCTACTAGAACTTCTCCAGCGTTTCTGCTTAGTCTTCAAGCGACCAGCAAGTCAATGGCCGCTATTGGAATAGCGGCAGCACGTTTCGTCTCTCACTTTGCTATACCACGTCGGGTGGTGCGTGTCGGGCGCTGAGTGGTGAGAGTTGGTTTCTACAACATCGCACAAAACCTTGCTTTTACTTCGAAAAAAATTTAAAAAGCAATGAAATATTTTTTCGACCTCATTTATAATAATCACACTCATCACGAGCTTTGAAGCGATACCGAAATTTTCAAGAGCAGTGAGACATAGTGACACGGCAGCGCATGACTATTTCGTAATAAGCTGTTATATTCGCTGAAGAAAGTCTCTGTGTACGGGAACATAGACTGCGAATGCTAACGCGTTTGTAAAATTTCTTAACTGAAAACTATACAAATGTCTCGAATTAGATGTTAAATCCTAGAGGAGGTACAGTTTCAATTCTATAGGAGTTAACTGCTCACATTTATTCGTACAACTATATCATTTGTTGATATCGCATGAATCGCTTCGCCCTTGTGGTGAAACTGATTTTTTTTTTCAGTCGGCTTGTATTCTAACGAAGAAATGCGCTACTGCAGTTTCAAAGGACAGCGTTATCCTCAGCTGTGCCCGCAGTTGAATGTTATCTGCAAGTACAAAGGAGAGCAAATGCGCGTATGCAAAAAAGGGTACTTTCGAAGGAAATTGTGGTATCGCTGCATTCCGTACAACGAGTGCGGTAAGAAGTTTTTGTGTTGCCCAAATTGTAGCGAACCGCATTAAGAAATCAGCAGTCGTATCGAAACAGTGAATCTTTAGTTCATGAAAGAAATGTAAGGCTTAATGCATAACAACCTTTTAACGCTGACTGGAATAGGGGCTTCAAACGATCCAGCGACTCCTGTATAAATTTAACACTGCCAGAAAAAAAAAGGTGCATGGAATACCTCTATAAGCTATAGATCCTTATACACAACATCAATCAATTGTTACAACCGGTAAGCCGCAGCCGTTTTACAGCGCAAGTTGCTAAGAACTTCATCCAACAGTTACTTTTGGTGGTGCCATTGGCCGTCGCCGCCACTTTTACTGTCACTGAAGAAAAAAAAAGGAGGGCGATGTAATTCGGAAGGCGTAGGAGTGCAGTATTTTAACACAGAGACCCACCACTGCTTCTATTCTCTTCTTTTTTTTTACAGCTAGGGCTGTTGTTAGAATTGTAACAAGGACCTATTTTAGCATTTTAGTTGTCCGCCGCTGCCACCGGTGCCTGCAAGTGCCATCACGCAAAATAAAAAAAAATCACAAAGGAAATAAAAACGCTGAGAATAGCATGGTATTCGATTGCGAGCCTTCTGCGTGGCAGTCCAGAGTTCTCCCAATCAGACACACCGGTGCTCGAAACTCCATTGCAAACTGACCTTATGCAGGGTTCATGTTGGTGAGCGTGACACTTTAACAAGTGTAAATAAGTATTTATATTAGCGAAGTAACAAACAGATGTCACACATTGCTAATGGCACAACGAGTGGGTCTTCTAATTTTCCAACACATTACATAAGTCAGGTCAAGATCCTTGACTATATATGTGGCGCATAACCACGCTGGGGGATTGGCCAAGAACCGGATAGTTTTCATGAATTTCTTCCTTATTAACATGTTAAAATTAATATATTTACGAGAAATAAATTAAAGATAGAACAAGAAAAATTTGATGATTGATTTGTAAATAATCTGTAGTGTATTGAAATAAAGCGCCGTATTTGATTTATTATGAATTTTGGAAATTTCAAAATCTACCGAAAAATGATTTCAACTCTTAAGCCTCTTTGGACTTTTGACAAACTACTGCGACTCGTCAACAATCTTCCCATCGCTGTGGACTATAGACAAATCCCCCCAAAAAAAGCACATTTTGAGCATTTAAATCCATTCCGAGAAGGTGGCAAACGACACCTAAAGTCAGGCGTAATTCTTCGTCATCATCAGCCACAGCATCAACAAATTGTGCATGGTGCATGTAAGAGCCTGCAACTAGTACCACGTTTCTCTGAAGAATGATGGTGATAGAGGTAACGAACGCGTCCCTACTACAAAAAAAAATGTGAGGATTTATGGCGCAACAGGTACCATGCAGGTCTGCGTGTGGTAGCTGCCATAAAACACTACAAAAAATGGCTCCAGGAAGGCGCTCTTGCAGCTTTCGCTGTGACTGTGCTGAACCTTAAGCGATGGCGTGGCGTTTTCTTTCTTGTTTCTTGCTATTTAGGTACTTTTGTAAAATTTTTCTAATGTCTATGCAAACCAAACTCAATACTCACCTCTGCAGACATGCAAGCGTCGTTGCACAGAAATATGATTTATATGACATGTAGCGTGTACAGATTGGTATTGTAGCACTGCATTCCAAGAACAGTCGGTGCAACTACGGCTGAAACTGAAGGTCTTCACTCGGGTGTCTCAGCTGTAGAGGCAATTGTATGGCTCCGCATGCCTGTATAGAGTGCGCGTTTTCTATGCACCGTGCATACTAGTCAGTGAGATTATGATGATAAGCACAGAATTGCTTTTGGAATGTGTGAGATAGCGCACGCTATCAAAATATAAACCAAGTTGTTTCATCAAAGCCATTTGCAGAACGTCTCAAAAGGGGATGTTGCGTTGAAGCTGCTTTGGAAAAGGCCCCACGCATGCGACATCCCGGAGGAGAAATTGTTAAATCAGCTGTAATATTGCATTACAGATAAGTAGAATCACATCCGATGTGACACCACGTGAGACGGGTAACAAGTGAGAAGCTTATCAGCTCGCGCACGATAAAAATGGCTCAGTCAGAAATTTTTATTATCAGCTTCAGCATCAACAAAAAAATGAAACGCTGGAGCTGATGTTGCTTTACGTAGTGGGCGCTCCTTAGTTGGCTGAATGGAGAAATATGGCGCAGTAGAAACGTGCGTACTTCGTGAAAAAAAAATATGATAATAATAGCGTAGTCGTCGTCTGGCAACTAAAGCTATAGATATTGGGCCTTAGAGAGTTCCCAACGTACTTCACGAAGACCACTTCTCTATAGCTTACGCTGATACAGGGCTGCGTGTTCCACGTTAGTCTGGCGTTGTTTTAAGTGTCTCAATTTGCCACTTGCATAAACCAACCAAGAAGCGTTCGCAATCGCTATATTTCTCGACTACACCTCCCGTATCAGTGCATCAAGCTCGATACAACACTTTTGAGCAATTATAGGGACTTTGGTACTTTTTTCTAAGTAATCATCTGTTGGTTTTAATAAAAGAATTTGTAGCACCACGCAAGTATTAGCCAACTCGCGCCGAAGAAAATAAATTGAGCCATAGCAAGACCTCATTTATAAAGTTTGATTGTACCTTGAATGGAATCTGGCACTAGTGTCTATGTACGCAGGCTCCTTCAGCGGCGCTTGTCCCCCATGAGAATAATGGGAAGTACAGGCTCTCGATCTGCATCGGATGTATTTTGTTCTTGAGAATCGCGACGCCTGTTTGATTGTAAAACAAAGGGATGTAAAATAATATCTAATTAAAACTTGCTTCATTCATTTGTACACATATCTTCTTGCAAAAAGTATGCGCAACCATGAGATAAAAGGGAAACCTGGACAAATTTGACCACCTGGATATGCATTGCTCAGCTATTGTGTTCCGGATTCGCAATCAAGATATAACGAGTTATTTAAAAACACTTGAATAGAGACATGCTTGTTTTTTTCTCGAAATTACGCATCATCCACTTTCGGAAATAACAGTACGGTAATAATGAGAAACGCTTAACGTTTAGTCTGCTGCGACGGTAGGTGCGTCTTTTCAAGTGGTCTGCCCCCAACGCATCTCTAGCTTTGTTGTGAAATCGAATCAGCGGAGCGTGACAGTGCCTCTACTTAGGTTCACCGTCGTTATGCAGTCGATTTAAACAATTTTTAGCAAGAAGCGCTTACGAAGAAAACGTGAACTCGATGTAACATCCGGCACTGGCATGAGACGCTACATCTACGCGCAGCGGTGAGTGAACGACGCTTCGCTTAAACTCTAAAGTACGACTTGTAAAGACCCGAAGCCGCAGGAAATCTCACATCTAGTGGCCTTTTCGAACAACAAAGGCGCTGCTTCAATGCTTTGCACCGCACTCCACTAGCCACGTTGTGCGAAAAACGAAACTGAAACTATAGAAAATATTCGTAGACTGTTCGATAGCTAATGCAATCTAATCGGAAGCGTGTACTTTCCATAACTTCCACGGCGGTACACGTTCGGAGCGTCAGATTTCTCTCTAGGCATTATTGTAGAAGCTCTATGGCCTCATGATACACCATCTCGTCTCCTTACTCTACATGTTTATTGCATCAAGAACTATTCGACATTCTTATCTGTCCTCAGTTTTTTTTCCTTGATAGGATGCGTATTTTTGTTTTTCAGGAAGACGGAGAACAATTTTACTATCGGTAAAGCAACAATAAATTGGCAGCAGCAAGCACAGGTCCAGGTTAACTGGCGGAACATGGGAAAGGCCTTTGTCCTGCAGTGAACGTAGTCACGCTGATGATGATGATGATAATGATGATGAAAGCAACAGTGGAGTTACAGAAATTCATCGCTTGTCTAAGACATTTGTCATCTCGTTCCATCCCTTCGCACCAGCGAGTGCACTGAAAGCGACGCAGGAGGTAGAAGGAAGAAGCTGCGTCCGTTTGTAACAGCTTGCGTAGTGATCGGGCACGCCCTATGACCCGGCAAACGGGTATGCAACGCGTTACGCAAAAGGAGGAGGAGGAGGAGGAAAGTTTAAGCGGAAGGACAGGGAGGTTAGCCCGTTTTTACACCGGCTGGCTACCCTGTGCTGGGGAAAGGGGTGAGGGGAATAAAGTATGATAAAAAGACGTCATGCAAAAGCTGCACGAACTACGGGGCAGGAGAAACAACAAATATGCAAGTGAACTAACAACTGGTACTGTGGTGTTGTCTAATCTAATAAATCTAGGATCGCGAAAGTCATGGGAACTGTCCTCTGTAACTCCCCAGTTGTCTGGCAAGTGGTACAGGGAATGAAAGACAGCATTTACCGAAATATCTTGTTTCACGATGGTGCCAATATGTTATCATTTTACTGCCTTTATCGTTCTCTACATATTTCCCTATTCGCACACTGAAGCTCGGTCAAATCAACTCAATTCAAATCATTTTATTTTCCCAGAAAGAAACAGGTTCTGGAGAGGTTCACTGGCTAAAAGCTGTTTATGGATAGCTTGACGAGGCCAGTGAACCCTATACAAGGCAGGTGGGACAAAAGATGTGTATAACAATAAAGACCATAAGCTAACATTACAATACCAAATACGGTGTAATAAAAACTTATATATACATTCCTACAAAACATCCTGATACCAGCATAGCACAGAAGATTACAAGGACGCGAGCAAAAAAAAAAACAAAGAAAAAAAACAAAAAAAAATCCAGCAAGCATAACACCAGTATTGCAAAAAAATAAAATAATAAAAATAAATAAATGATGAAAATATCAGGGAAGATATATACAAATTTGCTCCATGTGTATGTGCTGCATCATACAATTTACATCACATGTCAGGCAAACAAATATAGATCCTTATGCACAACATCAATCAATTGTTACAACCTGTAAGCCGCAGCCGTTTTACAGCGCAAGCTGCTAAGAACTTCATCAAACAGTTACTTTTGGTGGTGCCATTGGCCGCCGCCGCCACTTTTACTCTCGCTGAAGAAAAAAAAAAGGAGGGCGATGTAATTCGGAAGGCGCAGGAGTGCAGTACTTTAACACAGAGATTCACCACTGCTTCTCTTCTCTTCTTTTCTTTTTTACAGCTAAGGCTGTTATTAGATCGTAACAAGGACCGATTTTAGCATTTTAGTTGTCCGACGCTGCCACCGGTGTCTGCAAGTGCCATCACGCAAAATAAAAAATTATTATATGTGAAGCTCGCGAAAGGGCTATGAGCACATCATGAGAGTGGCATGTTTTCATAATCTTACTTGTTGTTCATTGGCCCTTCCCTTAACTGAAGGCAGATAAAAGTAGAAGATGGGTGTATTTTATTTTGAAAGCATGTAAAGCTGGTAAAGCCGTGTTTGCGAATGTGCAAAGGACGCATTCACGAAACCTTGGTGAAATTAGCTGATGTGGCTTGTCACCCATTTTAACCGGCTGTGAGGGCTAACTGCTGCATGGCAGCTGCTCCTGAGAGACGCCAGAGCTGGATGCGTGTCATAGATGCGTGCGCCGGATTCCCATTTCACTCCTACTTTGTACTGAGAATTTTTTATTCATTTTTTTTTCTTGTGATGTGCAATAGTGGTTACGGTAGCCAGTGGTGGCGGACAACTACGGCACCAGAAACTGTACCGAGTTGTGAGCTTAGTAGAGTTTTCGCTGTAATAAATCGAAGATTGTCGACTGCGGAGACGGGGTCGATTGGCGGAGAATGACTCAGCACCATTACCCCGAGCTGCTAAGTCTTGAAAAGCACGTTTTGAGTCGTATACTTGGGAGCAACTGGCCAAATTAAAAAAAAAGTCTAAAAATAAAACTATGCATGCGTATTTGGAACATCGCAGAACCAGTTCGTGGCAGCCTATCCCACACTTCTATCGGTGAATCGAGATTTTCCTGCTTCTCTGGGACCTTTCTATAAACCACCACAATGTCGCTATTGTATCATCCCTGAACGTGCGTCTTTCTGACCATGAGAACGCTGAAAAAAGGCGCAAGTCACCTTAGTCTCTGCTGCAGAAGCCACCATTGTTGCTTGTGTGGCCACGCAATTTTTCTGTGAGTGCTGAATAAGATGATTAGCTATACGGAGAGAATAATCCGTGTACGCCGAAGATTTCTCGAAACCCTGCTTAAAAAATGTGGTGGTAGCTGAAACACTGTCGTGACACCAAATATGCGCTACTTTGTGTTTTGTCGCTTGTAGTACGAGCAGGTGCCCCGCCGCGGTTGTCTAGTGGCTAAGGTACTCGGCTGCGGACCCACAGGTCACGGGTTCGAATCCCGGCTGCGGCGGCTGCATTTCCGATGATGGCGGAGATGTTGTAGGCCCGTGTGCTCAGATTTGGGTGCACGTTAAAAGAACCACAGGTGGTCGACATTTCCGGAGCCCTCCACTACGGCGTCTCTCATAATCAAATGGTGGTTTTGGGACGTTAAACCTCACATATCAATCAATCAGTACGAGCAGGTGACGTAGACAAGTAATAGCTAAGACACGGACACGCGTGTTTGTCCACGTGTGTCCAAACAGACGCGTTTGTCCGTGCCTTACTCCTTATCTACATTACGGGCTCGTATATGAAGCAGTCTCGAATCAATAAGTAACCCAATTGGCCATGTCGTGTTTGGGTAACTCACATGTATTAGCCTTTCGCTCCACTTCTTTGTCGCGTCGACTACGCTGAAGAGATTGAAGCCCCCAGAAAGGAAAAAAAAACACCTACCTCTATGAAGCCAATGATAACGACTGGGTGAAGCTCTGGGTATGGGGGTAAACATACTTTACCAGATCGTTGTCGCATATATTGTAAATTGAGCTAGTGCTTTGATGTGACCTCAAGAGTCGATGGAAAAACTTAGTTCAAGGTCCATAATCTCTTTGCTGACAAGTATTATGGGTTTGCGTTTGTAGGTGTTACACACACATGCACACACACACACACACACACACACACACAAAGAAAAAAGTCAAGGTTATCCAAGGTCACTCAGCACGTCCTTTACTTCTTTGTTGTTACGCACGATTACAACCATAAGAGATGCTGGTGGTAGAGTGTAAGATAACTAAATACATGCACTAAGCGGAGTCAATTCGCACCTCCTAAATTTGGCGTGGGTCGTAAATCCACTCTGAAGGTGTTGAGACAATTAAGCGGCTTGTAAAACGCAAATAGAATTATTATGCATGTGGCATTTTTATTTATTAACAAAGAATGATAAAGCGAGGAAACGTTGGGGAAGAATTTCAAGTATTTTGAATGCTTCATTCGGAGACAACAAAAATGCACGAGACTTTAAAAGCACAACCTTTCTAGATATTCTGCTCTGCTTTCAAAAAAAAAACACAAAGTAAAATATCCGTCCGCAATGTCTCCTTCATTAAATAAAGAAAAAAATGGCAAATCCCACATACTGTGGGAATTGAGGATATGCGAAGCACAAATGAGGAAAATTCATAGGTGACGTTAAATTGAGCAAAACGTCACGAAGCGGACGTGAGTTATGCCTTACATGATTTCAACGTGAATATTGTTATGTTTTACCTTCGTCGTCTGTCCACGTCACGTGATACCACGCTTATATCACGTTACATGATACGCATGTCATAATTACCATGTTTGGAAGTGTCATTTACCTTCGTCACCTATTCGCGTCACATAATACCAAATTTATTATATGTGAAGCTCGCGAAAGGGCGATGAGCACATCATGAGAGTGGTATGTTTTCATAATCTTACATGCCACGCATATCAAGATCATGTTTGCACCAGTCATATACCTTTGTCATCCATCCACGTCACGTAACACCAAATTTGGTATACGTGGAGCTAGTCAAACGGCCGCGAGTGCATTATGAGCACGGCGTGTAGTAATCTTCCTAAATGACACGCATCTCATGATTATCATGTTTGGACAAATGATGTACCTTCGCCATCTATTCACTTCCCGTAATACGAAATTCGGTATATGCATCAAGCTAGCGAAACGACCGCGAGCGCACCACGAACGCAACGTGTAGTCATGATCAGTCATAATATGAAAATTGTGACATGCATGCCATGATTTCCACGTTAGAGTCTGTCACCTATGTTTGTCATGCAATCACGTCATACCATACCAGTTTTGCAAAATGTAATGTCAACAAAACCACCACGAGAGCAATAAAACAATAAAAAGTAAATCATGACATTCATGGCATGCATGTCATGATTTTCAGGTTATGACTCGTCCGTCATGCTTCTCATACAGTCATGTTATGCCATACCAGTTTTCGTATCGATAAAATTATCCAAACGGTCAGGAGAGCTAAAAGCCGTAGGAGGCTCGATAGAGAGAGAGAGAGAGATAGATAGATAGATAGATATATAGATAGATAGATAGATAGATAGATAGATAGATAGATAGATAGATAGATATATAGATAGATAGATAGATAGATAGATAGATAGATAGATGCGCTCAAAGCAGCTGAAGTTTGCTAAGAAATGCTTCGCATTTGAAATAATGAAAAAATAGATGCCGAAAACTCCATGCATATCTGGCCGAAATCCTCACTTGCTAAGGCTCCTGAAAATACCATGTATTCTTTAAGTGCTCACATCAGTTAGCCCTATTGATTGTTGATCGCATTTGAGCGTTTGTTGAAACAGGTTACAATAGCTTCATGGCAAGGTTACATGTTAGAGACCGCCAAGGGTGACTAAGCAGTGATGGACAAACATGTTTAAATTCAGACGTTGCATACGTATATTTAGACGGCCATTACAAAAGCAAATAAAGTAAATAAAATGATTTCTGCGTACCTAGCAACTTGTTGATTGAAAGTGCTGACAAATCCATTAAGGAGGGAACGCCGCTAAAGCCAACTTTTTTTCGGACTTGTATTCGTCGAAGCAGTAACCGTTGCATGCTTCACTACGACAAGTTTGCTTGTCAAAACGATGGCACCCGCACAACAACTGTTCAACAATTCCTCATTGCTTAGGGCCTCCACACATTCCAGACCTTTGGTCTCAATTAAGTTTCTTGATAAGGAGAGAGTTATGGCATGCGAGTTCTTACAAACTAATTGAGTATTTACATAATGGTACCGTGGTTGTCACATGCAGGCCTAAAACGCTGCTTAAGTTGAAAATGATTAAGAATGATTAAAAAACAAACAAAATTCAGATGACCCAGTAATTTCAATTTCTCTCTCTACTCACAATATAATTTCGTTGGGAACTTTCAAGTGCTACCGACGACTGGAGACTTTCAGGTAAGCATATTCGCAAGATTGCTGCAGATGTACCTGAAATATGGTGGTAATCATCCTGTATTTGAATAAACATGCCAGTTACCATAGACCACGAAAGCAGAAAATTGCCACAATTGAAACAGTGCTAAAACAGTCATGGGTTAGTGGAAACGGCATGGGTAATCGGTACGAAGTACACGCTTTTCAGATCTTGCAGTGGTCCTAATAATTGTCAGCATAATGAAGCCAATTTGTACGGGAAACAAAGAAAATATTACTTGCTGATATTTGTTACACACGCATGGACTAACACGCAGAAAATTTGTAAATTTGTTATAAAGATGCCGTTGAGAAAGAAAATCTTTTTTTAAAGTAAAATATTATTGTCACAGTTATTCGAAAACGGCCAAGCATTGAATGCGGCGGACACAAATTGAGACAGCACACGAAGAACGTCAACCAGCTGGAAACATGCGGTATACCGCTCGAGCACAAAGAACACAACGGACAAATATACACAGGACAAGTGCGAACTAACAACTCTCACTACTCGAAACGTCCAGTAGACTGCTCAAACACAGCGAAGGACGCTCAGAAAGAACGCAGAGATACACACACAACCGCGAACAACTGTCGCAGTTGTTACTTTTAGGGGCGAAGCTCCTTAAGCCATGGCTCGTGCGTCCACGATGTATGTATGTATGTATGTATGTATGTATGTAATATGTATGTATGTATGTATGTATGTATGTATGTATGTATGTATGTATGTATGTATGTATGTATGTATGTATGTATGTATGTATGTATGTATGTATGTATGTATGTATGTATGTATGTATGTATGTATGTGTGTATGTATGTAGTAGTAGTAGTAGTAGTAGTAGTAGTAGTAGTAGTAGTAGTAGTAGTAGTAGTAGGTAGCCAGCTCCGTGGCGATGCTATTGGAGCGGCACGCGCGCACTCTTTTGAATTGAGGAGGAAACCCTCGCACGTTAATCATAAATAAACAAATGATTGTTTCTTATGAACTAACCTACCCTACAGCAGCAAGCACAGGACCGAGATGACTGGCCGAACATGGGAGAAGCCTTTATCTTGCAGTGGACGTAGTCAGGCTGATGATTATGGTGACCGTGCTGCAATTTTTTTATTGAGTGACATGTCATGACATGACGCTAAACATATGTAAAAATGTTGCCCGCAGAGACGTGTGTAAAGAGTTTCAGATTTTTATATAACCCAGTGTTTGCACTTGCGCAGCGACGTCAATTGAAACATGCATATTAGCAACACCAGAAGCTGATATAAAGCGCTGATGCCCGCGAGGTTGCTGGCCCTGGACACTGATACATAAATCAACCTCAGTGCATGGCAACTAACCACAATTGACGTTAACCCGACGTGACGGCTGCATGAGACCCATCTTAAAATTTTTGCGCATGCACACAGAGACACAGGCTGTATAAAAGAGTATATATGTAATGTTTATAAAATTGGGTAGGCAGCAGTGAAACCTCTATTAACGTTTCACAAAGATTAGCTTCTATTTGAAAAAGTAGTTCTAAGACCAGGCGTAGCTCTGTCGTAAAATGTTTCATTGCCACGCAGCGTGCTTGGGTTTCGTTCCAGCTGGGACCCTGACATTTTTTTTTTGCATTCGTCTGGTCGACGTTACCAAAGTCGGGTATTTCTTAAGGCTCGCACGTTAAAATTGCCCATGTGTGTTTTCATCTTTCCTGGGTCAATCACCTGTGGCACCCACCCACCTACCAGTGGCACATACCTGCCCATGGGTATATGCCACTTTCTGGCGGGAAGTTTTTGACGACGAACGCGACGGGATTGTGACATTATTCGTGTTTTCGCCAGCGCACCATATTCGTCAAATCGCCTTACTCTCCCATGGTAATTTTGGTTCACGTGAGGTTCAACGCTTGTAGATTTATTGTTTTCTCTTTGGGGGCCTTGGAAATGAAAGGCACAATAATATTAGTTGGAGCAACTTGCAAACTCATAAAGAGTCGAACACATTTGAAGAGACAGACAAGATGTGGAGGAGAGAGAAGGAAGAGAGGGTACACGCAGGTTGAAAGAACACACAACATGGTCCCCCGTTTTCTGAACAAGTCAACGGCGTACAAGCGAATGTCATAAATAAAGAAGAGCAGCACAAAGTTCTCTCACTATTTACAAGGAACACTAAAACTGTCTTTTCAAACAAACAAACGAAAAAATTGGCCTCTACTCCATTAGGTAGGTACTTAAAAACACTCCCCTCCAATAGTCACAGACACCAGGGAACACTGCTGCTTGCAATAAATGCAAAAAAACATCCTCGTTATCTTTATTATTTATGCATAATAAATTAACACAGGATGCAAAGAGCTCGCCCTGTGGGTGACCTCAAGGGCACCCAGACGTAAGCGGTTAGATAGATAGATAGATAGATAGATAGATAGATAGATAGATAGATAGATAGATAGATAAATAGATAGATAGATAGATAGATAGATACGCTTAATGTCACCGGAGTTCGCTAAGAAATGCTTCCCATTTAAAAGTTTCAGGGCACCTACAGGAGCTTCGAAGTAACTACCCCACACTTTGATGCGCTTTGAGTTAGACCACTGATATAGAAGTCATGCATGCGTCGGTTTATCGACAAAAAGCTAGCCACTTTTTACCGCTAGTGGTATGCAGATCTCGCAGGAGCCTGAACTTGTTTTAAATGGGAATGCATTTCTTAGTCGATGCATGTCAGGCATCTGTCGGTGTCCGCGCACCGGCTGGTGTCTTTCCGCTCTCACTCACTTTTTCCATAGCAACAGATGCAAGCACGCGTGCTTTTCCTCGCCCCTAGTAACCGGAGCAGGGGATGTGGGCGGAGTAGCGGAGAGTGAGTGAAGAGGAGAAGCGTGCTCTGGCGTGTGAGGACACTCTCATCGGGGGAGCTAGGCGGAGCTTCCTTTTCGATGGAGAGGGTGTAGGAGAGGATAGGTGCAGCGCTTCACCACTCCTTTTCTCGCTGTTCGCTCTCTCACCTCCCTGCGCCATACTATTCCGTCCGCTCTCTCATACGTATATATAAATGGAGTGAAGCGCGTGCCTTTTTCTGGACCGTTGGGTGACTGACGATTGTGTAAATAAAGGGTAATGGTACAAATACTTGTGCTATCATTCATTTTAGCCAATAAAATTACTACGTCGTGTACTCTCGGCGCAAGAAATGCATTCGCATTTCCTCACAATTCCCTTCGGAAAGGTGGGAGCGATTTTGATCAATGAACAGTCTTACTTCTTTCAATTTGAAACTGTCCCTTTAAACGCGCACAAAAAAGGGATCCCTTTTTGTAACCACTTGGGAAGTGGAACGGAAACAAAAAAAAACACCTCCCACTCCTCATGTCAGACGTCACTGCAAAACAGGAGACGCAGAGGGGTCTTTCCGCGTACAGCACTTTAAAAGAAGATATTTACAAAAGTCGGGTTTTGCTTTGTCGACACTTGCAGTGTCTTGCTGAAACACAAAAGCGTAACACCTGTAATAGTTGTTAGCAGTCAAGGGCACGTTACCCGTAAAAAGTAACAGCACAGCGTAACAGTTACAGTTACGGAGTTTCCAAAAGTAACTTGCTGAAGTTACAGGTAATTGCGTTACCCTAAAGAGTAAGCAATGAATTACACGCGAAACGTATACGAGCTATGGAAAGTGCGTAACTAGGAAAGATGACGTTCATTCACCATGGCTGTCCATTCAATATGTTCAAGGTGTACCAGAGCCTGTTCGGAGAACTAGTGTCTGCGAGTATATAAACTTTTCGGACACACATTCGCGAAATAGAAGGACTACACACCCACGGACTACGAGGGCAGAACCATGTACAAGTTCGATGCGGGTATTGCGAAGCTGCATGATTACACTGACGAACCAGACAGCAAAAGTTATGTACTATCTCCCTGAAGAAAACCCTGCTGGGATTCAAATTAGCAGTGGTGCGCACGGTGTTCAACCGGTTGAAACGGGCGTCGACGCGGGTTCTGGAAGAACGGTTTGAAGCGAAGCTTACTGTATCATTTACTCGAGTAAACGTTGTTTGAAACGCAAAGACACGGGAGGTGGGTTCGTTGTGTTGCAAGTGGATGAAGGAGCTGGCAGCTGCGGCGAGCGTGCTGTGGGTGCGCAAGAAAGTGACGTCAGCATGCAGTTTCGAGGGAACCGTGTGAGGTGAGCGTGACTTCAACGCGCAGCTGTAGCGTGACCTACTTGGCACCGCTCCGACACCTGCAGCGAGGGGTACGCATTACAGTGCGCTCGTATGTACGCACGTACGTACAGCGCTGTACACGCGAGTCAGAGAGCTGCTTTGCGTGTAATAACAGGAAAAAAAAGGTAGCGAAAGTCAACTATGTGACGTGTTTTTATACGAAGCTTGCTGAACACTGCAGAATTCGGGCAGAGCTTTGACCTAACAATGTGACGACGCTGCTTCATGAACAAAAGCAAAAGCGAGGTGGGGTGAGAGTCCAAGAAACGTTTTTAAGGACATGAGTAATTAATGGACTGATTGATGCCCACTCATTATTTCGGTTTTTTGCTGGTGTGTATGGAGGCAACCACCCGCATAAGAGGTGAGGCACTTGTCAATCTGTTATTATTTGTTGTGTTAACGGGGCTATGTCACCCAATTTTTTAATCTTAATTCGTGTTACGAAGGTTAATCCTTCTAGATTCACTGATAACCTGGCGATATTTTTGTGCATTTGGTAGGTTACTTACCTTCCGATTGAATATTCTTATGTACATGCCAGCGGCCTTACAGTCGGGTAACACTGATACACTCGCAAGCCGGGATGCAACAAGCAGCTAGCTTTTCAAGCATCTGCGTTTGGGAGAACGATGTTGTTTTGTACTCAGCTGCACGTAACATTGAGATAACTTAGATCCTTCCAGCTTGGCCCTCAAATTGTATGACTTGTAGTGGCTGAAACGTTGACAGAAAAGCGCGCTGCTTCTTGCTTCAAATGACATCGCATGCGCCATTGCAACATGATGTTCACTGGCGGTACGCCGGGTTTACAGAGAGCGACTTCTACAGAGAGGGCTTCTTTTGCCATGAATTGTTGTTTCATGGCATAGTTTTAGATCATTAGAGGCAATATGAACCAATACCTTTACTTATCGCTGAAAACCGTACATGGTTGATTGACAGTGTGATGGCTTCGTTAAATCGAAGTAGACCCATAGGAGTCAGTTAATAAAGTTTCAAAATATCACAGCATATTCATGGACTGAATGATGATGAGTGGGGTGAAGCGTCCGTTGGTCAGTTTGTGAACCTGTCCGTCCGTCCAACCGTGGGTTGATCTGTCCGTCTGTGCGTCTCTCTGTCTGTCTGTCTGTCTGTCTGTCTGTCTGTCTGTCTGTCTCTCTGTCTGTCTGTCTGTCTGTCTGTCTGTCTGTCTGTCTGTCTGCCTGTCTCTCTGTCTGTCTGTCTGTCTGTCTGTCTGTCTGTCTGTCTGTCTGTCTGTCTGTCTAACCACCCATCCATCCAGTGAACACTCCCAGTACCACTATCTCACATATTTCAATCATATAATAATTACATACAAGTACCGCCATCTAGCAAACATTCCAAGAACTAAATCAGAGTTGGCTACCTACCACATACATCGAGGACGTACGACCCACAGCTTAAGAAGCTTTGACATTCCAAGAACTAAACGAGAGGTGGCTGCCTACTACATACATGGAGGACGCACGACCCATGGCTTAAAGAGCTTGCCGCCGCTGCCCTGCGCGCACGCCGCTCAGCAGCCTTGTCCATCTTTCGTCGACAAGCGTCTGTTAGAGAGCGCGCCAGAACGGCGCTGTTATTTTGCTATAGAGCTCCCCCTGGTGCATGGCGCCGCCGAAGAACGCGCAATCTCAATGGGCGATGGTCTTTCTCTCCTGCCGCACGTGTTCTCTCCTTCCGTACGCTGGATGGCGGTACGAGGAGGGCCATCTAGGGCCAAATTGCAGACTCAACGAGCGGTGGTTACAAACGATAACGGGAGATGAACGGGTGACGCCATAAGAAGCTTCGCCCCTAAAATTGTTTTGCTAGTTGACAGCCTTCTTCCTTTCAGCCATTTGGCGTGGCTGTTATCTTGTAACCTGTTAAACGTAATTATCTCGTAGCATCACACGAAGGAATGTTTCCCCGGCACACCGAGAACACACCTAGAAGTTTAGGTGTAATGGACGTGGATTCAGAAAGCTGTTTAATTGCAACGTCTTGATTTATGACATGCAATTTACTAGTAAACACCAAGTACTGTCTTCTCCACGGAAGTTCTCTTAGCGACAACTCCTAAACTAAGGGGATGCCCTACTTTGTACAGTTGAAAGGTGGGGAGGATATCATAAGGAAGAAAGTTCAATTAATTGTGAAGCACTAAACATGGGCATTTGAGAAGTACTGAAGTACTACTGTTAGATAAGTATTTACAAAAACAAAAGTAACTGCAACGGTATTTTCCGATACAGTTAGTGGGTAAAAAGCAACAGTGTTGCAGTTACAGGTTCGTCTAACTTAAGAGGAACTATTTGCAATTACAAGTTAAAGAAACAAGTAGCTCGTTACCAGTAACGCGTTACTATAACAAGTTACTGCCAAAGTGTGGTTGTTCACGCTTGTCTTGGGTATACATGAACGTCCTTTTCGAGTCTTTTATGTGCTTCAGCGAAAAGCTGCAAGCATAGCTGCTCGTTGGCCTTCGTGCGACATTCCAATTTATTGCTATCGCATTTATTGCTTAGCATTCGCCGTGAAACTGCGACTTCGTTAAGTTTAAAATGGCTCCGTTGGTTGCCCATTTTGGTCACGCCGCCCTTCCTCCCACTCTTACCATCTGGACAGCTCTTGCTCTTGCGGCTAAAAATTTCATGACCATATGGCCCACAAGAGGAGGTGAGTTTGAGACCCTTGTGATAGCGTCTTAGAAATGGTCCGTTTAAAAGTATTTACTCTACAATTGTCACGGTATCGAGGTCTGTAGTAAGGAAGAAATGCATTGAATGTGTTCGGTGAAAAAGGTATTGATATTATTGCAAGAGACATTGCTATTGTTGAGCTTGGCGCCACCATATATATCTACTGGTAACGCCAAGCTAAAGGAAATAATGGTCTACGCGAAGTCATCACTTTGGCATGTAAATTTACTTTATAATGTAAAGTGCACGTTGCCTGAAGCTTTAAATTGCCTTGGGTTGTTTATAGACGCACAGCACTTGCATGAGAAACGCACTTTGAGCAGTTGCAAATTGGTACACACAGCAAACTAGTATAACTAGACGATCTGCTTCGAAATATGCGTGGATAACTACAGTTTGTGTAGATGTATGGGCATGACTGCAATTGCTTCAACGAGTTTGAGCTATAGCAGAAAATTGCCTAATTGAAATTCACCACTGCTTGTGATAAGTTAGGGAGGGGGAGTTGATTGGTATCACATTAATATATTTCAATGGCAAGAGTCTGAAATATCAATGCCGATATGTAGTTCCAACATCAATACAAACAATCCGGAGTCTAAAATTACTCTAGTTTTCATGATATGAAATTTATTCACCTATAACTACCGCATTTTATGGCGCCTCGGACTGGTCAAACCACACTGATGCGAACTTAGCTGCAAGATTTCCATAAGGCAGTAATCATCTTTACATACTTTTTCTGCTTGCGCCTTAGATACTAGGAAGCGAAGAACCACTGTATGTAGCAAAAGCGTCTGGGAATGTATTTTTCACTAGTCTTTTGAAATGTGTCAAGTCACCATATGAAACAATGCGTGTATCAACTTGGCATCGTGGTCTAGAATATCAAGAGAGAAGTGGAGAATTCACAGAAACAGGGGTAAGAACTAAAAAAAATGATGCCTTGCCTTTATTCATGCATCTGTTGTTTCCGGCATGCATCGGCTGTCGAAATGACTTAAAATTAATGTATGTACTTTAATGGGTGACGCATGTTTTGTTGGCTGCTTCGGCAGGCCTGCATGTGTCTCATCATTGTTTTTACTTCTATTACTCACACCAATATTTGCATGTATGGTAGCCCAGTTTGCTTCTGCTATCAAATTATTGTAGTCGTTTATAGCTTATGTGTTTAATATTTGTTGCTGCGTCAGAGCTGGGTAAAACATTCCATTTCTTCATAGTACAAGTAACACAAACGCAAATCAACATCACGACGCATGAGCGAAGCTAGAGATAATTCGTCACTATATACCTTCGATTTGATCTCCCGAAGCGCTTGTAAACCTTCAAGTTTCTTCATAAGCACAGTCACAAGATTGTCCTCGAGTCTGCTTTAGCTAGCACAGAGCATGTTAGTGGCCTCATGAATTGAATGTCCTGACATTTTCGGAAACGCTATGATGTTGCAAGAATGTCTACGGGGGACATTTTAGGGACAAAACTTTTTCTACTGTGGGTCGTTTTCTCCTCTGTAGTAGTAGTAGCAGTACGTGGCCACCTCCATTTCATGAGTTGCTCAATAGATAGCGTTGTGAGTATATGTCATTGGGAATAATATAACTAGATTGCGTTAGTGGTTTTCGCTGCATATCCATGGAGAGAATGAGGATGAGTGGGGCGAAGCGTCCATGCGTCCGTCCGTCCATGTGTTCATTCATCCGTGCGTCCGTCCGTTCGCCGATTCATTCAAATGCGTCCATGCTTCTGTCTATCCATCGATTCGTGAGACCGTCCATGCGTCCATCCATCTGTCTTTCCGTTCATTTTTCCGCTCGGGTGTTCATCTGTGCGTCCGTGATTCTGTTCGTCCGTCCATCTGGACGCACGGATGGAAGGACACACTGACAGACGGCCGCTTCGCCCCACTCATCATCATTCACTCTGTGAATATTCTGTGATTTTTTTTCTTCTGGAATAATTTGCACTTACTTAAAATAGAACCTCGCATGTGCAGGCTGTCACCCATCCAGTTCCACTCTTGGACTTTGACGACGCAAACTTGTGGGATGCCTTAGTGTCTCTGATACCAGCAAGTTAATAATTTGCTCAAGAACATTGTCAGCTGCAGGCTGCGTTATGTAGGGACAGTCCTTCTATCTTTGGCACGGCCAGCATTGAACAACAATTATGTTTTTAAAGTCAGTTGAGACTTCACAAAACCACTGTTAAAGATTAGGTAAAATATTTTACGGCTGTAGCGGAAAAGCGGTGTTATGCCTTCAGTTCTGCGTCTCCAGTAGGACGTCATAGTGGGCCAGTTGGTTGGGATTCATCTAGAGCCTTGTTAACCACGAAATCCTGGAGACAAGGACATAAGTAACGAACAACACGGCACTGACTCTCAGAGGATATTTTATGAGAAATTGTAAAACAAATATTAGGCAAGTGAAAAAAAAACCGTGACATGCACAAGGCAGAAGGAAACGTATACCGGCAGCGTCATAAAAATTACAGATATTGTGACGCTGTGCGTCTGCATCGTGTTGGTGACTGGTGTTTATGTAAGGTAGCTGACGAGCTTCTTCGGCGTATTGAGTGTATTGCTCAGCGTCTGGAGCAAGTTCATTGCTTTGGTTGCACAGAAGCATAGCATCGAGCATGGTTCGCATGTTGCGTCCGTAAACAAGTCGGAAGGGGCGAAAATCGCGTTGTTTATTGCGTTGACGCATTGTACGCAAACGTCATGTGTGGAATAATCTCGTCCCATGTTTTGCGTTGTACGTCCACGTACGTTGACAGCATGTCTGCTATGGTTTGTTAGGTCTCTCTATCAGTCCATTGGATTGTGGACGATAAGCCGTCTTTTTCGATGACTTGTGCAGCTCAGTAAAAAAATGTCCTCCATCATTCGTGCTGTAACTGACGTCCCTCTGTCCGTAATCACGCATGAGGGGGCACCAGGCCATAGGATGATTTGGTGCACAAAGAACTGCGCGACTTCAGAGGCCATGCCACGGAGTAACGCTTTTGTTTCAGCATAACGAGTAAGATAATCTGTCGCAACTATAATCCATTTGTTCCCAGAGGACGACAAAGGGAAGGGTCCGAAAAGGTTTATTCCCACGAGGTCAGACGGTGTCTGTGGTGGTGCAATCGGCTGGAGCAGGCCCGCGTGTCTCACAGGCGGAGTCTTGCGGTGCTGGCACTCACCGCAGCCTTTTACATAGTGATGCACACTAGTTGATAGTCACGGCCAGTAATACTGTTGGTGTACTCTGGTGAGAGTTCGCGAATAGCCCAAATGTCCTGACGAGGGCTCGTCGTGGCGCGCAAGGAGGATCTCATCACGCATGTCGGCAGGAACAACGAGTAGGAAGACTTTGTCGCTACCACAGGCGTTTTTCTTGTAAAGAATGCTTCTACTTAGACAAAAAGAGGACAACTCGCGAGCAATGTGCTGAGGGACATGAGAGTTCCAGCCTTCCAGGGAATTAATAGCTGGGCGTAATTCTTCGTCTGCCCACTGTTTTGACATGAATTAGGAATCGCTAACTGCTCCGAGAAAGCCATCTTCATCCTCGGAGCCCCTGACAGCGTGTCCCACAGGCGCTCGAGATAGCGCGCCGGCATCTTCGTGTTTCCGCCCTGACCTGTACGCATGCGTAATGTTGAACTCCTGCAAATGCAAACTCCACCGAGCGAGACGGCCGGATGGATCTCGGAGATTGGCCAGCTAGCAGAGCGAGTGGTGGTCAGTCACCACTTTGAAGGAACGACCGTAGAGATAAGGCCGAAAGTTTTTTGTCGTCGTCCACGCGACTGCGAGGCATTCTTTTTCTGATATAGAATAGTTGGTCTCGGCTGGAGAAACAGTACGACTGGCGTAAGCTATCACATGCTCAACGCCGCCGTGTCATCATTGTACGAAGACAGCGCCAAGTCCGACGTTGCTGGCATCTGTATGAATCTATGTAGCAGCGTCCTCATCGAAATGGGCAAGAACAGGGGCTGTTTTCATTCTCTGTGATAGCTCTGTGAACGCTGTATCTTGTTCTGCGCTCCGAATAAAGAGCACGTCATCTCGGTTGAGTCGCGTAAGAGGTTCAGCTATCTTCGATAAGTTGGCGAAAAATCGGCGACAGTACGCGCACAAGCCGAGGAAACGGCGTACTGCTCTTTTCTCTGATGGAACAGGAAAAGCGGCGACGGCAGCAGTTTTGTCTGGATCAGGGCGCACTCCATCCGCACTAATGACATGTCCCAGAAATTTTAGCGCTTCATAAACAAAATGGCATTTTTTGGGGTTTCAGCGTGAGCTAGTGCGAATGGCTTCTCTAACCTTTCTCAGACGCTTCAGATGTTCTTCGAAGCTTTCGGAAAAGATGACGACATCATCGAGGTCTACAAGGCAGCTTCGCTACTTCAAGCCAGCGAGAACAGTGTCCATCATCCTCTGAAATGTGGCTGGGGCAGAACAGAAGCCGAAGGGAAGAACTCGGAATTTGTAAAGTCCGTCTGAAGTCACAAACGTGGTTTTTATCTCGGTCTCGTTCATCCATTTCAATTTGCCAATAGCCACTCTTTATATCGATGGACGAAAAATACTTCACGCGTCGTAACCTTTCTAGAGAGTCATCGACCCGTGGAAGCGGGTAGACGTCTTTTTTCGTGACGCTATTAAGCTCCCTGTATATAGTCAATACAGAATCGCAGCGTTCCGTTTTTTTTTCACTGGAATGACTGGCGACAACCAAGGACTGCTAGATGGTTGAATAATCCCGTCATCGAGCATCTCTTTTACATATATCTGAATAGCCTTGCGTTCTTTGGCAGAAATGCAATAAGGCTGCTGCCGGATGAAGCGGACGTCATCGTCGGTGATAATTCGATGCTTCGTGAGGTGTGTTTGACGGACTTTAGAAGAAGAGGCGAAGCAAGGTTGAAACTCTCTTAAAATGTCATAAAGTTCAGCCTTTCTCTCGTCTGGCAGCGTCGAATTAATGTCGACGTGGTGCAGAAATTCCTCATCCTCATGCATTTCCTCGGACGCGAAGCAGTCCGTGACGTCGACAACGTAGGCTACAGTGGTTCCGCGGAAAAGATGCCAGTGCTCTTGTTGAAGTTCGTAACTAGTATCTGTGACTGTCCGTCACGGACACGCACAACACTTCGGGCGGCGCATACACTTTGAAGCAGCAGAAGTGATAGGTTGCTTTCAACCACCACGTCACCGTCTCGGAGATCTTCATAAGTGACTTCGATGGGAACAGTCACTCGAGGCGTTACAACCTCCGCCATCGACACGTCACCTACTACCCTGGAGACCGAGTGTGGGTGTGGATCTCTGTCCGGCGACCAGGATTATCAGAAAAACTCCTAAGGCGTTATTTTGGACCATGCAAGGTTCTTAGACCTGTCAGAGATTTTACCTACGAGGTATTTCCGGATGGCGTAGCGTCTTCTCGTCGACAGCTTCGGTTCGAAACCGTGCATGTCGTTCAGCTGAAGCCCTACTTCACACAGTAGCCCATGTGGGTTCACGTGTTACGGCAGGCTGTGACATTGCGTTGCTGCTCCTACTGTTTGTGTTCTTCTGTGTTTTTATGCCTTTTCTTTTTGCGCTTGTCACAAGTGTTGGCGAAATTTCCTTATTTTCGCTGCGAGTACCGACCTTCTCCCTTTCTCGGTTCTCTATATCTGCGTGTGTATGCCTTCATTTTTTTGTTTTTTTACGAGCATCGTGTCGATGCTTTCAAAGGGGGGGACTACTTCCACATGGTCTGCTTGGGGGAGGTCAATGATTGGAAGAGGACAAAGACGATCTATCTAAGCTGCTGCTTGGCTAGTCGACTCAACGATCCCATTATATCAAGTTTGTCATGAAAAACGCGACAATTTTCAAGAGTGGCAAAAGAAATAAAGTTATGTATCATGAACATAAACTGGCACCTTAGAGATACAGGTCTTGTCCATCGAAAAGTTATAGGACAGGTCTGTTGAAATGTTATAGCACTCAGCACTATTTCTTGTGAATGAGTTCGCGTATAAAAATGCCATTAGTTTAGTTAACGCTGGAACGACACAAACATGACCACTGATTCGACCGAATAAGTCATGCGATTACTTCAAGTGATAGCTCCTGCTCTCAGGCGAACACAGACACACCGTATCGTTTGCGCCACGTACTTCCTACCACATGATAGAAGAATCATACACAACTCCATAGGCGATGTACTGTTTCTTATGATTAAGAGTACACTTCTCTTTATTCCGCTTATACTGCATTTCTTTTTCTTCTGCAAAGGAAATACGAAATAAACTTGAAACTTGGAACTTGTAAAGGCATTATTAATCTTGCGGCAGGTGCTACGTACCTTGTGTTTAACGGAAAAACGAACATCGACGCCGTACCTACAGCCTATTTTCTTTAATGTGCTTAAGACCGCGCGCTTATCTGCATAAAAACTGTAGTTGTGTCATAGGATTGAGTATTATCAACTTTACTTTGATGTGCTTGACGTTTTAACAATACGTTCGCATGCAGATGGCATAACTTATCAAGGTCGGTGGTCGGGGAAATTCTATCAAGAACTGTGCCAGAGAGAGAGAGAGAGAGAGAGGTTCACAAAAAGAAAAGACGCAACTTCTGCAGCTCAAATTGGGAGCACGGCTCGGCGCCTGTAAGGGGGGGGGGAGTGCATTAAAGATGTGAAGAAGAGAGAAGAAGAAGAGAAATGACGTCCATCACCAAGGACGTAACGGGCGGCTTCTATAGCCGCTTGTCTGGTACAGTGTCCTCAAGAAAGCGAATAAGCGCCTTGAAGACCTGGTTGTTGTGCCGTGCAGGAAAGAGAAGGTCCCTCTGTGTAGCCGTGGGCAGACCGTGGCGACGGAGTGTGGCGATTAAGATGCTGCGTTGTGTGTGAAGCGCTGGGAAAACACACAACAGGTGCTCGATAGTTTCATCTGCCCCACACGCCGTGCACGAAGGAGATGAGGCTCTGCCAAGCCAATGACGCCGGGCCGCAGGCCAGGAGTGGCCGATGCGTAAGCGAAGTAGCAGGGACATCTCCCTCCTGGTAAAACCCCGGTCAGGCAGCCGGCTTTGTGGTTCCATCCTGGTGAAACGATCGTCAGGGTGACAGCGTAGCAACAGGCTACTCAATGTGAGCCTCTAAAAGTCTGAGGCGACCACGGTACGGCACACAGGGACGGCGAAGTGATGTGCTTCTTTCGCCAGAGCGTCAGCCTGCTCATTTCCCTGGATTCTCAGATTAGATGGGACCCAGTGCAGACAAACATCGACGCCAATGGCAAGGAGGGCATGCAGTTTGGTGACGAGCATCTGCGTTGCGAAGCCTGCCCATTCCGGCTTTGCGAAGGCCAGAAACGCAGCTCTTGAGTCGCACGCGACGGTCACGAGGCACGTTGGGGGGTCTGCTGCCAGGACGTCAACTGCCAGGTGGAGACTGGCCATCTCTGCAGCTGTAGAGCAGGTCACAAAAGGCCCATGGCAGAAGGCCGTCCAATCAAGTGCTAGCATTACACAAAAAGCTGTGGCCTAGCCTATGTCTGCGATGCCCGAGCCATATGTGTACGCAATAACTTTTCAGCCAGCTCTTCCTCTATCTTGTAGGCAGATGCCTGCTTGAAAGCGCTAATGGGTGAGTGACGCTTGGACCAGTGTTGATAGCCAGTGGTTTTTCTGTTGGTGGCGGAAGAGATAGACTGGAGGCACCAGTCCCACAGCTGCTTGATAGATCTGCTGCAGCTCGCCCATTTAAGATCCTGGTCGACTTTGCAGCCGGGCAAGCAGGGGGCATTTATCCGGTGCATGGGCTAGCCGATTAGTGAGTAGAAGGCCACGTTGCTATAGGAACAGGGAGAGAGGCCAGACACCCGCCTCTGCCAGGGTGACTGCGGGTGTCCAGGACAACCGATGGTCGGTGCGAAGCCCGAGATATGTCACCGCACTCTCTCACGGTATTGTGGTGCCCTTGATAGTTAGACGGGCCACTATGCTGCATGTGCTTGTCTGAGGTGCACAAGAGGTACCTTCGTTTTAGCCAGAGAGATAGCCAGACCAAGAGATGCGACATGGTGGACTACAGCATTCAGTGCACTCTGCAGGCAACATCGGACAATTCGCAGATTTCTGGTAGAGCCCCAGTTCCACAAGGCGACGTCGTCAGTGTATATGAAAAATTGAACCGGGTAGCACTGGCCAGAAGGAATGACAACTGGCAGGCGTGCCAATGCCATGTTGAATAAGAAAGGGCTCAGTAGAGAACCTATGGCACCCCTGTCGGTAACAGTTGTGGAGACTTCAGCGCGTGGCCGACTCTCACGCGGAAAAATAGGCCCGACAGAAAACCCTGCACAAAGTACAGCATGCACCTGCGCACGCCCAGGGCTGCTAATGCCTGTATGACTGCCAAATGTGGCAGACCATCAAAGGCATTTTGCACTTCCAAAAGCACTAAAAGGGCCAGCTCTTGCATGCTTCTTGCATGCTCCAGTGGCGAGAAGACGTCACTAAACGGCTCTGCTGTGCAGCAGTGGTGCCGGAAGCCAGTGTGCTGCTCCGGAAAGTAGTCCAAGGGCCTATCAGCCCACTCGAAGCGTACGAAGTCCATTGCCTTCATCACCTTGCAGGCGGCTGGAGTAGGAGAGACAGGCCTGTACGATGAAGAGGTCGACGCTGGCTTACGCGCTTTTAGGATCGGCACGATGATGGCAATAGTTCAGGAATTTGATAGCTGTCCGCTGTACCAGATGTCATTGAAGTAGTTAAACAGCTGGGCCTTCTCACTGTCTGCCAGATTGCGGGGCATTTGGAACGTAATTCTACCGCTCCCGGTGCACTTCGCCGCTTCAAGCGGTCTAGAGACACGGTCAGTTCATAGGGCACGAACGCTTCGTTGCACAGGGCTGCCACTCTCTCAATTGTAAAGGCAGGGTGCTGTGTATGGTGTATACATACTGGTCTGTCAAGAGCCAGACCTCTGCTGGTAGTCCTGGTGGTATCGTTGCAAATTGACTCGCCATGAGTTCTGCCAGAGCGAGCTCCGTGAGATCCAGAGATCTGTACACGACCGGTATAGGCTGACGGATGGCTGGTCCGCGCTGCAGCGATCGCAGAAACCACCACGTAGTTGAACTGCGTCGAGAGCTGGAGATAGTATCGCAGACATTCTCCCAGCTTCGCTTCCATCATCGGTTTGCGTGGCGTTTACAGACGGCGTCCAGCCCCCTGAAAGCTGTCCAATCTTCTGCCATGGAAATGCGGATGGCACGGCACTGAGCCCTTCTCCATGTGGCCCACAACTGTAGCTGCTTGAGGTCCGGAACGGGACGTCCAGGCTTGGTTCTCGACACAATGGTAGCCGCTTTAGCACTGCCGATCACATGCTGCAGGAAGTCGCCCTCCGCAGCAGTCGCACTAAGTAGTCGAAATATGCCCAAATTGACCGTAGAGCAAACTCGGCTCCTGGGAGAGAGCACAGTTTTGGTGATCAGAAAAACCGGAAAGTGATCTTATCCTCAGGTGTCTGGACTGACCGACCAGGTGCACGCACAATTCTCTGTAGCCACACTAATGTCAATAAGCAGTACGCACACCTGTGCACGCAAAGGTGGGCTCTCCAGTGTTCAAAATCTTGAGGCCTGCTCGAAGAATGACATCCGCAGTGGCTCAGCCCCGAGCACAACAGCTGTCTTCACCCCAGGCAGTATGATTACCATTCAACTCCCCACAGAGGAGAAAATTACGTCCCAGGCGAGCAACTAGGGGAAACAGGCTGGAAGCGTTTCAATGTTTGTTGAGATGCATGTATAAGCTGGCCACAGTGGTGTCCCAGGAGCCTAGACGCACTCTTACCGCACAACATTCCAACGGTCCGCTCGTGAGGTCATCCACACGGGCTACCATGTGTGTGATAGAAGTACGCACGTACACGGCACATCGAGCAGCGTCTTGGGGATCGCCATCCACCAGGCATGGCTCATCGGAGCATCCAGAGACAGTGCAGGAGGTGGTACTGCTGTAGCCGGCAAATCCAGGCTGTCGTGAAGTCTCGCTAGTGACGTACACTTCCTGCAGCGTGAGTACACCATACTCGTCCTGAAGGAAGCGCTGTTTAAGTTCGAAGTGTTTCCGCCGCAACGAGTTGGTGTTCCACTGGAGTACACGTGGACGGCGGCTGGGCTCTTGGCTAGCCATGATGGCTGGAAGTTTTCTTCAAGCAACCGCCCAGGAGGCGGATGACTTTCAGCGGACTGTCCGATAGGAGGAGTTCACCGACCGTCCGCAGAGTTAGCTGCAGCGAGGCAATAATGGCGTCTCGCGGATCATCCCACAATCGCGACACAGCCTCGGCGGAAAGCGCCACAGCAGGTTTAACAGCAGATGCATTGGAAGTAGTGCTATGTGGCACTGAACGGGCACTGGCCTGCTGGCGGGCAGGAGTTGGTACCGGGCGTGGTGCACCGGAAGCGGCCTGTGTATAGGTTTGCGTGGCTGCGCTAGCAGATGGGCCCGTCAGCTATGGATGACTTTCTTCTTGTACCATGATGCGAACTGCTCGTATGCAAAGCGGTACCGAAGAGGAAGCCAAGATGGTGGCCACCTTTCGTGCCTTTTGCCATTTACGACAGGTGGGAGCCTTTGCTGCCGGGTGTTATCACATTTTACTCAATGTGATATGACATCGCAGCTCTCTGTGAAGGTATGACTCTGACCACAACGTACGCGGAATTTGGCGTACCTGCAGGTGGCTGTTGCGTGACTAAGGCGGCCACACTGCATACACTGTAATGGACGCGGCCTAGCGGGGCGCACCCGACACCACATCTTGAAGAGGCTCACGTGCTCTGGTGGGACAGGGCGAGCAAATCCCAGCGTTACTGAATTTCCGCTCCGTACCGCAGACACCACTAGGATGCTCGACTCAATGCTCTGCAGCAGCTCGTGATCTGCAAGGTCACCTTCTACACCGTGCAGGTATCCTCTGCTGTATCCTCGATCAGCAGGGATTCGGGTGGACACGGGGATGCTGCAGAGCTCCATGACACCAAGAATCTCCTCCAGGCACTCCCGGGAGGACACGTTGGCTGCCCCAATATTATGGCGGTTGTTGACTCGCACCTTGATGACGCCACGACCCGACGACAGCGCAGACGCCAGCTTAAAGCGCGATCTTGGAATGAAGGCACTGGTTGGTGCAGACCACTTCAATAAAACTGTCCCTGCTACGGCCAGGCCAATAGGAATCTCAGGAGGCGCGGCGAGTGCTCTTGCACGTCGACGGGCCCCCCTTCAGCACATCAGAGTGAAATTCTCCGGAGCTGGAACGGTAGATTGTGGCGCAGAACTTTCCACCGTGCTGGGGCTGCGCGGAGTCTCCTGTGTGCATTGAGGTTGTGACGCGGTTGCAGTGCCTGCGTGCACTGCAGCTGTACCATGTGGCCCACGGCACTTTGACTTGCCCTTCTTCTTCACCGTGGTCACAGTCATCGGCTGTGGGTTGTGTTTAAAGAAAGCCGCAGCTGGGAGCTGCAGAATTGTGGCGTCGAAGTAGCTGTGCTCGGCTGAGGCATTTCACCACCATGTGCTGAAATTCGCAATGGACGCGGCAGTGCATCACAACTGTCGGAAGCGTCCGTACAGAGTGAACTCGGCGCCGGTCGTGCATGCTTGCGTGGAGCGTCACAATCGCTCCCATCATCGTCGTGGCATCGCTTACGGGAGTTCGTGGAGTCCATGAGCTCGTCACCTGTGGCCGCAGGCAGCAGGTAATGGCTGGGGTCGAGCGAGCACATTGGGGGCACAAGGGATGACTCGGGTAGGGTCACCTGTTGTAAAGGCCTTGATGATCGTGCCGTCGATGTCGCAGGTGGGCCCGGCAGCACAGCGATGGCAGGAGTGGCCATGATTTCAGCTGTAGCTGCTGAGGAAGCGGCGCGTCTCGTCTGCCAGAAGTCCACAATAGTGGCGGCGTTCACTTGCAGGGCCTCAGAGATTCTAAGCTCCTCACAGATTCTGGTAGGCCCCAACAATGGAGCTGAAGCACTAGCCGAACAGCGATGGCACTGGCGAGGGGCGTAAATCCCGAGCGGTGTAGACTGAGCTATAGGAGCGTTCGTGCCTCGCTGTGGGTAACATGCGACACAAAAGACTACCGATGGTTGTTGAAAGCACAGCCACAGTCAATCAAGAACTGCGCCAACGGTGCATATGTGAAGAACACTTCCAACGTGCCTTATATATCTCACACACCTCTCTTTACCGGCGCCCTTGACCTGAAGGGGTAGTGCCACCACCTACAAGTGGAGAAGATAATTAGTTCTTCATGACACTAACGAACATCGAAAGTGAACGCTTAAGTAGTCTCAGCTCTAGAATACGGCTCATCGATGCCAGAATTTGAACTGACGCTGACATTAGGACTTAATTACGATGCCCCACAAACGTCACGTATACGGAATTGGCGCTACTCAGCAGGGCGAAGAGTGGCTCTTCCAGTCGGCTTCGACAGTATTCCTAGAGCAAACCCTGGAAACCACGAGGGATTTGTCTCCAGACGCCGCAGTTACATGATTTGTGTTTCGCGTTTTCCAAGTGTGCGCTGCTTCCATATGCAGCAACAGTGTAGCTCCGTTGTCTACTTAGCCGTCTATACTTATACGAGTGCGAGGGCACCGACTACGAGAACTGCTTCGCGCCCGGAATACAACGCCGTCGACGGCCGGATGTGCCCCAATGATGCTTCTCCGCTGTATACTGATACAAGTGTGGGGGCACCAACTACGAGAACTGCTGCGCGTCTGGAAAGACAACGGCATCGAGAGCCTAATGTGCAACAATGGTGTTTCTCCGCCGTCTACTGATATCAGGGTGAGGGCACCGATCACGCTTAATGCTGCTGTATTAAGCATTTGGAACGACAATGGTGTCAACGGGCTAATATGCATAAAACGTGCTTCTTCACTGGCTGCTCATAGGAGTGCGAGGGCACCCACTACGAGAACTGCATCACTCGGCGACTGGAAAGGCAATGGCGTCAACAGGTGTATGTCGCGCGCGTGACTTTGGTGCAACGAGGGACATGTCGAAAGGGGGAGCAGAAGGCGTACACGCGTTCGGGACTCGAGAATTGAACCCTGTCAATGGCGTTTATGAAGTTCAGCGCATCACGACCAAGCTGACTTTAATACCGACACCAATGCAGAATCGGAATGATCTTCCCTTCGCCGAAGCGAACCATCACCAAGGCGCTGCTCGCCAATACGACGGTGCATGCCAAGCACATCTGCAGAATGGTAACCGACCCGTGAATCGCACACTTTTTCATGCAGTGGACTATGATTTGATGAAATGATTCAGTGAAAACTCGGTTTCGATTGCACAATTTGTGAACACCTGTGGTTAGGTGCGATTTGCGCGATCCTCAGGTGTGTGCAAAGCAGTGTATCCAGAAAATGTATATATCCCCGATGTGAGTAGATATTTGTCGTGACAGAGAAGAAGGGTCATTAGGAGTCAACATTAGCGCGTCAACGTCGAAGGGTGCTGTAGCCTCTAAGCAACAATATACATATATCAGTGTGCAAAAAATTTCCAACAATTTCTTCGAAGATCCGTTTCACTTTGGTGTGAGATACATACAGAAGTGTTCGATTAATCACTTCTTTTTTTCTGTCAATTTAGGGAGTCGTTTCCTTGTTACTAAAGCATTTTGGTGTGAATTACTGACATTTTTTGTCGACAACGGTAACGAACAGAATTAACAACGGAAGTAGCTGCGCAGTGAACAGGCTGCAGTAAACGTCATAATAAATATAAATGTACGTATGTCTATGGGAAAAGATTTAAATAGCGTATTCAGTACAGCCATTCAATGCTGCCGTCTTGAAGTGTCAAAAGCTACAGAGCGCTATATTTATTGAGCTTGATTGTTTCGGCAACAGAGAACGACCGAGGATGCCGACACTATATAAAATAAAATTTAGGAAACCGTTTGTACATTTCGTTTCAGTTGCCGGGCTTAAAAATTGTTCCGCCCCACCGCTCAAAAAAACTGCGTAACAACGCGGTCATAGGCTGAAATAGTGAGGTAGGAGAAGTAGTAAAGCGTATACAAACATGTTGCTAAGAAAGACACTGGCGGTCTTACTGAATGCAGAGAGACCCGTCAAAACATTTAACCAAGCGACTTGTCTTTTTAACAATGTTTTCTTATGTTCAAATCTACATGGGCCCCAGAACCTTTGAGGTGTACAGCAGCTACATTTGTGACCTTTTTGCAACGGTGTAGTAGAACAAGATCTGCTTCCATTTCATGGCGTTCGCTGTGCGGCCTCAAGATACAGCCGCTGGGAACGATTGGAGGATTAGGCAATGAATTACGTCTTTCAATGCAGATATCGCCAGAGAAAGACTAAGAATTGCTACGCTGCTTTACTGAAGCTCTGTTACAGTGATCGCATTCATTTAAAAAGCGACTGCCGCAGAAATTAAAAGGCTGCAGTCACTGCGCCTTTGAATCACGCCAACGTTTTCACTTTCGGTGATTATCAGACAATTCTTTTTGTCATTTGTTCAGAGTGCATACTTTTTTATTGCGAGTCATCTAAAACTGCAAGTGCGAGATGGTGAGGTTCGCCTCTCGCTGCTTCGTACAGGGTGTTAATGGTTTATATAAGTAAAGGTCAGCCACCATTCCATTGAGAGGGCCAAGCCCATAAGCTTGGTGGCTGCCCGAAAAGTGTCTGTGTGTGCGTGGGGAGGAGGGGGGTTGCAGGCGAAGCGTAACGGTTTGACAAATGGACACATAACGGCAAACGTGGATTAGAAATTGAGTTTATTTTCAGCAGCTTATGGTGAATTTGCAGTCAAGCAATGACTACAAGCGAAAACTCTATTTTAGTTCAGAACTACTACGTAGGCCTAAAGATAGCAAGTGGCAAGGGATAGTGGGCCTTCACGCCGGGATGAAGACCGGAGAACACTGCCACGCACGCCGCAATTTGCCGACCCCTGATCTAAGCGATTACCTCGTCTTCTGGTTTTCTCGCGCAAGCCAAACCCCCATCGCCTCCCCAAAAACGTCAGAAGCTTGAAAAGAAGCACAGGTCAGTGATGCTGAGGTCCTGGAGTCTCGCCCGTGCAATTAGCATGACAGCCTTATTGCCTCATCCAACATTTTCGTCATCTTTATTGTGACTCATTCAATACTTTCTGAAATTGCAGCTAACGACTTCTCATATTTGTTGCTGTTATGCCCTCACGTTGTACTTCAGTAGTCTTATCTAGATGTTTCACTTTGTGTCCATTACTCAGCCCAAGTTTATCTGTGCACTTGGCTTTTTTCTCTTTGAATAGCACGACATCTTTGGGAATGCATGGCATAAGGTGCAAACAAAAACATAAACAATTAATATGATGTTTTCTTTTCTTACAGAGCCTATCCTTCACTCCTTGGAAAAAAGTGTAAGTGCCTGAAACAAGAGTGAGCATTGTACATAATTTCATCCAGCTTTCGTTTTCTGAATTACCAATAAGGTCTACGTGAATTCTGAATACACACCATACTCATTAGTAAAATGGAGACAACCGGACATTGCGACAGTGACGTGCTATCACTGCGTGCTGCGCTGCCGCGCAGACCTTCACCACTTACTGTGGCAGTGTTCCGCATTTGAAAAAGGGCGAATGGCCATACAAGCTTTGCGAACCACAAATTATCGTGAAGCGTTCCTTACAGACCCGGACACGCAGTTATTATTTGCTCACTATAGAAGTCAGAGTGGCCTGATCAGAACGGTTTAGGAGGTCCAACAAACCATAGTACTGACCTTAAGCAACCTCAGTACCAGCGATGGTGAATATAATAAGTGTAAAACCAGTGACACTGTGAACTAGTAGTGTAGTTAGAAAGTCCTGCTTATCCCCACAGAGGTCCTGTGCCTCCCCCTTTTTTTCTTTCTTCAATAAAGGACTTTCCATCCATTCATCTCAATTACCACACGCACAACACACGGCACCATATGTGTATATACTATGCTCGGCTTACGTTTGTACTCTCTCTCTGCTGTGCTTTGCTGTAAATATCCCTGCACCAAATCCACAGGTACAAGTGAGACGTGTCCGATTCTTGTGTATATCCGAACATTCACAAGGGAGGCTTGTACCTGTGAATTCATGTGGTACATCCAAACGTAGCTGAGCCCCAACCATCTCTACATTAAGAGCTTTGGTGCGAAATTCTTTTCACTTTTCACAGAAGTCATTTGCTCGTATGGTAGCCTTTTAAAAAAAACTGACATTTAAACTCACGGCTTTACTACATATAGCCTGGCGTGGCATCGCCGGCGTGACGTGACGAAACAAACGCAGGTGAGCAAGCGCATCGAGTCAAGCCGAAGTGTATTGGCACCTTGAGTGTGGCAAGTAGTCATGTGCTTACATGACACGCATCTCACGTTTATAATGTTTTCCCTAGTCACATACCTTTATCATCCATTGGCGTCTCCTCACGCCCATTTTGGTATAAGTGAAGCTAGCGAAACGGCCGTGTGTGTATCGTGAGCTCGGCATGTAGTCATGTTTTACATGACAAGCATCTCAGGATTATAATGTTTGCATCAGTCACATACCTTCATCATTCATTACCGTCCCGTAATACCAAATTTGGTATGTGTGAAGCTATTGAAACGGCGACGAGTGCATCATAGATGTTGCATGTAGTCATGTTGTTACATAACACGCATGTCATGATTTTCATGTTAGGGTCTGTCGCTTGTATTCGCCATGCGGTCATGTCATACCATACCAGTTTTGCACCATGTCATGTGAACGAAACTGCCGCAAGAGCAGCAAGACCTTGAAATTCAAATCATAAAATTTGTGACAAACATGTAATGAATTTCATGTTTGACTAGTCACTTATGCTCGTTATACAGTTATGTTGAGGCATACCGAGTTTGGTATTGATACCATTTTTGAAACGGCCAGGAGAGCTAAATGTCGTAAGCGGCTAGATAGATAGATAGATAGATAGATAGATAGATAGACAGATAGATAGATAGATAGACAGATAGATAGATAGACAGATAGATAGAGAGATAGACAGATAGATAGATAGATAGATAGATAGATAGATAGATAGATAGATAGACAGACAGACAGACAGACAGGCAGACAGACAGACAGACAGGAAGACAGACAGACAGACAGACAGACAGACAGACAGACAGACAGACAGACAGACTCGAATTCACCGAAGTTCGCTGAGAAATGCGACGCACTTAATAACAGCTCGAGGCGTATCTTACAGGAAACACCTTAGTCGGTGGTTTCTGAAAGTGATCTACATCTCAGTGTTCATATTCTGGGTTTCCAGCCCATAATTAATTTTTTTAATTTGGCGTTAATAATTAGCTGGTTACAAAAACAGGAGAGTTCTTGACGCCGTACGTGTCCTGTGACGATGAAATCACCGAAGCATGCTCTGACTTCTGCATGCGTAGTTCACTCGGTGTGGAAAATGAACGATTACAAACTACGCAGCCATCATTGTCACTTGGCTAAAAACCATTATAAGAGAAGCAAAAATTACTCATCTCTAGGCAATAAATAACATTGAAAATCTGATTCGTATCGAACTTTCTCTGTTTCAGGAAAGGCAATCTTTTGTTACAAATATTCGTCGATGAAAAAGGAGGAGCTAGACGGCATATGCTTCGCATTAACCCTTTCGGTGAGAGCTCTATGTCATTACCCTCAGTTATTGGAAAACAGACCACAGCTACTGCGTTCGCAATGCTGTAACCCAAATAACTCTGAATTGAGCTTGCCAGAGTTCGTTGGTTGCACATAGCGAGGGGAGAGGGGGTGCTCTAGCCAGCTACATAGACTTGGTCCGAACGACCGACGATGCACCAGTGGTATCTCGTCAATCTGTATTTCATTGTCCAAGTGATTTGACAGTACGACACAAACATTATCAATACATATAACCTGCCTTTTTTGAAAATGTGCCGTAGCCCATGGCATAACTTTTTCATGCGACTTGAAAAATCATATTTGCTAGGAACAGGTGACTTCAATAGTCATACATACTATGGGCCGAATTGAGAAGGGTCGCTTCATGCCTCCTCGGAGGCCGAAATGACCGTTGTCAATTTGGCCCACACACCACCTTTCTCTTCTCGATGATGTCAACACACCTACTATAACCGGTAATTCTGTGCAATATGACACAAATCCTGATTTGGAATTGAGCAGGACAAAAAAGACACCGGACTAGCACAATTTGGGTGAACCAATCAGCAGTGATGATTGCATCCTCGAAATTACGATTCCCTTACCTAATCGACGAAGAGGTCCCAGACGGGGGTACTACCTAATACCATTGAAGCTCACACACTGGAACGCATTTTGCAGGGTCACTACAAAAGTAAAAACGTCGACACTAGGCGATTGGAACCGTTCTCTCCTTACAGTACACAGACAAACCGCTAAAACAGTTCAGCGCAATGACGACAACCCACTGATTAATCGACACTTTCTAGCCCTCTGACACAAAAGACATGCGCTAATTTTTTAGATGGACGCAGAACAAATTAAATAAGCGTCTTAAGTCCCGCATAGAAGAGAGCACGCGAGAATCGCAAAAGTATGCGGACAAGTTAGCCACCGACCATTGGCTGGATATTTGTGAGCACGCAGGCAATGGCTAACACACTAGCAGAGCATGGTCCCTTTTTCCAGCTTGCTTGGGCAACCCAACCGAAAAAACCACCTAGAAGTAATACAGCTCAATAATGGGATTGACTCGCAAACTTTGGCAGAAGAAATCGCCGACCACTTGTTTCCAACAGCTATGACCATCCCTTGCGCTCATCCTCTTCCGGTATTAGCTGACGACACCTCTTCAGATCCTAACCGACCTTCCTTCATGGGAGAGCGGCGATTGGCTATGAACGCCGGTAAATTGCAGACAGCGCCATGCCGGGATGGAATAAGGAATAAGATGTTAAGAAATTTGCCCGAAGTCGAACTGAAGTTTCTCCTCGACACCATCAAATAAGCTTGGGAAACAGAAAATATACCCGCAGAGTGGAAAATGGCCACCGTATTTCCCATTCCCAAACCCATTAAGGCACCAAACGACATTGAGAATCTTCACCTGGTTTTACTGATCAGGTATACTTATGGAGCGCATGGCGCTAACGCGACTATTCTGGCAGCAGGACAGGTTCTCTCCGGTTGATCCGCGCGTCATTAGTTTCCGAAAACACATGTCTACACAAGATGCGCTGCTTGCATCGCAGGATGTTTACACCGAACACAGCACCTCTCAACTGCGCGCTGTAGTTGGCCTTATATCAAAGGTGCGTTTAACCACGTAATCCATACAGCGGTTCTTGAAGGCCTCGGGGCGATCCGACTGGGGAAGAGGTTATACAACTACGTCAAAGATTTTCTTAGCAACCGCAAAGTTGCCGCTCAGATAAAACGAAGTAAACGCACGCACGTGCTAACTCTAACGAGGCGTTCCGCAAGGGCCTATTCTGTCACCAACACTCTTTTTCCTCGCTCTCAATGGTTTGACGCGCGAAATCCGATCTGTACCAGACCTTTATTTTACAATGTGTGCGGATGACATCACCCTCTGGGCCTGAAAAGGTTTTCCAGTAAAAATGCACACACGCTACAATCAACCATTGACACAACTGCTCGATAGCTTGAAGAAAGAGGGCTCAGTCTAACCAGCGTTGAATCTGAGTTTATCGTCGTCACAAACGGGAAACTTCCTAACACTCAGGGAGACCAGCAACTCGTTACACTCTCCATACACAATAACGCTATTCCGAGGAAGCTCTGCATAAAAGTGCTAGGCTTCTAGTTGTAAAGAGGACGGCAAGTCAAAGGATTGGCGCTGACATACATTACGTAGCAAGTACACCCTATTTTGAAACGCACAACGGAAAAGTTGAGAAGCATCAAAGAACACCAACCCAGGCGCCTGACCTTAGCTTTAGCCATTCCCCGCGTCATGTATTAATATCCATATAGTGACGTCACCAACAGCCAAGAAATGAAGCTTGAGACCCTGCTTCGTCAGGTTTCTCGCACGATACCGGATATCCCTCATTATGCAAAGACTGGTAGGGTTCAAGAAATGGTGATTCTCCCAAACCTCAACAACTTGGCTCAAGTTCACCGCGAAGAACAATTCACGCGCGTCAAACATTCCGCACTAGAATACGCCTTGCTTCATGAAATAAATTACAATATATTTCCACCTGTCCCTTTTGAAGCAACCTGGCCCCCATGGGTGACGCTCGATAACATCACCGCCGAATCAGTACCACGGCACATGTATCGAGGTAACCACACAAGATGACGCGAATCTCGAGTGCAACTCCAAGAAACCACAGGAGAGTGGGTCTGGTACACGGATGCATCTGCGTCTCGTACCGGCGAAGGATTTCGAACGAAAATAGCTTCCGAAACGCCACCACTGTGATGGGGCTTTCGTTACAGCATTGTATGCAATGCATTGCAGAAATCACAGCCATAGTAGAAACAGTTACCATCACCTACCCAAGTTCCCGTAGTTTACTCACATGCACACAAAGCCAAGCAGCCTGCCGAGCCCTGGCGACAGGTGATGTTCCAGGCGCCCACAACAGCGAACTTACGAAACACTTTGCTGACCACCCTTCGTAACGCGTTCGTATACAGTGGGTACTTGGTCACTCGAGGATCAAAGGGAATGAAGTGGCACATGCCGTGTCTCGCGTAACCCTCCCAGGCTCTCCTTTGTGGTGGACGGATGAACTGAAGGGCACCGAATTACTTGCCCTCATGAGTTCAGGCGCGAACAAGTAGATGAGATGTGCAACAACCGCTAGGTATATCCCCATCCTCCTCACTCCTTGAGGAGACGCGAGGCAGCCTTGGTAAGGCGTGTCCAAACCGACTCTGTGATAACACCCCACATATAGCACTACATACAAGGCAAGGTTGGGTCTGCTACTTGCATAGCCTGTGGTAGCTTCCCGGATAACACTCACGTTCTGTGGAACCGTCCGGGTGGTCGCGCAGCCAAGGTCGAGAGCCTCAAGCACATACCCATAAATCTAAAACCTGCGATCCTGGAGGAGTGGCTGGCGGAGTCCTCTCTAGCCATCATGAAGGCACTGCTCGAACATTTAAAACTTCTAGGCATGTCTGATGGCTAGCCTTTTTTTAAAGAAACCGGAATGCGGTTCGTTTATTTTTAAAAAAGTTGTTTGCTCTCTCTTTCTCGAAGTGATCGACTGGAATCCTCTTGCACAAATAAATAATAGCACATCAACGTTATGAAAAGGCAGTGACACCTGCCGTTGCTGTCGCTTGGAGTTACTCTGCTAAAGAACTTTATAATTTTATGGAAAATTCTTGTAATATTCTGCGAAATGTAGTCTCTGATCATTTTTTTTCAGGTAATCGTCCCTCCCGTGTTGACAAAGAGTACATGGTGCTGCACGCGGATGCTAATTGTATCATTATTATTGTAGAGGAGAGTGAGTGCCCTCTTTTGTGAAAGACAATTTTGATGGTTTGAGTCGGGAGTTTTATGATGATAGTCAAGCGGGACCCTTCCGTAAACGTTATTTTATGGCTATGGTTTAATCACAGTTTTGTTTTGATGAAGTCTTTAAAAAGTAATGCTTGGAATGTTACAAAAATGGTTCCTATCACCAGTGTTTACGTAGCGTGAATGGTGTTGCACAAAGCATTGACGTACTCATATGAGGAGCCCTTTTAATACCACGTAACCTCGGCACATAAATAGGTGAAACCTTGTCTCAGTTCTTTAAGCCTATTACTTATACAAACATAGGCAAGAGCTGAACTATTTAGAGTGCCGAAGTTAGGACGCATTAACAGGCTGGTACTTATACAAAGCTTCGAGTGCACAAAGCTACACAATCGCAGCAGCATAAACACGGGTGATGATAAAAAAAACTTAGTACATAACCAGCGTTAGAGCTCAAGTCTTGTTTTTATTCTTTATTTATTAGTACCTGAAATGTCCCGCGAGGGGTAACACATAAGGTGTCGGCATAATTATTACATACTGATTTCTAATGATGCAATGAAGGATGTATGGCTTGAGCGGTGCACAATGTCGCCAGGAGGACGATTGCGATCCTTTGCAGCCTAAACAAAAAATTATTTTATGGGCGTGGCAGGGCGGGATGCCGGTCGATAAACCGTTTTGGGTGGTCATGACGGGATGAAGAATAATCGATGCTTGGGAAGGAATTCACCCATGACTTACGGCTAAGCAACCACCTACAGTTCTTACGTATCCAATTAGAAGCACGAATTGATCATGGGTGTTGGAAGTGTAGACCTCATTCAGCAAAACAGCTCCTGAATCTTGATTCAGGCCATTCGACCATTAGTAATAATGGTATTGCTTTTTCATGTTTGCATTCTGTACTGTTTAGGTCTTGCTCTTATCAGATGGGCACCAGCTTCTCGAAACTAGTGGCTAGGTTAACAGATGCAGGTTTTTGAGGACGCTAGCATCCGGCAAACTGTTCGCAAGTTGGCGTGGCTCCGCGGTGGTGGTCTAGTGGCTACGATACTGGGCTGCTGACCCGCAGGTGGCGAAATCGAATCCCGGCTGCGGCAGGTCCACTTTCGATGGATGTGAAACTTCTGTAGTTTCGTGTTCGCAGATCTTGGTGCATGTTAAAAACCCCATGTGGTATAACTTTCCGTAGCCCTCCACTGCGGTGTTTCCCATATGGATATGGTCATTTTGGGCGTTAAACTACACAATATATCAATCACCGTTCAGGCGTAGACGCCGTGTGTGCGTTTATGCCGAAGGACCTTTAAACCGCCTCCCATATTTTTCAAAGCACTTCAAGTAAACGCGCGTATCGTGCGCAGGATGCCGTTGCGATCAAGGATTCTGTACGTGGTAGCACTACGAGCCACCGGCGCGCCACAAATAACCAGAAACAATTTCTCCTCCTTTCTGGGCATTTCCGGCATAGAGTTTCTCACAAATGCCTAGAGGTAAGTGTGGAGCCACCCTCTATGCGAATTTTAAGGGGTGATGTTGCAGCGCTGGGAATGACGGTATAAGTGTCTGCGAGGCTTGTGTTGGCTGGTGTTGAGTGAGGCTTCGGCTCAAAAGCGAACATGACCGCTTAAATAAAGCTTCTCTAATACAGAACACTTATAAGGAGACCTCATTCACGCGTATGATATTGCTACGATACTGAGGATGCGCGTGGAAGAAGAGGAGAACGAGGTGGGCACGAGCAGTGATCGGCCATATCCCTGGACTCTCGCATTGATCATCTCCTGTAAATAAAGGCATCCATCGCACCGTAACAAGATTGGTGGAAGGTGCGGGGTACAGCGGAGCGATCCAAGTCCAACGATCACGGAAGCGCTACCTCAAGAACTACGCCGAAGCCGCCGACTGGCTGGTCTACCACCGCTCTCTATGGATCCGATTGCTGACGGCGACACCACGCACTCTTCGTCTGGCGCTGCGTGGCCCCGGCACATGGTACCACGGAGCTTCTCAGGGAGGGTCGGAGAAGACGTTGACGAATGGCTGAAACACTTCAACCGTGTGAGTAAATACAACTGTTGGGATGCGGCCTCCCGGTTGTCCAACGTCGGATTGTTTCTTCAAGGGACGGCGTTGGTGTGGTTTGAAAACCACGAAGAAACAATAATGACCTGGGAAGCGTTTGAGAAAGAAATAGCGAGCTGCTTCGGGGACCCATTGATGAAGAAGAAGCGCGCTGAGCAAACTTTGATGCAGCGTGCTCAAGTCCCCGGTGAAACATGCACAACGTACATTGAAGAGATCCTGAAATTGTGCAAGTCTGTAGACCCACGCATGAAAGAAGACGACAAGGTAGGGCATCTTCTCAAAGGGGTTGCTGAGGATGTCTACAATTTCCTCATCGGCAAGGACACCTTGGCGTCTGTAGCGGACGTAATACAACACTGCCGCACGTTTGAGACACTGAAGGCTAGGCGCATCACTCCCAAATTTGGTAGACTTGCCAACGTCACCACCGTTGCAAGTGTCGACGTCCCTCCAACATCCCCCTGTGATCTTGCCTCAATGATCAGGCAAATCGTACGCGAAGAACTTGGACGACGTGATGCTGTCAACCCGCCGAGAGCACCTGCTATCAACACCTCCCCGCCATACGACGCAATGTGTGCTGCCGTTGATGCCACGCTATATGATGTGCCCCAATCAAGAGCACCAGAGCCCCCAACCGACAACTTACATCATCGCCGTGGTTTCCAGAACGCCTCCCGCCAACCACCTACAATGGTGTCTTCGTGGGACGATCATGGGCACATGGCGCCTCGTGGAAGGTTTGGCGACGTGCGTGAGGCCCCTGTGTGCTATAACTGCGGTTTCCGTGGACATGTGGCTCGATTCTGTGGTCAAAGGCGTCGCCCCCAGCAACGCTACTACGAGGGACCATCACCTTCTTCTCGACAAAACCGCTGGCGCGGTGGTATGCGTTCAATGCGGGACGCGTACGATGGGGACGGTTTCCAGCAAACGACCCACAGTGATACACATGTAGGACGCAATTTCCACCGGAATTTACGCAACGACTCGCCTTCCTCCGTGCGAAGCTTGACGCCCCCCACAACACGCCGGTTCCGTTCCCCATCTCCTGGTCGACGCGTCACCTCCCCGCCTCCGGGAAACTAGGTGGTGCGGCCAATGGAGGTGAGGTCGCCGAACATTTGTCACTACATCCGCCTATGCCTCCACCCGTTATTATGACTCAAAATAGGGTCCCCGTGCTTATTGATGGACTTCCTACGATGGCTTTGATAGATACTGGAGCAGCTGTTTCAGTAATGAGTCTTAACTTCAAATTGCGGCTAGGACATAAAGTGATGTTTTGCTGGGACAGTTGTGCATCATTTCGTGCAGTGAGCGGGGAGACATTGTGCCCGATCGGTGTGTGTGTTGTTAGTGTCACTTTGGGTGACAAGGTCTTCGAGGCTGAATTCGCCGTCCTGACCAGCTCCACCCATGACATCATCTTGGGCATCGATTTTCTACGCGAGTGCGGGGCTACTGTAGATTGCGGTGCTGGCGAGATTATGCTATCGGCATTTACTGACGATCCTAGGTGTTGTCAAGGATCTATCACCGTCATTGAGGATGTTGTCTTGCCGCCCAACTCGATGAAGACCGTACGCGTTGACGCCTCTGCCTCGGACGCCGGAAAGTTTGATGTTCTTGTGGAGCCCATTCCTCTTAATTGCGCCAAGAAAAATGTGCTCATTCCACATTGTGTTCTGTCGATCAGTGATGGGCGATCGGCCTTATGGGTGTCGAACTATTCAAATGAACCTGTTATGCTACCCGGTGGAATGCGACTCGCCCGCTTCGAACAAAATGTGACTAGTTTCATTGCATCTTTAAGTGACGAGAGAGTAGATCCTATTTGTGCAACGTACCATACAGAAGCCAACTTTCTGAGTATGGTAAACAAATCGCTAACATCAGAAAAACGTCAAGCTTTGGTCGAAGTCCTTGCGAAGCACGCTACTATATCTGACTTTGCGCAGAAAGAAGAGCAAATAAGTGTACCCGAGTGGCGTACTCGCCATGGGATTGACACAGGATCCGCTCACCCTATCCGGCAGAAACCATACCGTGTCTCATCTGCGGAGCGCAAGGTCATTACTCAACAGGTAGAAGAGATGTTAAAGAAAAGGGTTATTCAAGAGTCGTGTAGCCCTTGGGCTGCCCCTGTGATTCTTGTCCGAAAGAAGGATGGTACATGGCGATTCTGCGTGGATTACAGACGGCTCAACTCTGTTACTAAAAAGGATGTCTACCCGCTTCCCAGGATTGATGATGTCATCGATTGTTTACATTCGGCATCGTACTTCTCATCCGTGGATTTGAGATCTGGTTATTGGCAAATACCCATGCACCCGAATGACAAAGAGAAAACGGCCTTCATAACCCCAGATGGTCTATTTGAATTCAATGTAATGCCGTTTGGCCTATGCAACGCTCCAGCCACGTTTGAGCGCTTCATGGACTCTGTGTTACGTGGACTAAAGTGGGAAGTTTGTCTTTGCTACCTGGATGACATTATAATATTTGGCCGTACATTCGATGAACACAACCATCGTCTAGACATTGTTCTCACCTGCCTTGAGAGAGCTAAGCTCACCCTGAACTCTAAGAAGTGTCACTTTGGCAGCCGCGAGACTCTCGTTCTCGGTCACCTGGTGGACAAGCATGGCGTTCGACCCGACCCCCAGAAAGTCGCAGCAGTCAGCAGCTTCAAACAACCTCAGTCGGTACGAGAGTTGCGAAGCTTTTTGGGCCTATGCTCGTACTTCCGTCGCTTCGTGCCCAGGTTCGCCGACCTCGCTTACCCTTTGACGTCCCTACTCAACAAGAACGCTCCTTTTCGGTGGTCAGCGGAATGCGAGTCGTCTTTTTCGCAACTCAAGTTTGCTCTTACGTCAGGGCCCGTACTTCGCCACTATAACCCATCTGCTGCCACAGAAGTTCATACCGACGCCAGTGGTGTAGGTATTGGCGCCGTATTGGTCCAACGCCATGGAGCTGCTGAACACGTCGTTGCCTATGCCAGTCGCTGTTTAAGTAAGCCGGAGCGAAACTATACTGTCACAGAGCAGGAATGTCTCGCGGTCATATTCGCCGTGCACAAGTTTCGCCCTTATATCTATGGCCGCCGCTTCTCGATTGTCACGGACCACCATTCTTTATGTTGGCTCACTGGACTACGGGACCCATCTGGTCGTCTTGCTCGTTGGGCATTACGATTGCAAGAACACGACTTTGAAGTCTGCTACAAGAGCGGTCGTCGTCATGCCGACGCTGATTGCCTTTCACGACTTCCCCTTCCGACAACCGAGTGTGACGCTGACAACTTTGATGAATATTTGGCTGTAGTAGATACTCCGTTCCCCGACCTAACAACTTTTCGAGCAGAGCAACGCAATGACAACAGTCTCGCTTCTTTCTTTATTTCCGGAACGAACGGTCAACGTGGTTTCGTCGTAAAGGATGGCGTTCTCTACAAAAAGAATTATTCCGGCGTAGGCCCTCGCCTACTTGTAGTTGTGCCTACAAGTCTTCGACAACACGTACTTCGAGCAATGCACGACGACCCAACATCTGGCCATATGGGTTTTTCTAGGACATTTTATCGCACGCAAGAACGCTTCTTCTGGCCGAAGATGCGTAAAAGTGTGACTGCATACGTTGCGAGCTGTGAGCAATGTCAACGCCACAAGCGTCCTACAACTCCGCCAGCCGGACTACTTCATCCCATAGCACCCCCGAGTTCACCATTTGACGTCGTAGGCGTCGACCTGCTCGGCCCTTTTCCGCGATCAACGAACGGCAACCGATGGATTATTGTGGGCGTTGACCACCTCACACGTTACGCCGAAACTGCGGCGATTCCTGCGGCAACGGCCACTCAAGTTTCACAGTTCATGCTGTCACACGTTATATTACGCCATGGATCCCCCCGTGTCATCATCAGTGATCGCGGGCGGCAATTTGTTGCCGATGTAGTTGAGGACCTCCTTCGTCTTGCTTCGTGCCATTTTCGTCACACTACCCCGTATCACCCGCAGGCTAATGGTTTGACGGAACGAACAAATAGGACTCTCGTCAACATGATTTCCATGTATGTTGATTCTGGACACAAAACATGGGACGCGATTTTGCCATTTATAACTTTCGCCTACAACACTGCACAGCACGAAACAACGAGATACAGTCCATTTTATCTGCTCTACGCACGCCAACCCCGCACAGCTCTTGACACTATTCTTCCTTTTTCCGAGACTGATCAACCTACTCTCGCCGAAACCATTTGCCGCGCAGAAGAGGCCCGGCGCATCGCCTGTCTTCGAACTTTCGTCTCACAGAAACGCTCCAAAAACCGTTACGACAGAAGTCACCGGCACGTATGGTTTGAGAAAGGGGATTTGGTGTGGCTTTGGACGCCGCTTCGCAAGCGCGGCCTCTGCCAAAAGTTTCTGGCCAACTACACCGGTCCGTTTGTTGTCTTGGAACGTCTAAGCGATGTCACGTACGTGATATCTCAGCTGTTGTCAACTGGCCGCCGCTCAAGCAAGACCAACGTCGTTCATGTTGCCCGTTTAAAACGCTATCATCATCGCAACGAAGCCTAACTCGCCCGGTGGGCATCGTCTGCAAAGGGGGAATTGCTACGATACTGAGGATGCGCGTGGAAGAAGAGGAGAACGAGGTGGGCACGAGCAGTGATCAGCCATATCCCTGGACTCTCGCATTGATCATCTCCTGTAAATAAAGGCATCCATCGCACCGTAACAATATTATAAAATGAAAATACACTTACCTTGATGGCACGAGTAAACGGTGAAGGAAAGAAAAACGTGACTTGAACGTGGCGGAGGGAACTCTCGCTTTGTCGTTTGCCTGCCATGTTTAGCAGCCACTGGTTACTTATCATGCTTCGTAAAATTTTACATCAACGCAGAAGGTTTTAGTGTTTAATACAACACGTTTTTGTGCAATGACAAAAATAAATAGCTTATTACATACATTTTAGTAAAAAATGAATCATTTCAACGTGGAGCCAGACGCATCTTCCAGGTATACAAATCCGAGTCAAGTTAGAAGCTCACGTATCCCGTTGTTCCCTTGCATCCAGCAGCTCACTAGCGCTAGATTTTCTTCTAGGTATGATTGTGCGAAACTCTATGCTTTCAAGCCTCCGCGTGACGCGCCGTGCCACATCTCCGCTGCGCCAAGCCAAATATGCCAAATATGCTGTCGAGCAAGAGCCTACGACTTCTGTTCAGTCTGAAAGCAGCTGTCTGCACTGCTTCTTGTTCGTCGTGTTGCCTGCATGCGTGTAACAAACACTTGCGGGGCACGGCGTGCCCCAGTACGGGTCCATCGCGTTGAAAATCCTTTAAAGGCATGCACACAACGCAGGTTACATACCGGCATGACTACGGCAACCACGGTTTGCCAACAAGCACGCAACTGACGGAATCGACGGTTGCAGTCGCAGCAACCGGAACTAGACGGTGTTTCAAGCAGTGCGTCGGTGATGACGTACGCAACGCGAGATTGAAAGGGACGCTCGGCGAGAGGGCAAAGTGGCATGGGAAAGAATACCAGCGGAGGAAAGCGCAGGAAAGAGCGAAAGGTGTGGTCGTGACGGTTTCGATAATAAAACGCGTTGAACTCCGCTATTATACTGCATCGTTTTGAAAAATACTCACAGCTCCGTGTTCGTCGTACACTCGTGCCCTCACAACAACTGACTTTCGACCTCTGGGTGGTTTATGGGCCCTTTAAATCTAGTGGTTTCCAAAAAGGCCATTACGATGTTAGATATCACGTAGCCATTTGAAGAGTACTGATCAAGTGCACTGGGATTAGAACTTAGCTTGAGTTTAGAGCCACATTGTTGCAAAACACAAAAATAAGTAACTGGGAATGAACTAAATATTACGAAATCGCATGTGCTGCAAAACTTCACCTGCGAATTTAGTTGTGTACCAAATTATAAATTATTAATAACGTTAGACAATTCAAGTAAAGCAAGCTGCAGCCGTCTTGGAAGAAAACAGTGCTTGCAGTAGGTAGCGAAGCACTAGAAGTGATAAACATGTGAACGTGGCACAGGCAGTCACCGAAGAGCCGAATCATGAAATTACAATAGTGGTTGCAGCGCTGCTAACCCAATTTTATAAACATTACATATGCACTCCATTGATACAGCCGCCACGTCAGTTTAACGTCAATTGTGGTTAGTTGCCATGCGCTGAAGTTGATTTATGTAGCAGTGTCCAGGACGAGCATCCTGGCGAGCATCAGCGCGTCATATCAGTTTCTGGTGTTGCTAACACGCATGTTCCAGTTGGCATGGTTGCGCATTTGCTAACAACTGGTTATATAAACATCTGCAACTCTTCAACATATGTGTTTGCATGCAACATTTGTACGTATATTTAGCGTCATTTTATGACGTGTCACTCAATAAAAAAATTGCAACACGGTCACCTTCTCTCCGCATGCTTCGCGTAACGTCTATTCCCAGGTACGTGGGATCTACCGAATTTTTGTCTGTCAGATTTTTCAATGAGTACTTATTATCAGTGTCACGCAAAAAGCTGTACAAAGATGTTTGTCATACAATTTCACCCGTTCCAATTTAGAGGGCCATATACCGTGGAGGTCAATGACAGGACGTGCTAAAAAGGGTTAAAATAATGCAAGTGGCTCCTGCCACAAAACCTTTTCTTTTAGGCTTCACACCGGCTCTTTGCACGTCAAAGTATTTCTAGAAGAGTGGTGTGTCTTTTTACCTTGGGGGTCAGACTGTTTCATTTGTAAAAAGACAAACTATTTACCGCGTTTTTTTTGCATTGCTGGAAGGGAGTGTATTTTTGCGATGTATTGCAGAGGACCATCAAAAAGGAATTCCCGCTACAACCTTACGGTATCAGATTTGTGCTGGTTGAAAGTGAGGCTGGTTTGCCATTTGACCTAATAATGTTAACAGGCCTCCACTGTTTATGGCGGGCCCGTATGGCAGGACATCACTGTGATTCAGATGCACGATCCGAAAGAATGTACTTTCGAGAGTGCATGGTGAAATTTGTGGAACTTACGAAAACACTGGAGTCTGTTCCTGAGTGGTTGTCGAGGGTGGAGCTATTGACAACTCTCAAGGAATTTCAAAGCTAGTGTCTATTCGGTAGGATGGCCATAACTTGTTTTCGCGATCTTTACGGCATTGTTCATGTACACAGTGTCTCGAAATAGGCAATAAAACAAAAAAACAAACAAAAAAGACAGCGTAGCTCAGTGGTAACGTACTGGGCTGGCACCGAGCGGACCCGGGTTTGAGCCCACTGTGTCTTTGGTGTTAGCATTGTTTTCTAATTTCGCGCGATGTGGTTACGGACAGCGGTGGTGGCAGAACCTGCACGTGACCCGAGTTGTGATCTCATAACAGCTCCCGCTGTAATGTCGCACCCACAGGCTACAATGTTTTTCATTTTTATCGATATCAAGCTACGTAGGATCCAGATGATGCCTTCGAAATTTCTTACGTCATAGTGTTCGGTGCGGGAACCTCAAAGTGACGTCGCTACTCGAATTCTCTTCTCGCGCCTTTTCTCGTTTACTGAGGGTTGTTTAGCGGTAAGAGTGGTGTCCTTGGAGTTGTGAAATAGTAGTTAACTAAGGTGAGCACCGATGGCGTAATGGTTAAAACATCAGCCTCGCATGCAAAAGGTCCGTGCCTCAAATTCTGGTGCCACGCACTTCCCAACTGGATTTATAAAAAGTCCGCATGCTGATGAAACTGCATTAAGAGGCCTGGGTGCGGCCTCATCAGTGACCACCGCCGGTAACGCACTCCCTCCCCAGAGAACGAGTGGCCACCCTGGTGCACTATGTGGCCACTACATCCTACATGCATACGTCAATTACCTCACGGCTCCTAGTCCCCAGCGGCTGCAAAACAACTGGCCATGGCGGTGGTCAAGTTTTCAACGCAGCAGAGGGTGCTAAGAATCATGGGATCTGGACAGGCCGCCATTGGAACCCGAATAAGGGAATGTTTAACGCTAGAACCTTATCTTGTGAGGCAAGTCTAGCTGTACTATTCGAGTAGCTAGAGGGCGCTATATGGGATGTAATAGGGCTCAGTGAAGTTAGGAGGGCATATGAGGCCTATACAGTGCTACAAAATGGGCACGTCATTTGCTATCGGGGCTTGGCTGACAGAAGACAACAGGGAGTGGGGTTCTTTATCCTCAGATAGCTGGCAACATAGAGGAATACTATAGCAACAATGGAAGGGTGGTACGTATCGTAATTAAACTCAAGAGGTACAAGATAAAGGTGGCACCACAGGCTTATGCGCCTACGTCCAGCCATGATGACGCGTCAGTTGTAAGCTTATACGAAGATGTGGAATCAGCAATGAGTAAGGTAAAAACACAGTATACTATACTGATGGGAAACTTCATTGCAGAACTAGTGAAGAAACAGGCTGGAGGCTAGGCAGTATTGTGACTGGCGCCCGAGCTGACGAGGGAGCGGCGCTCTTTGGATCTTCAAACAAGTAGCCGACCGGCCGGCTGCCTATGACCGCCAGGCATTGTCCCTCCTAGCCGGAGGCTGAGACGTCGCGTCGCCACGACACCGTAAGCCGTTCGAGAGGGTAGAACAAGTACAGCATCTTCCTTGGAAGAGACCGTGGCGGCCACCGCAAATCGCCCCGCTAATTAAGCGAGCAGTTCGGCGGACCCTTTGAAGTATGCTGTTTTGAGTTTGGGACCCCTCGACCAGCAGCACACGACGAGGAAGAGCCCCACTGGCGCTACCTTGGATTGCAGTGATCACGGTGCAATCTTGGACGTTCACGTTGGCCGTGCATGCTCGTTTCCCTCGCCAATTGTGTGTGATATGTGATTGGACAGTACCATCTGAACGTGCTCCCTGATCTAGGGATGTGGGGAGCACATACGCTTTGTAATGAGCCACCCGGCTCATTCGAAGCAGCGCCACTTAGAGGCACTCCTGATTCGGGAGCTTGCCATGTAAGAAAGAGCTCGTCATGTACGAGAGCTCACCTTGTATATATTGTAAATTAACCCTCATCAAGTCTCTCTTCCTCCTGCCTCGACAACATCTTCCCGGACCTCCAGTGCCTGCAAACCCCGGTCACAGCAGCAGTAGGAGATTCACAGAACGTAATAATTTACGGATTTTGAATACCTTCTACCGAAAGTGAAGGAACCTTAAGTGGACATGGAGGAACCATGATGGCGAAAATAAGAACAAAATAAACTTTATACTCAGTGCACACCATGGCATCCTGCAGGATGTAAAAGCACCTGGCAAGGTACGATGCAGTAACCATAGAATGGTACGCTCTCGAATTCACCTATACTTGAAGAAGGAACGACAGAAACTGATACGCAAGAAGCCAATCAAGGAGCTAGCACTGAGAGGGAAAGTACAAGAATTCAGTCTCACCTCAGAACAGGTACTCGGCTCTTACAGAAACAACCAGCTTTAGCGTTGACGCAATGAATGATACTCCGACAAGTATCATTACAGAGTGTGCATTGAAAGTTGGATGTACTGTAATTAGACAGGACACTTGCAAGCTGTCCCAGGAAACGAAGACTCACATTAAAAAGCGTCAAAGCATGAAAGCCTCAAGCACAACAGACAAAATAGAGTTCGTAGAGTTTTCGAACTTGATTAATAGGAATAAGGTGTGCGATGTAAGTAGGTATAACATGGAGAGAATTGAACACGCTCTCAAGAACGGAGGAAGCGTCAAAGCAGTGAAAACTTAGGATAGGCAAAAAACCATATGTATGCACTAATGCACAAGGAAGGCAAAGCAACTACCTAAATGAATGGGCTAGTAAAATTAGTGGAGGAGTTTTACAGAGAACTGTGCAGTAGCCAGCACAACCACGACTTCAGTATAAGAACTAGCAGTAACCCAGATGACGCCTCACCAGTAATAATAGAAGTAGTCAGAAAAGCCTTGGAGAGCATGCAAAGAGGCAAAGCTGCTGGTGAGGATCAGGTAACATCAGATCTGCTGAAAGATGAAGGGCACATTGTGTTAGAAAAACTAGCGACCTGTTTACGAGGTGTCTCCTGGCGGGAAGAGTACCAGAGTCTTGGAAGAATGCTAACATCATCCTAATACATAAGAAAAAAGATGACAAGGACTTGAAGAATAACAGGCCGATCAGCTTTCTCTATGTAGTATACAGGCTATTTACAGAGGTAATTGCTGACAGAATTAAGGCAACATTAGAATTCACTCAACCAAAGGAAAGAGCAGGATTTCAAACAGGCTACTCAACAATCGACCACATTTTTACTATCAATCAGGTAATAGTGAAATGCTCAGAATACAGCCAACGACTGTACATAGCCTTCATATATTACGAGAAGGCGTTTGATTCACGAGAATGCGTTTGATTCAGTAGAAATCTCAGCAGTCTTGGAGACACCGCGAAATCAGGGCGTCGACGAAGCAAATATAAACAACCTGGAAGAAATCTAGAGGGGATAAACTGCTCCATAGTGCTTCACAAAGACAGCAACAGAATACCAATCAAAAAGGGTGTAAGTCAGGGGGATAAAATCTCCCCAATGATATTTACCGCGTGCTTACAGGATGTTGTCAGACGCCTAGAATGGGAACAGTTAGGAATAAGTGTTAATGGAGAGTACCTTAGTAACCTGCGCTTCACCGATGGCATTGCATCGCTGAGTAACTCAGGGGACGAATTGCCACTCATGATGACGGAGTTAGGCAAGGTGAGCAGAAAAGTAGTTTTTAAAATTATACTGCAGGAAACGAAAGTAACGTACAACAACCTCAAAAAAGAGCAGCGCTTCGAGATATGTAATAGTGCACTTGAATTTGTAAATAACTATGTGTACTTAGGACAGGTAATAAACATGGAGCGAACCACGAGATTTAGGTAAATAGAAGAATAAGAATGGGGTGGAGCACATTTGGCAAGCACTCTCGAATCATGACAGGTAGACTGCCACTATTCTTCAAGAGGAAGGTATACATCAGCTGCATCTTGCCGGTACCTAACTATGGAGCAGGAACCTGGAGACTTACATAGAGGGTTCAGCTTAAATTGAGGACGACGCAGCGAGCAATGGAAATGGAAATGGTAGGTGTAACCTTAAGGGACAAGAAGAGAGCAGAGTGGATTAGGGAACAAACTGGGGTTAAAAATATCATACTTGAAATCAAGAAGAGGAAATGGACATGGGCCGGGCATATAACACGTAGACAGAATAACTGTTGGTCATTAAGGGTAACTAACTGGATTCCTAGAGAAGGCAAGCTGGTTTGGGGGAGAGAGAAGGTTAGGTGAGCAGATGAGATTAGGAAGTTTGCGGGTATATATTGGCAGCAGAAAGTACAGGACTGATTTACCTGGCGGAACATGGGAGAGGCCTTTGTCCTGCAGTGGATGTAGCCAGGCTTATGATGATGATGAATAAGCGAAAAAGCTTTTTAAATGCGAAGCAATTTTTGCGAACTTCGGCGACTTTCAGCGTATCTATCTATCTATCTATCTATCTATCTATCTATCTATCTATCTATCTATCTATCTATCTATCTATCTATCTATCTATCTATCTATCTATCTATCTATCTATCTATCTATCTATCTATCTATCTATCTATCTATCTATCTATCTATCTATCTATCTATCTATCTATCTATCTATCTATCTATCTATCTATCTATCTATCTATCTATCTATCTATCTATCTATCTATCTATCTATCTATCTATTCACCTACGACATTTAGCTTTCCTGGCCGTTTCAATAACGGTATCGATAACAAACTTGGTATGGCACAACATGACTGTATGACGAGCATATTTGACTAGTTTTAACATGAAGATCATGATATGTATATCATGAATGTCATGATTTACATTTCATGGTTCTGATGCTCTTGCGGTAGTTTCTTTGTCATGACATGTTTCAAAACTGGTATGGTGTGACATGCTTGCATGGCGAACACAAGTGACCGACCTTAACATGAAAATAACAGCATGCGAGTCATTGACTGCATGACTACATGCCACGCTCATTATGCACTCGCGGCCGTTACGCTATAGAGTCACACATACCCAAATTTCGTATTACGGTACATGAATGCATGACTAAGGTAAGCGAGTATAGCAAACATGTTAATCATGTCATGCGTGTCATGTAAAAACATGACTACATGCCATGCTCATTATGCGCTGGCGGCCGTTTCGCTAGCGTCACATATACCAAATTAGGTATTACAGTACGTGAATGGATGACGAAGGTATGCGACTGGTGCAAACATGATAATCATAAGATGCCTGTCATGTAACAACATGACTACGTGCTACGCTCATGATGCACTTGCGGCCGTTTCGTTAGCTTCACAAGTGCCAAATTCAGTATTACGTGATGCGAGCGAACGACATAATTAAATGACACATCCAAACATGATTACATGCGACACTCATGGTGCGCTCGCGGCCGTTTCGCTAGCTTCACATATGCCAAATTTGGTATGACGTGACGTCAATGAATGACGAAGGTATGCGACTGGTGCAAACATGATAATCATAAGATGCCTGTCATGTAACAACATGACTACGTGCTACGCTCATGATGCACTTGCGGCCGTTTCGTTAGCTTCACAAGTGCCAAATTCGGTATTACGTGATGCGAGCGAACGACATAATTAAATGACACATCCAAACATGATTACATGCGACACTCATGGTGCGCTCGCGGCCGTTTCGCTAGCTTCACATATGCCAAATTTGGTATGACGTGACGTCAATGAATGACGAAGGTATGCGACTGGTGCAAAGATGATTTATTTATTTATTTATTTATTTATTTATTGTACCCTCAGGGCATACAGCATTTTAGAGGGGAGTGGGTTTAGAAGACAAAAAATACAATTGAAACGTGAAAAACAAATCACATTCAGTACATGCGTACAACACTTGAGAACAACGTGTAAATGAAGCACCGTGACAACAGGAAGCACCGCGACAAATCAAACAAGGAATCAAAAAATCAAACAAGGAAGCACCGCGAAAAAAAAAATTACAACATGGCACAACGTATTTGCGATACACAAATGAACGGTAACCGAACAGCAGCAAACAAAACCAGGGAAAAAGAAAATGCGTTGAGCACATCAATGCATAAAATTTTCGAGTGCCGCCCGAAAGCGTTCATGATTAGTAATCGTGACTAGTGACGCAGGCAGGTTGTTCCAATCGTGGCATGTTTTTGGTAAAAAAGAATGGGAGTATGTTACGGTGTTTTGGCGCGGAATATGAACCTTGTAATGATGGTCGAGGCGTTCAGATAGGAAAAAAGGAGGGTTGAGCCAACGTGATTTAAGTATGGGGTTATGGTCGTACGCTTTATGCAGCACACAAAGGCGAGCAAGTTTCCGGCGAGTAGCAAGAGTAGCAAGGTCAAGGCTGGATTTCATGTTAGTAACACTAGAAGTGCGGTGATAGTTAGAAAGTATGAACCTCGCGGAGCGGTTTTGCACAGCTTCAATTTTATTAGATAGTGTTACATAGCCAGGGTCCCAAACTGAGGAAGCATATTCAAGCCTAGGGCGCACGTAGGTTATATATAGCTGATAATGATATGATAATCATAATATGCCTGTCATGTAAGAACATGACTACGTGCTACGCTCATGATGCACTTGCGGCCGTTTCGTTAGCTTCACAAGTGCCAAATTCGGTATTACGTGATGCGAGCGACATAATTAAATGACACATCCAAACATGATTACATGCGACACTCATGATGCACTCGCGGCCGTTTCGCTAGCTTCACATATGCCAAATTTGGTATGACGTGACGTCAATGAATGACGAAGGTAGGTGACTGGTGCAAACATGTTAATCATGCGATGTGTGTCAAGTAAGAACATGAGTACTTGCCACAGTCAAGGCGCCAATACATTTCGACGTGACTCGGCGCGCGTACGCTCCGGCGTTCGTTTTGTCGCGTCACACCAGCGTTGCCATGCTTAGCGCTGGTCCTACCATATACTCACAGGCACGCGCTGCGCTGCGTCGACTTCACGCATGCACGTTGGAGCACGTCCAGCGTCCCTCTGTCAAAAAAATTGGCAGATCCCACGTACCAGGGAATCGACGTTATGCGAAGCATGCAGAGGGAAGGTGAACGTGTTGCTATTTCTTTATTTAGCGACACGTCGGGAAACGACGCTAAATATATGTACCAATGCTGCACGCACAGACATATCTTGAAGAGTTGCAGATGCTTGTACAACGAGTTATTTGAACTTGTGCAACGATGCCAACTGTAACATGCGTAATAGCGACACCAGAAGCTGATATGAAGTGCTAATGTTCGCGAGGAGGCTGGCCCTGGAAACTGCCACATAAATCAACCTCAGCGCATGGCAACTAATCACAATTGACGTTAACCTGAAGTGACGGCTGTATCGAAGGAGTGTATATGTAATGTTTATAAAATTGGGTAGGCAGAACTGCAACCACTATTGACGTTTCACGAAGATTAGTGTCTATTTGAAAAGTAGTTCCGAGAGCTGGCGTAGCTTTCAGGTAAAATGCTTCATTGCCACGCAGTATGCTTGGGTTCGATTCCAGCTGGAACCCTAACATCTACTTTTTGTATTCGTCAGGTCGACGCTACCGATGTCACATATTTCTTAACACTCGTGCGTTAAAATTGCCTATGTGTGTTCTCGTCATTCCTTGGTAGATACTAAGTGTGAATCACGCGCGGCACATACCGGCATACCAGAAGCACATACCAGCCCGTTAGTAAGTGCCACTGTCTGGTGGGAAGCGTTTGACGACGCAGCGATGGGATTGTGACATTAATTATGTCTTGATCAGCACGTCGTAATTGTCAAACCATCTTACCATCCCGTGCTAATTTTTGTTCACACCAAGTTAAGGGGGTGACCATGAGAGCACCCAAACGTAAGCGGCTAGATAGATAGATACGCTCAAAGTCGCCGTTCGCTAAGAAATTCTTCGCATTAAAAAAAAAGAGAAAGACGCAGTGCTGTTTGGATAACGCATCGGTGCGAAATGCAGCATGTCGCATTTCGCGCCGGTTGCGGTCGTGCCGTGCTATAGTGAGGCTGCGCCGACGGACGCTGGTCACGCCGGTTGCGCCTGGCCTCAGAATGCTGACGTTTTGCTAACGTAGAGTGGCTGTGCGCAGCGTGCACGCTTGTCAACATTACTTTGGAGTATATTGGGTCCTTAATGATGGCCGTTTCGCTAGCTCCATATATACCAAGTTTGGTGTTACGTGACGTCAATGGATGACGAAGTAGCTCCACATGTACAAAATTTGGTATCACGGGACGTGAGTAGATGACGAAGGTAAACAACACATCCAAACATGATAATCATGACGCGGAAGTCATGTACGGCATAATTTACCTACTCTTTGTAACGTTGTGCTGATTTTAAAGTGACATAGCAACCTAGCTCATTCGTGCTTCGCACATCACTGATTCCCACTGTACGTGAGATCTGCAAATTTTTATTTTTTTGCTCTTAAGTATCCCTTTAAGCCCCGTTCTTTTAGTGTCTTTAACTAGCTTCTCAAGTTCAGTTTTTGGAAGGACACTTCAACAATGCAGCGGCGAGAACAACTACGGTGCTGGTAACTTTGCATATTTAAAATTATCCTCGAGCCCACTGCAAGTGTAGTCATGAAGTACCCACTTGTTCGTTGGTGGCAAGACATACTTTAAATAAGTTTCATGCGTTAACACGGTATTATCCTTTCAGGAACGCGAGACTGCGTGTTCTGGACAAAGGAAAGCCTCGTTGGAACAGACCTATTAGAGTGTGATTTTGTTTTCAAGTACAATTGTAATATGCCTGTCAAGGTGACTGAGAGCCTAGAAGAGTGCAAATAGAATGCCTTGTAAATAAATGCCAAGTTTTAGCGACTGAGTGTTATTAATGTGGAACATGACAGAAACTCCCAGGAACGCTTAGTGAATCGTCACTTTATGTGCGAAAGTTCGGCGTAGTTTTTTTACTCTTCTGAATGCGGAGCATTTCATAGAAGCACGATGTTGCGCTTCGGCGTCGGTGGTGGGGCCATTCACATTCCTACTGTGCATGATTGCGTCTCGCATCTCGTGCCGGCCCAGGAAGACACCCGCAATACTGTCGCTCCCCTCTCCCTCCCTCTCTTGCCTCACCGGGCCGATGAAAGTGCCTTTACTTCTAAAAAATCACAGCATATCCACGGAGCGAATGATGATGACTGGGGCGAAGCGTCCTTGAGTCCGGCCGTGCTTCCGTCAGTCCATTCGTTCTTTTCTCTGCCCATCCGTGCGATCCTCCATGCATCCGTCCAACCGTCCATCCATCTAGTGAACACTCCAAGTACCGCCAACTCCCATCTTTCCATCACATAATAATCATATACAATACCACCATCCAGCGGATATTCTAAGTACTAAATGAGAGGTGGCTACTACTACAAACACGGCACGTTCAGCCCATGGCGTGAGGAGCTTCGCCCTAAAAGTTCCGCCTGCATCTTTGCACTGGAGGCACTCGAACACATGCGTCACAAATTAGTAGGGAGAAATATGATAGTAACATTAGTGATATAAATAAACTTAACGTTTTAATAAAAACACAAAAAACATATATAGGATATATAAAATTTAACACAGAAGAAGTTGCGATAGTGGGAACACTGTGGGATGAACTTGTTATAATAGTAATAAAGAAAATACTACTTAAAAGCAAAGTGGATGCAGCATGATATTCATTGTACAGAATAAAAATATCTAAACAATGGTGAGTGTAAGAGTTACAATGTAAAACATAAAAATATTGGGTGAAGGAACTGTAGCATAATAAAAAGCAGACACTATTCCCAAAGACATAAACATAGTTAAGTTTCAAGAACATTCAATAAAGGATGCTATTCATTAGACATGAATTTTCGAAGCTGGTGTTTCAATGACGAAACAGAAAATGCACAACTTATACTATAAGGCAAAGAATTCCAGAGTTTGATTCAGAAAAAAGCTAGTCTTTGAGAACTATATTTAATTTTCACCTTGGGAAGTATAAAGTTGTTGTTTTAGGGGAAAAAAACGGCAGGTCTGCGCGGAAGGCGCAGCGCAGTCACAGCGATTGGGTAACTGCTGCAAGCACACTTAGGTAGTAGGCTGGCATTCGCCAGGCTATTTTTTGTTCTTCTGAGAAGCGTCGTATCCACTGAACACTTGAAGAGAATTTTGTGCCAATTGTTCATGCTGTGGCTGACGGCGATGAGGAAAGATGCGTGAAGCGCGTATGCTTCACAGTTATTAGGAAAAAAAGAACTAAATTTTGTAATGGGTTGAAGCATTGGACGGTTGACTCGTTAACCTATTCACATTGTGTGAAGGCTGGTTGTTCTTTCGATGTTTTAAAATGCTTTATAAGTCGTATTAACGCGATTGCTTTCCCCACATAAAGCCTGCCTAAGGCAAGTTTGCGAGCAAGTCCCAAGCACCGACGTTACTCATTGGTAGAATACTGGGCTGGAACCCTGCGGATCAGAGTTAGAGCCCCACTGTGTAATTGGCGCTAGGCCCTTTTTCTAATTTCGTGCGATGTGATTACGGACACCAGCGGTGGCGGCGGACAACTACGGTGGCGCGGGACTCCAGTTGTGATCTCATAATAGCTTTCGCTGTAAAACAGGTACATTGTTCGAATTAGAAAGGCCTTGAATGAGAACAAGTCTTAGAAGGCTGTGTGCTTAACTGTTTCATAAGCGAATGTGTAGACAATAAATTTGTTGTGGTTATCCATATTCAGCATTTTTAGTTCTCGGTAAAAGTCAGTAAAAATAGCGGAGGAGTTTCACTGAGATCTGTACAATAGATGAAACAACTACGACCATACTACAAGAACTAGCAGTAACCCAGGTGGCATCCCACCAGTAATAATTGAAGAAGTCAGAAAAGGGTTGAGGGGAATGCAAAGAGGCAAAGCTTCTGTTGAGCCTCAGATAACGTCAGATCTGCTGAAATACGGAGGACAGAAGGTGTTTTAAAAACTATCCACCCTGATTAGGAAGTGTCTCCTCACAGATAGAGTACCAAAATCTTGGAAGAATGCTAACATCATCTTAATACATAAGAAAGAAGATGACAAGGACGTGAAGAAATACAGGCCGATCAGCATGCTCGTCGTCGTATACAAGCTGTTTACAAAGCTAATTGATACCAGAATTAAGGCAACATTAAAATTCAGTGAACCAAATAAACAAGCAAGATTTCGAACAGGCTACTCAACAATTGAGCACATTTGTACTATCAATCAGGTAATAGTGAAATGCCCAGAATACAGCCAACTGTTGTACATAGCCTTCATATATTACGAGAGGCCGGTTGATTCAGTAGAAATATCAGCAGTCATTCAGACACTGCGAAAACAAGGGTGTCGACAAAGCATATATAAACATCGTAGAATAAATATACAGGGGAACAACTGCCACCATAGTGCTTCATAAAGAAAGCGACAAAATGCCAATCAAGAAGGGTGTACGACAGGGGGCTACTATCTCCCCAATGCTATTTACCCCCGGCTTATAGGAGGTTTTCAGAGACCTAGAATGGAAACAGTTAGGCACAAAAGTTAATGGAGAGTATTTTAGTAACCTCAGCTTCGCCGATGACATTGCATTGCTGAGTAACTTAGGCGACGAATTGCAACTCATGATAACGGAGTTAGACAAGGAGAGCAGGAAGGTAAGTCTTGAAACTAATCTGCAGAAAACGAAAGTAATGTACAACAACCTCGGAAGAGAGCAGCACTTCGATATAGGTAATAGTCCACTTGAAGTTGTAAAAGACTATGTCTACTTAGGACAGGTAATATTCACGGAGCCGAAGGATGAGATTGAAGTAACTAGAAGAATAAGAATTGGGTGGAGCACATTTGGCAAGCTCTCTCAAATCATGACATGTAGATTTCCACTATTCCAAAAGAGGAAGGTATATAACAGCTGCATCTTGACGGTACTTAGCTATGGAGCAGAGACGTGGAGATTTACATAGAGGGTTCAGCTTAAATTGAGGATGACGCAGCGAGCGATGAAAAGTAAAATAATAGGCGTAACTTTAAGAGACAAGAAGAGAGTAGAGTGGATTAGGGAACAAGCCAGGATTGAGAAAATCATATTTGAAATCAAGAAGAGGAAATGGACATGGGCCGGTCATGTATCGCGTAGGCCAGAGAACTGCTGGTCATTAAGGGTAACTGACTGTATTCCCAGAGAAGACCAGTGGGTTACGGGGAGACAGAAAGTTAGCTGAGAAGATGAGAATAATAATTTCGCGGGTATAAAGCGGCAGCAGGAAGCACAGGACCTAGTTGACTGGCAGAACATGGGAGAGGTATTTGTCCTGCAGTGGACGTAGTCAGGCTGATGATGATAATGATAATGATGATGATAATGATGATGATGATAATGATAACGATAATGATGATGATGATAATGATAACGATTATAATGATGATAATGATAATGATGATGATGATGACAATGAGAATGACAAATTAGTAAAACTGGTGCGTTGGCAGCTCGAGACTATAATGCTTAATTTTGCACATGTTGTAGGGTAGAAATATGACAATGATAAGTTTGACACTATGAAGCAATGCAATAGTTAAGATTACTGTGAATGAATGCAAAGTATAAAGTGATTAAATTTTTCTAATCAAAATAATATCTTGCTTTTAGTAGTACCCGAATGCCATAAGACATTTTTCGCTGCAGTTTTCAAACATATGTGTTAAATTTTAACAGGGAATCTAGATGAATTCTGAGGCAAGAACAATGATCTCATGTGTGTAAGGGGTACAAGTTTATAAAAAGTGGTGGAACATGGCAATTACATGATGACCTAGAATTACAAACTAAAAATTTAGTTTTAGAAATTTATCAAAAGCGTATTTTCAGTACACCACGCACTAAAGAAATTAAACATTAAGGGTTGCTATTTGGTGGCCTAACAGATTACTTCAAAGTAGGAGAGTTGTGTCATCAGCATATAAGATGCATACAGTTGACGTAGATAGACCTTGTAAAAAGGTCATAAATATATAGTAGAAGTATTAGCGGGCCCAGAATTGAGCCTTATAAAACACCGATGTTGATTACCTTTTAGTGGAATAAATGCCAGACATAGATACTAAATACTGTCGATCACATAAGTAACTGTGGAAAAATTGAGAGAGTTGCATGCAATGTCATAAGATAATATTTTAGTGAAGATGTTGTCGTGATTAGGTGTGTCAAGCGCTTTAGTAAAATCTACAAAAAAAAACAGAACCAACGAACTTACCCTTGTTTATTTCTAGTTAGCATGTTTCTGCAGTGTAAATGAGGGCTAAGTTAGTGGAATATCCTTGTCTAAACCCAAACTGTTCCGGATGCAATAGGTGAAACTTCGTGAGGCAGCTAGACAGTCGAACATGGATGAGCTTTTCATTTAGTTTGCTTAAAAAGGGGAAAATAATATAGACCTGTAATTAGGAATGGAGCAAATGTCACCTTTTTAAATACTGGAACAAGCTTACTAATTTCTAAGTCATGGGGAAACACACCAGACTCAATAATTGTATTGAATATGTAGGTGAGCACATCTGTAATGACATGAGCAACCATCTTCACATAGTTAGCACAAATTCTATCATTTCCGGCACTAGAGGATTTTATGCTAAAAATTGTGCTTATTACCTACTCTGGCGTTGTAGGAAAAAGACAAAAAATGAGCGACCACAATGATCAAGTTCAGAATGCACGCTAGGCGGAGCAGAGATGGAAGAGGAGATGTAGTTACTAAATGTATTGACAATGAATAGTTGATTTGACATCAGCGAACCTTCATAAATGATGCTGGCTATAGGTGGACTAGTGTTTTTTTAAGAAAAGAATTTATCAGTCGCCATTGGTTTTTTACGTCTGGGCCTGTAGGATTGATTCGATTTTTATAATAGCGCTTTTTCGCTTTCTTCACTACAGTATTCAGTGTGTTACAATATTGCTTGTTGCGATCAAGTAGGCGCAAATAAATGGTTGTCCTATTTTTTTATATAAATTGTTTTTTACGTAGGCTATTTAGTAATCCTTTCGTTAACCATGCATTCGTAGGGGAGGCCTAACCTTTATGGCATTGCACACCTGTTGCCGATGGAGAGTGCAGTTAGATATTATTGAGATGAATGTATTGTGTGCTAATTCAATGTTAATCAAGGAAATGGCACAAGACTAGCCAGAATTTGATACTACTTTTATGAATTCTTCGCAGTCAAACTTAATGTTAACGAAGCTGACGTTAATGATGCGAGGACTAATGTCAAAGCAAAGGGCAACTGGGAAGTGATCTGTAATATAGCTTCAAATAATGAATGCGGAGGGGGGATGAGGTCAGTTCGAAAGAGCATGATCAGTAAGACTTCCGAAACCATTAATAGTGCGACATTTGGGAAGGGAAATTACAGAGTTAGGACCATAACTCTGCAACCAACTTACACACTGGGCTACTTAGGGAGAAATAGTATTAAGTAAATTTATGTTAATATCACCCATGACGACGACGGTTGTTTTTGTACTTTGAATTAGTGCGAAAAATGAGGCCAAGTGCTTCACAAGATGCATGAATTGGTTTATGCGGTGATATAAAATTGGTACCAAAGGCTACATTGTTATTATGAGCAAATATTCCCGACTGATTGAATTTGATTCACACTGACTAACAATCAGATATATTTAGGTGCAAATCAAGCCCATGCTTGTATCGAATGTCAAAGCAAATAAACATTGCTTAGCCACCATCAATGTTGTGATGACGTACGATCACAATATTCTGAACTGTAAGATGGGAAACCATAAAAAATTTTGTCTAAATTACTGAGCCATGTGTCAGAAATACATATGATTGAGAAAGAACGGAGACAAGACGACAATAATATTTCGTAATCATTAGAGTGTTTGGGAAGACAAAGCTAGTTGAATTGAATCGCTGAATGACGATTGTTTGAAAAGCAGGATGGCATTTCACTAGTTGAAATGTACGACAATAGATCAGAGGGATAGGTAGGTATGGATGAGGAAGTCGAAACAGTCTCAACAAAAATTGTCTGGCCAGATTTACGCCCGTTGCGGAAAATCCTACTATTTGTTGACTGTCTCGCCATGATGACGCAGTCATCTGTCCACAAAAAAGCCACTCTTTTCATTTTTTAGCGTCAGATCTTTCCTGAGTAATTGCTCGTTTCGAGGATTTAGGTGCTAATTGACGAAAACAGGCCTGACACGTGTTTAGCTCAAACCAATGTACCTAGTGTTAATGCTTGCCTGGCGAGCTTTACCTATGAAGTCAGTTTTGAAGGCTTAAGAGGGAAATCGAACTAGCAAGTACTTTGTATCGATTGCGAACGGAACACGACGTACAACTGCTATATCACTGGCAGAAAGCAAACCATTCACTTTAGGGACGATAGTTTGAAGAATAGTCAGGAATTTCTCAACCTCAGTAAGTGAAACATTTTTGGTTTCCACGTTGTTTTTTTTCTAGAATACTGCTCCAAGTCACCAGTTCACCTTCCCAAAATTTGTTACGTAATATGAGAGATTTGTTTCATTGTAGTTAGTTCTTTTTTTTTCTGGCGCGGGGGACTCAAGAGCCTTATACAGAAAATCAAGACTGCTTGTAATCCCTCGATCTCGTACTTTTGTCCTTTATTATCAAGGAAGGCGGGAAATCCAGCTTAGATACGACAGTTGTCGTTACCTTGTCAAGAAGGTTATCAAGCCTATCTGTAAAAGTATATTTAAGTTGTTCTCCGCATTTAGCAGTTTGGCAACAGTTGGCATGAATAAAAGATAATGCCGAAAAGTAGCAGCAGTGCCAGTGTAACTAGTGAGAGGCAATGAGTTGCATGAATCTGTGAAGCCGAGACGAAAAAGTTAAGTGTGCAAACAGTGTCACACTGTCGTGCTGCTGCTACTGAATGTAGTGTGTGGTAGCACGTTTATGTAGCCAAGCTGCTGGTGACGAGGCACCAATCTAATGGCAGCGGTGAGCTGACAGAATCACGCAGAAATCCCGACTAGCACGCTGCTGGTGATTCGGCTGGTTACTTGCAAGCACAAATACGCTAGTACGTGCTTAAGTTTTAATCTGGTGGGCCAATATATAGTGCTAGGGGACCTGTGAAGCCGAGACGGAGAGACAAGCATGCACACACTGTCACACTGCCATGCTGCTGCTACTGAGATCAGGGGTATCGCGGGAATTTTGCATAATTTGGCATGTTCGGGAATGCCTAATCGTTACTTGGTCTTTTTTGTTCTATTTTTTCAACAATCGAGAAACCGTTGCCTTCAACGCCAATTGAAATCGAAGCAAAGACGTCCTTGAATGAACTCCTCACGCACGATCCAGTGCCTGCATATACGGGGTGGCCAGTAGGCAGTTTGTTCCAAATGGCTCAATATGGTACTTTAATTGTGCGAATAATCACCAAGGGCCGAAGGACTTCTTAGTACGGTTCAGTTTTGCCCGACGCGGCAGGCGCTCTTCGAAATGAACAGCTCTAAGAAAGAGAGGAGACAAACTTTATGCGGTGTAGCGAGGCACTCGGTATTGCTCTTGGAGTCAGAAATTACTGGGAGTATAGAACACAATAATATTGAATTAAATATGTAACTTGAATTGGCTGTTCACAAACTACTAATTCAGGTGGGCGTTTACACGTGTAATACCAAAACTGGGGCTAGTATGATTGGGAATCGCTGCAAGAAAATCAAAGCGATGTTTAACAAAGCTGCTTTCAGCCTACAGGAAAATATTTAGTGTGGTAACAATCATATGAACATTTTCGACGTTTTTTTTTTGCTGCCGCCATTGGCATAATTTATTGTCCAAATTTCGCCGTCCCGACTGCTGGCGCGCGCATTACCCTGGCCGCTGTTATGGAATGCACGGCTCAAAAATCACAGCTCTTTCTACAGTGGCCGCATTCCCTTATAGCAATGTTTTACAACGGAGCTGTCAAAGTGGAGTTCAAAATGATGAAATATGGTTCGGCTGACAAGTTCTAACTGCGCGAAAACAACACAGAAAAATCATAGAAACCTATATACGCGTGAAAGGCAGAAGCAAGATATATTTTTATTTGGGGTTTTACTTGACAAAACCACAAAATTATTATATGAGAGACACCGCAGTGGAAGGCTCCATAAATTTTGACCTTCTGGTGTGCTTTAACGTGCACTGACATCGCAGAGTATATGAGACTACCATGAACTTAGCTCTATTAGTACGGCTAATATGCTCATATGAAAAAAAGAAAAAAGGAAAAGACGACACCGACGTCAAGAAAGGTAGGCGCTGAACTTTCAACTGCTTCGTGATGTCTGTGTCGTCTTTTCCGTTTTCCTTTCTTCTTATGTGCCATGCTAATGCAAGCCAAGTTTATATATAACCAACTCGCCCGAGCCATAACAATTAGGAGACTACTATTTCGCCTCCATCGATACCGATTCCGAGTGTTGTGGCCGTGATCGATTGCATTCCATGATTTTCGGGTCTGCAGCTGAACGTAATAGTCGCTGATCCAACAAGGTGGACCAGCATTATGGTATTGCCCCGCTACAGAGGCTGCCGAGACAACAACAGCAGGACAGTAAGACACGAAGGTGTGTCGTTGATCACGATGAAGATTCCCAAAAAAAAAAGAGCACAAACCACGACGGGGCACTGGCCACGAGGCGTGCAACAGTTGAACTTGTGAAACAAAAATAAAGCGAAAATAAATGGAGTGAGAAAGAGAGGGAAAAAATGGGGGAAGAATGTGCAAGAATAATAGTGTACAGGTTCAAACCAGGGTCCGCTTTGTGCCAGCACAGTATTCTACCACTGAGTCACGCAGGTGCTTCCAAGTAGAATATAACCATGCCTTACAATCTACAGGGAAGTGAAAACACTTCTGATAATATTGGCGTCTTTTAATGCAATAATACTGAAAGTAAAGTTAAACATTACCTGGATAAATAATATTGCGAACGTAAATATTCAAATGAAAGATGATGTTTTAAATGTACAGACAACATTAACGTGGCATTCTCTTTCATTCCTTTAAAGAATCATGTACAAAATCATAAATTATCCGGTTGCAGTGCCTTATTGATGCCGATGTGGAAAGCTCGAGGCCACTTTCTTGGAAAGATAATTTTAAAAATATTCGCCTTATGATTTGATATCGGCGACATTCCATAAAAAAGTGCTCGATCGTTTCTGCTTCATTACAAAAATACATTAGGTGGAAGAAACGATTTTAAGCCGGCGCAATTAAAATCTTTATGACGGTTATCTGCATTTCTATTTTGTGAACAAAACGTCCAATTGCCTTGGGCTGCACCGTGAGCTATTCGAAAGATACCTATCATGCTAGAACCGTCTGCCGCTTAGGACAAAAGCTTTAGTACTTTCCTCGTGCATACAAAGGTTTCTGAATTGAGCAAACGTGTTTTCGCGAGATGGTTTAAAATATTTATGACAGGTACTTCAACTGATGCTGCCCCTGGGGTGTCACTGCTTCATTTTTTTAATTCACTGTGACCTGGTACCTAAACAAGACAGACGTGCCACACATATGATTACGCATATACTAATAAAGTTCTACGATGCAGCTCCATAAGTGAGTTGCTGCTAGACCAGTGCACATGGACAAGAACTGTGTTAGCATCCCTGCTGAATAGGTGTGTGTCGGGAGTTTACGCAGTGCAATAATAATTGCCAATAATTTTGCTTGGCTTGCGAGAGGTACTGGGATCGATACCCGGGACCTCCACCACTTGTTAGTACGCCTTAGCAGTGAGCCGAAGATTGGGGGAAACGCAGAGGTAAAGCCGACCAGCTGTCAAGCAGAGTGAGCGCGAGCAGCAACAACACTGTTCCTTCTCTTCTTTTACTGGTGCTCCTGCCTGTGCCATATACCAATGCTTCCACCTGGAATGTTGGTATGAAGTCGGGCAAGCGAAGAGAGAAAGTCGAGCTAAGTTCTGTTGCATATATTCCCACACCAGCCTTTGCGTCTGTTACAGAAGCATCTGTGGCTACTACAGAATCTATGCGCACGCTTTTGAGGTGGTCTTTCCACAACCTTTTTAATATCTGGTAGGTAATAGCTTAGCATTTTTTGAACTATATCAGCAAATTGTACTACCGCCGTGGGATTAAGGCCGTAGGGGCAAATTATATCACGAAGTGATACATATAATGGTTCGAAAAACGTTTCCGCAAAAATAATTTAGAACCTATGTAGCCTAGACCACTCACATTGAAAAAAATGTGAAAATCTCGTTAAGGAACACATATTGAGAGCGTCTGCTTGGGGAGACATATATGTTTAGGTACCTTTACTCTGTTGGCATGCGGAACCTAGTTTAAAGAGATGGCAGGTACGCTTCGTGAGAAGGTATATTATAGGCTACAAAATTGGGGAAACCAAGACATAAACGCAGCGCCTCACGTTGTATAGTTAACAGAGGGCGTAAGTTATAAGTGAATCCCTTAGAAAATAATGCGCTCGCAAACTCTGATATGGAGCTTACACACATACAAAGGATCAATAACAGTGTTTCCCTACGCATTTCAAACCGACTGCTGCTGGTTCGCCTAAATAATCCAACTGCACGTAAGCCTTTGGCAGATATATAATCAATGCCTGGGCTCCAATTAAGCGTAGCTGTGTATATTACACCTACATACTTCAATGAATCTACCTGAGGAATATAGGCTTGTACATACGTTAGTGAAATACGCACAGGAAAAGTCAGTGGGAAAAGGAGAAGGACACTTTTTTAGATATAAGAGTCAAACTCAGACCATCAAGTCACATTTCAATGCCATCGAAGTATGTCTTTAGAATGTTATACAGCGAATGTATATCGCTGGATGAGGCAAAAAATGCAATGTCGTCCACGGACACGTAAGCTTGCACATCGTTACGCAGAGAAATTGAGTTAAGTAATATAATAAACGAAATGGGTGAGAAAAGTGACCCTTGAGGTTCTCCCGTTGACTATTGGTATGTTTCAATAAAAATGTTCGTCCGCTTAAAACATCTTGTACCCATACAATTATATGCTAGGAAACCTCGACGCTTCGTAGCTTACCGATCAATATGGTGCGTTCTACGGTGTTATATGCATTAGAAAGATTTATTGTCACTAAGGCAGCATACTGATTTTTGTGACGAGCATGTCTTATGCTACTTCCTAAGTTAACATGAGCGCACCATATCGAACAGCCCAGCGTGAATCCTATTTGAGATTTGCTTAAAATATGACTTACTTGAATCCGTTCTTCAAGATGTCTATATAATTAATGCTCTATTAGATTTACAGTATTCGAAGTCTGTGAACTAGGCCAAATGTTATATATGACATAACCAGAGCTAACTTTTTGGAGCATGCTCCTTCTGTTCCTGGTTTGCCTTATGTCGGCGATGTGTATCAAATGGCCTTTCCGGTTATTCAAACGATTCGCACTAGATGGCGCCCCCCTTCCCCAAGGCTACAATCAAGGCGCGAGTAAAATTTAATCCTTCAGCATATAGCGATAGTGCTTAAACTTATGGCTTGGTGGCGTGAGCTGCCGCCCGATATAAAGGGCAGAGCCAGATACATTTATCAATCTATCCATCGTTAAAATGCATTGGTATTTGACGGCCCGTGCGCTCGGATGCTCGAAGTGGACTTGCAAGAGAGCGGAGTGATGAGAGTCTTGTGCTGTGGTATGTGTCTCTCTCTTACGAGGTCATCTCAGGAACGCTACACGGGGAATGGGTAGTGGGGGAGAAAAAGGAATGTGAAAGAGAGGAAAACAATAGGGTGTCAGTGGTGTTTGCTCTGGCTGCGCGCTGTCTCCGCGCCAGTACGAAAAAAAATTGCCCCCACCTCTCCAAACAAAATTGAAGGGAGGGTACCGTTGCCTTCAGACATTCACCTTCATCGACTTTTGCCATCGCTTTGAGAGGCGCCCAGCGAGCGAACGGTCGAGAGTGAGGAGCGAGTAGATGGAAGAGTAGGGCGACAGCGTTCTCGGCGCGGCGTTCGCGTTTCATAGCGGCATCTCGAGCAACACTTCCGGATGTTCTTGAGAGGCGTCCAGCCAGCGAATGGTCCAGAGTGAGGCGCGATGGATGGGAAAGTGGGGCGCAGGGAGGGGAGCGAGCGAACGGCGAAAGAAGGAGCGGCGAAGCACTGCACCTACCCTCTCCTAGACTCTCTCGCACCAGATGCTCCGGTTGCTTGGGGCAAGGATAAGCGCCCACGCCCGCAGCTGTTGCTGTGAGAGAGGAAGTGAGAGCGAAGAAATAAAACACCTGCCGGCACGCAAATGCCGCGGACAACGCTGGATGCCTGACATAGCGTGACTAAGAAATACATTCGCATTTAAAAGAATAAAAGAACTGTCAGGCAGGCCGGCAGGGCGAGGATCACTGCTTCATAGGCACGGCAAAGCGAGAGAAGTTATTACGATGAGTGTTACGCACGGGTACTGACATCCTCCCAAGCCCCCTCACCTACCTGCTCTCAACCCCATTTAAGAATGCCTCATAGCTCTACGTCTGCCACTTATGAGCGTTAGGCATTTGACTCATGGCAGCGGCCACCATGGCATAAAGATGCAAGTCGTTATTGTGCCGATCGACATGGCCAACACTGTGCAATGCCAGCGGCGGAGCGTGCCCAATAACGCTGCCTTCGACGTATACTCACAATGAGCCAGCTCGTTAGCACGTCTTCATATAGAAATGGTCTCGCCAATGCAAGTCCCTCATCCTCACTCATTTTGTGGATATGGCCATGATGTTTTTGCAGTAGCGGTACTATTTTGACATCTTTACAATATGAGTTGATCTGTGCATTTCCTAAACAACAATTGAGAAAGGTATTCACATCGTTGGTGGATTAAACAAACATAATTTTTTTTACCAGTGTAGAGATATTATGAGGGTCCGGTGACGAATCTGGAAGTGACTTTACCACGTCCATGACTTCTTCTAATGTAATTACCTTAGATTCATTAGCGTTTCCTGTATCAGTTATATGATAAGGCTTAACTTATGTGAAGTGACACTCGAGCCCTTTCGCAACTATAATAAGCGAGTGTACTAATTCTACAGATGATGACAGAGTTGATTCTAAATTTAATGTTTGTCGAACCATCTTTTTCGGTTGAAGGAGCTTAAATAACGCCTTCTTATTTTATTATCTACGGCATATATCTGTAACGTCTGGACTTATAGCACTCTTTAGCTTTCTCAATCGTTTGTTTATTTGTAGCACTACCATATTTATATTCTTTCCACTTATGTGGGAACTGGTTATAAAGCAATTTATTCCAAGCGGCTTTACATTGCCTATAGCCACGATCACAGTCAGGAATTCACCATGGTAAGCAAAACATTTAGTAGATTGCACACAAAACTTAGCTTTTTTCATACTAGCACGTAATAGATTATATGAACTTAGTACCTTTGATTGGTCGCTTAGACCCGCCTGTTCATTAAAGAGTGATCGTAAATACTATTTAAATTTGCTATAGATAGAATATTTAATGTGTGCTCGTTTATTAAAGTAGGTGGGCACATAATTTCAAAAAGTATCAGTACGTGATCACTGATTGTGCCCGATGGGATGGCAGAATAGGGCAAAATGCAAACGTCAGACACGTGTGTGGGTTCTTGAGACAGCACAATAAAAATAACTGAAGTTGGTTGCTTCCAACCTTTTATCACAGGCATGGGAACGGTAACTTAGAGTTATTAGATGAAAGTTGAAATCACCTGCTATGATAAGATGCTCTCTGCACGCTGTGACTACGGAATCAAGATGACTAATATTCCCCACGCCAGTAGGAATGAATATACATTGACGATAAAAAATGGTGTAAATATAGGAATAGCTACGCCTAGTGCCAAAATTTCACTTTCTGTCGACAATTACTTATGGACAGTTTTTGCTCTGTGACCAAAGTTATTAGAGCTGAAACACGCCAAGCCACACGTACAAGAGTGACCATCTGAACAAAAGCAATAATAGTTACCTATATTTAAAGTTTTCTGCACTAAGCCAAGTTTCTGGCATTATAATGAAATGAGGAGAAAGTTCTATGCAAAAGTTACGACATGTCAGTTGCCGGAGCGAAAACTGATTGACAATTGCACTGCAGTACTTTTATTGTATCTATGTTGATGGAAAACCAGCGTTTTCAAAAGCTTTACAAATATTGTTGTCTTTTTTGAAAGTCTTTTATAAGACTGTTATCTTCACCCTGTTTTGTTTTCAGTGTATGCAAGAAAATGAAGTTTGGGGAGTAAGGAGCAGCCTATCATTTGCTTGCTTTAAGGACCAAATTCATGCTTACTGTGCTTTGTGAAGTGTCCTCTGGTCCATTGCCACCCTCCTGTTCAAAGCGAGATGTCGCGGGCTCGGCATTTTGAGAACTACCAGATTAAGCTTTTCTCGCAGGTTCCTGTTTAATTTCCTCGTGACTGCGCGTCACCTGTGTCAAGTGCAGTTCGCTCTGCAGCTTGTAAAAGTTGTGAGGTGTAATTTGTCAAGACTTGCCCAATAGTCTTCAAAAGGTTAAAAAAAGTTCGCTCAGTAGCTCTCGGACATAGCCTTCTCAAAAGCGAAAGCTTCCACTTGGCCAATAGCTTGTGCATCATGCACATAGCTTGTGAATGATGAGCGGCAGCTTCAGCATATGCGTGCGATGATAGCTCGAGCTTCACGACGCTAGCATTGCTCCCTTTTAATTTTTTCAAAAAGTCGAAGCTCTTCATCTCTAGCCAGGTCATTTGCGTGATCAGCTGGTTGGGAACCTTGACGAAGGCGCTATCTTGCTTTCAGGCCACACATGGTCTTCCCTGCATACGCGTCGCTGAGGAGTTAAACGACTTCTTTTAAATGAGTGACCATAACGTGAACACTGAATGCATTGCACTGAGTGGAGAGCAAGTGCCTCAACTCTATGTATTGAGGCCCATGCTTCAATTTCTGTGGGTAATTTATCGCTGCAAATGTCTAAAATGGCGAACTCAGTAGGAACTCTTCGGTTATCAAAGACTCGTGAGCAATAACCTCTACAGCACAAAATAGTTTTCAAACCTCTGAAGTGCCCAGACTTCCGTCAACTCCGCGTACTTAACTAATGCAAGCGAGATGGGCAAGAAAAGGGCTCACTCGATGTGAACCAAACATTGCGCACTTTAACAGCTCAGATAAGGCCTAAGCTGAAGAGCGGCACCGAATTCCGCCCCTGCCAAACTGATGAATATTGGTGATAAGCTGTTAATGAGGGGTAGGTTTCCGCTGTTCCTCCCTAATTACCTTTGGGTTCTTTGCACGGATTAGTCCACCGTTGTCCACCGCGTGGATTAGTTCATACTGTGGACACAGCTGCGCAAAAAGACCTCTATAGGAATGTTATTAGTGGAAAGAGAGACTGCACAGAAGAAAGTCCTCTGGCCAGGAAAAAAAAGAGACGTGAAGATCTCGGAGTGCAACTACACGAAAAAACTGTGAAATTAAAAGAAAACACGAAACACTGCCACCCGACCCATGGCCGAAACCGCCAAAAAGATTGTGCCAAATCACCAAATATTCGAATGAATATGAAGCTGGGGCAGACGAGGATCCATGAAACAAGCTCGACGCTTGAAGCTCTGGAACCTGGACTCACCGCGAATTTTTTCTGTCATCGTGACAGAAAGTGGTACGTGGCAAAAGCAACTCGGCTTGTTTATTCAGACCCATCTAAAGTGTCTAAAGATTGACGACCCATTTGTGATTAAAAACTCGCAGGCTCCGATAGAATTTTTCAAACAGTCAAATCAATCTAATCTTTTCGGTTTTTCAATTGACATAAAGGACCTATACTACTCTCTGCCTCACGATGAGGTACTAGAATGTATAAGGGATAACATAGAAATTTTCGGGGAATTGAACTTCCCATTAAAAACTGGCATTAGTTCGCGAGATTTTCTTGACCTGGTTTTGCTGTATCTTACGTCTACTTTCGTTCAATGGAATGATTGCATTTATCTGCAGAAAAAGGGTGTTTCAATTGGTTCATGCATAGCACCTCTACTCAGTGATCTTCTATTGGCAAAAATGGGCAAAAAACTGCAGGAAAAGTTAGAAGGCTCGCATGTCGTCAAAATGTTTAGATACGTGGATGATTTCTTGGTTATTCTAAATTGTAAGTCTTCTATGTTTCACTCGTTGGCCACTCAAACTATAGGCGTGTTCGAAAATTGTTTGAAGCCTCTGGTGGTGACACATGAAATGCCCGATAATGACAAATTACGCTTTTTGGATTTAAATCTGGTTTTTAGCTCACAGCACATCTGTTTGTGTTATGAACCACGTGCGCAGAAACCTCTACTTCCCTTTTCTTCTGCTCACAGTAAGATAGTTAAGCGAGGCATAGCACGAACCTGCCTTGAGAATGCTTTAAATAGGTCGTGCGCCCACAATATCTCTGCGAGCTTCAAAGCTCAAGTTTCCCGCCTTAAGGCTTCAGGTTTCCCCGAGGCGTTTATCGCGTCTGTTGCGGAGACGATCCTGCGGACTAATAAGGCGGAGCAGAGGACGCGACAGAATCTGAGCAACACGGATACAGAACGTGATAGGATAGCCGTGATTCCATACATACACCAGATATCACATAGGCTCAAAAAAATCGGAAAACGTGTTGGAGTTCGTGCCCTGTTCTCAGCACTGTTCAAATTATTCAGCCTCACCAAATCTACCAACCCCCTGAAAACGAAATCATCAACAGATTGCAGAGTTCAACATCGAAACAGGTATGCGGCCTGCTCCCGGGAAGTCGTCTATAGGACCCCCCTATCATGTGGTGCTTGTTATGTCGGAACGACCGGAAGGTGTCTGAACGATCGGCTGAGAGAGCACGTGAACAATGTTAAAAACGGGAAAGATGGTTTTCTTGCCCAGCACTGCACTGACTGCAAGTGTGTTCCCCTCTTCGAGGAAACAGCGACGTTGTACAAACACAGAGATGTAAGCACCCGGGTCATTGTCGAGGCTGCGCAGATGGCACGCGAACAGGTGCCTTGTGTTAGCAAGCCCTCCGTGGCATTGTCCGAGAAGGAACGCAGGTTCCTCGAAGGATTCGGTGCGGGCAGGTAACGCGAACAGGTGCCTTGTATTAGCAAGCCCTCCGTGGCTTTGTCCGAGAAGGAACGCAGGTTCCTCGAAGGATTCGGTGCGGGCAGTTAGCTTTACATTTCTGTTTCGGTTTCTTCTAGGTTTTTTCTTTGCTGTTTTTCAGTGCCTTTGTATTTGTGTTGTTTGTTTTTGGTTTTCTTACTCATGTTCTGCTCTTGAGCCATATGGTTTTTATCACATGGTCACTGTCTCCTCTATATATTTTCGTTCTCTGCGCAATAAACTCAGTTGGAAGTTAGCGCTCGTGTCTTTCGTGTCCTTTTTGTCTCTGTGTCGTCGTTTTGTTCTCGCGCTATAACTATCGTCACCGCGAATGTTGAGCAAACGAGCTGCAGAAAATTTTGCCTTCTTCGTTACAAGTTCACTTGGATCTGGACAAGTTAGTCGGTCGGTGGGTCGGTCGGTCAGTCGGTCGGTCGGTTGGTCGGTGTGTCGGTCGGTCGGTTGGTTGGTTCAACACATTGGCGCCACCCACCTAGGGGGATAGGCCATGAATGGGACAGTGCCTTGCTTTCTGGTTGGTGCCTGTCTCGCTGTCCTTAGTTTTCTTTTTCGTCTGTGAATGCTTAGATCAGTTACTTATTCTATAGCAACCAACTAGCCCAGTTATCGATTCTTCTTCTGTGAATTCAAGAGCCATGCAGGAGGGAAAGGTAGGGGTATACTCTATAACACAATAAGGCAGAAATTTGTTGCTGGACAGACCATTCGTCTTGTAGGAAAGATAAGTGATTATCTATAACGGTGAGAGCCCTGAACGGAGAACTAGTCGGCTATTTAGGTGAACACGTTGTAGAGGAGCAGCATCAAAGACGAGGACAGAATGAAGCAGAGGAATGTGGTTAAGTATGCCTTTCTGCCCTGCAGATTTTGATACTTTACAGACAGGACGTTGTCCCGTAGGTTGAATTCGTTAAATATTTAGGAATTACTTATACCGATAAACTGAATTGAGATCCGCACATAGAAATTATGGCAGCTAAAGGAGCATAGGCTGTAGGGATGCTTTGTAGACTCAGCAGTAAACAGCTTGGTTTAAATCTTGGTACGCTCATCATGATGTATTGTATGCATATTAGCTCGATATTAGAGTTTGGATGCGTGTTGTTTTCTGGAACACCACGCTACGAAGTTCGATTACTGGTACTTCTGGTACTGGTACTTCGATTACTGGTATAACGAATATGTCTACGGCTCCCTTAATATATCGCAAATAACTTCGATTTTAAAGAAGCTCGCCTGCCTTCTCGCAAGATTCGAAGTACTAACAGTTCGTTCCTTTAGAAAAATACAGGCATCCCCACAGAGGAGGTTGCATTATGTTTTCAAGATATAGCCGACGTGTCTTTTCAACCAACACTGGTCTAAATTAAGGTGCGCACCAATCATCGTCGTGCCGAAGCTCTCAGAAACATTGCATGTAAATGTTCATATTGTACTTGTAATAAAGAGATCTATTAAAAAATTGGAATAACATTTGAAAGTATATTTCTTAAGACTTGGAAATATCTTCCCAGCGGGTACCTAAGTGTCATTTTAAAAGATTACCTGGCATGTTCAGATGTAAGCATTGCGATAACAACTGATGCTTCAGTTTGTGAAAGAAAAAGCAGGAGTGGGAATTTCATCTTCAGTGCAGGATTGCCGTTTTTTTTAATTTGTTTGCCTAGTTCTACACCTATTTATGAAGCGGAATTGTTAGCAATTCTTTTGGCCTCCCTGGAAGCGACTGTATTCATAACAGATCGCTAACAGATGATCAACAGATAACATATGACTGCCATAACAGATTAATACAGACTGCATGTCTGCCTGCTCTTCGTTACCTGCACGTAATATGTCGAATGCTGCAGACCAGTTTTTTTGCCGTTGCCCCAACGCATTTGCGTCTGATTCGTTTGGTATAGGTACGAGCTCATTAAGGTTTAAAGCTCAATGAATATGAACATGCACTTGCAGTGGTCTCAAATAAGTGTTTCATTATTTCGATATTGCCAATGCTAGCAATTATTGGCTTGGCAGGATTCGGAATATTTGCCACGTCGAATAACTTTGAAAAGCCTCACTTGGCACCAACTCAGTTTTCTCATGTGAAGTACCCTTGAATACTGCAATGGTCCTCCTCTAGAAAAACAGAAATATTGGTTATGAGACGGGGGTGCCCAGTCCCCCCCTGAATTTTTACCTTCACAAGTCTGGGCTGGTAATGCCACCTTTATGCATCTACTGCAATGAGAGTTGATCTCTGCGTCATTTCCTCTTAACCTGTGCAAGTTATTTGAGAACAAAAGTAGAAGACGGTTAAGAGAAGCTCTCCGTAGGATGACTTTGAATTTATCTCTTCCGGTTGTCCTTTCCTTAGAAACAAATGAAAAGAACTTTAGCAATAGGAATATTTGCGAAACAGTATACGATTTTTCAAGGAAAACAAAATGAATAGAATGTTAAGCTTAATCAAAACATTACTTAATTTTCAAACGAACTACCTTGTCGGGTTTTCCTTTTCTTTTCCTTTGTTTCTTGTGTTTTTTTCTTGTTTAACCAGTAGGTTGTGTTTTAAACCGTCCCTACAAAGCGTATTCAACTGGTAAAATAATAGTATTTCTCAGATCATGGTACCATCCGTTTTATGCCCGTTTCTACGTGGTATGCTGCGCCAAGAATTTAAGAACCAACTAACCACTCATCTTCTGTCGGCCTCCCGCACATTGTGGGGATGGTATCAGCGCCAATAGATTGAAAAAAAAAGTGCATCAAAACTCGGGAAAGTGTTGTTCGGTGTAGAGAAATTGGGAAATTGTTAGGCGTGAGAGGGGAATAGGCAAGCTCTACTGAAAATAGTAATGGGTGACTTATTGAGAAACTCATGCCACATTGCACGTAGATTACGGTATGGAGAATGATGGCAATGGTAGCTTCGGCGTAATAGAGCTCTGGTTAGTACACAACAGGAGTTCTTCTTGTTCTCTAGTCAATAATCTAGGTCTTGTGAGAAAGCGTGTGAGAAAGTGTGTTACTGGAAGCGTGTTTAAGTCCAAGGGATAGAGTTCTCAGTCCAGGAGCCTACCCTACATCGACAGGCCCAGTAAATTAGACCTCACTGATCGTCCAGCTCTGCGGAAAGAAGTATAGTATTTGGCTCAAAGGGAAAGCAGTTTAGTACTATAAGTTGACCGGCCATCTTTGGATATGCCCATATAAATGTAATGAAGAGTTGTTGAGTACCAAATATTTCCAGCACTCTGAATCGTATCGACGAAGCTATTGCTAAAAAATTAGCCACACATCTACCTGCTTTGCTGGCAAAATCTTGTGTGCAGAAACTGCGTGAGACATGGCCGCCATCTGGCAGTGATTTCGAGAAACGGAAGTTTTTCGAAAACGCAGAGCCACTGGTATGTGGTAGCACCGTGTTTTTTTAGCAAATCGTAGGAAACGCCCTCTTTTTCTTTAGTACCGTCACATTGTCAGCGCAGCAAAATAAGCACTACGGTATTTCCATATATCCACGCGTTCTACATATCCATATCCACATTCCACATATCCACATTCTACATATCCACGCGTTCTAGAAATAAAAAAAAACACTGCTCACACTTACTGATGTTGACATCAAATATGCGTAATGCTTTTTGATTCACAATCTTCACAAGTATGAACCAAACCAGCAGATGAAGATGACTGGGTTTTCAAGAAATGTGTAACCTTTCGCCAAGTGGCTCAATTGTGCTGCAGACAAAGAAACAGAAAGACGGACAGACCAAACTTTCTCGCGTCAGAGTATCGCAAGAAAGACCATTGTCTTTATTAGAATAATGGTGCAAGCATGAAAAAAAATTTACGAAGTAGTAGCACTTGCACAGAAAATGATTAAACTATCTTCTATGGCTTGATAACGACATGTCTTATGCTGGGGTTCAGCCAAATTTGGAATATCAAATCCGCCCGATATTTTTCCATTTCACTTGAGTATGTGCGCCCACACATAAAATGCACGCATGAACATGCATACATTATGTTTGAATCCCACCTGAAACAAAATATGACTACGCCTATGTCGTGCAATATAAAGTGAATGAATGTTTGTTGCGAAAACAAGGAACCATATACTACATACAATATAAATTTGCAATTTATAGTAATCTGCCTGGTTATTTTAAATTATTTCGCTATGTGAGAGGAACTGATAAGCGTTCATCACTCTGGGTGGCAGATGAGCTTGACTGGCGCTCTCGATATTCTAATAAACGGCTTCTTGCGAAATTTTTCCGACTTCAATTTATGGCACATTGACGTGTATTTCTACATAGTGGTTTCAATAAGGCATGTGATAAGCCAAAGTTCACTTATATACCACGAGTTCAAGTCCATTGCTTATTGATGGTAGCTGCTCCATCATTATGAAAAAATTATGCACTCTTTCTTAAATCGATCACTTATATGAATGTGCGTATTTTGCGCAGCAAAAAAAAAAACGTCGTCTTACTACAAGATACGTCAGTTTAGCATAGCATAACCAAGGTTACTTAAGAGACTGCTGACTACGTTGCACATGCAGGCACGTGGCCGTGGCTCCAAAGTGAAAGAAACAAGGTAGCTGAGAAAAGATTTTCTGTGGTAAGTGTAATAGAAGTTTTAGCTCATTCACTTCAGGAGAATGCGTCATATAATAGTTATTGTGTGTTTTCTCAAGACTATATCACTTCAATATTTACGATGTTATCGTAAACTAATGAACAATGCCAAATGTGGTATAGAGTATAGGGAATGCTATTTCTAGTAAATGTGACATGATCTGTGGAGAAAGTGGAGGAAAAGATATTTACTTGCGACCAGCAAATAACCGCCCACTTCACTTTGTACACACATGATATTTTAATTACTGCGAATAACATCACACATATTTTCCTTGGCATTGTAGATTGTCATTTACCGTGAATGTGTTGGGAAAAAAGTTATCCTTAAAATTTTCATCCTTTTGTCTATTCAACATCAACGAGTATATTTATCCGCTTAAAATGTCTTTTACAAGAGCATGCCTGCTGCCGAAAGTCATGACGCGTGTACAAAGATGTCGCGAGTATATTGTCGCAAAGACACAGGTACGCAGGTACAAAATAGGGCGTTTACTTTCGAAACCCAAGGGCCAGAAACGTGAACACCAGAGCACACGCACACAGAACTACTTCGTTGTCCTACTCAGAGGCTGGCTACTATAGTTGCCAGCCTACCTTGTGTCAATTCTCCCCTTTCAAGAGCGACCGTTCCGGTCGATTGACTGAGATGCTAGAGCTGGTCATGAAAAAAATTGATCACGCCAACGAAAAAAAAAAGCCCACGCTGTTGTGGATAATAATGAAAAGTTCAAAGTGTTCATAACTCGCGGGCGTGATACGGTTTCATCCGTACTACATGGACTACCTCTGGACGTGGACGTCTTCGGTTTAAACTGGTGTCGCAGCTTTGGGGATCTACCTCGTAATTCACGTCACTGAGGCAGCGCACAACTTCGTAAGGGCCAAAGTAGCGTCGCAATAGCTTCTCCGAAAGCCCACGACGTCGAACTGGTGTCCACACCCATACATAGTCACCTGGTTGATAGTGGACGTTCCTCCGGCCTTGGTTATAACGGCGAGCGTCGATATCTTGCTGCGCGCGAGTATGGTTCCGTGCAAGCTGGCGGGCTCCCTCGGCTTTCTCGACGAAGTCGTCAACGCTGTCATTTCCGCTAATGTCCTGGTCTACGGGGAGCATAGCGTCTAGCGGTGTTGTGACGCGACGGCCATAAACAAGCTCGAATGGCGTTAGGTCTGTGGTCTCTTGCACAGCGGTGTTATAAGCAAACGTGACGTACGGCAAAATTTCATCCCACGTTTTGTGCTCTACATCAATACATAGATAGCATGTCGGCCAGTGTTTTGTTTAACCTCTCCGTCAAGCCGTTCGTTTGGGGATGATAAGCTGTTGTTTTCCGGTGGTTGGTGTGCGTCAGCTTGGTGACTTGTTGCAATAACTCTGCCGTAAATGCTGCTCCGCGATCGGTTATGAGAACAGCAGGTGCACCATGGCGCAAAACAATGTCGTGGACAAAGAATCTGGCGACTTCAACTGCAGTTCCCTTAGGCACAGCTTTGGTTTCTGCATAGCGAGTCAGATAGTCGGTTGCGACGATTATCCACTTATTTTCTGAGGATGAATTAGGGAAGGGACCAAGAAGATCCATTCCCACTTGCTGAAATGGTGCTTGAGGTGGATCTAAAGGTTGGAGGAAACCGGCGGGCTTTGCAGGTGGAACTTTACGCCTCTGACAGTCACGGCAGGTGCGGACATAGCGCTGAACGGACGAATACAGCTGTGGCCAGTAGTACTTCTGTCGAATGCGCGCTAATGTCCTAGCAAAGCCTAAGTGACCGGCTGAAGGATCGTCGTGGCACGCCTGCAAAACTTCCTCACGTAGTGCCGTTGGAACGGCGAGGAGGAAAGTTTCCTAGCTGCTCTCAAGATTTCTCTTGTAGAGAACATTGTTTCGCAGGCAATACGTTGTTAAACCACGCGAGAGCCGGCGTGGGACGATATCGTCTTCTCCTTGAAGATGCTGGATGACAGGAAGTAGCTCAGTGTCCTCACGTTGAAGCTCAGCCATCCGCACCACATCGACGATGCCAAGAAACGGTAAATCTTGTTCAGTGTCAGATGACGTCGGGGAAATAGGAGCACGAGACAGGCAGTCAGCATCTGTATGCTTATGTTCTAATCGGTAGACCATCGTTATGTCGTACTCTAGAAGGCGGAGGCTCCAGCGGGCGAGGCGGCCTGATGGATTCCGTAGATTGGCAAGCCAACAGAGCGAATGGTGGTCACTGACCACTCGAACTGGCCGGCCGTATAGGTAAGGTCGAAACTTGCTAATGGCCCAAACGACTGCTAGGCACTCTTTTTCGGTGGTAGAGTAATTAGCCTCTGCTTTTGTGAGGCTGCGGCTCGCATAAGCGATTACACGCTCTGCGCCGTTCTGCCATTGAACTAGCATGGCTCCATTTCCTACGTTGCTGGCGTCTGTGCGAATGTCGGTGTCGGCAGTGTCGTCGAAATGTGCCACCACTGGAGCTGTATGCAGTCAATTGCGTACCTCTACGAAGGCTTGTTGTTGTTCTTCCATCCATACAATGGCACATCTGGCCGTGGCAGTCATGTAGGAGGTTCCGCAATTTTCGAAAATCCTTCGACAAAGTGGCGGAAGTACGCACAGAGTCCCAGTAGTCGCTGAGCAGCCTTCTTGTCTCCAGGACGAAGAAAATCAGCAACGGTAGCCAACTTCCGATTTGGTCGAACAACCCCCCGGACTCACTACGTTGCTGAGAAACTTGAGTTTTTAATGGTCTAAGTAGCACTTTTTGGGCTTGATAGTAAGGTTTGCTCTCCTTGTTGCAGTGAGGAAACTTTTTAGCCTTGAAAGATGTTCGTCAAACGTGCTTTAAAATTCAATGACGTCATCCAAGTATACTAGACACGTCTGCCACTTTATTCCAGCTAGTACAGTGTCCATCATGCGTTGAAATGCGGTGGGAGGGGATTACAGACAAAAAGACAACACTTTAAATTCATAGAGTTCGTCGGGAGTCACGAATGCGATTTTCTCACGGTCGCCCTCGTCAACTTCAATTCGCCAGTACCCTGACTTGAGATCTAATGATGTAAAGAACTGGGCGTGGCGTAGACGGTCTAAGGCGTCATCAATCCGTAGCAGGGGGTAAACATAACGTTTTGTGACTTCGTTAAGCCATCGATAGTCGACGCAGAAGCGTAGTGTGTTGTCTTTTTTCTTTACTAAGACAACAGGTGGCACCCACGGACTAGTCGAGGGTTGAATGACGTCATCATTCAGCATTTCTTGAACTTGACGCTTAATCACCTCTCTTTCCTTCGGGGACACACGATATGGATGTTGGCGAAAAGGCCGCGCCGACTCCTCGGTAACAATGCGATGTTTTGTAACGGTGGTACGCTGAACTTTCGATGCTGTGGAGAAGCAGTCCGAGAATTCCCTCACAAGGTTTAGCAGCCGTTCTTTTCGTGAATCTGGCAAATCTAGATTAACGTGAATGCGGCTTCCCAGGTCAGCACAAGCTTTTGCATGTGGTGAAGTCGAATCCAATGTGCCGATATTGGAAAAGTCGGCGATTTCACTGAGGAAAGCGACAGTAGTGCCTCTAGGGACGTGTTGGAACTCATTGCTAAAGTTGTTCAGCAGAACTCGAGAGCGTTTATTCTCTAACCGAACAAGGCATCGGGCTATGCAGATGTTTCGTTTGAGCAGCAGCGGGATATTTGCCTCTGCAATACCTTCATAGCCAGCCTACCTTGTGTCAATATGCGCTTTAGCGGGTTTTGTTATTGAATAAAATGTAGTTTGAAACAATAGTGGTCTAGATGGAGCTGTCATTGAGATTCACTATTTACCATGGTCGTATTTTAGTAACTATGGCTGGTTTCTCACTGAAGTACTTTTATAAAAATGTTATTAAGAGCAATATTCAGAAATTACACAAAAGTGTGCATGAACCACATATTTGAAACATCCGCGTACAAAGGAAAGTGTGTGTGTATATAAAGGTGCTCGAACAACCATGTTTCATGAGAATTCGAGAGAGGCTTTCGGTGCGTATTCAAGGAAACAACAAACATTTCTTGTTTTTAAACAAAATATTGCAAGGAGTTCAAACTCCACTTGTTTGGTCATTTCAGCGCCAATCGCTGGAAGTAAAGAAGGCCCAGGTAATTACAGTCCTTGACACGGGATGGGAGTTTGCCATCATTTGCACAGTCGCGTGAGTTTACTGGCACTATTTCATTTCATTTCATTTATTGAAGCCTTAAGGGCCCGGAGGCATTAAATAAGGCGGGGGCAAACAATATATGACGAACTCTTAATCACACAAACACCGAAAAAGGAAGAAAAAGACAAAGAAAGGGAGAAAAACATCTCTAAGAAAGGAAACAAGCAAGCAGAAAAAAAACTACCGTAGACTGGAAATAAAACAGCAATATACATAAGATCAGCATCATAATGTATGAGTCACTAAAAGTTAGTTACTAACAAGGTTCAACTAGGAAGTCATTTGAATTTAGGTCAGACGCATTGTTATTTTTTCGCGAAAACTCGTGCGGTCTGTGGACGAAACAATACTGTCTGGGAGGGTATTCGACAGGGTTAATGCATGTGGGAAAAAAGAATCTTTTATTGATGATGTGCGGCACTGAATGTGTGCGATTGGTTTGCTGTGGTTGAGGCGCGGCGATATTCGGGGCGGTGGTTGAAGTCGAGGGTGCCTGGCAAGTGGGTGATAATAGAAAGAGTAAAGCAAGCAGATATTGTCCATAGGCATGACGACACTTGCATTTTAAACATTACTGTCGTTTACGATTTATGGCACCATAGAAAATGTACTTAAAATTGCTTCTTTAGGCGCAGTTGCTCGTTAGTATATTTATTAGAAGGTATATTACAAAGACGTCCCTCTAAAGTCTTATTGCCATGTTACGTGTCCGATAATACATTGATATAAAGTAGAAGCAACCGGTCGGACAAGAAGTTCTCACAGCGAACGTTACGCTGCGTGGAAGACAACCTGAAGCACTTGTGGAATTACTTGAGTGAAAGTTACTTATTTCCTTTCTAGTTGAAAAATAAAACTTTATAGTGGCAACTCATACTAATTTACAAGTTTCAAAAAAATTAAAAGTAGCTTCACGCCCTGAAGCATATCGAACGCATTGGGTAAATGAAATAGCGTAAATATGGGTGAAGTTGTTTGAAGCCAAAGCAGATTCGTGTGCCTCAGCTGTACGACGCTGAAAAAAACTTTTAGGGGGTGATAAACCTAACTGTACTTTCTGGTATTTCATAACATTCTCGCATTTTACGTGCTCCAGGAGTTAGCACGTGCATGTCAGAGGTATTGACGTGCAATTATTCATTGGCTTCTAATCACATAGTTTATGTTATAGCTATGTTGAGGCAGACAGGCTAATATACAAGCGTACTTATTAGGGCGAACTTATGCCCACGAGTCTAATGACTATGGTCGTCGAAGTCCAAGTCGCCGAATTTCACAGATTCAACTGTCCTCCTCTTCGTCGTAGCCAGAGCGCACGAGCGCGTGGCGCATGTTAGCCGGGTCTTGCCTGGTACTCGTGCCACGATGATTGCGGCGGGCTACTTGAACGTGGTCAACCTGTGGCGGAGTTATCCCCCTCCTCAGACGCATTGTCCCGATGCTTGGGGCAGTAAAAGGATGCATACGCACTCTCACTCTTTTCCAACAATCTGTCAAGTAAAGGCATCATGTGGACTACGAGTACCACTTCCGTGGGATTGCGGCGTCTTGAGCTTTCGTGTCCAGCGGATCTGACTTCATAAGTGACGTCGCTGATACAGTGGAGTACTTAATAAGGGCCGAAGTATCGGCAAATAAGCTTTTCAGAGAGTCCATGTATCCACACTTAGTCGGCAGGTTGATGAAGTGCGTCACAGCGTCGTTTGTTGCACCGACTAGCATCGACGCGCTGTTGGTGGCGTATTCGGTATCTCGCCATTTGTCGTGCTTTTTCAGCTCTTTGCAAGAAGTCATCTAAGTCAGGTAGATAGCTGCTTTTATCCCGTAGGGGTAACATGGAATTCGGGGGGGGGGGTTACTCTTCGGCCGAATACTAGTTCATAAGGGGCAACGCGGTTTTCCTGAACGGCTGCATTATATTGGAATGTTATGTAGGGTAATATTTCATCGCAATGCTCATGTTCAACATCGACATACATTGATAGCATGTTGGTCAGAGTTCTGTTGAGGTGTTCGGTTAAGCCATTTCACTGAGTGTGACACGTCGCTGTTCTTCAATGATCAGTATTTGTCATGCACATCAGACATTGCATTAGGTCTGCAGTAAGTGCGGTGCCCCGAATCGTAATAACGGCAATGAGCGCACCTTGTCGGGGGACTATGTTGTTGTCCAAGAACTTGGCGACTTCGGCAGCTGTTGCACTGTACAGAAAGTCAGTCTCAGCATAACGGGTCAGGTAGCCTGTGGCTACAACTATTCTCTTCTTGCCTGCACATGTTGTCGGGAAAGGTCCTAAGAAACCCGTGCCGACTTGTTGGAATGTAGCACCCGGAGAGTTTATTTGCTGGAGAAGGCCGGCTGGTTTTACGGGAGCAGTTTTGCGCTGTTGACATTGACGACTAGCTTTCACGTAGCGCTGCAATGATGCGAGAAACTTAGGCCAATAATATTTCTGGCTAATCCTGGCGAATGTTCGGCTCGCACCCATGTGTCCAGATATTGGCTTGTCGTGACATGCATGCAGAACTTCTTCTCGCATGGCTGTAGGTACGACTATAGTAAAAACGTTTCGCCATTATGATCGAAGTTTCTCCTGTAAAAAAAGAACTTCCTCGAAGGCAGAGCGTGGAGAGCCTTCTAGAGAACATGTGAGGGACTTGAACGTCGAGACCCTGCAGGTGTTGTATAAGCGGCAGGAAACACAGCTCATCTCGTTGTTGTTGAGCGATTTGGGATGCGTCGACAATGCCTAGGAATAGGAAGCCTTCCTCTTCAGATACACTTAGATCGACGGGGGAGCGTGTGAGGCAGTTGGCATCGCTGTGTTTTCTTACAGATTTGTATACGACAGTAACATCACACTCCTGCAGCCTGGAGCCATCTTGCTAGTCGACCTGACGAATCCTTGAGATTTGCCAGCCAGCATAGAGCATAGTGGTCACTGACAGCTCTAAACGGTCTACCATAGAGGTAGGGTCAAAACTTGTTTATTGCCCAGATGAGTGCGAGGCATTCTTTTTCAGTTGCAGAGTAGTTTGTATCAGCTTTTGAGAGTTTGCGGCTGGCATAGCTGACACTTTCTTGACCATTTTGCCACTGGACCAGGTTGGTGCTGAGTCCGACATAGCTGGCATCGGTATGGACTTCAGTGTCGTCTGTCTCATCAAAATAAGCAAGTATTGGTGAACCCTTAAGCCGTTTTCTTAATTCGTTAAAGGCTTACTGTTGATCGCTTTCCCATGTGAAGGGCACGCCGTCTTTTGTTACTTTTGTAAGATGTTCCGCAATTTTTGAGAAGTTTTCCACAAATCGCTTATACTAGGCACATAAACGCAAAAATAGACCCACTGACTTTTTCTCTCTGGGTGTGGGGAACCTGTGAACAGCGGCTGTCTTTTCGAGATCCGGACAAATGCCGTCAGAACTAATGTCATGTGTCTAAGCAATCACACATCTTAGAAGCCGAGGTGGCATTTTTCGAATTTAATTGTCAAGTTTGCGAACCAGATGGCTTCTAATACTGTGCGCAGTCGCTATAGATGTTGGTCATACGTTGCAGAGAATACCACCACTTCAAGTAAATATACTAGGCAGGACTGCCATTTTAATCCTGCGAGGACAATGTCCATCATTCACTGGAACGTTGCCGGCGCCGAACAGAGGCTGTATGGAAGCGCTTTGAATTCGTAGAGGCCATCGGGTGTTACGAGTACCGTTTATTCATGGTCCCGCTTGTTGACCTCTATTTGCCAATCAATATCCACTTTTCAGATTCAGATCCAAGGAGAAGAAAAACTTTGCGGATTGCAGCTGATATAGTGTATCGTCGATACGTGGCAGGGGGACGACATCTCGTTTAGCTACACTGTTCAGTTTTCAGTAGTGGACACAGAAACGAAGTGTGTTGTCTTTCTTCCTAACGAGCACTACGGGGGAAGACCATGGACTATTCGAAGGCTTTATGGCATCATCTGAGAGCATCTCTTCCACTTGCTTCTTCATAACTTCCCGTTGTTTTTGTGATACTCGATATGGGTGCTGGCATATAGGCCTCGTGAGGTCTTGTGTTATAATTCTGTGTTTCGTAGTTGACGTGCGCTGGACCTTCAAGGCAGTTGAGAAGCATTCAGAGAATTTCTTAACCTAGGCATAAATCTGGTTCTTTTGACTCTCCGAAAGACTCTGGCTGATGGTCATGGATGTGTCAATGTTAGAGGCCACTGATCGAGTGGTTGACGTCGTTAAGCTGCATAGTTCAGTCGTTATACAGAAGTCGTGTAAATAAGCAACAGCCATGCCTTGAGTGATGTGTTGAAGCTCATTCGAGAAATTTTTTCAGAATAATTGGTTAATGATTTAGAGTATTAAGTACTCTACTATGTGAGAGCATAAGCAATCCCGACGACATGACTCAAAGCTTGATGACTGAAGAATTTGTGTGTTTAAAAAAAGCGGTTAACAATTTTGATTACTTGGAACTCTACTATGGGAGAGCATACAGCCGTCCCGTTGTATTGAAAACAGAACGTTTTTTTTGCACGCTCAAAGAGTTTGTGTTTAGAAAAAACTTATTGCCACAAACGTCAATAACACTTAACAGAACATTTCCTTCTCAGACATACTAAACAATGATGACAAAACAGACGTCATTTACATGAACATGGATAGGAGATGACGTTGAAAGAACATGTACACTCGATGGTTCACACAAACACAACCACAAAACTACTTCAAGGTAAACAAGATACACAAATAAAACAAAAATATGTACATTTTGCATATTTACATGTTAGCATGCCATTTCTGGCAGCGCATTGACAGATCAGCCTACCAATACCAGGCCGGCCGAAAGACAAGTTTCACTCGTCCGTCATAGACCGACACAAAAGGGCAAGACCAGTGCCGAAGAAATTCCTCTTCACCGAGGAAGAAGAGCTACTCCGACAAAACAGACAGCAGCTCCGAGTACAATCGTTCTAGGATCGGGTAGAGCGCGCGGCGGTGGCGGCCCGCTGCAAGCGCCGCGTAGCGATTGCGCCAGAGGCAGAAACAGCCAGCAACAATGAGAATACAAGCGAAGCGGCCTCGCGATCAACGCCCAGAAGAAACGAAGCGATTTGCTCTGAGGCAGTGAAATCAGGCATGTACGGCTCTGCAAAAAAAGCGAGCAATGACACAATGCCTCAAAAAATGCTGATTTGTTTCCCGAAGGGAGCAGTTCGGACATGTTGCTGACTGGATTATTCTCCACCTTTCGAGGCGGTCGAGAGTGGGAAGCACACCCCATCCCAGGCGCCACATGAAGTCCCGGAGGTGTCCAGGCAAAAAAGAAGCCGTTAAGGTGCTCCAAGACACCCGTCTAGAGCGAGCACGGCGGGCTGGCGGGACCAACGGAAGCAACAAAGCAGCAGTTGTCTCAACTATGTGGTTGTTCAAAACATCTATGCCAGGACAGCTCGACTTGACATGGCGATAAAATGCAACAGTTGTTGCATAAAACGCAGAAAGTGTTATTGACTGCAGCCCCCTGTTAAGTTGCACAGTAGGCTTCAAATGCCGAAGGTGAGTACCCAGAAAGTAATATGAAAGCGTTCGTGCGGGAGATTCCTCCCCTTGTACTAGGCGCTAAAGGAAGCGCAGTGCCAGCAGCCGACAGCGTATGGACACTGAAGGGAAAGCAAAGCCTCCCTGAGAACGCTGCTGTCCCAGTGTCGCCTGACCGAAAAAAAAGAACACAAAGCAGACTGCAGTGATTGCACAATACGTAAAGATGGTTGCACAACGTGAGAAAAGTACCAAATGCGACCACAAAATACAGGCTGCGCTAGGTACTTCCGCTCAAGAAGCGGGAAGTCAAAATCCCGTGCATCCTGAATTTTCTGTCTTACTTCTTCGAGAGCGTTTAACCAAACAGATTCGCAAATGCCGTAGTGGTTGTATAAAATACCTAAAATACGAAGGGACGTGGCCGGCTAAATGAGAAAACCGGCGCTAAGCCTGCAGTTTGGAGAGCCAACGAATAAATACCGGGATTTGGAGATTTTCAACGCTGCACCTGAAATGTCGCCATACTGAGAAAATACAAGCAGGCTGCGTGAAAGGCTATCTTCACCAGAAAGGTACAAGGTTATATTATCAGCGAAAGCTGTGACTTTCACGACTCCGCTACCAGGAAGCGCAAGACCCCGGACACGTGAATCCGCGTCAAGAGCACGCAAGTATGGCTAGGCTGAGGACAAAGAGCACAGGAGACAATGGACATCCCTGACGGACCCCACGGGTTATGCAAAAAGCGCCACTTTCCCAACCATCCAGAACTAGTGTGCTTTTCAGACCAGTGTACGTATTTTTATTTATTTCCACAAACGAATGAGAAAAGCCGAAGGCTGTGAGCACATTAAGGATATACGCGTGCCCTAGTCGGTCAAACGCTTTTTCCTGGTCCAAAGACACAAGGATACCACGCGCAGATCGTGACAGAGTATAGGCTAAGATATTCCGTGTGGTATATGACAAGCTGTGTATTTCTCGTCCAAGATCTGATGAAGTCTAGTGATGACCTACCAGGGTGTTCAACAGACCCCTCAAACGTTGAACGGCTACCGCCACGAATACCTTATAGTCAACGTTGAGGAGCGTGATAGGTCTCCAATCTTCAGGATTAACAGAGGAAGCATCACCCTTTGGAATAAGCACAATGCGTTCATCTCGAAAACTTGATGGAAAGACACCGTCCTCGTAGCATCGCCGGATTACCGCGGTAAAGGTAGCACCAATCTCATCCCAAAATGTCAAGTAAAACTCGACAGGAAAATCGTCTGGCCCTAGGGCCGTTCCACGTTTCATAGATTTCAGTGCCGCCTTTACCTCTTCAGCCGACGGAGGGATGTGCAGGCAATCCGCAGCTTCTTGAGGAATACGGGGCAAATTTCTAAGCATTGGCGGTGTTTCATCACAGTTAGTCCGCATGGCCGAACACGACATTGCTTCAAAATGCGCCAAGAAAACAGATCAATCACGCGTAGGAAGCCGCTGCGCAGGTGGTATTTGTGCTGTCATAGAGACAGATGGCTCTGATTGCCCAAAAAACGAATGTCTCGCGTGGCGCAGCACCTCGGGATGTGCACATGGGTTGTGTCTACAGCGCCATGCTGCTGCCGCCAGGGACGAAGCAGCAGTCAAGCGTCGAAAGCGTTCACGCAGTTCACGCTGCCACGCTCGCATCAGAGGAGAAGGCGTCTTGGCGCGCAAAGCAATGGGTAACTTCATCGCAGTATCAGCAAGCTCTTCAGAAACGCGTCGACGAAGCGAGCGCCCCTCAACTGCGCAGCGCAGGTGCCACTGTGTTTTAAGCGCATCCCAATCTTCAGGACCAGACGCTGTGAGCGACACACGTATTGCGCGTGACAAATCTGATCTTGAGCGCGCGTCCTGCAGGACGCGAACATCAAGACGCCATGGCTTTTCCGAAAAAGAAAATGGAACTTAGAGCTTCAAGACAATAGGCCGATGATCAGATACGTTCACAGGAGAAGGTGGGAAGGACGGAACGCATAAATCGGAGACAAACGCCTCTAACGCTCGTGGGAAATAAGCCCCGTTGAGCCTGCTGGAGGATCGTCCACGTTGCCATGTCTATACAAAGGTATTTCCGTGCACTACATTGTGTGCGTCTAGTAATGAAAAGTGGTGGACAAGGCGACGCAGCTCGCGTGAATTCCAAGCAGACCGGCCCCAGCCAGGACTTTGTACATCGGTTCGCGTATTTAGAACGCAGTTGAGGTCGCCAATCAGAATGACATCACGACCGTCAAGAAAAAAAAACACATCCAGATGTCTAAAAAAGTCATTCGACTGTCCAGGTTGCGCTGGCCCATACACACACAGTATCCTTATTCTGAAAGAAAAGTAGCTACAGTCTAAAGCCAAAACCCTGCCCACGCCATCCTAAAAAACATGATGATTCCGTAATAGAGCTCGAATAAAAATAATAATACCTACTCCCGTAAAACGAGATGTGGCGAAACAAAAATAACAATCTAGGTTATACTTTCGTTCAAAAGCAAGCACTTTGGATAGCGAGAAGAAATTGGTTTCCTGGAGGCACAAAACTTCACAATTTGCAGCGCGGGCGACACTAATCACTTCAGCCTGCTTTGCCGAACTGCGAAAACCCAGAACGTTCAATGAAATAATCTGCAGTGTAGTAGCCATAATAAAAAGTAATCGCCATAAAAGCCATAATAAAAAGCCATAATAAAAAAAAAATCGCCCACACTTTGTGTGGGCGATTTTTTACGTGTACGACACGATGTCGAAATGGTCGGAGCGGCCACAACAGAAGAGTCTGTGGTATTTTCACCACTGTTTTCCGAAATAACAGGGGTCGTAGGGTCAACTCCAACAGCAGCAGCCTAAGAACTGTGGTCATTTGCGCACTGAACATCAAGCGGCGTCAGAGAAGAGACGCCGACGCCGTTTTCAGGGCAGTGCATTGCGTCTTTCGAAGCGCACGGTTCCTGCACCAGCGGGGAGGCCGACGCGCGAAGTGTCGCATCGACAATCGCGCCTTCGTTGTACGCTTCGTTTGAAGTAACTTGTAGGGGTGAGGCCAGCACAGCGTCGGTGACCTCCTCTGCGTCCCCCGAGTCGGTAGTTGGTTCCGTTGCCGGTGTCAGTGGTGGAAAGGCACCAGCCGCAGCGTCTGAGTAAGAGCGGTGGACAGGGCAAACCACAGTTGGGTGGCCGTCCCTACAGCGTCGACACGGGCGGTCACATCCTTCACTAACGTGACCGTGCACACCGCAGCGACCACAATACGGTGTTGTGCACTGGGCTCACAGATGGTCCCCTGAGCCGAATCTTCGGCATACATGCTGGAGACTACGGTAGTCAAACGTAGCACGGTGACCGGAGATGCGCAGGTATTTCGGCACAGGATTAGCGGCGTTCATCTCCATTCGATCATACCACGTTCCAGTGAGTACGCCGCGTCGCCCGCTCATCAAACCACTGGTGACTGTGAGCACCTTGCCATATGGGGATAACGCTTGGACGAGAGCTTTGTTTGAGACGAACGATGGCTGGAACAGGCAGGCGACGTTGGTCACTTGTGGGCCAACGGGAACGACTTGCACACGCTCGCCGCCAATCACCAGGCAGCAAGCATTGACGATTAGAGACATGGAGGCCATGCTGTGAGTAAGATATCTGCACGACCATTCGTCAAGTGAACACGACCCCGAGCCACGCAGACGCCTTTGTTATAAAATAGCCCAACAATTGTATCCGCTATACCTTCGCGGTTGTACAATGCGTCATTCTCTACGAGCACCATTACACTGCAACGTGGCGGCACAGATACGTCTTCATGAACAACGCGTAGAGCAGTTAGGCGTCGTTCCTCAGATTTCTCCACAAGCATAGCTTGCTCACTCAAAAACGACACGCTGTACCTACGCAGGTTAATTACAGCGTCATTATCTTGCGAAAATTATTTTCTATCATGAGTTCCCTTAAATATTCTGGTAGCACATTGAAATGGGCAACGCAAATGAAGCCCCGTCTTTCAAGTCTTGCAGTGCATCTACCAAGGGATGTAATAAGGTCACCACCTGCCATGTGTATCTGCGATCCACTCCACTGTGTCACAACTTTCTTTAGCTTCTTCACCATCTTGTGACTTATCACTGAATAATCAGCGCTGGTGTCGACTAAGACATTCAGCTCTGAACCTTCCATTCTCAACCTCAAATCTGAAGTAATGCTTGCGCTGCTGCGCCAATTCTCCGGAAATACACCATCGTCACCTTCAAACCGTATTGGAGGATCTTCATAAATGAGGTTATTAGTGGCCTCACCTTCACAGGTTACTTGTTTCAGTTTTCCGGGAGTGGACTTGAAGAAGAATTACCAGACTTCCTTGAAGGTGCACGTGGGCTGGGTGACCGGTAGCGCATAGGCGATGGTGATTGTGACTGATCTTGGCGTCGAGGTGGTGAGTTCTGGAGCGTGAACAAGTACTCCTCAATTTATGCTGGTCGTTCGCTGTTTCGGGGGAATAGTGCATACGACGGGAAGCCTGTTAATTCAGCCTGTCGGTAAGGGCAGAATCTGTACAGATAACCCGCTTCACCACAATGAAAACACAGCGCCCACTATCAAGCCAGACGTCACTTTTCGTGGGCCTATGCTCCACATAGCGAGGTATGCTACGTGCTCCGGGGGGCAGATAGGTAGCCGTTGGTTCCCGTAGATGAGGTGCGCTGCGTGCTGCAGGTTGGAGAGAAGTCGCCATCATCGCAACTGCTGCATTGCTGTGTTCCGTGGGTTGTCTGAAAACTTCAGAGTATGTTTGGATAGGTTGAATTGGCTGCAGCTCAGACTCTGGCTCTCGTATGACCTATCTTTGTTGTTCTCGAACAACGTCGGTAACAGATAATGCAGTTAAAATCCGGGGCATTTGCAATCTGCTCAGTTCTTCGATTTAAAAGCAGCCTCCGCCTTTTCTCTCCGGTCTGTGTTCGCGTACGTAGCCACCACTTCCCGTCGAAATACCTTCGAAGTGGACAACGAGGTTTCATGGTTCTCAGACCATGTCTTTGTGAAGTCTTCCAGGGCGAAGTACACGTGACGGAGCCTGACGGAGCCTCTGTCATCCCATAATTCAAGCTCGCCACTCTCTCGAACAGGTCCAACCAATCTTTCATGTCTTCGTACGAGTAGCCGTGGAATACTAGTGGCTGGTGCGGTTGGCTGATGAACACTTGTGCTGGTTTTACCTGGCTAGACGTAGTGGTTGCGTCCATCGTCTGAGTTCCCCTTGGTGTGAAGTGAAAAAGACCGAACTCAGGTCAGTCACCTCGAAGATGGCGACTTGCCCTCTGGTGTATTGGAGTCACTTCCACGGGATTCACTCACTGGTGTTCGGGGCTGCGCTGTCTTGAGCTCGTGGGGCTTCGATTGATACCCAGCACCTTCCCCAGAAATGTATAGCAATATATAGGTTTAACTATCAAACCTTTTTAGTCCTCAGAATAAACACTACTAGATGGACGTTGATTGTACAATATTATGATATTTCTAGTATACGTGTGCGTGCGACGCTTTGGAAAGGTTATTGGTATTTAATCTGGACCAATTCATTCCTTTGAGCCTAGCAGTAAATGAGTAACCCTGAGTCATATACCTCATTAGTTCCATAGTAGATATAAGGCAGCTCTTCGAGGTAATTGAGTAATAAATCCTCAAGTTAAACGTTCTTTCTTTAGTTGATTGACGTATTTTAAAGTAGTGTTCGTGGAAGTTTGTTTCATAACAGTCGCTGCTCATACTGGCACTGCTACTTGCTGTTCAAACACATTAAAGAGATTGGAGCAGCCTATATATAAACACGACAACATATTGGAAGTTTAGAGATCTCGTGAGAGAAAGAAGTAACTATATATACAGCAGTAGGAAGAAAAAACGCAGCGTTACAAATCTACTGATATTGAAACAAAATGCTGGTAGATGTGATCACTGATTTTAATGCTATTTGCTCAATGTCATTCGCCCACTTTACTACACATGTGTATACAACAGCGGATATATTGCGCGTAGTGGAAACTTACAGGAAAAGTTCATCACAGAGATCTGCATGCACGTACGTCTCAAGAGATAATAGAAGCTGGGGCACCACTTTCAATCGCTAGAGCAAAAAAAAAACATTGAAAGAGCAGGTTTTATAAAAATTTGCAAAAAACGTTTATTTACCACACTATAGGTTTACTAGATATGAGGAAATATACAATTCATAGCATAATTATTTTCTGTTAAGTGATTGTTCATGTATACTAATATTTTGTTTCTCCACTCCAGATTTGCAACGACAGATTTGATGAATCATGACCAAATCGACTCTTGCGCTTGCGTTATTTGTATCATACACTGCTTCAAGCTTGGCAACTAAAGGTATTTTTTCAGGCAGGTGACTACTCAGATTGTTTATAACATAGGTATCTTGAAGACCATGTTTCCTCCATTGTTCATTATGATGGCAAGTCATTGAAATATTGGTGACAAGTAGTAGATAATCCGAAGATTTCAGACAATTTTCACAATACTTTTAGTTTTGTTCTACATGAATGCAGAAGGATGTTTGGCTGATTATAATACATGTCTAACTAAGCTGCGAAAAGTCTTAGAGGCACTGGCTCCCATGGCTCCTGGTACAGCTGTAAAAATAATTCGTAAAAGCAAAAATCTGTCCTGTTTCACCCGGCTTTACGGGTGCAGTAGGACATCACTTGGGAAGAGTTGGATTTGTCTTAAAAAAGGGCCCGGGTGTCTTGAGCGATTGTTATAAACGGATAGCTTGACATCGAAGATTTAAAAAAGACAGGGGTTCCACAATTTTGTCTGCACACTTCATTTTCGACACTAACAGCTTCATACCGATATCTAAGTGGTGAAGCCCCGACAATCTTATCAGGAGGAAAGTAGAACATAACTGCGCAATGACGCTGAGATGTTATAGCTGTCCTTGACTCTAGCCATCTCATTACAGCCACTTCTTTTTACTGAAACTGACAAGAATGCAATCGCCTTTTGTTACTTTAGTGTATAAATTCGGTCAATTGAATTTCACAAATTTCATGCCAGTCATTATAAAAGCCTGACATGCAACTAAACTTGTGAAAAACAATGACAAGTGTGCCTTTTTCACTCTAAGAACACCAATCCTTTAGTAAATGCCACTTCTTTCTTAGATGGGCGTATTTGGCAGTCTTAGCTGTACTGCGCTCCTTTTTTGATTGTGTAGGGCTGGCCTCTGCGGATTCTTTTTCAATAGTATGGTTCTCCAATGCACGCGTAACGGCTTTTGATAAACTTTTTGTCGTCTTACGCTGTTTAAGCAGTGGGGCAAATGTGGGAGTGGGTGACCGAAAATTAGTTCGGCAGATGGGATCAGGAAGGTTGCAGGTGTAACGTGGCAGCAGGAAGCAGAGGACCATGATGCATAGGCGGAACATGATGATGGTGATGAACGCAGTGTGTCTGCATGATAGAGAGGAACAAGACATTGTCCCGTTTCAGCCTCAAATCAACCATCCCATTACTCCCCAACTACGTTTCCCAAAGTAAACAAAGCTCAGCGACTAAAGTTCAACCGTAAAGCTTGAACTTTTTTCTTTCAAAAAGTACAGCGCTGATGCGTGTTTTCGAGAAAAAAAATTATTAGCGTCCAAAGCAGTTGAAATCCGAGAGAGGCACATTTGTGATAGCAGACACTTACTTTCAGCTCGTAAAAACGTCGAATTCTAGTTATAGAATTCTCTACTAGCCGAACACGCCCGCCATTGAATCCACGTAATCGACCTGTTGGCACCATTCAATAAGTCGTTGGCAAACGTTTCTCAAGCAATTGGAAAAGAGATAGACGCAATGTCCCATTCCTCCAAATGTACCATACCTTCTAACTCCCCCCTACATTGAAGTACTGCAGAAAAATCAGGAGCCTGAGCGGAAGGTCCAAGAAAGTCATAATGTTAGCTCGACTAGCAGCTTCCTAACAGCTTAGCAGCGTCTTGACAAAAGTTCTCTGGCGACGTTTACTACAAGCATGAAGCCAGAATATGCGTTTTTGTCCATGCACGCATTTATACAACTAGGGCATTTTATGCAGAACCAACCAACCATACATACTGTATTACCTGCACTAACTGCACGAACTTCACTTTTTGATACTTATCTTTAGCATTCGTATTGCCTACTACGGCCACTGAGAAAACTGTCTTTGTATAGGCTGCGAGATTATTTGTTCATTACTACCAGTCAACTGAACTCCTTTAGTTCCAATCTGCTCGTGGTTTTAGTTTTTCTGGGTTAGTTTTGCTGGTTTTCTATACTAATACACATATTTTATTGTTATTTACTTTAACAACCCACCTTTCGGACAATCGCAACGTGGCTTATGGGACACCCAGGAAACGCAACGAGGGAATCTGATACGATGGTAAGAACCTTAAGTAAGAAAAGACGCTCGCACACACGTGTAATACTGTCAAACACGGCGTTTATTTGCGGTTGCACCGCCATGTTTTTCGCGCACTGTAACTAGCTCTAAGTGCGTTAATTATGTAACTACACTGTATGAAAGAGTTAATGACCAACTTTACACACAACAATTTTCAGGGAAGCTTTCATATCACAAAATTCAATGATGGCAACATGCACAAAAATCACAGTATATCCTAAAGTGAACGAGGATGAGTGGGGTGAAGCGTCCGTCCATGTGTCCAACCGTTCGTGAGTTTACAGGTTCGCCTGTCTATCCATCTGTCTGTTCATCCGTTCGTGCTTCTGTGCGTCCTTCTGTGTATCTGTCCGTGCATCTGTCTGTGTATCTGTCCGTGCATGCTTCCAACCTTTCATATGTCCATCCATTCGTCTCTGCTTTCATCCATCCGTCCGTGCTTCTGTCCATCCGTCCGTCCGTTCATCCGTCCGTCCTTGAGTCCACCCGTTCATCCTTCCGTCCTTGAGTCCACCCGTTCATGCGTCTGTCCTTGAGTCCACCCGTTCATCCATCCGTGCTTCTGTCCATCTGTCCGTCCGTGCTTCTGTCCATCCTTGAGTCCACCCGTTCGTCTGTCTGTCTGTCTGTCTGTCTGTCTGTCTGTCTGTCTGTCCTTGAGTCCACCCGTTCGTCTGTCTGTCTGTCTGTCTGTCTGTCTGTCCATTCATACTTTCGTCCATCCCTCTGGACGTGCGTCCGTCCATGCGTCCGTCCGCCTATGTGTCCGTCCTTGCTTCCGCCGATCCACGTGTCCGTCCATGCCTCTGTTCATCCGTCTGTCTGTATCTGTATGTGTCGTCCGTTCGTCTGTCCGTCCGTCTGTCCGTCATACACACTAGCACCACCTGCTGAGTGAGCCATACAACTAGGTGGTTACGAATTGGTCACAAAGAGACATCCATGAACAGAGCCACGGTTTTAGGAGTTTAGCCCCTAAAACTGGGCACTATAGCAAGCGACAGAAACGTGGCCCTCAAACTCACGCTCGGCGCATGTGTATCAGCGTGTGTAGTTTTTGAATAATTGATGATCTCACGAAATTAGACTTGCCACTATTCAGCCACTTTGGACACGAAAATATGATCGTTTCATCAAAGTCGCTCGTCCTTTCGCATTACCAGATTTTACTGTTAGTCATATTTGACGGGGCTTAACGTCCAAAACCACGATATCTTTATGAGAGATACCGTAGTAAAAGGCTCCAGAAACATTGACCACCTGAGTTCTTTAAGGTTCATCTAAGTCAAAGCACATGTGCCTCAAGTGGAATTTAACACGGCGACCACATTGTTCTGTTGCCTGTATGTGAACGCACAACAGTCGTTCTTAACTGCTGCCACTGATGAAATAGTATTATCTGGAATATTGCGTTCTAAAACAGCGTCCCAAAGCCACCATTGCGACAGTCGCCATCGTCGAGCACTAAGGATATATCATTCATCAGCTGTTCCTTAACGCGCAATAGAGTAGCACAGTTAATGGGTATCCAGCCTTTCGCCTCCACCTAAGATCTCCGTGGCCACCGAGGTCGTACCCTTGACATTATGGCCAGCAGCTGAGCGTCGTAACCCCTGATATGCATCATGGTGGACTGCAGCTACTAAAGTGTTGCGCCATTGAGCACGTTGAAAAATGTCCGTTTTCCGGCATAGTGGAAGGTAAAAGTTCGGTGGAAGCACTGTGGAATGACAAAAAGAAAAAAAAAAAACAGGACGAAAAGGAAAGGAAAGAAAGACGAATCAGGTACTCGCACGCGAAATTTGGCTTGCTTCTGTTTTCCCGACCGTAGAAGGAATCCTATGTTTTTTCCGAAGTGAAGCTTTTTATGTCGGAAGCCTGCCGCCACCGTCGAAGCTTCCTGCGCTGGGCAAGTGTGCCGATTGGCGCCGAACAATACAACAGGCGGACGCTTCCGGTGCTGCGGAAGCGCACAAGCAGCGACACATGGCTTGCGCGTGGCTGCGCGTGCCGCACGCTTACTCACTCTACAGTGTCCAGAAATATATTTCTAGACACTGTACTCACTCAGTCAGGGCCGCCACCGAGCGCAGTAGACATTTTATCTCACCCTATAATGTCTTCATGAAAGCCAGTAGCGAGATCTGTCGTTTGCGTCCCTTTTCCAAGGAGCTTCGCTCATTTCGCGTGCCCACCTAGAACTGCCAGTTTTTAAATACGAAGCATTTCTTAGCAAACTTCGGTGACTGAGCGTATCTATCTATCTATCTATCTATCTATCTATCTATCTATCTATCTATCTATCTATCTATCTATCTATCTATCTATCTATCTATCTATCTATCTATCTATCTATCTATCTATCTATCTATCTATCTATCTATCTATCTATCTATCTATCTATCTATCTATCTATCTATCTATCTATCTATCTATCTATCTATCTATGACTTTTAGCTCTCCTGGCGGTTTTGTTATTGGTATCGATACCAAACTTCGTATGGCATAACATGGCTGTATGCTGAGCATAAGTGACTAGTCATAACATAAAATCATGAATTGTTCGTCATGAATTCCATGTTTTACATTTAGTGTTCTTGCTGCCCTAGCAGTAGTTTCGTTAACATGCACTGTTGCAAAACTCGTATGGTATGACAAGACGTCATGGAGAACACAAGCGACAAACACTAACATGAACATCATGATATGCGTGTCAAGTAACAACATGATAACATGCCACACTCATGATGTGCTTGCGGCCGTCTCGCTAGCTTCGAATATAGCGAAACTTGGCATTACGGGGCGTGAATAGTTGACAAATGTATGTGACTGGCGAAAACATGATAATCATGATATGCGCGTCATGTAACAACATGTCTACATACTACGCTCATGATGTGCTCACGGCCGCTTCGGTAGCTTCACTTATACCGGATTCGTTATTACAGGATGTGAATAGATAACGCAGGTAAGTGACCAGTTAAAAAATGATAATCATGAGTTGCGTGTGATGTATCACCATGACTTCATGCTACGCTCGTGATGCACTTGCGGCCATTTTGCTAGCTTCACATGTAGCGAATACGGTATTGCGTGATGCGAACGGATGACATATGTAAGTGACAAGTCCAAACATGATAATCATGACACGCGTGTTATGTAACAACATGACGACACGCCAAATCATTGATGCGCTCGCGGCCGTTTCGCTTGCTTCATATGTACCAAATGTGATACTACGTGACGCGAACGGACGACATATGTAAGTGACACGTTCAAACATGGTAATCATGACATTCGTGTCACGCAACAACATGCCTACGTCCCACGCTCATGATGCGCTCGCGACCGTATCGCTACCTTCAAAGGAAGGAAGGAAAATAGGAAGAAAAGAATGGCAGGGAGGTTAACCAGCCTACAAGCAGCCGGTTTGTTACCCTGCGCATGGGAGGGGGATGGGGAAGATGAAAGATAGAGAGCAGAGAGGGAAGAGAGATAAACACAGCACATTCGGCAGCACACGCGCGCACGCTCAGTCATAGTCCAGTCTTGTCTTTCGCGGTTTGTGACATTGCTGTTACAGCCACTTGTTTCAGTCCGTGTCGCGTAGAATTTCAACAGACGTTTTGTCGCCTTCTGTTGCAACTCTAGGGTATTTGACAGAATAGTGTCCACAGACATTTGGCTGTTGTCGATGCGCGTGAGAATGAACGCCAGTGACTGTCTCTGAATGTCATACAAGGAACAGTCACACAGGATGTGCTGTAGCGTCTCTTCGCAACGACAGCCATCGCAGAGAGCATTGTCGGCCATTCCTGTGACAAAAAAATAAGATTTTGTTAACGCCGCTCCTAGCCATAGGCGATGAAGAAGGGTGGCTTCTCTTTGATCGAGACCAGTGGGCATGCGGAGAGTCATCAAAGAGGACAGATGGTGTTGATTCGTCTCGTTGCTAGGTGGGCACCATAGTGAAAACGTAATTTCAAATGCTAAATGTAGTATTACGTCTCGTGGATGGATGACGACGGTGTGCGAATGATGCGAACTTGATAATCATGAGATGCGTGTCATATATGAACATGACTACACGCCACACTAAAGGCGCCAATACACTTCTACGTGACCCAGCGCGCGTGCGCGCCGGCGTTCGTTTCGTCACGCTGCGTTGCTTTGACGCATGCGCGTTTGAGTGCGCCTGGCGTCCCTCCGTCTCGAAGAAAGGCGGACGCAGTGCTGTCTGGGTCTCGCCATCTGCGCTAAACGCAGCATGTCAGCATGTCGCTGGTTGCACCGGTCGCGCCTGGCGTTAGACTATACAGTGTTCGCGGCTGAACCAGACGGCTGGAGGTGTTTCTCTCACAGTTGCTTGATAGATCTGCTGCAGCTCACCCAATCAAAATCCTGGTGGACTTTGTAGCCTGGCAAGCAGGGAACACCCATCAGGCGCATGGGCTAGCCAATAAATGTGTAGAAGCCCTCGTTGCTTTAGAAGCAGGAAGAGAGGCCAGACACCTGCCTCTGCCACGGTGGATGCGACTAGAGAGGGCATGCGTGACCTTTCTCTCTCTCCATTTACCCTCCTTTCTCAGCGTTTGCTCACTCTCCCTCTGTCTCAACTAGGTATCTCTCCCAGTGGCGATTACACCCGCACTGCGAATGCGCGTCGTTCAGTCCTTTCTCCTCTCCTACGCTTCTCTTTCTCTCACCTCGCAACACCAACGCAGGCAGCGTCTGCTAGCGAGTGACTGCTCGCGCTGCACAGCCGTTATCTACTCACCATGAATAGGAGGCATTGGATCTCACCTCCAAAGCATTGCTGGTGGGATATTTGAATCTCCAGTACGTTGCTGAACAACAAAAATTTGCAGCGTGCACACAAACTAAAAGCGGACTGTTCGGTCTCGGTGTCTAATTGGAGCCTTCAGTCTCTTATTACTCATTAACAGAGATTATTGCCATGTTCCAGTAGAAAACGCCGGTCCATGACAGCGTACTTCGCGCCTACACACTTTTTCTCTCTTCTGCAACGCCGCGATGAGTGCCATAATCAGGGGCACCGCGAATGCAAGCTCTAGCACCCGCTGCTTGGCATCTACCAATGGTTTCGTTTAGTGGGAGATGGTGTAAGTTTTCATTAGTTTTGGCGATATGCCATGGTGAGAAAGGCGCTAAGATCGTGTTATCAAAGGGGTTTTGTTCGCGACGTTATTCATCGGCTACTAGAAAGTGATAAGATGTGAAATGTGTTTAAAACAAACGTTTGACGATTTGAAGTACTATGGGCGAACAATAAAATATCGGTGTAGTTGACATTAAGAAACCACTGATAAGTGGCGAAGAAGTATATACAAACATCATGGAAAAACATACAGGGGATCAACGGCTACCACATTGCTTCATAAAGAAAGCAACAGAATACCAATCAAGAAGGGTGCAAAGCAGGGGGATACAATCTTGCCAGTGCTAATTACCGCTTGCCTACAGCAGGTTTTCAGAGGCCCAGAATGGGAGCAGTTAGGCATAAGAGTTAATTGAGAGTACCTTAGTAGCCTGTGCTTTGCCGGTGACATTGCATTGCTGAATAACTCAAGGGACGAATTGGAACTCATGATTACGGAATCGGACAAGAAGAGCAGAAAGGTGTCTTAAAATTAATCTGCAGAAAATGAAAGTATTGTACAACAACCTCGGAAGGGAGCAGTGCTTCGAGATAAGTAATAGTGCACGTCAACTTGTAAAAAAGCCCCGCCGTGGTGGTCTAGTAGCTAAGGTACTCGGCTGCTAACCTGCAGGTCGCGGGTTCAAATCCCGGCTGCGGCGGCTGCATTTCCAATGGAGGCGGAAATGTTGTAGGCCCGTGTGCTCAGATTTGGGTGCACGTTAAAGAACCCCAGGTGGTCGAAATTTCCGGAGCCCTCCACTATGGCGTCTCTCATAATCATACGGTGGTTTTGGGACGTTAAACACCACATACCTACTTACCAACTTGTAAAATACTATGTCTACTTAGGGCAGGTAATAACCGCGGAGCTGAACCACGAGATTGAAGTAACTAGAAGAATAAGAATGGGGTGGAGCACATATCGCAAGAACTCTCAAATTATGACACGTAGTTGCCCTTATCCCTCAAGAGGAAGGTATATAACAGCTGCATCTTGCCGGTACTTAGCTATGGAGCAGAAACCTGGAGACTAGACTTACAAAGAGGATTCAGCTTAAATTGAGGACGACGCAGTGGGCGATGAAAAGAAAATGGTAGGTGTAACTTTAAAAAATTAAGAAGAGAGGTGAGTGGATTAGGAAACAAGCGGGGGTTAAGGATTTCATAGTTGAAATCAAGAGAAGGAGGTGGACATGGGCCGGGCATAGAGCGCGTGGACAGGATAACCACTGGTCATTAAGGGTAACTAACCGAATTCCCAGAGAAGGCAAGCGGGCTAGGGAGAGACAGAAGGTCAGGTGGGCAGATGAGATTAAGCAGTGAATTCGCGGATATAAAATGGCAGCAGCAAGCACAGTTGACCGGCGGAACATTGGAGAGGCCTTTGTCCTGCAGTGGACGTAGTCAGACTGATGATGATGATCATGATGATAATGATGATAAGCGGCGCCACTTGTTGCTATTGCCTTCCCTTCTATTTCATAATCAAGGTGACGTAGCGGGACTGGCAAAGCAGCTGCTTTCATTCAGCTTAATTGAGAGCGCTGCATTATGAGTCGAGCTGGAGTGTGCCGTCAAAGGATAGTTTCATAGTTCGTGTGGCTTTATCAGTCGACAAATTTAACACTCGATGATTAAGTCGCGGAAAATAAAACCACAGTTGAAAGTTCTCTCGGGCGTGCCCACAATGGCCTCGCTGACCCGTTTGAAGCCTGAGGTTTATAGTTCATAGAGCAGTTTGGCACTTAGATAATTAGTTACGATTACCATTTTATGTCTCGTTAACAAAGAAATCGTCTGCGGCTACTCTGGTATAATGAAAGGTAGTAGCAGAAATGTTCATTGAATAAATGACGTTTAAATATGCAGCCTAATAGAGAGCATGGCGCAGCATCAGGGGCGTGCAATCAGAAAATAAGTGGAAAAGCAAAATAAATAAATGTAGTAGAAAGATAGCAGTATAAGCAGCCAGGCTCTCGTTCATTGACGGGGGAGGCATTAGGAAAAGTCAGTGTCCAGCAAGTTGCGCGTGCCTAACAATAAGCGGCGATGCCAGGCGCTTTCAGAAGCTCCAACAGGCTGCAGAGAGCCCGAAAGTTGGGAGGCGAAGGGAGCTGAAAGTCGTTTCAGGGGGTCGCAGGGAGGCCGTGTTGCATGTAGGCAGTGGTGAACCCTAAGCGTTCCTGCGGCAACGCTGAGCAAACACAAAGAAGGTGCTCAAGTGTTTCAGGGTTGCCGCAGCGTTCGCAGGCTGGTGAAGGGGAGTGTCCCTTGGCGTACAAGCGCGCCGCTGTTCGCACACAACCCGGGCGCACGCGAAAGATAGTGGCGTGCTCCAGGTTAGTGAGACGGAAATATAATTGAGTTTGCTTGGTTCACCGCAATAGCACTTTTTCTAGGTTTTTTCGTGATTGTTGGAGCACCCTAACACCCGTGATTGCTGGTTTCACGTTCATCAAAAACACTGCGTGCCCGTTAATCATATTGTAACGGGGAATTGGTGTGGTCGTCAGAAACATACATGGCAAGTATGTGCGTCAATGTGCGGTTGAGGCACTCAGTAATTTTGTTGGTCTGAGGATGGTAAGAAGTCGTACAGTTGTGCTGCGTAGTACAGGATCTAAGGAGGTCGTCAAACACACGAGACAGGAAGCAGCGGCCATGATCCGTGAGTAGGTGAGAAGGAGCACCATGCTGAAGGTTGATGTCATAGAGTAGGAAATCTGCGACTCCCGTTGCGCAGCTGGTCGAAAGCGCTCGAGTGATTGCATACCGAGTGGCATAATCCATAGCTGCTGCTATTCATTTGTTTCCCGTTGCCGATGTTGGGAACGGACATAACAAATCCAAACCCACACGATGAAACAGCTCGGCTGGGACTTCAATAGATTGAAGGTGACCGGCAAGGAGCTACGTAGGCTTTTTCGGACGCTGGTACAGGTCACACGCTACAACGTAGCGGTGAACGGAACGATAAAAGCCCTTCTAGAATACCCGTCAGCGGACGCGATCATAGGTTCTGGAGACACCTAAATGTCCGGCAGTTGGGGCGTTATGAAGTTCTTGCAAGATGTCCTTGCTCAGATGACGTGGAACGACGAGCAAAAGTTCCGTGCCATCGGGCTGTAAGGGGCAGCGGTACAAAACATTGTCTTGAAGAAAAAATAGGCTCAGTGAAGCGTCCTTATGGTCGGATGGAAGATGGTCAATTATCAATAGCAGCGATAGATCTCGGTGTTGTTACTCAGCTTTTTGCACAAAATCTGTAATGGCTAGGTTGTTGACATCAGCTTCTAACTTAGAGGAGTCAGGTGGATCAACCGGGTGTCGAGATAAGCAGTCGGCATCGCTGTGAAGCTCGCCAGACTTATACACTACAGAGAACGTGTACTCCTACAATCGCGATGCCCATCACACGAGTCTTCCTGTGGGATCCTTAAGGGTTGACAGCCAGCAGAGCGCATGGTGGTCTGTGATGATTGCGAATGTGCGTCCATATAGGTACGGACGAAATTTTGCGATAGCCCAGATGAGAGCCAGGCACTCTCGCTCAGTAATTAAATAGTTCCTTTCCGAATGAGAAAGTAGGCGGCTGGCGTACGCTATGACAAGGTTTGTGCCATTCTGCATTTGTGCGAGTATTGCCCCTATGCGATGGCCACTTGCGTCGGTGCGTAGCTCCGTTCAAGCGGCTGGATCAAAATGAGCCAACACAGGTGGAGATGTGAGCGCAGAAATCAACGACGCGAAGGAATGTTCTTGGTCTTCACGCTAGAAAAAAGGCACGTTCTTTTTGAGGAGATCCGTGAGAACCGAGCAATTTCCTCGAAGTTGCTTACAAAGCGGCGGAAATACGAACAGAGTCCCCAAAAGCTGCGGACTTCTTGCGTGGAACGTGGGACTGGAGACTCGCGCACCGCGCGGACTTTATCAGGGTCGGGTCGTACACCAGCAGCGTCAACAAGAAGGCGAAGTAGCTTTGTCTGACGGTGCCCAAAGGTGCACTTAGACGCATTAAGCTGGAGGCCAGCACAGCGAAAAACGTCAAGGATGACCGCCAGACGTGGAAGATGGCTTTCGAAGGTTGGCGAGAAAACGATGACATAATCCAAATAGCACAGGCACGTCGACCATTTAAAACTACGAAGGAGGGAGTGTATCATGCGCTCAAAAGTTGCTGGCGCATCGCACATCCCAAAAGGCATGACTTTAAATTGATAAAGCCCGTCGGGTGTTATGAATGCTGCCTTCTTGCGGTCGTGGTCATTGACTGAAATTTGCCAATGTCTAGATCGTAGGTTTAGGAAAGAGAAATAGTTGGCACAATGAAGGCAGTCAAGCGCATCATCAGTTCGAGGTAGACGATATACATCCTTCTTGGTTATTTGACTTAGATGGCGATAGTCGACGCAGAGCCGCCAGGTGTTGTGCTTCTTTTCAACAAGCACAACAGGTGAAGCCCAAGGACTGATTGAAGACTTTATGACGTCTTTGTCGAGCATTTTCTCTACCTCCTTCTAGATTATTTGGTGCTCTGAATGAGACACACGGTAAGGACGCTTATGAAGTGGACTGGCGTCGCCAGTGTCGATACGGTGAGCTACGACGCTCGTGCGGCCCAAGGAACGGTCGTCAATATCAAAAATGTCGAGGTAAGAAAATAGAAGACCATGTAGCGCTTCAACTTGGGACAGCGACAGGTCATTTGATATCATTTTGTCTAGGAAAGCTTTATTCTCTGCGGCTGCTGCAGGTTCGGCTACGGTCTTGATGTCAAAAATGAGAGATGAAGTTGTACATTGCTCCAGAGTGGAGAGTTCTGCTAAGGCAATACCTTGAGGAATGACCTGGGTCGGCCCGGAGAAGTTGAGGACAGGGAGGTACGTCTTGTTGTCGCTAATCTTCATTATAGTGTGAGGAAGTATGATGTTCTGGGAAAGAGTCAGGTCAATGAGTGGGGCTGCCAAGTAGTCGCCATCAAAAACAGGTGGGAACGGCGACGTAGAAAGGTACACAACGGCCTGAGGCGGTAATCATAGACAGTCCACGGACCGTAGCCTTGTGCGAGCTGCAGCAAGGACATCAGAGTACAAAGGCAACTCTAGCTGTAAAGGGCCGGTTCAACAATGAATGAGGGCTGAATGCGCGGTCAAGAAGTCAATGCCGAAAATCGCGTCGTGTGGGCAAGCGTTTGGAACAGCAAAGAGGACTGAAGTGTGAAGGCCGGCAACTGTGACGCGGGCAGGGCACATACCAAGAAATGATGTTCAGCTGCCGTCGGCTACTCGCACAGTCGATGACATGGCAGGGGTAAGAACGTTTTTCAGGTGGGATCGAAGACGTGATATCATAACAGATATGTGGGCAGCAGTGTCTATTAGAGCTGTAACGTTCAGGCCATCAATAATGACATCAAGTAAATTTCGTCTTGAATTAGTGGTCGGTAGAGGTTTTTCGGTCTGAGTTGTCAATGCAGTGCCACCTCCAGGAGCTGCACCTGTTAGTTTCCCTAGAACTGTTCAGAATACGCCGGTGACGGGGAGCGACGGCGTTGATAGTAGCGGGGCTGGAGACCCTGAGGCGACGGCGAGCGGCTGGACCGGGTTCCCTGGTCGACGACATCAGCGTAGGATGGTTCGGAGCGTTGCGTAGGACGGCTAGGTTGCAGGTCCTGAAGGTGGTCATCGGAAAAACGAGGTGGTGAATACTGCCCACGACTCTGTTGGTGGTCGTCTAGAAAACGTTGCCAGAAAGGCCATCTGTTGTGGCAGTGGCGGCAAATGTGGCCAACACCATGGCCAGCGAAGCATATTGGTCGATCATCTTGTGTGCGCCACTCAGATGGATTTCGGTAGCGTGATGACAACCGCGGGACCGACGTAGCAGCAGCAACAAGTGGGGCGGCGTGATAGTGAACATTAGGATTTATGGGCTGTGGTGTGTGGCTGGAGATTTGGGGAACAAAGACGCCCATGTTGGCAAAATCTTGTCGCACAACAGCCTGAATAAGATATATCGGGGGCCGAGTTGTCAGGCACGGAGGGTTGATATGCGGAAGTAGCCATGGCTTCCAGCTCCTGGCGGACAAGTCTTGTGATGTTTGGAGGATTCACGAATGGACGTGGTGCCACAAGATCCTTGCAGGAAGAAGTCGCAGCGGTGTTCGGGAGTCGGGAAAAACGTTGCGTGATTCTCCTGCTTTTGGCTTGTTCGAACCAACGACACTCACTGACAATTGAGTCAATGGTGGTACAGTTCTTGCATATCATAATGTTGAAGGCATCGTCAGCTATGCCTCTCAACACATTGCTGACCTGTTTTTGTCACCTTCATGTCTTTGTCGGCATGTCTTTGTCGACATATCAAAGCCGACACGTCTTTGTCGGCCTTCCGACACAAGGCGAGCACGTCTTAGATATAGGTGACGTATGACTCGGTGGAAGATTGAACTCGTGACGCTAGTTCCTGCCTGGCTGCCATTTGTCGAGCAACTGACCAGCCGAACAAGTCACGGAGCTTCTGCTTGCACACGTCCCAACTCGTCAGGTCTTCCTCATGCGTCTCGTACCAGGCGCGTGCAGTACCTCGCAGGTAAAAGATGATTTTGGCCAGCGTAAGCGTCTCATCCCACCTGTATTGCTTACTGACGCGCTCGTATAAGGTGAGCTACTCGTCAACGTCAGTTGTGTCGGTGCCGCACAATGTACCTGGATCGAGAATATCGGAAGGGATCCCAGGTGACGGAGCAGGCATAGACTCAACGGATGGTGCACTGCCTTCAGGCATCGTGGCTGGACGAAGCTGACGTCCGCTACGAAGATCCAGAGTCGGAATGTTACCCAACACTTCCACCAAAAATATGTACCGGGGAGTATTTATTAAGTGAACGCCGGGTGGGCTAACACTGCATACAGTATGCAAGGATGCAGGACAAGAGGGCAGTTCAGACCCAACCCCACAACAACATCGTTGTCTTCATTCCATCTGCGTCGTTTCTGCACCCGTGCCTGAGGTACCTTTCTATACCCGTGACAATATAATGGTGTTGCATGTCCGACTGCGGTAAAACATCATATTACTATTATGACTATTAAGTTTTTCGTTATTATAATATTATAATGTTGTTGATTAGTGTTGAGTAACTTTGGGCAAGTGGTAGGAAGGAATGAACTTTATTGTTCGAAATGGTATACTGATACAGGTTCCGCTTTTACCCTAGGTGTGAGGTCGACTTATTTCAGGAACCATCTGGCCTTCGCTGCCTCCATGGCCCTGGGTCGTGGCCAGTTCTGGTCCTTCGAGGCGAGCTTGGCCTCCCACGTTTCGAGAAGCTGTTCGTCATCTTGAACAGCGTCACAAGTATTCGGGGGGGGGGGGGTGATAGGTCTGCATGTGTGTTGCATGAACACTCGAGGATCTTGTGGGCCAACGTTTCTGGTACGGCACAAGTCGGGCAAATATATTTGTGTAATCTTAGGTACAATCGGTGCATTAGTGTACCGTGTGCGTATGTGTTGCTCTGCAGCCTTCTTTGTATGTTACTGTCCTCTTTGTTGAGGTTAGAATGTGGTGGTGGGCACTCTCTGCGTGCCAGTCTTTGGCGTTGTGGTATTGCTGGGTAGGTGATTGGTACGGGCTCAGTCTCAGCTGACGAAGCCCTGCTGACTGGAGAGCAGGAACGGATAGATCCTTAGGCGTGACCATGGGCCGTGGCGTGAACCGCCTCGTTCCCCTCCAGCCCTTCGTGCCCACTTTTCTGCGCGAATTCTTAACACTTAAAAAAGCTATTTTTGAAATAAGTGCTTCCAGAATAGCAGCGAACACGCTCATAAACTACACATGAGGACACTTTTTGCACGAATTTTTTTGAAATTGTTTTTGTGCAGTTGCTCAAGAGGCCGCAGAACGTTTTCCTCTTGGGAACATCAGGAGAAGTACAGCGTGGAACTCATGCGCCAACGTGCGTTAAAGCAGCATATAGGTATCATAATCGTTATAATAATGAATATGAATGGGAGCTATTTATCGAGCAAACGAGCAAGGTGAGTTCACACATTCTGTTCCTCTTACCAAAACGATTGCAGATTTTCCTGAAGTAATAAAGGAGACACCTTAGCGTGGCTGCCCAACTACTGTCATATTCACCCTACATAGTCTTCGAATATGAGAGAAGCCGTAGCCTACTCGCACGTTTGCCGAGAAAACTTTCTTTTTCCAGGGAGGATCTTAAGGCATTCTTGAGGAGAAAACTTGCTGAAGAACAGTTAGCCAGATGGAAACAAGATAAAAGCATATAAGTGTGATTATTTACTAGCCAACGGCAACGTCGAATGCTGAAATTCGACTATACGTTCCCCAGAGCTTTTTTCTTGTCTTTACTTTTCAAGCAGCAGCCTCCACGAACATTTTCCCTAAATGAAGCAAGTAAAGTAGTTCTTTTTTAGGAGCTATCATTGATAGCATTCTACAATTAGAGTTAGATTATATCAGCGAAGCGCATAGAAAGCATGTAAGAGCCTTCTTCATGGCTCTATGATCATCATAACTCACCGGAAGAGTGCAACAATGCCGATATTGAAAAGGGCTAAGCAAGAAAATGTTTTATGCAATGTTGTAACTGCATATTGATAGGGAACACTCTAGTGATAAGTGCATTGTTGATGATGAAATTTCCCCTCTTCGATACCTTTCTTTCCCCCTCTTCCCTTGCCTAATGCAGGGTATACCCTACCGGGGCTCAACCCAGGTCCCGCCTTTCTCCTTATTTTCTCTCTCTCTCTCCCTATAATATTTGTAATAGATTAAACTGTTCTTCGAATGCCCACAAAATGGTATAACTTAGAAGGACAAATATTTGGTATAGTTGGTACGCCACGATTAAACAACGCAAAAAAAAAAGAATTTGAAAGGAATAAAGGTGACAACATGCGCGCTCGTGTTGTCGCCTTGTTTGTTTGTCATCATTTTTTTGCCTTTTTGTTATTAGAGTGGTACGAATCGCTCAGTGCTGTGCGAAGACAGCGCGTTAGCTGAGTATATGTTAAGGGCGTCACTACACCGCTAAATTAAATGAACGACAGCTGGTTACAAGTGTGGTGGCTGTTTTCGGGCATTTTTCTGCTTTGTGGTCGGCAAAGGCGGTCAGGTTGGGCAGGCGCGCAGCTGTTTTTAATGTGTCTTCAGAGTAGCCGGGGTATGGTATACGCGAAAGCTGTGAAGTCACATTTTCTCACACATAACTTTCTGACATATATCTGATCGTTGACATAAGTGCGTCCTGGTTTCAGGCGATGGTCAAGGTGTCTCGGTTGTCGAGGGCCCCCGAGCTGAAACACGTTGTTTGCGCAGTTAGTGAAAGCACTGGCAGAAAGTCACAATCTTAGACGAGATGCGTGGGTGTCAAGCCACCTTTTGGCAAGAATTGTCCTGCATGCTTTTAGAAATGCGTTAAGTATTACCCAGTGTACTCTCGCAAAGGGCCGGGTGCTTGCACAGGTCTAGATGTCTTTTATGAAGCTCGTCTAATTTTTATCCCACTGCTTTGTGCACTTGCATGTGCGCGTAAGCACTTTTCGAAGCGGAACTTTCATCTTGCTGGGTGTCGGAACCAAAGTGGGAAACTTTTAGGAAGTGGCCCAAGTAGTTAAGTAAGTCGTACTCTTGACTACCGAACGAAATGTTTGTGGCATCTTTCAGGTAATGTGGCACATACAACGTCTGTGAAGGATAGGTTGTCGCGGTTATGTGTGCTCGCCCTTTCATATTGATACATAACAGCCGCTCAACTCGGTTGCATAAAAGAAGAGGACGAAGTTAATTTTTGGTTGATGCTAGACTGGCGCCATCTTGCTCGTCTTGGAGAGTGGTAATATTGGCTAGGAAAGAACTGTGGTAGAACTTGAGTGGTGAGTGAGAAGTGTACCAGTGGAAGAAAGGTGCGGTTTCTCGTAATTTTCAGAATCATATGCGGTACAGCAACCCCATGCGAAAGCATCACGGCAGGAATCAGGGCCACCATGTAATCACCGTCAGGTACTGGCGGCGTGGAGGATAAGTCGACATGTGTGACAGAGTTGGGTGGGATGCGCGTCAAATCAATGCAGAAGAAGCTGGTTTGTGGTGGGCTGGTCGGGTCGGAAAAGAGAGGTAAATTGAGATAGAGAGATCCAGCTGAACAGTCTATGAGGGCAAAGTGCGTGGCTAGAAAATCCATACCAAGAATGAGTTGATGAGGGCAATGTTAGATAACGGCGAAAAGAATGACAGTGCTTCACTCCCCAATAGAAACTCGCGCAGAGCACATGCCAAGAATTGGGCCAGTTCTTCCATCGGCGACTCGTACAGCTTGGTTGAGGGTGGGCGTGACAACATTTTAAGTCGACGGCGAAGGTTAGCACTCATAATGGACACATGCGCGCCAGTATCTATCAATGTGCTGGCACGAACACTGTCGACAGTAACATCCACAAGGTTCTGGTTTGTCGTTAACGTTAAGCGAGGATTTCTTATGAAGGCCGTCAATGCAGCTCCATTTGCAGAAGCTGCACGGCCGAGTTTTCTGGTCGGAGGTGCTGCGAATAGGTCGGGCAGGCAGCACGGCGTTGTGGGGATGACCGGGACTGACAACGAGCAGGGGACGGAGACCGGTCGTAGCGAGGTCTGCTCAGAGGTGCTTCAGGAGCGAAAAATGTGGTGGGAATTGATGAAGAAAGTGATAGGAACGACTGGCGGACAGAAGTGGCATGAGACTTAGGTGCATAATGTGACGGTGGAGTCCAGCGATTGAGGCAGTGACGAGCGATATGACGAACGCGTCGACAGTTAAAACATATGGGCCTGTCATCCAGGGTACGCCATTTGGACGTATTGCGTTGGATTCGAGGAGCAGAAGGGGGACGATAAGAAGGCTCAGCAGAGTATACGGAAGGAACAGGATGTAGGACGACATTCAATAGCTCTGGATGAACGATGACTTATATGAAAAAGATTGTGGTCGGGGAAGGCGCAGGCGCTGGAAATGACGTGGCTACTGGTTGTGCTGCCTCGACCTCTCGACGAATGATGCGTGTGAAGTTGTCCCATTGAGGGGCCTGGGGGAAGGCGTCGGCACACGAAGAAGTCGCCGCTGCGTTCCGAAGGCACGTGATGCTTTGAGCTGCGCAGCGTGCTTTAGCTTGTTCGAAATGTCGGTATTCTTTAAGGATGGTGTCGGTGCTCGAGACGTTGTTAAAAACCAGCAGGTTGAAAGCATCGACGGCAATGCCTTTCAAAGCGTGGTTAACCTTTTCGTATTCTGACATGCGCTGGCCGGCCTTGGAACAAAGGGCCATGACGTCAAGAATGTAGGAGACATATGATTCAGTAGAAGACTAGGCCCGTGTGGCACTTGGAGGCGTTGAGCTTGAGTCCGGCTCGACGGAAAACGTCCTGAATACAAATGTGGGGAAAAGACAATAACATCGTCAAGGTAAGACAAGCAGGTGGGACATTTCAAACCTTGGGGTAATGAGTCCACCACTCTTTCAAATGCGGCTGGCGCATTGCAGAGACCAAAGGGTATCACCTTAAACTGATAAAGACTATCAGGAGTGATGAATGTGGTCTTCTCGCGGTTCATCTCGTCGACGGCTATATGCCAGTAGCGTGACAGAAGGGCAATAGTTGAAAAATAAGTACAACCGTATAGGCAGCTGAGGGCGTCGTCGATGCGGATTTTCTGCTGTACGACATAATATTAGTGCATGGTGCTTCACGCCTACTTCTCACTGACCGTGGCCGCCCGTTCTTATCAGCTGTCGTTAATAAAATCCTGAGGTCTTGCCATACCAAGCACGAATATTCTACTTCGTACCATCCCCAGTCAAATGGCCTCACGGAGCGCCACAACAGAACTCTAACAGACATGCTTGCCAAATACGTTGCGCCAGACCACCAGGATTGAGACATTCATTTGCCGTATGTGACGTTCACCTACAATTCATCCCGTCACAACACTGCTGGCTATTCGCGATTCTATTTCCCATATAACCGGGACCAAACTCTACCCTTAGACAATTTTCTACCCGTGGCCACTGAATATGCCGGGGAAGCCATCGCCCGCACTGACCACGCGCGCCAAGTCGCCCGTAATGGTCTACAGGCCTCACAGGTGCCCCAACGACTGCTCTACGATTCTCACCATAAGGACGCGCACTTTTCCACGGGTTCTCTCGTGCTCCTCTGGTCACCACTCGGCGTGTGGGACAGTATTAGAAATTAACGTCGCCCTTTTTTTTATTGATAAGATATATAAGGAGATCTTGGCGCATCATTATGGCGCCGGCTACTCCTTAGCCGTTGATTGAAACTTGAACACGTATCTTGAAGCAAAACATACAAAGCAGTGCATGTAAAATAGAAAACATGGGCACAGATATGCAAAGACACACTTATACGCACATGTCACAACATAATGGTAAGCAAATGTTCGAAAGTCAATGAAAGAAGTCTCTGGAAATGTCCCTCGTTAATATTCGTTCCACCAGCACAAAACGGCAGAGCACACGTCTGGTCCTTATAAAGATGCATTCGCTCGTATGTACATAACAGTCAACACGTCATTCATTTCACAACACACACGTGATAGGTGTCACATGATACTGTCATAATAAGTACATGTGTTACAAATGAAAGTTTGTTCTTTCCTAATACTTTTCAGCAATCCCGCTGTCTTGTAAAAAACGTGTTAATGCTTTGAAAGCGTGTGACTGTAAAACTCCAGTTGGCCACGGGCCCAGACGTTTTTTGATGCTAAATGGTCTGCGGTCCAATGCGAACAGATCGGACTTAAGACGGCGTCTCGGCGTGTCATGATGTGGACAGTCTATGAGAAGGTGACATACGTCTTCATCTATAAATCCACATTCGCATTCGGGAGTTTCAGCTCTGCCAAGTCGGTGCAAAAAATGTTTTGTGTATGCGGTGCCTAGCCTCTATCGGTGAATTAGAGTTTCCATACTTCTATCTAATGCCAGCGTAATTTTGAAATCAATAAATTGATCGATGTGATATAAATCGCAGCTCTTTGTACTGAGGTCAAACCAAGCGGTTTTGCTCATTCTTAAAGTTGTATTATTATAATACTACGCAATTCATTTTCCAAAATTGCTAAAGAAACAGTAACGTCTTTACGATGTGCTCGTCGTGCTGCTTCATCGGCAGCTGTGTTTCCAGGAATGTTGCAATGGCCAGGTATCCACTGGAATTTGATCTCATGTTGCGCCTTCTTTGCTTTGGTGAGCTCTTTCAGCGTTTCGTATGTCATACTATCACTTATTACTGTCCTGTTTGTACTGGAGAGTGATTTTAATGCGGCCTTTGAGTCACTGAAAAGCACCCATTTTCTAGCGTCTGCTACCGACGTTATAAACTTTAGAGCATACAGAGTAGCGAAGAGCTCAGATGTAGTAGATGACGTCATGCGACATAATAAAACGATTCCTGAATATTGAGCTGTGGTATGATAAATGCCGATGTTGTAGTACTTGAGCCATCTGTGTAAATGTGTATATACCCTGGATACCGCATGTGTATCTGATAAAGCGCTAGTTGTTGAGCAGCTTGGATGAACATGTCTCTCTTTCTGATAATGCCATCCACTGAGAATTCAATGCTTGGTATTGCAAGCAGCCATGGATGATAGTCCAATTCAGGGCTCGAAAATTCATTTCTGGGTAATATATGTACATTACTCAGTACATAGTTATGAGCATTGCTTTTATCTCTTAGTAAAATCTCCAGTGCCAATGGGTGGTCCTTGTGTTGCGTCTGTAAGCGAAAAAAATGGCGGCATGTTTTAATTGTTCTCATGACTGGAAAGGGTGGTTGTGGAGTATCTGCTACGACAAGGCTGCTGGAAGTCGCTCGTGGAACACCTATGCAGACGCGCAGTGCCCTAGCTAATATTCTTTGAAGTCGCTCCTTTGAAGTGAAGGAAAGGCCATGTATGACTGCTGCAGAATATGCAACTTTTTGTCGTATAAAGCATTCTGAACAGCGAGCATGGATGATACAGATCTGCCCCATGATGTCCCAGCAATTCTTCGGTGTATATACACTAGCGTATTCACCTCGTTTTCGAGTTTCTTTATGTGAGGTGCCCATGATAGCTGCCTATCAAGTATTACTCCGAGAAACAGATGCTGTGTTACAATCATTAATGGTTCTCCTTCTAATTTGATATTGAAGTTCTTTAACTTCTTACTGGTGAAGGACAATACAGCTGTCTTTGCGTGCGATAGAATCATTCCTCTTTCTTTTAAAAAGTTGTTGATAATATTTATTCCGCTTTGCAATGCAATCTGAATTAACCATATGTCTGTGCCAGGTGCCCAAATGCACACATCATATGCATATAAGGAGTATTTCAACCTGGAAGGCAGTCTTTTAGCTAAATCAGCCATAACACAGTTGAAAAGAAAAGGGCTTAGTACGCTCCTTGTGGCACTCCCTGTCTGACGTCGTGTTCTGCACTTTTTCCTTCGCTCGTCTGAATGAATATTTTGCGACCTGATAAAAATTTGGATACCCACCGCAAAGACCTGCCGGACAGTCTGAGTTCCAACATACTCAGCAGAGCATGAGTGTGATTGACTGTGTCAAATGCCCTTTTGATGTCTAAGAACACTGTGACCGTCAAACTACCACAGGCGCGTTCATGCTCCACATACGTTACTAAGTCCAGTATTGCATCCATTGTGCATCTCTGTTTCTTAAAAACTGTTAAGTAGTTGGAGAATACACCAGTTCTGTTGCGCCGCCGTTGAAGTCGCGCATCAATCATTTTTTTCATTACCTTACATAGAGAGCTTGTCAGACTGATTGGACGGAAGGATTCAAGGTTCAATGGCGTCTTAGCCGGTTTTAAGAATGATGCGAGCAGACTTCCAAGACTCGTGTACAATTTCTTGCATTCATAGGTTATTGTAAGTATTTAAGAGAATAGTTGTGCCTGTGGGCCCAAGGCTCTTTAGCATATTGTACGTAATGCCGTTCGGTCCAGAGGCCGATTTTTGACGACATGATGCTATAGCACACTGCAGCTCCCTTAACGTAAATACAGGGTCTAGTTGAGGATGCTGGGCTCAAAAGCAAGGATTAATTTTCTGGCTGGCTAACGCGACAGAATTATCAATTAAGGCACATTGTGATGCGGCGGGCCTACTGATAAGTTGACAAAATTCATCTGCTACCACAGTTTCTGGTTTGTCCAAGGCTACAGCAAGAGCACGAAATGGGAAGCTCTGTGTTACAGGGCCACTAAGTGCTCGAATTACAAGCCGATTTCTCGGAACAGGTCTGTGGGGAAAGAGCGTGCCACGAAAATCACGTCAGCGTCGTTTACCTCAGTTTTTTAGCCGTCTGCGCACTACACTGTGGATTTTCTGTGCATTTTTGTATGCTTATAAACTTCCGCTGCGTCGATATGCCCTTTCTGAACGTCGTCGGATGGCTCCTAGATGTTCATACTCTCCATCGACTGCAGCATAGTCTTTTGGAATCGGGACTTTCTTTGTACTGTTGAAACGTTTATTGGCGGACACTTGTCGACGATGCTTGACAGCGACAGTCAATGCGGGTACCGACTCTCTGCACGAGCTGCTCTTCCTCTTGCTAAAAAGGGCAACCCACTAGAAGGCGCTGGAGAGGACGACCCACTGTTCGAAGGCTTCACCACAACTACCCCGGGTACGAAGAGGGAGCCGCCTGGCGACCTAGCAGCTGGTTACTATGAGCGGGTCGTGGTAGGCTTTGAGGCGCTCCACGTTGACAATGTCGCGCCCTCGACGGCGCATGTCCGAAGATGGTTCCATGGGTTCAATCAAGTAATTTACAGGGGAAGTGCGTTCGACGACACGGTAGGGGCCTTCGTATTTGGGCAATAGTTTTGAAGATAGGCCAGTTGAAGTGGTAGGGATCGAGAGCCAGACGAGCGCTCCAGGGAGGAACATGGGCGCAGTAGTGCTGGTGTCAGCGCGAATGCCTTTTTGCCGCTCTTGATCATGCGCTGTAAAGGTCCTTGCAAGCTCTGGACACTCTTCAGCAAGCTTGGCTGTAGCAGAAATAGGCGCCCACTCTGACGGATCTGGCTTGTACGGAAGTATAGTGTCGATGGTGTGCGACGGGTGCCTTCCATATAATAAAAAGAAAGGTGAAAAGCCAGTAGTGCTCTGAGGGGCGGTGTTATATGCGTAGGTGACGAAGGGTAGAATGGAATCCCAATTTGTGTGATCGGCGGCGACGTACTTGGAGAGCATGTCGCCGAGCGTACGGTTGAAGCGTTCAGTGAGGCCATTCGTCTGCGGGTGGTAAGCGGCAGTTTTGCGGTGAACAACGTTGCACTCTTTGAGAATGGCTTCGACGACTTCAGACAGGAAGACGCGGCCTCGATCACTGAGCAGTTCCTGAGGTGGACCGCGTCGCAGCATGAATCGTTGGAGCAGGAAGGAGGCCACATCGCTCGCTGTAGCCGCGGGGAGAGCGGCAGTTTCGGCGTATCGCGTGAGGTGGTCCACAGCAACAATGGCCCAGCGGTTACCGGCCGACGTTAGTGGAAGTGGCCCATACAAATCGATGCCAACGCGCCCAAACGGCATGGCAGGGCAAGGTAGAGGTTGCAGACCTACCGGCGACAGGTGCGTTGAAGTTTTGCGGCGCTGACATTCTATGCAGGAGCGAACGAATTTCTGCACATAGCGGTACATGCCGCGCCAAAAGTACCGTTGGCGAATGCGCTGGTAAGTCTTCGATACGCCGGAGTGCGCACATTGCGGATCAGTATGAAAGAATTCGCATATGTCAGAGCGCAGACTGCGGGGTATGACTAGTAGCCACTGGCGGCCGTCACTTTTTTTGTTCTGAACTCATCCCCGTACAGTGTTACGTTGGTGCGAGGGGAATGTCTCGGCAGCGTGGAACCCATCGAAGACGCACAAGTCATGGATCAACCTGATGACACGCACTGCCGAAGTTCCAATACGCTTAGTGCTGTTTCTACATCTGTTTCATCAACCGCTGATGTATTTGGTCCTTCCATTGCCGACAACCTTACGCCGGTACAGCGCTCCCAGCTTCTGGCCCTGTTGGAAGAATTCCGCTCTTCTTTCGATGTATCTCAACCTTCTCTCGATGTATCTCAACTGTTACCCATCGCATTGACACAGGTGCACAACCACCACTACGGCAACGTCCATATCGCGTATCTCCCACAGAACGCCGTGTAATCAACGAGCAAGAGGACGACCCACTGTTCGAAGGCTTCACCACAGTACATTTATTCGCATTATCTTGCAGAAATTTAGTTAAGCTTTCAACTGTCGTGAGTTCACTATTTTGGTTTGTTAGGTGGTACCGAAAAGCTTTCCAGTTCGTCAGTTTGCTGTAGCGTCTGATATCGTCATTTCGCAAGCAGGGGTGATTTCTTAGAGTGGAAAAATGGTCACTCCCACGTGTTTCTACATCCGTTGTCCATACCACACCATTCAATAGATCTTGGGAACACATGGTTACATCGATGCAACTCGAGTAATTATGCCCTCGGAGAAAAGTTGGGGAGTCGTCATTTAAAATTGTCAAATCGCATTTGTCTGTGGCACCCTCAACAATGTTCCCACGTGCATCACATCGATCACTACCCCAGATTATGTTGTGCACATAAACGTCTCCGCATATAAACGTATATAAACTAGAAATATTGAAGATATTTGTTTGCTCTTCCACCGAAATGCGGCTTGAAGGTTGTAGGTAAAAATTGATCACTGTTACGCACTGCTCACCAAAGGATACTTTGCAAGCGACGAATTCCGGGAAGTCCGAATCACTTGAGTGAACTTGATGACTTATATATGACGTAGTTGGAGAGGCAGAAATCATCATTCATTCCTGCCTGTTGGATGCAAAGTATAGAAAAGTTATACTGCAAAAGGAATTCACGGAAATCAGCACACTTCCTTCGAATTGATTGATATGTGGGGTTTAACGTCCCAAAACCACCATATGATTACGAGAGACGCTGTAGTGGAGGGCTCCGGAAATTTCGACCACCTGGGGTTCTTTAACGTACCTCCAAATCTGAGCACACGGGCCTACACCATTTCCCCCTCCATCGGAAATGCAGCCGCCGCAGCCGGGATTCGAACCCGCGACCTGCGGGTCAGCAGCCGAGTACCTTAGCCACTAGACCACCGCGGCGGGGTCACTTCCTTCGAAGACCATTAGCATTCCACTGGTATATGAAGGCATCTTCGTAGCGCTTATTCATATGTTACTTGTCGCAGGTTTGACCCGGATTGTTGACACAATAGTGCTTCCAGAGGCAGCAGAGCTTTTACTTCTGGCAGGTTGTTTGCTTCCGGTAAAGCAGACAGGATTGCCTTAAGTGCTGCGAAAAGCATTGGCAGAATCAATTGCATGACTGATGCAGAGGCACGGTCTCCATTGAATTGTTCATTTTCTGAGGCCTGTTGAGAATGACGTGACGTTTCGATGTTGTAGTTGGGGCGAACACTGGCACTGTCGGTTTTGCTACTTTCCTGCAGAGGTCGCGTGGGCGTTCGCAGCTTTGACGCGTTGGTTGGGTTACTTGAAGGTGCTTCTCGTGAATGGTCTCTCGGGTGTGCTCTTGGTGGTTCTCTTGGCGGTTCTCTTGGCGTGCTTGTCGGCTGTTGTTGCGGTGGCCGCTGAGGTGGATCACGTACAGGATGAACAACCTCAATGTTTGGAGATGGTTCAATGGGGCGTGGTTTTCTTTCATGGATGAGCTCATGCTGACACATTTTTGCTGCAGCTTTACTTTCAGGCAGCCTGCATATGAGGCAGCGTGATTACGTGCACAGTTTGCACACTTGGGCTGAAGAACTGACTTGCACTCCTTATGATGGTGTTCTTCTGAGCAGATCTTACACCGGCGTGTGTTATGGCAACTTTTCGCCATATGTCCAAATCGCTGGCAGTTAAAGCACCGAAGTGCTGGACCAAGATATTCTTCCACTGGGTGACTGGTGAATCCTAAGTAGATTCTTCCTGGAATTGGGCGGTCATCTCGAAAAGTCAGAATCACTGAGTGAAGTGGACGCGACGTTACTCCTTCATCTTCGCGGCGGTAGTATTTTATTTGCCGTCGCGCCGATATAACCCCTGCATCTCTCAAGTACTCTAGGAGTTGTTCATGTGAATACTGCAGAGGAACATGTTTTACTTTCCCAACGTTCCGAGTGTATGACTCTGGGATGAAAGGCTTAACTTCCAGGCCACCTACATTCGAAAGCATCAGAAGACGCTTGGCTGAACTTAAGGAAGCAACGCTGACACTGAAGCTTCCATCTCTGGTCGTTCTGAATGACTGCACTTTTTTTTAGCAGCGGAAACTACTTCGGCTGACACTCGATTGGGGTTCGCTTTCCAGAAGCTAGCACCTTCAGCTGCTGGACGAAAGACGACTGGGTACCCTCTGCTCGTTTCTTTTTATAAGTAACCAACGTACATGGTTCATCTTCGCCCATGTGTTCTTCATCACTCAGGTAATAGGTTGACGTTTTATCGTCGAACGGATTCTCTTCTAAGCGAAGCTTCTTGCTCTCAGCTTCATCGTCTTTCATTGCTGCTGTGCTCGCTGGAGCCATTTCGAGGTTGTGAATGAGCAAATGGCCCGGCTTTATGATGCTTAGGCGTACCTGTAAGCACCCAGGCTTTTCATTGTGTCCTGCAGTATAACTCACGGGGTTTAATGCATTTGGACGAGCATAAGGTTCGTACCAATGGCTACCAACCACCGTAGTGGTCGCGTACTAGCCAAGTCTTTGATAAAAGAACCTCGTACCTGTAGGGCGCCGAGCCCTCGAAGTCTTCACCCGACGTCTTGTTGGCACACCTCGAAGAAATGGATGTCAGCGTAATAGTCCAAGAAAAGAGGCGAAATTGAACAAACAAAAACAGCGACCGAACAGATCCACTGGCCCTACACTGGACCATTCCGTATCGTTCGCCAAGTGACAGACGTCACGTACAAAATTGTCCCAACCAATCCAACAAAGTCATTTTCAGCTGCGAGCGACAACATTCACGTGTCTCGACTAAAGTCATATTACCCCCCTTCGAGATCATCTGCGTAGATTTAGCACCGGGACGGTGCTTCTACTGCCGGAGGACTTGATTCATAAAAGCCGCTCAACGCGGCGGCATAAAAGAAAAGAACGAAGTTGGTTTTTGGTTGATGCTGGATTGGCGCGACCTTGCTCGTCGAGTTTTGCGCGTCGTGAATAAATCAATAAAGAAGTTACTAGTAGCAATATGATGGCACCCAACCTTCTACAATTCAGTTGTCACTTCCGCTGAACAAAGCGGAATGGCCGTAGTGGCTTGCTGGGTAAGAGGCTGCAACCAGGAAGCTTATTTAAATTTACAAACGTACATAAATGACTCGCAATGGTGGTCTACTGGCTATAGTCTTCAACTTCAAACCCGAAAGTCGCGGGACTGAATCGCGGCTGTGGCGAGCCAACTTTCCTGGAAGCGGAGAGGTTTTTGTATCATCAGGTAGTTGTTGAAGAACACAGATGCTCATAATTCGCAAAGTCCTCCAGTACAACATACTTCGAATTGTTATCGCAGTTTTTCGGGCGTTAAAGTCCGTCACCTTACCGGAATGATGGCTTTCAGATGGAACTTTTCCAGTAAATTTATTCTTCTAGTCATGGAAATCTGCTAGTCAGCATTTTCTACTACACTTCGATAGTTTGGTCCTCTACGCGAAAACCGAATTGAATCTTTGTACATTTCTTTCATAGGAATAGCACCTAATGAACTCGTAACCTTAGAAACTGTTTCATGGAACATCTCTTATGAGTTCACAATCAGTATATTCAGTCAATACTTATTATATACGGTGAATGAACGTAGATAGGTAAATATACAAAGGCGTGTTTGTGAGTACTACTATCTTTGCATTTCATCTAAGATACGACGTCTTTCTTGTTTCAGGAAACAAAAGCCAAGTTAACATGGTATGCACCTCACTGGCATTTGATTACTTTCAAAAATTGGTTTCGTTATGTTTTCTGCCTACTTTGTTTGTAAGTAAAAAAAATTTTCATCACCAATGGTCGCTGAATCGAGCTTCATCTATGCCCAGGCAGATTGTGCCCGTTGACAGTCGCACACAATAAATTGCTGCTCCCTTAGCAGCAGCTCTTACATACACTTTTCGCTCTACCTTTGTTTATCTGCTTTAAATTAGCGTAACAAAGCTAACTCTGTTTTTTTTATTATGTGCATCTATGAAATACTATAGACCACTGAATACTGTGAATATGGCGGCCTTAAAATAACTGTTTCAGAAATTACACTTTGATGATGACCGCCCAACGATCCATTCGAAAAAAAAAATGATCCGGCATCTTTAAAAGTACGGCTGAGTAAGGAACAGAGAGACAGCGCTTTTATGGGTACGTGTATTTTGCGGCAAAATAACGTATTTACACCTAGAACAAACTAGGCCAATAGACAGTTTTTGATAACTGCGATGGCGGCATTTAGGTAAAGGCAAAATGCTAGAAGCCCTTGTACGCTATGGGAATGTTTCATAAAGAGATTTAAGAGATTTACATGAACGATGGGCCACCACACTCGATCTGAATTTCCGGAGCCCCTGTACGCTAGGTGAACGTTTCATAGAAAGATTTAGGTGATTTACATGAACGATGGACCACCCCATTCGATCTGAATTCTCGGAGCCCCCCTTACGGTGTGCCTCATATTCGTATTGCAGTTCCGCCTCGAAAAAACTAAACAGTTGTGATTATTTATATTGTTACGCCACGTATGTGCCGGACGAAGAAGGAAAAAGAAGCAAGGGGTGTGGAAGAAGAAGATCATCATCATCTGCCTGCGCCGATACGGCTCGTCCCTCGAACCGTGTATCAATAAACCCCCCAGACGCCTACTGAGGTCGTAACAGAGTGGTGGAGGTGCTGGGTATAGGAACCAACGACGGGACCGCTACCCCTCGGATTTCGCCGGAGTCGTCGCCTCGCCGGCCTGCCTCCTTCTTTGGCCATCATGCCTGACGAAACAGAAGCTCGGGAACCAGTCCCCAGCAGTTCTTGGCCGTATCACAGAGAGCCACCAACCTTCTCCGGGAGGGCCAATGACGACGTGGACTCATGGCTCAAACATTTCAAGCGAGTAAGCAACTGCAACAAATGGGATGCTGCCTCCCAACTGTCACGCGTTGTTTTCTACCTCACTGATGTTGCCCTCGTTTGGTATGAGAACCATGAAGATATTCTGACAACATGGGAACGCTTTGTTGAAGCAATCAAGAAGTGTTTCGGCAACTCAGCTGCAAAAAAGAAGCTTGCCGAGCAGAGTCTTGCACAGAGGGCCCAGCTATCCGGTGAGACCTGCACCGTGTATACTGAAGAGATTTTGAGGCTGTGTAGGGAAGTCGATTCCAGCATGTCGGAAGAGGACAAGGTGGGGCATTTGCTGAAGGGAATTGCAGAAGATGTTTACAACTTCCTTATTAGCAGGGAAAGCCTGACTTCAGTGTCTGACGTTGTACGGCACTGCCGCACGTTTGAAACCCTGAAGCAGCGCAGAATAGCGCCTAAGTTTGGTCGTCTGGCAAATGTCACCTCAGTAGCCAGCATAGAAGCGGCCTCAACTGGTGACCTTTCGGCAACCATCCGCCAAATTGTTCGGGAAGAGTTACTCAGACATGGCGAAATGACACGTGAACGGGCAGCTGCCACGTCTCCATCCTATTTCCCGCAGGACACCACTGCCCCACAGCTTACAGTTTATGAACATCCATCCGTCAACGCAACGGAGGTTGCAGGGCCTCGGCGTATTCAGCAGTCAAGTCCGGTTTTTTACGAGCGATCACAGTACCCTCAACGTTTCCGTTCCGTACGCCCATACCACCCACCGACAACTGATTTCATTGAATCTCGGGCTTACGCGAACGCTCGCAGACGTGAACACTTCGAAGAACGGCGACGACCTCGTCCTGCGCCTGTGTGCTACAACTGTGGTCTGACTGGTCACATATCGAGGTATTGCGATCGTTCGCGCATACCACGCTATGATCAGTGGACAAGCTTGACCGATAAACCTGCTGTCCCACCTTTTCAAGGACACTGGCCCACCGACTCAAGACCCGGCAGCAGCTTCTGGCACGGACACTGGCGCAACAACTCCCCTGCCTCTGATCGAAGTGTGACGCCACCTCCTGCGCCTCGATCCCACCGGTCTCCATCGCCACGGCGCCGCCCATCGTCACCACATCAGGAAAACTAAACAGTGCGGCCGATGGGGGTGAGGTCGCTGGTGACTTGCTGCAAAACGAAATACCCCCGTCTGTGTTGATGTTCAAGAACAAGGTAGAAGTTTTTGTTGATGGTGTGTGTACGATGGCTTTGGTGGATACTGGTGCTACAGTTTCGATTATGAGTGCTGCTTTTAAACACCGTTTAGGACAAAAGGTGATGTTTTTGTGGGAGAAGGCAACAACATTCTGTGGCGTTGGTGGTAACTCGCTGTGTCCCATTGGTGTCTGTACCGCAGAAGTGTGCTTGGGTGATCAAGTCTTTGTCACAGAGTTTACGATTCTTCCAAGGAGCACACACGACATAATCCTGGGGATTGACTTCCTTCGAATGTGTGGCGCCACTGTTGATTGTAGAAATGGAGAGGTGTACATATGTGATGCTGCCCCTGGAGAACTATTAGAGAATTCAGACAGGGAGCACGGTGCGCTCCGGGTCAGTGAAGATAGCATTGTGCCGGCATTCTCTGCAGTCTGTGTTCCTGTATACTCTTCACGCATTGAAAACAGTGACAGTGCGTTCGACGCATTAGTGGAGCCCTTTCATCTCAGTTGCATTAAGAAGAACACATTGGTGCCGCATTGCATAGTGTCACTCGTTCAAGGACGCACAGGACTATGGGCGGTAAACTGTTCAGCTGAGTCGGTGGTTCTACCAGGAGGACTGAAGCTTGCCAAGTTCAAAACATACTCACCGATGGCAGTGGCTGCCCTCAGTGATGCTCCAGGTGGGGCCTCAGCCAATACTTCTACGGCCGATTCAAAACTTTTACCTATGATCGACAAGTCACTTACTACTGACAAACGCCGCATGCTTCTGGACGTTTTGTCGAAATACGTGGCGATTTTCGATTTTTCCCATGACCATGCGCCCTCGATTCCCGCGTCTCGGATTCTCCACAGGATAAACACGGGAACAGCACAGCCCATCCGCCAGAAACCCTACCGAGTGTCGCCGTCTGAGCGCAAGATAATTGATGAACAAGTGCGTGATATGCTGCAGAAGGGTGTCATTCGAGAATCATCGAGTCCTTGGGCGGCTCCCGTGATTCTAGTCAAAAAGAAGGATGGTACCTGGAGATTCTGTGTGGACTATCGCCGTCTAAACTCCGTCACAAAGAGAGATGTCTACCCTCTCCCACGCATTGATGACGCTCTAGACTGCCTCCATTCAGCATCCTACTTTTCGTCCATAGACTTACGCTCAGGCTATTGGCAAATACCTGTGCATTCAATGGACAAAGAAAAGACGGCTTTCGTTACTCCGGATGGACTATATGAATTTAACGTGATGCCTTTTGGTCTATGTAACGCGCCCGCTACATTTGAAAGATTCATGGACACCATTCTGCGCGGCCTGAAGTGGAACATCTGTATGTGTTATCTTGACGACGTTGTTATCTTCGGGCGTACATTCAGTGAACATAACGAAAGGGTAGAGCTGGTTTTGAAATGTATTCGAAATGCTGGCTTGGTTCTTAATGCAAAGAAGTGTCATTTCGGAGCTCGACAAACACTGGTGCTGGGACATCTCGTCAACAAGGATGGCATCAGGCCCGACCCGAATAAGACGGCGGCTGTTAGAGCTTTTAAACCACCTGGCTCAGTGAAGGAGCTTCGGAGCTTCTTGGGCCTCTGCTCTTACTTTCGCCGATTTATTCCCGCCTTTGCAGAAGTTGCCTTTCCACTGACCTGTCTTCTCCGCCAAGGTGCTAGTTTTGAATGGACTCCTGATTGTGAAACTTCTTTCAACCAACTGAAGTTCTTGCTCACGTCGCAGCCTATCCTGCGGCACTTCGATCCTTCTGCGGCGACTGAAGTTCACACCGACGCAAGCGGCATTGGCATAGGTGCAGTCCTGATACAGCGATGTAATCAAGTGGAACACGTAATCGCATATGCCAGTCGTACTTTAAGTAAGCCGGAACGCAATTACACTGTGACCGAACAAGAATGCCTTGCACTCGTCTTCGCTGTGCAGCGATTCCGCTCATACCTATACGGTCGTCCTTTCCAAGTAGTTACGGATCATCATTCTTTGTGCTGGCTTATCAACCTTCGGGATCCGTCAGGCCGTCTAGCACGCTGGGCCCTCCGGCTGCAAGAGTACAACTTCACGGTATCGTACAAGAGCGGCAGGAAACACGCGGACGCAGACTGCCTTTCAAGGATGCCAGTTGATGCTACAGTTTGCGACGCTGACGATTTCGATCATCTGATTGCGTCCGTAGCACCAGCGTTCCCGGATAAGGCCACCTTTGAAACTGAGCAGCGGAAGGACGTGAGTTTGAATCCGTTATTCGTGATCGCACAAGCATCCACTCCGGAAAGCCGCTTTTGCGTCCGTGATGGTCTACTGTACAAGAAATCCATCTCCGGCACCGGTTCCCGCTTCCTGCTGGTGGTTCCAGAGGCACTACGGTCATCTGTTTTGTACGCCATGCATGATGACGCCACTTCAGGTCACCTCGGAACGACGCGCACTCTTCATCGTACCCAGGAACGCTTCTACTGGCCACGTATGCGCCAGTCAGTTGAGTTGTACGTGGCCAGTTGTGCGCAATGCCAGGCGCACAAATCTCTCTCAGCAGCTCCGGCCGGACATCTACAACCTGTGACGCCTCCCAGTTCTCCGTTCGAACAAATTGGCATTGACCTGGTGGGCCCTTTTCCGCGTTCATCGAAAGGCAACAGATGGATTGTGGTATGTGCTGACCATCTTACTCGGTACTGCGAGACTGCTGCCCTGCCATCCGCGACTGCTGGTCAAGTGTCGTCCTTCCTTCTCCATTCTATCATACTGCGTCATGGGCCCCCTCGCGTCATCATAAGTGACCGTGGACGTCAATTCACGGCAGACGTTGTCGAACAACTTCTCCGTATGTGTGGCTCAGAGCTCAGACACTCGACGCCTTATCACCCGCAGACGAATGGTCTCGTCGAGCGAACAATTCGAACACTGGTGAATATGCTTTCTATGTACGTTGCTTCGAACCACAAGAACTGGGACGATGTCTTGCCGTTCGTCACATACGCGTTTAATACTTCCCAACATGAGACCACCGGCTACAGCCCGTTCTTCCTCCTCTATGTTCGCCCCCCCCGTTATACTCTGGATACAATATTTTCCTTCTCTGATCGGGACCAATCAGAAATCTCCCTAGCAGAAACTCTTTGTCTCGCCGAAGAAGCTCGTCGTCTTGCTCGTTTACGTACAATAGCCTCGCAAGACAGATCGAAAGTTCGTTATGACAGCAAGCACCGGCAGGCCACATATATTCCGGGAGATCTCGTGTTGGTGTGGAAGCCTTTACGCAAACGTGGCTTGTGCCAAAAACTGCTCGCGCACTACATCGGACCTTTTGTTATCCTTGACCGCCTGAGCGCAGTCGACTACCGCATCGCACGTCTTACAGCTAGCGGGAGACGTTCCAGAAAGACAGAGGTCACGCATGTCGCTCGCCTGAAGCCTTTCAGTCAACGCGACACTGCATGAAACGCGCGGCGCGCTTTGTCTGCGAGGGGGGAAATGTTACGCCACGTATGTGCCGGACGAAGAAGGAAAAAGAAGCAAGGGGTGTGGAAGAAGAAGATCATCATCATCTGCCTGCGCCGATACGGCTCGTCCCTCGAACCGTGTATCAATAAACCCCCCAGACGCCTACTGAGGTCGTAACAATATGTTCACCTCCTAAGCAACGCATGTGTGCCTCTACATTTCGCGCTCCTACTCTGTTCATATATGATCCGTCAGATTGGTCTAGTTGTTATAGTACTCAACTATATACTGACTGCTGGTCGCGGGATAGCATCCCGGCCCCGGCGGCCTCAGGCTTCAGGCCCGTGTACTATTTAGATTGATGTGGTAGGCTACGCTATTTCTCGTAATTAAATCATGGTTTTCTTACAAGGAACATCAACCGGAATAATATTATTCTGTTCAACTGGTTTGAGCAATACGTGTTTTCTCACATAAGTTGTTTGGCTCTTGTTATATATTGACCATGTCATGTAACATATTACATTGATTTAATTCGATTAGAGCAATGTATTTCGTATTATGTATGAACCTCCACCACAGACAACCCCTTTGGAGGCCGTCATGGTCGTTTTTTCGTGCTCCCGTTTCCGTGATACAACTGCATTAACCTTCTATTTCTACTTCGTCGTTCTTTATCGTCACTTAAGTTCCAAAAGCTTTCTGTAGTGTTGCACATCTAGTTTCAACCGCGACGAGTACAACAAAAATGCATGCAAAAATTGTAGCCCTTCAAACTCTGTTAATTATTGCGCTGTCTATTTGTACGCGCTCACAATTCGACGATTCAGGACTATAATATTGAAAAATTTGAAAGTATATCTTTAAAATTCTTTCTTCAATTTGCTCCTAATACGTTGGGTTAAATGGTATAATTAAACTTAATTCCGGTCCTTCGGAACGCGCTCTAGCATCTCATGAGTCGCTTCCAGGTCGGAACCGAAAGACCATGTTTGTGAAGTTTATTGACTCCGCCATATAAGTGATTATACCTCGCAATATAGGCAGGATTTACATTATTCGCTAATACTTACGCATCTCCACATGGTCGCTGGCTCCTTTTAAAGAAATTACGCTTAGGTCACTACGCCAATGATAAGGCTGGTTTTTCACAGTTTATCTTGACATTTACTAATTGCAGGATGCGTCAGGTATGACTTTTCGGAAACGGGGACCGTAGCTCTGTGCACTGACGCTGTCTGTAGCTACACATCATCCGATATTAGGCGTAGCATTTTGTTGAATTTTAAGTTTTGCCCGAATACTAGGCTAATACAGATAACCTGACAAACGCCAGGCATGGCGAGTGCAGCGTGCGCTGACGGCGTCATGCGGCGTCTCTTGTGCTGTTGTGTTGCAATGTTGTAGTCGATGCAGTGATTGCTGCTACATAAGCGGTTCTCTAATTGCCGCTTCACTAGAGTGAGGCATGGAGGACGAACTAGGAGAAGCCGGGTCGTCGAGCTGGGACGCTCGCAATGGGCATAATGTTCTAGATCTGAAAGCTAATTTTCTTAAGCTGCATTAGAGCTAGGCATTTTTTTAACGGTGAAGCTGTTCTTGGTCCAGCTTTTATGTATGGGGACTCTTGTACATTGTAGTGAGATTTACCCACAGAAAGTGGATCATTGGGGCTACAAATATGCGTGACTGCTTTCAGTACTTCCCCTGCTCTATACACCCACAACTCGTCACTAAGCCCACTCCACCTCCCACAACTCCTCCGTGTTCAGTAACCCAATTCGTTCGACTACATTCAACCTTACTGCACAGCAGTAGCTTCGCTGTTTCAAAAGTGTGCGCGCGGAGCTGGCTGAATATTTCTTCTCAACGAAGTCTACGGGGCTGTCTTTCTGAAAGCGAAGTCGCATTATCAAGATGCTCACTGTATCATCTTTTCATGACTGTACATATCTTTGACAAAAGCCTAGACAAATCACTGAATTGAATTCTGTTGGAATCGCGCCATTGACAATATATGGGGAAGTATTCATCAAAAATCATCCTGCAAAGTTGGAGCCAGCTGTACTCTTCTTTTGTATTCCAAACGGACATGTGAAACATTCTTAGCGGGTGGAGTAGGCGGTGTGTCCGTCGCCATCGTCGAGCTACAGGGTTGTTATAATGATGCGCGGCTTTGCCTTCCGAGTCTGAAGACAAAAGCTTGCAATATTTGCCACAGTCATTGCATTAGCCACTAATCTTTCATTTCTTCACTTTCTTTCTTTTTTCACATTTCGGCGCCATTGTACCGACTATGTGCCTATTTATTATGTGTGTTTTGTCCGAAAATAAATGCAGACTTTCACAACATGCAATACCGTATACATGTTCTGCCATATTTTTTGAGCTGTTGTCACTGTTAATAAAATAACTTATATAACCTAGCTACACGCGGTATATCAAATAGTAACTAGTAAAGTTGTAAAACCGCGTACGTAAGACCATAAGCATGCTGCAACACCATTGTAGAAAACATGAAGGGGTCAATGGCATGGGTAAAACACATGCAATTTGAATAGAGCACGCACTGTTGCTTTCCCGTAAGTGCCTCAAATAATAGCTGTGACTACATCCCCAGTAACAGACACCTGACATCAGTGCTTTAGTATAGGGATCATTTTTTAAATTTTGACCCACGTATAAATACTTCAACCGCACCAGAAATGTTGAACTCAAAGGAGTTCACAAGGAAGTGCGTACATGTGGTTATGCTTATAATTAGAACCAAAAATTGCATGAAACGTTGTGGGTGTGACCTCATATTCTAAACTATTCAACCCCCTGAGAGTCAGTTCAAAGATGACTGAACTATATGCGATACTGAGTCTTTGTTCACTCTCTCTAGGGAAACAGCCGTCAGTATGAAGATTGAATTTTCTAATGGATATATCTACGTAGAGCTCACAAGCGGTAAGATGTCCAACCATGCATTAGAGCCTGAAAATCTGGTGACATTTGTTGTAATCAATGTAGCGACATCAGTATGTCGTTCAAATAAAAACTATTTCACTATAAATGTTGACGTGACATAAAACCAAGAAGATCTACATATAAACGTCTTGCTTGTATTCAGTGTTCTAAAATAGAGGAGACCATAATGAGTCGCAAAACATTACACGGAAGTGAGTTCATTCTGCGTAGTGATTAAAAAGGACGCTTAGTTATCTCTTCTTATCTGAATCGTTCGTGATTCTAGTGCAAGCAGTACGTTCAACGATGGTGCCTTTCGTCGAACATTCATAGGACACTCGTCGAGCATTCAGGCGCCTACATTGCATAGTTTATTATGGAATGATCACCGTCGTCCGTGAGGAAAGCAAAAAAAGAAAATACAGCCTATTTCCAAAGTTCGTCGGAGCGATGTCTCAATAGCGTAAAGGAATTGTTCTATTCTTTAGGCTTAAACTGATTCAGAAGTGAGCTAATAGTAACATTACTTTTGCAGTTTTTGGTAACATTCTTTGGCAGTGCGTTACTTTAGTAGCAGTTGTCGATGAAAGTAAGAAGGAGTTTTTATGATAATGTTAACACCAAATGAGATTTCTTAGATACGTGACGGATCACGGCACCGAAACATTTTATTTTCATCTAAAACAAGACCAAGTAATTTAGTTGAATGTGATCTGGAAATTACATCACTATTTACAGAAACCCCAATGAAATGATTGACCAAATTTGAAATAAATGGAATATCACAATGTTGTCTTTGAGTGATTAATGCATAGCTTACTTTTGTGAATTCTCAATGTGCATTTGCTGGATCCACGTTAAATATATCCTGCAGTGCATCGGAGCACCTTGCAAGTGTCAAAAGGGTGGAGTCGTCAGCATAAAAAAGACAGTTCGCATGTGCTAGTATTTGTGGCAGATCCTCGATGAATATAAAACATGATAGTGGCCCAAGTATTGATCCTTGCGGAACACCTGTATTTATAATATTTGATGAAGAGAGGACACCATCAATTTTTACTTCATATGATTGGTCTCTTAAAACGCCACGAATCAGTTTTAAAGGAAGCCCAGCAATACCATTTGATTAAAGTTTGCCTAAATCAATGTGATGGAGTCAAATGCTTTGGTGAAATCAACTAAGACAGCACTGGCTGAAAGACCTTGGTCGATGGCAAGTTTAACCCTTTCAGCAAATGGAATAAGTGCCAGTTCAATAGACAAATTCTCCCTAAGACGATACTGATCACCCGTGGAAACATTGAATTTCGACAGATATTTATTCAGACGATTTTATATTAGCTTTTTTATCACCTTATGAAAGACAAACTGCAGATAGTACGATGATTCATCATCATCATCATCAGCCTGACTACGTCCACTGCAGCACAAAGGCCTCTCCCATACTCCGCCAGTTAACCCGGTCCTGTGCTTGCTGCTGCCACTTTATACCCGCAAACTTCTTAATCTCATCTGCCCACCTAACCTTCTGTCTCCCCCTAACCCACTTCCCTTCTCTGGGAATCCAGTTAGTTACCCTTAACGACCAGCGGTTATCCTGTCTACGCGCTACATGCCCGGCCCATGTCTATTTCCTCTTCTTTATTTCAACTATGATATCCTTAATTCCCGTTTGTCCCCTAATCCACTCTGCTCTCTTCTTGTCTCTTAAGGTTACACCTACCATTTTTCTTTCCATTGCTCGCTGCGTCGTCCTCGATTTAAGCTGAACCCTCTTTGTAAGTCTCCAGGTTTCTGCTTCGTAGCTAAGTACCGGCAAGATACAGCTGTTGTATACCTTTCTCTTGAGGGATAGTGGCAATATACCTGTCATAATTTGAGAGTGCTTGCCAAATGTGCTCCACCTCATTCTTATTCTTCTAGTTACTTCAATCTCGTGGTTCGACTCCACGGTTATTACCTGCCCTAAGTAGACATAGTATTTTACAACTTGAAGTGCACTATTACCTATCTCGAAGCGCTGCTCTTTTCCGAGGTTGTTGTACATTACTTTCGTTTTCTGCAGATTCATTTTAGGACCTACCTTTCTGCTCTCCTTGTCTAACTCCGTAATCATGAGTTGCAATTCGTCCCCTGAGTTACTCAGCAATGCAATGTCATAGGCGAAGCGCAGGTTACTAAGGTACTCTCCATTAACTCTTATCCCTAACTGTTCCTATTCTAGGCTTCTGAAAACCTCCTGTAAGTACGCAGTAAATAGCATTGGGGAGATTTTGTCCCCCTGCCTTACACCCTTCTTGACTGGTATTGTGTTGCTTTCTTTATGAAGCACTATGGTAGCAGTTGATCCCCTGTAGATTTCTTCCGTGATGTTTATATTACTCATGCGCTTTTGGTCATGTTTCTGAGAGTGAAGCTTCTCAAGGCATGCGTCTGTACATCCTCCGATATTGTACGTAACCACCGGTGGGACATTGCCACAGGGGGTGCGAGATGGAACATGGCCTTCGAGATCGCTGGTGCTCGGCGGGTTACCACGCCATGCACCCGCAATCTCGGAGGCAATGGATGGGAGATGGCGGTACTTGAAGTGTTCGCTAGATGGATGCAGATACGGACGTATGAACGGACGGACAGACAGACTAGCAGACGGACAGACGCGCGGAGCGGGTATGTGCCACAGGGGGCGCGAGATGCGAGATGGCAGTACTTGGAGTGTTCTCTAAATGGGCACACGGACGGACAGAAAGACTAGAAGACGGACGAAAAAATGGACGGACGCGTGGACGTACGGAGAAATGGACGGATGGACTCACGGAATGACGCATGGACAGATAGACGGACGCGTGGACGTACGGAGAAATGGACGGATGGACTCACGGAATGACGCATGGACAGATAGACGGACGCGTGGACGTACGGAGAAATGGACGGATGGACTCACGGAATGACGCATGGACAGATAGACGGACGCGTGGACGTACGGAGAAATGGACGGATGGACTCACGGAATGACGCATGGACAGATAGACGGACGCGTGGACGTACGGAGAAATGTACGGATGGACTCACGGAATGACGCATGGACTCACGGAATGACGCATGGACAGATAGACGGACGCGTGGACGTACGGAGAAATGGACGGATGGACTCACGGAATGACGCATGGACGTACGGAGAAATGGACGGATGGACTCACGGAATGACGCATGGACAGATAGACGGATGGACTCACGGAATGACGCATGGACAGATAGACGGATGGACTCACGGAATGACGCATGGACAGATAGACGGATGGACTCACGGAATGACGCATGGACAGATAGACGGATGGACTCACGGAATGACGCATGGACAGATAGACGGATGGACTCACGGAATGACGCATGGACAGATAGACGGATGGACTCACGGAATGACGCATGGACAGATAGACGGATGGACTCACGGAATGACGCATGGACAGATAGACGGATGGACTCACGGAATGACGCATGGACAGATAGACGGATGGACTCACGGAATGACGCATGGACAGATAGACGGATGGACTCACGGAATGACGCATGGACAGATAGACGGACGCACGCGCGGATGGTCGCGCGGATGGTCGCGCGGATGGTCGCACGGATGGTCGCACGGATGGTCGCACGGATGGTCGCACGGATGGTCGCACGGATGGTCGCACGGATGGTCGCACGGATGGTCGCACGGATGGTCGCACGGATGGTCGCGCGGATGGTCGCGCGGATGGTCGCGCGGATGGTCGCGCGGATGGTCGCGCGGATGGTCGCGCGGATGGTCGCGCGGATGGTCGCGCGGATGGTCGCGCGGATGGTCGCGCGGATGGTCGCGCGGATGGTCGCGCGGATGGTCGCGCGGATGGTCGCGCGGATGGTCGCGCGGATGGTCGTGCGGACGGTCGCGCGGATGGTCGCGCGGATGGTCGCGCGGATGGTCGCGCGGACGGATGAAAGCAAGAACGAATGGATGGACAGAAGCACGAACGGACTGACCAATGTTTCGCCCCACTTATCATCATTCACTCCATCGACAGTTTACGGAGGGGTACTCCTATCTCATCTCCTGATGAAGGGAGGACCCCTCCCAAAACTGTTGGGAAATAAATATATTTATCCTTGTTGACAACGCTCCCGTCGTGCTATATATATATATATATATTTATATATATATATATATATATATATATATATATATATATATATATATATATGTATATATATATATATATATATATATATATATAGTCAAGTAGATCCTGCGTGAGCGGTCACAACGTGGTTTAGCTCGACGTTTCGGCCTACAGTCTGGCCTTCACCAGGATGGACAGGCTCTAGGCCAAAACGCCGAAATAAACCACGTTGTGACCGCTCACGGAGAATCTACTCGACGCTGTGCGAAGCATTAGGAGGGAAGATGACCGTGTTGCAATTTTTTTCATTTGAGTGACACGTCATGAAATGGCGCTAAATATATGAAGAAATTTTGCCCACAGAGACGTATGTTTTTGGTCGCCCTGCCTTACGGTAGCTACGCGCCGAACAACGTCTACGCACAAGGGCACAGGAGCCAGGTGAAACTTTCACCTCATAGATAGAAAATGTAATTGATCTTTGCCGGTGCGTTGATGCTTCCATGAGCGAGGGTGCAAAGATACAGCACATCATGAAGGGCCTCGACGATGACGTTTTCCAGATGCTTCTCGCGAAGTGTCTTAGCACTGCACTGTGGCAGAAGTGGTGACTTTGTGTTAGAGCTACGATGAATTGCGCAGGCAATGAGCTGAGGCGCGACGCTCATTCCAGATAATCCAACCAGTGACCGCAGTGGACGTCATGACTGACCAGACAAACCTTCTCGCACAAATGAAAGACTTCGTGCGAGAGGAAGTGGCTCGGCAGCTTTCTCTACTGCCTTTTGCTCAATGCCAGGAGCTCTCGCAACAACAGTCACTGCGACACCCACCACCATTGGCTCCCATACTCCGACGTGTGGTCTAGGAGCAGATTTCCGAGGCTATGCAGGAGTCCTTGCAGGAGCCCTCCGTCACCGCGCCTCTTACTTACGCTGAGGCACCAAACCGGCAGCAGCTACACCAGCCCCCGCCGTTCCAAGGACGGCCGCATACCTCAGCCCCGACTCAACCGTTTACCACCTGGGCTTCTCCCATTGCTACCACAGCCTCAACTCACCCGTCCGCCGCATGGGCTGCTCCCCTCGTCCCCGATACTTGGAGAACACGCGATAACTGGCCCATCTATTTTGCGTGTGGCGGTCCGATACTGCCGTCATCGCGTGCCGGTATACACAGATGCCCGGACACAGAACAGCCTCATGGACTTTCCTCCATCTCGTCTGGAAAATTCGGATCCTCAGTCAAGATCTTCTTCACGGGAATATCCGGGTACCATGTCTGGTCGCAAACCTTCATCCCGTCGTCTCTCCCTTTCACCCATGCGTCGTCGGCCAGCTCCTTAACACGAGGGAAAATAACCACCGCAGTTCAGGAGGTAAGAACTGCACTGTAGAAATGCTCAAGACCTCGGACATTGCCGTCGAATATTGTCGACGTTTTTGTAGAAGGTACTCGAGCATATGCTCTAATTGATACCAGTGCTGCCGTTTCTGAGATAGACGCTAGACTTTGCCGCAAACTCCGAAAAGTGACTACGCCTACTGATAAGATGTCCTTGCAAAAGCGAATGGGAACCCGGTTCAGCCTGTAGCCGCCTGTACTATCCGACTGATCCTCGCGAAGGACCACTACACTCTTGAGTTTATTGTCTTTTCGTCATTCTCACATGACATCCTACTTGGATGGGATGTTTGATCACGTAACCACGCCGTTATTGATTGCGCAAGATTGGAGCTTGAACTCTTCCCGGTTTACGGCCAACCAACCGACCGCATTCAGCCCGCCAAACACAAACTCGTCGTCAAAGAAGGCACTGAAATTCCTTTGACAGCAGCTGTGTTGCTCCCCGTGTTATGTGACGGCATTAGGGAAGAAGCTACATTCTTTGAAATATCAAGCCTCTTCCTTAGTCGATAATCACTTCTTCTGCCTTCTCCATTTCTGAAGGAAACAGTGCTCTTTGCTTCACCAATCACCTTCCATATCCCGTCGAACTGTTTCAAGGTGAATCTCTTGGACACGTGCTTGTAATTCATAGAGAACAAATTTTTACCATGCCACCAGATTGTTGCGGTGACTACGACACCATCAGTAGCCTCAATCCTTCCAATGTACCACCTTCCAAGCTTTTCGATACATCAATCGCCGATTGATTATTGCCATCTGAACGCTCTGAGCTTCTCCAGCTGCTCTACCAGTCCCGTTAATCATTTGAAGTTGCTCAACCTACCCTTGGCCAAACTCCCAGTTTTTTGTTTTCACTGCATCGACACAGGTTCCAACGCGCCAGTACGACAGCGACCATACCGCGTTTCCGCCGCGGAACGTCAGATTATCACTGAACAGGTTGACGATATGCTCAAGCGCGACGTTATCCATACATTCCGAAAGTTCATGGGCATCACCTGTCGATCTTGTTAAGAAGAAGGATGGTTCAATTCGCTTGTGCGTGGATTACAGGCACTTAAATGAGATCACTCGCAAAGACCTCTTTGCCCAGGATTTATGACGCCCTTGATTCCTTACGAGGTGCCGAGTTTTTTTCGTCGTTACATTTGCGTTTGGGGTATTGGCAGGTGCACTTAGTGAATTCCGGTCGTCCAAAAACAGCCTTCGTGACACATGATGGGTTATATGAGTTCAATTTCAAGCCGTTCGGCCTCTGCGAAGCGCCAGCCACATTCGAGCGCATGATCGACTTGGTTCTGCGGGGTTTGAAATGAAATAACCTCCACGATATCGTCGTCGTTGCACCCGATTTTGCAATGCATCTTGTACGCTTGAAACTTGTCTTCACGTGTCTAAAGAATGCGCAGTTCCAACTGAATCTCAATAAATGCGACTTTGCTGCTCAGAAGCTCACCATTCCTGGTCACGTCGTATCAAAGGATGGTGTTCTTCGCGACCCGGCTAAACTACGCGCCGTCAATGAATTCACCAAATCGACGACCGTAAAACAGTTACGCAGCTTTATAGGATTATGCTCCTACTTTCGTCGGTTTGTGCGCAACTTTGCCTCCACAATTGTCCCTTGGACCCAGCTTTTAAACAGTGCCAAGAATGTCTCGTCATGGTCTTCTGATTGTGATCAGCTTTTTCCACTCTTCGCCATCTCCTGACATCACGGCCTATATTGCGCAACTATAATCGCACGGCCGCAACTGAGATCCATAGACACACCAGCGGTGTCGGTGTTGGTGTAGTTCTTTCTCAACGCAAGCCTGGATCCCCTGAGTATGACGTCACCTACGCCAGCAGAACGTTCACAAAGACTGAGCAAAACTACAGTGTTACCCAAAAGAGTGCTTGGCCATACTTTGGGCGCTTTTCAAGTTTCGCCATCAGCTATATGGCCGCACGTTTGCTGTAGTTGCAGACCATCCTGCCTTGAAGTTGGTTGTCGTCGCTGAAGGATCCGTCAGATAGCATTGCTTGTTGGGCTCTGCGACTTCAAGAGTATAAAATCCGCGTCCTTTACAGTTGCGGCCGTCAACATGGCAATGCTGATGTGCTCTCATGATCACCACTCTCCACTGAGGCTGCCTCCATATCCTCCATAAGACACACGCTGTTTGTTCTTGACATCGACACCTTGTTCTTTGCACAGCGCGACGATGCATGGATAAGTTCGCTTCTGGGCGTTTTATCTGAGGTACCGACAGTTCAACCACTCGAGCAATGAGATGCCAGGCTTAGCACTTCATCATTCGAGTTGGCCTCTTGTACCGACGCAATCACTCATCAGACGTGAGGAAGTAGCTGCTCGTTATTTCACGAAAGCTCCGCTCTACAATCTGTGCATCATTTCACTACTACCTGCAAAGCACTCACGCAGGTGTCTTCAAGGCCTACGAACGTTTACGGAAGTGGTACTACTGGCATGGGATGTTTACCTTTGTTCGACAGTTTACTTGCGGATGCCAGGAGTGTCAGCGACTGAAACAGCCACCGCATCCAGGAGCAGCTTCACTACAGCTGCTGCGTGCCCCAACCGTCCAGTTAATTGCGTCGGAATGGACCTTTATGGTCCGCTTCAATTGACCACGGCAGGTAACCGGTGGGCTACCATTGCTGTGGATCACCTGACACGGTACGCCGCAACCACTGCTCTTCCTACGGCAACCGCTCATGGTGTTGCAGCCTTAATCCTCAATCGTTTGGTGCTACGTCATGGTCCTCCTCGCGAACTCCTCAGTGACAGGAGCCGTGTATTTCTATTCGACTTAATTCAAGCACTTCTCCACTAGTCCCATATTGTACACTGGATGAGAACTACTTACCGCCCTCAGATGAATGGCTTGACTGAGTGGTTTAATCGGACTCTGAGTGACATGTTCTCGACGCATGTTGCATCTGACTAAACAAACTAGGAAGTGGTTCTTTCGTTTGTGACCTATGCGTATAACACCGCTTCCCAAGCCACCACCGCCTTTCCCCCACTCTTTCTTCTATACGAATGTCAACCATCACAATCAGCACTTTGCTGCCACACGCACCAGATGCATCTGAGTGCACGACTGTGTCGGAAGCCGCCCGTCACGCGGAAGAATGCTGCCAACTAGCGAAGAAGTTTACTAGAACCGACCAGCAAACCGAGTAAAAGGCCCGCGATGACGACCACCCTCCTCCTGTGAAGTTCGCCCCTGGAACCCTTGTATGGCTGTGTGTATCACCATGTGCACCTGGTTTGTCTACCAAGCTACTTTCAAATCACGAAGGTCCATACCACATTGTAGAGTGTACATTACCCGTCAATTTCGCCATTGAACCACTTACGCCGCTCGGTGACCATCGTCGGCGTGGACACGATGTTGTTCACGAGGAGCGCTTGAAGCCGTACTTCGACCCGCTCGTTCCCATCTGTTAGATCGCCAGGATGGCTTCAATTTTCTTGACGGCGGCAATTATAATGAAGGAATGATGGCAACACCAGGGAACAATAAACATCATCACAGAGAAAGGCACCACGAGATGGGCGTTCGAGCACCACCACCTTTGTCATCCTGTCGCTCTCTTTGACCTTCCGCATGTCCGTTAGGCTCGTCTAATAAACCTCCCTGCGTGTGTTTTAATCATGGCGAAACTTAGCCCGTAAAAAAATTAGGGCACAGAAAATAATACACAGGACAGCGCTCGTTCTGGGTCTCGCCCGTGACACCACCTTACCTAATATTTTAACGCGATAGCGTTAAAGAGCTCGTTTCGCAGAAATTCCGGTTTGGACGTCAGTGGTCGTGAGCGAAAAGTCATCATCTTATGCGTGACCGCCTAATCAAGAACGGTGCAAATAAAATAAATAAAGAAAAAAAACGATCATTCGCGTGGTAAGTGAATATTCTACCACACAGCCACGCCTACGCTTGTGAAAATAACTTCCTCTGCCTGTGAAAAGAACAGTGAAAAAAAAAACTTCCTCTGCTTGGAAAAGCAGTGAAAGTAGCTTTCATGCTTTAAAAACACACGCGTCCTGTATACATGCTTCACAATGCAACACGAAATATTGCAGTAATACTACGTGGTACAAGCACACATTGCCAGTGAATGTCAGAACGTGATTATCTTAATATAATGGCTTCATGGTTAAAACCCGGTCACTCGCTTCAAAAGGCGAGCACGCTACTGCACCTATTTCCTTAAGGCAACATAGTGAATACATAGCAAGCTTGAAAAGGTTTCATGCACTAAGTTTTGAAGTACGCACTACGAACAGGGTGTCGCTATTGCGCTCAACTCGCTATTGCGTATTTGCCCATTAGTTTCGTGATTACACGTTTGTTGTGTTCTCATTTAGGTAGGGTTGGTATTTTTCTAGCTGTAGTGTTGAGGTTATCTTTTCCTTTTACCAGATGCAATGTCGAAGACGACAAGATGGCTAGTCTAAACGTTGGCTCTACTGATGTTAACAAAATTTTCATTTACTATTGCAGAGGCCTCAAACACGTGGCACGCAATTCGATCACGACTCTCTATGTCTCATACATCAAAAAGACTTCAAATTATTATGCTCATGAGCTACATAGAGAAGATTGCTCTTAAGAGCTTTTCTTGTGAGGAATCTTTCAGTTTAAGTTAACTCAACCCCGTAACACGTACATGAACACACACGTGGTTTTGTGCGAAAAGAGAACTGTGCATTTACAGTTTGACTGGTCTCTTCACCTAGAAAAAAGATGTGTTCATGCATAACTGCAGAACAAACCTCTGAATCGGTGTCTACAGAATTCAGTCACTTTAGAAATGGGTATGAACATTACTGAACTCTGACACCAAATTTCTTTCAGAAATGGCTCATACGAAATACGGGAAAGCTCATTCAAATGATTCCATTAGCCGACACTTCGTACTTATCCCTCTCCCCGCCCGACTTTAACTTCATTTTCCTGGTCCATGCTCGGCAAATTTTCGTCACTGCGGCTGATTAGCTGAGCTGTGTTTGAAACCCTTGTCCTAGAGCTTCCACCATTGAGCCTCTGTCTAGTTTGCATTACCACAGAAATATTCTTCAGCGGCCAAAAGTTCTATCCACTTCCTTCATTTAGCTGCTCCGTTTAGCGGAGAAATACTGGTCTACATCAACTTATCAGAACGTCAAATGAAGTATGTTATGCCCCTCTAGTCTGCCTTGTCGTGGGTTCGGTATACATAAATACCAAGAAATAAATATTTGTTCGAAGTGCAGGCAGGAAAGCTGAATTCATATAAAATTCTTCTAGGACCCGTGGACTATTTTTATCCAGAGTCTTCTTTCGTGCTTATTCACGGTTCTCAAGATTGCCTGATTCTAGGCGAACGTTCGTGGAAAAAAGGTATGTACTGTCTTTACAAACACAGAGTGTGTGGCTGATAAATAGGTTGCAGTATTATAGACCAGAAATCAGATACACGCATGATGAATATTTGCCTCAATGAGTTCAGTCAGTGATCATGGTTGAAAAGCGACATTCTAATTGCAGCGTCCAGAATTAACGAAGCGACAAAAGAAAATGTTACAGGTAATGCTCAAATTCGAGCCAATTGGTTTTGATTTGAATACGTAATATAGCGAAAAAAAAACAAGGACAGAAACAAAATCCACACAGGCCAACCGCAAGACTTAAACTTGAGTTGACCAGACTTCTGTTGAAATATAGTGGTCGTCCTGCCTTTTGTTCTGCTATGTTATAAAAGTAGTACACGCAATCTGAAACGTAGACTTTTTTTCGCATTAGCTTCAAGTTATCAAATAAAAGGAAGTCACTCATATCGTTAAGTTAGGTATGTATTATTCCCAAACTTTAGGCAGAACATCAGTGAGAAATTTATTCTCTTAATCAGGGGAATAAATAATACTTAACAGTCAATATGGTGTACGTCATTCAGTTGCAATTTGTGTGATTTAATTTACCACACGTGTGTTGTGAAAGCTTTGGTTAAACGGAAATAAAAAGTAATAAAAATATTTCTTTGGCTGAAAAATATTTATATTTATCATCGAACATGAGCTACGAATCTATAAATGTGTTTCTTTTCTGTTCATTGCAGGACAAAAAGCAAACTGCTCAATGTGGGCCGTGAAACGCTACTCTAAAATTTTAATGAAGATTTGCAACGCAACGTTCTATGCAAATTGCCATGACACACGTTACCTTAGCGAGTGTGATAAACGCGCCAACTCCAATCGCTGGTAGATTCTCAGAGAAGGCAAACGCACGATGGGGAGGCAGACAGTTAGGTGGGCCTATGAGATTTAAAAAATTGCAGGTATAACGTGGCAGAAGAAAAATCTGTAATAATCGAGCTGATGGAAACAAAGACAATTTTGACTCGTAAATATCGTTCCTGCATGGGCAAATCAGCAAAAAAAAGAGATGAGTGAGAGTGATACCAACAACACAAGTGGGTCTTTCAAATTGATAGCCTTCTTGAAAGTGACATTGGTAACGTGTAAATTTTCAGACAGACCAGTTTTAGGGGCGAAGCTCCTCAAAGCGGCACCCGTTTGTCCCTCGTAGTACGTAACATGTCTTACGCTTTGACCTCCAAGGGGGTGCTGGTGGGAGATTTCTCTGGTGCGTTGTTGAACAATAAAAAAATCACAGCGTTCGCGTTAACTAAAAGCCAAATTCTTCTGTCTCTCATTCCCCATTAGCAGCCAATGGCATGTACATTGAGCAGTATCTGACAAGAAAAGATTGCTACGTTATACTTGCTCGACGTAACCTCCTTTGTTTCAGAAAGGTTTAGCGAGCGTTGGGCCGCTGTGCCATGAATACAGTGAACTATTATATACCATGAACTCGAGGCGGTTAAAGGTGGGAAGTAGACACGAAGCGCCAGCCGCAAGAAAGTGTGCGTATGCCACCTCTCGTTTAGTCCTTGAAATGTCTGCTGGATGGCGGTGCTTCTATATGCGGAATATATAATGAAATGATGCGAGATTGTTGTACTTGGAGTGTTGACTAGATGGACGAATGGACACACAGACAGATGCATGGACGGACGCACGGATGGCTGCACGAACGGATGAACGCATGGGCGGACGCAGGGTGGATGCATGGACGATCGCATGGACGGACGCATGGATGGACGTGCGGACGCACGTACAGACGCACGCACGGACGGGCGGATGGACGCATGGTTGGACCCATGGATGGACGCACGGACGGACGGAGGCAAGAACGAATACACAGCCGGATGCTTCGCCCCACTCTCCATCATCCACCCCGTGGATATGCTGCCATTTTGTTTTTCAAGTGAAATAGCGATCGGAAAACGGATGTAAAAGCAATGACACTTTTGCATAAATTGCTTTCTAACCATAGTCGATATTTGGTTTCTTACTATTGCTGATGAAATATCGCGAAAGATCACGTTCTGTAACACCGTGCCCGCAGCGTCTGCGGTGGGACGAATTCTGATCGCTTTGCGATGACAGAGCATTTGAAAAAAGTTACACAATATCTCGCTAAAAAGAACTATAGGTAGCATGTGAAGAAGCACAAGGATTGACTAAAAGTTCCGTTCATCAGGGCCACGTTGCCCGATGTTGCCCGCGTCCTTACCAATGGAGCACACCATAAGTTCCGTGGCGTTTCTGTTGCTGTTACTCGTCCCGAATTGTTATTGGAAACGGCCGCATGGGTTTATCGCCATGCCACGAGGGAACATGTGCTTTCATCGCTCGTCCATGGCGCCTCTGCATCATCTCGTTCTCCGACGCCATCACGCGATTGTTGAGAGCGTGTAAGGGGGCGACAGCGTTTAACCCAACCCAGGCACTTACACGGGACCAAACGCGCTAGCGCTTAAGCACGGTCTTGCAAAGCTTGAGCCATCTTTTGTGCATGCGCCGTAAGGGTGGCTTCGCACATCTGATTGAGCTGGTCAACAAGCTCCTTCGCATCCAATTAAATAACCAGTGAAAAGACGAGCCTGTGCAACAGGCGTGTTTATGGCCATGATGCGTCTGGCTGTGCAAAAACACCCGCTTGTGTTGGCGAACGGGGGACGCCCGCTCCGTACTCGCACGTTACCCTTCGTGGCCAAGATATCTGTGATCCGGCTTACGCCTTCGCATCCACAAACAAAATAACGTGAGCGTCTTCAGAAAGTTCATGCTTCTCCAAAGGATGGAAAACGATGATAACAGCCCTGCATTTACCGAATCTGGAGTTCTTGCTTGAGTGTTCCCTGTCTTTCTGAAAAAAAAAATTAATAGAAGTGATTGCTCTAGTAGAGCTGATTCCTTTGTTCTTTCATTTAGGAGTCTTTCATAGCGTTCCGAAAAGCAAATGCAAGCTTTAAACCATAGTGCTCGCTTTGCACGTGGGCTTGAAACACTGATGTAATACTGTTTTCATAGATTTGGGAGATGGTCCCAGGAATGATCACATGTATTTGTTCCCTTTGTAGTGTATTCATGAGTATATCGAAGCTTGTCATAGCTTTCATATAAATTTATGTATAATGTAATCTTCAAAACATTGTCTGAAAATAATATCTTAAACATTGAATGCTCCTGGGAAAATGCTCATGTACGATGCGCTTGCAAAATAGAAAAAGAAATCGTACGCAAACGCACTCGTTGGCATAGTAACGCATGTGCGGAAGCTGTGCCCACGTAGCTTTGGCTGTGCGGCCACAGAAAGTTGTCCCGAGGTATAGTAAGCAGAGCAAGTGTCCAATTAGCTTTCGAACCTGTGCGGTATATGTCGTCCAGGAAGCGCAATTTTACTGTCACAAAATCAAATAAAAGACTTGCGTGAAGTGCGATATTATAGACGCTTTCACTGGAGAAATTTGAATCTTTCATTTCACGACTATATGGGAGCTTACGTTTCAATATGAGCACCCGGCGCACTCTTGGAGGTATCAAGATGAGACGCAGATAACCCAACAGAGTGCACAACGGCGTCATGCGCAGTTGTTCTTCATTACCACTGTAATCGTGCGGGCACCGCGTTACGGTATTCCGGAGTGTGGCGCTCACTTCGACTGGTGATATAATAGTCTTTGATGGATGCAAAGTACTTTGTCATGTAATTGAGAAGCTTACCCGGGCACAAGTGAAGCATTCTGAAGGTTGTTTCACTCTCGTAAGAAGACACCATACAACACAGGATAAGCTTGATTCCGTTAAAACATCACTTTTTTTTGTGTGTCGCTGATTTCCGTGCTGTGGCTTTCTTCTGCACATTGTGTTAGATGCTGTCGTTTTTCAGCCAGCAGACGTTGTTCAAGACAACTTTGGTTGCTGTGCGAACTACCAAGCGCAACATTGTCAGTGTGGTGCGGCCATTTTCACATGTATCAATGTTGGTCTGCGGATTGAGCAAAAAAAATTGCCCGCAGCTTCCCTCGGGGGAACACTGAGGAGGATGCGGAGCATACGACGTAGTCGGCATAGTCGGTGCCCTTACCAAACGTATCGCAAAGAACCGACAACGCTTTGGAGTTGTTCTGAATGTTGCCGATCCGAGTTAAGTTGTTATCGAACCAAAGACGATCACAAACCTTGCAGGTGTGGCCGAAGCTTCGGTCGAGGAAGTCGCGCTTGAAGCGAGCGTTGGGCGTGGCATACTGCTTGGCGCGCCACGCCGCTACCTCGGCGCGCTTGCGCTCGCGGGCAGCATCGGGATCGGCCTCTCGTCGCCGACGCTTGCACTCGGCTTCCCGTTTTCGAAAGTCCGGGTCCTCTTGTCGACGCTTACGTTTCAAAGCGGCCGAATCCGGTGCTGCTGCTCGACGCTGACGTCTCTCAGCGGCTTCACGTTCTCTAAGTTGAGCATCTTCCGCTCGACGCCGACGTTTACGTTCGGCGTCGCGAGCTCTTCTCCGCGCTGCCTTGTCTTCGGACGACGACTTGGTTGCGGTTCCGCCAACACTTTGGCCGGCACTGGTCGAAGGGACGTCGATCATTGCGACCTCGGACGTCGACGCACCGTACAAACCAACCGACGAGCGGCCACTGAGCGAGCGAGCACCGACCTTGAGTATATATACAGCGTGACGGCGCATGCACTGTCAGCTGTCGAATGTTCGAGAAGGGGGAGAAGCGTAACGGCGCATGCGCGCGCGTCAGCTGCCGATGTTCTCGAAGCGCGACGGCGCATGCGCGCGCGTCAGCTGCCGATGTTCTCGAAGCGTGACGGCGCATGCGCGCTACATTATACAGCTAGCGAATGTTCGTGAACAGGACAAGCGCACGCGGTGTGTAGAGGAGGAAGGGTGCACAGATGGTGGAGGAGTGAAGCGCGCGCGGTGTGTGGAGGAGGAAGGGATGCACAGATGGTGGAAGAAGGAGGAGGAAGCTTGCGGACGGCGCCGCACTACAAGCCTCGAGTATTAGATGCTCCGCATCTAAAAAAAAAAAGGCCAGCGAAGCGACGATACTGCGTTGGTCACTGCACGAGAGAAAGTCTTTGGCGTAATCTCCCAATGACAGTTTTTGCACAACTAGCTTCGCTACCAGAACCATGTCACAGCGCAACCTCAGGCACAGCACATGGAACAGAGCTACCATAAGGAAGCGATCGGAGTTGCACTCCGTTCAAAGAAACAGAAAGTGAGAGATCTAGGAGAACAGTCAGTGGGCATTTAACGTAAGGAGAAGGATTGCTTTTGATGTCAAAAAATCTGATGCACTCGTTACTCATAGGTACTGTCCAAAAATTATTATTGCATATCGCTGACAGCTTCGCATTGAAGTCAGTATAAGAAGACACCTTGTTTCTTTTTTGCTCAAGTTGTCTATAGACTCCAGTGACTTGTTTACAGCTTCTTGCAAAGCAGCGCTCTCCCTTCTTGCTATCTTCCTCACTGTCGATTCTCGACGTGTTGGCTTTGAAGACAAGTATTTTGGACAGTTCGGAAAGATAGAAGGTACAACATTGTGTTTCAGCTTGTGTTTCTCTCGTTCTACTTCGATTATCCTTTCTGTTCGTTCTTCTCGATGTGACAGCGTCGTTACGAAATTCTCTGCTTGGAAGTGTAGCTCACTAATCTGCGAGCACGAATAAAGGCGATTGTTATAAACTCGCTACACAAGAAACACACTACGCATAAATATAACCTGCCAATAGCTATCCCTTCACAATTATTTACCCGTGGTATTAACATGATATCGTTCTCAAAGAAAAAAAAAACGACACAGTGATACGCGTAAGATACCAATAAAACAGATCATTTTTACGCGACAATATGAATTTCGGTATTCATGGACCGGGTAAGTACTACGCCTACAATTCTCCTCTTGCCCCGCCACGGTGGTTTAGTGGATAAGGTACTCGGCTGCTGACCCGCTGGTCGTGGGATCTAACTCCGGCTGCGGCGGCTGCATTTCCGATGGAGGCGGAAGTGTTGTAGGCCCGTGTGCTCAGATTTGGGTGCACGTTAATGAACCCCAGGTGGTCGAAATCTCCGGAGCCCTCCACTACGGCGTCTCTCATAATCATATGGTGGTATTGGGACGTTAAACCCTACATATCTATATCTACGATTCTCCTTAAAAAATAAAGGAAGCAAGAAAAGAAAACATCAAACCACCTTTAAAGGAGGCTTTCAACATCAGCAGTGAAAGAAAATGACATAATTTACTTCGTTTGTTTGCGTTCTTCCATCGCATCATGAGAACATCATTTTTTATTGTCGCAATAACTTGTTACATAACACGCTTGGCATCGTAGAATGATTGCACAACGGAACATTCAGAAAATAAAGCAGAGGCCAAATCAGACATAGTTTATGGCAGTGAAAGCGAAATGGAAGTTATTTTAACTATACTATGAGAAGGATATCTTAGCATTGCTCATTTACAAACGCACCCCACTGATCAGTGAATATTCACGGGAAATGCATGCTTCCTCATCGTTGCTTTGAAGTATTCTCATTATGTACGAAAAGAGTATTTCGATATTACACATGTCGCAGCTAAGAACGATGATTCACACATCCGATAAAGCAATGTGAGAATTTTTTACCTTATAATGCAATGTTGGCGTGAAATCCATCCGTGGGATAGCTCGAAGCCATGCTTTTTTCTGCTCGTAATCACTTGGGAATGCATGTAACAAGTTATGGTGACAATAAAAATGGTATTCTCATGAGGCGCACTTTTGGCCCATTTTCATAGTTTCCACGGCACCCAGGAACACGGCACCAACCCATGTTTCACGAACTTGTTTCACGAGTTGCTGCTATCCTTAAAATTTACATCAAATCTTATTTATTTATTTATTTGCTTTGAGTACATAAAGAACACGAAGACAGAGGGGGGGGGGGGGGCGATAAACAACAAGAGGAAAGGCAGGGAGGTTAACCAGGCACATGCCCGGTTAGCTACTCTATGCGGGGAGAATGGGAAGGGGGCATAAAGATGAGAGAGAGAGAGGAAAGAGAAGAGAAAGAGAAAGGAAAAAACAAAAAAAGGACGATTGTCAGTCAATCGGCTGGCGCGTATGCAGCGGTGGCACTACACAAAAGTTAAAGGTCGTCACGTAGGCCTGTAGTCCTCAAAAAGCACAAGACAGCTTTGACTGCTTTTTGAGCCGACGAAAGGTGATGACGGTGTTCGAGTAGCATCTGCACAGAGCGTGGCCGATCGTCCAATTGTCACAATGCGTCCGAAAGCTTCTGTCTTTCAGAGGTAAATCGAGGGCAATGGCATATCAGATGGTCGATGTCTTCTTTGGTGCAGGAGACGTCACATGCCGCATTGTCGGTCAATCCGATGAGGGCTCTATATGCTTTTGTGAAGGCAACCCCCAACCAAAGGCGACAAAGAAGTGAAGCTTCACGTCGACGAAGTCCGGATCGAGGTCGAAGTTCCAGTCCAGGGTTTATTTGGTATAGTCTCGTATGCCTTATGCTTGAGGTGTTCTACTCCTGCAGACTCAGACTACGTGCCAGGTGACGAAGTTGCTTTGCAGCGTCAGTCCTTGACAAAGGAATCGGAAGGGTATGCTCTTCTTGGTGCGATGTGTGAGCCGAGTTGTCTGCAGAATCATTGCCACTGATCCCACAATGGCCAGGAAGCCACTGAAACTTGACCTCGTGACCTGTTTCTGTGACGTGGTGAACAAGCTTGACAACTTCGTAAGTTAATTGTTTATGGCAACCTCGCCGAAATACTGACTGCATGCTCTGTAGGGCTGGTTTCGAGTCGGAAAACACAGCCCATTTACTCGGTCTTTGGGATTTGATATACTCTAGGGCGCCACGCAAAGCCGCAAGTTCTGCCGCCGTAGACATAGTGACACGTGACAGTTTGATTCGCAGAGTGATTCCTCTAGCTGGAATCACCACCGCACCGCCAGAACCAGACGCTGTGGTTGAACCATCGGTGTATATGTGCACGTGGTTATTGTACATTTCGTGCGGAAGGCTCAAGCTCAATTGTTTTAGGGCTCATGCAGGCAAATTTGATTTTTTGTGTATTCCAGGAATTGAAACATGTACCTGTGGAAGTGTCAGGCACCACGGAGGATACACCAGTTTCTCAGCAGGCGTAAAACCTGACGTAAACGACGCACGATGAGCACAGACAATTGCACTAAATTTCGTGCGGGGCCTCTCAGTAGCGAGGGTAGCCAAGTGGTGGGAAAGATTCCTAGCATGTTGCCTGCGGTACGTACGCATCGTTTCAATGGTGATGTGCGTCATGATCGAGTAGTCCTGTGCAATGGCAATTGTTTCAGCTGTCGATGCGCAGCGGGGTAAACAAAGGCATAGCCTAAGCGCTTGCGCTTGAATATTTTGGATCGTGCGCAGGTTTGTTTTGCACGTGTTAGATATAACAGGTAGGCTATACCGCAGGAATCCAGTAATAATACATTGTACAGTTGTAACATAGACTCGACTGACATTCCCCAACTTTTCCCAGCAAGAAACCTGAATAAGGGACAAACGGCAGTCAGCCGCTTTTTCACGTAGTTTACGTGGGGTGTCCAAGACAGGTTTCGGTCGATTACGACTCCCAAGAACCTGTGACTCCGGCTGCATGACACCAACTGCCCATTAATTGATATGCCGTAAGCGGACATTGGTTTTCTGGTGAAGGCCACGACTGCACACTTCTCACTTGCGATTTCGAGCCCTTGTTTGCGTAGGTGGTACGATGTCACTGATGCTGCCTTCTGAAGTCGAGCGCCAAGCTGAAGTCGAGTCACACCTGATGTCCACACACAGATGTCATCAGCATAAATGGAAAGTCGTACACTGCTTGGTTGCTTGCCAACTAGTTCAATGAGTGTTAGGTTGAACAGCGTCGGGCTTAGCACTCCGCCTTGCGGGACTCCTCGGCTGTAGTAATACTCGTGTGTCGGGCCATTCTCTATCTGCACGTGAAACAATCTATTCCGACAGTGACGCGTTTTTTGTTTGCTCTACCATCCCTCGCTCCTCAGCTTACAGCGCTTTCGTCTGGACGAGAGAAGAGAGAATGTTATTGCAGCGTGTGACAAATATTTATCAAACTGTTCGCTCGTACTGGATGGATGTTTAAAATTTTTAAGCTTTCGCGGCGTTGAATTCGTGAGGCGATAAGCTCTTCCAATGAATAAGCTCTTCCAGGGGCCACCTCAGATAACAAATTAAGGGACCTTAAAGCTACGCCTTCAATAGTTGAACACGATAGCGATATTCTGTTGGTAGTGTGTACTTCGAACTCTTACTGCATGAATTTTTTTTTCGAACTTGCTATGCACCCCTATGTAGCCTTAATTGAACAGGCGCAGTAGCGTGTGCGTCCTTCGTAGTGGGTTACCGGCTCTACAATACAAAGTTGTTATGATAACCACATCTTCGGACGCGTTAAAACTAGGTGGGCACTCCTCTTACAGGATAACACTGGCTCAGCCACTGCCCAAGCCTGCTCGACAAAGGCCCGTTGGGCCGTCAGGTCACAGCAGCCAAGCAGGGCTGCTGTGACCTGTTTAAGGCATAGCAACGACCTTGAAGCGACCTAATAACAACGTCAAAGCAACCAGATTAGTCAATCTTCAAAACCGCCCAGTTTCACTGTTTCAAACCTTGCACGAGTTAGTGAGAGTTTCGCCCTTTTTTTTTCTTTGCTATTAAGAGCCGTTTGTTTACTGATTGTGCTCCACGTTTTTAATGAGCCCTCTTCCATGTTATTACCCTCCAAAAGGGCATTTAAGGGTACTTATGCAATAAATAAAAATACCCTTTAGTGGGGTATGGAAGATTTTTTTTTAGGATTAACATCATTGTTCATGACAATATAAACAATGTAACCTCTTAATTTATATTTATACAGGTCATGTCAGTGGTCATATTCCTTTTGCTTTTACTGTCCAGAGTCATAAAACGTAGATCAAGTTTTATTTATTTGCCGACGTTTCACAAACCATGGGAATAAGCATTTAGAAACTATATTAAGAAAATTAAACATAATATACCCTGGATTCTGAAAATATCCTTTCCCTTGGGGCTTCTTCACTAGGCCACAGCAACAGGGGCGTCTGGGAATCAGCTTCTGAATTTTTCAACAGCACAAGAAGGTTTGCAATTTAAATTTTCTTTCCTTTTATTATTTAATGAAATTCTATCTTTTGGAATTGCCATTCATTTACTCTTTTCAACCATTAGTTATTTACCTACTTTAATTGGGGCTCACCTTACGATTATCCACTAATAAATTCCTTACATCACTGAATAGTTATTTTTTCTCCATCAAAATTTCAAATTCGTTTGTCCCCATTACAATACCCGCCGGTTTAATTGCTTATTCCCCATATTTGGTACGAGCCAACGCATATAGGATCAAGCAAGCAAACAAACAATCGGCGGATCTCGAAAGATGAGGTTAGTAAACATTATCTTGCTGAAACTGTTTTATGATAGTGAAAGCTTTATTTTGCGCAGACTATATCGAACACTGTCAACACCTGGTAGCAGATTTCAACGAACGACTCATTTGAAGGATTTTCTGTTGTGCCTTTGCGTAGTGTAAGAAGTCACTCATGTAGCAGTCATCGGGGATGTGTAAATTACCATAGATGGGTGAAACCAATCTAAAGAGTCATTCGCTTAATAATGTCTGCGGTTGCTTAAAGTAGTTCACGGTCCTTTAAAGGCAAAGTAACAGAATGCGTCAATCACAATGAAATCATAATAAACTCTTCACAAACGTCAACCGCTTGACAAAAAAACGTCAAAACTTACAACTGACTGAGGGACCCCAGGTATAAGTGACACCCCAGCTGGTGTACCAGTACTTCCCGTCCTTCTGCGGCAGCTCGATAGCGCCAATCAAAATAACCTTGAATGCGTTCACACAAAACTTACTAGCAACGTTCGTCTTGCTTCTCTCAATAAAAGAACTTGCGAGAGCTGGAAAACGATCTACAAGTGTTCGTTTCTTCGGTAAGTCTCGTATTCTGAATAGGGGTAGGTATTTGACGAAGGTTTCTATAAAAGCATAATTTTCGTGAGCGTCAATAGTTTGGTCATGTTTGAAAGTGCCTGCCTGGCTGCTCTAAAATTATGTCTACTCAAAAACCTTGCCTAAAGTAACGATACAATTTCCCCTACTTTCTGTAAATATGTACCACACAGTGCACAATTTATATTACACGTAATATATATACATATATGA